>NC_045427.1:629202445-630402445 GCF_902635505.1 Sarcophilus harrisii
ATTAATGTGTCACCAGCTAACAACAGCTTATAATTTATACCTCCCAGCTAATGTATTTCCATTGTGCCTCAGATTTTGGCTCAGCCCTGGAGTAGGGGTCAGCCTGATTCCTGTAGCCCGACCACAAACCCTTTACGCTCTCACTCCTCAAACCAGTTTGTCCTGGGGCAGTCCCTGCTTTCATCTCCACCCTGGGAACTGGCAGAGGTTCAGAGACTTACATTTGGGGCCTAGGAGATCACAATGGCTGTTCCGATGGCTAGCAGACCACAACTGGCTTTGCTGGGCCCGGACACGGCATGGCCGTGTGGGGAGCTCAGCTGGGCTCAGCCCAGCTGTCCCATGGCACCCACCTGGCCCCCTGAGAGAAAGCCAGGGCAGGGAAGAATCCATTAGGAGAGAAAGGGGTGAACCCAAATGCTGACCCCTCTCTTCTCCCACTCCCAAGTTCTTGGCCCTCTTTCCTGCCACACCCTCCCTTCCCCTACAGTCTCACCCCTTCTCCCCTTTCACCTGATTTAGGTGATGTTTAGCTATAAGGGCTGGATCATGTCCAAAAGAAACTGCCAAAGGGTTTCAAACAAGGGACGAGGGGGTCCAATCCCTTCATTTTATATATTTGGAAACTGAGGCCCAGAAAGTGACTTATCCAGGAAGGGAGGAAAGGAACAAGCAATTATTAATGCCTGCTGTGTGCACTGTGCTCCATGTTTTACAGACGTTCTCTCATTGGTTGTCATATCTCAGATGACAAGTGGCCAAAGAGAGATTCAAACTCAAACCCTCCGTCTCCAAGACTGGGGCCCCTCTCCCTTGCTATGTGGAAGCTCTCTTTGTGGCCAGGCTCTTCACCTTTTCTGGGGGTGGATGTCCTCCTTTAGTTAAGGAAGGCTAATGGACCACTCTCCACATCATGTTCTTAAATTCATAAGCCAGAAGATGAAGGAAACCAATTATAAGTCCCCACAATGGGTCAGCTTTCTCACACTGTCACCCACCTTGTACCCCCAGCTCCCCCTTTCTGTGGACAGCACAAGTCCCCATCTTTAACTCTTCCTTCTCCCCTCCCTCCCCAAAGCACGAGCCCCCAGCCTGCTTTCTCCTTGCTTCCTCCTCTGTAAAATGGAGGCTGGAACGCCTCTGCCTCCTAGGATTCTTGTGAGGGTCAAATGACATGAAAAAAACAATAGCTAGCCTTTACCTACGTGTGCATCTGTATATAGATAATTATTGTTGCTGTTTAGTCATGTCTGACTCTTCCTGATCCCTTTTGGTAGAGATACTGGGGGGGGCATTCCCTTCTCCAGCTCATTTTACAGATGAGGAAACTGAGGCAGGCAGGAGGAAATGACTTGCCTAAGTGTCTGAGGTTGGATTTGAACTCAGATCTCCCTCACTCTAAGCCCGTTGCACCACTCAGCTGCCCATAATATGTATATGTGTATAGATATCTATATACACACACAAGGGTGTGAGTTAATATACATGTACCTTCAAGGTTTAGCAGAGTTGATAGGTGACTTGCTTAGGGTCAAACAGCTCGTAAATGGTCACATTTGAACTCAGGTCTTCTTGAATCCAGCTCCAAATCTCTAACCACTACACCGCTGAGCTCATTTTTTTCCTTTTAAGTAGAGCACTACATGAATGCTGGCCACTGTTGTTACTGTGTGCTACTACAGGATGCTTTCCTCTCCAGCAGATTCTTTTCTTCTGATTAAATTCATTTCAAAAGTGACCTTAATGAAGCATTTCTACTCTCTGAGCCTCAGTGTCCTCATCTGTAAAATGGGATTAAATACTCACACTGCCTGTTCCATAGTTCCTATAGTGCTACACTATGTTAGCAAACATCCAGTGAATTTGAATGTAGACATCCAAAGAAACCAGGGACACTCACTAAATCCAACTCACCCCCTTATGCTGTGTTTTATAGGTCTGACTTTGGGGGAAACTAAGAGGTGGGGTTAAGAAGGGGTGCGTAAGCATTTGTATTGTTATCTCACTTTCATTACTTTGCTTCACAGACCCTGTCCCAGTGCAGGCCATCCTTACGGGGGAGAGACTCATCATGGTTCCCTCTAGTCATGCTCCTCCCCAGACCTTCACATCTTCCATAAAATCAGAGCTGCCATTATTCTAGCAGAGCCAGGTCACCTCCCCCCACTCCATCCCTCGTGCCCATTGCTCTCTTCACCATCCCTTGGACTTCCCCAGCCAATATCCCCCTCCATGGCTCTTATCCCCCAATTAGCACGTGAGTTTTTGAAGGCAAGGACTGGGTCTCTTTTGTATTTGTAAACTCTCCCCGTGTCCAGACACCTAGCAAAGTGCTTGGCACACAGTAGGTGCTTGGCACACAGTAGGTGCTTGCTAGGTGTTTTTCACTCATTCACAGAAGTGCATAATGACTATATCCCATTATTATTATTCAGTTCAGCAGAGGCTAAGCCAGTATTCTCTTGCCCAAGATGGAGAAGCATCATGGGACACCAGAGGAAGGGCCGGCCTTAGGATCCAGAGGACAAGTCCTGCCCAGTCACTCAAGCTCTCAGTATCCCAGACAAGCCCCCAAAATGCCAGATGGTGACAACATCCCAGGTCCAGAATATAAGAACACATGGACAAATAATAAAACAGAATATGGCAGGGCTGAAGAAATGTCCCTTCCAGCTGGGAGATCCTGGAGGGCTTCGTGGGTACTGAAGTGAGGGGAGGGTTTTATCAGGGACAGAGATTAAGGCAAAGGCACTAAGGCAGGAGGAGGCTGGCTGAGGAATCCCGAGGACCTGGAGGTCCAGTTTGGCTCACATAATGAAGGTAAAGGGTCTGCAAAGCGGCGGAGGCAGGGAGAGGGATTGTGGGATGGCGGAGGCAGAGAGAGGGATTGTGGGGTGGCCAGCCCTTCTTCAGAGCGTTTTCTCCTCTGACCTCCAAGACCCAGAACTCTCCTGATTCCCTGCCTCCCTTTTCTGCACATGCTTCTGCTTCCTCATCCTGGGATCACAGAATCAGAGATTCAGCCTCACAAGGAGTCCAACCTCTTCGTTACAGATGCCCACGAAGGTGGGAGTTGAACCCAGAGCTTCCCACTGTGCCGTCCTCTCACCTCCTCCATTAGACATCAATGTGGACAACGTGCAAAGTATCTCCATGGTCACCTACCTGTAGAGACTTCTTCCTTCTCCTCCGCCCTCTGCAGGTACAGGTTCTCCAAGGCATTGTTGAGGGACTCTTTGGAGAGGTGCTGGTGGTCAGGCAGGATACTGGGTCCCCGAAAAGAGAGAAAGAGAAAGTAAGAAACTGCAGGACAAAGGAATGGGGGGGGATCGTGGAAAGGATAGTGACCAAAGACCCGAGTTTCAGTCCTCCCTTGGCCGTGGACTCTGACACCACGATCTTGGCTGAGTCCCTTCCCATCTTGGCAACTCAGTATCTTATCTGTACATGTGCTAACTCCCCCCCTCCCTGGGACCATGATTTCCCCCTCCAAGGCCATCGTGTTGGCCCTCACCCCAAGGTGACTGGAACAATGACCACTCCCATTTCTACTGCACCAAGTTCACAAAGGTCCCCCTCCTTGCTCCCCTGTGGAGGAGGGACCATCAGTTCAATTATCTCTGTTTCACAGATGAGAAAACCGACACAAAGGGCAGTCACTTCAGCAAGGTCACACGACCCAGAATCTGCAAATAAAACCCTGATCTCTTGACGCTGAGCCCAATATCTTAGCTTGAGGCACGCTGCCTCCTTGGTGGTGCTGGGGCCTGGAGCCCTGCAGGAAAGCCCGGATCCCTGATCCAGGGCTGAGAAGGATCTGAGTTACCCCGGGGGGGGGAGGGGGGGAGAGAGTCCTGCAGGAAAGCCTGGATTCCTGATCTAGGGCTGGGAAGGGCCTGAGCCACCACCTATGGGCTCCAGCTGCAGCAAAGTGACCCGGCAAAGGTGATACAAGCAGGGAGTGGTTGGGCTGGGGCCCGATCCAGGACCCTTCCCCAAATCCCTGCCATCCACATTTCTAGCCAGAAGAGCACTGGCCCGTCTCCCAGGAGCAGACAGGGTCACCACCACAATGTTGCCTTTCCAAGAATGCAAGTTCCCTGAAGGGAGAAAGTGTTTCCTCTATGGTTTAACATCCCAGTGGAGCAGTCCCTTAATGATCGTTGATTGGTCCCTGATCCAGTCTCCTCCTTGGGTCCACCAACAGCTGTGAGGCCCTGAGGCATGAGAAAGGATGCACCATTATCTTGGGACTATCTGGTTCAGGAACTGCTTGGCTTGCTCCCTGGCCACAGGGCACCCTGCTCCTGGAGCCCGACACCTTCCCTGGCCTCTGACGCCAGAGCCGCTGGCCCAGCGATGGTCCTGGAGGAGTTTGCCAACCAGGCACCTTGTCCATAGCCCAGGCCCCTAGGGGGGCATGGAAATGGTGTCCAGCCTCCTGCAAGATCATCCACAGGGTCCATGTCATCTCCTCTGGAGGCTTCAACGTTCTCTGGGAGAGCAAGGGATTCCCTAGGGATGCTGGTCCAGGTCTACCCAGGAGACCCTCACCTTCTGCGCAACCCAGGAGGACTTCAGACCTCTGATGATGGAAGGGAAGACTGGACATCCATATTTTCCAAAGGGACTATTGGGGCCAGGGAAGAGGGCAGGCTTCTTGCCTCCAGAACAGTTCAGGATCCTAGTGTTTGGGGGACGTCTCCAACCCTTATTGGAGCTGGAATCTGTTCTAGAACAACTGTGACCATCCAGTCACTTCCTGAAGACTTTTGGGCATGAGGAACTCCAGAGGGACGCCCAGGGAAGGATCCCTCCACTGGTCAGTTTGGGATGACCCTCATTTTTATGAAGTTTTTTTTCTTATTGGGAGTTAAAATAAAACTTCCATAGTTGGATGTGAACCTGTCTCTCCCCACACATTAGCAGCTCAAATATTTGAAGATATGTCTTCTCTGCTCCAAGACAAATACCCCCAGGCCTTCTTTTGCAGGATCTTAAGCAACCTAGACATCCTCCTTCCTGATGCCCACAGGACCAGACCAATCAGCCCTTCCCTCTTCCAAAGGCTGCTGGGGGGGGGGGGGGAGAGGAGGGACCATGGGCTGAATTACCTTCTCTGAATATCCTGTCTTAATCCTTTCAGATGCAGTGGAATCAAACTGAACTTTCGAGCCTGTCTTGGAGGAAGTCTGTTCAAAAACCTAAGATTAATTTTAAAGTGACATAAGTCAAAAGATTAATGGGAAGGTGTAAGAGATAGAAGAAAAAGGGGGACATGAAAGTCAAACCCAGGGGGCTTGGATTTAATAAAGCACCATTCCAGCTCAGGGAAATAAGCACTAAAGAATTCCAGCCACTCTCCATGACCTCTCTGCAGCTACTGGACTCTTCCCTTCCCGTTAGATATATCTCTCAGGGTCAAGAGAGGGGAACAAAAAACCTGAAATCCTTTCAGGATGAGGGGATCACAGGGCTCTGATCGTAAAGACCCTCAAAGATTGGTCAGCCGGGAGGACTCCTCACCTTTACTTTGGAAGGCAGCCAGCTGATCCATCTCCTCCCTAGACTTTACCCAGGGTGTTTATGAATTTCCCAGAACTGAGAATTCTTGACCTGAGGCTCAAACCATTTTCCTTCCACAAAGAAGGTGGCAAAATATAATAGGAAGAAGACCAAATCCAGAGGCAAAGGCTTAGGTTCTAACAGATAGGATTCTTCTGAACTTTCAAAGCTTGATCTGAAAAATGAGGAGGCTGAGCTGGATAATCTTTAGGATCCAATGCTTGACTTTCTAGACCCATGGGCCCTCCAACTTGGACATTCTTTGTTCTCTCACATTCTAGGTCTTAAGGTCCTCTCCAGCTCTGACAATTTATACGTCTATATTGAATGAATATAAAGGATGTTGGTTCACTGACACTAGTTTTTTCTACTGTTTTTGTCAAAAAGAGAAAACTTTGTAGGTGACTTCAATCTACTCTTATCTGAGCTTATACTAAGATGAATCTATAGTTTTAAACTTTTTCCACCTAGAAGTGTTGCTGGAGTTTCTCCCACAATAAAAACATCATAAACTATCATTTTAAATGGCTAAATGGGAACCAAACATTAGCTCCAGAATCAGAAACGGCTTTTGAGTTCATGTAAGGTCATGGCTAAGAACTGGGAGGGACTCTAGAGTTTATTTAACCTATGTTATAGAGAGAAAAGTTAAGACCTGGAAGGACGTGTTAAGAGAAAATAACACACCCTTTAGCAGGATTAGTAATTTCCTTCCAGATAGAATCCACTCTCTCCACATGCTTTTATACATGTCATTTTTCTGTCAATGGACTTTCTTGGGGTCCCCTGCTTTCCTCTCCCGCTTTGGGATAAAGGACCTGTCACTTCAGGGCAGGTTTTAAGTAGGGGTCTGGAACCTCTCTCTTCTGGAATTTTATTCAGCCCACCCCAGGCTGGGCAGGAAAGCTCTAGATCAGGCCCTTGGCTTAGGCTTTTGAGGTGACCCCCCAACTGACCCATGTCAGAACATAGGACATAAATGGCCATGGGACCACTTATTCCTCTTCCTTTCTATCCTCATTTTACCCAAGAGGGCTGGGTTTGTCACCCCCTAATATATCAAAAGTGGCACCTCCCTTTTCTCAGTGTCTTGGGGGGATGATTGTTCCATATACATGAGTTTTGCAAGTCAGTAAAGCTTAACTCTTGATATGCTAAAATTGAGAAAAACAGATTTAAACATTTGAGATAGAAATCTTTCTAAAATGCATCATATAGTTCCTTTTTTTTTCTGGTTAAAGACACTTGTTTATTGGTTACAATATCAACTCATGGCAGCATGTTTCACTGTGTCATTGTACAAATGCAAAGATCAAATCCACTGGAAAAAGCTATAACTAGAAGCTGAACTTCTAAAAATACAATTTACTGTAAGTCAATAGAATGAAAATGTTAGAGCTGGGAAGGACCTTGAGGATGATGGGGTCCAAGTTTATGGCTCATAAGTGCCAGGGCTTCTGATGACAGATTACCCCTATTTGTATCCCAAGACCATTACAATGAATGAGCCTTAATTCCAAATTCTGGATCTGGAAAAGATGGATGTATCTAAGGGAGGTAGCAAGACACCAGGGAGGGAAAAACTGGCTTTGGAGTTAGAGGTCCTGGGTTCAAATTCTCCCAATGATGTTTCTCACTTTGAGGACTTGGGGTAATTCACCTAGAAATATTAAGTTTTCCTCCTTAAATTGAAGTTCCTTCTAGATCTACAATCCCAAAACCTGGACTTAAGTTTCTTTGAATCTCTAGTTCTTATGCTCTAAAATAAAGAGTTAGATTAAAGGACCCCTAAATTCTCTTTAAATCTTCATTCTATTCTAGCTTCCTTTTATAAAGAAGGGGAGGTGAAATCACTTCCCCAATGGGAAGACCAGAATCTGAACCCAACAACCCAGACATCTTTCTACTGCCCCACCCAGCCTTACACAATGCCTTCAAACAATCAAATGACTATAGAATTATCGGTTTTTTAATAATTATAGCCATTTTTTCCTTAAAATCAGTTTTTTCTGTGCCTTTTCCAATCCCTTTGGTATGGGTTATCAAGCTAGATGACTCAATTTATTAGGAGTGAGTACAAAATAAGAGTCAACAAAATCTCCATGGGCAGATCGGTCTTAAAGCACAGACTCTGTTGTCCAAGTGGGCTGTTGGGAGGCTTTGTCCGCTTCCTTCCTGGTCACCTCCCAGAGCTCCAATTGCCAACTAAGGGACTTCTCCCTAGGGAGGTGCCATGCTATCATAATTATTGTTAGTATTGTTGCTCTACGCTGCAAAGGGGCACTCTTCCTGCATTAAAAAGACTGAGGAAGTTGGCTGAGGTCCCAGAGACAATTAGCCTCTTCCTCTGGTACTTGGTCATTATTAATTACATTGACAGGAAGAGGGAATATGGTGCTCAGCAGATAGTCTTGCTTGGGAAGAAAAAATGGAGCTCCTGAAAAGGGTGGTTAGTTGCTAGTCTACTCAATGAGCCCCCAAAGACTCCCATTCCCAGCAGGCACCGGCTTTGACTTAGACACACTCCAAGGCTGGGGCACCGATTAGCCACGACCCGGTCACCCAGAAGTCCCTGGGCACAAGCATGTTTGGTGAGTGGTTGGGGGCCAGACGGGGCTCCAGAGAGAAGGAAGAATAGAAAGGGGCTCATTTTCCCTTCTTGATAACCTAGCTTACATGTAGCATCCAAGTCCTTCAGGCTTCCCTCCATCCCTCAAATCACCCACCTTGCCATGGGAACCCTGTCAGGCAGAGCATTCATGGGACAAGGCAGGGTAAGGGGCCGGAACCACAGCACCAAGCTCTCTCCCTAACCTGCCCGGCACCGGGTGAGCCACTTAGCTGACCCCTGCATCTCTAGTGACCCATCTGTAAGAGAAGGGTTCGAGGTGGGTTTTTCTAAGAGCCCGAGGCAGCTACATGGTGCCTTCTATGGGACGGCTGCCTCAGGTCCTTGCTAGCTGCATGATTTGGGGCAAGTCAGCCTCAATTTTTTCATCTGTGAAATGGACATAATAGCACCTTGCATTGCAGCTTTGGTATGAGGATCAAATAAGAACATATATGAAGCCCTTTGGAAACCTCAAAGCCTTTATATATGTTATCTATTATTATCAGTAATACAGCAATAATCATAATCATATCTAAGGCTCTAAATCCCATAATCCCAAATTCTGAGACAGTGACTCCGATAATCACCCGGAGCAGCTGAGATTTCTTTAATGCACGTGAGCCCTTCACCAGAACAGCCCGAACCCTTCTCACTTCAGCAAATGCCCATCAGAAGTGGCTGCAGGTACAAGCTAAGGAGAGCTAGTTTTGAAGTCAGAGGGCTCTGAGTTCAGATTCCACACCTGTCACACACTGGGTGACTACACACAGATCATCTCGCTTCTCTGGGCCTCAGTTTCCCTGTCTGAAAAAAGAGCAGATTAGGCCAGATGATTTCCCTGGTTCCTTCCAGGTCTGGCCAGTTCTGGGGTCCCCCACACACCATGCTCTGGACTTGTGGTAATGAGCCTCCTCCCTGAATTTAGGCTGGAGATAGACATTGCTGGGCTGGGACCCCAACTCTCTACTGCACAGAGGCACCGGGGCTGCCTTTCACAAATGCCTCCCATTGTCCAGGTTTAAAAACAAGTGACTAATAACAGCTGCCCTTTAAGAGCCCTTTGAAGTCTACAGTAAACTGCACCTATCTTAGCTCATTTGATCCTCACAACAACTTTATGACGCATGCATGTGTTATTATGATCACCCCCTTTTTTGAGAAGAGACTGGAACTCAGAGAGACTGAAGGGCTTGCCCAGGGTCACACAGCTGGGGGGGTCTGGGGCCAGCTTTGAAGGCCTCATCTAAAGCCCGCAAGAGGCCACCTGCCTCTGGAAAAGGTCCACCACCCTCAGGAAGGATTCTGGGGTCATCCTCCAGTATAGGAGGCTCCCATAGGTCTTTGGTGAGTGAGCAGATAAAGGTGAAAGAGTCCCCTGGAGGATACTAGGGATAAGCTAGTAAATAAACAAGGGAAAACCTGAACCCAAGCATGTAGCTAGAACCCCACTTTAGGCGTCCATGCGGACCCCCAAGGGATGGCACTTTCATGCCTTTGGGAGCAAGAAGGCTGGAAAGGGGAAGGGGAGGGGAAGAACCCATTCTCCAAGAGCAGGGAATGGATGAGTCCGTGGTCCTTACACTGTCCTCAGAATGGAGCGAGCTGACCTGAGCAGTAGGACCTCGGGCATCTTGGCCCACCAGTGGCTCCTTGCTTACCCCAGGGAGGTGAGAACTGCACCAGCCTGAGAGTGGCTGGGCTACCCCGAATGGTTCTGGAACAGAGATGGATGGGAGGTGAGTCAGATCCCTACCATGGTTCACCCCTGCCCTGCAAAAGGAGAAGGGTGGGGTACTTTCCTCTGCCTCTATCCCACTTGCGGCTCCCTTCTGGGGATGACTCATCACCTTTCCCTGGAGCTATTGGCCCCTGCCTCCATGCTCTAACACATTCAGCCTGGGATACTTCGTACTCCTCCGAGATTGCTTCCCTAGCTCACCTGTGACCTAGTGGCTCCCGACCCTGGCTAAGCTAAAATATCCTAGTGAAGCTCCTGGGGGTCGTGGCTCCCTCAGCTCTGCTACCCAGGGTGCTTTGGGGGTGTCAACCAATACTCCCCCCTTTCCTTCTGGCCCTTTAATTCCCTTCTTAATGAATCACGACTTTGAGGCTCAACCTTGCTAGCGAGTCTGAGACTTCCACTCCCAAGATCTCCACCCTACTCCCTACTTTAAAACTGGAGCCTGGGAACATGCTTTTCATAAAAGAGGCAAGAGCCTGGCTAAAAAAGCTCTACAGTGCGGAGGTTCAGTCCCCATCAGATCCCCCCGAGCCATGGCCGGGAGCCCATCGGCGGTCTCGGCTGCGCTGGTGCCCCTGAACCTGCCATTCCACACCCTTGAGTTTCCCTGGTCTCTCCTTGATCTCAAAAGCACAAATTTCAGCTGCTCCTGTCTCCCACATCCCTCAGCTCAGGGAACCGCAAGCTTGGCCCGCTAGGTCCCAGCCAAGGTTCACTCACGGCGGAGGGTGCAGCCAGAGCCGGAGGGAGTCGCTGCTGGGCCCGAGCTGCACCTGACAAGGAGGGAGAGCTCTTCTCCTCCAGGCTCCCCAGGTGTTAATGGATGAGGCTCCACATCACCTGGGTGGCTGAATCTGCCCGTGTGGGAGGCGCCGCAGGTGAGAATGGGAGGAGGACGGGAGCAGTGGGTTGTGGAAAGGCCCGGCCCCTTCTGGGCCGTGTTAACCTTCCCCATGGCGGGCGGTTGGCAGCGGGGTGGGGGCTTATCTCTCCTTGCTCAGCCCCTCACCCACATGCCCCGGTTGCCTACCTGGAAAGGAACAGGGGCAGGCTGGTCCTCTGCAAATGGCCAAAAGGGGTTGGAAGAGGTAGAAGGGAGAGGAAAGGGGCGGGGGGAGGGAAGGAGAAAGAATCTCCCACAGGTGCAACAGGCTCGGCTCGGAGGAGAAGGAGAAGCTGTAGGTGGGAGAGATAATAACTAGCCTGAGGCAAAGATGTCGGCAGGGCAGCTCTGTCTCCAGCCAAAGGGACAGGATTGGAGAGCCTCGGAACAGAGGAGCTGAGATGGAAGACACAAAGCATGAGAAGACCAAGCCATGATCCTACTAGAACCTTGGCAGTTTGGGGGAGCATGACTTGTAGGGGGGGTTTTCATTTAATTTTTATTTTTTAATTGTTTTGTGAGGTATTCTGGGTTTTCCAAGATCACAAAGCTACCTGAGGTAGAATTTGAACTCAAGGTGCTCCCAAGGGTGAGAGAAAAAAACCTGTTGCCCAGACAAAGAAGAGCTTGGGATAAGCCGAGGGTCAGTCGGGCACCCCTGCCCCTTCCTATGCCAGTTCCAGCTGTCCCTGCCCCCCCTGAAAGGGCACAGCAACACAAAAGGCTCCTGCAAATGGGGTCAGTTCTTTGTGCATGGCCCACGATGCCCTTCCCAAAAGATGCTTGGGACTCCTGCTACTTCCTCCCCCTCAGGGACACAGCAACACCATCCAAATCCTTTGCGCCAGCCCCCCAAGGGGTTTAAACCCAATAAAACTCAGGTGAGGGAAATGACCCATCTCCATGGAATCTTTTCTCTTTACCCACTGACCCTTTCTACCTCCAGCCCCAGGCTCAGATTCACTGACTCTCAGATTGGGAAGGAGCTTCTGACATTGCCTGTAGAATGAGCAGGAATCCCAACAAACAGCCATCTAACCCTTCTTAAATACTTTCAGTGACAGGGAGCTCATTATCAGATCCAAGATGGTATAGTATAAAGAATATTGGAGTTGGAGAAAACTCTGAATCACATGCTGCCTCTGATTCTAACTAGTTCGGCTATCGTTATTAGAGACAAGAAATTACTCACACTAATTACTCCCTAATGAGGGTTTTTTTTTTTGGGGGGGGGAGATTGTTAAACCACACCTGTAATTTCATCAGCATGGGGAGTGAGGCTTTAAGGTGAGGATCAACTCTTCTGAAATCCAGTCTTAGAGAAATGCCCCCAGATCCTGAGATAATAACCATCTCTTGCCAAGGATTACCCAAGCAAAGTATCAGAGGGAACTTGAGTTCACTCAGTCTTAGCTGCTCTCCTCAGAGCCACCGGTGATCTCTTAATGGCCCAGAAAGGATGGTCTTCTCTCAGTTCTTACCCTTCTTGGTCCACCTGCTGCCTTTGACAATGTTGATCACTCCTCCTGCCCTCTCCTGGCCCTCCTATCCATCTAATCGAATTGTCTCGGTTTCCTTCTCTATTTCCTACCCTCTTACTTTGGGTGTTCCTCCAGGGCTCTGTCCTGGGCTTCTTTCTCTTTCCACTCCACATTTCATCTCAACATTTCCCATGAGTTCAGTGATCCCTTCAAAGGCAAATGATATAGTGAAGGAAAGAGATGGGATAGGGACAGGTGCTTATATAGTGCCTACTGTGTGCAATGCACTGTGGTTAAATGCTTTTTTGTAAATATTATCTCATTTGATACCCAGATGCATCATGCAGTCCTAGTTTCCCTCCCGAGTCACAACCTAATATCCAAGGGACCTTGGACGTTCCAAATTGGACATCTCGGGTATCTCAACACATCTACAACCAAATCCATCCTTTTCCCCTATTCTGCACTTCCCTATTGCATTATTCCCCCATCACCTGCACTCACACACCTGGCTGCCATCCCGGACTCATTCATTCTGCGTGGCCAAATCTTGGTTCTGAGACCTTTGCCATTGCTTTTGGTTAAGTAACTCTGTTCCCATCTGAGTGCCCAGGTGCAGGCCCTTACCACCTCGAGCAGGGCCCGAAGCTCAATCTGGTTTTTCTAAGTCGCCCCTGTGCTCGGGGAGCTCCAGCAAGCCTACGACCTTCGCCATCAAAAAGGAAGTTCTTTGTGGGTATTAAAGCTCTTCCTAGCCCAGCTTCTTCCTTCTGGCTTTCCCTCTGAAATTATGTAGCTTGCAAACACATAGTCGGATGAATGTTGGCCCTCCCATTAGGCTGTAACTTCTTTGAATTAGGGCCTCTTTTGACCTTACTCTGAATCCCCAGCGCTTAGTCCAGTGTCTCACACAGAGCAAATGTCTCATAAACATCTGTCTCCCCACCAACTGACCCTTCACCTTTCTTACACCTTGTTCTTCCAGTTCTCAATAATCCAGCTCCTCTGGTCTTTTTGATGTTCCTCAAATATGCCTCTCGGTTTCCTGGCTCTGGGCTTTGGTACTGGCTGTTCTACATGCCTGGATTGTTCCATTCCTTCATCACAACCTCTCAGTTTTCTGGGCTTCATTCAAAACTCAGCTCAGATCCTACTTTCTGCCTTTCCTAGGCCCTTCCAGCTGATAGGATCTTCTCCTAAGAAATGACCTTTCATCATCTCTAAATACATCTTGTTATGGACAAGTTGTCTGTCCCATTCCACTGTGAGCTCCTTGAGGGGGAGGTGTTGGGGGGGGGGAAAGTAGAAGTCTTTCCAAATTCCTCTTAATCCTGGTGTGTTCCATCTGTTGATTATTTTCTATTTGCCTTGGCTATGACTTCTTTGCATGTTATTTGGTACTTATTGTTTCTTCCATTAGACTGTGAACTCCTTAAGGATAGGATTATTTTTGCCTCTTTTGTGCATCACACCTTGCATATAGTACAAGCACTTGATAAATGCTCATTGACTGACTGCTTCCCCTCTGATCAGTGAGAAAAGACGTAGAAAGGGGGGCAAGGAGAAATGATTAAGTGCCAAAGTGGAATCATGTTCCTTTAAATATTTATTTGCTGGAAACTGAGTGGATGCCCATCAATTGGAGAATGGCTGAATAAATTGTGGTATATGAATGTTATGGAATATTATTGTTCTGTAAGAAATGACCAGAAGGATGAATACAGAGAGGTCTGGAGAGACTTACATGAACTGATGCTGAGTGAAATGAGCAGGAACAGGAGATCATTACATACTTCAACAACAATATTATATGATGATCAATTCTGATGGATGTGGCCATCTTCAGTAATGGGATGAACCAAATCAGTTCCAATAGAGCAGTAATGAACTGAACCGGCTACATCCAGCAAAAGAACTCTGGGAGATGACTATGAACCACTACATAGAATTCCCAATCCCTTTATTTTTGTCCACCTGCATTTTTGATTTCCTTCACAGGCTAATTGTACACTATTTCAAAGTCTGATTCTTTTTGTACAGCAAAATAATGGTTTGGACATAAATACATGTATTTAACTTATAATTTAACATATTTAACATGTATTGGTCAACCTGCCATCTGGGGGAGAGGTGGGAGGAAGGAGGGAAAAAGTTGGAACAGAAGGTTTTGCAACTGTCAATGTTGAAAAATATCCCATGGATATATCTTGTAAATAAAAAGCTATAATAATAAAAAATATATTTATTTGCATCCCTATTCTATTTGAATTTTTAAATGTATGACCATTTACTATGATTTATTCCCAAATCTAATGTGGTGAATGGTCTGGAATTGAAGGAAGAGGAAGACAATCAAAAAGAGAAAGATTAGACAGAGTCAGGAAGACCTGATCTAATAAAACTAAAATGCTAAATGTGTGACTCTTAGTAAGTCATTTAAGCCTTTAAGTATCTCAGGTTGGCCTCCTGAGTCTCCTTCAGCTCCAAATCTCTGATCCTTTAATGAGTTTTAGGCTGAGATGAAAGAAAGAAAGTGTCTACAATGTTACTACACTAAGAGCTAGCCATACCCTCAACTTCTTGGGAACCCAGGAGAGAAAGACTGAAAAGGAAACAAGTTAGCAGCAAGAACAAAGACATTTGTTCAAGTAATCTGCCATCAGCCCGGATTGTTATCTCTTCCTGCCTGTTCCGCTTTGGGTCACTTCTGGTAGATAGTTTGTTCTTTCATGGAGATCCGAGGTATCTCTGTAACTTCCATTTTGGATGCTGTTTCCTAGACATTTCTTGGGCCTTTTTCATAGTCTTTGAGAACTTCCTGGAGTGAGTAGAAGCCTGTGGAAGCCACCAGATACCGGATGCCCCTCTTTGAGAAATTCCCCTGCCCAATCATCAGTAATTGGCAGGAGAGATGGGTCCTCCCCAGGATGGCTTTGGGAAGGTAGGTGAGATCATGTCTCTTACATACTAATCATGAGGCCGTAATTACAGGTCAGCTAAAAGGCTCCTCCACAGAGGAAGCATCTTGAACCCTTCAATCAATTTCTGAACCATCAGGAAGAGAGGCCCAGGTTTAGACAGGAAGTCACCCACCCTCCTTCTCCTGGTATAGTCTTGGAGTCCATCCCCATTTTCATGGGCACTCGTTCGATCAATCAACAAACAGCACCTACTTTATGCCAGGTGCCACACTAGGCAATGGAGATACAAGATGTAAAAATGGTATATACATACATACATACATGAGACATAAACAATGAGGCAATCCATACTGATAAGGAGGTCACATTATTTTTTTTTAAATAATTATAACTTTTTATTGACAGAACCCATGCCAGGGTAATTTTTTACAACATCTGTCCCTTGCACTCACTTCTGTTCCAACTTTTCCCATCCCTCCCTCCACCCCCTCCCCCAGATGGCAAGCAGTCCTATATATGTTAAATATGTTGCAGTATATCCTAGATACAATATATATGTGCAGAACCGAACAGTTCTCTTGTTGCTCAGGGAGAATTGGATTCAGAAGGTAAAAATAACCTGAAAAGAAAAACAAAAATGCAAACAGTTTACACTCATTTCCCAGGGTTCTTTCTTTGGGTGTAGCTGCGTCTGTCCATCCTTGATCAATTGCAACTGAATCAGGTCTCTTTGTCAAAGAAATCCACTTCTGTCAGAATACATCTTCATACAGTATCGTTGTTGACATACACAATGATCTCTTGGTTCTGATCATTTCACTTAACATCAGTTCAAGTAAGTCTCTCCAAGCCTCTCTGTATTCATCCTGCTGGTCATTTCTTACAGAACAATAATATTCCATAACATTCATATACCACAATTTATTCAGCCATTCCCCAACTAGGGGCATCCACTCAGTTTCCAGTTTCTAGCCACTAAAAGAAGGCTGCCACAAACATTCGTGCATATACGGGTCCCTTTCCCTTCTTTAGTATCTCTTTGGGATATAAGCCCAGTAACTGTAGCACTGCTGGGTCAAAGGGTATACACAGTCTGATAACTTCTGGGGCATAAATCTAGATTGAGGAACTCACATTTTAATATATGTATGTAACTATTGCAAAAATATTAAATGAATATATAAAAATATCTACGGAGCCTTAGAGCTGGAAGGGACCTCAGAGTCTAAATAATAATAATAATAATCACCAGCATTTATGTAGGAAGTTGAGGTTTAAAACTATCTCATTTGATCCTCACTTGGACCAAATTGATCTTTGGATCCTTGGATCCACTTGATCTTTGGAAATAGGTGGTGCTCTTATTATCTCAATTTGACAGATGAGGAAACTAAGGCAGATAGAAGTTAAGTGGCTTCTCCAGTAAGTGAGCCAGCTAGTTGAGGGCCTATGGCTGGATTTGAATTCGGGTATTCCTGTCCATGGACAGCTAGTGAGGCCATAATGCTCAGAGTTCTAGGCCAGGAGTCATAAAGACTTATCTTCCTGAGTTTAAATTCAGCTTCAGAGTCTTACTAGCTGTGTGACCCTGGGCAAGACATCCAATTATGTTTCTGAATTGCTCCATTTCTAGAAACTTTTCCCTTCTCTTTGGAATATCCATCGGATGGCTCCTAAATCTTGTCTCTAGGGCTAAGCAGGAGAAGTTGGCTTCCTTCCAAGTGACAGCCCTTGAAAAACATAGATATAAAAAGAAGGAAAGAAGAGAAAAACACAAAGATATCTATCCCATCCTTTTGAGTCTTCTCTGGGTTAACTGCTCCCCCTTAAAGTAACTCCCATCCTAGTTGCCATATTCTGGATATTTTCCAACTTGCCAGGACCTTCTCTAAAATGTGGCTCCCAGAATCCAACACACACATTCACAATGTTGGCTGATGAGGCAGGGGACAATGGGATTATCCTCTCTCCAATTCTAGATCTGAGGTATAAAACTTCCTGCTCTTCTTTGGATGTAATTCTGTCAAGCCATTAACTTTGGAAGCTGAGTTTTTTAAAACTCAAATGTAAGGTTTTCTACTTATCTCTGTTACATTTCATTTTAGTAGATTCAGCCCAAATCCGAGTGCCCTCAGCTTCCTCCCAGCTTTGTAGGATTTGCAAATCTCTACACTATGGGTCCTTCTTCTATTCCAATAGTGCCCGACTTCATGACCCTATTTGGGGGTTTCTTGAAAGATACTGTAATGATCTGTTATTTCCTTCTTTAGCGTGTCACCATTTTACAGATGAAGAACTGAGGTAAAGGATTAAATGATCTGCCCAGGGTCTAATAAGAGTCTGAGACTAGATTTGAACTTCAGTCTTCCTGATTCCAGGCCTGGAGCTCTATCCACCCCCCTTAGGATGGGCATTGAAAGATATCATAGCATAATAATTCTAGAGTTGGTCTTGAATGAGGAAAAAGTGGGTTCAAATCAAGTATTAGACACTAACACTGTGCCTACAAGTAAGTCATTTTATCTCACAGAAAACTATAATTTCTAGACTAGCTGCTTCAGCAGAAAGAATTTCAGTGGGCGAGTTTCCCAAGCCAATAAAGTCCCAAGAACTAGAACGATCACATAAGAACTCCAATCATCGATATGGATTGGAAGGGAAACTGGAGGCCATCTCATTCAGTCCTCTCCATTTACAGTTGAGAAAACTGAACCTCCAGCAAGCCACATAACTTGGCCAATATCAGAGGAAGAAGTAAATTGCTTGAATAGTCCCATTTCAGAAAAAGAAATAGAACAGGCAATTAAACAACTCCCTAAGAAAAAATCCCCAGGACCAGATGGATTTACATGTGAATTTTACCAAACATTTAAAGAACAATTGGCCCCAATGCTATATAAATTATTTGATAAAATAGGGAATGAAGGAGTCCTACCAAATTCCTTCTATGACACAGACATGGTACTGATACCTAAACCAGGTAGGCTGAAAACAGAGAAAGAAAATTATAGACCAATCTCCCTAATGAATATTGATGCTAAAATCTTAAATAAGATATTAGCAAAAAGACTACAGAAAATCATCTCCAAGATAATACACTATGATCAAGTAGGATTTATACCAGGAATGCAGGGCTGGTTCAATATTAGGAAAACTATCAATATAATTGGCCATGTTAATAACCAAATTAACAAAACCATATGATCATCTCAATAGATGCAGAAAAGCATTTGATAAAATCCAACATCCATTCCTATTAAAAACACTTGAGAGTATAGGAATAAATGGACTTTTCCTTAAAATAATCAGCAGCATCTATTTAAACCATCAGTAAGCATCATATGTAATGGAGACAAACTGCAACCATTCCTCAATAAGATCTGAGGAAACAAGGTTGCCTACTATCACGTTACTATTTAATATTGTATTAGAAACACTAGCTATAACAATAAGAGCTGAGAAAGAGATTAAAGGAATAAGAATAGGCAATGAGGAAGCCAAATTATCACTCTTTGCCGATGACATGATGGTATACTTAGAGAACCCCAGAGATTCTGCTAAAAGTTATTAGAAATAATCCACAACTTTAGCAAAGTTGCTGGTTATAAAATAAACCCACATAAGTCATCAGCATTCTTATATATCACTAACAAAATCCAACAGTCAGAGTTACAAAGAGAAATTCCATTTAAAGTAACTACTGATAATATAAAATATTTAGGAATCTATCTGCCAAGGGAAATTCAGAAACTTTATGAGCAAAATTACAGACCACTTTTCACACAAATTAAGTCTGATCTAACCAATTGAAAATATTAAATGCTCTTGGATAGGGCGAGCAAATATAATAAAGATGACAATATTACCTAAACTAATCTATTTATTTAGCTCATACCAATCAGACTCCAAAAACTATTTTAATGACCTAGAAAAATAAAACAAAGTTCATATGGAAAACAAAAGGTCAAGAATTTCAAGGAATTAATGAAAAAAATCAAATGATGGTGGCTTAGCTGTACCAGATCTAAAATTATATTATAGAGCAGCAGTTACCAAAACTATTTGGTATTGGCTAAGGAATAGATTAGTTGATCAGTGGAATAGATTAGGTTCAAGGGATAAAACAGTCAACAAATATAGCAACCTAGTCTTTGACTAAACCCAAAGATCCCAGCTTTTGGGATAAGAACTTACTGTTTGATAAAAATTGCTGGGAAAATTGAAACTAATATGGCAGAAACTAGGCATTGATCCATACTTAACGCCGTACACCAAGATAAGGTCAAAATGGGTTCATGACCTAGGCATAAAGAATGAAATTATTAATAAATTAGAGGAACATAGGATAGTTTACCTCTCAGACCTGTGGAAGGGAAGGTTTTTATGACCAAAGCAGAACTAGAGATCATTACTGATCACAAAATAGAAAATTTCGATTATACTCAAACTGAAAAGTTTTTGTACAAACAAAACTAATGCAGACAAGATTAGAAGGGAAGCAATAAACTGGGAAAATATTTTACAGTCAAAGGTTCTGATAAAGGCCTCATTTCCAAAATATATAGAGAATTAACTCTAATTTATAAAAATCAAGCCATTCTCCAATTGAAAATGGTCAAAGGATATGAACAGACAATTCTCAGATGAAGAAATTGAAACTATTTCTAGTCATATAAAAGATGCTCCAAGTCATTATTAATCAGAGAAATGCAAATTAAGACAACTCTAAGATACTACTACACACCTGTCAGATTGGCTAAGATGACAGGAAAAATAATGATGATTGTTGAGGGATGTGGGAAAACTGGGACATTGATTCATTGTTGGTGGAGTTGTGAACGAATCCAACCATTTTGGAGAGTAGTTTGATCTATGCTCAAAAAGTTATCAAACTGTGCATACCCTTTGATCCAATCAGTGTTACTACTGGGATTATATCCCAAAGAGATTATAAAGAAGGAAAGGGACCTGTATGTGCACGAATGTTTGTGGCAGCCCTTTTGTAGTGGCTAGAAACTGAAACTGAATGGATGTCCATCAGTTGGAGAATGGCTGAATAAATTGTGGTATATGAAAATTATGGAATATTACTGTTCTGTAAGAAATGACCAACAGGATGATTTCAGAAAGGCCTGGAGAGACTTACACGAACTGATGCTGAGTGAAATGAGCAGGACCAGGAGATCATTATATACTTCTACAACAATACTAGATGATGACCAGTTCTGATGGATCAGGCCATCCTCAGCAACGAGATCAACCAAATCATTTCTAATGGAGCAGTAATGAACTGAACTAGCTATACCCAGAAAAAGAACTCTGGGAGATGACTAAAACCATTACATTGAATTCTAATCCCTATAGTTATGCACACCTGCATTTTTGATTTCCTTCACAAGCTAATTGTACAATAATTCAGAGTCTGATTCTTTTTGTACAGCAAAATAATGTTTTGGTCATGTATACTTATTGTGTATCTAATTTATATTTTAATATATTTTAACATCTAAAAAAAAAAAAACTTGGCCAATATCACTCAGGTGAGTAATGAGTATCCCAGGTGAGTTTTGAAAACAAGTCTTTGACTCCAGATCCAGGACCTTGCTGTGCCATATCCTTACAACAATGGACGAAACCTCCTGATAAGCCGAAGAACAAGCAAAGGAGAGAAGCCACTTATATAATGATCAATTCTGATGGATGTGGCCATCTTCAGTAATGGCATGAACCAAATCAGTTCCAATAGAGCAGTAATGAACTGAACCAGCTACATCCAGCAAAAAAACTCTGGGAGATGACTATGAACCACTACATAGAATTCCCAATCCCTTTATTTTTGTCCACCTGCATTTTTGATTTCCTTCACAGGCTAATTGTACACTATTTCAAAGTCTGATTCTTTTTGTACAGCAAAATAATGGTTTGGACATGTATACATGTTGAAGCTGATGTTGGGGTACCCTCCGAGGAGAGGCTGAAACACACTTGGAGAGGAGGGGCAGCTTTCCTCTGGCATTTAGAAGGTTGGCACAGGGCAGGAGGGTTCAATTTATTCTGTTCTGTCCCAGATCTGGGAAAATCCTGGCCAGATGCTGCTCAAAAGGCAAACTGAGGCTGGCTGTAGAGAAAAGCTTTCTAGCATTCAGTTACCCAATGGCAGAAGGGATCATTTTCTAGCAGTTGGGTCATCCTCACTGGAGGAAGTTCATCGAGTTCATCAAAGTCTTGACATTTGCTGCCGATGTGAGGGATTGAAGGGAACCACATTTATTAAGAGACTACTGTGTGCAAGCACTTAACAACCCTGGGAAGTAGATGTTATCACTAAAGTTCAGGGAAACTGAGGGAGACATAGGTGAAGTGACTTCACCAGAGATCGGAAGACCTGAGTTCAAATCCAGATTTAAATACTCCCTAGTTGTGTGACTCTGGGCAAGTCACTTAACCCTGTTTGCCTCAGTTTTCTCATCTGTAAAATGACCTGGGAAAAAAGTGAAAGAGCACTCCAGTATCTTTGCTAAGAAAACCCTAAATAGGATATAGCTCCAGGCAAATAGGCACTCTCCAGTGGCTAGACCACCTCATGCTTCAGACATAGACCTAGGAAAATGCAAAAACACTCCCCCACACACCTCAGGACACAACAAACACCGTGGCTCAGCACCAGGAAAGCTGGCCTCTATAGCACCAGCCACCCCTACCCCACACCCTCAGGGAAGCAAAGGTCCCCTGTGGACCTCAGTGACATACCAGGGAACAGCCAGGACCTGTAGTACCTGGCACAAGAAGCCTGAGACAGTGCCCTTTTCACCCTGGAAACAGAGCTCAAATTTAAATTTTAAAAGGGAGGAGGAAAAGGCTGAAAAAAGATGAGCAAACAAAAATTTGGTAACAGAAAATATCCATGTACAAACTCAGAATTTCTATTGGCAAAGCCTCAAAGAAAAATGGGAAGTGTTCTCAGGCCCAGAAAGAACTCATGGAAGAACTCAAAAATGAGCTTAAAATCATATAAAAGAGGTAAGAGAAAAATTAGAGGAAAAAAATGAATGATACAAGAGAATGATGAAAAAAAGAGTCAATAGCTTGGAAAATGATGGCTTAAAAAGTAGAATTGATCAGATGCAAAAGGAGATCCAAAAATCCACTGGAAAAAGCAGTTCCTTAAAAGGTACAATTGGCCAAATGGAAAAGAAATACAAAAACTAACTGAGGAAAATAATCCCTTAAAAACTAGAAGTGGGAAAGTGGAAGGTAATGCTTCTGAGACATAAAAAAATCAATCAAATAAGTTGAAAAGAATGAAAAAAACTAGAAGAAAATCTAAAATACTTTTTTGGAAAAACAACTGACCTGGAAAATAGATCCAAGAGAAACAATGTCAAAATTGTTGGATTACCTGAAAGCCATAATCAAAAGGAGGACATGGGCGGGGACAGAGCCAAGATAGAGAAAAGACAGTTGCTCACCTGAACTCTCTCCAAAACCCTTCCAAACACCTTTAAATAACAAGGCCCATTTGGCCAATTTTAGTTTTTTACATTATTCTTCTCATTTGTACCTCTTTTATCATCTGGCCTAATCTGTTTTTTAAGTTGTTATTTTCTTTAGTATTTTTTGTGTCTGCCTTTAAAAAACACCATAAAACAATTTTTGGAGCAACAGAACCCACAAGAAGACAGAGTTAATTAATTTTCCAACTAAAGACCACTCAGATAGTCAGCGCGAGACACAAATGAAAACTCCCAGGAATATTATCACCAAATTTCAGAGCTCCCAGGTCAAAGAGAATATTGCAAGCAACCTAAAAGAAACAATGCTAGTATCATGGAGCCATATTTAGAATAACACAAGATTTAGCCTCTTCTGCATTCAAGATTAGAGGGCTTTGTACAAAGAGCAAAGAAGCCAATACAACCAAGAATCACCTTTCCTACAAAACTGAGCATAATCCTTCAGGAAGGGAAATCACCAAAATAGAGGACTTTCAAGCATTCTCGATGAAAGAAGAGCCGAAGAGAAAATTTGACTTTGAAATACAAGACTCAAGAGAAGCATAAAAAGATAAGTAAGAAAGAGAAATCATAAGGGACTTAATAAGATTAAATGTTTACATTCCCACATTAGAAGATGATACTTATAACTCATAAGAACTTTTTCATATGGACAGAGCATAGGTGTGAGATGAATATGAAGGGATGATATCTAAAAAAATAAAATTAAGGGGGGGGAGAAAGGAAAAGGTAGCGGGATAAGGTGTTAAACTATCCCATATAAAAGGTACAAATGAAAGTAGCAGAAGGAAAGAGGGAGAAAATAGGAAGAGTGAGTGAACCTCACTCTCATCAAAATGGACTCAAAGAGGAAATTACAAATAAATCCATTTGGGTAGAGAAATCTATCTTATCTTACAGGACAATAGGAGAGAAAGGGAATAAAATAAGCAGGGGAGGGAGGATGATAGAAGGGAGAGCAGACTGGGGGAGGGTGTAGTCAGAAGCAAAATACTTTTGAGAAGGAAGGCTGAAAGGAGAATGAGAATAGAATAAATAGGAAAAGATAGGATGAAGGGAATACTGTTGGCAATCATAAGTGTGAAAAAAGTTTTGAATCAAGTTTCTTTGATAAAGATCTCATTTCTCAAATGTAGAGAACTGAGTCAAATTTACAAAAAATAAGATCCATTCCCCAATTGATAAATGATCAAGACATGAACACTTTTCAGATGAAATAACCAAAGCTATCTATAGTCATAGGAAAAAGTGCTCTAACTCACTCTTGATCAAAGAAATGCAAATTGCAATAATTCTGAGGCACTATCTCACAACTACTAGATTAGCTAATAGGACAGAAAAGAAAAATGACAAATGTTGGAGAAGATGTGGGGAAAATGAGACATTAGTGCATTGTTGGTAAAGTTATAAGCTGACAATCGTTCTGTAGAGCAATTTGGAACTCTACCCAAAGGGCTATAAAACCATACCATTTGACCTAGTAATACCAATATTTGACTAGCAATACAATAGGTCTGTATTTAAAAAGAGATTAAAAAACAAAAAGGAAAAATGTACACAAACATTTATAGCAGTTCTTTTCTGGTGGCAAAGAACTGGAAATTGAGGGGATGTCCATAAATTAGGGATGGCCGAACAAACTGTGATATGGACTTGTGATGGGATATTACGGAGCTATAAGAAATGACGCACAGAATGCTCTCACATAAATCTGGAAATACTTACATGAGCTGATGTAAAGTGACAAGTACTGTGTACAAAGTAACAGCAATATTGTAAGATGATCAATTGTAAATGATTTCTCTATCTTTAGCAATGCAATTCTGAAGGATTTATAATGAAAAATACTATCCATCCCTAGAGAAAGAACTGATGCTGTCTGAATACAGATTGAAGCATACTTTTTAAACTTTCTTATTTTTCTTGAGTTTTTTTGATCTCTGTTTTGTTTCACAACATGACTAATATGGAAATGTTTGCATGACTACATATGTATAACCTATATCAAATTGTTTACCTTCTCAATTCAGGAAAGTGGGGAAAGATGAAGGAAGAGAATTACAAACTCAAAGTTTTAAAAATGAATGTTAAAACTTTTTACATTTAACGGGGGGGGGGGAAATAAAAAACTAAATAAATTAAAAAAAAAAAGAAGACCTAGACTCAACTTTCAAGAAACTATCAAGAAAAACTACTCTGCTATTCTGGACTCAGGGGACAAAATAAGCACTGACAGAATCCACTGATCATCTCAAGAAAGATATCCCAAAATAAAAACTCCAAGGAACATCATAGCCAAATTATAAAACTATAAGGCCAAGGCAAGTGGCCAGAAGGAAACAATTCAAGTATCAGCAAAACATAACACACAGGACTTAGCAGTTGCAACACTAATGACTTAGAGGACATAGAACATGATATTTCAGAAGGCAAAGAAACTGGGACTACAACCAAGAATCATCCAAGAATGCACTACCATGCAAAGTTAAGCATAATACTTCAAAGGAAAAAATGGTCATTCAATGAAATAAAAGACTTTCAAACTTTTAGAAGAAGACTAGTATTGAACTCAAAATTTACTCTCCAATCGTAAGACCCAAGAGAAGCCTAAAAAGGAGAAAGGGACAAGAAAACATAAATGATTCAATGGATTTGAAATGTTCACATATATCCATGGGAAGATGATATTTGAAATTTTTAAAAATTTTACCACTCAATCACAACATGCTATTTCCACCTTTTTTTGTCATCATAGTTTGCTTGCTTGTTTTTCTCTCTCAATTATTTTTCTTTTTGACCTGATTTTCTTGTGCCACATGATAAATGTAGAAATAAGTTTAGAAGGTTTGAACACATTTAACCCATATTGGATTACTTACTATTTAGGGGAGGGGAGAGATGAGGAGGGAGAAAGAAAAATATGGAACACAAGATTTTGCAAGGGTGAATGTTGAAAACTATCTTTGCATGTATTTAGAAAAATAAAAAGTTATTGAAAAAATTTTCATCACTAATAGTACAGCTAAAAGGAATATAAATAACTGAAGATATAGGTATAAGGTGAATTTGAGAAATAACATTAAAAATAATTAAGAAATGAGAAACAGAAATATACTGGATGGAGAAGGAAAGGAAAGGTAGAATAAGTTACTTTATTTCACATGCAGAGGGACAAAAAAACCTAATACAATAGAGGAAAAGATGGGAAGATGGGTGATGGATATTGCTTGAGCCTTACTTTCATCAATATTAGCTCCAAGAGGGAATAATATACACAATCAATTGAATTTAGGAATCTATTTTACCTAACAGGAAAGAAGGAGGGGAGGAGATTAAGTAAAGGAGTAGATACATAGGTGGTACCGACAGAAGATAGGGCAGACCACTGGCGATACTAGCCAGACAAAAGCAAAACATTGTTGAGGAGGGAGAGGGTGAAAGGGGAGAGAAGATGAAGAGGAGGAAAAAATAGGATGGAAGGAAATATACAGTTAGTAATCAAAACTTAATGTGAAAGGGATGAACTCTCCCATAAAATAGAAGGAGATAGCAGGTAGGAATAAAAACCAGAATCCTACAATATGATGTTTACAAGAAATACATTTGAAGACAAAGAGACACAAAGTCTCTTTTGTAAAAGTAAAAATAAGGGGGAGGAGCATAATCTACTATACTTCAGCTGAAGTGAAAAAGAAATAGGGGTAGCCATTCTGATCTCAGAGAAAGCAAAAGAAAAATTAGACCTAATTAAAAGAGAGAAGGAAGGAAACCACATTTTGTTAAAAAGTATCATAGACACTGAAGTAATATCAACATTACATTCACTAAGTAGCATAGCATCCAAATTCTCAAAGGAGAAGTTAACTGAGTTACAGATTTATGACCAAATAAAAGATAGAATTATGAAATGTAAAATTGGTATTTTAATTATATTAAATTTTGAAACTTTTGTACTAAAGATGGAAAATAGTCTTTACGGAAAATCTCAGAACTAAGCTGCATTTCTCAAATATATAGAGAACTGAATCAAATTTATAAGAATATAAACCATTTTCCAATTGATAATGGCCAAAGGATATAAACAGGTAATTTCCAAAGATGAAGAAATCAAAACTATCCATAAGTACATGGAGAAGTGCTCCAAATCATTTTTGATTAGAAATTTAAAACATCTCTGAAGTATCACCTCACATCTACAAGATTGGCTAACATGATAAAAAAAATTATAAATGTTAGAGAGAATGTGAAAAAATTGGAACACCAGAGCACTCTTGGTGCCATTGTGAACTGATCTAACCATTATGGAAAGCAGTTTGAAAATATGCCGAAAGGGCTACCAAACTGATTATACTCTTTGATTCAGCAATACTATTACTAGGTCTATATTCCAAAGAGATCAAAGAAAAAAGGAAAGGATTAATATGTACAAAAATATTTATAGCAACCTTTTCTGTGGTGATGAAATATTGAAAATTGAGGAGATGCCCATCAATCGGGGAATGGCTGCACAAGCTGTGGTATGTAAATATAATGGAATACTACTGTGCAATAAGAAATGATGAAGAGGCAGGTTTCAGAAAAAAGATATGAAATCAGTAGAACCAGGGAAATATTGTACACAGGATCAGTAAGATTGTGAGATGATCAACTATGAATGACTCAGCTCTTCTCAGCAATTCAGTGATCCAAGACAAGTACAAAGGACTCAGGAGGCAAAATGTTATCTACATCCTGATAAAGAATTGATGGACTAGGAATGCAGATTGAAGCATACTTTTTTCATTAACTTTATTCTTTTTATGTTGTTTTTTCTTTTGATCTGTTTCTTCTTTCACAACTGTGACTAATATGGAAATATATATTTACCTGATAGCACAGATATAAGCTATCTCAAATTGCCTACCATTTTAGGAAGATGGGAGGAGAAGGTAGGAGGAAAAAATTTGGAATTCAAAATCTTGCAAAAATAAATGCTAAAAATTGCCTTGGCATGTAATCGGGGGGAAAATAAAATGCTAGTTACGTACCAAAAAAACGTAACTGGAAAAATACAATATTATATTAAGAATAGAAAAGAAAATCTCAAATGGAGTAATGGAGAGTTGGATATTACGCATAACAATAAGATACCGATTAGATCTAGAACAATCTGTACATTCATTGGCATTGGATTAATTATCTCCAACCTGTTTACGTTCAGTGAGATTTCTTCTACATCTTCCTCAGTAAAGATTTTCATGGATAATTCATTCTCTTCTTCCATCTATCTGTTAGCTCTTCCATCAGTCAATTAATTACATTGTGCAAATGATTAGGAATGCAGAAAGAGACAAAACACAATTCCTTCCCTCAAGCAGCTTGCAATCTAATGGGTAAGACAACACACAAATAACTGCATTCGAAGTAAATAGAAAATAATTAACGGATGGAAAGCACTAGAATTAAAAGGGGTTAGGAAAGGCTTCTGGGAGAAAATAGCATTTTAGCTATGATTTAAATAAAGCCAGGAAAGTCAGTAGGTAAAGATGAGGAGAGAGAGTACTTCTGGCATGGGAGACAGAGGAAATGTCTGCAATTAAGAAATGAAGTGTCTTATCTGATGGGTAACCAGGAGGCTGGTGGTAATTGAAAAGGATGAGTCAGAAAGTAAGTTGCAAGAAAACAGGAAAGATAAAAGGGGGCAAAGACTTTAAATAATAAACAGAGTAATTTGTATTTGCTCCTGGATGTGAGAGAGACTCACTGGAGTTTATTGGGGAAGAAGGCGGAAGGGCAGTGTGATCTGATCAAATCTGAGGGTTAGTGGCTGATGGAAGAGAGACCAGAGTGAGAAGAGAGCTGAGGCAGACAGATCCCTACCCCCAATCTGGATTACAGTAACCCAGGTGCACATGAATATTTAGAGCAGCCCTTTCTATGGTGGCAAAATATGCCCATTGCTTGGGGAATGGCTGAACAGACTGTGCTACATAAATGTAATGTAAAATAAGAAATGATGAAGAGGCAGATTTCAGAAAAACCTGGAAAGATTTGTACCAACTGATGCAAAGTGAAATGAGCAATGAGGAGTGGCCACAGGGGTGGCTGTGGTCCTTCCCTTTAGCCATTTAGCTTGGGGAGGTCATGGGCCCCAAACTGAGAACTTTGCTCTCCATAAATGTGTCTCTCTCTTAGTTGCTCAACATTATGTCAGTCCCCATGTGACAAGTGTCTCTTATGGTGACCGGACTCTGATGATTTTCTCTATGCTGCTTCTTACAGGCTGATTGTAAGCAATGGGTCGAATAATATTTGTAAAGTGTTTAGCACAATGTCCTCCTCAATGTGGAGGAAGGAGAAGGGAATAAGCATTTATAAAGCACTGCACTAAACCTAGAAATAGATTTCTGTATAAATATACCACAGTCTGTGGCCACTAGGCATTTTTCTCTTTCATCTTTAGCTTTCTAATGCATATTAATTTTTATTTCTGAATCCTTATTTCATAACTGGGGTCAAGGAGGAGACTGATGAAATTGTGTATTCTCGTATGCAAGACAAGAGCTTAGATGAGATAGCCTTTGAGATCATTCCCAGCTCTAAATCTCTGAGCCCCGTCAGAGGGATGGCTGTCTCCTCTCCACAAAATAAGGGAGCTGCACTTCAGGGTACTCCTACTTCTATACCTCTGATCTGAGGCTTCCTGCACCTCAGTTTCCTCCAAGTTTTTGAAGAAAATGGGGTCTGAGCTCTGGAGATATGGTCTGATCACTTATCAAAGTGCATTCTGTTTGCCTCATCTTTGGCCACACGTCCAAGGAGAGCTTGAGATTAGATAATAAAAAAAGCAGCGATTTAAAGGTAGTCAATTATGAAAGACTTAACTATTCTGACCAATACAATAATGCAAGACAATACAAAGAATCCATGATGAAAAATGCTATCCATCTCAGAGAAAGAACTGATGAATTCTGAGTACAAACTGAGACATATTTTTTCACTTTCTTTGTGTTTTTGCCTCTTTTTTGCTACATGGTTAATATGGAAAGATTTTGCATGATTTCATGTGTATAATTTATATCATATTCTTGCCTTCTAGGGCCATAGAGGGGCTGGAGGGAGGGAGAAAATATGGATCTCAAAAATTTATAAATAAATTTTAAAAATAATTTTAATGTTTTTCCTTAAATTGAATTGAAATCTCCCATCAAAGATATATATCAGACAAAAATGATCAATGATCAAATCATCAAAATGATCAAATGATCTTTGGTAGACTCTAGCAAAGGCACATTTTGGAAAACATTGAAGTTTTGCGCAATAGTATTGTGCAAATAGTATTGCAAAATAGTATTATGGGGCTATTTAAAATTTTAGATGGCTTATTGTATAGTTAGCCCCTGGTGTGTTTTTTATTTAATAGGAGAGTGCATGAAAATTCATCTTAAAGAACAAGACCACTGAAAAAGCTTAATAATAATATTATTATATTAATATGGTATATCAATACATTAATATATAATAATGATAATACATCAAAATAATTTTGAAAGTTGTCATTAAGTGCCTTAAATGTGCCTTAAAATATAAGTATATGTTCCTTTGGACAACATTCCACTGTGACACTCACCTTGTAGTCTTAGATCAATTGGACCAATTAAGTACATTCATTGGTTGGTGTAAAAAAGTTACTGAATTCCAAATTGTTTGATTTCTGAAAAATACAATCTAATTTGTTCCTTGTACTCAGCACTTCAAAAGCACATTTTAAAATCTGTCTTCCCCACCTCACTGCCCCCAGGACCTGAACAGATCCATTGTTACTATCCAATAATTCTCTGGTATCTTTTGAAAGTTTATCCATCTGCATGGACCTTCATTAAAAAAAAAATTTAAATCTATGGTCCTAAATAAAGAAAAGCTTTCTCAACAATGAGCAATATCCAAAAGCAGAATGGACTGCCTTGGAAAGCAATGGGTTTCTTCTCCCTAGAATTTTCTAAGTAGAAGTAGAATGAGCCCTGGTTGGAGAGGCTACAGGGAAAAATCTTAGTCATTTGAAGCATTTCCAGCTCAGAGACTCAATGATTCAAACCCAGCTCTTGAAGGTTAACCTGGAAAAGAGGTCTCTCCCACATGGAATTTTTTCCTAATATCATTGTTCAGAGTTTTGTCATTGTTGTTTTAAGGAGGTTCATAATTAGCTGCTAACATCTGGATGAGAGGAAAGTCTGCATGCTTCTAGGTCTCCAGGTCGGTAAGAGGTGTAGAGCAGGCTAAAATGGCCATTTGACTATATGTATTGTAAAAGATCAGCCAGTGTGGGGACTCTCTACTCACCCCCAAAAAGAGCAGAGCTCCACTTGTCTTGGGCTCAGTAGATAAGTTCTAGGGGATCCCTATCATAGACTTCAAGTTGGAGGAACTCTAAGCGAATCCAACTCCCTCCTTTCAAATATCAGGAGACAAGGATTTAGCATGATTAAGTAATTTGACCCAAATCACACAAGTATTAAGTTATCCATCCACCAGGAGGCTTAACCTCAGAGAGACCTCAAAGGTTGACTCTTGTTCCTCTCTCAATGGACTTCTTTCCAAACACACACTCTTCTTGAACTCACTGTCAACATGAGTTCCTTCCACTTAGCCCGACACTAATGATCCTGAATCTCTGGCAGCTGATGGATAATCATAGTTCCCCATTCTCAAATCAATCCTTCTTCAGGTCTACCTCCTTTCAACAGCCCTTTCCCAATAACGTCCCACTCCAGATCGTCGAAGCCCTTCCATGGTGCCCTTTGGAATGGTTCACACCATCTCAATCCAGAGCCTAGTGGCTCTTATCTCTAAAATCCAAGAATGTCTTCTTTCCCTTCTGTCCTAAATAAATTCAGTGCCCAGCTCACAGACTCTCTTTTCTCCCCATCTGCTCCCTTCGTGGAAGGAAACTTCAACAGAAATGCTTAGAATTCTTCTAATATCCTCATTCCTCCGTCTACTTCATTTCTTTGGCTTCCTCTTCTACTTCACTTCAAAGAGCAGATTTATGTCCTTGAACTTAGCATCAGCCACAAGCATCCCATTTCTGAAATTGCTTTGCCTGAGCATAAAGCTTTATACTTCCATTTTCCTCCATCTCTTTCGACTCCAACCCTATTCTTTGCTCTTACTGTGACCTCCATTTCTTCCATCCTGCTTTTTCAAGGCCCTCTTTCTTCCACTAATTCTTTCCTCCCTTCCCTATCTCAAGTCCTTGGCAGACCAGATCAACTTTTCACCATCCCCTACCCTCAATCGCCTTGCCCCCTTAGCTTAGAATTGATTATATCTTGGCAATCCCCAATCCTAGATATGCCTACCGTCTCCCTCTTTCACAAGATGGTAAGGCCCTTATCACCTTTTCCCTGGATTATTGCCATAACCTCCAACTGATCCTCCTCACACCAGTGCTTCTCCACTCCACTCAGATGACAAGAGAACTTTTCTAAAGTTTGTCTGACCTTCTTACTTGCTGCTCCCACCATTCCATTTAACAAACTCATCCCGATTGCCTCCAAGATCAAATATAACATCATCCATTTGGCATTTAAAGTCTTGTGGACTTGACCTTTTCCTACCTCTCCAGTGTATGGCCTTCTTCCCTCCCAGAGACCCTATGATCTAGCTATACTTGTAAGCCCTCACTACCCATCCCCAAGTTTGGAATGTTCTTTCCCCTTTTAGTTACTCTGGTTTCCTTCAAGACTTAGCACAAATCTTACCTTTTAAGACCTTTCTGGCTTTTGCCTTCACACTCCACATACCCTGCAGCTAATAATGTCTTCCTCTTCAAGACTGCTTTTCCTTTTCTCAAAATATATATGATACATATCACACAATTTATATATTGTCTTCCTCATTCGAATGGAAACTCTGGAAATAGGGGCTGTTTTTGGACAAGGCATGGAGCTTGATACACAGTAAATACTTTCTGACTGATTAATTGAAGTGGTGTAATCACTTCACACAATGACTCCAAGGCCATTACTCTTGCCATTCCCCTGGCAGCTTCTTGAGTGGAAGATTCGCCAGAGGCAATAGGGAGGGAGACTGCTAAGATATCACAACATCAGCTAATGTTACTGTGGTTTAGTGGAAATTCTCTCATTTGGTTTGTTCAGTTGATGAAAGTGGAGAGCCATGGCTAAGGGTGACTGTGTGGCCTGATAAGCATCCACACTCAGGGAAAACTCAGTCCTGTGACTCTGAATTACAGAGTTGGAAGAGACTTCAGGGGTCTCTTTGTCCCTGAATAGGGATCCCTGCTAGAAGTGGTTCTCCAGTCTTTTTGAATACCTCCAGTGAGAGGAAACTCACTGCCTTCGGAGGTCCTCCATCCCACTTAGAGACAAATAATTGTTAGAAGACTTTTCCCTGGGCAGAAACAAAATGGGTTTCTTACTGCTTTCCCCCACTGATCCTTGTTCTTGCTTTCCAGAGCCAAGCAGGGCAAGTGTGTATACTGCTAATTTTCCTAAGCTTCAAAGCACTTTCATGGGGCAGTGATAATATCTTGTGATAAGAGGAGAAGAATAATGAAAAGATGAAGAATAATGAAAAGATGAACCTTAGACAGAGACCAGTCTCCACCAATGCTCAAGATTCCATATCCCACTAGTGTCTTCAGCTAGACCTGCTTAGTTATTCTATCAGGGGCTTCATTTTCTGTTGATATTAATAAGAATTTGGTAACTTGACATAAAAAAGAATTGTCAAATGATTAAAGACTCTAATAAATCCCAAGAGCACAAATGGATTCTCTTCTGCAATTGATCGTGAAGTCAGGAGACTGAAGACCAGGAATCTAGACTGGGGATTCATAGACTACACCCCTCACAGCATTTGTGAATGGATTTCAGGGAGTCTGCAAATTTGGGTCATAAATGAAATCTTTATTTTTATCAACCTTTACCTGAATTTAGGGGCTGCTGAGTGTTAAGTATGTGAGGCCAGATTTAAACTCTACACCTACCATAGGCCAGTGCTCTAGCCACTGCACCATCCAGCTGCCCCTAATTCTTTCCACTCATTTAGCTCTGTCCCCTGGCTGAGTGGTTTAACCTCTATCTGCCTCAACTTCTTCATCTGTAAAATATGAACAATAATAGCATCTACCTCCCAGGACTATTGTGAGGATGTAATGAGATAATAATTATTGCAAATAATTGCACTTTTAGGAGTCAGGGATAACATCTTGTGATAAGATGAAAGGAATAATGAAGATACTTAGACACAGACTAGTCTCCACCAGTGCTCAAGATTTCCCTATCCCACTAATGCCTTCAGCTAACCCTGTTTAATTATTCTATCAGGGGTTTCATTTTCTGTTGCTATTAATAAGAATTTGGTAACTTAACACAGTGGATGGCACATAGTAAGCACTATATAAATGTTAGCTGTTATATCATTGTTGTTGTGTTAATTTCTTTCAATTATTTAAAAATATTCTCTGAAAAGGAGTTCATAAGTTTTACTAGACTATCAAAGGATCAGTGACATAAAATCCTTGTTGTAGATTAAAGAAATCTATCTCTTCCTTTTATGTGAGGTGCCCCAGAAGTCCAAGTGTGGTTTAAACCATCAAAGCTTAAAGTAGCCCTTCTCCAAGCAATCAGACAATGGATTTTAAATGGTTTGCATTAGTCTTGGAAGACAAGACCTAAGATGCATAGAAAGGGACACTGAGGAAAATGGCTTCAGCTGTTAGCTACTATTTGTTAAGATACAGGACTAGGAAGGAGAAGTCAGATGGACTTAGAACATCTCCTCTGGATCCCTAAGGAATATGTGAAAAAAAATGGCTTCAGATGTTAGCTACCATTTGTTAAGATCCAAAGGAAGGAAGAGTCAAATGGACTTAGACCATCTCCTCTGGACTCCTAAGGAATATTAGAAAATAGGCATCTTTTGATTTTTGATGAACAAGTTGCCATTTTGGACACTGACGCAATAATGAATAAACTATATGTTCTCGTTGAATGGTGCTTTTTTATTTTCTATTAAAAGCAATTAAAGCTTAAAATAGGGCAGCTAGATAGCACAGTGGAAAGAATACCAGTCCTGGAATAGGCAGACTCATCTTCAAGAGTTCAAATCTATCCTAACACACTTAATAACTGTGTGAGTCTGGGCAAATCACTTTGCCTCAGTTTTCTCATCTGCAAGAAAAGAAATAATAAGAAAATAAATATAAGTATAAATTATACTTTTTAAAAATAAATATAAATATAAACATAAGAAAAGAAATAAGTAAAGAAAGAAATTACAAACAACTGCAGTGTCTCTGCCAAGAAAACCCCAGTTCAGACCATGAAGAGTTGGACAGAACTGAACAGCATAAGTTCAAAACTCACTAAAAACCTTTGTTCAAATGGGCATGGATCTTATTCTGATTAACAAAATACAAATGTATCCTAAAGCTTCACTGCCATCAAGAATGATAAGAGACACATAATTGTAAGTAGTTGTATGACTTGGGGCAGTGTGTGTGTGTGTGTGTGTGTGTGTGTGTGTGTGAGAGAGAGAGAGAGAGAGAGAGAGAGAATCCCTTCAAAAGATCAGAGATTTAAAGATAGGGATTTCAAGAGCCATCTAGTCCAATACTTTCCCTCTTATGGGCCTTAATTGCTTCAATTTTCTCTCTCTTTTTGCTTCACAATTGGGATGTGATCTTCCTAAGGTCACATAGCTAGTAGTGGTAAGTGTCTGAGGGTGGACCTGAACTCTGGTACTCCTGGCTCTCTCCACTGCACCATCTAATGCCCCTAATTGTTTCTAAGCTCGAAGAGAAGGCTTAGATTAGATGACCTTTAGGGTTCCTGACAACTCTGAACCTCTGCTTGTCAGGTTTTGACATTGCAAGACCCCGAAGCTACTGAAAAAGTTCTTCTGGTCTTAATCTGGTCTTAAATAATGGAACAACATTTCTAAGGGCTGGAGGAAGGTGATATCAGGCTTCCTAAGGACTGAGAGTGTAGAAAGGTTAATACTTTTAAAAGATAAAAAAGGAGCACCCAGTAACATAGAGTAACATAGTAACTCATGCCGCCTTCCTGGGTACTCAGTCAAGAACTCTCTGAGAAATCCAGGTTCCAAGTCTCACAAGATGGTAACAAATCATCTTGTTTGATGGTTTTAAGGTAACAAATAAAGAATGTCTAAAAAGTTTCAGTCCAGGTCAGTATTAGCTAAAGCCTGTCTCTGGATAAACTCCTTCCACTCTCTGAATCTAGAATTTCTGCTCTGGGAAATAAATGGGAGGGCCGTGTCCTGGGTATATATGATGTTCTCCAGCTTTGACAAGTCTGTGATTCACTTGGGGGTACCTGCCTCATTCCTTAATTAGACCTCACGTTCCTTGAGGGCAGAATGAAGGTCTTCTCTATGTTCATTTATACTAATTAATGGTCCCCCCGTAACTGGAACCAGCCAGTGCTCATCGTAAGGACTTAATGAATGTTGTTTGCGCAATACAATTGATTGGGCTAGACCAGATACCAGATTCCAGCCTTCCCAGGAAGAAAACCCAGCTTGCCTGAACCTGACTGGCCAGACAAGTTTATATCTCACTCATGAGACCTTGAAAGCTGCCAAGACCTTTCCCCTACACTCTTGATTTCCCTATACCCAGCCCATGCAGGGACCTCCCTGCATATGTCCATAGAGATATACTCTATATGCCTTCCTGGGTCCTTCCCCCAGAATCCCCTTGTTCCCAGAGAAATAGCTGCTATGGAAACAAATAGAGGATACCTTTGGAAGTTCTCTTTGGTTGAAGCCGGAATATGAACAGAAATAGAGTTCAAAAGTGGGTAGAGAAATGGAGGGGAGGGGATCATGGAGGGCAATCTTAGTACAGTGAATGTTGGGGGCTGCAGTTTGTGTGAGAAATCCAGTCCCAAGCGTATCCTTCAGGGAGATTCTCTGAGACCACAGTGACACACTACATTTGAAAAGTTTGGTTTAAAATCAGAAGACCTGGGTCCAAATTCTACCTCAGTCATTTATCTTCTGAGTGACCTTGGGAATATAATTTAAGCTCTTTGGGCCTCAGTTTCCAATACTGTCCAAGTATGGAGTGGCCTAGGTAATTTCTAAGATCCCTTGCTGCTCTGAATCCTATCACAGCAGGTATACATAATCTGACCAGGAATAATCAAGGCAGCCACAGGATTCCCCGGCTCAGAAGATGCTTGGTTCATCAGCTTGACCAAGAACATAAAAATGTTGTATAGTGGAGAAATCAACCAAATACCTCATCTTTTCTGAGCACTCCTAATCCTCCCCCCCCCCCCGACCCAGTATTCAGCTGCCTTATGGGAAAGTCAGAAAAAAAGAGATTCTGCCCTTCAGTAGATTATATGACTGACAAGACAAGATACATAGGGAGCTGCAGAAATCAGTCATGAGATTAAGAGTTAAATTGTGTGTTATCCACAGGTTATAAATAGCTTAGGAGTTCAAAGATAATTGATTAGGAGTAATCCTATTAAAACAACAACAACAAACCAGGGGAGCCCATATAATAAGACTAAGACACATGATAAGGGATAAGAAAACAGTGGATTTCAAAGGCTAAGACGAAAGAAGCTGGCAGTAAATGGAATATTATTGATAGCAATCTGCCCCATAATCTTCAAATAGTTTCATTCCTTCTGGACAGGGAGCCCAGGTTGAATAGATATCTGGTGAAACTTTCTGGAAGCCAACTGGATAAGATATGGAGCAGCTGGCTTTGCTAATACATCCCTCTACCCTTCCCCAGGGTTCCATGTTCCTTCCACCAAACTTTCTGAAATACCCAATCCACATTAAACACATTTTCTTCTAAAACTTTTTCTCATTCCTTCCTTCTCTTCCACCTGCCTCTCCCCAATGATACTGCTTAGGTTGATTGTACTTTCCTCCTTTCCCTCTTACACCAGCTTTTTGGTTGAGGTGGGAGAATGAAGTAGTCCCTCTTCTCCACTGCCACTTCTTGTTCTCTTGCCATCACCACTCAGCAGCTGTTTTTCTAAAGTTCACACTATCCAAACTTATTGCTTGCTCTGGGTCCTGGTAGCCAGTATTTGTCCTCACCTGGGACATTTCCCTTCTTCCTTCAATGAGTTCAGAACCAGATGTTTGGTCTTTCTTACCCGTCCAATTCTTGCTCTCATAATAAGGGGATTCACTGTACATGCCATTGCTCCTTCAGATAATTTCCTAGTTCTTTCATCTTCTTAACCCCCATGATCTACAACCTGAGTTCCATATGCAGAAATGGTCATTCTCTTAATCTTATCAAGACTTCCCTTTTTCCAAGATCATGAGCTTCAAGATGGCTTTATTTTATAATGATATTTCATTATCCTGTCTTTCCCTATGTTTCATGACTCAATCCTAATCTTCATAATCATGATCACCTCCATTTCCTTTGAATTCTTTCCCAGGCTATCTTCCTTGAATTAACTAATGTCTTCTCCCTTCCCTATCTTGACCCTTTGGTGAATCAAGGCAACTCTAATCTATCCTCCAGTCCTATAATCCTTGTCTCTTTGACCAGTCACTGATAAAAGAAGAATATGGGTTTACAGTCAAAAGAATAATTTACCTAGCAAAAAATGAATATGATATGGCAGGGGAAAATGGATCTTTAATGAAATAGAGAACTTCCAAGAATTCCTGATGAAAAGGGCTTAGTTATGAAAAATCTTAGGAAATTAAGGAATTAATAGGAATTCAAATAGACACATTATAAATAGAGATTTAGGATTTAGGAATTAATAGGAATTCAAATAGACACATTATAAATAGAGAAATTGATAAAAATAAATATTCTGATAACAGAATAAATAAATGAACTAGTAGAAATATAAAAAAGGAAGCATGAACAATGATAAAGGATTAAACAAAGATAAAATGATTACATTCTAATAGGTATCTTCTCTGACTCCTCTCAAAATAGAGATTGTCTAATTAGACAAGGCCTGGCAGAGATTCTGTTATATCTCAATGAACGTAAGAAAAGAATAGGAGGGGAAGGAAGAATATCCAAGAGGGAAGAGAGAAAAAGGTTAGGAAAAATTATCATATAATCAGGGTATACAAGTGGACATCTGTACAAAGGGAAAATGGCCCTTCCCACTATTTTGTGCTGCCTCGATAATTGGTGTATACAGAGAATTGTGGGAGGGAGTAGGGAGTGGAATAAACTAGCCAGGGTCGCTTTTGGGCGGGAGATGAAGAGGAGAGGTCGTGGAGATCCTGCGTCTATCCAATTCACTCCTACCCCTAAAGACCAAGAATAAAGACCAAGTACTTTTGCTTATCCTGACTCTGACTGATTCTAAGGCATCCAGGATGCTAATGCAGTCATCACAATTATTAACCAATTGCTTGCTATTCCAAAACAGGATCTCACACTAAGTTCTTAATAAACTTGTTTTCACCTCTATGACTGCTCACTATTTTATAAGAAAATAATGATCATAATCTTCCACCACTTTCTTCTGTGATGTTTTGCCAATTGTTTTTATTCAAAATCGTTGTTGCCTGTGGGTGTCATATTTCTCTACTTGACAAGGAGATCAGGTATTTGCTGGAATGAAAAGGTTATTGGGTAAGGAAGAGTAGCTGACACTTGAATCTTCTTTTCATTTGAATATATCAAAGGAAGGAAGAATATATACAGAGGAAGATTGTAATGCATTTTACTTAACAGGTAAAATAGGAAGAAGAAAAGAGAGATGGGAGGAGGGAGGTTTAAAAAAGAGATTAAAGGATTAAGGAGGATTAAATTAAAGGATTAAAGGAGGAAAAAACCTATTATAAGGATATCTGAAAATATCTACAGCAAAGTATGGGAAATTTAAAGGATGCCCTTAAAAGAGTAAATGGTTGAAAAAGTGATGTAAATGTAATAGAATACTATTGTGTTCTAAGAAACGATGAAAAAGGTGGTTTTTGAAAAACTTGAGATGATTTATAAGAACTGATGCAGACCAAGGTGAACATAACCAGCAGAATAATCTATACAAACACAGCAATGAGGTAAAGACAAACAATTCAGAACAGAATCAGGAATTCTGATCAGTGTAATGACCAACCAGAATTCCAGAGGGTTCTGATGAAGCACAACCTCAGGATTCAGAGTGCATCATGGGACCTATATTGTTTTGACATAATGTGTGGGCAACAAGGGTTTTATTTCTCCTTCATTATCAATGTAATGGTGTGGGCTGGAGTGGAAGAAAGACAGATTTTTGCTGACTGAAAACTATATATTATATATATTTATACATATATGTATATAATTTTTTGAAAAATATATAGTTATATATAATTTTTTAAAAATTTAAAGAAAATGTGCCGAATTAGGAGATGAACTAATTTGTTCAAGGTATAGCAAGAAGTTCAATGATACTGGACTATAGAAAATGTGGTGGAAAGTAAGATATAAAGAAAATAGAAAAATAGAAAGAGGCTAGGTTATGAAGGGCTTTTAATTCCAAAGAACTAATTTTATATTTGATCCTGGAAGTCATAAGGAGTCACTGGTATTTATTGAATGAAGGTGTGGAGAGGGGGAAATGGTTAGATATTCATTTTAGAAAGCTCAGTCTGACAGATGATTGGAGGACAGACTGGGGAAAGGAGACCAACTAGTAGATTATTGCAATAGTCCAGGTGATCAGTGATCAGAGTCTGAACCAGGATATTCAATGTCAGAGAAGTGAAAGGATCATATACAAGAAATGTTAGGAAAGTAGAGATTATTAAAGCTGACAAGAAAAGAAAGAAAGAAAATAACAATTGTTGACAGGGCTTTGGGAAAGCAAACAATGCATTAATGCATTGTTGGTGGAGTTTTGAACTAGTCCATGTATTCTGGAAAACAATTAGAACTATACCTAAAAACCAATTCATCTGTGCATATATTTTAATTCAAAGATAAAACTATTATTTCTATACCCTAAAGAAATCACAAAAAGAAAAAAAAAAAGAACCTATAAGTACAAAAAATTTATAGCAGCTCTTTTTCTGGTGACAAAGGATTAGAAACTAAGGAGGTGATTACAAACTGGAGAATGGCTGAACAAGATATGGCTTATATTCATAATGGATTACTATTATGGGGTAAGAAATTATGAAGGGGTCATTTCAGGTAAATCTGAAATTGAAATTTTTTTTCCAGAAATCTGGAAGGACTTATGTGAACATATTGCAGAGTAAAGTGAGAAGAACTAGGAAAACAATTTTTATATAATATATATGCATATGTTACTTATATATTTATATTATAAAGATAAACAATTTTGAAGGCTTTAGGAATGCTGAACAACACAATGATTAAACATAATTTCAGAAGATTCAAGATGAAACACGTTACCTATCTCTTGACAGAAATGATGGAACATCATTGTTGAGACATATTTTTTTTTGGACATGACCAATGTGGACATTTTCTTTGCTTGATCAAACAAGTTTGTAACAGGGGTTTTGTTTTTCTTGATTTCTCAATTGGTGGTAAGGCTATGAGGGGAAAGGACAGAATTATACTACAAAGATAACTTCCAAGAATAGAGATGACAAACCCTTTTGTCTTTTGTTCTTCAGATTTCATCTACAGGATTATGTTCAGTTTCAGGTACAACAATTTTAAAAGAACACTAATAAGCAGGAAAAAGGTTCACAGGAAGGCAGCCATGATGGTGATGATTCTTGAGTTCATGGCCTGTAAGGACTGACAGAAGAAACAAGGAACATTTACCCTAGGAAAAAACTCGTGGAAGAAACAATGGTAGCCTTCATGTGTTTGAAGGGCTGTGATATGGACAAGGATTTAGCCTCTGGGCTAAGAGTTTGGCCTTTGAGGACAAAACCAGGAGTAAGTAGCGAAAATTACAAGGACAAATTAGGTTTGAAAAAACTTTCTAATAATTAAAATAGTCCAAAAAAACAGAATAGATTATGGTGAGAAGTGGTAGTTTCCTCTGCAAGGAGACTATCAAGAAGGGATTGGATGGACGCTTTTTTTTTAAAATTAAAGCTTTTTATTTTTCAAAACATATGCATGGACAATTCTTAAACATTAGTCCTTGCAAAATAACTGTGTTCCAATTTCCCCCCTCTTTCCCCATGCTCTCCCCTAGATGGCAAGTAGTCTAACATATGTTAAACATGGTAGAAATATATGCTAAATCCAATATATATATATATATATATATATATATACATATTTATGCAATTATCGTGCTGCACAAGAAAAAAGAGAAACAAAATAAAATGCAAGCAAATAACAATAAAAAGAATGAAAATGCTATGTTGTGGTCCACACAGCTCCCACGGTCCTCTCTCTGGGGGTAGATAGCTCTCTTCATTACCAACAATTGGAACTGGTTTGAATCATCTCATTGTGGAAGAGAGTCATGTGGATGCACACTTAGTAAGAGTGTTATAATGGGGCTCCTTTCCGGTGTAAGTTGGAGCACATGGCCACTAAAGTCCTTTCCAGCTCAGATTCTGTGAAAGTTCTGATCTCAAAAGTAAGAGAGGGATGAACTACCCCAGTCATCTTGACAGAGCTCAATATAGAATTTGCCTTAGACCTAGATGTTATTTGTAAAGGGCTGAAACTCTTGAGTTGAGCGCTTAAGGCTAATTACCGATTCGACAATACTCTATAAGCATATGCTTGGAAAATGGCCCTTCCCATTATTTTGTGCTGCCTCGATAATTGGTGTATACAGAGAATTGTGGGAGGGAGTAGGGAGTGGAATAAACTAGCCAGGGTCGCTTTTGGGCGGGAGATGAAGAGGAGAGGTCCTGGAGATCCTGCATCTATCCAATTCACTCCTACCCCTAAAGACCAAGAATAAAGACCAAGTACTTTTGCTTATCCTGACTCTGACTGATTCTAAGGCATCCAGGATGCTAATGCAGTCATCACAATTATTAACCAATTGCTTGCTATTCCAAAACAGGATCTCACACTAAGTTCTTAATAAACTTGTTTTCACCTCTATGACTGCTCACTATTTTATAAGAAAATAATGATCATAATCTTCCACCACTTTCTTCTGTGATGTTTTGCCAATTGTTTTTATTCAAAATCGTTGTTGCCTGTGGGTGTCATATTTCTCTACTTGACAAGGAGATCAGGTATTTGCTGGAATGAAAAGGTTATCTGAACTATTTGATATTGATTGAAAAATAAAAAACATTTGATCAGTGGAGCAAATTTGGTACTCAACATGTAGAAGTAAGTGAACATAGTAGTCCAACATTCAATAAACTTCAAGACTCCCAGTCTTTGGAATATGGATTTACTTTTCAGTCAAAACTGCTTAGAAAGCTGGAAAGCAGTCAGACAGAAATTAGGTTTAGACAAACATCTCAGATCATATTCCAAAATAATCTCCAAATGGATACATGACCTAGCTATAAAAGATGACATCATAAACAAACTAGAGAAGCAAGGATGGAAATATTTTCTACAACAATGGATAGGGGAAGAGTTCATTTCCAAACAAAGGATGGAGAGTATCACAAAAGAAAAGTTGGATAATTTTGATTATAGATGTAAGTTATATTGTCTCTTTTTTTAGGATCTTTTCTTAAGGATTAGTTTAATGATGAAAATTATACCTACTTTCTAAAATGGAAATGATGGACAAAAAAGGCAGAATGAAATGAATATTTTCATGTTACCAGCACCAACAATTTGTTCAGCTTACCTATGCATATTTATTACCAGAATTTGTTTTTCTTTCTTTCTTTTTAGTTTTTATGGGGGAGGTGGAAGGGAAAGAAAATAAATTGTTGTTATTTTTTTAAATTTTTAATAAAAATATTTTAAAAGGACAACATAATGATTAACCATAATTTCAGAAGATTCAAGATGAAACATGTTACCTATCTCTTGACAGAGGTGATGGAACATTGTTGTTGAGACATATTTTTTTGGGACATGACCAATGTGGATAGAATATAAGATATAACTCTTTTATAGGTGAACATGTTGATGCCTGATAGGAATAGAAAAATAACTTAATATACATGGGTAATAGATGTGTAAAAAAGAAGAGCAGTTTTCAGACAGGATTTGGACAGTTTGGGGAAGAAAAATATTAAGAATTGATTTTTTTGTGATTCATATAAAATGATAACCTTACTTGTGTAGGTGCACTTTTATGTTATAAAGAGGAAGAGAAAGATCCGTATTAAGAACTAGAGATATAGGTAAAGAAAAACAATTTCAAGGATATCAAAAAGATGGCAGACCATGTTGAAGACTTAAGAGCTGCAAAACACTCTGGTATATTATTATTTGTACATACATATTTTATGACTAAAATGGATAAAAATCAAACAAATGAGAAAAATATAAACATTTGAAAGTATGGTTTTTAAAAGTACTATTGATTTGATAGGGGAGATTTGGGAAGTAGTGACTTTTTAAAGTGAAAAGCAAATCACTGAGAGTTTGAAGGTTCACATTTGTTTCATTAAAAAAAGGGAAGAAATAATGAGCTGATAAATTGAGAAAAAGATGAAAAGGCTCAGACTTATAAAGGAAGATGCTATCTAACTTCAGAGAAACAGAAGACAACTAGAAACAAACATAATATAGTCTTATACATATGAATATAAATATATGTGTATGATTATGGATATCTATACATATGCATGTGTATATATGTATAGTTATATTTATACATGTGTATATGCACACACACACACACACACACTCACATATATATATGTTTACTTAATTGTAGTCTTCTGGGGGGGGGGGTAAGTAAAAATAGAACAGAGCAGAGACCAAAAGAAAACCTATAAAGAAGCAAAGAAAAGATGGACAGTTCTGAATACAATGTGTAGTATTTATTATAGGCTTTCTTGAAATGGATATTTATTGCTTTATATTTTGAACTCACACATGTTCTGTTGTACACATAGCAATTTTTTTTCCTTTTCTTATTTGTATTTAAGTTTAAAAGAATTTTTTTTTTTAAAGTGAAAAGGTAATCACTAAATCTGAAGGTTTGGATTTATGTTATTGAAAGGAAAGACATTGGTAATAGGAAATGGATTTAGGAACCAATATAGGAAATACAGTAGAAACTGACATAGGAAACTGAAGTTTGGAGGGGTAGGGGATGGTTTAAAAAACTAGTTCATCAGAACCCTGGGATTTAAAAGAATTAGATACAAGGATTTAGATGAATGGTTCCAGATTGATCCAGGAGAGACATCTCCTCATTGGCTGTGAACTACATTAACAACTATTATGTAAAAAGAGGTGCTGAGTTGCTCTCTGCTGCCACCTCTAACTTGAGAAGGAAAACTCTGGGGATTTTGCAGTGCCTTTGGTATTTTGGTGAGCCCTGTGTTACTATGATCTCCATTTTGATTGAATAGTATTGCATCTGGGTAGTAAACAATTGATAGGAGCTCTATGGAGCTCTGAGGCAGCCAGTCTGATGAGTAGTTCTCTATCTTTAAAAGAACTGCTATTCATATTAAGAGCCAACATTTCCTAAATAACCTTTTAAGGGTGATGGTTAATTGAAAGAACTTACAAATTCTATGTTTGAATAGGAAAAAAAAAAAAAAGAGAATTTCTCCAGTTTCTCTAGGATGAATAACATTGAAGTCTTTAGTCCAGAGTTGTGAGTTACCCTAAACACATGAATTTTTCTTCCTCTTGTGTTTCCCTACTAAGTTCTTTTTTTTTTTTTTTTTTAATTTAATAGCCTTTTATTTACAGGATATACGCATGGGTAACTTTACAGCATTAACAATTGCCAAACCTCTTGTTCCAATTTTTCACCTCTTACCCCCCCACCCCCTCCTCTAGATGGCAGGATGACCAGTAGATGTTAAATATATTAAAATATAAATTAGATACACAATAAGTATACATGACCAAAACGTTATTTTGCTGTACAAAAAGAGTCAGACTCTGAAATATTGTACAATTAGCTTGTGAAGGAAATCAAAAATGCAGGTGTGCATAAATATAGGGATTGGGAATTCAATGTAATGGTTTTTAGTCATCTCCCAGAGTTCTTTTTCTGGGCATAGCTGGTTCAGTTCATTACTGCTCCATTAGAAATGATTTGGTCGATCTCGTTGCTGAGGATGGCCTGATCCATCAGAACTGGTCATCATCTAGTATTGTTGTTGAAGTATATAATGATCTCCTGGTCCTGCTCATTTCACTCAGCATCAGTTCGTGTAAGTCTCTCCAGGCCTTTCTGAAATCATCCTGTTGGTCATTTCTTACAGAACAATAATATTCCATAATATTCATATACCACAATTTATTCAGCCATTCTCCAACTGATGGACATCCATTCAGTTTCCAGTTTTTAGCTACTACAAAAAGGGCTGCCACAAACATTCGTGCACATACAGGTCCCTTTCCCTTCTTTATAATCTCTTTGGGATATAAATCCCAGTAGTAACACTGCTGGATCAAAGGGTATGCACAGTTTGATAACTTTTTGAGCATAGCTCCAAACTACTCTCCAAAATGGTTGGATTCGTTCACAACTCCACCAACAATGCATCAATGTCCCAGTTTTCCCGCATCCCCTCCAATAATCATCATTATTTTTTCCTGTCATCTTAGCCAATCTGACAGGTGTGTAGTGGTATCTTAGAGTTGTCTTAATTTGCATTTCTCTGATTAATAATGACTTGGAGCATCTTTTCATATGACTAGAAATCCTACTAAGTTCTTGTGTATGGATACTGAGTATACTGGTCAGATGACCTAGCTTTATATGTATATCATGATATATTTTATTACCTATGCCTTTGCTCTAATATATCCATATCAACATTATTATTATTGTTGCCTTATTTAGTAAAAGCTCATGCTTAAGATCTAAAAGTTCCTGTTATTTATGTGACTAGTAATAATAAGAGAAAATATACTGGATGGGGGCTAAGAGCTAAGTAGTAGTAAATAGTGGGAATGGGTTATCCCGATGACTTTGAAAGAGTCTGAATCTCTGGAAACTCAGAGCTTCCAATTTTGAGAGCAGGTTGGAGTGAACAAATTGAATACAGAGAAAGAATGAGTTTGTTTCAGGGATGGGGTCTGACACACCCTATAAGGGGGATTATGGATATATTTTGTGTGGTACTTGTTGGGTCCATGTCTAGAGATGCTTTACCCTTATACATGTTATATATAAAATTGAAAAAAAATTTGCACAAACCAAATACACAGAGACCTATAGCTCCCTTTGTTTTTATCAGTAAAACCAGTGATACTCTTTGTTATGGTTTAATGCTTCTTACTACTTAATACTTTCTACACAATGATAAGTCACTGAAACAGAAGTGGGGTCATAGGATTAAGGGTTGGAGTTTTGCTTTGTTTTTTGCTGAAGCAATTGGGATTAAGTGTCCCAGGGTCACACAGCCAGGAAGTGTTAAGTGTCTGAACTCAGGTCCTCCTGACTTCAGGGCTGGTGCTTTATCCACTGAGCCACCTAGCTACACCAGGATTAAGGTTTTTACTAGCATTTATTAACCACTTCTAAAAAACAGAGCAGCAATCAATTCAGAGAGAATCATTAGACTGGAATCTTTTTCTAAAAATCCCTTGGTTGGTCATAAAATGATGAGTTATTCTCTCCCTGTCAATGTTGTGGCTATATATTAATTTTAAAAAAAGAATTTATTAAGTGATTACTATGTGCCTAGCACTGTGTTAGCACTAAGAGTAGAAAGAGCCAGCAGAGTCAGTCTGCCTTCAAGGGCTGGCATTCTAATAAGAGGAGACAACATACATGAGGGCACTGTGGCTCAGCACATGTGCACTGGTCCCCAGAGTCCCTGGGATGCTCAATGGGGCCATAGGCCACTAGATTGCCACATTCCAACTAGGAACAGTCAGAGAGTTTCCTTGCTCATGGGTCCAGAAGTGGGAGCATCAGGGGGAGGGAGAGGTGGAGAGGCAAGATCTTGCTAAAAACAAAACATTCCTGTGCCTCAGCATGGCCCTGGCTCCTGCCCCTTGGCTTTTTCCAATAAATTTTCCTGTAGCTAAGTGGAGAAAGGCTTGCTTTCAGAAATTCTACGAGCAGGGTTCCCCCTCCCCTGATATTCAGAGTAAGCAAGGGCCTCCATAGAATCTGGCTTTGGCTCTACCTGAAACCACCATCTTCCCTGGGAAACAGCCCTAAGGAACAAGCCCTTCTCCAGCCCACTACGGTCCCTACATCAGCCCCTGGCTTGTTCCTATCACAGTCAGAGAGGTGATTTTCTCTTGCCACTGACTCCTGAAAACAGTTTCCAGTGGTCATGATTATTCAGACCACAAGACTTCCCCATCGATGTATAAAAACGAGGGGAATACAAAAATAGATGCACAGGGAATATTACCCAGAAATACCAGCCTCTGCACAAACTTTAGTCCCATTTCAAAGAGCATTTTCTGTCTCTCTTTCTCTTTTTATTTCTACATTTCTATCTCTCCATCTTCTCTCTCTCTTTCTCTTTCTCTCTCTTTTCCCCTCTCTCTCCCTCCCTCCTTCTGTCCTCCCCTCCCTCCTTTTTCTTTTCTTTTTTCTTTCTCTTCTCTCTCTTTTCCTCCCTCCTCCTTTCTCTTTCACACACACACACACACACACACACACACACACACACTCACAATGCAACCTTTGGCAAACTGTGTAACAACTGAGCAACTCCATAAAACAATACTATAGAAGAGTGGCTGACCTGTATGAATTGCAGGAGCTTCCATGCTGGGAGTTCCAGATGTAATATGTGTGTGTCCATGTAAGATGTGTCTAACCATGCAAAGTATCTAAACAGATGGTTCAAAAGGAGGTGCTGATAGAGATCTCTGGAATCATGCCCAGCACTCTTCAAGGGAGACTGTGAGTCCTGCCTTGACGGAGCAGAAGAGTCACAAGTTTCTAAGCTTGCCCCTCCAGTCTCTGAGAAGGGCATTGGGGCAGAATCCTATCTGCCTCCCTAAATATTGCTAGCTTAGGAGTACGATTTTTTGGTTTAAAATATAAGTTCCTGAAAATGAAGTGAAACAGTAAAGTGAGAAGAGCTAATAATAATTTATACAATGAGAACAGTCCAGAGAAAAACAACTTTGAAAGACTTTAGTCTTGGTATTTGATATATCTACTGTGCTCTGGCTATGGTCTTAGATGGAACTAAAGGAAATACTGCTGTACAGATAAAACAGGTACTTGGGACTTAAGACCAATACAGTGATATACCAAATGATATATTACTACTCATCCCCTACTAGAGAGGCGATGACTTTAAAATTCAGAAAGCTAAATAAAACATTTTTTTTCAAACATGGATAATATGGGAATTTATTTTGCTGAAAAATACATGTTTGTAAGGAGAATTATTTGGGATTTTAAAATTATTTTTTAAAAATTGCTCAGTAAAGGGCAATGCTTGAAGACATAATCATAAATTTTTATAAAAATAAAATCGTCAAAGCAAAATGTCTAGCTTTGTTGATTGTTTAAAAGGGCAAGGATGGTTTTTAGCTTACGCTCACCTATTTGACTCCTCATCTAATGTTGTTACACAAAAAACCATCACAAACAGTGAATAGTAACTAAACCTGTTTATTTAAATAACAAACAAATCAGAAAAATCAAACAAATTAAAATATACCAGCAAATACATAGTGTATGAACTCTTCTATGGGAAGCAAGATGTCTCAGATCAAACTAAAGATCTTATCCAAGTAGAAATTCCTCAAAACCTCTAGAGAGACAAGCTAGAAATCTGGGATTTATTGGATTCCTCTATATCTCTGTATCTGATTCTCCCAATGTCTTTCTCTTTTTTTTCTCAAATATCTGGAAATGGTCCCAAAAGGAAACTTGATCCATATATGTTTTCTCCAAAGAAAGTGTAAAAAGTCTCTTATCTCCAAAGATCTCATACCAATTCCTTCACTGAAGCAATGCATCAGCATTTTCTTCACCATTTGGGAAAGTCTCATTTAAAGTGTACCATATGAAGTATAAAACTGGGGGGGGGGGAAATCTTCACAGCCAGTGTTTCTGACAAAGGTCTCATTTCTAAAGTATATAAAGAACTGTCAAATTTATAAGAATACAAATCATTCCCCAATTGATAAATGGTCAAAGGTTATGAACAGTAAATTTTCAGATAATGAAATTAAAGCCATGTATAGTTATATTAAAAATCCTCTAAATCACTGTTGTTTAGAGAAATGCAAATTAAAACAACTCCAAGATATCACCTCACACCTCTCAGATGGCTAAGATGACAGGAAAAGGTAATGATAAATGTTGGAGGGGATATGAGAAAACTGGGACACTAATGTATTGTTAGTGGAGTTGTGAAATGATCCAACCATTCTGGAGAACAATGTGGAGTTATGCTCAAAGGGCTTTAAACTGCACATCATATTTGATATTATTCAACAATGTTACCACCAGATCTGTATCCCAAGGAAGTCATAAGGGAGGGAAAAGGGCCCACATGTGCAAAAATGTTTGTAGTGGATCTTTTTGTGGTAACAAAGAATTGGAAACTGAGTGGATGCCCAACAATTGGGGAATGACTGAACAAGTTGTAGTATATGAAGGTAATGGAATATTATTGTTCTATAAAAATTGACAAACAAGTTGATTTTAGAAAGGCCTGGAAAGATTTACACAAACTGATACTGAGCAAAACAAGCAAAACCAGGAATACATTGTACAGAGTAATAGCACGATTGTGTGATGATCCATCGTGAAAGGCTTAGTTCTTCTCAGTGGTCCAAGCAATCCCAATAGACTTTGGACAGAAAATGCCATCTACATCCAGAAAAAGAACCATGAGATTGAATGTAAATCAATACATGCTATGTTCACTTCGTTTTTCGGTTTTTTATCTCTTCCATGATTTTCCTTTTTGCTCTGATTTTTCTGTCAATATGATTAATAAAATAATGTGTATTAAAAATAAATAAATTTACTAGAAAAAATTACAAAAAATAAAGTGTTCCATGTTTTAACTGGAAATCTGAGCTGCACATATACCAGGGCACAGGTCTGGGTCTTTATGGGTCTTAATTTTGCCTTCTGGGTTCAAGTAACTGTTTTTTGTAGGGAAAAAAATGACCTGTAGGATCTCAAACAGGTCATCCCCACTAGACACAACTATCGGAAAATAGCCCAGTTTCTCTCTTTGCAAGTCCAATCTCCCCTAGGAAGCCTTGTACGACTCCTTGTCCTACCTCCAGGAGCACCATCTACCCACATCGTTCATTTGACCTTTATCAGCCAGTCCATGCAAGAATGGCTTCTCTCCATTATAGAAGAGCTCCCGGAAGACAGGGACTGTATCAGTCCTGTCTTTGTACCCCTGCATTCTCTCTATTAGAATCACACCATGGAATGGGAGAACTGAAAGGAAGCAGAGACATTGGGAACCACGGGTAGATGTTTCTGAGAGGCAGGTTTTGACTTGATGGAAGAAAAGATTTCCCAACATTTGGACTTGCTCTAGATAGAATGGACTACCTGGAGAGGAGAGACTTTTCTGTTGCTGGAGATCCTTGAGGGGAGGCTGGATGGTCTTTCCCAGAGATGTGACAAAGGGGAGCGCTGAGCTCCAAGATCCCTTGCAGTTCTAATGTTCTATAATGTAGATGGAAACTCAGAGGACAAACATTTAGCATTGGACTCTTCTCAACAAACCCCTCTTTTTATGGACGGGGCATAAGAGGCTCAGGGAGCCCACAGGGTCACGGAACCCGATCATTGAGGGGAATCTCATCTGACTCATTTCCTTTTGTTGAAGAGACTGAGACTCAGGGAGCTTATATGATCACAGTTCTGGGAAGGACATTAGAAATCCTCTAAGCTAATACCTTCATGTAGCTCCCAGAAGGGTGAAGTCACATTTGAGCAAATGACTGAGATGAAATTGGAATCTTGGTCCCCTGTCTCCAAATACAGCAGTATAATAGCATCGATCACAATTGCAGTGATAATAATGCAATTGAAAAAAGAGAGAGAGAGAGAGAAACAGAGAGAGAGAGAGAGAGAGAGAGAGAGAGAGAGAGAGAGAGAGAGAGACAGAGAGAGAGAGAGAGGAGAGACAGAGAGAGAGAGACAGAAACAGAAAAAGAGAGAGACAGAGAAAGAGACAGAGAGACAGACAAAGACAGAAAGAGAGAGAAAGAGAGAGAGAGAGAGAGAGAGACAGAGAGAGAGAGAGAGGAGAGACAGAGAGAGAGAGATGGAGAATTGCAGCCCTTCCATTTCACTAATAAGCAACCTGAGGCCCTGTTTCCTGAGGCAGTGAGAGAGGAGGTGATTATCTCTAAGGTACCCCTGTTGTTCACTCTTTCTTCAGTCAGATCTGATTCTTTGCAACCCCTGTTTCTGGGTTTTCTTGACAAGGAGACAGCAGTGCTTTGCCATTTCCTTCTCCAGCTCATTTTACAAATGAGGAAACTGAGGCAAACACAGTGAAGTGATTTGCTCAAGGTCACACAGCTAGTAAGTGTGTGAAGCTGGATTTGAACTCATGAAGATGACTCTTCCTGACCCTCTATCCACTCAGCTGCCCCCAAGGTACTCACCAACTCTAAAATACTCTGACTTGTTTAGGACCCACAGTGAATGAATGCCAGAGCCAGGACTAGAACCCTGATCTCCTGATGCTGGAACTCCATAAATATTGATGACTGGTTTGCACGAAGCTGATGTCACATGGTTTGTCATAGTCAGAAACACCCAGGTCCACGTCCTAACTCGACAGAGGGACCGTGTGACCCTGAGGAAGGCCCTGGGCCACTTTCTAAGGGTGTAACATGTCGGTCTTCTCTGAGAGGGGCCGTGTCTCCCCAGGACCACCCCACCGCCCAGTACGGAGGGAAATTTCAGAAACGTGATGTACAAAAACGTCATCGAGCTAACCGAGCCACCCAAAGCCTGTAATTCGGGTCGGAGCTTCTGAGTTCTGTGCCCTTCCCTGCCCCCTCCAGTCCCGTCATCTTGTAACACAAAGGGCATCTATTCAGGATGTTAATCCCCTAGAAGAAATGTGGGGCAAGCAGATGGAAGAGCTCTCCCCCGTGTCCTTGGAGAAAGGAACAGGGTGGAGGGGGGGAAGGGAGATAAAGTCCTATTTGACCCCTCTGAGGAACACACAGAGAAGCACATGCAGATTTCTATCAACAAATGAAATATTAACCCTTTGCTCACCTTTCTGGACCAACCCACTGCCCTACTCTGCCCCATCTCCCAGGCACTCCCTGTCTCCTGGTGAGGAGAATTTAAAAGGTCTTAGTGGAGGACGCAAAGGAGAACAGACTCGGGAATCAGAAAGTGCAGGGGTCAAATCGTGATCATGGCAATACGCCAGCTTCAGTTTTCCTCTCAGAAAAATGGGTACCGTAAGATTATAGATTCAGAACTGGAAGAGACCTGGAGACCAAACCTATTTCATAGTTGGGGAACTGAGACCCAGAGAGGTGACTTTGAAAGAGCTCGGACTCAGATGAAAGGTTTTGGGTCCCAAACCAGCTCTCTTCCCACTGTACCTCCCACTCCCCGCCCCAGGTGCCTGTAGGGTCTACCTTAAGGAGGGGCTGCTGGGAGGCAAATATGAGATAATGCTGTGAAGGATTCTGCAAACCTTAAAAGGGCTGGAGGAATCAGGACAAGGATTGGACCTGTGAATTCGCTGGTTTAGGGAACTCCCAGATGAGGATGTTCCCTCCACCAACACAGATCAGCACCTGCTTACAGTCTTTGGGTTGTCCTGAATACTTTCAGGTAGACTTGGACTGGGTCTTCCTCTCTCTCTCTGTCTCTCTGTCTGTCTCTCTCTCTGTGTGTGTATGCCTCTCTGTCTCTCTCTGTCTCTGTGTGTGTCTCTCTCTCTGTCTCTCTCCATCTCTCTGTCTCTGTCTCTGTCTCTCTGTCTGTTTCTCTCTGTCTCTCTCTCTCTCTTTCTCTGTCTCTCGCTCTGTCTCTCTCTGTCCCTCTCCCTTTCTCTCTCTGTCTCTGTCTCTCTCTCTCTCTTAACTACATTTCATTATTATCACTGCAATTCTGATCGATACTATTATATTGGAATTGAGTTCTACCATTTCCAATAATATTAATGAGAATGAGCATCTATTATACACTTTTTGTATGCTAGGCATTGTTCCAACCACTAGAAATGCAAATACAAGTCAAAGAAAGGCAGCCCCTGCCTTCAAGCAACTTACAATCTAAGGGGAGAAATGGAGGGGAAAAGTAGCGGAGTGGGGAGAAGCTGTGTCCGCAGAATCAGGAATCACTGGTGGTGATTCGCTTTTTACCAGTCATATCCAACTCTCTGTGACTCCATCTGGGGTTTTCTAAGAAAAGATTCACCATTTTCTTCTCCATTTTGTAGATAAGAAAACTGGAGGCAAACAGGGGGAAGGGATGCCCAGGATCACGCAGCTAGTGAGTATCTGAGGCTGGATTTGAACTCAGACATTCATGAATGACTCCAGGCTTGGCGCTCCAGGGACCATGGCCCCCCCAACTGCTGGTCTGGGGCCCTCCCCACAATGAATGCTCCAGCAGAGCTCACGGATGGCAGAGCCAAAGTGCTTTCCCAGCCGTTCTCTCATGAGAACCTTCCAAGATGGCGGTAATAAGGACCTGCATTAGGGTAGTAGCAATGCTAATAGACTGTAGGAGTTGGGTACAAGAAATATAATCAAAGAGGAATTAAGCAGGACCTTGTAATTTTGGAGGCAAGAGACAAAGTGGAGGAGAATCAAACTTGGGGAGGACCAACATTTTACAGATAAAGCAGAAGCCGTGTCTCCTAATGGTTTAGGCAACATCCCAGCATCAGAAAGGCCAGGATTTAAATTCCATTTCAGATTAGCTGTGTGATCTTGAGCAAGTCACTCAATGACTCTGTGCCTCACTTTCTTCATCTGTAAATTGAACAGGTGGACCTACAGTCTTCTAAGGTCCTTTCAGCTCCAAACTCACAATCCACTGACACTGAGATCCCAGGCAGAGACTGATTTGCCCAAGAGCATAAAGAAAGTCATTAAAAGAGCTCACGCTGGAGCCCAGATCTCCTGTCTAGCTATTACCGTGCTTTCTGTCACCTCTGCCCTCCAGAGTACTTCACAGAAACTTGAAGATTGGCTAGTTGCCATTTTACAGATGAGGAAAATGAGGTCTAATTGGACAGAGGCAGGACTTGAACAAAAACGCTTCACAAACCAGGATTTCTTCTTTTTTTTCCCCTTTAATAATATTTCCATTGATCGATTTTATTTATAGCTTTATTTATTCATAAATGTATTTTTCCAAATACATGCAAAGATGGTTTTCAACATTCATCTTGGGAAGCCGAGTGTCAGGACTCATTTTCTGGAATCACATTAGCTACAACAGGAGATGGTCTATCCCTTTTCCTTCCCCCGTACCCAGTACTTAGGAGCTGGCAATCACGGCCACCATCTGCACATCCATGGGAAGTTAGGCTCCGGCCATTGGATCCCAGTGCACTCCATCACTGTACTCCCGTCCCCCTGAGAACAGCCAGGGATGACCTAGACATTGTGAGACTGAGGCTAGAGTTTGTAGATCTTAAAAAGTGAGATAATAGGGACAGCTGGGTGGCGCAGGGGATGGAGCACCAGCCCTGAAGTCAGGAGGACCTGAGTTCAAATCTGCCTCAAACACTTAAAACTTCCTGGCTGGGTGACCCTGGGCAAGTCACTTAACCCCAACTGCCTCAGCAAAAAGAAAAAAAAAATAAGAGAGTCCCACAGCCTCAAATCGCAGGGAAGTAGCCGTGAGACCCGAGTAGGGAATGACGTTGGGGTGGGCCTGTGGACAGGGCTGGGACAGCCCAAGTTTTCCCAGGCGATGGGAAATATGCAAGAAATGGTCCAAGTTGCTAGACCTGGGTGGCTACAAAGGCAAGTTCCACTCATGCTCTCGGACCCAAACCTGTAAGTGGTATAGACAGAGCAAGGAAAGCAGATTCTGGAAGACAGCGAAGGTTCTAGCCAGGCCCCTTCAACAACTGTGGAAGAACCAAGGTACGGTCATGGGCCACTGAGAAAACTGGAATCTTCATGGGTTGTGAGATTGAGAGCTGAAAGTGACCCAGGAGCCATTTGGCCCAATCCTCTCATTTTACAGATAAGAAAACTGAGGTCTAGGGAGACTGATAGATGGCTAGGTGGTTCTGAGTCATGCTTTGGGAGCTCTAGCACCTGACCTCCCCCAACACTCCCATCCCCCAAATCATTCCCTCCCCACTTTTTTTCTTTCATTTGTATCCTTACTCTCATCCCCTTCCATGTCCTTTATGACCTTATTCTAGTGTTCATTCTCTCTGTCTCTCTAGGTCTCTGTCTCTGTCTCTGTCTCTCTATCTCTCTGTCTCTTTCTCTTTGTCTTTGTGTCTCTCTGTCTCTGTCTCTGTCTCTCTATCTCTTTCTGTCTCTCTCTCTCGTCTCTCTTTGTCTCTGTCTCTTTCTTTTCATCTAGACTCTCTGGCCACACTCTCACCCTGACAACAGACTCTCCTACCCCTTAAATCAGCTGTCCCATATCCTGAACAATCTGTGTCCAAGAGACTGAGCCAGATGGATTGGAGGCAGGATGAGCTGACAGGGGAGAAGGAACGAGCGCTGGATTGAAGAAGACAGGTCTCCAAGCCCACGTAGCTTAGAGTTACTTGCCACAAGATGGCCTCCAACCTAAAGCTGATGAGAAAGGATCCGCTGTAATCCAGTAGGGAGTCCTGGGTGTCTGGAGCACCACTGCTGACCTGATACTGGCCTTGGGATAGCACAGGGAAGCAGAGATATGATATTTAGCAATTTTCTAGCCCTTCAAGGCACAACTGGTCTGGGTTTTCCCAATATGGGAGCCAGGCCATTGGCCCTTTAATTCAGTCAAGCTGAACCCCACCTTGATGGGAAAATGGGCGATCCATATTCCTTTTGGGGCCCATGATCTCTCTCATGATTTCAACAGAACCTGAAGTCATAGGAATGACTTTAAAGTTGGCGGGGACCTCAGAGACCATCTAGTCCAGGCTCCCTCATGGAGTAAACTGAGGCTGACAGAGTCTTGCCTAAATTCACTCAGGCAGCTAAGTAGCAGAGTGAGTGTCCTGACTGAGCTCCAGTTACCGAAGAGAAGACCCAGGAGGAGGGGGAAGGGAGGAGAAAGAGAGCCTCAGTCCCAAGGAGGGAGGGCTGCAAAGACCCCAAATGTTAGGAAGAAGGACCCTCACTGCTAAGCTTGCAAGCAGGCTTTTAAATTCAGCCTTCTAAATCAAGAAGCAGACAAAGGAGAGAGCAAAATCATAATCAAGGTAGGCCTGCAGACTTATTGAAAAAAGAGTAACGCAAGAAGCCCAGCAGAGAGCTCCAAGGGGCTTGCTGATCATAGAATCCGTTAAACAGGGACTTGTCCTATGCAAAGTCCCCAGCCCAAGGAGAATGGCTTCTTCTCTGGGCAATCAGAGAGATGGAGCATCCCCTCTTCTCAGAAAAAAAAATGAGCAAGACAGAGATTGGAGAAGGAAACATTCTAGGAGCTGGAGTCCTTATGGGGCTGAGAAGGCAAGAAGCCCAGAGAGAAGTGGGACCAGATTTCTTCCCCATTTGCCATGGCAATGGAGGCTGCAAGGGAAGCTAGTGCTGCCGGGCAGGGGAGGGCTGTCCAGGAGCAGAGCAGGGGGGGAATTCAGTTCCACTTATAAGGCATCTATTGGGGGCTGAGAGATCAAGGCTATCCTGGTCTTGCCTCAAGCTTGTGCTTTGGGAAACCAATCAGACAGCTGGAATGGGCAGTGCCCAGTGTGGGGAGGGAGTTCTGGGCATTAATCTGCAGCTGATAAGGAGTCCAGGGAGCCAGGCCGGGCAGGTGATGATGGGGAGCTTGGGAACCAAGGCCTCTGGGCCTTTCCCTAACAACTTTTCTTTTTAAACTAAACCCGGGACTTCAGTGCTATCTAAGGAATCCCAGTGAGAAACTGTCTACACGGCAGGTCTCAAGCGAGCAGCTCAGGGGGCTTCCTGGGGCACTAAGGTTGTGCCCTCCAAGCCTCCAAGTCTGCTCCCCGGCCACCACACCATATGGAGGCCCTGAGGAGAACCAGTCCCATTCCCAGTGTTCCACGGTGTTGGAGAGAGCCTCAGAGCTGGGAAACCTCCCCCCACATACAACCGGCCACACACCTCAATGCTTAGTGCTCTGGGGGCCTTGTGGAGGCTGCACAAGCTGCCAACCTGCCCTGGCAGAGCCATCTTCCTCACCTGGAAGTCCTCCGTGCCAGTGACATCAGAGTCCAGAACCTAGCCCTTAGTGTTTTACATACATTTGCTCATTTATTCTCACAATCCATGAGGGAGGGAGGTGCCCTCAGCATTCCCATTTGCAGATAAGAAAATGGAAGCTCAGAGAGGTCATGATTTGCCCAAGATCACACAACGAGGAGGTGGGATTCAAACAAAAGTCTTCTTGATTCCAAGTCCGGCACTAAAGTCATGGAGAGGGACTAACTCTGGTTGGGGAGAGCAGCTCAGAGAGACAGACTGGAAGTAGGGTTAAGTAACATCTCTAGGGCAGTGTCCCCAGGTCCCCCGTGCTTAACACAGTGCTCGGCACACTGGGTGCTTAATACATATTGATTGATTGATTGCTTGTCTTCCAGCATGCCCCCCTCCCTCCACAACAGGATATACCAATGATAAAACGGGGCCCTGGCTTCCTGTACGATGTGTCCGAATAGTGGTATCTGAGACCCCCGGATCCCTGTTTCTGACATGTACTGAGCCGGGGTACCAGGTGATCAAGGAAACCGGGGTGTGAAAAGTCTCCATTGCTGGAGTCCGGAGCCACCAGAGGGAGATTTGTCTTTGAGGTTCTCCCAGCCTTCGCAGAAATCTCCCAGGGTTGTGTCCATCCCAAGATGCTTCCCCTCCACTTCTGTTCAACTCAACCAATATTCAGGATGGTCCCCGATACTTGGGAGTTACTTACAACCCGATCACTATACCCAGTTTCCCCCAGTGGATTTTGTTTTCCTTTCAGGATAGCTCAGATCAATGAAAACCCTCCCTGCTCCCCACCGAGACCCCCTTCCTTCCCTCCTCTCCCACCCATTTAAGGATATTGCAAATGGAAGGGACAGTCACCTTAAGTAAATCACCTCTGTGTGTGATTCAATTACTATGTACTTATTAAGCACCTACTATATACCATCATTGTGCTAGGAACTGGGGATATAAGTACAAAGAATGAAATAATCTTTATTTGCAATAAGCTTACATTCTAATGGCGGAAACAACCAGTACGCAAAGGATTGACCCCAACAAATATTGCAAAATGAAGGGGATCTCTGAGATCCCTTATAATTCTGAGCGAACTTTCATATTATAGATGAGGACTCAAGGAGAAGAAAATGACTGGACAAAGACCACACAGCTAGTAAATCACTCCAGTAATCTTTCCACACTCTTCAAGTGAAATGCCCCATTCTTTCCAGAGGAACCACTGTTATACACCCAAGGAACTTGCACCACTCAGGACCTCAGCTTGAAGTGCCAGACCAAAAGCCCTGGAAAAGGGGAAGCGACCCCCCAGGGAGAATTTCCGCTCAGAGAAGAGGAAGGAGTGACCCACTGCCCTGGATGCCCTGACCCCTTAACTGAGGCTTATCCATCCAAGGGACTAATCATGGAGCTGCTCCCATGGACGGGTGGGCTCTGGCTTTGTACCTGGGTTCGAAGCCTTCTGGATTCTGCCCCAAACTTCCATCCAGGGCTTTCTTCTTGAGGTTCTCTTCACTGTCCGGCATGCTGGGGGGCCCCGCGGAGCTGAGTGGACGGCACTGGCTAACGGATCCCAAGAGGCGCAAAAATGACTGCGTGAAGGCTTGCGAGCAGCCCCAGTAACTAGTGGACGTAAGGAGGGGGAGGAGACAAAAGTCCCACCGAAGCCAACGCCTCTCCCCCCTCCCTGTTTTGAAGCATGCTCACAAAGTCTGAGAACTGCAGGTTGGCCAATGTGGGAGCCGTCCTTTCCTGCTCGGTTTGCTTGGATGGAGCCTGAGGAGAATTTCAATGAGAACGGTGCGCTTTTTGATGCAAATTGCCCCCGGGACACTCAGCCAATCAGCGCCTGGGATTCTGGGACCTCTGGGGCCGGGGGTTTTCTACTCAATCCTAATTTTTTAAAAAAGGACCCTAAGAGAGCAAAAAGTGCTCCAGAAGCCACTGAGGACTCATGAAACTGAGCCAGGAACTTGTTTAAGGGATTAGTGACATGTAACACACAAAAGAGATGCTCCCGTTTACAACTGGAAGTCATCAGCTCAGTCAAGTCTGTGGCTGCTTATGGGTCCCTGGAAAATGTCAACTTTTCCTTTACTCCTTCCCTCCCTCCCTCCCTCCTCTCTCTCTTTCCTTCTTACTCTTCCCCCACTGGAAGCAGCAGAATGGAATCAGAACCATTTAGGGTTGAAAAGGGAAAGGAAAGGGAACAAGCATTTTTAAGGGCCAATTATGTGCCCAGATCTGTTCTAAAAGCTTTACAAGCACATCTCATTTGATCCCTCACAACAATCTAGGGAAATAAGTGTTATTGAGTCAGGGACCTGGATTCAAATCCTAATTCTACCACTTACCAGCTGTGTAATCTTAGGCAAATCATTTAACATCTTTGGTCCCAATTTCCTCATCCGTAAAATGAGAATATTAAACTAGTCATAGGTTCTTCACCTTGTTTGTGTCCTAGAATCCTCTGGACAGCCTGGTGATACCTATGGATGCTTCTCTAAAAAATATATTAAGTGAATAAAATAAAATACAAAGGATTACAAAAGAAATCAATAATATCGAAAACTTATTGGGGAAAAAAGTCTGGCTTTTTAAAGCTCACAGATCTCAGTTAAGGAACTTCTAGAGTGGATAATCTCTCAAGTCTTTTCCAATCTTTAAATCTGTGATCCCATGATGGGATGACCTCACTGGGACTGAATTTCTTTTTCTGTAAGATGTGTGTTGGGGGCTGGACGACCTCCAAGGTCACTGCCAATTTTAAAGCTTATGATCCTAAGGCTTAGCCCAAGTTCCTACCCAGTGTAGGAGTTTCCAATGCAGCCTCCTTGATAATGGCTCATTCATCCGTCTTCCCCTTGAACATCTTCCTCTGCAAAAGTGGTATTTGGTGCTACATCAGAAAATAAACCAAAGTTGAGCCAGACACACAATGATTACAGTGACACGAAGGGAAAAGATATCAACACTGAGGAACTGAAAACCACTATTGACCCAGAAGAACAAAATGAAATCTGCCTCCTTCCTCTGGGTAGAGAGGTAGGGGGCCATGGAGTAGAATGATCAGATACAGTCACAGCATATGTTATTTTTGCTTAATTGTTTTTCTTTGTTTCAAGAGAAGGTTCAATTTCAAGAATGAAGGGAATATTCGAGAATCATGTAAAAACAAAAGACATCAACGAAATGAATTTTCTTCTACATGAGGGGAAATGGGCTCAATGAGCTTGAGGGTCCCAGCTCTGATATTCTGGGCTCTGTGTTCTATGATCTGCTTAATTAGCTATGAATTTTGGGATATTATTTGCCAGACACCCTGTTTGGCACCAGGAATACAAAAACAAAAAGGAAAGTCTCTGTAGCTTATGTTCTATCAGGGAAGACCACATAGACAAAGAATCAATCAATCAAAAGGCATTTATTGAGTGCCTACTCTGTTCCAGGCACTGTGTTCAGCGCTGGGGATAGAAAGACAAAAAAGGAGCCAGCTCCTGCCCTCAAGGAGCTTATAGTCTATTAGGGAAGATGATATTGCTTAAATAAGTATATAGAAGAGATGTACAAAATGGACAGAAGTGAGGCTCTACAAGACAGATATGCTTTTCGAAAATAAATACAAGGTAATTTTGGATAAGAGTCTGAGAGAGCTGGGGAACAGCAGGAAAGGCTGCATGTAGGAATGGCTGCTTGAGCTGTCTTTTGACGGAAAGTCATAGGAAGCAGAGATGAGAAAGAAGGCACACTTGGCATGGGGGTAGATACAAAAATCCAGAGGTAGGAGATGGAGTGTCATGGAGGAGGAGTGACAAAAAGGCCAATTTGGAAGGACTAAAGAATATGAGAGGCAGATCTGTGTATAATAAGCCTGGAAAGATGGGCTGGAACTTCATTTGCTCTTTGAAGCAATAAGAAGCCACTAGAATTGATTGTGAATTGAGACATGGTCAGAAAAGTGAAGCCCAGGGCGAGGATTTGAGTTGTCCGGGGCTATACGGGGAAAAAAGAGGGGATGCTGGGATGCAGTCCCATGGTGTCGAACAGCAAATCCAATGTTCTTTCCATTACCCACATCTTATTAACTTAGAATAACTAGAATATGAACTCTTTGAGACTCAGTATCCTACATTCTCTTCTTCCTTCTCCCACACAGCCTAGAAAAGATATATTGCACCCTTATAGGTCTAACCTAAACAGGGTAAAGAGACCATATCTCCACTGGAATGTCTCTCATGGATGTGTTAGGGTCATTGAAGATTCCTTAAAAGGGACAAAAGCAGAGAGAAGTTTTTTCAGTCATCTTCAGATCATTATTATTGACCGAACCACTAAATGGGAAAACATGTGGTCCCCGAGCATCACGGAGTATGTTCTGTACTGATGTCACATGAAAGGTGAATTCTCTATAGGTAAGGAGATCCTCCGGACATTTCTATTTGGAGATGACATTATGCTGTTTGCATTAAGTTCCAGAACAATGCAGAGGCTAGAAGAAACAAAAGTCATAATCACTGGAGTTTCTTTTTCCACACAGGAAAAAGCAAATGGATGAAGATGTTTATTATCCAGTCTATGGGCTGCAATTGGGTGAAAAACCCTTGGAGCTGGTCCATCAGAACATATGTTATTAATCAATATTTTATAAAGCAACTGCTGTATACTCCACCGAGCTAGGTGCTAAGGATATAAAGGTAGGTTATGAAATTATTTCTACTCTTAAAGCACTCATATTCCATGTACTTGAACAAGGATCTGGAACCAGAGTTGAAAAGGAAGAAAAAAACTTTATTTTCATCTGTGCATAAATCTGTGATGTAAAAGTGATACATGTCATACCCCATCCATGCATCCCCAACCTGTGTGATTCTTGTGCCTGTCTTTTTGAAAATCCACCACAGGTGGATTTTCTTTCATTCTCTTAACATCATATAGACACCAGTGAAGCATTCAGGTATAACACATCTTTGTACCAGAGACCCTGCCATCCCTCAAGCTCAGGGAGTTAATTTACTCAGCGTAGGGACTCTGCCTCAGGGAAAAGTTACCCAATGTGGAAAATGAGAGGGTCAATCCACCTTTCCCACACCCCCACTCTGTTTTTACATCTTGCCCAGAGAGCTCTAATCAAATTTATATTGCCATTGCAGCCAGAAAGATAAAACAATCTACTAGTCTATGGGCCCTACAAACAACCCTATGACTATTTAGACCAAAATTCCCTTCCCTGGTCACTGCTCCCTGATTTATATTGTATCCTTTTACTAAAATAGATGCTTATTGAGGGCAAAAATTCTATTATCTTTGCAATTATCTCCTCATTGCCTAGTACATGATAGATATCTAATAAATGGTTATCGGTTGAGTATTAGAGATGCTAAGTTGGCTGTGAATCTTGGAACATGATACTCTATGAAGTATCAAAATTGTGGTCACCCAAAAGACAATGGCATATTGGGAGTAAAGAGATGGTGAATTACAAATGCCAACATGAATGCAAAAACAAAGGTGAAATATCATCACAGAGGCAATCAATTAGAAAAAAATGGAGAAGTCACAGAGTAAGAGCAAGAGGGGCCTGCCAGGTAGCTGTTACGTTGTGTTGGTGCCCTGGCAATGTCCGAGAGAATTCCACCATCCTATTGTATAAATCCAAGTGGAGGACATACAGGAAGACCGGGAGGAAAGAGACCAAGTTTGGGATGTATGAATGGGCTACTTGTTATATCACAAAGTAGCCTCTCTTAAAGAGAGAGGGCCTTTGATGCCCTGAAAAAAACGAATAATCTACTAAAATTTCTCCATGTCTGCAAACATGACCCCCTTCCCTTATTATTGTCAATCATTTGCCATGACTAGCCAGTGTTGCCTCCTCAGTATTTCTTACACATGCCCAATTTCCTCCTTTCAGCTGGCCACCAACCTGGTTCAGTGCAATAGCCTTCCTAGTCATTCATCAAAGCCCTTCTCCTAATCCTAATTCTAACTCTACCCTCCACAAAGTTGCCCAATTCTCTGTCATTTCACTTTGTCATTCCCTGCTCAAGAAGCTCGATGGCTTCTAATTGCCTCGAGGAACAAGTACAAACACCTCAGTTTGGCTTTACTTGGGCATTCCCTTCCAGACTAACAGCACATCACTGGCCAGTCAGTGATCATCAGACTGGTCTATTTGCTGTATCTAGTACCTGCTATCAGCCCCCTTTGCACAGACTGTTCCCCCATGTATAATATGTACTTACTCCCTCTTCCCCTCTACCTTGAAGAATTCTCAGCTTCCTTCAAGGCCCAGCTCAAGAACTACTTCCCACAAGGCCTTTTTGATTCCCTTTTTTACTACTACATGTCCCCAAACAATTATTTTGTATTTCTTTTCTTTATATCTAATTTGTAGTTACTTACTTGTATTCAAGCAGTTTCCTCCCAATGAGATAAAAGCTTCTCAGTGACAGAGACTTTTATTTTTCTCTCAGCATCCCCAGTACCTGGCACACAGTAGCCATTTAATAATTGTTTGTTGGATAAATCCAATGAATTGATGAGGAAATTTTGAAAGAGCCGCTTCTGGTGCGATGCTGTCAGCAGCCTTCGTCTCCTGCTATTCTCCTGGCAATGGCAATAGAGGAAATAGGACAGCTGATACTCACTAGTGTGATTATGGGTCTGCTGCTGGTCTAATCTATAAAATGGGATTAATCATGAAAATGCTACTGAACTAAGATGATTGCCATGGCAAAGCGAGATCCCAGCCAATAGACAATGAAACACCCTTCCTTCCTCTTAGCAGATAGGGATGAAGAATGTTGCCAGTGCTATCAGTCGTGGTAATATTGTCACTGGCTTCTGCTTAATTTTGTGCTTGTTTGTTTGTTGTTTTGTTTTTGTTACAAGGGAAGACAATAGTGGAAGAGATATATCCAGGAGTGATTATGATGTAAAAACAAAATGAATTACCAAAACTTTTTGAGAGAAAGATGATAAAAATGGAAGTAATTGTTGCACTAATCCTCCCAAGAGGAGTGCTGCTCTGATACTATCACAAACTCGGGATCTCACTGGTAGGGACACTTCTTCCATCGGTGTTTAGTGCTCTCCATCCAGGCCTTCTAGTCCCTCAGTGCCTCTTGGCCATTTCCTTCTATAAAGTGCCCCCTGAGGAGCATCATTCTTTCCAGATTTCTTGAAAATAAGACTCCAAGGAGACAGCAAGGAGGGGTGGATAGAGTGCTGGACGTGGAGTTCAGGAATATCTGGGTTCAAAATCTGCCTCAGAAACTCACTCCCTGTGTGATTTTGGATTTGCTCCCACAGACTTCTTCCTCACCGGTGAAATCTGTGAAAAGGACTCGGTGGCCTCTAAGGTATCTTCCTGGCTCTAAATTGATGATCCTATAAAATAATAACCACAATTTAAATGATGTTTAAGTACTTTACAAATAGTGCTTCATTTTATCCTCACAAAACCCTGAGAAGTAGGTGCTATAATTATTATTCTTATTTTTACAGATGAAGAAACTGAGACAGGGTTCATACAATTATTAAGTACTCTGAGCCTGGATTTGAATTCAAATTTTCCTGGCTCCAGAGCTAGGTCTTCATTCACTGTGCCACCTAACTGCCCAGAAAATGCTAGAGCATAGACCATAAATCACTCCAACCTCTCTTCCAGGCATGTGTATCTGTGGTGCAGTCTTTTGTACAAACTTCTCATCAGTTTAGTTTAATTTAACAGACATTTATTGAGCACTTACTATATGCCAGTCATTGTGCCAGGCACTGAATGTACAAAGACAATAAAATGAAGCAAACCCTACCCTCAAGGAGCTTACATGATTCATTACACTTGAAGAAAAGAACATGGGGGAGAGAGATGAAAGAAAAAGGAGAAAGAAAGAGAGAGAGAGAGAGAGAGAGAGAGAGAGAGAGAGAGAGGAAGAAGAAGAAGAAGAAGAAGAAGAAGAAGAAGAAGAAGAAGAAGAAGAAGAGGAGGAGGAGGAGGAGGAGGAGGAGGAGGAGGAGGAGGAGGAGGAAGAAGAAGAAGAGGAAGAGGAGGAAGAGGAGAAATGAGGGAAGGAAGGAAGAAGGAGGGAAGGAAAGAAGGAAGGAAGAAAAGGAAGAAGGGAAGGAGGGAGGAAGAAAGGGAGAAAGAGAGAGAGTGAGAGAGAAAGGAGGAGGAGAAATGAGGGAAGGAAGGAGGAAGGAGGGAAGAAAAGAAGAAAAGGAAGGAGGGAGGGAGGGAGAAAGAAAGGAGAGAGAGAGAGAGAGAGAGAGAGAGAGAGAGAGAGAGAGAGAGAGAAAGAAAGAGGAAGGAAGGAAGGAAAGTAGAGGATGTGATTTCATTGAGGTGAGGACATTCCTTCAACCACTGTAGCTCAGCAACTTCTCTGCCACTGCTAGTCTTAGAAAGGTGGCTGGGGCTGTTGCCCAGGGTCACATAGTACAAGTCAGCAGCAGGTTTTGAATGGAAGTCTTCCTGTGGTCAAGGAAAGATCTCAATAAAAAGAGAGGAGAGGAAATGCCAAGAGTCTCGGGAATCCAGAAAGGTCTCTTGTAGGCCTTGAAGCTGGAGTTGAGCCTCAATGAAGTTCAAGATCTCGAGACAGGGTGAGTGGCCATTCCATTCACTTAGGAACAGGCAGTGAGGGGCTTGAAGAGAAGTGGAAAGCAGGTGAGCTGGGCTGGAGTTCAAAGCACAAGAAAGGGGAGCGATGGAACCATCTTTCCCAAGTCCCAGGGGAAGCTGTAGAGCCCAAATGCGACCACCTCTGTGGAACTCTGCAAACCTCCCAAATGTGCTGGCTGGTACATTTAGTCTCTATCCTCTATATTCACCTCTGAAAAGTAGCATGCTCCAATGGCCACTGCTAAAAACGCCAAAGTTTTCATTTTCCTGGATAAGTCCCATTGCTAATAATGGCTCAGTCCTGAAGAGGAACCCAGAGTTATCCAGGACTTAGCTCATCCTGCTGGATTCATTGTGACCTGGAACCGGCACCTGACTCTGGGGTTACCTGGACAATTCCCTTGATAACAATCATTCCAATTCACATAGAGTTTTTCTCACAAAGTCCCTTATAAAGCAGTAGCATAATCTCTTTTACAACTAAGGAAACTGAGGTTCATCGAGATTAAATGAGAATTTGGTATGATGGAGAAGAAAGAATGAAAAAGTCGGAGGTTCCAATTTCACCTCTGCTATGCACTATCTTGGTGTGAGCTTGGGCAAAGCGGTTTTGGGGACTCAGTTTCCTCATCTGTAAGATAAGGGTTGACCAGATGACCCCTAAGGGTGTTTCTAATTCTAAATGTTCTTGCCCAAGATGACATGGTAATCAATATCAGAGCCAAGTTTGCCCAGAGTTCTTCTAGGCTGGGGCAGTTGCCCTGGTGTAGGCATAAGAGTCATAGAAGATGGATTCAAATCCTGAATCTTGTCAGGTCATCTTGGACAAGGTCACTTGACCCTTCCAGACCTTAATTCCCTCATCTACAAAACAAGGAGATGAAAAACACCCAAACAATTAACATTGTCCAAAGTGGAAACGTACTGCCTTAAGAGAAATGGGTTCTCCTTGGAGATCTCCATGCAAAGGTTGGATGACCCCCATTTGGATGCTTTCTTCTAGCACATGATGGACTCAATGGATGCAAAAATTCCCTTCTAACTCTGGAATCATTCCCAAGAGCCCTGGGAAAAAGTTGAAAAGCAGCCCCAGTTCATTTTCCCACCTCCCCATTCCTCTGTCCTCTTCCCCCATTCTATCCATCTGTGGGCTGTGCCCCTTCTTAATATTCTCCTCCTCTCACAGCTCCCAGAATCCATTAGAGATCCCTTCATTTTCTCTCCTTTCACATTAGGAGCCTAGGATCAGGTGTCAGTGACTGAGTGAGAAGGGAACTTGGCTGGGTCTTCTCTGAATCCTGGAAAACTCAACAAAAGCGGAGACCTTCCTTTCTTTAAGGCTCTCATGCCCCCATGAGAGATGGTAAGCTGGGTTAGATGGTTCGTCCAAGGATGTCTCCATTTTCCATGCTCTTACACTGATAGCTAAGGTCACCAGAGAAGTGTTGAGCCTTATAAACATGTACTTACCTAGGTTAGGGTGGGATAGAAGGGAATAAAGCAGGGCCAATCTTAGGGAAAGGGGAAGGGGAGCAATTCAAACTGGTAACCATTTATTAAATGCTGATTATATACAAGACACTGTAGTGCTAATGAAGCAAGTATTTATTACATTTCCATGATGGGGCAGGCCCTGTGCAAGATGCTGGGGATACAGACCAAAATGAAACAGATCCAGCCCTCAAGGAGCTTATATTCTCTCAGGGAGGATAAAGACAAAAATGAATAGGTCTCTGTCTTCAAGGAGCTTACAAGGTATACAATACCAATAAATACACAGGAAAAGTAAACTTGGAGAACTCAGGGATAAATAAGCATTTATTAAGTGTCTACTATGTGCCAGATACTGTGTTAAGGGCTAGGGATACAAAAAGAGGCAAAAGACAGTCTTTTCTTTCAAGAAACTCAAAACCTCATGTAAATAAATATATATAAAGCGAGGTATATTCATGATCATTAGAAAGTAATTAACAGAGGGAAAACACAGGAATATAGAGGGTTTGGGAAAGGCTTCCTGGAGAAGGTGGGCCTTTAATTGGGACTTAAAGGAAGCCAAGGAGGACAAGAGGAAGGACTGAAATGAGAGAGCATTCCAAGAATGAGGGAAAACCAGGAAAAAGGCCCTAAGTTGGGGTGAGTGGAATATGTAAGGAGGAGCCAGGAAGCCCGTGCTGCCAGATCACAGAGTATGGGGCCAGGAATGAGGCTGAACAAGATTGGAGAGAGAGGAGAGGATGAGGTTATGAAGGACTTTGGATACCCAGCAAGGCATTTTATAATTGATCCTGGAATAAATAGGAATAGTTATAATTGATCCTGGATTTGAGGGAGCTTGATATAGTTGAAGTTGTGCTTTAGGTCACTTAATGAAGGATGGACAGGAGTAAAAACAGATGTAAGCAGCTTCTTGCTTCCCTAAAAAAGTGGCACCTGAATTTGGCCTTGAAGAAAAACAAGTACTCATAGGAGTAGAAATGGGTAGAAAGTGGATGGGGTTGGGGAGAGATGTGTACAGAGGGGAAAGCCAGAGATAAAGATGAATTGCATTGAATGCCCCAATTGTCATCACTGTCCTTCCCTACCTCCCACCATGGATGAAATAATCATCCAACACTTTGCCACATTTTTTATCGTCGAGTTGATAAAGACCCAGAGGACAAAGACATTAAATTTGCAGATAACTGGAAACTGGGAGAGAGCATTAGTCAGTCAGTCAATTAGTATTTAAGACGTATCTACTATGCACTGGGCTCTGTGCTAAGGGCAGTATGTTGGATGGCTTCATTAAAACCCAAAGGGATGTCCGCAGGCTAAAAGAATGGCCCCATGTGCCCCAAATAAGGTACAATTTAACAGTGGTATACAGAAATGCTCCTACCTGACTTTCATAAAAATTAACTGAATAAGTACAATACAGCAGTGGCCTGGCTAGGCAACAATTCTGGGGCTTTTAGCACACTGCAAACTCAAGAGGTAGCACCTCTCCCCTGCTCCCTTCCCCCAAAAAGCTAATTCAGATTTAGATTCCAATAATACAAGCATAGTTACTGTGCTGACAGAAGAGATAATCTCAAGGCTCTCAGTACTAGTCAAAAAATATATTTTTAATCTTGGAGTGGGAGTAGAGGCAAATTGTGCTTATTGTATTCAGTTAGTTCTAGGAGCTATTTTTTTTTTAAGGGAAGGACACTGATAAACTGGAGCATGTCCAGAGAAAAGCAACCAAGAGGTTGAAGGGACCAAAAAGTATGTCATTTCTGAGGATCAGTATGAGGAAATGGGGACTGTTAGCATGGGGAAGACTTAGAAATGAGCATAATAATGATCTACTAGGAACCTGTTCTTCCAAAAGAACAATGGGAATAATAGTGGGGAAAATTGTAGGGAAGCCAATTTCCACAAAATTTGAAGAAAAACTACCAGTTGGAAGTTTATTTCTAGTGAGGATTAGAAGGCACACCTGAGGGCCCCTGCCTCGACCACCATGCCAGACAAGGAACTGAGTTGACAAATTGGCCTTCTCTCCATTTCTATTCCAAAACCAAAGAACTTCCTCTGAACTCTCATCCCAGGCTATTATCTTAGAGCATTAGAGGGAGCAGCAGGGCAGAGATACCTTGGCTGCAACCATTAATGAAAGAGATAAAGAAATTCCATGTATGGAGAAGAACACTTTTCCAATCAAATGAAGTGGATATCATATAAAGAATGATGAAGAAATTAAATGTATAGAGAATACTTTTCATCAAATGAGTTGAGTATCTATAGAGAATGAGGAGGAAATTGAATGTATGGAGAAGCACACTTTTCTAATCAAATGAAATGGATATCATGGCATTTACGAGAGACCAAACAGAAAGAAAAAGAGATGACATTCTCAGATTTCACACTTTACAGTTGGGTAAGACATAGTGTATATTCCTGGTGATTTTGCAGCCAAACTGAAACAAAACCAGCAATTATCTCAGCAGCATTGAAGAAAGATGTTTCCAACGTCCTTGGAAATAGAAAAGTTTCCTACTGATAGTAGCTAACTGCATGGACTTGGGTAAGACTCTTAATCTCTGTTATTCTCTGTCTCTTCTCCCCATCGATTGACAAGACCACAGGGCACAATGACCCAGGGTCTGGTACGTCCCATACAAAGTAAAAGGCAGCAACATGTTTTCCATGTCTCTGAAAACTTCTATTTCTTACAGTCCCATTTCTTCCATGCCCAGAAGCTTTTCCAGCTCTCTCTCAAGAAGATCAGGTGGTGTTTCATTATCCTGTTTGCTATCACTCAGGCCATAGACTAAAGAAGTAATGCAGCCGTCCTCCCCCTGGAACTGTGGGATCTCGGGATTTGCTAACAGTGGCAATAGCGCTCCAGCTTCTGCTGCCCCCTGCCGGCCAGAGTGGCTTCCCCATTCTGTCCCCTCAACTCTCCCCAAACTTTTTCTTTTCCTTTCCTACTCGTCCCCCCCTCACTTGGGCTTCCCAGGAAATATGCTAAATGAGTAAGTTTCCATTTAAATGAGTTCAAGCTTCCTCTTACTTCAATGGTAACGGAAAGAAAAGAAATGGAAAAGAAAATGGAAAGAAAAAAAATGGAAAAAAGGAAGAAAAATCCATTTATATCCACTGATAACCGATCCTAAAGAATTTGATCTTTTACCTGCCAGCTAGGGGAGGGAGTGGGGGGAAGAAGGGGAAAATGTGCAACAAAAGCTGTTAGGCAAGGGTTAATGTTGGAAAAATTACCCATGCATGTGCCTTGTAAATAACAAGCTTTAATAAAACAAAAAGAATTGCTCTCTGAGCCCCAGCCCTAATGTTTGATGGCTTCCCTATGGCAAACACAGGAACCGCAGTCACACAGGATGGGCGGGCAATGAGATTACAGATCCCTGAAAGCACCTCAAAGAGAAACTGATTCTTTTTTTTAAAAATTTTATTGCAATCTTTTGTCTTTACAACACTTACCCTTTTCAATATTTCCTTCCCTCAGCCCTTTCCCAGAGAGTCAGTCTTTTTTTTAAATAATATTTTATTTTTCTAGTTACATATTAAACCAATTTTTTAACATCTGAGGTTTTTTTTTTTTAAGTTTTGAGTTCTGAATTCTATCCCTTTCTTCTTCCCCGCTCCCTTCTCTGAGACAATAAACAATCCAATATAGATTATACATATATAATCATTAACATTGGTGTTTTTTTAATGAACAATTCCAAATTCTATCCCTTTATTCCTTCCCTCTCCCTTCCCAGAGAGTCGGTCTTTATGATAATCAAGAAAAATGGGAGGGAAATGGAACCAGTTGAAGCTTAATGTCATTTCCCTAGGATCGTCCCTAGGATTTAAGGCGATCTGGGACCTTGGTCATCATCCAGTCATACTCACTCATTTTATAGAGGGAGAAACTGAAGCTTGGAGAGGTGATCCAGGAGCACATGAGTAATAAAATGATAAAGTCAGGCAATTAATATTTATTAATTACTTATTATGTGGTAGGCAGTAGGTGCCAAACATATGATAATCCTGCTCTGAAAAGCTCACAATCTAATAGAGAGACTATATGCAAATAAACACGTACAAAGCAAGCTCTTTTCAGGATAAATCGAAAATAACTAATAACGAAGGCACTGGGGTCCAGTAGGATCTTATCCGGGACCTGAAGGAATCAAGAGAAGCTGGGAGGCAGAGAGAATTCTGGGAATAAGGGAAAGCCAGAGAAAATGGATGAACTTGGGAGATGGGGAGTGTTGTAAGAGGGACAGTCACGAGGCCAGCATCACCAGAAAGGACAATATAGAAGGGCAAAGAAGACTAGAAAGATAGAAAGAATAGGTTACGAAGGCCTTGAATACTAAACAGAGGGTTTTATATTTGAAACTGGAGGCAATAGGGAGCCATGGGAGTTTATTGAGAAGAGGTGTGACATAGTCAGACCTGAGCTTTAGAAAAACCCCTTTGACAGTTACGTGGAGAATTTACTGGAATGGGGAGTACCCTGTAGAAGGCAGGGCAACCAGCAGGCTGTTCAAATAGTCCAGACATGAGGTAGTGAAAACTGGCTGCCCCAGTAGGAGGGATGGCACAGGAGAGAAAGGGGCACGTGCAAGACATATTATGAAGTTCAAATCAATGGATCTGGGCGACCGAGTAGATGTGGGGAGAGGTAAAAGAAGGCAAGGGAATGAGGTGATAGACACTTAGGTTATGTGGCCAAAAGGGAGAACGGCAGCGCCTTTAACAGGAATATGGAAGTCTGGAAGGGGTAGACTGGGGGTTGGGGAGAAGATAATGAGTTTAATGGAGATATATTGGATTTGAGATGTCTGCAGGACATCCAGAGACGTTCGGGATGGAAAGGCAACACTGGAAATCGGAAGAGAGGTTAGGGTGGCATTAATAGACTTGAGAATTAGCAGCATATTTTTGGGGGGGATTCTCATTCTTTCCTTTTTGATCTGATTTTTCTTGTGCAACGCAATGTGTGGGGAAATGTGGGCAGAAGAACTGCTCATGTTTAACCTATTGGATTACTTCCTGTCTAGGGGAGGAGGGAAAGAGGAGGGAGAGAGAAAAATTGGAACCAAAGGTTTTGCAAGGATGAATGTCGAAGACTCGCTTTGCACGGATTTGGAAAATAAGAAGCTACTACTTAAGAAATAAATTAAAACTATGTATGATTTTTTAAAAAAGAAAATGATCAGCATAGAGACGTGAAAATCCAAAGGTGATGAGATCACCCAATAAAGTGACAGAGAAGGAGGAGAGAAAAGGGCCCAGGATAGAGCTCTGAACCCGTGGCTCACTCAGAAGCCTGTGGGCATGACCTGAATGAAGACCCAGCAAAGGCAACTGAGAGAAATGCTCAGATAAATAAGGAGGATTTGAATCCAGATCCTTGCTCTTTTTGTTACAACCTGTTGCCTCTCCAGCAGAACAAACAGCATAGACCAATTTGTAGATTTAGAATGTCAGTCCTGTTTTTCTCACCACTTCCAAAACACACACACACTCACTCACACTCACTGACACACACTCACACTCACTCAACTCACTGACACACTCACACTCACTGACACACTCACACTCACTGACACACACACACTCACTGACACACACACACACACTCCTGCAGCTTGATTTAGTAGGGAGAATATCAGAAAACCTGGGTTTTAATTCTGCTTCAGAAATGGACTAGCATGGGGCAATGAGGTGATGCAGTGGACAATGTACCGGCTCTGGAAGGAGGACCTGTGTTCAAATCCAACATCAGACACTTGCTGTGTGACCCTGAGTAAATCACTCTGCCATGGTTGTCTCTATGAAAGAAAGGGAAAAAACGGGGAGATTGGAGTAGATGATCACTGGAGTTATTTCCTGCCTTTCTCCGATAATCCGCTCACATTCACATGGGTTTGTCCCTCGGTTTCTGTACAAATCTGGGAGGTGGGAGATACAAGCATTAGCTCCGTTCTACAGAGGAGGAAACTGAGTCCTAAAAGGTTATCCTAGCTGCCACTGCTGTGAGTGATAATAACGGTGATGATTACAATAGTTTCCTGCCTGGGACTTGTCTCCAGCTATAAATTCAGGCTCTGTCCCATTTTGCTTCACTCCCTCTCGCTCATTTGGAATTGCTGTCCAAGGAGCTATGAGATCTCCCTGCTCTTCCTCCTAGGAATTAGTGGATCCAGGGACTTCAAACTCATTTATACTAAGGTGTGATTGACTGTCCCATTTTTTTTTCTCTATACTGGTTTCCACAGAGGAGGTCCGGGAAAGATGTCAGCAGGTACAGCTGAAGGGGAAGAAAGGGGATGTCAGAATGGGGAAGGAGAGAGAGAGAGAGGGAGGCCGGGGAGGCTGAAGACAGACTTCGCTAAATGCAGTTCTGCTGTGAGGGGAAGACTCTGGGCAGATTGGAGGAAGACTCAGAGGAAGTTCCCGGCTCTGGATCTGGGGGATGCTGAGCACAGGGAGAGTCACCCTGGGAAGGCAGGGACACGTCACCCGACAGGCGAGGTGGGGGAGGGCTCTCCCCCTACCACGCTTCCAAGACTAGAAACCCCCCAAGTGTAGACTAGCACGTTTGGGGCAAATTAAAGACCACCCCATGTTCATGACGTGGCGGAGCCCGGGTTCTGGGGAGGGAGGACAGGCTGAAGGTGGGGATGGGATCAAGAGGAGACATCCAGAGAAGAGATCACCCATGGGGCCCGTGGGAGACTCTGATCCGAGCCAGGGCACTAATGCTGACCGGCTGTGAGGCCTTGGACAAGTCAGCCCCTCTCTGAGCCTCAGGGGCCCCTTTCTGTGGGATGAGCAGAAACTCCTGCTCTGCTGCCCTTTTGGGGGAGGATCAGATGATCCGATACAAAGCACTTTTAAAACCATGGATGGGAGTCGGGGGTCTTCTCCAGGCACCAGGGCCCCCACGCCTCCATCTGAAGATTTCAGAGGGTCTGTGAGCTGGGGGGGAAGGAGACATCATTACCAGCTTCTAACTGAAATGTAGCATTTCCTTCCATTATTGTAAAACATGATTTTGAAAAGAAATGGGATTCCCTAGAGTGCTTCACTTCTGTCTCTCTGTCTCTGCCTCTCTCTCTCTGCTTCTCTCTCTCTCTCTCTCTCTCTCTCTCTCTCTCTCTCTCTCTCTCTCACACACACACACACACACACACACACACACACACATGGCCTGTGGGTCCCTTTGCATATCGTTGTTGTTCAGTCACATCCAGCTCTCCATGTCTCTGTGATGCCATTTGGAGTTTTCTTGGCTAAGACACAGAAACGTTGGCCATTTCCTTCTCCAGTTCATTTTGCAGATGAGGAAACTGAGGCAAACAGCTATTAGGTGACTTGCTCAGAGTCACACAGTGAACGAGTGTTTGAGGTTGAATTTGGACTCGCAACAATGCTTCTTCCTGACTCCAGGCCAGGCACTCAGGGCCCTTTGCTGTCCTCCTCTCCACATTATAGTCCTGCCTCCATCACCTGGGGGAGGGGAAGGGCTGGAGCTGCCCAGAATTTAGTAGCACTTCACAAAGATTATTTCCTTTGATCCTCATGACCACTCTAGAAGAGAGGTGCTAGTATATCCCCATTTTATGGTTGGAAAAATAGAGGCCAATAGATATTAGGTGGGTTGGGCACTTAGCTGGTAAGGATCTGAGATTGGATTTGGATTCAGGTCCAGGCCCAGGTCTCCCCCCGAACCACCTAGCTGCTGACCAGTTACACGGCTTGGTGGCATCTTTTCTCACAGAAGCCTAGAACCTTGGAACGAGGGGGAATAATTCCAGGGCTTATTTTGTCTAACTCACACTTGAATCCCTTTCACAATATCCAGTCTCTGCTTGAATACTTCCAGTGATGGGGAACTTACTACCTACCAAAGTAGCTCATTCCACTTTGGGACAGAGCTGTAGCGCAGGATGTTCTCCTTGCACAGCGCTATCAGCCTGAATGTTTATTATAATTCGATTTCAGGCAGATTGAAATGCTGGACCCAAACAACCTCTCTGTGGATGGCTCCCGCCCGGAGCACACTAGTCTCTCAAAGGGATCACTAAAAGAAGGCAGGGATGTCTCCGGCGCTGCCTTCTCAGTACGGACACTCTCAGGAAGGGGGGAAACTGAGGACATTGTGACATCCTGGGGCTGATGTGCCGGCCAGAACCGAGTGCTCCTAGACGGGTTACTGAGCCTCAGTTTACCTCCCAAATGATCGGTAAGCGTCCCTCCTTTAAGCGTGCTCCAAGGGCAGGCCAAGGTCCCAACCCCGGTTCCTCCCTCACCTGCTCTTTTTGTGCGGCTCTTAGGGGGGAATCCAGGGGAAAAGTCATTGTGAGTGTTGTTCTGGGGGGGTGACCTGGATAACGTCAATGGCCGAAAACTCGGACCCTTGCGGGTCTGCAGAGAAGGGAAAGGGGGAGAAAATGCCCAAGTGGGGAGGTCCTGAGCAGAGACACCGTCTTCCCACTTTCTCTCATCCACCCACCCACCCCTCCCTCCCTCCCGAGCAGAGACGGCCTCACAAACCATGAAAAGGATGAGAAAAAGCAAAGAACAGTAATTATGAGATAAAGGATCCGGCTTAAAGACTCCCGGACGTTTGCACGGAGCCTTGACAAGGCAGGTCTCCCCGCAGGGAGCTTGGAGACCCGGACGCTGGGATCCCAAAGCAGGCAGCAGCTTCTTCCCGCTGCATTTCCCTCTCTGCTTCCCGGGCTGGCTCACAGACGCTCAGCATCCTTCAGCCGGGCGTTATTGGCCCGGAGATGGGTCACCAGGAGACCAGGGGGAGTAAAGATGGTGTCCAAGCTGAAGAAAAAGTAGGAGGGCAGGAGAAGCGTTGCCTCATGGGAAACTGAATTCTGGCCAAAAGGCCAAATAGGGGCACAAGGAGCTGCCCGAAGGCCGGTTTTCACCCATAACCACCCACCAAACCCACTTCCTAACACAAAGGTGGGGGGCTGCCCCTGGAGAGAAGGAGAGCTTTCCTGGAGGTCTTCAAGCCCACGCTGGAGACCACTTCCCAGAGACACAGAGAGGAGATCCCTGATCAGGAACGAGGTGAATGAGAACAGTCCTGAGGTCCCTTTCCACCCTGGGATTTTCTTAAGGAAAATGAGTGGGTTTTGTGGTGTTTTTGCCTCAGGGACAGGGGACCTTGGGAAAGTTTGGGCCAGCAGCAGGTCGGGACGTCCCCTGGTGTCAGCTTCTGGAAGTGCCTCCTGAGCCCTCGCATTTATTTTATTACCGAAAAACCAGCCCTTCAGTTTGAGGTCCCGGCTGGCTGAGCAAGGGCAGGTAAGATGCGCATGATACAGCCAGGTTTGGAGGAGGCCTGTGAAGGCCCAGAAAGAGACTTAGTCCAAGGCATTGGGATGGAAGAACATCTGGGCGGCTCATTGACTCCATCACTCATTTGTGAAGAGCAAACCTAGAGATCAAAGGACTTTTCATTGTTCCCTTCTCATGATAATTCTGGTAACAATGGCTATAGTTCTCATGTACACAATACATTAAAGAAAGCTTAGGTTCCAGTCCCCCACAGCTCTGCTACTTACAATCCTGAGCAAGCCCCAACTTCTGCAGGCTTTGATTTCCTTTTTTTTTTTTTTAAATGAGACTTCCAAGGTTTCTTGTGGTTCAGAGCTCTGCTCCCCCCCCAGACACTTCTGCATCGCACCCCCGTATTTACAAATGGGTGGTTCAGAGAGTAGAGGGAATTGTCTGTGATCGCCCACCCAGTGAGTCAGCCTTCCAAACCCCACGGAATCAGGCTGTGCTTTGCAGCTCCAGAAGGTGAAGCTGCCCCAGGTTACCATGGGCCTTTGGGGGTAGCATTTCCCCTTTGGTCTTAGTTACTTCATGAACAAGATGAGGGGATGGGCATTTAAAGGATTTAATCTACATTCAACAAATGTTTATTAAGAGCCTTCTAGGTGCTACCTAGACAAAGAAAATGTTAAAAAACTGACTTCAAAGAGCTTAAATTCTAAAGGGGAAGACAGCATGGAGGAGGCAAACTGGGGGGCCAGATTCTAAGAGGCTGAAGTCAGGAAGGAGCGTTCCACAAAGATCGTCTAAGAGCTTCAGAAGTATTGCTTTATGACTTAAATTTTAATAGATTTTTATTTTTCCAAATATATACAAGGATAATTTTCAACATTCATCTTTGCTAACCTTGTGTTTTAAGTTTTTTCCCTCCCTTTCCCCTACCCCTCTCATAGACAGCAAGCAATCCAATATAGGTTAAACATGGGCAATTCTTCTAAACACATTTCCATATTCATCGTGCTGTGCGAGGAAAAATCAGAGCAAAAAGGAAAAAAACACAAGAAAAAAGCAACAAGCAAAGGTGAAAATCCTATACTTCGATATACATTCAGTAATGACTTAAAATTTTTTAAACTCATTTTCTTTTCTTAAAAGACAAATCATTTTTACAAATGTTTAGACAATGACTCTCTAAAAGCTTTTTCCAATGGATGTCTTATCATGGCCTGGGGATAATCCTAAGATTTATGCCCAAAGTACACTTTTTTTAACTTTTAAAGTACTTTTTTTTTTTACATTACACACTGTAATGCGTCCAACAGACTGGAAAGACTTGACGTAGGGCCCTCTAAATGGACTGTGCCCACCATCCAAGGACCAACCCAATCTCCTCCCCTCAGTCAAATTGTCCAAGATGCTTAAAAATGATAAAGCTGAATGTTGGGGGAGCTATCATGGAGCTGGGGACTGGTTTGATCATTTTTAATTAGTTTATATGTAATTATCTAAATTATGTAAAGATCACTCATTCCCTCTGATCCCACCATCCCATTCTTGGGTTTTATACACCTAAGGAAGCAAATAAGAGAAAGAAAAGAGGCCCACACTTTGTAGATCATATAGAAAATATTATTTGTGGTGGCAAAGATCTGAAAGAAAATGTAGGCAATGATCGTGGCATGGCCAAAAATTATGGCATCAAAGTGAGTGACTAAGTATTTATTATTAACGATGTACCAAGCATTGTGTTAAGCGTGGAGGACACAGTCAGACAGGCCGGACGGCTCCGGCTCTCAGGGATCTCCCACGCGGCAGTGGGATGGCTCAGCAGCGGGTGCAGGGCAGGGTCCCCCGGTCTGTCCCTAGGGTGAGTGCCCAGGGATAGTGGGGCAGCTTGTTCCCATGGAGACACCGTCTCCCTTTCTGATGCTGAACATCAGTACCGAGGACATTGGGGGTGAGAACTGGGGACATGAGAAAGAACGAACGCGGAAAATTCTGAGACCGCGGGAAGGCTGGAAGGAGGCGCTGAGGGGCAGGGGCCGAGGGAACAGGTGCACAATGTGGGCCTGCGACTGTGACAGTGCAAACAAAGGCCACACAGAAAGGGACAAGCCTCGGGTCAGAGACAATAGGCAAGGCTGGAACCAAGTAAGTAAAGGTGAGGCACCTGTCCTCCCTTCAAACAAAAGGCCCAGACACAGCCACGTCGGGGGGGGGGGGCTCTTCGTGGGTGCTGGGATGCTGGGGGCCGGCGAGTTGGGGGCAGAGATTGCCAGGCGTGAGCAGCCCCTGAGCCTCCCGAGCGGAGGGGACGGGCCCTGAGGGGGCACCCCCTACCCTCTCCCAGCCCCTGCTCTTTGAAGCTCTGGACTTAGTTAAACAACAATCCCCGGGTATTTCCCCCTCTCCCGAGCCAAAGCCCGGAGCCGCTGCCAGGTACAGTGAGCGCACAGCCGGGCGTGACAACGCCCGCCCCTTCCTGGGACTCCTCTGCCTCCGAGAGGCCGCTCTGCAGCCCGGCCGCCGGGGGGGGGGGGGGGTGTTTCTCTGGGCCTTTACCAGGTGCCACACCTGGGACCAAGAAAGCCGCTTCCGGCCCGGGACACGGTGCAAAGTAGAGGCTGAGCCACAACCTGCCCTTTGGCCAGGGACCCTGATGCCCTGGGGAGGGAGGGAGGAGGTCAGCAGGGGGAGCAAGGCCCAACCCTGACAGGTACGGCCCCGGGGGCCAGGCCCTCAATGCCGCCCCCCTCGACTGCTGCCTTAATGCCTCCCCTCCGACTGCTGCCTCAATGCCTCCCCTCCGACTGCTGCTCACCTTCCCAATCCTGCTTCCTGCGGCTCCCCCGATAGTCTGCCTCCTGGCCAACCTTATTGCCCAGGCCTGCACATGCTAGTCCCTCTGCCTCTGGGTTCTCTAAACCTGGAAGGCTCTCCTGCCTTATCTCTGTCTCATGGGATCCCCCGGCTTCCTTCAAAGGCCCAGAGACCCTCAGCTCCATAATGCCTTTAGGGTCCCCTCGGTTGGTTAGTGATCTCTCAAGATTCCTGCAGTTATATCTACTTTGCATTTACTGATCTATGCAGATTCTGTATTCAGAATTCTAGTATTATTTCATTTCTTGTGTGTATGTTTCCCTAACTGTAACACACTCTCTCTCTCTGCCTCTCTGTCTCTCTCCCCTTTGTCCTCTTTCTCGCTCTCTCTCCCCCTCCCCTCTCTACTCTTTCTCACTCTGTGCTTCTCTGTGTGTCTCTCTTTGGTTCTATCTCTCTCTCTCTCTCTCTCTCTCTCTCTCTCTCTCTCTCTCTCTCTGTCTCTGTCTCTCCCTTTCTTTCTGTCTCTGTCTGTCTGTCTGTCTCTTTGTCTGTCTCTCTTTATGTCTCTGTCTTTCTGTCTCTCTCTCCACTTTGTCCTCTTTCTCGCTTTCTCACTCTGTGTTTCTCTATGTGTCTCTCTTTGGTTCTATCTCTCCCTGTTTTTTTCTCTTTCTCCTTCCCTCTTTCTCTGTCTCTCTCTGTGTCTCTGTCTCTCTCTCTCTCTCTCTCTCTCACATACACAACACACTTTACACATAATAAAACATGGCATAAATAAATGCCTGTTGAAGTGAAATTCATTCATTCAATCAACAAACAGTTTGCACGCCTACTGGATGCCCAGCTCTGAGGCAAGGGGCACCTCACATACCAGTATGGTGACTTGGAAACTAACAAGGAGCCAATGAGGTTCCTTGGAAACGGGCTTTGTGAACGACTCCCTGGGAAGACCATTCCCTACAAAGAGCTGGTGAGCTGTGATGGACAGAGACTCTCCAGACATGCAGGCAGGAAGTCTTGGGTTCAAATCCTCCCATAAGCTCTGGGATCCTAGACTAGTTCCTTCACCTACCTAAACCTCCATCATCTCCTCTGTAAAGTGAAGATAGTGGACTGAATGGTCTTTAAGGTCTCTCCCGGCTCCAAATAGTCGGCTGAGTTATCGCGCTTCTTGAGGGAAAGGTTGTTTCTTTCTATATCCAGGACTCAACAGAGAGCCTTGCACATAATAGGTCCTTTATTAAGTCAAAAGCCACATGATAAAGGCAGGTTCCAATTAGTGCCAATAATGAATTATTATAAATAATGGATCTTCCAAAGTGGCTGCATAATTTGAATTCCCACCATTTGGACATAACTGCATGTAAAACATGGTGGGAATCCAAAAGATGGGAGGATTCATGGGGACGGACCATTCCCACCAGGCAGGACCTCACTGTAGAGTGGCAAGAGCCAAAGATGCAGTTGGAGTCCCCGCCCTAGCACTGAAGTAGCTGTGTGACCCAGCACAAGTCAAAATCTCGCTGTGCCTGAACTTTCTTCTCCATAAAACCTGAATAGGAAGAGTGTCTCTGCCCAGCTCACAATTAATATTGGGAGGAAAAGGCTTTATAGGCCTGAAATACTGGCAGAACATGAGGGATTGTGGGATTGTGATGATGACATCCTTCCTGATTCCAACAATGTCACCACGTGGTGCATTTGCCACATGATGAGAAGATGAGGCAGGAAAACCTTCCCTCGGGACACAGATTTGTGTCAGTGTCTCATCCCGGAGCTTTGGCTACCCCAGTTCTGGCTGGCTCTGGACCGGTGGAGAAGGTCCAGAGCACTTGGAAACTTCCAGAAACGTGGCCTGGAAGCTGCATGTTGGGGCCGGGGCTGGGGAGACAAGCGATCAAACGTGGACATTACCTACTGCTTAAATCCCAGGAGCAGCACAGAGCCAAAGCCTGGGAGGGAACCTGGGCAAGCAGGATCCAGCGAAACTTGTTTTTTCAGACAATTAGAAGTAACTTCCTCCTCAACAAACACCAAGAACTTCCCCCTTGGGCATTGGGTCCCTCCTTCTGCTAACTCACCAACTGCTTTCTAAGGTAAACTCGTCTTAATACGCTGGGGTTTGGGTCAACAGCTTAAGTCTCAAATACACATGCGTCATACCACCAGCCTGCATGTACGAGGACGGGTCATTGGCAATGACCCCCATTGAATTGTGACCATCACAAAGTTATCAGTGACTCATGTTTTCTAGCTTCAGAAGTTACAACACTTGAGCTTCAGAACCAGAGGAACTGGAGTCTCCAATGTGTGAACTTGGGCAAGTCTCTTTCTTCCGGGTTCCTCAGTGTCCCGGGTTTCTCCCGACTCTTATTCCTAAATTAGCATCCTGCATCGTGCTACAAAAGCCCCCCTTTGCCTCTGAAAATGGTTTGGGTTCTTGAAGGCTGCGATGATGATGATATAGCTACAGCCATAGGATGCTTACTATGTCCCAGTCATTTTACAATTTTCTGATTTGCTCCTCCCGACGCCCCTGGAAGGTGCCTGCTACTACTGTCCTCATTTTAGAGATAAGGAAATAGAGGCAAGAGAAATTAAGTACCTTGCGCAGGGTCACATAGCTAGTATTTATCTGTAACTAGGAAGTGGGTTTGGACCCCTGCTTCTTGGCTTGAGGCTCCGTGTTCTACCCACTAGGCTGCCTAGCTGCCCTCTCCCAGGACAGTTGGAGCCCGATCTTGGCCAGTTGGATATATCCTAAATGATGATGGGGGAGGGCGTGTTTGGGGAGGGCTAGTACCTATGGTGTGAAGGCTGCTCCACCTTTGGGGTCTGCCCGATCCCCCTGGCTCTCCCCTATGGCTCCAAGAAGCCACACCCCGGGAAACTTTTTCAGCAGACGGGCTAAACCAGGTGGAAGTTAACCAAGGGGTCTCAGACCCTCGGGCGATTTAAGGGGCATCTGCCCAAGCATGTAGACTCCCCTTGGAGGAATGGGCAGATGAGAACCATGTGCCCCAGTGGCCATGAAGGCGGGTGGCTTGTGGAGCCCTTGGAGCTTGATTAGACATCAAAGATTCCAGAGGTCATCCGCTGCATCTGGAGTCATCACCAGTCCCCTTGATTTCCTCCCGCCACCGGACAGTGATGGCTCTGCAAGCATGAGCTGATGGCTCCGTGCAATTTTGCCTCACTGAGATCCAACTTACACAGGAAACAAAAGACCCTTACCATTCCACCATTTCTACCTACTTCGAGGTCTTGTGGCAGCGGGCAAGTGATGGATACTCTGGGAACTATAGCCACAACCCGGCCATAAGGTCTTCTCACTGGAAGCAGCAGTGGGAGTCAACAGCCCTCAGGGTGTCCGAGCGGCTTTTTACTACGGCTCACCCCCTAGGAAGGGGGACCCTAAATATTGTCTGCTTGCCCAATTCTGGCCTGATTACCACTGCAGGTGGGAACCCTACCCTGAGGTTAAAACACACACTCACTCTCACACACAGACACACAGACACACACACACACACACACACACACACACACACAGACATATGCAGAGTACAAAAATTTCTACGAAGTTGATTCCATTCCCCACAGGTACACAGAGCGTGTGCGCTCTTATAGACAAAACAAAATCCGGCAGACATGAGAGACAAATGGCTCTTACTGAAAAGAGTTCAATGGGCATCGCATCCAGATGGCACCCTGAGTGCAACAAGGCTGGCAAATGAAGGTTAGCTTACAGAAGTCAGGGCTGGATACATGTTTTTCTGAAGCAGTCGCAGTGAAGGGGAGTGCATGAAACTGGAGGCAGTTTTGAAATTAAAATTAATCCGTTCCCCAAGCTACCAAAAGGAATGAATTACAGACTCGCCACAATGTGACTACCGCTTTGGGGGAAATACCATGGCACCATCAATAGTGTCTAAGCTCCCTCCATGATGAACTCTGATGAGGTCAAACAAAAAATGTATGAAGATCTGAAGACCCTGATCATTAGTGTGCCCAAAGAGGATAAACTTGTAATTCTGGGTGACTCTTTAATGCTGGAGAAATTTGGACTACCAGACGTGACAGGGAGTCTCTGGGAGGAATGGAACTGGAAACAGCGATAGCAACGGTCACTTACTCCTGATCATGACCTTCTCATCACTGGTTTCCCTAAAACTTCATGGGGGCACCCTCCCAGAAAAAATGGCATTTAGTTGGTGTGTGGATATAAGGAGCAGAGACATACAGGATGTGAGAGTGATGGAGGCAATGTCTGGTGCAGAGTGTTGGACTGATCATAGAAGTATCCTTTCCAATCTAAATAGTCACATTCAATAAAAGTGGCAGCCCTGATGCAAAAAGACCACCAGATCAATAGATTTCTCTGAACCAGAACAGTTTGTTGTAACTCAGAGGCAAAGTTGAGCCAAAACATAATTGGCAACAGCGGAGCAGAAAAAGAGCAAGTGTCTTCAGAGCTTTGACACACAGCACTGTATTTGTTCATCTGGGTCAGAACATTTGCAGACATCAAGACTGGTGTCTTGACAAAGACGATGGGGAAATTCAGAAGTTGTTAAATAAAAAATGAGGACTCCACGTGGTTTTTACCCTCTTTAAGAAGGTAGCCTTGAACTCCATCAAAAATAAAGTACAAATGAAACAGGGAGATGCAGGATTCTTGGTTCAGTTAGAAGGAAGCTGAATTCAGTTTTATGCTGATAGTAACCATCTAAAGTGCTTTTATGATGCTCTGAAGGCTATTTATGGGCCAGATATGTGGTGCATCTTGAACTACTCAGTTCACATTAATTAGTGATAAAGACATGATCTTAGAGAGATGGGCTGAACATTTTCGTAATGTTTTCAACGGATCATCAGCAATCCATGTTGAAGCCATTGACTTTCTCAGGTTGAAGTCAATCCCTCTCTAGACACATTTCCAACTAAAAAGGAGATTTTTAATGCTATTAGACTCCTTTCCTGTGACAAAGCACCTAGTGCTGATTCTATTTCAGCTGAGATTTACAAAATGAGGGGTCCATTGTTCATATAAAATCTGAGATTTCCCAGTTATATGCAAGAGAAGGTCATCCCCCAGAGCTTAAGGATGCCTCCCTTGTCCATCTCTCCAAGGATAAAGGAAACAGATTGCCCTGTGACAATCATAGGATGACAGGGATGGGAGTTGGGGGTCTCTCTCTCTTAGTCACTGCTGGCAAGACTCTCCCCAGAGTCCTCCTTGCTAGAGCGATCCTTCCTCTGGAAGACGGTCATCTACCTGAGAGCCAGAATGGCTCCAAAAAGGGCTGCCCGACAACTCCAGGAGAACTGCCAAGAGCAGAGCTGAGCTCTCCACATAATGAGTCATTGTCTGCCTCATTGTTGTGTGAAACCCGACAGTCTACCAGCACCTCGCCAGCAAACTGAGTCACCTCCATGTGAATTGTCTTAGGAAGGCTCTGAAGCTCAACTGGCTGGACAAGAAACCAGAAAAGGAGGTTCTTTCTCAAACTAAACCACCAAGCCCTCCCATGACTGCAGAGACACAGCTCCAACGGGCTGGCCACATGCTCCACTGCCTAAAAACTATTTTATGGAGAACTCAGGTGAAGCCAGTGCTCACGAGGCGCTCAGAAAGAGCTACAAGGGCACTCTCAAGGGTCTCTTAACTTTGGAATTGGTTGTATGACACGGGAAACACTGGCACAGGACCTCCAGCAAGGCACGCCTTATCAAAGCAAAGCAGAATTAAGTGTGTCTGACTGTGGCCCATCAGAGCAATCTGAACTTGGGATGCTCTGCCGCAGGTCGGGCCCAATAGTCCATGTGATGTCTATGAACTATAGCTATCTAGCTATATCTTATGATCATATGGACCATTTGCCCGTATGGATTTTAGAAGCTTTAGAAGCCAGAGATCATTTTATGTTGGATCCTAAAGGGAGCTCTGGGCTCACTGATAGTGTGACAGTCGGACCTGTGCTGAAGGAAGAACACTGGCTCTGCGCAGAGGACAGACAGAAGTCGGAGACTTGAGGCAAGGAGAGCTCCCAGATTTTTTTTTTGCAATGATCTAGGCAGGTGATGAGGGTCTGCACTGGGACCGTGGCAGAGAGAGGGGAGAAGTGAAAGGGAGGAATGATGAGAGAGGGCAATAGATGGAAAATTATTAAAAGCACAAACTCAAGTTCACGGCCAACTTGTCCTTCCCTAGTACAAAGGTGATCCTGGGAATTTTCCAATGGGGAGCAGCTCTTAATTTAAAGATTTAAGTGGCAAAGACATTCTTCCCTCCCCCCGCCCTTCCAGCTACACCACCTGCTGCTTTGTCATCACAGATGTCATTTAATAGTCCACATCTAGAAGGGACTGAATAAACATGATTAAGTATTTATGATAAATTAATCACTAATTCAAAGCTGGAGAAGAGCCAGCTTCTAAATGGTAATACCAAGATCTCAGAGATCTTTCACAGAAAAAAAAATGATATATCTTAAAAATTACCGGAGACAAAAACACATTAAGTAAAAGCACTGATAAGTGCTGTTTAGTTACTGAAACTTGACCTCAAAGTTTTCAGTAAGATTGTTTTTCCTGCCATGTTTGTGGAGAGGGAACTTGTGACCATATGTGCACTCACAGCTCATAAGTCTAAAAAGAATTAGGGACAAAGCAGAATCACCAGAAATTTATAAAAGATCCCAGGATGATGATCCGAGAGGTAGAAAGAACCTGATTAAGTGGATCAAACCAAAAGTACCTTCTCTCTCTCTCTCTATATATATATGTATGTATGTATATATATATATATATATATATATATATATATATATATTGTAAGTGTAGTATATAGTGCATAGTATAGACACTGGGGAGACAAAGACAAAAATTCAGCAGCTTTCCTTCCCAAAAACTTATCATCTCCCATGCAGACAATATATACATATACAAGATGTGACAAAATAAACCTAGAACAAGTTTTGAGGAGAGGGCACTAAGGGCCTGGTTGGGGGGAAAGGTATCAGGCAAGGTCTCACATAAAAAGGGCACAGGTGGTTTTCTTTGGAGATTCTAAGAAGCAGAGGAAAGGAGATAAAGTCATCTGGTCCAATATTCTCATTTTACAGAGGAGGAAAACTGAGGCCCAGAGAAGGAAAATGTCACATGGTTAGCAAATCACAGAGCTAGGATTCAACTGTAGATTCTCTAACGCTAAAATCCAGGATTCTTGCTTTAAAGAGATCAGGCTCATGGATCAGGAGAGATTATAATACTGTAGAGCTGGAAAGAATCTATTTTCAGCAAGATTCTCTTTTTTTTTTTTAAATCTCATTTCCAAGCAATATAATGTTTCAATTCAAATTTATAAAACTAAAAACCATTCCCCAATTCATAAATGGTCAAAGAATATGAGGAAGGAGTTTTAAAGGAAGTAATCAAGCTATCAGCAGCCAATAAAATGTTTCAAGTCACTAATAAAAAGGAGATCAAATTAAAAAATTGAGATTTTATCTCATGCCCATCATATTGGCAAAGATGATACAAGATAAATGACAAATATTGGAGGGGAATTAAAACATTATTAAATTAAAACAAGCAAATTGAGAGGCAGTTGGTGGATCTGTGAGTTGGTACCCTTATTCTGGGAGGGGAAATGGAAGTTTGCCACCAAAGTCATTAAACTGTGCACCCCCTCTGATCTAATAATAATCCTATTAGGTCTGTACACCAAAGAGATCAAAGAAGAGGAAAAGGATTCACATGTCCAAAAATGTTTGTAGTGGCTCTTTTTGTGGAAGGAAAAAACTGGAAAATGAGTAATGTCCATCAATTCAGGAATGACTGAATAAATTGTGGTATATGAAGATAACGGAATATTATTGTTCTATAAAAATTGATGAACAAGCTGGTTTTAGAAAGATTCACGTGAACTGATGCTGAACAAAACAAGCAGAACCAGGAATACATTGTATACAATAACAGCAAGATTGTGAGATGATCAATTATGAAAGGCTTAGTTCTTCTCATCAGTGGTTCGGTGACCCAAAACAATCCCAATAGGCTTTGGACAGAAAATGCCTTCGGCATCCAGAAAAAGAACCATGGAGACTGAATGTAAATCAAAACATGCTATGTTCACTTTTTTTTCTGTTACTTGTTTTCTGGACTTGCTCTTAAGCCAGAAGCTTTTGTGCAACTATCAGATATTTCCACCAGAACCTCAAACCCCTCCAAGCCAAACCCATCACACATACTCTGAAATTCTTCCAGCTATCCCCATTAAGTGTTTTTGATTGTTGTTTTTTAATCTGAATTTCTCTTTATGGCAATGCCATTCTGCCAAGTGCTCAGGGAAGAAACTAAGATTGTCTTTGGAATTACTCTATTTCTCTCCACCCAACAATCACCAAGTCTTGTCAATCGTACAATCAACTATTCAATAAACAAATTGAGAACTTGTTAAATGTAGTGGGTCAGGTGCTGGGAATCCTAAAATCTCAAATGTCTGCCCCCCCCTTCTATCATCCTCTCTGGTTTAGGGTACTACACATGATCTACTTGTAAATGTCTCCTGTACTGGGGGCCTCACTGCCAGTCTCCTACTGTCAATTCCTGATGCACAGGGCATAAATGCCATGCTCTTATTTGAAAACTTGAGGCGTTTCCTTTGCCCAATGAATAAAGCTTCTTAGCACAGCATTCAAAGCCCACCATGATTTGCCCTTAACTTACCTTTCAGGGGCTTAATGAGCCCTCCTCAGCTGCTGCCACATGATTATTCCTTGATCTTTTGCTCAAATTATTCCTGCTTCCTGCCTTTTTTAAGCTCTGCCTACATCCAGCCCTCAGATAGTAATCTGGGACTGACATATTAATCCAGCCAGCTCAGAGTACTCTCATATTCTCTTTCTCTCACTTTTTCCTTTTCCCCTTTGTTTCCCCTTTTCTTCTTTCCCTGTCTTTTTCTCCCTTTCCCTCTATATCTTACTTCTGTCTCGCTATCTTTTCTTCCTCCCTTTCTCTCTCTCTTCCCCCCTGCTCCTTTCTTCTTACCTTCCCTGCTTTCGTTTTCCCTTCTCCTCTTTTCTTCCCTCCTAATTTCTCCCTCTTTCCCCTACCAACTTGCAATCTTTAATTTCTCTTGTAAGATTATATTGAATAAACCAACAAATACATTTATTAGATCTTACTATGTGCAAACCACTGAGGAGACAAATAGAAATCATCTACCTCGCATGGCAGCATGAAACTGTAAAATTATAATTTAGTTAAACTGCGACCACTAAGGCCTAGTTTACTGTTCTGGGTCTTGTGTCAGGAGCCTGGAATATGGACACAAAATCATCCCGCAGCCCCCTGTAAGCCTGCATCTTACTGCCAGGGAGAGGAGGAGAAGCATCTCCTATACCAGTAAGCCCAAGGCCATTTGAGGAGACAGCAATAACATGGGGTGGGGGAGGATTGGGGGGATTGATAATGAGAGGGCCCTGAGGAGGGCCTTGAAGACAGACTAGAATTAGAGACAAAGTTCAGGAGGGAGCATAGTCCAAAAATGGAGAATTTCTTCTGCCAGGACACCCAGAGAGGCCATCAGAAGAACACAAGGTCCTGACGCCTGAGTTCAAATCCCAACTCAGCCACTCGCCACCTAAGTGGACAAATGGACGGAGGCCAGGGATGGGTTCGGTCTGGGCAGATTGGGAAGTTCACAAGTAGGAATCACATGAAATGAGACTGGAAACGTGGCCTGAAGGCAGCCAGGTGGGCCAGGCTGGAAACTGGAGAAATGGGGAATCTCAGAAGATTTTTGAAGAAAGTCAATTGTCAAGAACCAATGGGAAAGCATTTATTAAGCTCCTACTATGTGTCAGGACCTATGCTAAGCACCAGGGATATAAAAAAAGGGAAAAGGTGGACCCTGGAGGAGCTCAGAGTGTCCCTGGGGAAGGGGACGGGGACAGGTAAACAACTGTGCACAAACAGACCCTCCACCAGTCAGGGTAAATTGGAGATGACAGATGGCAGGCAGCAGCATTAAGGGACATCAGCATGGGCTTTCTGAGAAGTGATGTAAGCCGACACTTGAGGGAAGCCACGCAGGCTGGGAGTGATGAGGAGGCATTCTGGCTACAGGAAAAAACTCAATTAGTGGAAGAAGAAGAAGCTGGAATCTGCTTCCGCCTCTCACTCCCTGAGTACCCTGGGATTTATTTCTTCTCCGGGTCTTAGCATCCTTTCTATGAAGAGTTTGGACCAGATGGTCCCTAAGGGGGTCCCTTCTAGTTCTAGACCAGAGCCCAATTCTGACCTAGATGTGGAAGATCTGGCTTTAGGGCCAAATGGCTGTGAAAATCATGAGCAAATCACTTTGCTTATTTTCTTATCTGTAAAATGGGTCTAATATTACTTTTACACATAGGATCATTGTGAGAAAAGGGCCAAAGGATGCCATTTTGTCATTGTAATTGAAGTCAGTGAATGAAGGTCAGTCATTGTATTCCTTATGCAGAAATTCTCTCCTCGAGAGCAGTATCCATTTCTAGATCTTTGTACAGCCCCTGGATCAATTCATTTTTCCTGAATGAGTATTACTGTGTATTGCTTATCACCATCTAGGGGAGACCGGTGCAACAACCAGACATTAAATTACAATAATCAGGCACTAATTATAATAATCAGGCATTAATTTACAATACAATTTACAATAATCAGATTTATTAAATACCCACAATAGCAGATCCCATGTAAATGGTGATCTCTTGGCTGGTGACAACATCTTTTTTCATTGATCTATTGGCTATCGTCCCATCGCTGTGAATCAGTTCCTAGAAACACCACAATGGAAGCACATGTTAAGTCTTAGACTGAGTCCCAGTCCCTTCTTGATCATCCCCTGACCCCGAACAAGCGCTGTCCCCTCGCCAGGCCCGTTTCTTCCTCTGGAGGATCAGGGAATTGTCCACTGCTAGGTGAGGAATTGCTTCCAGGCCCAAGAACTTTAAGTGGATGTTCTCTCACCTCCTCCTGCAGGAAAGAATCCTGGCTCCTGGGTTTGTGGGAGGAGAGCCCTCCCAGACGGGTCAGTCTGTTTACCTTCATCCTCTGTTGTCATGGAGCAATCTGGCTGTAGCCGAACATGTGACCCTGCTGATTATCCGAGGTGGGGAAGGCAGTGGAGGGCACCGCGGGCAGCCACATCGGAGGAGGGGCCCAGCCTCCCTCACCCCTGCCTGAGAGAGCCCGGGAGTTCCCTTGGCAAGGGGATAAGTCCTCTCTTCCCCCTCCCTCTGTGGACCCTCACACAAGGGAAGTCAATGCAGTGGCAGCCCGAAGGCAAGCCTGGACAAGAGTCACTGCCCATGTAAAGGGGGGTATGTTGCCAACTGCTGGAGCCCCAGCTCTCCCAAACAGGCTTCACTCTTGAACTTGCCAGTGTTGACCTTTGTTACCCTGGCAACCAAAGGAGCCTTGGGCAACAGCAACTCGGAAGCCCCTGTTCTGCGCAGCCATCCTTGACCTCAGAAGGTATGACACCGATCCTGGCCCAGCCATCGATTTTCTAGGACATTTTATCATTATGGTGATTTTATGAATCAAATTAGACACAAAGCAAGGAAGGGAAGTGCCCTGGAGAGAGGAGGAGAGATGAAAAGAAATGCTTATTGCTTTTAAAATTGTTTTATGGAGGGCAAAAGGACAGACAGCATCGAGCAAGCTAGCAAAGGACATGAGCTCGGGGGAACAAATCACAGACATCCTCATTGATTATTCCGTCCCCTCTTACCCAACTGTCTGTAAGTCCTGGAGCTCCCAGAGTTAGGAGTAATTACAAGGACACAGGTAGGAAAATGATTTTCCTGGGAACACCAGAAAAGGGACAGCGAGGGCTGGAGTCAGTAATGAGAAGATTTAGGATTCATATCCAATTCTCTGTCTCCAAATCCAAGACTCTTCCGAGTACTAGTTAATCTGAAATTCTGGTTGTTGAATTTATTCATCCATTTCAAAACCATCTCTTAGGCACCCAACACGTGCAAAATTCTATGCTAGGCACTGAGGGCAGTCTGGTATTCCCAAACTCTACAATTAATTTGTAATTACGGGGGGCGGGGGGGAAGGTCTGTAGGGTCTCCCAATAGATTACTAATTCTTCAAGAGCAGAAGCTATTTCGTTTTCATCTTTTCATACTACTTGGCACATAAAAGCATTTAATAAGTACTAGCCTGCTGAACTCTCATGAAATAAGGCTTCTGGCCACTTTCTTGTATACCATTCATAGACCGCCAGTTTCCAAAGAATTAGAAGATCTAAAAAAGACCCCTGAAATGAGTGAACATGAATCCTGCTTGGATAATTCCAAAATTTTGATTCTCAATAAGTGTTTGTCATTGTCGCTCAAAGCAGAGCTGCATTTATCATACTCCATTCTGTGTGTGTGTGTGTGTGTGGGGGGGTGATGGCCATTGAAGACTCCTGGTTACCAGGAAGCGGCTGGCAGAGAAAGGACCAGACCTTTGTACCTGCCGTCTGGAAGAGCCGAATTTAAGTCCTAACATAGACACTTTATCAGTCTGGACAAGTCTCTCTGTCTGTCTGTCTGAGTTTCCTCATCTGGGGATAATGGGGCTCTCCCTTCCTCCTTAGGGTATTGTGAGGGTCAAATGACCTAATGTAGCAGGGAACTTGGCAAACCTTAAGTACTATAAGAATGCCAGCTATCATTACTACTACTACTACCACCACAACTATGCTCATTACTTCTACTAATCCTACTGCTGCTGCTACCACTACTCTACCACTATTATCACCCCTACCCTTACTACTACTACTATCACTACCAACATCATCACCACTATGACCGTAATTACTACTACTACTACTACTACTACTACTACTAGTACCACCACAACTACTTTCACTACTTCTACTAATATTATTGCTGCTGCTATCACTACTCTACTACTATTATCACCACTACCCTTACTACTACTACCACTACTACTATTACTACCAACATCATCACCACTACAACTGTAATTACTACTACTACTACTACTACTACTACTAGTACCATTACTATTACTACTATTACTACCACTATCATCACCAGTACAACTATAATTACTACTTTTACTACAACTACTACTACCACCACTTCCACTACCACTACTACTACTACTACTACTACTACTACTACTACTACTACTACCACCATCATTACCATCACAACCATTAAACTAACACCATCATTAATACTACTACCACTACTACTATTTCTACTACTATTATTACTATCACTACAGCTACTATTACTACTACTATTTCTACTACTATTATTACTGTCACTATTACTACTACTATTATGACCACCACCATTACTACTACTACTACTACTAATTCTATTACTAGTTTGCTAGATGCACTGCACAGATGCACTTTCACTCCTCACCTTCATACACTGGACCCTTCTTACCCCTTCTTTAAAGTCTAACCCAGTTTCCTCCCAAGAGAGTGGGGTGGAGGAATGGGAGTAGGAGGGTGGGTAGAGCAGTGTCAAACTCAAATAGACCTGGTGGCCACTTAAACAGGATCCCCAGGAGCTACAACAGGACTTAGTTTTAAAATATGATGTTAGCTATTTTTTATTATGCTTTTATTTCACTGAATTGTTCATAATTATATTTTAATTTGTGTTAGTGGCTACTAGCCATGTGTGAGAGAGACATCCCTCAATCAGAGAAGGCTTCTCCCAACTCTAAATCACCAACTTATCTTGCTTTCACAAGAGAACATTGCTCACAATGGTGCAAAGAATAGATCACAAGATCTCCAAAAGCGGCTGTTTTATGTTTACCTTTGTATTCCTGGGGACAGCAAATAGTGCCCTTTACAGAATCGGTCAATCAGTCAAAAACATTTAAGAGCCTACTATGTGCCAAGCACATGGGACACAGAGAAAGGCAAAAGACAATCCCTGCTCACGAAGGAGTTGCTAGACTAGTGGGGGCAACATGCCAATGGCTATGGGCTGACAAGCGGGAGGCAGGGTAAATGGGAGATGATCAACAGAGAGAAGGCATTAATATTAACTGGAATCCACAAAGGCTCCTGGAGAAGGTGAGGTTTAACCGGCCTTGGGAGGAATCCAGGGAAGCCAGGAGGAAAGCATTCCAGACATGGGGGATACTCACTGTGTCTTTAGTGTACAAAGGTTACTGTCTCTGGAGTGCCGAGTACCAGAAAATTATCAAGGTTTAAGGACCCCAGAGAGATGGTGGGGAGAAGGAGGGAGAATCATGTGAAGGAGAAGGAGGGAGAATCATGGGAGGGAGAAGGAGGGAGAATTATGTAAGGGAGAAGGAGGGAGAATCATGTGAAGGAGAAGGAGGGAGAATCATGGGAGGGAGGAGGGAGAATCATGGGAGGGAGAAGGAGGGAGAATCATGGAAGAGTTTTTAATTCCAAACAATCATGTTTTATATCCTCAAGGTTTCAGGAGCCAGCAGGCTTGGGAATGCAGGTTTGACATGGTCAGATATCTGCATTAAAAAGACGAGTTTGATAATGGAGTGGAGGAAGGGCTTCACTGGGGAGAGACTAGTGGTAGGCAGACCTAGCAGCAGATTACTGCACATGACTGGGTATGGTCCGATGAGGATGGACTTGGATGGGGGGTCAGGTCTGAGAAGAGAAGGGGGTGCACATGGAATGCTGAAGGTAATGCACCATTGTGGGAGGGTTTGGCAAATGACCCCATATAAGGGTGGGGTGGAGTATGAGTAGATAAGAGTTAAGAGCCTGGGTCACTGGGAAGCCAAAAAGAAGGGACATTTGGGGTTTTGAATATGGCTGATACTAAGACATCTCCAGGGCATAATTTGGGGTGTCCAAGGGGAGAAGCGAGTCGAGGTCAGCAGAGAGATTAGGGTTGGAGAAGTAGACTGGAGGAGAAACAGCCTAGAGATGGTCATGAAATCCAAGTCTAAATGAAATCCTATCGAGGTGAAAGGGGACTCAGGATAGAAGCTGAAGGGACACCCATGGAGAGCAGGTGTGACGTGGATGAAGATCCGTAAAGGAAACAGAGAGAGAGCAGTCAGAGCCCAAGAGGAGGACAGAGCAGAGGAGGAGGCTGCAGCGAGGTCACAAAGGCTGAGGATTGGGGAAAGGCCATCAGATCCGACAGCCAAGCAATCACTGGCAATTGTTGTTCATTTGTGACCAACTCTGTGATCCCATTTGGGGTTTTCTTGGCAAAGACACTGCCATTTCTTCTCCAGCTCATCTTACAGATGAGGAAACTGAGGCAAAGAAGCAGGGACGACTTGCCCAGGGTCACACTGCTAGGAAGTGTCTGAGGCCAGATTTGAACTCAGGAGTATTCCTCCTGATTCCAGACCCGGCACTATCTACCAACTCGCTGCCCCATCCTGGCAACCAATCAATGCAATATCAATACAGTTCTAAAGAATCCATGATGAAAAATGCCACCCACCACTAAAGGGACAATGGAGGAACTCGAGTGCAGATTGAAGCAAACTTTTTTCTCTTTGTGTTTCTTCTTGTTTGGGTGACATTGTTTTCTGCAACATGGCTAATGGAAATTTTTTTACTTGACTTCATATGTATAATTGATATTTTGCTTGCTTTCTCAAATTAAGAGAAGGGATCAGAGAGAGAATATTTGGAACTCAAAAAAATGCAAATGTTAAAAATAAAGAGAACACGTTAATAATTTTGGAGAGAGCAGGTTAGGTTGAATAACGAGGTCAAAAGCCAGACGGTAGAGACTTTGAAAAGAGAAAGGAAGTGGCCACACTTAATTGTAGATATCGTTTTCAAGAATTTTGCCACGAAAGTGATAATGTGGGACAACAGCAAGCCAGAAGGGGAAGATCAAGAGAAGGGAGTTTTTGAGGATGGGGAAGAAATTAGCATGTTTGTAATCAGTAGGGAGCAGCCAATGGAAGAGAAGAAAAAGGGCGGAGAGATGGAACAAGATGGGAAGCAACAAGCTGGAATGGGATGCCCTTGTGCATGTCTCTTTTTTATCTCTACTGTCTGAGAAGGGCCACGTCATCCTATTAAGACATGAAATAGTGGCAGAAGGTACATGGATGATGGGAGATGAGAGCAGGAAAGGAACCTCTGAGCAAATAGCCTCAAATCAAAATCAGGCAAGATTTTTAACTTAAGAGGATGGTGGAGGAGAAGCTATGAGATTTAAAGAGGAATGAAAAGGTTTGGAAAGCTGCTGTGGTGAGGAGAGTAATACACTCATTAGAGAAGTGTAAAAATTGTCCAATTGGGATTCCATAACATGAACTTAAAGTGGATCCTCTCAACATGGTTTGTGATTTTCTCCAGCTTCCTTGGGCAGCACTCGAGTAAGAGCAACAGTAGCAAATAGTGGGAGTCATCCAAAGCAGGGGCTAGGTGGGACAAAATTAGTGATAGGCTAAAGGTGTATGGGACATGAAGGCAGTATAGAGTTAAACTGGTTCATAGGGGAAGAAAGGATAATGTAGATAAGGCAGAAGTGATGGATAATGTAGATAAGGCAGAAGTGATGGCCCAATAAAGAAGGGGTCAAGGAAGTGGAGTTTCAATGAAAACGATGAACAGGGAGGACTGGATGTTGCAAAGGCAATAAAATGTTGAATTACATTCAAAATGCTCCCTGCTCCCCTCAGCTTTTCTTGGTCTCCCTAGTCGGCAATAGCCAAGACGCCTCCTGAGGCTACTTTTTTGTCATGTCTGGTGACATGATTCTTTGCCCAGGGCTGAGCACATAGGAAGCAGCTAATAAAGACATGATGTTCTAAGGAAGGATTACTGGGAAGCAGCTGACCTCTCCCATCACTGTCAGACCAAAGTTTTGGAGTCTTCCACCACAGCTGAAGACTTTGCCTCTGAGTAATTTCCTAAGCCCCAAATCATCTTGCATGATGCAGCTCAATGTCTTTTCCCCTGTTGGAAGTCAAGGAACTTGCCAGCGAATGGCGAGCTCAGAATGAGTCAAGGTGTGGATGAGGGCTCCCCAGAGGGCAGCCTCAACGATATCACCCTGTGCACCAGGACACTCCTAGTCAGTCTTTCAATCCCTCAGCTCCAGGGGTTCTCAGCTTTGGGTCATAGAACCAAAACTCTGCCAATCTGGGGAAGACTATGAACACCTGAAAATAGATTTTTGTTTTTGATAATTGAAGGAATGTTAAATTTCAGTTAGAAATAATGAATTTTTTACCCATTCAAATTGAATGGGTAAATTGAAACCTAGTCACTGACCTAAGGGAACCCTTGCTTTAATATTCCAGGACAAGCCCCAAGATTCAGCTTCTTAAAGCCCAGCTCTGATCACATCCTTGCCCTGTTCTGAATTGGGAATCTGAATACAGGAGTAGAGTCAGAGATCTGGAAAGGGACCTTGGAGGTTTCATCCAACCCCCTCTTTCTGGAAGGGAAATGGCAGCCCCGAGTGGGGAAGGGTCACCCAGCTTAAGCATGTGGCTGAGCTGGAATCTGGATCCAGGCCATCGAGGCTCCTGTCTCACTTTAACCATTACCTGTGTGAGACTGAGACATTCACCAATTACTCCCGAGCCTCTGGCTCCCCATCCGCAAAATGAATTGGCTTTGATGTCCTGTCAGGTCCTTTCCAGCTACAAAGGCTCTCTGACAACCATACTCTCTCAATGTAAAATTTGGCTCATCTTATGGCCTCAAGACTTTCTATCCCTGACATGAGGCCTTGGAGGGCCATGGCAGCAAGAGGCAAGATCTGAGCAATTCTACAGGCTTCCAGCATGGCCCAGCAAAGCCTTGAACATGCTAAGTGCTTAATAAATGTGTATTGATTGACAATCAAAAGCCCCACATCAGAAACTAGCTCCTGGGTGATGAATTCTGTGGCCAAGCCAGTGAATGAATGACAAAGGCTGGAAAAAAAATGATAAACGTTTACAAAATGATAAAAGTTTACAAAAAAAATCATGGCGCAGGATTAAGAAATAAACACACAGAGTGGAAGAGTACTCAGTGATCTTACAAAAATACATATGAATGATAGGAAGGAGGAACTGGAAGGCAGCGTATGTGTCTGGCACAAAAACATCTGCCAAAATTATTCCAGAGGAAGGTAAACAACTGGTCACTCACTGGGAATCGTTTCACAACCAACCAACTGTATACAGTCAGATTCCACTATTTAAATGATCAAGATGAAAGGACATCCCATCAACCCCCAATCCCAACAGTTCCACCTGATCTATTTAAACAAGATGGGGAAAGAATAAAAAGATATAATAGAGTCCATTTATCATGAGCTAAATTTATTTGAAATAAAGTAATCACAATGAGGAGGCAAGGAGGCTCCAAATACCTTCTCGGCCAACAAATGGGACTTCCTTGCAAGCAGAGACGGGTAAGCAGAGAACAACACTAGTTTCAAATCCAATTCATATCCAACAGCATGAAAAAGGACAGCTTTTCAAGATTATAGAGAGTATCGACTGCTTTTCTAAGAGGTGATTAGTAGGAGGAAGGAAAATGAAAACACTTGATGTGAGACCCAAGAGAATTTTAAGAGAATCTGCAGATCACGGTGGGATGACAAAAAAAAAAATTTTTTTTGTTAGAATTTCTTTGTTGTGGTTGAATTGTATCCGCCCCTTAGTGATCCCATTTGGGGTCTTCTCGGGGAAAAATCCTGGACTGGTTCATTTCCTTCTCCGAGGCATTTTACATAGAAGGAAACCGAGGCAAACAAGGTCACATAGGTTTTACGTGTCTGAGGCTGGAGATGAATTTCCTGACTCTGTGTCTGGTGTTCAATCTACTATCCTGAGCATTTCTACAGCTGCTGTACCAGAAATAAAAGCTGAACAAATATCCCTCTAAGTATGGGAATCTGGGAGTCCAGCTGGGCCTGAAATGCAGGCTGAAGCCCCTGGGAATGGAGTTCCTGGAGGCAACATGATTTTAAAGGCATTCGGAGATCAATTTTAAAAATCCAGGGTGAGATTATTCTAGAAAAATTAGAAAGGTCTCTCACACACATAACCCAGCCCTGTCTTTATATAACATGCAGTCCTAGAGGTCAGGGGATTAGATTTTCTCTTGTCTTCATGTTCTCAGGGCCTAGAACAAGGCTTCAAACATGGCTGATATTTCATGCTTGTTGAATCTTTTTTTTAAAAAGTTAAGACATTAGCAAGAATCCATCTATCTATCCATCTAATCCATCTATCTATTTTATCACAATGAAATCTTGGTAAGAATGGCCAATAAGCCAATCCATGTATTAAGGACATCCTCTTTCAAGAAAATGCTCTATTTGTTTTAATGCCACTTTTCCCCTTAAAGTTCCCCACCCAGACCTTGCTCTCACATCTTTCCATGAAACAAAACATTTAAAGCAAAGATAACATATAATGGCATCTGACAATGTGTATCCCAAATTCCAATCTGCAGTTCCCCCATCCTCAGTCCCTTCAGTCTCTACTGAAAGGAAAAAGGTGTTTCAAATTCAAGATATCTTTGGGGAAAAAATTAAAAAAAAAAAAAAACCAGGGTTTTCAGAGCTTTTCTGTTGATATCTTCACAGTCACATAACTTAAATATAATCTAAGATCTAGCTGTATTGTTTGATGATTTCAAATGAGCATCTGCTTCAGTGGAATTGTAATCTTCCAAGATTTCGTCTTAGATTCCCATGAATGCACTAAAAGATTTCTTGATAAAAGCAGTCAGAGATAACTTGGCTCTATGAGTCTATGATAGGTATCGAAGTATAAAACAAGGCGATAATTCCCCAAACTTGCTTGCTGATGTGGAAGACGTCACATACCGAGTCCACATGAACAAAAGGTTGCCTGTACAGAATGAGATTCTCTGATCCTCCTCTTAATGTTTTCATCGAGCATCAGGACCTCCTCCAACTGAGAAATGGTCACTAAAAAGAGATCAGCCTAGTACCTCACACAGGAGAAAAACCAAACAGGTGAAAAATCCATGTTGTCCAGGTTACTCTATGCAATTGGGGGGGGGGCAGCCCCATCAGTGTGGACAGACACTACAGATGGGCAAAGAACCGAGACAAACCGAACAGAGGGACAGTGGGTAGGAACATATTTAGTCGTTTGTACAGTAGGATGAGCATCTGCTTCAGTGGAATTGTAATCTTCCAAGATTTCGTCTTAGATTCCCATGAATGCACTAAAAGATTTCTTGATAAAAGCAGTCAGAGATAACTTGGCTCTATGAGTCTATGATAGGTATCGAAGTATAAAACAAGGCGATAATTCCCCAAACTTGCTTGCTGATGTGGAAGACGTCACATACCGAGTCCACATGAACAAAAGGTTGCCTGTACAGAATGAGATTCTCTGATCCTCCTCTTAATGTTTTCATCGAGCATCAGGACCTCCTCCAACTGAGAAATGGTCACTAAAAAGAGATCAGCCTAGTACCTCACACAGGAGAAAAACCAAACAGGTGAAAAATCCATGTTGTCCAGGTTACTCTATGCAATTGGGGGGGGGGCAGCCCCATCAGTGTGGACAGACACTACAGATGGGCAAAGAACCGAGACAAACCGAACAGAGGGACAGTGGGTAGGAACATATTTAGTCGTTTGTACAGTAGGATGCTTCCAAGCTACTGTCTTCAAGTCCACATCTGTTTAACACTGATATTCTCCCAATGATGCTCAGTGACTCCAGATCACAAAAAGAATTGGATAAGGAACTGTGTGTGGCAAGCACTGAAAGTCACCTCAGAAAATAAAATTTTTTTACTCATTTTTCAGTCGACTCTGGGACTCATTTTAGAACTGACCAGTTTGTGCAGTCAGATCATCTATTACCAAATTAGAAGAAATGGTGAATATGAGAGAATAGCCGCTGCATATAATCCTAACAGCTCCAATCTGGCCTTGTAGGGGTTCTGTTGATCAGTCCCAGTCCCATTTGGAGTTTTTTTGGCAGAGATTCTGGAATGGATTGCCATTTTCCTTGACTCATTTTACAGATGAGAAAACTGAGGCAAATAGAATTAAGAAACTTGCCCAGGAATTCTGGGCTGTTTGCTATTAAATAACAAAGCTTAGGCCTACTTTAGATCTCCAACCTAATTATCACCTGGGCCAAGGGAGTCAAATTCAAGAAACAATCCCACAAGTTGACAAAAAATCACAAATTAACATTTTCTTTTGTTTTAATAAATTTTAATTTTGCTAAGCATTTCCCAATTACATTTTATTCTGGTTCACCAAGCAATCAGGATTTTTTGCTGGCTGTGAGTTTGACCCCTCTACACTAAACTGTTTCCTCTAAGATTTTTGATTTTCTGACATTGACTCTATATGTAAATCTTCTATGTACACAGCTGTTTCCCTGTGGTCTCCCCATTAACAAATACCACACTGGCTTCCTGTGTACCCTCATCCCTCAGGGTGAAAATCTGGCACACAGCAAGTGCTTAATAAATGATTAACTGGGTGATTGTTCCTCTACCCCCACACCTCCAGCACCATAACAGGCCTGTGGCTCAGCAACATTATCAGTCTTTAAAGGCTACTTTTCACAATTCTTTCCCAGAATTCTAGGCCCAGTTCTCCCACACTTGAGGTAAAGTAGCTAGAGGAAATTGCTGGGCCTTTTAGATTCCTTCGTCCAATAAGCCTGGCAATCAATCTATCCTACCTCCTTTCCGAGTTTTGGTGCACTGGGGGGAAAGGAGGGTTAAAGGAGGATGTGCTACTCAACCTCAGCCGAGATCTTTGGGATCTTTGGTGGGAGAAGGGGCAGGAATCAGGGCAATGAGCCCCACAGTCCCCAAGTCCAAAGAAACAGGGCAGAAACCAGAACCTAAAGGCTTCTCTGACTTCCCCGGCCAATGGAAAACTCTGGGGAAATGTTTGGGTTTTTTTGTTTCAATTTTTTTTTTCTTTCCAGATTTGTCAGTGTGTAGAGCTCCCCAGAGATGACCCTTTTCTACCAATACCAATATTGGCACTTTCTCTACAGTTGAGACTTAAAAGTTGGCTGGCTCATGGAGAGATTAAGCAATCGTTTCCCTAGCAGGCTGTATCCTCCCGGCTCGGAGGCTAGCTCTATCCACTACACCATGCTGCCTCTCAAGACAAGTAGATAATTTCCTCTAAATCCCAGTGTTCTCTCTTTTGGCCCTTTCAGCCAGCAGGCAAATCAACCCTCATTCCACTCTGCCACCCTCCAGATTCCACTAAAAGATCATGGGAACCAAGGTGGGGTGTGTGTGTGTGTGGGAGGATCCTAACCAGTTAAATATTATGGACACACAAACTCACACACACAACACACACACACACACACACACAAACTCAAAGGAAAAACTAAGGAGATAGCTCTAAATCAGAAATGCACAAAAGGAGAAAGCAGACTTTCTCCTAGCATGTTAAGTGGGTGTCAACAACTACCACCACTCGCCCAAGGAAACCAGTTTTAGGTTTCAGATCAGCCTGGGGCTGAGCTGGGAGTTAAACTGCTGCTATTCTGTTTCTATTTGATAACACTTAGTTTAGGGGGCACTTTCCATCCACCCTTTTAACCCCATATTTCACTTCCCAAGACCTGGGGTAATCTTGCTGTGGTCAGTTTTCTCAATATGGGGTGATTCTGAACTCTTCAGGACAAAGACAAAATTCAGAAGGCTCCAGATGTTCCGGAGCTGCAATCTCTCAAATTCTTCTAGATAAGTTTGGACCATGATGGAACTGTCTATATTAAAAAAAAAAAAAATCCACATTTTGCTCTAAACAAATTATAACTACTTTGTCTCTATTCTGGGAGCAAATAGTTGTGAACTGGCTCAGGGATGACCGGCTGCTAAATGATACCTCTTCTCCTGGGCCTGGAAACCAGAATTCTTGCATCTTTCCTTTATCCACCCAGGCTCCCAGGTGTGTGGATTATTTTTCTGATACAGAAGTGAAAACAAAATCTGCTTCAATCTCCTGCTGGAATCTAAGCACTGAGCCCCGATGATCTAGAAGACCAGACATGAAATCCACCTGCTCCCATAATGACCCTCTGACACCATCCTTGCTTCTTACCATAATGCTCACTTCCCCACCATCCTCAAACTCCTATTTCTTCCCCCTCCTCTTTTCTATTACTGACCCTCCTCTTCCCCTCACCAATCACCCCTACTGACTATTTCTCCAAGTCAAGCTCTCTACTCACCATTCCAATCCCACTCTGCTTCTTCCAAGAGATCGCCTCTTCCAGGGGCAGCAACCTGCCTTATCACCACTAAATCCTTGACGGGTCCCTTTTCGGCCACCCTCCGGCCCCATCACCACCTCCTTATCCACCATCGGCCCTCCGCAACCCAAATCCCCTTTCCTTCCCATCACCTTCTCCTCCCCGACATTCCCCCTTTCCCGTCCTCCCTCCCAGCCATTACCTGTCTCCCGTAGCCTCTTCTCTCCGACCATCACTTCTCGCCCCCTCAGCACCTGCTCCTCCGGGGGGCCAACCTCCTCCTCCTCCCGCCGCTTCCCCTCTCATCACTCCCACCGCCTCGTTACCAAACCCCACAGAGACCCCTCCCCCATTTTCAGAGGCAGGGCGAGGGGTGAGGCAGGGTGAGGGGTCTTGCGCAAAGCGCTCGTGGGTGGCGTCCGGGGATCCCGGACCACTGACTTTATGACCTCTGGGCTCCCTCCCCGGGCCTCAGTTTCCTGGCCAGGAAAGGAAGGGGGCTGCCCGGAGGTCTCGGGGTCCCTTCGAACAAATGTGACCCTTGGGCATTCGTGCCCTGCCTTCTACCCCGAGGGCCCGCCGGCCGCTAGGTCACTGCCCCCGCCCCAACATCATCAGTGCCCCACCCCTGCCCCATCTACCGCACAGAGGTGCGCGCAGGACCACACCCAGGTGGGCGGCCAGGCTGGATCGACTAACCAGACCGGCCGGGGGTCAGTCGCCCCCGGGCCGCCCACCTCGCCCCACCTGGTATTCCCTCTCTCCGCCTAAGACCTGCCCGGAGGGAGCTCCGCGCACCCACCCCGCCGCCAGAGTGAGCGCGCCCGGCCGCCCGCCGGGGCCGGCTCCACGCCCGCTGCCCCGCCGCCCTGCCACCCGCCGCCCTGCCTCCCGCACCCGCCCGGCCCGCCCGGCCCGCGGCCCCCAGCCGCCGCCCGAGCAGCCGTCGCCTTCCGCTCCGTCCCCACCTCCTCGTGGCTCCCGGCCCCGCCGACCTGAGGCCCCGGGCCCCTGCCCGCTCTCCGCTATCGCCGACACCGCAGCCAAGCCGCCCGAGGCCGCAGATATGGCCCGGGGCGGCGGGCAGAACTGGACCTCGGGGGAGGCGGAAGGACGAACGGAAACCCCCGAGGAACCTGAGTGAGGAGGGCGGGAAGCCGGGGAGGGGGAAGTACGGCCCGGAGGGAAAGGGAGGTCTGGGGGGGGGGGGAAACGGGGGGGGGGGGGGGGAGGGAAAGGAGGGGGACTCGGGGACTCCGAGGAGGGGAAGGGGTCTCTGGAAGGAACGAGGGTCCCAGGGAGTCCCAAGGGGGAGAGGGGTCCTCAGCGGGAACAGGGGTCCCCCAAGGGAAGGGGAGTGTCCCGGGGAGGGAGATTCCCCGGAGGAAGGCGTGTCCAGGGGAGCGGGAGTCCCGGGGAGGAGGGAGACCCCGGGGGGAGGAGGGAAATCCTTGCGGGGGAAGGGGAGGGAACCTCTCCCCAACCCTGGCCGAAGCTCCTCCGCCCGCGGGAACCTCCGCGAACGTTCTAGGGCACTGTGGCGTCACCGGAGCGCGGAGGAACCTTCCGCCGGCGACCCATAAAAGCCGCCGCGGAGGAGCCCCGGGGCCGTGTGTGTACAGGCACGGGACAGGGGCGGGTGGGGAGGCGAGCGCGACAGCTGGGGCCGTCCTCGGGCGGGGGGCCGCGGCCGCTGCCAGGAGCCCGGGGATCTGCGGCTGCGGGCGGGGCCGGGGCCCGAGCTAGCTGGGGCTGCGGACAGACCGACTCGGGGTCCGAGGGCGGTCGCTGTCCGTGCCCCGAGGGCAGCCGCCGCCGCCGCCTCCTCCTCCTCAGCCGTCCGGCCCGTCCCTCCCCGGCCCCTCGGGGCTCCTTCGTCCGCCTGACCCCCCCGCCCCTTCCCGCAGCCCCAAGATGGTCAAGGAGACTGAGTATTATGACATCTTGGGGGTGAAGCCCAGCGCCCCCCAGGAGGAGATCAAGAAAGCATATCGGAAGCTGGCACTTAAGTACCACCCGGATAAGAACCCGGACGAAGGCGAGAAGGTGAGGGGTGAGGTGGGGAGGTGCGATGCCCCCCCCCTCGGGGGTCCTGCCCCCGGCCGGGTGGAGGAGAGGACCAAGGAGAGGGCTGGAGAGGACCCGGCCTCCGCCGGCGTCCCGCGCCCGGGCCCTGGGCGTTGAAAGTTGACGGGGAAGAATATTTAGTTATTGAGACCCCCGAAACGGGAGCCCCGCCGGAGCGGTGGGCACTGGGCGCCGGAGGCCCAGACCCGCCAAGGGGAGAGGGAAGGAACTTTTCTCAGAAGCAGGCAGCGTTTAATCGTGGTCTGTGGGCGCCGGGACGGCCCCGGACAACCGGTAACTGTCAGCCCTAGCAAGCATTTCTTAAGGTGCAGAACTGCTGGGGCCAACGATCTTTTTTTTCCTCCACGGGAGTAGCCGCGCTGGCTCTGCCGGGGTCAGAGCTGTCACCTTGGCAAAACCGAGAGGATGAGTGGAGAGGGGCCGGCCTCCTCGTTGATGGCTCATCAAAGCAGCGGAAATGCAACTTTTCACAAACGTTTATAAACGGATAGAGTAGCCAAGAAAACCTTCAAAGTCTTAACAGTAACCTCATGTATAAGATACGTTAATGTTCGGCACAGGGCTCGGCGAGTAATTAAGCCCGGGCAAATGTACTTAGCTAGGTTCTCTCTGCTCACCCAGGAGGCACCTGCCAGTACCCACCCCCCACCCCCCATTTTGCCAGGTGTAAAAATGAGAACCAGAAATCCCAGAGTTGCACGCCTGTTACATTGAATCCCTGCTCCCGGAGGGGGGAAGGGGGAGGGAGATGCTGAGACTGGTTTAGTGACCCGTTTACGGCCCGGGGCTGGCTTAGTGACACGTTTGGGTCTCGGGGCTGGCTTTGGGACCCGTTTAGGTCCCGGGGCTCGGTTAGTGACGTGTTTGGGTTCCGTTTGAGTCCCGGGGCTTGCTAATTATTCTTTTGGGTCCCGGAGTCGGCTTTGGGACCTGTTTAGGTCCCAGGACTGGATTAGTGATCTGTTTGGGACCCGGGGCTGGCTTGGTGACCCTTTTGGGTCCCGGAGCTGACTTAGTGACCCGTTTGTAGTCGGGTTAAAGCTAGAAATGGGTGCTCTCACTAGCCCCGATGAGGTGAGGGGGTGGAGCCGGTGATCTTGTCTGAGAGGCAACTGACCCGGGGCAAAAGTTTTCTGCTAAGTTCAGGATGGGGCCGCTTCCCTTCGCTTTCCACCTGGGCGATCCAGAGACCTCTCTTCTCAAACAAATGAGCTGAAGGAGGAACCCTTTTTGTAGCAGGGCCGGATTTCACACTTTTAATGCTTACTGTCCCTTGAAAGAAAATAGATAGCAACCAAACGCAGAATTTCTGGAGAAAGGCACACCATGGTCAGACTCTCCTTTGGTCTGGAGCCCTGTGCCCTGGATGGCTCAGGAGGACACTTTTAAGCAGGCTAACTGGCCGTGGTTAACCATGGGCTTCTGTTTAGTACCTATGGAAACAACCCTGGTATCAAAATACCTGTTACCTTATTCATTTCAAAGTGGGAGCTGCTTCAGAGCATTTGCCGGGGCAATGATCATCGAGTATTTATATTTAGCTCCATGTGTTTTATGTGAAAGGCAGCCATCGTCACAAGTTTAAAATACTTGCTGTTAGGCCATTTGTCCTTGTCCACTTATGTTCATTCTCATCTAAATTTAGAGGACATCTAATTTTCTCTTTGTCTTACGTGGGTCATTTTAAGGTCTCATTTGCTGCTTGCTAGTCAACTCTCTAGATGCTGTCAGCATCCCCAATGATCTTATTTCTTGTTCTTGGAAAATGTGATTCAAGATTCTTAAAGGCTTTATAAGCAAACCGAGTTGTAATTTTCCAAAATGGTCGTCTTAAATTAGATTGCTTTTTCCACAACACATAATTTAGTCCTTATCAATCCTCAGATCAAAAACCTCATTGCCTACAAGATTAAAAAATAGAATCCTTAACCTGCCTGGCATTTCAGGTCATCTGTGCAAGCTGACTCCAGCCTCCTTACATATATTAAGCCTTTCTTGCTGGCCTCAGTTCTTCCATTTCCTGGGCCCATTTACTCCTTCCAGGTCTCTCATACCTTATAAATTCATCTTCAGCTTAAAACCCTTCCTCTTAAAGAAATCTTTCCTATGTGTACAGCTCCATATTAGTCCCTTCTTCTCCTCCCCACCAAAGAGAATGTGTTCTTTCCCTTGAGCTTTGCCCATTCACTAAATTAATTCTCATTACTGTGAATAGATATCTCAGAGATCTCACCTCTTTTGAATTATACTTATCCCTGCTAATGGAAAGCAAGTCCCTATGTTAATTCTCTAAAACTCTCATAATTCCCATTCTGTGAATGGACATCATGGAGGTCCCACCTCTTTGGAGTTATACCTATCCCTGCTTAATGAAAAGCAAATGTATTGAGGGCAGTGCTGATCATTGCTTTATGGGTTAACGGTGGACACTTGGGTTGCTAAGGAAACATTTGTGCAGGTTGTTTTATGATGTTTATATGATTCTTTGGCTATACTAGAATATTTTCGTAATTGAATGTTGCAGTCTATGTACCAGTAGGCTTAAGGACTTAAAAATCAATTTTATTTAACTATAAGACATTGTGTACCACCACCACCACCACCCCCTCCAGGCTGATCTATGGCCTAATTTACCCAAGTTTATCTTACTGGGTTAGGTTTAAATAAGGTTCTGACTTGGGGGGAGGGGGCGGCAAGGAAGAAGGGACCAGCATGTCCTTTCCAGTTTGTCCTACTCTTATGAGTAGGGAAGAGAATCATAGATTGAGTTGAAAGAGACTGGCTTGCCAAACCTTATTTTTTACAGATAATAAAGGGAATTTGCCCTAAAGATAGATAAATAATGCAGGTAGTAATAAAATAAGAGTTGGAATTGGAACACTAGTCCTCACATTCCACAACCAATGTCACTTTTCTAAGCTTTAAAAGCTTAAGTGGAAAGCACAAAATGGTGCTGCTGCTATATCTTAGTGGAGAAAACAGGCAAGAACATTACGTGTTAGAGAAGTCCTAGTCCAGACCCTCATGTCACGAAAGAAGGGAAAAGTGAGTAGCAGACTAGCACTTGTAGTGAATAGAAAAGCCCAAAAAGAAGGAGTGGGGGTTTCCACAAGGGAGATTACAGTGTCCCAAAGTTCTCGTGGTGAGGAATAATTGTGAAGCCCGCAGGTGTCCCCAATTCGGTTTCTTTGGGTTTTTGTTTTTATTGGTGACAGTTCAATAAGAATAAGCCCTCCGTGCCTCCCTCTTCCAGGGCAGGGGAGCCTTGGGTCTTCTCATTGTGTCTTGTTGTGGGCCGTTGCTAAGCGTCCACATTGCTTAGAAGCTGTGCTTGGTGGTCAAGCCCTTTGTACAGACTTTACAAGCACCCAGACCTGGCAGCCTAGCTTGGGGGATCAGAATATATAGTACCTGTGATGTAATAGTCAGCTTTTCTAGGCTTCAGACCTGTTACTGGGTGGGGCTCAACACTGATGCTGCTGGGGCCAGTTTTACTGTCTGTCTCTTTGGCCATGAGATTTAGACTGTCTAGTGCTAGAAGATAGATAAGCAGGAAAGTTGTTACTCTTTAATGCTCAATTTAAAATACTTTGAAAATGTGTAAAAAGTTCCATTTCTTGCACAGCCCTCTTTTCTGTCTTTGTAGACTTTAACATGTTTGGGCTTGTTTTAAAATTCACACTAAACAAGAAGTTTTAAAAGTGTGAACTTCTTGATACTTTTGCCTTTAAATAACAAATTACTAGTGGTTTGAAGGGCAAACTTATCAAAGCACTTAACTGTTAAGTACAGTGGAAAAAAAAAGTGAGTTAAGATACTAGAACTATCCAAGTTGTAAGCCTCAGCCTCATTCTTACCAGGAGTCATTTAATGTTTTTCATTATGATTTTTATGATGAACTTTGTCATTGTGAACATGAGACTCACCAGTTTTTGAGGGCATCTTGACCTGAGTTTCAGTTCCATAGTCCTGATTCTCTTTAGGTTCCTTAAGGTGCTACGTGGATCACCTAAATGCAAAAGGGGGCCGATAATAGCTACTTCCTTAAAGAAATAATGTACAACATTTTTGAAGGTACAAAACTCACAAGTATATTTAAATATTGTATAATGTGACACCAAATTTATGTAATCTGATGCTTGAAAAATTGGTCACAAACAAGCTTACTGTTTTTGGAATAGCAAAACTGCTTTTACTCAGCTGTTCAACTCAGTCTCTGCTTATTTTTATTGTTTTTATTTCCAAGTTTAAACTCATCTCCCAGGCTTATGAAGTACTTTCAGATGTAAAGAAAAGGGAAATTTATGACCAGGGTGGGGAGCAGGCTATTAAAGAAGGAGGCACCACAAGCGGCAACTTCTCATCACCCATGGACATTTTTGACATGTTCTTTGGCGGTGGAGGGCGGATGACCAGAGAGAGAAGAGGTAAATGGTTTCTGGGTTTTCCCCCCCCAAGGTTAAAAGTCTTAAATTGGCCAGAATTAAACATACAAGGGCCCTTTCCTATACCACTCAATTTGAGTTGGTAATAACTGAACTTCTTTGTATTTTTATATAATAGTATATAATAATAAATTATATAAATTATAATATAGTATCCATATATTAAATGAATTATAACAAAATAGATGGTATCTATTATCTTCTAATCACTTTATTATGGGTAATATTAAGTATAAGAAATAGGATGTTTTATATTTAGATTATTAGGTATTCTTTGGTTTACTAACATGGAGATTAAAATACTCCTTTTAGATCAAGCATTGTGGGAGTACAAGAATAGATTTTGGTGGGGAGCTGTGAACTTGGATGAGACAAGAAGTATATTTTTTATTTTCACTAACAAATGAGATTTTACATTTTCGTCAATTCCAAATATAAACAACAAATATTATTTTGGGAAAATCAGTCCATAGGTTGTCATCAGCTTGCCAGTGTCAGTACCACCCTTCCCCCCAAAGAAGGTTACAAACCTCTGTTAGCAAAGAATTGCTTAGAAACCAGATAGCCTTCTTCCCTTCCTCTCCACTAGGAGTTTGTTGTGGTGGTGACTGTTTTAAAAAGTCTTGCCCATATACCAACACAATCAGTTGCTTAGCATAATTCCTGGTACCTATCTGTTGCTTAAATAAATGCTGCTTTACTTCAGTTAGCTTTCCTGGTTGCTGAGCTCTGCCCATCTTGTTTTCAGGGTAGAAAATAAAGTCTCATTGATCTTTTACTGGGGAATGAGGTATTCTGCAAGGTGAAAATTCTAACTGAAGCTTCTCCCACCCCACCCCCCCTTTACTTCTGATGGAAGAAGTAAACCAGTTTGTGAGCTTGGATTATTATAGAGTGGGATAATTCAGTATGCCTTCAGTAGTTATGGAAATACGTTGTTGGGGGTACACTAAGTGGGCCCCAGATTAAAGCTTTTCATAGTAATTTGTTTCTGGATGGTGTCTCTGCTATTTCTCAGTGTACCATATCCTCTTATTCCACTTCCCTTCTAGCCTTCAATTAATCCATTTATAATCTAATTTACAGCTGGGAAAAACAATTACCAATTCATTAGAATTATTTAGCAATTATGACTCTTTAAAAAAAAAACTGCTCAGAAACCTTTTTAACTTTTTTTGATTGTGGCCTTGAATATTTGACCTTCAATAAGTCAGACATTTATAAAAGTGTACTTATTTTCACTTGTTCATTTACTAATAGAGTTGGATTATCAGTTGAAAAGAATGCTAAAAATTAAAATATATCTTTTAAATTAGAACTATTGTAATGTACTACATCCCAAATAATGTTAGGGTACATTTCCTTTAACCTGTGATAATTCTTTGCTTCCTACAAAACTATTATTAAGCTTTTAAAAATTTATAAAAATGTGACTGAGAAGTAAATGATAAATGATAGATTCATTAAGACTTAACATATATTTCACATGCTAAAAAAAAAAAATCTTCTTTGGTGATTTAGGAAGTCTGGTTTTTACTTTCCTGAAATAAACTTGCAACTAAGTGTTTATTAGGATTTTGTGGATTCCTTCTTTAAATGCTGTTTATGTTGATTTAATATTTTACATTAAGTCACAGGATGACCTCACTCAGATTTGCTCTAAGAAATTAACTTACAACGTAGTTTTAATTTTTAGCTAAAACTAAGATGTGGGATTCAAAAAAGTGACTAGAAGAGCTTAATTCACAGAAATATAGAGATGGAAAAATTCTGAGTTTATTCCCATGGTTGGCTGAAGAAAAACATGAGATGAGATAAAAACATTGGCCTTTTTTAGGGTGATTCATATTAAGTTTGAATGATGAGGTTTCCTAATGAATTTGCCCTTACATTTATGTACTTTTTCTTGAAAGGCAAAAATGTCGTGCATCAGTTGTCTGTAACGCTCGAAGACATATATAATGGAGTTACAAGGAAACTAGCACTCCAGAAAAATGTAATTTGTGAAAAATGTGAAGGTAATGAATTGGGGGAGGGGGAGGAGAGGAATACATCCCAGTATTTAGTCAAATGTATATATGTTGTAAAGTAATAAAGTTGAAACACCACATACACACTCACTTGCATTTAAATTTACTTTACTACTGCCAAACTGAAATTTATGCTATTTAAAGTTTGTGTTTATTTATACAAATTTAAAAAATGTCCCTCAGTTTTTTTTAAACCAAAAAAACTGAGGGGTGGGGAGCAGCAAATGAGAGCTACACCCCAGAGTCAAGACTACTCATCTTCCAGAGTTCAAAATCTGGCAGTCAGACACTTACTGGCTCTGTAAACCTTGTAAATTGAGAAGGAAATGACAGACCACTATCTCTCTCAAGAAACTCCCCCCCCCCCAAAAAAAAAAATAAATAAAAAATAGAGTCAGGAAGAAATGGACATGATGGAAAACTGCCTGAACAACAACAAAAAAACCTAATTTCAAGGGTGGTTTTCAAAATATGTCAGACCAAAAGAAAGTATTTTGTTCAGCTTTATATAGCTATTTTAGGCAGTTTGTTTCTTTAACTTGGGTCTTCCATTTCATTCTGTATGCAATATTTTCAAAGGAACAGTCAAAATATAATTGTGACCACTCCCCATAACTCAGATTTTTTTGCTCTGATTAACTCTGAGGAGATCATAAATTTCATTTTTGTTTTGCTTTCCCTAGGAATTGGTGGGAAAAAGGGATCCGTTGAAAAGTGCCCCATCTGCAAAGGGAGAGGAATGCAAATTCACATCCAGCAGATTGGGCCAGGAATGGTCCAGCAGATTCAAACAGTGTGTCTAGAATGTAAAGGCCAAGGTGAACGCATCAACCCCAAGGACCGGTGTGAGAACTGTAATGGCTGTAAAGTTGTAAGAGAGAAAAAAATTATAGAAGTTCACATAGAAAAAGGTGAGGCCCCCAAGAGGCCATCTGCCTCCCAACCCCACTCCCGACTTTCTTTCCCCACTGATCGGCCGTCCAAGTCGGCTCCGAGGACCCGAGGACTCAAACCCCATCGTCACGGAAGGTTCTGCCCTGAGCCAGTTAAACACGAGATGGAGAAATAAAGTCTGGTGGAGATTTTGTCAGGTTTTCCTTGCAGTGCCATGAATGCTTCTTGTAGCTCTCACAGACACCAGGACTTTTTTGTGAATAGCGGTAGTCGGTCTGTCCTCCCACTTTTCTGACCCAGTCATGAGCTTAGACAAGTCCAGGTGACCAGAACCCCACCCCCCGTTCCAGAGCTGACTTCCTATAGCATTTCTCCCTCTTCTGCCTCCAAGTGCTTGGGGAATGATCTTAGATTTCTTTCCCTTGGCTCCCGGAAGCTGCCTCTCTCCACTAGCTCCTTCCTGTTCCATCCGCTCGTCCCAGTGCCTTTCTTGATGTCTATTGGGCAACATCACCACTCCTTCAAACCACAAAAGAAAGGCCCACTCGATGTAAGAATACCTTCTATAAAAAGAAATTCTACCGAAGCCAAATACTGAAGAAAGTAGAAAACTCAGGAACAGAAAGTCCAGTGCTGCCCTTAAAGATAAATGACCTCTGCCTGCACGTCAGCACTACAGCACTACTGTGCTGGGGAGTAAGTGTCAGAGCAGCTAGGTGGTTCAGGGGCTAAAGCACAGCCCCGGAGGTGGGAGGACCAACCCCAAATCTGGCCTCAGACACTGGACACAGACAGCTGAGGGACCCTGAGCAAGGCGCTTACCCCCATTAGTGTCAGGTACACCCACACATATCCCAAAAGGAGGATTGGGAGCCCTGAGAACAAACCCAAACGGCAGACGTACACGTTAGTCCTACCCACGACTGGGCTGATGGGGCTGCATGGCCGCGCTTTATGGCAAAACTTCATCTGAAAAGAGGCAGTGAGAATCCCCGTGCCCTTCTATAGAGGGTGTGCTAAAGAGATGCCCCTGAAGGCTCAGTGGATAGACCCTGGCCTTGGAGTCAGGGAGGCCCAGTGGACAGACCTGGGCCTAGAATCAGGGAGGCCCAGTGGACAGAACTGAGCCCAAAGACAGAGGGAGGCCTCGAGGTCAAATCAGACACTTACTAGCTGTCAAGTCACTTCTGTCTGCTTTGGTTTCCTCAACTGTAAAATGGGGATAATAGCACTCCCTCCCAAGAAGATGAAATGGTATTTAAGTGTTCAGCACAGTGAGCAGCAGGTAACAGTAGGGGCGATACAAATGTTTATCCCCTTCCACCCCTCCTTGAAAAAAGTCTTACAAAAAATAGGGTATTTGAGAAAATGGTTAATCAATGAGGGATGATGTTTCCTAGGTATGAAAGATGGACAAAAGATTATGTTTCATGGAGAAGGAGATCAGGAGCCTGAGCTGGAGCCTGGTGATGTCATCATTGTGCTTGATCAGAAGGATCATGGTGTCTTTCAGAGAAGAGGCCATGACTTGATAATGAAAATGAAAATTCAGCTCACTGAAGCTTTATGTGGTTTCAAAAAGACGATAAAAACTCTGGATAATCGAACTCTTGTAATAACTTCTAAGTCAGGTGAGCTTGGCGGGTAGGTAAATGTTGCTCTTTTGTGCTCCCTATGTTCACCTGCCGGGTCCCCTTCAGCTTCAGCCGACAGCTCCCTTGCTGCCCTTCCCCCACCCGTTTTTGGTCTTCCTCACCAGAAGACTCACTACTGACATCAGGCCACGTTTTTGTTTCCAAACAACCCTGGGTGGTAAGACTGATCCTTCCACACGCTCTCACCTCCCCGGGCCCTGAGCGTACATTTTAGTTTATTTTGAACTGGCTTCCATATCCTGCTGAGCCTATGCAAATGGGTCACAAGGCTTAGTGCGAAGGGTTCAGAGGAGAGGTTCTGGAGTCTTTTTTAAACAGGTTTTCTGTCTGGTGTTACCTTGGTCGGGATGATTTTCCCCTTGGTTAGTTAATGGGGTGGTCCATACCATTTAGATCAGTCTTCATGTTAAGGATCAAGGGTTAGAGAAAGAGGACAAGTGAAATGGCAGTCAGAACCCCAACTGGGTAATGCCGTCTTGCAGCTCAGAACTGAGAGTGACAACGGATGGGACGATCAGAACCGACGGGCCCCTCTCCAGGGACCCTCTCTCATCTCTTCTCCCATTCTGTCATCGGTTCTCCCCCAAACACAGTGTGGGTGATCCTAGGCTTCCAAGCAGTTGGCGGGTCTGAACCACTCCCTCCAGGAGCCAGATGCCCTGTGGTCCCTATTATCGTGGGGCCTGGCTCAGGGGCACTGAAACCTCAAGTGAGAAGGCTGGGGTCCAAGAGGTCCCTCCCCCAGCAGGCCCAGGAGCAGTGCCAGGACAACTTAGTGAAACTGCTGCTGCTGCTGAGACTGATATAGAAGCAGGTAGAAGAGCAGAAAAAATGTCTAGACTTGAGCCCACAAAGACAGACAACTGCTTACCAGAATTCTCTCATCCTTCTCTTTCTTCTTTTCTGTTTTCTCTCCCATTTCTTTCTTGTATTTCTCCAGATCCTCACATCTCTCTCCTTTCCTTCTACAGTAAGATTTCATTTACACTCAGATGTATCCATCTAGGGTCTTGTCTAGGGTCTTGTGACCTTCCCAGACTGACACAGTAAAGAACCAAGACATAATTCTAGCAAGTTCCAGCTATCTAGTTCTTAAGTTCAGAGTAAATCGGAATAGGGAGAAGGGCACACTGCTAGAAGTAATCACAATATTAGCAGTAAGAAGTTAACAGACCTACTGAATACAGATGGAAAAGCTAAACAGATACAAGAACTCAAAAACTACAATAATCTTGGGGTTAGTCTACACTTGGCTCAATGTGTCTAAATGAAGCCTAAAATCTTACTGTATTTGTCTCTTAATGGGATCTCAAGTTATAAAGGGTTGTGTTCAGTGTTCCTTAAAGAAAGTAATTTTAAAAAAGAATGACCATTTAAAAAAAATTTTCATCAGAAATGCTAAAAATCAGGTTTCAATATTTAAAGAAATAAGCTATTTAAAAGTTTGGAAATCTCCCCGCACGGAAATCTTGTATTTCCTGGGGATCGAATTCATCTTTCCTCCTTTCTTTCCTATATTTCTCCTTGTTAAATTATTCATGTTCATTATTATAGTGATGCCCACCCTACAGTAACAGGCCCCCACCCTTCTTATCCCTTCTTCTCCAAAACTACACAAGCCATAAAATTAAAAGAGGACCAAGCTTGTCACACACAAAATGACAACTTTGGAGGTATTTTGGGGTTGGAAAAATGAAGGTAGGACAGAATTTTAATTCTCAACATTTTTTACTCTTTACTCAGACAGCAAGAATACCTGGTGCCATTTCTAGAGTAGCTTTTTCTATATGTTATATGTTACCATTCCCAGCACAAGTCTCTTAAGTAAGGAATCATTTCCTGGGAACATGTCACAGGTATTCTAACAATAGTTAAGGTAGGATTTCTGTGATGTATTCTGATTCTGTAAGATATCCAGCTTCTACTCTATAGGAAACCACATTGTTTCCATGCTAATATTTGGTTTTATTCCTCAATTCATATGGACATTAGTTTCTTGGAGTTGGGTTTTTTTAAATTACAATTTTTGACACATTAGTTTTGTAAGTAAAAGTAAATCCCAGAGCAGTATATTTTTACAAGGAAATGATTTGGGGCAAACCTGACTTGAACAGTATTTATGTATTTATGTGGAAGAAATATCTAGAAGTTTAAGTAGACTTTAAGTTAACTGTACCCTTGATGCTTTTAAAAAACAAACATCTTATTAGCAAAATGGCTGGACAGAAACAGCAGAGGCTACATTTGGTCCTCAGGCCACAGTTGGAGGTCCCCTGCTTGCTTTCTCTATAGTTACAGATGGGGTAGTGGCTTTTGGCTCTAGAAAGAATAATTTGCTTACTTAAGGGCTAATAGTCCCTCTTGCCTTACATCAGATGGCCCTTTGGTGATGGGGATCTTGTCAAAGGCTTTTCCACCTGGATGAGAGGTAGAAAACATCCCAAAGGTGCCTCCAATTCATATAATCAAACTACTAGAAATTGAGATTTTTTAAAAAATCATATCCACAGTAGTTATTTTCCAAAGTGTTTTTAGACTGAATTTTATCCATCCACATGAGGCTTCACTGCTGGTGTGTATACTACTAGCATTTACAGCACAATCACCTTTGCTCATCTAACAAGGAGACCGATCCTCTTGCATTACTTTGTTAGGAGCCCTGTTGTTTCTTTCCTCTTGTATGCTTGTGGGAACTCTTAGTGACCATCACTATTACCCTAGGCCGAATTCAGAGGCTTAATATTGTATCCTCTAACCCCCTCCCTAGAGCACGTGGATGAAATATGTGGTTAGACTTTTGGAAGGCCAGATGCACAGGGGAAAACACTCACAAAAACGTGTCCTTGAGATGTGTTATGCAAAGAAACGGTTTCTTGGGAGGGCCCCCTTCACTGTGAGGTACTTAGGGTTATCTCGGCAGCTTCTATATCCAGCCTTTCTCAGACGGCTGACCCTGTTCTCAACCTCGCCGCCATTCTAACGGGCAGCGCAGAAGTTCATAAAGCTTTGTCTCTGAATATTCATGAAAGGTGCTGGTGTGGCTAAAGTTTCCCAGTCTTGCAGATTTTCTGGTACATTATATGTGCGCAAGGCTGTAAGCCCTCCTCCCCTTTCCCATCACTGACATCTGATTATGGAGGTTGTATTCAGATGGATTGTGGAGTTAGAGATTAATCGTTCCTAATAAAACCAACCTCTCATGGGCAGGTGAAGTGATAAAGCATGGTGACTTGAAATGTGTACGTAATGAAGGCATGCCCATCTATAAAGCACCATTAGAGAAAGGCTCTCTCATCATACAGTTCTTGGTAAGTGTTTCCTCTTATGACAAGAAATTTGTTCCAGTGACATCCTTTTCCCCTCCATTTATATGGACTTTCCCCCCTCAACATGTAGGTTATCTTTCCTGAAAAGCACTGGCTCCCCCAAGAAAAATTGCCTCAGTTAGAAGCTTTACTTCCGCCGCGACAAAAAATAAGAATCACGGATGACATGGATCAAGTAGAACTCAAGGAATTTAACCCCAGCGAACAAAACTGGCGCCACAGCGCGGAAGCGTATGAAGAAGACGACGAGGGCCCCAGAGCGGGAGTGCAGTGCCAGACAGCGTGATGTGGCGTGTGCGGACTAGCAAACTGATGAATGTAAAGTTGGCACAATGAAAATGGCATCGCTTTAATGGCCTCGTGTTTGGGGTGTCCTGTGTGTGTATGTATAGTATGTATGTATGTGTTCAGCACAAGGAACTGCTGCTGAGTGTCCCCTTTTTTGGTTGTATCTTAAGTTATAGCTTAATTTATATTTAAATGTTTTTAAGTGTAAATCACATCTAGTCTGCATATGGAATCTTTTCATTTACACTTCCAGGTTGTAGCATAAGAAGCCCCTGATTGAAAGTGGAGGTTCTCAGATATCAGTCCCGTCCCCAGAGCACAGCTGGAGCCCAAGGGCGATTACGCCCCCACCCCCATCCAGGGTGGCTAGCGCTGCCGCCATGTCTCCCCCACCGCTGTGCGCCCCCTGAACAACCCCTTGCCTCATTGGGATGGGAGCCCCAGGCCCACCTTCATGGGGGACCAGGCACTTTTGGATTGGATTCTTCTACCACTAGTAACTCTTCCAACATGTTAGTTGGTAGAAGCAAAAAGCCAAGCCCGCCCGTTTGGAGGCTATAGGGACAAGTGCATATGCCCGCAGCCCCCGGCTGCTTGGGGCCTGTCCTGCACTGACACCCGCCTAACATTGGCCAGGCCAAAGCGCTTCCCTGGAGAGAATGCCTCTCTGTATCCCCTACGGCCAGCTGGTTGCTCTTTTTCCAGCAACAAACGGGACCCTCTTTGAGGCTTGGGGTGTCTAGAAAACCAGTGGAGAGATTTCCTTGCCTGAGGGGGCTTCAGGACAATCTGTCAAGTTCTGTAAATCAATAGTACTTCTGTTCAGCAAGTTGATGTTTGTCACTTCTTTCACTTAACCTGTGCTATAAAATTTTAACTTTTTAAAAAAGGCGAGTAAGTTTGCTTCTGTACTCACACGAAGGTATCTCTTTCTGTTCTGCTTTTCCTGCGTGGCAGAGAGCAGGGCAGTGGGCCCACCCTACACTCTCGGGCTTCCCCCTCTCATCCAATTCTCTGACAAAGTTTTCACTGGCCATTAAGGGGTCATCTCCCAGCTTTACTACCAATCCATCACATCTCTCTAACCTTGCACTACCCACCAAATTCTACTGAATTTCCTTTAAAAGGGATAAAATGCAGCCAGCTTGAAAAAGGGACAGGCTGACTAGCATTTGTTTCAGTGGATGAGCATGCACAAGTGAGGTGGTCAGCTGACATTAAAACAGTTATCATCAAGTCATTCCAATCTCATAGTAAATTTAAAAATGCCTAACACAAGATAACTCCAGACCCGATTTAGCTACAATATTCTTAGCTACAGTGGCTAAAGGCATTTCTGATCTATCTCTAAGGCAATGTAGATACACAGTCAGGTCCAGGTGATTATATAATGATTGCTGGCCTGAGACCCAGAAATACGTCTCATTTTTGTAGTGTCAATGGCTCCTTTCCCAGGGACGCTGGTACCATACAGGTTAGGACCAAAAGTGCTCATAGTACTTGTGGGATTTTGTACTTGGGGGAAGAAAATGCCTAGTCGATATGATGTGCATAGAACAGAGCAACGCAATGAACTTCTTTCTCTTGTGCACAAATGGAGTTTCACATTTAAACTGAATCAAGGCTTCTGCTACCCCACCCTTGCCATTTTGTGTTGTCCTAACAAAATGATTAGTACTTAGCACTGTTAGTTCTATCAATTTAATTTATTTTTCTACATTTTTCTGTTGATTAAATAGACTGTCTAGATGGGGGACCATGAGGGTAAGTGGGGGGGGGGAGTTTACTTTAAATAATTTTTTCACCTGTATTTTCAAGTCATTCTGAAAATAAAATTGAGCTGGTTATTTGAAAGATTAAGTGACTTTTATTCCTTTTGAAAGCATTGCCAATTTTAAAGTTTGAGGCTTGCCCACCCAGGGAACAGGGAAATGGAATATCACTCCACTTTAAGTCATGGAATTGCTGCAAAAGATGGCAGAGCCACCAGAGATGGCACAGATTCCTAGCTGTGAAACTGATAAACTGGAAGGAAAAACACTTAGGCTGGGGTGGAGATGCCGGCCCAGTTAAAGGCAGTAATGCATCAGGCTATGGCTTCTCAGAGCGATACTAGCTGCTAAAAACCTGCATCAGCTAATATCGTGATGACGTACATTGAAACTAAGTCTGTGTTAACAGGAAAACTTGAGCACCCTTAAAAAACCCACTTTATAAAGATGATGCAACCACATTAAAAGGCACCTGATAATTGACAAAGCAACTTCCATACAATCACCTTGTTATACAGACATGTGGATAATATTTATCCCCATTTTATTAAGAAAAATTATCAGAAGGCTCCGAGGTTCATCGAGTCCCAGCTTGGGCCTGAATCCGTGTCTTCTGACTCGCATCACTCATCCTTGATTAAACCATGCTAGACGTGAGGCAGGATGAGGTCGACACTTGAGTTCTCACCCATTCTATGCTAGTCTAAGAGTAATTCTCTAATTACTACAGAGAAGGGAACTGAAAAGGAAAAGGGAATTAAAATGTGACTTCATCTGAAGATTTCAAAGGGAACTGGACCAAAGATCATACTTAAAGGGGAGATTGTATGCATCTTGGGCCAGCCCATGTTTCCTATGAAATTTTTCTAACAACCCCTTATTCATCCTAACGACATCAAATTTTCTACTTCACATGGAATATCACTCCACTTCAATCAAGTCAGTTTCTGTGTCGTATCCTTTCTACAGTACATAAAATGGAGGGCTTTCCACACTACCATTCCAAAGAGGTAGTTGAATATATTGTCCCTACTTTGCAAAGAAGAAAACTGAGGTGTTTAGAGTTTAAATGACCAAGCAATTATTAGTTCTGAAATAGCTCCCTGAAAGCTGTTGATTCTCCAGAATCAAAGACATCATTTGATATTTCAGAACTACAAAATCTAACAAGTATAAATTCCTCTGTCTTTTTGTCAATATAGTTTTTTTCTTATAGGTCCAATTTCTCTTCCCCTTCTTCTAGCTACATTAAATGTTTGTTTTTTACAGCAATGTTTCAATAACTGAAACTTTCAAGTAGTTACACAAAATAACTTTTGTGTAACTTATTTAATGAAAAAGTTGCTAAGTCTTGTCTGTAATCAAATCACTGGGAAACAGAATTAAATGCCTAGAATTAAGTGGTACATAAGCTTTGTTTGAAGCAGTAAAATAAAAGGAGAAAAGGTTATAGAACTAAATAGCTACTTGGAAGCAAAACTTGTCTCCTCTTGACAGTGTTAACATCTCATTTCAAGAGACATTAAGTGGCATGAGGTTCTTTGCCCAAGTGAATTTGTTCAGACTTATTTGGCCTGTCCACTAGAAAAAATAAAGATTGTGTAAAAAAGGAAAGGGATTAAGAGTATTTAAAAGACATTTCATACATTTCTAATTATCTGTGGAGAGAATACAGCATTCTTTATTAAAAGAATGAAAATGACAGCTATATATAAATTTGTGTGTATATATCAAGAGTATTCAAAAATATCAAAATTTCTGCACAATGCAGTGTTCCACAGGTCCTTCTCTTAACATTTACAAAGGTGGGGAATGGTGTGTGGTCCATCCCTCTCTCTATTCCATTTCCCCCCAACCCAGTAATAGCCTACCCGGTTTGGAGTGTGATTAAGTTGGACAGTCATAGATATGAATTTCTTGATCATCCCCAACGGACACAATTTTGGATCCAGTTGCATTGTATTTCACTCCCCAGACCTGCAAACAAAAGGAAAGAAAGGTCACACTCATTAATGCCTTTACTACATTTGGTGACATTTCTAAACTTTCCATTACATTGGATAGAGAATGTCACCAGAACTGTGAAGATGGAAGAAAATATTCATGAAGCAGCATGTGACAACCTTCATTTCTCATTCCAGAGCAATAATGAACCAGGCAAGCAGCAGCTCACGGTTTTAAGATTAGCAAAGCATGTGAACAAATGTCATCTCACTGGTTCCTCACAACTCTGGGAGGTAGGTAACATTATCATCTCCATTTTGTAGATGAGAAAACTGAGGTAGACACAGGTTAAGTGACTTGCCTAGAATGACCCCACTAGGTAAGGGTCTGAGGCCAGACTGGAACTTGGGTCTTCCTCTAGTGCTGTCTGGCACACAGCTGGTGGCTATACAAAGAATGCTCTTCCTGATCATTCCTATAATTTACTAGCACTTCAGGAGAGATGTCTTGTCTCAGTCCCTCCCTCACCTACAGCAAAGGTCAAAGGGCAGGTTTGGCAAGGGGGAAATCTTGGTTCAGATCCTGGCCCTGCTACTTACTACCTGGGTGTCTCTAGGGGCCTTTCCAATTCTTAAATCTCTGATGGATGAAGCCCAGAGGAGCCAGGATCTGTGATAGACTAGATTACTCACACACCAAGACTGAAGGTATTAAACAAAAGACTAGATTTTCGGTCAGAGAAAGCAAGCTCACTTCCCAGCTTCATCCCTGTTATGACCAGGGTCATTGGCAGGCAGCCTCCCTGCAGATCTAAAACAAGGGAGCTCCGTCTCCAGCTGCTTGTGTGGCCAGCACAAGACTCAGCTGTGGCCCTGAGATGGGAGATCTCAAGATTTACACTCAGATCTCTCAAATCCCAAGCTTGATTCTAGGATGGGAATGATCCTTTAAAGGACTCTGGGAACTTTGAGACTGTTCTAAAAACAAATTTCCCTCAGTTACTCCAATCAGCTGGCAATCACTGGAACTCCAAATTCATTAAATTAGTTGGGAAAAAGGCCAATAAATGGAAGTTCTTCCCCTACAGAGGGATCAAATACATTTTCTTCACCTCTTCCCAGCCCCCAAATGAGGAATTTCTTTCTTCTTCCAGAGAATAACTTTTTCTATCTGAATGGAAGAGAGCCAATTGTCCAGGAACAAGAATTCCACCTAAGGTGGAGTCAGTCACCAGAGAAGAAAATGATGAAAGTTCTCCAAAAGTTCTAGCCATGACTTTCATGCTTTTGTGAATGAGTTTAAGCAAGCTGGATTACGGTCCCATTAAGCAATATGGCCCATTCAAGGGTCTACTCCAAGCCAAGCTGTTTGAAATGAAACACAGCACCCGATCGTAGAGCAGCGACCTCTAACAGGTAATATGATATAAGCAGCTATCTACATGATTTATGACTCTCAAATAAAATATTCATGTTCAGTAGTTTTCATACTTTTGTCAAAACTAAGAGCTGGGTCATACTGTTAGGAATAACTTAACTGAAGATTAAACTTCAAACCCAAGTATATATAATTACAGCTGTCACTAAATTGGGGGGGGGAGAGGAGGAGAAAAAGGTGAGAGAAATATTTTCAATCTTTATCAAAATGAGAAAAAAAATCATTTTCACATAAAGAGATGATTTATTAAGAGTGGATTTCTATAATGGAATATCTTCTTTTTAATTTAATGTTTACTAAGAACATTTAAAACTTCATATTTATACCATACTTCGAATTGAAAGCATTTTACCAGCCAGCAAATGAATGGATCCTTTATAAGGATCCATAATAATGGATCCTCCACTAGTTTAAAGAGGTACGAGAAACTGTCAGTGAAAGTATTCCTAGCTCCATTTTAACTGGGTTAAAAGCACTAAAACTAGGAACCACTAAGACAAATTTTATCACTTCGTGTCCAAAATGTAGCAAAACTCCTAGGTGTTTGCTTATTAGCCACATATGTTAAGGAGAGTTGAAACTATAAATGGGCTCTCACAGTCTGACCATGGTCAAATGTGGCTATCTCCAAGTCCTGTACTAGCCAGATGTGGACCATCAGACACGTCCTAGGAAATTGATGAAGGATTTCACATTTTTGTGAGTAGGTAGGTTTCCTCATCTACACTGACCCAATGTCCCTCTGGCTCCCTACTGCCAAGCTCTAGTCCCCTCACTCCTGCTTCACACATGTTCTTGCCCACTAAGCTACAGCCAAAGTCTAGCCGGCCCCAAAGGACTTCTTTGCTCTGGCCCGTACTTCTCACACATTCTTCAGGCAAACTGCCCTATAATTTCCCACCCTCTTTCCATAATTCACCTGTGCTCCCATGGTCCTTAAGCTTGCTCCCATCTGGGCCTGCTTCACAGGGCTCCCCTAGTGATGATGGCAGTCCTGAGCATCTGCTCCCTCTCTCAGGGCCTAACCACATTCTGACCCACTGGTAGGGTTTACAGGAATGATTTCCTGGGTGCCTCATCAAGCCCACTGCAGAGATGAGAAATGGAAGCTCTAGGGATTGACGGGACCCGCCTCCAGCTATTGAACTGGTGAGGGCGAGACATGGCCTCCAGATAATCAGCCCCACTAACCATTTTAGGAATAGCCTTGTCCTTCCCCTTGGACCCTAGGTTCTCCAAGGGCAGGCAGACACTGTGTATCTTTATTTCTGTATCGCCTCCAGATAATCAGCCCCACTAACCATTTTAGGAATAGCCTTGTCCTTCCCCTTGGACCCTAGGTTCTCCAAGGGCAGGCAGACACTGTGTATCTTTATTTCTGTATCTTCCTTAGAATGAAAAAGAGCCTGAACATAATGCACGCTCAGTAAGCCCGTGTGGAATGAACAGCAGATGGATCCCAGCCTTTGAACTCATGGGGCCCTCCAGGTGAACAGGGGCCAAAGCTGGCAGTGAGCCTCAAAACTCACCTAATTCTATTCTCATTTATTAAAGCATATCATCACTGCGCAAGGTACAGCAAGGGGAAAAACACGTTGCAGAAATAATCAGAAAGGAAAACCCTGGGGCAGCAACAAAAGCAGGGCTGCCCAGCATTCAAAGGAGAAGACTCTGAGAAGGGGCAGCTGGCGGGGGTTTGGGGAGGGGAGAGAAGAAAAGCCAGAGCCCACATTTCAGAGAAAAGGGGACATTTCCACCATCACAAAAGGCTAAGTAGAATGGTACAGGACAGGGACTCTGGCGGAAGAAAAGACCTTCACAAAGGCATCCAGGGCCTGTTCTGGAAAATATGTTGGGTCCAGTTTGCCTGGAGTGTGATGTACATGGGAGGAAGCCGAGAGAGCTGTGATTCCAGGTGCCAGAGGCCGCCATTGGAGAATGCCAGGCTGAGATTGGACTTACATAAGACAGTGCTAGTGAGGAATTGTGAGCAGAAGAAGACTGCTGTTGGGCTGGTGTGTTAAAGACAGCTTAGAGGACAGGCTAGAAGCTTTTGAAAAGGGCTGGGCAATCATGGGCAAAGGCCCAGATTAGGGTAGTAGAAATGCCAGTTAAGAAAAGAGAGATGGAAAGATATATGTGAATGTTACAAGAAGACATGGCTGTTTTATCTGCTGCTCCATGATCAAAAAGTATAGACAGGACTGAGTCAGGCTGATTCGTGGCCAGCTGGGAAGGCCAAGGGACTATGGGGCCCTTAGGGCTCCAAAAATCCACAGGCACATATGAAACAAGATCCAGTGCTGGGTGAAATGAGCAGAAGCAGGAGAACATGGCACACAGAACACCACACAGTGAGCTGGTCAGCTTTGACGTAAGACTTTAGGAGTCTTAGCTCTTCTCAGCAATGCAATGATCTAAAATAATTCCAAAAGACTCAATGATGGAAGATGCGATCCACAAAGAAAGTCTACCGAGTCTAAATGCAGACAGAAGTAAACTATTTTCACTTTTTGTTTTATCTTTTCTATCTGGGCTTTTTCCTTTTTGTTCTGATTCTTCTTTTACAACATGACTCATGTGAAGGTGTGTTTGTGATTGTACATGCATAGCCTCTATCAGATGGCTTGCTGTCTTGGGGAGGGGGAAAGCAGAAAAAAATTTGGAACTCCAAATTTTGGGTGAATGTTGAAGATTTCTTTCCATATAACTGGAAAAAATAAAATACTATTCAATGAGAAGAAAAAGCAAAACAGAACCTCAAGACCCAAGAACATGCACAATACCTGATCTTGGTGGTCAAAAAACGTATGGACACAAGTTCTTGTTCCGGCATCCCAAACTTTGACACTTTTATCTGATGAACTAGAAAACAACAAAGTGATACTTAGTGAACTACATTCCATTTCAATAAGAAAGCACTGTTTAAAATGCTGAGCCAAGAAGGCTGACAATGAAACAAGGTTATCTAATTCTGAGACTAAGCGACCCTAAAGATAAATGAGAAAACAATAACTCCAAAGAACCCAGGAAATGATCTTTATAAACAGCATTAAAAATGTGTTTAAACCACAAGTTTTCAAGAATATAAACACAGTGTTCTGCAATAAAACACCATACCTCATGAGTAAGAATCACATTTACGAAAAGTAGGTAGAGATAATTAATCTTCATTTCCATGAAGAATTAAGAATTCTGTCAGGCATCTAAGTTGCACAGTGATTACAGCACTGGAGTCAGGAGGACCTGAGTTCAAATCCAGCTTGAGACACTAGCTATGTTACCCTGGACAAGTCATTTAACCTGTTTACCTCAGTTTCTCATCTCTAAAATGAGTTGAAGAAGAGAGTGGCGATCATTGCAGTGTCTTTGTAAAAAAACAAAACAAAACAAAAAAACAACAAAACCACCAATCACTTCAAATGGGCTTATGAAGAGGCAAACACACCTGAAGATAAAACTAAAAAGAACTTTGCATACCTGGATACAAAGTGAATGTCATCCGGACAAAATGCAACATTCAACACCCAGGATGCGTGGCCGCTCAGTGTACCCGCCAAATTTGCATGCTGCCTGTTAGAAGAGAAACAAATTGAAAGAAAATGAAAATATATTTGTTTTAAGTAAAGACTGTAAGTATAAGTGATTGACCTGACAACCTTAGAAAGATTTTGGAAACTACCCAAATTAACTTTTCTATAAAACTATTACACTATAGCAGAAAAAAAAAAAATCAATACTTGCGACCCCACAGCACATAAGATTCTCCCAGATTAAACAGCCAATCCAGGTGGTATAAGGAAGGACATCTTGGAATTGAACCAGAAGCCCCCAAGTTGAAGTGCAAGGTCAATTACACCCTGACACAGTCCAGAAGCATTCCAGAGCCGCTCCCTGTGAGACACTCTGGGGCTCTGCTTTCTCCTTTTCACGAGGGCCACTCGTGTGGCCCCTTTCTGGTTCTGCCAGAGCTATCAAAGACCACTGACAGCTATTCAGGAAATGTACTTGCACCTCTCTGGGTGTCTCTTCTCTCATTTACCAGATAACACGAGCACTCTCTGCTTTACAGGGCTGGTTAAGGATCAGATAAAACACCGCCCACATGGTGCGCTGTGGAAACCCTCCTCAGGTGCCTCTGGTTAGTGGTATGGTAACTCTTGGTTTCTGAGGCAGCCAGAGGCAGGTTCTGCCAAGCTGGAAGGGCTTCAAATACAGTCCTGCCAACCAAGGACCATCCTTCCTATGGGAAAATTCCTCATCAGTACACTGGGGAGACCACTTGGGTAATTTGGGGTCCCATCACAAGCCATGAGGTATCAGGTCTCATTCAGGTCCCTCCTGCCTCTGGAATAGCAGTGGCAACATAATAGAAAGTAAAGTGACCACTGTGGCTGGATTATCTACAAACATGAACTGATGACAATCTCAATGTGAAATCTGTGTCCAAAGTGTTTGATGTAATACTAGGGGAAATTAACCATATAAATAATGACAGTCTGATTATAAATTAAACTAGAAAATATGAGGAAGTTGTAATACGTAGGTTTTCCTTGATGAATAAATAAATAAAGGCACAGTGAAGTCAGTATTTCAAAGACAATACACAAAATGTACTGGAATACTTGATCATCTTGTCTCAAAATGCTCATAATAAGCAAAAAGCAAAAGATCAGCATGAAGACAAATACTTTTACAATGCCATCAATCATGTTGCAAAAGACCAAGAGGTATAGAAATTTTACACAAAAATCAAAGTGCAATTCTCACAACGAGGAAGCCAAGAGTCTAGAAACCTTTTTAACCAACAAACACTTGATTTCTTGGTAAGTGATTGGGAAAAAATGGTAGTCACTGGCTTAGAAACAACTTCCTTCACAACAGTGAAAGGATAACGATCTGAGAAGATTACAAATAGTACTGTTCCCAAAACAGCAAAGATAGTGAGGAGAAAAGGTCTCAACTGAGCCAGAACAAGCAGAAAACCACTTATAGATAAAATTGGAAGGATGAAAAAGAGACAAAAAGAAATCTAACACTGTTTGCTGTAACAAACCTTTTGTCATTGATGATACTAGAACCTCCACATCTGGGCTCAAACATCTCACTTCCTAATATGTTCTAGAAAAGGAAAAAGAGTAACACCAAAGGAGATGAAGGGAAGAACTTGGCCAGACTAAACAAATTCAGGAAAAAAAAAATCTTTTAGAGATAACAAAATTGTGGGAACACTGGAGGGATCGATTTCCAACATACCCTACTGGTATGTTGGATGGAATGGAAAACATACCCTAAAAGTAGAGAAAAAAACATGAATGGCTTTATTTCAAAAAATGTATCTGAAAGAACAAGAAGTACCAAAACATATTTATTTTTACATATATGCAAAAGCTGTATAAAAGCAATATGAATTTTGATAGTAGATATCACACAAATGATTAAAATTTATAGAGAATACATGATCTCACTGTGTTTATAGATTATAGAAAGCATTTGACATGGGAGGGGGGAAAAAAGGCTTACTGAGTTCTCCAAAAAGATATTTATCAAGATGTTAAAATAATCTGACTCCCTAATACTGAACAACAAAAAAATCTGTTCAATAATCTTGAAGATAAACATCAAATGAAAAATAAACTACAGTTCTCTATATGGTCCCTCATGGTGTTCTTCACTGTCATGAAAGATGTGGAAGAAGAATTTCCTAGAGAGCTAGAGTTCTTAACCTTAGATCTAGAATAGGTTTCAGGTGTGTCAAGTGAATTTGGATTTGTGTGTGTGTGTGTGTGGGGGGGAAATCACATCTTTAATTTCATTAACCTCTAACTAAAATTTAACATTTCGTTCAATTATGACTTTTTAAGTTTTTCTGAAAAGGAGTCATAGGCTTCACAGTCTGCCAAGGGGGTCTATGGCATATAACAGAGGAAGGGCCTCTCTCCAAGGTAAGATAATCCAGCTGCTCCTGTTTGTATATGACATCATGCTATAATTGCATCAAGGACCAGAATACTATAAGGGCTTTTTCAGGAAGATCCAGAGAGATTCCAAAGAGACAAGGCCAACAATCTACACAGGGAAAACAAAAGAGATGCAGAATGTCTATTGCACAGACATGGAGGTGTAATTGGAGGATAGCCCACGGAGTTTTTCTATCAGTACATAGATCTTCAACAAACAGTGCAAAAAGGCACTAAATTAAACTGCACTCTGTTTCCAATGATTCTAGTGATCCTTAGACAACTAAGTACTACAAGTTAGGGATAATTCCCAATCAAATAAGGAGCAAAGAAGATCATAAAAGATTAAAATAGAATTAGAAGTGAGAAAATATTTGCATCAGATTATCACCAATATAAATCTGACATCTGAAATAACAAAACATAAAACCACAAGAGACATTTCCCAAGTGGTCAAAAGATAGGAATGAAGATCTTAAAAGATTTTCAAATTGATCCATGTTCACATGAAAGCCTACTCCAAAAATCACTAATATTAAGCATAATTTAAAGTTAAAATTACTCTGAAGTTTCAGTTTGCTGCATGCAAACTGGTGAAGATGAATTAAAGATGGAAACAGCATGTGCTCAAGGAACTTTGGAAGCTGGGTTCATGAAACATAGATGAGTTGCAATGTGGTGTAACCCATTCTATATGTCAAGTTGTCATTATTGAAGAAAGTGACTGAACTCTCTGACCCAGAATTCTTACTTCTACGTATTTACCCTGAGGAAATAAAAAACACAAAGATTCAATATGTGACAAAATTGACATGGCAATGCTTTTTGGAGTTAAAACAAAAAAACAAAAAAAAACCCAAGAAACCCAAGAAATAAAATCAAGGTGAGCTAGGTAATGAATGAAGAACCCTAGAACATGAATATGATGGAATCTTACTACGCTGCAGAAAATGACAAATGTGAGGCATTGAGAAGATTTCTGACAAACACAGAAGGAAACAGGAAAAGAAGAGTAATGAAACCACTGCTGATTCTAAATGAGACTCAGTGACCTGGAACTGGGACACAATAGGGATGCCTTCAATTCTTATCCTTTCAAGGAAGGGAAGAGGGGAGGAATAAAATTCAATTGAGAAGAAAGAGGAGGCAGGGAAGAGCTATGATGTAAAAAGTCTTAAGATCTATATTCTTCCAGTGAAGATTATCTGAAGAGCAAAGACAGGAGAGCAGGTTGATGTAACTTGAGCAATGATGACATGTGGCTAAGATGTAGTCTAGAGATGTCAGTCAGGAAAGGGGATGGCTAGAAAACAGAGGAGATACCATGCAATGAGAGGGAAAACAGCTGATCGTCCTGAGACCTCAAGAACATTCAGAGGTCTCCAACGTGCACAGTTCATCTATAAGTGTTTGTGGAATGACACCAACAAGAAGCACACGGGGAATGAATGGGCTCTACTCTGCATTGTGAGAGGGAATATCCACATGAATCAAGCCATAAAGCTAGTGAAATAGTGCATAAAACCATAGGTAAAAAATGAGAGCTCTTACTACATCAGGAGAGTAGATAGTGTTGAACTTGTCATCGGAAAGAACTGAGTTCAAATACTACCTGCAACACTCACTAGCTTGGTCTGACCTCTATAAAAGGGCAATAGTAGCTTGGAGGTTTTGTAGCTAGTAAAGCACTATGTGAATGTCGGTTGTTATAATTACAAAACATAAGAGCTGGAAGGGACTTTAGAGATGATTTAATCCCAATGATGTAGAATTGTGCCAGTAAGAAAACTAGAGCCTAGGGGTGTGACTTGCTGCCAGCAAGTGGTAACTAAGCCAGGACTGGATTCTAAGTCTGGGGCCCTTTCTATTCCTCCTAGCCTGGTTCATGTCTGAATGAGAATGTGCCAAAAAAGCACTCTCTTCAATCATGTGGAGGGATATTCTATTCAATTTTGAACAAGACTAGTTAGATGACTGCTTTAACTGTAAAATGAAAGTTTCCATCACTGCTTTTTTAAGCATCAAAGAAAAGGAATCAGTTATAAAAAGGCAAGAGCCCAAATATACAACGTGAACCAGTCAATACCAACTCATTTTTCTGATTTGACTTCCACATCCACCTTAGACTGGCGACAGAACATTCACTCATCCACTATATGCAAAGCACCAAGGTCACACCATGACATGTATCATCCTGCTTTCAAGTAGCTTTTAATCAAATGGGGGTAGGAGGGCTGGAAGAAGTAAAACTGAAACAAGATAAGCAGGATGCCAAAGCCAGATCCAGACAAAAGATCAGGAAAAATGTGAGGAGAGAGAAAGCTCCCTTTGGCCAGAGCTGAGGACAGGACAGAGGACACTAGGATGGTACAATGGTCTGGGCCCGACTCGGCTAAAGCTGAGAGCTTAGGTTCAGGACAGTGACCCAAAGACACTGAAATTCTGGGACTGCTTCCGTCCATCCATCTGTGGGCCTCCCCTGGCTCCCTGCCATGACGATGCACTAGTGTCAGGGAGGAACGCTTCACTCCTTGTGTGGGGGCTTCATCTGGCAAGGACTTAATCGCTGACTGGTTGGGGAAGAATGATCCATGGCACAGACCATGAGAAAAGAGGGCTCTGAAGGAAGACTCAAGGTCTAGGAAGGCTGTGCTACAGTCAAGAGAAAAAAACAAGTTTTGAGGGAAGCACGAGTTCAGTGCCAGGCTTCCGGCCCTTTCGGTGCCAGCTGAATCATCATGGGGAAACCTGAAGCTCCCATGACTCAAAGGGGTAATGGCTCTGGTTGGCCCTTTATTCCAACCTTCTCACTTAACTAGAGGCAGTGCGTTGTGACAGAAAGAGCTTAGGACAAGAGCAAAGAGATCTCGGTTACAGCCCTGGCTCCAGGGCACATCACATTTCCTCTCTGGACCTTAACCTCAATTTGCTTAACTGTCGATAAAAAGATCTCTGTTCAGAGATCTCTGAAGTCCATGACTTCTTGGTAAACTGGACTTAATTTCCTACCATCCACACAGTCCAAAATGTCTATGAGGGGCTAGTTAAGGAGATTTCTGCGCGGGCGAGGTGGATGACAGGACTTCTGAGACTCTGGGATATTTTGAGAACAGGACGAGAAAACGACTATTCCTCAAAGGAGGAAAAAAGGGTGGCTTTTTGGAAATGGCTCCAATATCAAATGTAAGAGCACTGAATTATCCTATTATCTGTTACTGGCTGGTTGAAGATTCTTTGAGTCAAATGTTCACATTCTGATTCTACATTCTATTCATTTCAAAGTCTAATACAACTCACTATCACCATCATGGAAGTCATTATTGATTTACCTGGCTAATCACAACTAAGAAGAAAAATAAAAACAATAAACAAATACATTTGAAAGCAGCTAAAAGGCATAGTGGGTGAAATGCTGGACTGGGAATACAGAGTATCTGAGTTTAAATTCAACCAGATACTTACTAACTGTATGATCCTATGCAAGGGATAATAGGGATGATAACACTTAACTTGCAGAGTTGTTTTGAGGGCAAAATGAGACAAGATTTGTTAAAAGCTCTGCAAATCCTGAAGAGTCTTATAATGTAAGCCTTTATTAATGCTGCCTCCTACACCAGAGGAATGCAGTGGTGGATGAGTGAGAAGGCTGCAACAAATTACTAATAAGGAATGATGAAGGGACCAGAGTGAAAGTTTTTAAAAAGAGGGGTGCAAATGAAAAAGAAGATGAGTTACTCATATGTTGAGAGCGAGAGGAAACTATATAGTTTCCTCTATTTCAATGGAATCTCTGCCATATTGAAAAAGAAGGGAAGGTCTCATTTCTCATGTGAGTGCTGAAGGCCAAGAATGGTACACCATGGGCAGACACACGAGAATATCCCTGTCAAGAAATTCCCAGAGCTGTCTGGGTATTCACCTTATAAGAAGGAGAAGGACGCTGCTTATGAATTAACCCTGCCCACAGAGCCTATCCCCAAAGCCTGAGGCCAGGTCGGGAATTCAGAAGCCGTCCTGCTCAGACGGACAGCGTGAGGTGATCCCAACAGTACAAAACCTGGCTGACTGGCCCGGGCACTACAAGTGTTCACCATAACGCTTTCATTGGAAACGGCAACTTACACATCATAAATCTTAATGTAGCCATCATCTGAAGCCGTGACAAGTAGCTGGGAATCTGGGGAGAAGGTCAAAGAGCGGATGGGCATTGCATGGCCTGAAATTCAGAAGAGATACTATTAATCTGGGGGGAATGAGTCCACTGACCTAGACCCTACTGCTGCTTGGGAGGATCCTCCAAGGGCCATGCGACACACAGGACCTTTGATTCACAAGCCCTTCTCACCCCAACCTCTTCTGCCTCAATGGCTTATTCTCACTTTTATATGAGCACTGCCATGTTTAAACCAAGACAATCAGTGATCAGACATGACACGCCACCAGACTTCATCTGGAGATCACTGGGATCATGATCTCCCGGGTCTCCAAAGGCAAAACTCATTTATCATTTAATGAGACCGGTGGCTAAAAAGATGTCTCGATCACCCGGTGCATCTTGTGTGAATGTGCAAAGAAGACACGTACCTTCGAGCGTGTGGAGAAGTTTTCCAGTTGCAATATCAAAAATATTAATGATTCCATCTATGGCTCCACTGGCCAGATATTTCCCATCAGGACTCTGCAAGAGGACATGGACACAGTAACAGCTGACTTGTGGGAACTGTGCATGAGAGAGGCAGAGGCATGCAACATACAGATATATATATAGATATAGATACATGGATATAGACTATAGATAGAGATAGCTATGCAGAGGCATAAACACAGGCCCAGACACAGGCATATGGATATACATATAAAATTTCATCTGAACATTGCTGGAACGGTCTTTTACTGAACCTAAAATGAAAAAAGTTAAATACTCAATAGCTTCAACTAGTAAATAATAACAATTCTCAAACATTTTCAAAACAAAATTAGAATAAATTGGTAAAGGAGCAGTGAAGGGAAAAAGCAGGGTAGCAGAAAGCAAAGGGGAAGGTCAGTGGGGGAAAGGGAAGAAAGGGCAGGGACAGATCCAAAAGCAACCAGCACCTATCCAGCACTATGCAAGCTGGGGGGAGGGGAGAGGAGGGAAGGAGGTTTGAGCTGCTCCAGATATTACCAGAGCTGAGGAGTTATAGCCACCTTATCCCCACTCCTGGGACCAAAAGGGAAGAAAGAAGTGATGCTTATTGTTACTGCCCCATCTGTCCTCAATTGTAAGAGAGTTAGCAAGGAGGTAGGGACAGTTGGAGGACATTGGGGAAGGAGGAAATCTGTAGATACTCTGAAATAAAAGCTCCAAACAGCAAGAAAAAAATCACTAAAGCTTTATTCCTACCACACCCTCCTAGTAAAGAAGCCAGGAGCATCTGATTACAATCGCTACTACAAATCCATGCCCTAACAAAACCAGAAGAATAAAAATCGATGAACTTGGATGGGGAGGGGGAGTGGAGTGAAGGAGTGACTCATTTTAAATTTAGAACTATCTGACTTTGTATTAAAAGGAAAAAGTCCATAAAAAAAAAAAAACAGTAAATGGTACAAACTTACCTGATATAACAAGTTAAAAAAAAAACAAAACAAAACAAAAAAAAACTTTGATTTAAAAAAAATTCTGCAATAAGAAAGGAACCAAGAGACAAAACAAATACAAAAACACAAGCTGAATAGGCACCCAAAATGACAGAATATATATCAGTGGAATTAAGGGAAGGTTCTGATTCTGCCTCAAAAAGTAAGGGAAGAATGAAAATAAAGCAATCCACAAGAACAAAAAATGTTAGTGAAAGTAGCAGAAAAGCAAAAAATAAATATTGGTTATTCAAAGAGGGCCACCCTACAGACCTATTACCAACCACACTGTCTTTTCAGACCTCTTGCTGACTGTTGGCCCAAGCCTAATGTGGTGCGGCTAGGTCTGCACCTAAAGAGACGCAGAGAACAAATCTCATCCACTGTATATGCTGTTGTGGAATAGAAAAAAGGAAGATGAGAAAGCTGGAATGAAAACAGCCAAGAGGAGGTGAGAGCCCAGCATTGAAAAGGATCACTTACATAGGCAATGCTAAGGATGAATTTTCCTCTTGTATCCAAAGAGTATTCCTTCTTGCCAGTCTCAACACCAAAAATGTTTACTTTCCCTACATGGCTTCCTGTAGCCAAAAACTGGGAATCGGGTGAGAAAGCCAAGGACCAGGCATCCACTGCAAAGGGAAAAGACAACAATTACTTGGATCGCTCCATGGTCATCCAGCCTGTTCTTTTTCTAGTTCCTGCCCCCTACCCCCAAATTAGACATTTTTGCATTACAAAATTTAACAGACTCTCCACCCATTTGTTGTTTAATAGAAGTCACTGTTGGATGCATTTTATAAATTCTACAGTTGAGCTTTCAATTCTCATCATCTTTTCTTTCCATAAATACACTTCACAAATTTAACTGTGGGTACAATTTAACAATCCTAAATCTTGGTGTAGTCTGGATAAAAACACTGACTTCTCTAGCTTTTGGCTTGGGACCTGGAATGGTATTATTGCTTTGAGTTTAAGCACTCATACCTCATAACATTATTCAGCAGAGAGTCTACGGTCCATAAGACCAGTCTGCTGGAACTCTTAATGGAACTCAGAACATTTATCACAGGCCCACCTTATGCAGACCCCGTGCTGAGCACTGAAATTCCAACAACGTCTCTGCCTTCAAGAAGCTAAGTCACCAGAATACTCAAAGAGCCTCTTTTGAAAAGACAAGGCCACAGGAACAGTCCTAGGACAGCTGTGACCAAGATACCAGCAAATTTCCTAATAAAAAGGCTAAGAATCTGTACATCTCTTAGCAGCACCTCAACTGTACTAGGCAAAACTAACCCATCTGCTTTTGTAAAAACTCTAAATGAAAGTTATTAAGTAGCAGAGAATCTCACACTCTGTCCTCACTGTTCCACAATGGTCATGCTTATACTGTCCACTCCCCAGGGCAGGTTTGCTTGGTCAACTTTCCAAAAGCCTATTTGAGGGGAGGAGGATTCTGGGAAGATGGTGGAGTAGGTCAGTAAATTTCAAGCTCTCCCGATTTCCCCCACAAATAGAACAAATTTGTTCCTCAGGGAGAACATAGACTGGGGTAAAATCCAGAAGACTTGGGGCAGAACAGGGGTCCTCCTGATGCAACCTGATGCAAGAAGATCAAAAAACAATCCTGCACTGGGGATAAACTTGCCTGAAATGCAAACAGCTCCAGGCCAGCTCCCCAGAAACACCAAGTGGGGATCCCTGGGGCTGGCTGGGTGGGGTTGGAGCCATAGACACTTTCAAGGTTCAAGGTTTCAAGGTTTGAGTCCAGGAAGACCAAGAGAAACTTGACTTATTGGGAATGCCAGGCCTGGCTGTGCTGCTGAGAGGCAGCCCTGGGTGAGAGGAGCCAGCACACTGGAAGTGCAGGAGCAGCAGAGCAGGGAAATTGGCAGCTGCAGATATTTGCAGGAGTGGAGAGCTCTTGGTTTGGGGTTCCTGGTCAGAGGGGAGAGCTGAAGGGAAGCCAGAGGCACCATCCCCCCACCTCATGATTAGAGGTGTTTACACTAATACCTCTTCTTTAATAAATTAAAAAAAAAAAAAAGAACCTTACCATTGAAAAATACTATGGGAACAGGGAAGACTAGAGTTCATCTTCAGAGGACACTTTAGTTTATAAAAAAAAAAGAAAAAAAAAAAAAAAAAAAAGCTTCTACTCCAAAGGGTAATGTGAAATGGCTTCCTGCCCAGGAGAAATTTAAATTTAAAAATCAAATGAGAGACATTGAGGAAAAACTAAAGAAAAAAAAAATGAAAACCATCCAAGAAAAACAAGAAACATATAAAAAAAAATTAACCAACAAGAAAAAGAGTCTCAAAGATAAAAATAATGCTTTGAAAATTAAAATTGGGCAAGGGGAAGCCAGTGAAGCTATGAGAGATCATGAAATAACAAAAGAGATGATAAAGAATGCGAAAATAGAACAGAATGTGAAACATAAGAAAAACGACAGATCTTGAGAACAGATCAAGAACTGAAATTATAAGAATAACTAGACCGACATAATTAGTTTTGGCAAAAAGAAAATCTTGACACAATAAAGCAAGAAATAATCCAAGAAAATTGCCCTGGAGTGACAACATGAGGGGGAAAGTAGAATTAGAACAAAATCTAACAATCATCACGACAAAGGGATATTGCATGGAAAATACACAAGAACATCATTGCCATATTTTGAAATCCCCAGAGCAGAGGAAATTTTGCAAGAAAAAGAAAAAATATTTGAATTATTAAATATTAAATTTAATTATTAAATTTCAAATATGCTGGAGCTACAATTAGAATTGTACTAGACTTATCAGCAGCCACAAAAACACAGGTCCTGGAATCATATCTACTGACAATCAAAAGAACTAGGTCTGCAGCCAAAAATATTATATTTAGCAAAATTATAATTCTGAATAAGAAAAAAAATAGACATCGAATGAACCTGCAGATTTTCAGGATTTTCTATTAAGCAAACCTGAACTATCAGAAAATTTAACAATAGGGTAGCTCAAAAAAAAAAAAAAAAAAAAAAAAAAGGCAGAGTTAGGGTAAAAATAATCATCATGTTATACAAATGAGATGCAGAGTTAGAATAGAGAGGCATTAGATGGGGGAGGTGGCAGGCTCATAGTTCTGAAAACCTACTCACATTGGGAATGGGTTCAATAGGTAGCACTACATATAATAGCATGAAGGGTATAGTACCTTCCAAAATCTACAAAGAAATAAGGGCAGAAAGGTAGGCAGATGGAGAAGCAAAGGGTGAGGGAAGAAGACAAGGAAGGGATCCTTGGGTGGGGGGAAGTTAAGTAATAGCAAAGCAAATTAGGGAGCAGAATTTAATTAAAGAGGCAGCAAGGATAGGAAAGGTGTGTGTGTAGCTTGCTTGGGAGAGGTGAGGGGGAGGGGGTGAAAAGGGGGGAAAAAGAATTAAGTAAATAAGGTGAACAGCAGAGAACCAAAGGACAATTTACAAAGAAGTAAAGAAAAGGTCATTCATGAATATAATTTCTGCTACTAATATATACATTTTTGATCTGGTAATTCATTATCATATATTTTGAATCCTCCCTAATATTCTGCTGGGCACACAACATTCTCGTTTGTTTTGTATTTCCTTTTTTGGTTTCCTTTTTTTTCTTACTGTTTTATCAAATAAAAAACAAAAAGGGAAAAAAAAAAAGCCTATTTGGTTCAACAAGCATCGATGTGCCTACTCTATGCACACAAGGCACTCAAGTAGCAGTGGTATTAGTGACTGAACAAGGTCTGCTTTTTTTGTGTGAAACACAGGTGGTCACTCAAAACTTCACTGATTAAAGTGTCTGAGCAAGGACTAAGAATCCTAAAGTAGATAAAGATGGGAGATTAGGACACACTGTCAGTCTATACACAAAACAGATTACTTCTGGAGAGCAGTTTGGAACTCTGTCCAAAGGACTACCAAACTGTGCACACCCTTTCATCTAGAAATGTCTCTACTGGGTCTGTATACCAAATAGATCATAAAAAAGGGAAAAGGACCACATAGGCAAAAATGTTTGTAGCAGCTCTTTTTGAAGTGGCAAGAAACTGGAAGTTGAGTGGATGCTCATTATTTGGGGAATAGCTGAATAAGATACAGTATATCAATGTCATGGAATATTATTGTTCCATAAGAAACAACCAGCAGGCTGATTGCAGAAAGACCTCTACAGACTTACATGAACTGATGCTAAGTGAAGTGAGTAAAACCAAGAGAGCATCATACATAGCAACAAGATTACGTGATGTCAACTGTAATGGATGTGGCTCTGTTCAACAATGAACTGATTCAAGACAATTACAATAGACTCCAGAAAGAGAACTATGAAGACTGAATGTGGATCAAAGTACAGTATTTTCACCTTTTTGTTGTTTGCTATTTTTTCTTCTTGTGTTTTTTTTCCCCCTTTGATATGATTTTTCTGGCACAGCATGACAAATATTTTAATATGTGTAGAAGAACTATACATGTTTAACCTAGTTTGGGGAGAGGAGAGGTAACAAGGAAGGAAGGAGGAAAAATGTGGAACCTGGAGTTTTACAAAGGTTAATGCTGGAGACTATCTGTACATGGATTTGGAAAATTAAAATACATTAAAAAATAGATTGCTTTGGTGCACTTTTGGTGTACTCTCTAATGAGTCATCTAGTATATAAAACACTTACATGTAACTAAAGAAAATATTACAGAGAGTTTAAAAATCACATAAAACATCTGCTAGACGAGGCCACAGATTTGTCCTATCAGAGTTTCTATGAAACTGTCTCTTCAGCAAGTAAAGGCAACAGCCTTACTCTATCTTGTGCAAAACAAAAAAATGAAGCTTCTTACCGGGGCCAGCATCGATAGACTTCATCTGTTTGCCATTCTCCAAATCCCACAGACGAATGTGGGCATCAAGTGAACTAGATGCAGCAATGGCACCAGACTGACTGATGTCCACAGAAACCACACCCAACTGATGGCCCTCCAAACTCCACTGCAACTCTAGCTTCTCACTTTTCCTTTAACAGGGGGAAAGCAACAAAGTAAAATGATCATTTATTACTTCTTCTGAATTACACTGAGTGACAGAACACAAAAATTTTGGATGCTGTTTTGCATTATTAATCATTTCTATGAGACACAATCAATTACAGGAAGAAGCTAAGTTGGACAAGCAATAACATGAAATTATGTAAAGAGCAGCAGCATCATAGGCCTCTTGTTCTTCCTATATCAAATTCTCGAGATAACTGAAGCACTGGATTTTCACAAGAACAAGAGCCACTCCAGCACATCCTCACTGTGGCTAAAAGGGATTCAGAGCCAAAGAGTGCAACCTCTTCACTTTATAGGTAACGTAAACGAAGTCTGTGATATAGATGTTAAAGCACATATATTTCAAGACTTTTTTTTTTTTTTTTTAAACAAAGTGCTTCTAAGTCTAGCTAGGTTATTTTGTTCACGCAAAAGCTTTGCTATTTTATATAATCAAAATTGTTTGATTTTCTTTAATATTAGCTAGCTGGCATTAAAATAATACTTTAGTATTTAGTACCACTCTCTTTGGTTTAAAGAATCCTCTCCCTACCTAGTTTTACAGGCACCTTTCTCTATTATTCCCTATTTTTTTTTTTTTTTTAAATAATGTCATCCTTTATATTTAGGTTATCTATTCAAAGGTTTTCAGGGTAAATGGTATAAGCTAAGCAGCAGAAACCTCAATTCTGTCCAATTGCTTTCCAGTTTTTTAAACAGTTTATCATGAACAGAATGTCCTGTTCTTAGCAGTTACTCTCCTTGGATATACTGAAAATGAGACTATAAGACTTGATTGCTTTGGATCTTGCTTATGTCTTACTTGACTCAAATTACAAATGTTTCCATTTTTTCTTTCAATGTCTAAGCCTCTCTAACTAGTCTATCCTAAGCCTCTCTAACTAGTCTATGCTCTCACTAACAATAACCGGTGTCATTTTGGGAGCTTTTTAAGTTTGGCAAAATTTTTTTTATACCAATATCATCTGATTTTTGTCCTGAAAATAACCCTGGGAGATAGGTGCTACTATTATCCCTTTTCAGGTGGGAAAGATGAGACAGAAAGAGGTTAAGTGACTCACGTAAGGTCACAATAAGTTTCTCAAGGTGAGATCTGAATTGATGCTTTCCTGATTTCACATCTGGTGCTCTTTGGTGACATGAGATAATTTTGCTTCTGCTTATTCCTTTAATTTGTTTTCCTTAATTTTAGAAATGCTTGCTATATCAGTAAATCAAGTCAAAGAGTAAAAGTGACAAAAATCCTTTACTGGTCATCTTACTAGAAAAGCTTCCACTTGCAAATAATGCTAGCTCTTGGTTTTAAACATTTAATATCTCTCATATTAAGAAAAGGTTCAGTTATTCCTATGATTTTTTTTGTTGTTGTTTTTAACATAATCTCATCAAAGGTCTTTTCCTCATCTAGAGATGATTTTTGTTTTTAACATAGTATTTTATGACTAAAGTCTTTCAAATGTTGAACCTTCCTTACATTTCTGGAATAGATCCAACCCTTAGAAAACAATTTACTTAATATTTTTGTATCAATATTCATTAGACTGAGAACTATTATTTTATAATTTTATCTCTCTCCACTTTGGGTATCAGGCTCACATTTGTTTCACAGAAGGAATTTAGTAAGATACGATGTTATCTTTTCAAACAGCATATGTAATAAAGAAACTAATATTTAATAGAATTCACCTATCAGCCTATCTTGGCTTCCTTCCCCCCAGCTTTTTCCTTTTCAAATTAATATATGGAGTTGGGTTTTTTGTTAGCAATTTCCTTCATTTCTTCTTCATTTATTGTGAATTCCTTTTTTTATTCTTGATTTTGGTAATTTACTCTTCTACTTAAAAAAAAAAATCAAAATGGTTCATCGTTCTCCTATTTACTATTAATCATTTTAGAAAAATAGATGTTTTTTTTTAAAAAAATCAACTCTAGTCATTTTTTGTTTTCAATTTTGCTTCTTCTTTGATTTCCAAGATAACTATTTATATTTATTTGAGGGTTTTTAAATAGATGATTTCTTTTCTATTTAAGTAGTTTGGTAAAAACAATGTCCCACATTAGCCATGTCAAAAAATGTTACGTCTCTTTTTACAATTTAAATTCACCACTGTTGAAGCCAAACGAAAAAGATGGTGTAACCTGATGAAAATTCAGAGACTTTATTTAAGTCTATTATTCTCAGAAAAAGCAACTCACCATTTCCACACTTTGACTAGATCATCCAGGGATCCTGAGACAATCATTTCAGAGTTATCTTTTTGATTCAACCCCCAGGCAACTGACCAGATGGCATCATCATGAGCTAGGATAGGGAAAAATGATTATTCATCATAAGAGTTATATTTCAAGCACAAGAACTCAAAAAGATACATGCTATGGCAGGGAGTTTGCAGGCAGAATGAATTTCCACAGTCATGAAATTCACTGAGGTCCTTGAGATACTGAAGTCTGTTTCAATCATGTATTTATAGAATTCACCTATCTAGTTCCATGCCTCCATTAATGGAGGGGTTTGGAGCAGCTATATTACCTTTCTATTCAATCAAAGCCCAAAAGATTAAAATAGCTTTAAACCGTACAAGAGAACACGGTTTTTAAAAAGGAGGCGGTAGCTGGAAAGCTCCCTAAGAACCACGAAATCCAGTCCACTGGCACAGAGGCGTCCACTTACAGGTCCCGGGTGGATTAAAACACTATCTGCCCAGAGCTACCTTTTCAGACCAACCCTGTGATGTCGTTACTATAGCGGGGATCTAGCGAAGAACTTCTTTCACCCCTGCAAATCTACATTACGCTGCTTTCTGGTGAGAAATGAAGGCCGGAACAGTGTTTCATACCTTGTTCTTGCTTGAAGAGAATGCTGTACTGAAAAAAGAAGAGGAATCCCATCACTCAGAGAAACTCCTCACCTGTTCCTTATCCAGCCAACGCTCTCCTAACAACCCCTTAGCAGGGGCCCTCAAACTGCGGCCCCGCGGCCCACTGTCCCCCTCACAGCCCCCAGGGCTGCCAAGTTCCTTTATTTAAAGGCCACAGAACAAGGGTTTTGTTTTTGCTGTAGCCCGGCCCTCCCGCACACAGTCTGACGCACAGGGAACCGGCCCCTAGTTAAAAACTGTGAGGACCCCGATCTTGGGCTTTCTGGGGCCAAAGGAACAAAGGTCCGGACCAAGAGGAACCTCGGGCCGGCGGGACAGGGCTTCTCCAATCTTCCCGCTCACTCCCCTTCTGCCCGAGAAACGTTTAAGAAACCCAGGGTAGGCAGGTATGCGTGACAGAAGCAAACGTTTGCTGACACCAAGGCCTAACTCTGTGCTTCCCCACGGGGGTCCCGAAGCGCGGTCTGGGAGGTCGGGGGAGGACGCCCCCAATAGAAGGAGGTGCCACAAGGGAAGAGATCATCAATGACGTAACTCCTCGGGCCGCGCTTACGTCACCTGCTCCTGGCAGGGGCCCTCGCCGGACCCGTTTGGGGCCTCCTGGCGGGGGCACCGGGAGGAGCGGCTATTTCCCGCTCCAAGCCGCTTCACAGAGCGGGGAAACCGAGCTGAGTCCTTGCCCAGGGCCCCCCCCCCGGCCAGGGTTACTGCGCACACACGGAGCCCCCCGGGGGCGGGGGGGAGGGTCGCTGCAAGCTGGGAGGGGGCTGGGCTTCGGGGGCGGGGTCACACCTCCCCTTACCTGGACGCTCATTTCTTCAGGCCAGGAGAATCGGCACAGGCGGAATGTTCTGTGAAAAGGAGGCGTCTTAGGGGCAGCCTCGGCGGAAGGGAGCCCGCGCCCAGAAGCTGCCCCCCTGTCCCTGGTTCTTCCCCCCCGCCCCTGGCCATGGAGCACCTCCGGCGGGCGGGGAGCACGGTCTGAGGCCGACTTCCCGCTCTGCCCTGGCAGATGCCCCCCGCCAGTTGCCCCCAGGCTCCCCGGCCCTGACCCACCAGCTCCGGGATGCCTTGCAGCGGTGCTCAGTTCAACCTCTTCCTTAGCGACAGCGGCGCCGGTTTATGACGTAGAGCTGAGGACGGCGGCGCGCGCAGAGATGACGACAAGCCTCCGAATGCGCGCCACGCGGCACTGTGGAGTCCGTTCGCTCCCGAATGGGCTCTGGAGGAAAGGAAAGAAAGATGAGACGGCCCTCAGGCCACGCCTCTTAGATTAAGGAGCAGAAGTGCCCGCCCTCTTCCCCGCCCCCCCACCCCGGGGCTCTAAAGAGTCAAAGAGGGAGCGGCCCAGGCCCCCCCCCCTGCGGCCAGGCCCCGCCTCTTTCTTTGGACTCAAGAGGCGAAGAGATAGCGAAAGGGGAGGAAAGGCTGAAACGGCTTTCAGGCCGCGCCCATTCGTCCTGACTCCGCCCCCACTTTTAGAGCCCCGCCCCTCTCTCCAGACCACATGGAAGTGGGGAAACAAACCCAGCTGGGGCAATGGGAGGGGCGAGAGCGTGAACAACAATCCCCGCGAAGCGCGGGGCCGCCGGGTAAGAGTCCCGGGGTCTGCTCTCGGGCTCCACCTGAAAAAGGGTGGGCAAGGCCCTGACTCCTCCCCACGCACCGGGCGGTCGACTCAGCTTCTGGGAGCCCTAGGCCGTGACGTCCGACTGAAGCAGCCGAGTGTCTGCATGTGTGCCGGAAGCTTCTACGCCGAGAGTTCCTCGCCGAGCCGACCAATGGGCACTGGGCTGCCGCCGGTGGGAGGGGCTTCAGCTCCCGCGCGGCGGCGCTCTCGGCTGCAAGGCTAGGGTACCCAAGCAGAGAGTATAGTCCATTTCACCGCCGCTGCTTCGATTTCACCGCCGCTGCTTCGATTTCACCCGCTTGCGGTCAATTTCACCTTCTTGAGATCAGTTTCACCCGCATCGGTGCGTTAGTCTCGGATGGGTCAGCCTGTCTCTCCCCTCCACCCCCGAAAGAGCAGGTCTGACTCTGTCACTCTCCTACTCCATAAACCCCCGTGGCTCCCTACTGCCTGCAGCAGCAAATACAGATTCTGTCTGACATTCAAAGCCCTCCAGACCTGCTCCCTCCCCCTTTCCTCCTCACATCGTGTCCCGTTCCAGGAGATCCGCCACCCTGAGCCCTTCTCCCTGCCCCAGGCATTCGCGCTCTCCCTCCCTGATGAGAGGCTCTCCCCGGTCCTCTGTGCCGCCCGGCTTCCTACAGGTCCCATGTCTACAGGAAATGTTTCTCTTGGGACCCGAAGGCAGAGAAGAGGGAATCCTGTGGTCCGTGTTTAGTTGTGATGTTAAGGAAAAGTCCATTGCACACCCCTCCCCCGCCCCAGCGCGCCTCCCCTCCCCTGAGATGTGTTCTCCTGGCTGGAGAGAGGGATCCGGCAGGAGACAACCAATAAAGGCCCCCTTTATTCTAGCGCCTCCCCGCTCCCCATTATCTCCAAGCCGCCCTTCATCCATCTTGTCTGCACACCGGCAGGCAACCTGCGAGGAGCATCGACGGGGTTCGGTGGTTGGAGGGGGACCCTTGGAGGCAGAGCTCCTCAGATCCAGTCTCGGAGAGTTACTAGCAGGGCGACCGGGACCAAGTCACTTAATTCTGCCTCAGTTTCCTCAACTGTAAAATAAAGGATAGCACCGACCTTCCAGTCTTGTTTTGAGGCTCAAATAAGAGAATATCAATTACTATTGATAATATTAATAATATTAAATATTAATGCTGAGTGCCAAGCATTGGGTTGGACCTAGTAGGCACTATTATCATATTGTTGCTGTTTTCTCCCCCATTAATCTGTGAGCTCCTGGACAGCAGGACGGTCTTTGCTTTCCTCTATATCCCCAATACTTAGCACGGTGCCTGGCACACAATAGGTGCTTAATAAATGCCTTTTTTTTTTTTTTTTTTGGTTTAACTTGATATGAAGACCCAAAAATGGTAGTGAGGAGCTAGGCAGGTTTTAATGCTGATGTAGGCAAGTTACTTCCCTGAATGAGAAGCTAGGTGGCACAATAGGCCTAGGTCTGGACAGAGTCAAGAAGAATTTATAATCTGGTCTTGGACATGTAACAGCTCTGCGACTCTGGGGAAGTCCCTTAACCTCTATCAGCCTCAGTTTCCCCAGCTATAAAGTGGGGATGATAATATAACCATCTATTTCATAGGATTTCAAGAACAAAACATGTTTAATATATGTCATATATGTAAATGACTTGTAAAATTTAAAGCTCTAAATTAATGTTTATTATTTTCCTCTTTAGACCTTGTTTTCCTCTTCTATATAATAAAGAAGCCCGCCTGGATAGCTCCTAGGAACTGTCTAGGAACAGTTCCAAGAACTGCATTCTACCGTGGAAAGAATAATAGATTTGAAGACAGAAGCTCTGGATTCTAATCCTGACTGCTACTTATCTATATCGCTGATCTTGAGACATCATCTTCTATGTCTAAGCCTCGGTTTCCTTATCTGTAAAATAAAGTGAGTGGACTAGGTAACATCAAAGACCCCTTCCAACGCTGAATCTATGATTTATGACCCCAAATCACAGGGTTTCCCAGCTGGAAGGAATCTTACCGGAGTTGGACAATTTTCAGCCACTTACAGTATCAGGAGGTACTGTTCTGGGAAGATCACTCCCATATGTGGATAAAATATCTCTGAAATGATCATGTTGGCCAACAGAAATAATGTGGAAATAAGGTTGGGGAGCGCCTTTGGAACGCCGATTGGGGAGAATATTGAATGCCAAGCCAAGGAGAGGTAGGCATTGAGGGATTTTTTTCCCCCACAAGAATGACATTGTTTAAACTGTGCCTTGGAGAAAATATTGAGCCAAGATTTATGAGGAATGAGTTTGGAAAAGGAAAGGAAACAAGTTAGAAGACTATTAAAATAGGGAAGGAGGCCCTGAATTAAAGTCGTGTCAGTGGAGTTGGACAGATGGATATGAGATATTGCAGAAGTAGAATTGGCCCTTCTTGGAAACTGGCTGAGAACAGAGGTTAGAGAGGAGGATATGGCACAGGACAAATAATAGATTTTTACTTAAGCACCTACTATGTACAAGGTACTATCAGTTTCTGACATAGCTGCCATATAAATTCACAGATCCTTAGAGTGGGAAGAAACCCTAGAAGTAATTTTGTCCCTCCTCCTCTTTTGACAGAAGGGAATCTGAGGAGTTAAGTGGTAGGTCAGCAAAATTGACATGCAAATCTTGGGCTGACCGAGTCCAGGACTCTCCTTTGGTACCATAGAGTTAAGAAATCTATGTAAAATAATAATAATAAGCCACGTTATAGAAGGGTTCTATTATCTGTCCTGGGTAGCAGCTCCTGTGAAAGGCAGAAAAGGCTTGTCACGGTGTAAAACAAAACCTCTCCCCTCCTGAACCTTCAGGGAACGAATAAATCATTCAGCTTAACCAAGTTTTCCAGATAGCCAGAACACTAAAAAGTTTATACGACGCTCCCGTCCCCTCCTTGCTTCTTCACATTCTCATTCCTCGCTTGTTTTCTTGTCTCCTCCAATATATTTCCTAGAATGAAGTTCAGACATCCTTGCCTTCATGAAAAAAAAAACGTTCCCAGGCAACCATCCCAGCAAGCCAGGCTCCTGGAGTCTGTAGCCTGAGCATCTGTTCCTAAGACAGCAGGCTCAGGAGGAACCCAAGGTGAGGCAGTCTGCTCCAGGCAATGGCTCACCACCTTAAAACCCACCGAAATGCAGCCAAGGATGTATCTGCTCCTCTGCCATCCTTCCTTCTGCTTATCACATCTCACACCTCACTCTGACCCAGACATCACCCTCACAGGCTCAAGCATTTCATGAAAACAAAAAAAAAACTTGCAAAGAAAAAGCAAACCTAGCTTCAGACTTTGGGGGAGTTATTGTTTTATATCATTTATAAATATTTGATAAAATTTATATAATTTATAATGTCTGACTAAGCACCAGAAAAAGAGGATTTTTGTAAGAAATTGCATAAAACGATGAATCTCCCTTTCATACACTGATTTTTGGGGTCATTGCCAGTTGTCAGCCTTCATTTTGCCCCTGGACTTGAATGATTCTGGAGGAGAGAGCAAGGTAAGCCTGATGACTGCCTCGCTTAAATTCACACTCAAGTCATCACCCTAGGGATATCCTTGGTCTCCTTTGAGAAGGAAGGATGAACCACAATTTGGTTTCTTACATCTTTAGGACAGAATGTCTTTCTGTCAGGGGGATGGGTAAGGGAGAGCATGGAGAAATTTAGATAATGTAAAATCAATACATCTATAAAAATTTTTAAGTATATAATAAATGTGACACTCAAGTATATAATATATACATTTGAGTATGTTATAACTGTGATTACTTTCAAAACTTTCCCGCTTGTCTGGGCTTCCTTCTCAACTTCCTCCTTTTTTCTTCTGTGCATTCACGTCTGTTTTGGCAGCTATAGCTCCTGAACCGAATGGGGGAGAGGGCAGAGCAGAAAGGATCCTGAGAAAGGAAGTGCTATTGAGGATGAGACCTGAAAGCAGGTGGGTCCGAGTTCAAATTCTGAGTCTCGTCCCTCATACCTGTATTACAGTGGATGAGCCATCTTATTTACAGATAATATGCTGATCTACAGAGGTGGGAGAAGGTCTGGGCAGAGAGTAAGACCCACAGACAGACCCTCTGAACTAGGAGTCAGGACACGTGGCTTCTAGTCTTGGTTCTGCCCTGTATGGTCTGGAGCTGGTCTTCTCCACTCTCACCTTTCAATATCTTTTAAATGGCAATAGTTTTGTGAGGATTACCCCTCCCTTCGCCAGCTTGTCTCCTTGTGCTGCATCATTAGAGAGATTTTCCTGTAGCTTTTCAAAGATTCTGCCCAGAAATGGCTCAGAGTCCAGCAATGATGACTCCCAAACTCCTAGCTGGACGGATGAGTGCTTTCCATTGTTTTCCCTAGAAGTGGGAAATGGGAAGCACTGAGTCATTCACTCTTCCTCCTCTTCAGAATACTTTACAATTCAGAAAATGCTCTCTTCACAACAATATTGTGAGGAAGGCAGTCTGAATCTCATCGTTCCTATTTTATGGATAATAATTCAAATCCAACCATAAATATTTTCTGGCCATGTGACCCTAGGTAAATCACTTAAAAAAAAATCTCTGCTTGCCTCAGTTTCTCCATCTGGAGATTGGACAAGTTGCTTGACCTCTCTGAAACTCAGTTTCCTCTTCTGTGAATGGGAATAATTACAGCTGTACTATCTATCTCACACAGCCCTTTTGGGGCTCAAATGAAATCAGAGATATAAAATGCCTTCCAAACTTTCAAGTTCTGTGTAAATGTTGGTTCTTATTATAAGAATCTCATGCCATCTCTCCGGAGAGTTAGAGTCCAAGCCATTTCTATGTTGCATATGCTCTTTGAAAAATAATTTAAGCTAATCTAAGGGATGATTCATTGCTTTCCCTTGCTCTCGGCCCCCCTCAGAACTCTTCTGTGAATCCTGGAGAACATCTGTGGAGCAGATCGAGGGCTTAGGATTTGGAATGGGGTCACTTCATGCTGAGGAACTGAGTCACACCCGCCTCTTGGTCTGGTAATACAAGTGGATGTGACAAGCCATGCAGCTGTGGGAGAGGAGGGAGTGGTCATAAATCTGGACTGATGCTGATGGGATTCGGGGGTGGGGACTCCAGCTGCAACCTCTGTCTGGAAGATGAGGGGATTTTGTTGCTGTTTACACAACACCATGGAGAATAATAATAACAACCCCAAAAAGTCTATCAAGTTCCTGGAAGCAGCGGGTAAGAAGCCCTTCAACTCCTTGTGGGGAAATGAGTAGCAATGGGACCCTTTACAGAGCAAACTGAGATGCCTACAGTTCCTCTCAAAGCCGAATCCCCCCAAATCTAGGAAGGAATCCTCTCAGATGCTATTCTCAGAGAGATGAAACACGACATACAAAAATCTGTGATTTGATCCTTGTAAAGAACTCCCAGCATGGAAACTCCCTCCTCTCTGCCCAGATTTTTAAGAAATTACTTGAGACTCAGAGATATTTTAAGTGATTTGCCCTGAATCACATAACTAGTAAGATTTAGGACAACTAGGTTTCTCACTGGTTAGAGCGCTGAGCTTGTAGTCAGGAAGACTCATCTGCGTAAGTTCAAATTTGATCTCAGACACTTTACTAGCTATGTGACCAGAGGCAAGTTACTTCACACTTTGCCTCAGTTTTCTCATCCGTAAAATGAGCTGGAGAAGAAAATGGCGACCACTTTAGTATCTTAATCAAGAAAAACCCCAAAGTGGGTCAGACAGATGTGACTAAATTAACAGAACAAAACAAATCCTAGCTCAAGGCCACAGGAAAGTTTGCCCAGTTTTCCCCTAAAATTCAGCATGGTCCTTCCTCCTCCCAATCCCCTAGGTCCCTGTGGTTCAAGCATAGCACAGGAAGTAGCTGGAGTTCCTGGAACACTCAGAAAGGGATCCAAGAGAGGGACCCCAGAGATAAGAAGGACCCATGAGGGTATGGGCGAGGGGTTCCTGGGGACAATGTCAGGACTCTTTGACCTAATAGTAAGGAAAAGCTCTGGCCCAATAGTGTAAGGAAAGAATTCTGGGCTCTGGTATAAGAAAGATTTGGACCAGTCACTTTCCAAAGTCATCCAGCTCCAACATTCTTTGAGTCCCAGGTCTAGAAGCAATAGGATGGAAAACAAGGAATGAATAATTTTGTGGACGGCCTTGAATGCCAGACTAAAATGCCTGGGCTTGACCTTCCAGGAAGGGAAGGCTGATTCATGATAATTTTGTTTATACTCATTCTTCATAATGCCTGGCTTTCTAAAGGTCCATATTGGGCTCTTGGGATTGGGTGTGAAGTTGGATAATCCCTTCCTTTTCTCCTGACAAGGGGCAGGTGGTCCAGGTGATATCAAAGATCTGTTTTAACATCTGATTTCAATCAACCAGTGTTGATCCTCATATAGTCAAATGACTTTTTAATGTTTGTGTAGATATAGTGATATGCACCTCATAACTTCTTCAGTTGTGTCTAATTCTTCGTGACCCCATTGGGGTTTTCTTAACAAAGATACTGGAGGGATTGGCCACTTTCTTCTCCAGCTTATTTTACAGATGAGGAAATTGAGGCACACAGGGTTAAGTGATTTGCCCAGGGTCACACAGCTACTAGGTGATGGAGACAGAATCTGAATTCAGATCCTCCTGACTTCAGAGTCACAGAGTAAGAATCACAGAGCAAGTTCATAACCAAATTTGAACTAAACCCCAGATCTTCTGAAGATCTAGCAAGGAAAGGGAGCTGCAAGAGAGTGAGCGTCTGCGAGAAGACAAGACTCTAGCCTGAGGACCAGATAAAGGATAGAGAAGTTCATTACTGCCCATCAAAGAATTTGTTTTAGGGTTTTGTTTTGTTTTGGGAGAGAGGTTGGGAGAGAAAATCAAACAGGTGTTACCACCACTAATTCCTTATACCAGTCATGTTGATAACTCTCATTTGCTTTCTTCTTCATACCCAACTGTTACTATCTCTAAGGACCTGGAGGTCCCAGTGAGCACAAAGAACAGATGTCTGTGTAATTGTATATAGAATGCTGAGATCACACTTGGTGTGAAGGTAAGGCATGAATTGGATAAGGTCCCTTTCAAAAGGGAACAAAAGGAATCATAGGATGTTAAAGCTGGAAGAGACCTAGAGTATTCGAACAAAGAACATAGAATATTAGCAGTAGAAAGGGACCTTGGGCTTACTTAGATTAATCCTCTAGTTTTATTTTTAATAGAATTTTTAAAAGTTTTATTATTGAGTTTAGTTTTTAGGCCAAAATAATTTTTTATTAATCCCAAGTAAACTATTCATTCTCTCTCTCTCTCTCTCTCTCTCTCTCTCTCTCTCTCTCTCTCTCTCTCTCTCTCTCTCTCTCTCTCTCTCGCACACACACACACACACACACACACACACACACACACACACATGCATCTAAACAAACCAATTACTGAGTTTAATAGCACATACCCTATTCTTTAGAATTCTTACCTCCCATCTAAAAGACATAATCCTTACCTCCCATCTCAGTTCTCCAAGATCAGGATTAAACATTGAAATTAATAGTATGATACAAAGAGAGAAAGAGAGAGAGACAGACACAGAGAGAGAGATACATATCTCCACCAATGTGTTAACACTTGTACCTTCCCATGGCTTTTCTAATATCTACTTTTTCTATCTTTTATTACCTTTGATTTGATGGGTATGTAAATAAAATTCACAATAATGTGTACCTTATGACTAATGATTTGGAGTAAACTTTATTATGGTGGTGGATAATTTCCAATTCTTCTTTTGAAATCTTTTGATCATTTATCTGTTCCATAATAAATCTTCATCATATATTTGTGCCTATTTCCTATATATCTTGATTTTCAAACTCCCCTCATAGGTGCTCCTGTTTGACAGTTTCTATTCTTATTTTAGGTACATTGATTTTGTTTGAGCAAAAACTTTAATTTTATATCATCAAAGTTTTCCACTTTTGTATTTCACAAGTTTTACCATCTATTGTTTGACTTTTGAATGATTTTATTGACACTGTATAGTTGTACTTTCCCCCAGTCAGTCATTAAAGGCAATTCCTTCTATTCTTTAATTATTTTTTTTTTACTGATAAGGGATTTTCTTATGTGTAGGTTACATATTCATCTTCAGTATCTTGTGCCATATGATATACACATTTGGGCTAAATCTGATTTCTGTCAAATTGCCTTTGCCTTTTCCAGTTCTTGAGAAATAGAGGGTCCTTATCAAGAAGTCTAGGCTCTTGAGTTTAACAAATATTGGCCTATTTTATTTAATTACTTTGGGGACTTGCCATCCTAGTCTCTTTTATCAACCTTCTTGTTTATTTTTTAAGTGGTATCATGTTAAAATATAGTTTGTAATCCAATAATGCCATACCTCCCTTTTTTTTTTTTCCTGAGGCAACTGGGGCTAAGTGACTTGCTCAGGGTCACACAGCTAGGAAATGTTTATGTATCTGAGGTCAGATTTGAACTCAGGTCCTCCTTTCTTCAGGGTTGGTGCTCTATCTACTGCGCCACTTAACTGCCCCTTAATCCTGCTTTTTAAAATTAATTTCCTAGAGATTCTAGAGCCTTTGTTCTTTGTTCCTTCAAGCAAATCTTATCAAGCTCTAATCTTATTTAGTTCTATATAATAACTATTTAGTAGTTTAGTTGATATCTCCCAAGTTATTTTAGGTAATATATTAACATATTATATTGATGCCACCTAGCCATGAACAACAAATCTCTCCAATGACTTAAAGCTTCTTTTATTTTTGTTTTATACTTATAACTATATAACACCTGAGTGTGTCTTGTTAAGGTTAATTCCCAGTTATTTTATTATTTTTAGTTATACTGAATGGAATTTTTCCTTCTAACATTTATTGATTTTATAGTACTATATAATGATAATTTCTATGGTTCTATTTTGTTCTTTACTGAAGTAATTTTCTCCAGTTTCTTCCTAATTTATTAGGTTTTCTAAGTACACTATTAAATCCTTTCATTTTTATAAAGGAAGACACCAAGGCCCAATGAGAAAAGAGGGATATATCTAATATCACTAAGGAAATCTTTTTCTTGCCCAACCGTTCCCCCATTTTAAAGCTAAGAATAGATATTTTATTGGGAAAGCTAGGTGGTGCAGTGGATAAAGTGCCAGGCCTGGCATGAGGGAGACCAGATGCCAAATCCAGCTCAAACCTTTCCTAGCTGTGTGACCCTGGGCAAGGTAGTAAACTCCATTTGACTCACTTTTCTGATCTATAAAATGAGCTGGAGATGGAAATGGCAAACAGCTGCAGTATCATTGCCAGGAAAATGCCAAGTGGGATCAAAAAGAGTCGGACACAGCTCAACAACAACAAATACATTTTATCAATATTGATTTATTAGCTAGGTAATCAATTAACAGAGAAAGAAACCTGACTTTTTCTTAAGTGCAAAGTTAATAAAGCCAAGATCAGTTTTGGAAACAGGTTTGAAACTTCCCTCCTCCTTGTCAGCAGTATCCCATCCCACTCTCCAACCTCCCTTAACTAACCTGACACAATCCTCTCCCAATAAAGCTTGACTGTTTAGAATACCAATGAATCCATCTTCACCTGACTTCAAGTCCCATTTCTTCCATGAAGACTTCAGGAGATTAACCTTTCCCTCTTCTGATTGGTCTGCTCCACCCATTTACTGCCTTCTGAAATATCTTTGGGGTTCCTTTATGCTGCTTTTATATTTATGCCCTGTTTGGATGCTCCATCTTGGCTTAGAGGTGACCCTGGTTTCCCAAAGAGTATGCCCAAAGAACATAAACTCTTGCAGCCCCTCCCAAACTGGAAAAGCTTTAAGTTTTCTAAGCATCAGCCTAGCTAAGGTTGTGGGGAGACTCATCATCAAGTTGCTTACAGAGTGATTTGTTATTTTTGGACACTGAAAATCACCAAGATGGTTTTATTGGGTTCCTTATATCTTTTTCTCCATGTGATATATTGGGAAACAAAATAAAATCCAGCAGAGATTCCTATAGAGTGTATTTAGAGCAGTCCCACTGCTTTTCTCGCATGTCTTATTCCTAAATCTGATTTCTATTTACATATAGAGCACATTAAGGGCAGAGGTGTTGAGGTCTACTGTGGTGGGTCCACATGAGGAAAATAAATGGTTGTAGAAATGTTGGCAAATCTGGTCCATTTTTATCTATTTATTGTCCTTCCCCCAAGTTCTCATCAATTCCACCTCTCTTGTAGGCACAGAGACTTCATGGAATTGTTAAGAACCTGAGGAAAGATTGTTCTTCTGGCTTCTGGATTGGAGAGAACATAGGACAATTTATTTCCTCTAACAAGGAGAGGGTTTTGTTTTGTTTTGTTTTTGCAAAGGTTTGCATTTGAGCCTTGGTTATCTTTCCCTCTGAAGCCAAAAGGCAGTCTATGGCAGGGTTCTTAAGTTGGAAGACAAAAACCCCTCACATCTTTCTTTCACTAAAATTAATTTGCTTTATGGTAACTATGTACTTATTTTAGCTACATAAAATATTATTCTGGGAGGGGTCCATGGGCTTCACCAGACCAACAAATTGGTCCATGATACAAAGAAGAACCCCTTGTCTAAAAAAAGAGTTGAATATTTTTAAAAGTATAGAATCTCTTTATATTAATCCTGTTGCCTCAATTTCCTCATCTGTAAAATGGCTAAATAAGGAAATGGCAAACCACTTCATTATCTTTGCCAAGAAAATCCCAAATGGGGTCATGAAGAGTTGGACTTAACCCTGTTGCCTTATAGAAAGTCATTTAACCTCTCAGTCTCATTATATTACCTGTAAAATGAACTGAAGAAGAAAATGGCAAAAAAAAAATCCCAAATGGGGTCAGGAAGAATTGGACTTAACCCTGCTACCTCAGTTTTTTCATCTGTAAAATGAGCTAAAGAAGGAAATGGTAAACCACTCTAGTATCTTTACCAAGAAAATCCCAAAGGGGGTCACGAAGACTCAACTGAAAGAGCTCAAGAATAGCAACTGCCATGACCGCTACAACAAACCATATGGTTGTTATGAAGATCAAGAGGAGATAATATACGTGGTGCACTTGGCAATATCACTATATCACATATTATCACTATATTTGATCATTCTATTAATGCTAGCTATTGTCATTTCTGTTATTATTATTATTAACATGATTCCAATGAGCGCTTAGAGGAATAGGCTTGCCCTTATGGCTGTGATGGCTACAAGGGACCGGGTTTGAACCTGTGGTTCTGCATGGCAGGGGGAAGGAACAGGAACTAAGTAGTGGGATAAGCAGAGGACAGTTTCCTGGACAACACCCTAGGAAACCAAGGGAAGAATTGCAGAAGTCCCATTTCCCTTGTTCTGCTGATCTGTCTGAATGCATCTCCCCTCCTTCCTCCTTTTCTGGCCTTTTTTCTCCTCTCCTCCCCTCTCCTTCTCCCTAAATTCGCTCCATTCTCTGCAACAGATGTTAGCACATAAACTGCAATTATCTTTATTGGGATGTTTTGCTCATGCTCATCATTGAGCGCTGCAGGAGCAAATAACCACGTATCCCATGAAATAATGCTTCTCCCATCCTTTGGGCACAGGATGAAATTAACTCCATCAGCCTCTTCATCTATTTCTGCAGGGAGAACCTATAAACCATCCTTTCCCTTTGTCTTCTGGTTTCATTTAGTTTGGGAACATCACCGTGGCTGTATTTCAGTCCTTCCCTCAGGATGTGATTTATTGGCTGTAAAGCAGAGATCTCACATTTTAAACAGCCCAGACATTCACTCGCAGTATGATCTTGATAAAGCGCTTCTCTGAGCCTCACTTTCTCCATCTGTTAAATGGAGATGATAATGTTCACAATGCCAGTTTCGCAGATAGATGGTGGAAAAGACTGTCTCAAAATTACGTGATTCTTTGCACTGTCTGCTTCTTCAACCCTCACTCCACCATCAAGGGACCCTGGATCATAGAAAGCTGAAAGGGACCACCCAGGACAGAGGATTCTTTTGCATTTTTGTTTGTCTTAGAGCTTTTATAGGCTCCAAAGACCTTTATCCCAACCACCCGTTCAACAGATAAGTCTCAGATCTCAGTCCAAGGCTCCATGTGCCCTTCAGAGTTCTAGAAGTACCCCGGAGGAGTCAGGGGTGATTTTCTCCTGCTGTTAGCTCTTGCCATTCAAAACTGCTAGTGAGGATCATCTCAATTCCATTTAACTAACTGATATCACTTAGTTTTTATGTCAAAGATAAATTAAGAACAGCAATATAGCATTTCCCCTCTGCCTTCTAAAACCTCGATCCTGAGATGAGTAGGCTTACTGTATAGCATTCACACCAGCAAGTTTGTTTTCAAAAATGAGTATCTGTAATTCACTCTTGGCTCCCTTTGATTATGATTAATCAAATGGGTCACTGAAGACTGGATTACTCACTCTCTAGGCTTTCCATAAAACCCAACCAGCATCTAGCTCCTGAGCTTCTAGTGGCTCATCACCCTGACTTTCAAAGTCCACAAGGTCATATCTGTCTCTAAAACTCTTCTATCTAAAACAGGAGTAACCTTTATGGTGTCCTGAGGGATTCATTAACAGGGTGATCAAAGATGATTTTCCAGTTAGTCAACAAAAGTTCATAGATTTTCCCATAGCCCATTAATATATCACCTTCATGTTCAGGAGATCTGAAATCTCTTTATCCAATTATAATCCATTAGTTTTTCATCTTCCCTCCACATTTTGTTATCAAATCCCACTCTTGGGTGTGCCCTGTCTTCCCAGCCTCCTTAAGATCACAGTACCATAGATTTTTAGTTGGAAGGGGCCATGGAGGTCAGCTAGTCCAATACCTCCATTTTACAAATCAGGAAACCGAGGCAACAAAGTGACTTGGCCTTTGTCATACAGGGAGTATGTGGCAGAGCAGAGATTTGAACACAGACCTTCTCACTTCAAGTCAACTGGTCTTTCTCTGGAACCAGGAATCATTTATTTTTTTCCTCCGCTATCTCTAAAATGGAATTGAACACAAAATAGGTGGTTATTAAAGACTGGATTTATGCATGCACACACGAATGAATGAATGGAATTTTATTTTGCTTATCACTCCTCCCCAAAATAGACTAAACTGAAATCTAAAACAGTATATAACAACACACTCACAACTAAAACTCATATAACAACACACACCACACACACACGATACCAATGCAGCACAGAGGGTTATGGGATACAGGGCATTCCTTGGGAAATAGAACAAGTGATAAGGATTGCAAGAACTCTCCACTCACATAGCCTCAGTTGGACTGGCCAAGCTAACATCTGTTTATGGGCTTTAGGGATCCAGAGGTCGACTGAGAATTCCTGAAGAGATGGTGATCCAATAGGAAGAATGTTCATCGATAGGAAGGTCTAGATTTTGAATTATGTCACAGACACAGTTTCTCCATCTGATGGACATGATTTATATACCTTTTATTAAGCCATTGATGAAAATCTTAAACAGCACAAAACCAAGTATAGATCTCTGGGGCACTTAACTAGAGACCTCCCACAAGATCCCTTAATGACCATTGAACTAGTTCTGAATCCACTTACCCCTTGACCACTGAACATCCTGGCTTATAGTACTCAATAGTGGCTTAACAGACTCGGCAAATGCCTTGCTTGAAATTCAGCCTGACTATGTCTATGGCATTCTCCTGATCTAATAGTATATTGACAGACTAAGAAAAAAAAAAAAGAAAGAAACAAGGTAAATCTGGAATTTTCAGTTCTTGATGAAGCTATGTAGGCTTTTGTGACTCTGGATTCATTTCTAGAAGTTCAGTAATTATCCTTTTAATAATATGGTCTAAAAATTTGCCAGGAATTGAATATTACCAATTATTGTGATATTAATAAACATAATAATTTAAACAAATTTTAGTAAACAAAAATGTACATAAACAAATTTTTATAATAAATAATAATAAACATAAAATTTTAAGACTTTGTGTCCTATTTAAAAAATCAAAACATTTTCCAACCTCTATTCCAACTGCTCCTCACTCATTCTACCCATCTTTCATTGTTGATTCATTGCAAACTGAAATAGCAAATTTCAGTCCCTACAGAGTTAGTGAAGGACTACTAGGTGCTTGCTTAATATTTCTATAGGCTTTCAATTAACTAGTAATCATTTGTGGTCTATTCTCCCTAATGTAAAGATCATTCCTATTGGCAGAGAAAGTGGGATCAAGATAAAAAATCATTAGTTCTATGTTCTCTCCTTCATTTGAGAAATGAGAAATAAGAAAATAGAAACAAAATAAGAACTGAGTAGTTGCATTATCCAATCCACAGTGAGTAGCCCTCATATTTTCTTGGATTATTCTCTTATTTTCAAATTTTAAAAAATCCCTTTTTGTTGTATCTTTATTACCATTGTTGGACAGTCTCACTTCCTTCTGAGCTTTAGAAAATGAACTTTTCTTCTTCATGATAGTGCATCCACTGTGATTTGTACTCTCACGTCACAGTTCCCCCAATCTGGTGCAAGTCAGATGGCACATGAACATCACCCTGACCTTAGTCATCAGTAAGAGCTAGGGACTCCTGGCATGGGGGAACACCTGTAATCTGTTTCCAAGATGGCTGAGATTGGTCCATGGAGAGTTCTAAGCTGTACTGGGCTAAGCCCATTGGGTTATTACACCAAGATCAACACCAATATGGTAAGCTTCAGGGGAGCTCAAGGAAGGGTGAAAGGAAATAGAGCAAGGCAGTCTTCAAGCTCCAGGTGGATCAATTGTGACACTGGACTGGGAGTATTGTGAGGCTCAAATGAAGTAATGACTGCTAGATTATCTCCAAACATTAATTGATGGTGATCTCAATGTGAAATCTCTGTATCCAAAGTGTTTGATATGATGCTAGGAAAATTAGCCATGTTAATAATTGTCTGATTATAAATTAAACTGGAAAGTATAAGGAAATTGCAATACCTACGTTCTCCTTGATGAACAAATAAAGGCACAGTGAAGTCAGTATCTCAAAGATAATACACAAAATTTACTGGAATACTTGATCACTTTGTCTCATAATGCTCATAAGAAGCAAAACCCAAAAAATCAGCATGAAGAAAAACACTTTTACAGTGCCAACAACTCATGTTGTTGCTGTGTAGTGTTCTTTTGGCTCTGCTCATTTTACTCAGCATCAGTTCTTGTAAATTTTCCCTGACTTTACTGAAATCAATCTGCTTATCATATTTTTATAGAACAATAATATTCTATAACATTCATATGCCATAACTTACTCAGCCATTCTCCCACAGATAGACATCCACTCAATTTCCAGTCCCTTGCCACTACAAAAAGGGCTGCTACAAACATTTTTGCACATGTGGGTCCATTTCCCTCTTTTATGCTCTCTGAGATAGAGACTCAGCAGAGATGCTTCTGGATTAAAGGGTAGGCACAATTTTGTAGCACTTAGGGAATAGTTCCAAATTGCTCTCCAGAAGCAATCCTATAGACTGATAGTATGTCCTAATTTCCCATCTTTCCCTGCTTTAAGAATTCTTAGCCTTTACTCAAACATGCTTGGATCAGTGAAGAAATGCACACATACACATTTTTAAGTTTAATCTGTTGTATTACTTCAGTTTCTGAAATCTGGGCAATCAACAAAACAATAAACCAAGCCCTGATGTGCAGTGATTGTAGACATCCACACTGAAAAGTTAACTATCAGCCTGCTGGTTGGGTAGAATTGGTTCCAGCCATGGATGAGATCCATAAGTGACTGTGGCACATACAGCCTGATTGAAATAGGGAGACAGTTTCAAAAAAATATTCCAGGTACTTTAAAGGAAGGAAGGAAGGAAGGAAGGAAGGAAGGAAGGAAGGAAGGAAGGAAGGAAGGAAGGAAGGAAGGAAGGAAGGAAGGAAGGAAGGAAGGAAGGAAGGAAGGGAGAGAGAGAGAGAGAAAGGAGGAGGAGAAAAGAGGGAAGGAAGGAGGGAGAGAGGGGAGAGAGGGAGGGAGGGAGGGAGGGAGGGAGAGAGGAAGGAAAGAGAAACAGAAGAAAGGAAGGAGGGAGGAAAAGAAAAGAAAGAGGAAGAAAGTCCCAGGTATGTATGCTCCATTAAAACTCATCCCTCTCAAATGTTATATATAGTTCTTAACACCAGAGGGGGCAATACTTTGTGTTTTTACCAGGATTCTTATCCATATTTCCTTAGCAATCTTATATACACTTTCCCCTAATTTTTAAATGCATAAATTAAGCTACATAGGATTATAAAAAACCCAATTATATTGAAATGTAGTTATCAAAAGATAAGTATACATGAATACACACCTGCGTTCAAATCTAGTCTCAGACACTTACTAGCTGGGTGACTCTGGCCAAGTCACTTAGTCCTATTTCCCTCAGATTCCTCTTCTGTAAAATGAGCTGGAAAAGGAAATGGCAAACCACTCCACTCTCTTTGCCAAGAAAAACCCAAATGGGGTCACAAAGGGTGAACCCGACCAAGATGACTGAACAACAATAAATGGGTGGACATATTTTCATTAGAATTTTAGGAATGATAAATCAGGCACCTTCAGTGAATCCGATGCAAGTGTTTGCCCCCAGCCTGTGATCCTCCTCGAAGGTCACAGTTGATTGGCACAAGATCAGCCAGCAGAACCTGTCTCAGAATCATCATCTTTTGTGTGTCCTGGACTCTTGGGGGAAGCTGGTGAAAACTGTGGATTCGTTCCCAGACAACGTTTATAAACATATGAAATATAATAGATGGGATTACAAAGGAAGGCAATTATACTGAAAGTTATCCAACTCTTAAAAATAAATAAGCCACTCAGAACATCAGCTCAGAATCCAAGCTCAGAACCTCGGATTTAAAGAAGGATGAAATATTATGGGAAAGAAGACGAGGTTCTGCTGTCTTGTGATACACAAAGCCCATCTTTATTCTCTATCATTCTGCCATTATTCTCCACCCCCTAGAAGAAGAGGAAGATTATGGGTTTCTACAAGAACTGATAAGACTTTAGATGGATTCCTTCCCTTACCCTGTTCTCTAATACAGTAAGTGAAACAAGAGGCCATATGAATGCACCATTGGCCAGGGCATAGGACTAGAGGAGGGGAGAGAGTGGAAAGATTGGGGGTAAATCCAAGGGAACATGGTACTAAAGCTGCTCAGCAGCCTATGGGGTTTCCAGGATCCATATGGTTTAGCCTCAGTTCAGTGGAGTTCCCTAAGGATAACCATTCTCTTTCTGGAGAGTTTTCTTTGATGTTTAGTTTTTTAAAAAATGTATTCTCTCCCTGCTGGCAAGAACCCCACAATCTTTATTCCCAACTCTGCCTGAACCCAAGCATCCTGACCCCTCCACCATCACTATTCTATGGCCGATGACTTCCCTTTATTTACAGCATAAAGTCTAAACTACTCAAACTGCTATCCAAGGCCATCTTTAATCTGACCCCAATTATCCTTCCCTGTCTTATGTTCCTTCACTTCCTAAAGCCGGCTTCCTCTTGCTGCCAGACTTATTTCAGATTTATTCCTTCCTGAAGAGACGTTTATTCCTTCTCTTCAGCTCAAGTGTCTCCTCCTTCATGAAGAAAGAAGTCTCTCCTCCTCCTTTTCTAGTCCACCCCTACTGATCTCTTCCCTCCTTAATTCAGTTAAAGTCAATCCAAATAAAGATAATTTAATCCAAAAGAGTTTATTAGTGAATTGTGTGCCAGGCCCTATGTTAGGTCCTGAGTCTGCAAAGACTCTAACTATTGAGGAGTTTTCATTCTACAGGAGGAAAGCAATATGTGCAGAGACGAGGAAACAAAATTAACCAAAGGCAATCTTTGACACCGTAATCAAGGAAGCCCTTTCAAAGCTCTGAAAGGAGTGAGTGGTTTGGGGAGATGGAAATAAGGAAAGAGAACATTCCAGGCAGAGGAGACAGCTTGCACAAAGACAGGAAATGAAATCAGGGAGCTAATCACTCAAAAAAAGCTTATGTGACTGAAATGGACCGTCGTGTAATAGAAATAGCAAGTGTGCCAACTGGATTGGAAATGAGAGCGTGAGCTAAGGACTCGGATAGCATCAGGCAGTCAGATAGCTCAGGCAGGAAGAAAAAAAGGAGGGAGGAAGAAAGGAAACAAGCATTTACTGAGCACCTACTGTGTGCCAGACACTGGTTAAGTGCTTTGGAAAAATGATCTCACACAGTCCTCATAACAACTTTGGGAGATGGATACTTGTTATTTTTTTAGTTAATGAAATTAAACAAGCATTTCCATAACATGATATTATAAAAAAGGGGATTGCACATGAACCTGTGCAATTATCCCCAGTTTACAATTGATATAACTGAGGCAGGCAGAGGGTAACTGATAACCGATTAGGATCACCTAGTCAGTAAGGATCAGGAAGAAGTCTTCCTGACTCTAGGCCCAGTGCTCTGTCCACTGGGCCATCTGGCTGATTTTTAAAGTTTTTAAATACCTTAATTTGTACTTCTTTAAATTTCTTTTATCATTGATGAGTCTTTTGTTGTTCAGTTTTTTCCAGTCATGTCTGACTCTTCGTGGGTCCATTTGGGGTTTTCTTGGCAGAGAGTGAAGTTGTTTGCCATTAACTTCTGCAGCTCATTTTACAGATGAGGAAACTGAGGCACACAGGGTTAAGGGATTAGTCCAGGGCCACCCAGCTAGTGTCTGAAGAGAAGAGGCTTTCTGATTCCAGGCCATCTTGCTGCCTTTTTAATGACTCTAGAGGAGGAGAAGGAAGAGGAGGAGAAAGAGAACAAGAACAAGAAGAAAAAAGATGAAGGGGAAAAGGAGGAGAAGGAAGAAGAGGAGGAAATGAAGAAGGACCAACAACAACAACAATAGTTCCCATTTTATTTTTTTATTTTTTTTCAAAACTTTTCAAAACATGTTTTTAACATTCACCCTTGCAAAACTTTGTATTCCACTTCTCCCTCCCTTTCTCTCTTTCCCTTCCCCTAATCAGCAAGGAATCCAATGTAGGTTAAACATGGGCAATTCTTCTATACACATTTCCACAATTATCATGCTGCACAAGAAAAACCAGATTAAAAAAGGGGGGCAGAGAAAGAAAAAATGAGAAAGAAAACAAAATGCAAACTAACAACAAAACAATGAATACACTATGTTGTGGTCCACACTCAGTCCTCACAGTCCTCTCTGGGTGTAGATGGCTCTCTCTACCACAAGACTATGGCACTGGCCTGAATCACCTCATTGTTGATGAGAGCCCCATCCATCAGAATTGATCATGGTATAATCTTGTTGCTGTGTACAGTGAGCTCCTGCCTCTGTTCACAGTTCCCATCTTATTAATCTCAGTTTATAGATGAGTAAACAGAGACTCAGTTCTATTAAGTAACTTGAATTCATACATGCAGCATAACAGGATTATAGTTTTTAGAACTGGAAAGTCTCTCAAGGGAAACGAGTCTAACTTCATCATTGGTTATAGGACAATGGGGGGCTGAGAGGCAAGAGAGAGTCACCCAGTCAAAAATTCTGAACATGGTCACCCAGCTGGCAAGTGGCAGAAGCAGGATTTGAATTCGAGTCCAAATCCCAGCCCTCTGCCTTTACCCCTCACTTGCTCATTTTGCATGATGTGCCAAATTCCAACTGCGACTGGGATCCAGAGTTGGGTGCTGGACATGGAATGACATCTAAGACATAGGCTGGAGCAGAATGGAGAAAAGGAGGAAAGCCTACTCCTTAAAGTAGGAGGTAACCGAGCTGTGGATCCTGCCTCTGAGGCTCACCAACTGAGGGACCATGGGGAGCTCTGACTCTCTCTAAGCCTCAGTTTCCTTATCTGTAAAATGGAGATGAAAATACAGGGTTCAATACTGAGGATCAAATAAAGTAATTCTGCCAAAGAGCTTAGCAAGTTTTAAAGTCTTTTGCAAAAGCCTACTAGCTCTGTATTCTTATTCAGCTACATCCAAGATACTGAGGGCCGAAGGTAAACAGGGTAAAGTGACCCATTCAAGGTCACACAGCTAGTAAGTGTCTGAGGCTGGAGTCAAACTCAGATCTTCCTGACTCCAGGTTCAATGCTCTATCCATTGAGTCACCTACCAGCCTCTAGTAATACAGTCATAGACAGAAAAATAGATAAAGAATTTATTAAATACTTACTGTATGCAGGCACTGTATTATATCCTAGGCTTCTAGGATGAAATACCAGCAAGCAGTCCCTGTCCTTAAGAAGCTGACATAATAATGGGGAAACAAAGCAAAAAAAGGGCTGAAGATGTTTGGGAAGTGACAGAGAAACCTGGTTCTGAGCAAAATGAGCCTCTATTTCCTTATATAGAGAGCCAGCATAATGTTGAATCTAAGCCAGGGTCTAATAAGCTAATAAATAGAATGTAAATTCTACATAATACAACCTTCTCTTTTTCCTCCCCTTCTTTCTCTTCCTCCTTCCCCTCCACCCCATTTACCCCACATTCTTCTCTTCTTTTTCCTTCTCTTCTTCCTCCTCTTCTCCTTCCTTCTCCTTCTCTACCCCTCCTCCTTTTTCTCCTCCCTTTCCTGCTCCTCTTCTTCCTCCTTCCATTTAAGGTCCTCCTCCTCTTCTTCCTTCTCCTTCTCCTCCATCTCAGTCCAAGACAAATCATTGAGTATTTCCCCAGACTGATTTTTTTATATGTGTTTTGGATTTGCACAATGCCCCTCCCTCTTCCAAATCTCTTGGTAAGGGAGTTGACCAACCACCGTCAAATCTCGAACAGAGTTGACACATAAAGGCTGTCAGTGATTGAGTTCATGTGTTTTAACCTTAAAAACACATTTGATAGTTCTCCAGAGCCTTCCTATAAAAAAGGAAAAGAACAAAACATTGTTTTCGAGGCATAAGACCAAACTCTTTAATGATACTTCTACTTGGGTACCAGTGAAGTCATCTCTGAGCCCAAGAGAAATGGGAGCCTCTGATTTTGGAAGGAACCATTCTGTTCTCTCAGAATTGGAGAAAGCCACAGCCTTTGAAGGGTTTCAGAGAGGACACATTGGGATTTGCACTAAATCCATTTGTTTCACATTTCACTTATCCTCACTCTGTGGGTCCACTGTAAATTAATTTGGCAGCTAAATTTACTGCTGCAATTTGCCTTCCAGATGTATAATTTATTCACGTCAGAAATAATTTATTGGATTCTTTTGCCGAGTGCTCACTCTTAGTGATGCTTTTGCTTTGGCTTTTTTCTTTTGTTTCCGGTGCCACCTTCGGAAATACAATTTTATTGTTTCCAGGGAGACCTTTGCAACTTCCCAGTGGCCAATCAATAGGCACAAGGGAATAGTTCTAGTCACATTACTGGTCACTTATTTGGATGGATGATGGAGTACCCTGGCCCCATCTGCACATATATTATTCGCTTTTGTCTTTGGGGCACTTTTGGGAAGATTAATTAGGTCCATCTGCAAGAAGAGCTCTGCCTTAGGGAATTCAGGTAAATAAAACAACTCCAGGAAGGCTAGGACCGCTGGAGGGGACAATGATGGGGGAGGTCGGAAGGCATTGGGGAAGCAGAGCTGACTTGCCTCCAGGTTAATGGGGTCCAAGACTGAACCACCAAATAAAAGGTGGGTCTTAATCTGAACCATCTTAACAACAACCTAATAAAGTGGCTGATGTACATCAATTCAGGAAGGGCCCACTAGAATTTGTTTATGTCTACACTCGCTGTTTATTTAGCCTTCTTTCCTGACTGAGACCCTCCAGAAAGCTGAGCCAGGGGCTCCGAGGGGGACAGCCTCCCGCACGACAAAGCTAAGGTCTTTGCCAGATGTAAGATAAGATCCTGAAGTCTTAATCTAGCTGAAAGGAACCCTAAAAGCCATTGATTCCAACCTTTTCATTAGACAGAGGAGGAAACTAAAGCTCAGAAAAGTTAAATGATTTGCCCAGCATCACCCAGGTAGGGGACATCAAGGGTAAGATTTGAACCCAATCTCAGGTTCTTTCCCCTGTACTCCTTCTCAAAGGAACAAAGAGTTAAGGTTAGATTGATCATGGATTCAGAGACTTTGGAGGACAAACAATCTAAACTCTGGTGACTCATTGACTAAAGTCCTAGTTCTGAAATCAGGAAGCTTTGAGTTCAGATCCAGCCTGAGACCCTTACCAGCTGTGTGTCCCTGGACAAGTCACTTAACCCTGTTTGCTTCAGTTACCTCATCTGTAAAATGAGCTGGAGAGGGAAATAGCAAACCACTTCAGCATCTTTGCAAAAAAAAAAAAACCCATATAGAGTCATGAAGAGTTGGGGATGATTTAATGACCAAACAACAGCAGCCTAACCCCCTCCTCTTATAGAGGAGACCCAGGGCCACAAGCGTGAGCTTAGCTGGAATTTGATCCTAGGTCCTCTGTCAAAGTCCAGTCTTCTGACACCATACTTCAGATTTCTGAGGTCTGTTAAGTATGAGATCCATGATCTTTGCTTCTGGTTCTCATTATATGAACCATAAATAGGAATCCTTTCATTTGGGAGCAAAAACAGTCAGAGACGACAACACAAAAGACAATGCAAAGGCAGAGGAAATGGTGGTGGTAGTGGGGTCAGCCCAGGTGTAGACAAAGAACAGTCTGGCGGATAGTTCAGTCACATCCAGAGGCCCTGCCTAAGTCCGAGCCTCCTCAGAAGAAGGATGCCATGGGAGAGGACTCTGGAAAAGGGGGTGGAAGAAAGAGCAGCCTCTTAGAGTAAAAGTAAAAGTAAAAAAAAAAAAAAAGCAGTAATACTGATCATCTTGCCCTATCCTACGGCAGCTCCCTGGTACACAGCCCTGCTGGCTTCACCCTAGTTCTGGCTCTGAATGGAAGACAGGCACCAGAAAGAACAGTTCTGATTTTACTACTAATTGACTGTGTGACCTTGGATAAGCCACTTAAATCCTATGGAGTATCAGTTTCTTTATTGGAACATCTGATCTCTCCATTCCCCTCCCAGCTCTAAATCCTATGATTTGAGGAGTAACAACTGGGAATAAAGCCAAAGGCGGCCTCTAAAGGAGAAACTAAAAACTTTAATAACAGGGCGGGTGCTGGGTTATGGAAGACATAAGAATCAAACAAGAGGCTGTCCTCCTCCCTTGGACTATCAAAACTTTCCTCTCTGGAAAGGATCCATAACCAGAATTTCCCCAAATGCACATTTAACAAAGAGAGACCTGGGGGTCCTTTGTTCATTCTTTGCCAATCCTTCCCCTTAGAAAAGAGGCAGAGGCTGCAGGTCCTCCCTGCCTGCACTCAGACCAATCATGTACTGGAAAGTGTGGCTCATTGACATCACTTTTCTCAACGATCACGGGGGCTTCTTTTCAGAAATTGAAGGAATTTCAGAGACCTGCTAGAACAGTCACTCCTTTTTGAGGAACCTAAGGCATGAAGAACTTGGATTTATTTGCCCAGGATTTGAAACAATCTCACATTTCTAGAAGGCTGCAAGGTTTTAAAAACATTTTCCCTCTAACAGCTCTGCAAAGCAGAGAGCATCCCTATTATGATCGTTTTGCAGATGAGACAATTGTTTTTTAAATGGGGAACATCTTTACTTTAGGACTTTCTCCCCCTTACTCTCATACATTCTTTAGCAACAAAATCATAATCAGCCATTTTTTTTAGCCCCAAGCAAGAAACATAAATGGGACTTCACTTCATTTCCCTGGAGGGGGAGAGACAGAGGAAGCTGCTGTATGGTTGCATTCTATTTTAACCGATCATTTTTTGCTAAGTGATGCTGAGAAGTACTGTGTATGATGGATGGAGGGCTGGGCTTAGAACTGGGACAGCTGGGATTCACGTCACACACCCTCCCCCCTTCGTATGCTGGTTGGGAGTTTATATCTCAACCTGTCAAAGTCCTAGGTGACTTCCTAAGACTCTAATCAACCCATGAGTAACCAATCTACATTGGTAGAGGGAGTTAACTAGACCAGAGCTTCTTTAAACTTTTTCTACCCCTTGACCCCTTCTCACCCAACAAATTTTCACATAATCTTGGATATATAAACATTTAAAAGAGGTATGCAAATCAGACATTTATGGATACTAAATCATAATTTTGTGACCCCCTACATTCAGTTAAAAGATTCCATATGGGATCTCAAACCACAGTTTTAAGAAGCTGGGAACTTTAAATTAAAATTAAAATCATAGGTATAAACAAACACCCTCCCTTAAAAACCCAAACAAACAATAACCTCTGTGTTGAGCTCAGCTATTTCTATTACTGAAAGACTGAAAGTAGTTAGTACCCCCCAGAAATTTCAGTGCCATGGAGAAAAAGTCCTGATTGCTTCATCTCTAGTTCTGGTTCTGGATAATCAAAGGAACTTTAGAAGTAAACCTGATATTCAGACACCAAGTAGTATCATCTGAAGGGCAGAGACGTGGATTCTACCCATCTCCAGCCATGTTTTACTTAAGCAATTAAGGTATAGAGTAGGTCGCAGAAAAAGGAACAATTTGATTTATTTAAGCAATTAAGACGTAGAGTAGGTTACCAAAAAAGGAACAATTTTGTGTATGTGAAAACTGGAATGAAAACACCAATGTACAAATCCTACAATTGTTACACACTACCTGGGACAGTGAACAGATCACTTAAGTCTATTCTTTTTCTGTAAATGAAGGGGCTAGATGACATAACCTATAATAATTAATATTTATGTATCACTTTAGAGTTTGCAAAACACTTTACATTTGATCTTCACAATCCTGTGTGGTAGGTGCTACCCCAGTTAAGAAAACTGAAGGATACAGAAATGAAATGACCAGAGTCACAGAGTCCAGGGTCATACAATAAGTATTTGAAGCAGGATTCAAACTTTTTATTTCAATTGAACAAAAAGAAGTATTCTTTATAGATCCAAGTCAGTGTAATAGATACTTATTAATCATATGTGCAGTTGGTAGACTCCTAGATGAATTCTTGCCTGACGAAGAGACAGCAGACCCTGGAACCAAGATTCCCACTGGTCCTAGCGTGTGGGATCCCATTCTTCCTGAAAAAGAAGCAGTACTTTTGGCCAGGATGTCTGCTAGGATTGAAGTCAGGGGAATTAATGACTACAACCAAGTAATAAAACAGTATTCTGCAGAGACTGAGACCAAGCTCAGATTGATCAGTGCAAGGATATCAACGGCCCTCCAAGAGACATAAATTTTCCCTATTCTCGTGTTTTTAGGCCATATATTTTTATCACATGGGTGCCTTCATGCTTGTAAAGTATATGGGTTATCTACTCTTCCCATTGATGCATATGTATTTATGGCAGAGTTTCCTCCCCACTCCCCAATTTATGAGGGGGATCCTGGGCTGCTATTGTTCTTATTTATTTTGTCTTTTCAGTAAATGTCTTTGCTTTGAGTTAATTGTATCTTCTGCATAAATAGTGTAAAAGCAAATACACTAGACGGGGCTTGTCAGCTATAGTTTCAGGTGTATGGATGTAGAGTATCTCGAATATTGGTTACTCATCTATTGTTGCCCTTTCCAGTAGCAAGGGTGGGCAACGGGAGTGAGCAGGGAGAGGTGGAACAGAGGGAGAAAATTGTGATAGAAAGACAACTGGCAAGATGGGGGGAGGCAATTGGATATGGTCGGGGACAGGCTAGATACTATGGCTATGGGAGTTTTGCTCATTCACTCACCAATCATGACTTGGGCAAAACAGACCCAGAGGGATGGTCCATATTGGGGACTTGGGAAGAGAGAGCACCAATAGTAGAAAAGACAGAGGTGGGATAGATAGAAAGGCAGGGAAAGAGCCATTGAGGGGAGGTCTCTGAGTTCAGATCCAAGGCTGAGTCCGTCGTATAGCCACCAATCCAAGTAAGGGCTTTCCACCCAAAGGTTGGCCATGAAAGCCCCTCAATATGCTTCCTTGTGGTCATAACTCATGAAGCCGACGATTAGGGTGCGGAAGAGCAGTGATGGTAAATCTCAGGGTTAAGAACATGGGATTTTGATGTCCTACTTTGTCAGGAACACCATCCATCTGCAAGATCTCCTCAGCCTTGGAGTCACCAATGTCTTCTGTCCCCTTGACCGGAGGACGGATTGATGAGAACCTTCTTCCCTTTTCTCATTTCCAAATGTTTATTGACTAACTCACTACTCCCTGTTTCTGAGGCCCAAGCCTCCAGAGTCCTCAGTTTCCTTCTCAGTAAAATGAGGTAGGGATTGGTATGATTCCAGAGGACCAATAAGGAAGCCCATTACCCAACCTCTGACGCAGAGCAGATGGACTCAAGCTGCAGACCGAGGCAGATGGTTTTAGACATGGCCAATGTGGGAATTCGTTTTGCTCGACTATGCATATTTGTTACCAGGGTTTTGATTTTCTTTTCTTTCTTTTTTTAAAAATTTTTTTATTAAAGCTTTTTATTTTCATAACATATGCATGGATAATTCCTTGACATTAACCCTTGCAAAACCTCGTGTTCTAATTTTTCCCCACCTTCTCCCCACCCTGTTAAACCCTGTTAAACATGATAGAAATATATGTTAAATCCAACATATGTATGCATAGTTATACAATTACTTTGCTGCACAAGAAAAATCAAATCAAATTGGAAAAAATAAGAAAATAAAATGCAAGCAAACAACACCAAAAAGAGTGAGAATGCTATGTTGTAGTCCATCCTCAGTTCCCACAATTCTCTCTCTGGGTGCAGATGTCTCTCTTCATCACAAGATCATTGGAACTGTTCTGAATCATCTCATTAATGAAGAGAGTCACTTGATTTTCTTTTTAAAGAAAGTGAGGGTGACAAAAACAGAAAAAAAAGAAAAGAAAGTCTCTGAAACATTCATTTAAATGCCCAAAAGGAAGATCAGAAGGAATCACAGATAGTCAGAACAGCTCCAAAAATTGCACATTGAATTTCTATTGTTGTGGAATGGTCACAGTACATCCAACCCTCAGGGACTCCATTTGGGATTTTCTTGGAAAAGATAGTGGGGGGTTTTGACATTTTCTTTTCTGTTCATTTTACAGATGAGGAAACTAAGGGAAAATGATGTGAGTGACTTACCCAGGGGCACACAGCCGTCTGAGGCTGGCCTTGAACTCAGGAAAAGTTTTCCTGACTTGGGCTGGGGCTCTATCCAGTGGCCACCTGGAAGCCAAATTATTGAATTTATCATATATTTGGAAAGAAAGGCAAGCTGTACACAATAGAGACCTTAAGTTTCTTGTATAGCCTCTTTTTCTTATTGTTGTTGTTCTACATTGCATAAAAAAGTGCTCATTTTATTTGGTGTTAAATTTTTAAAAAATGAAAATAAAATGAGGGATAGAACCAAATAATCTCAAAAGGTCCTTCAAGCTCTAAACTTATGGTCCAACAGTCTGGGAAGGGAGAGCCCAGAGGCAGTAAATGGAGGTCTTTGGAGTGACAGTGGAAAAACTTTAGGATCAGGATGAGAGCCATAGCTCTATAAATCTGTGGAATGGGTTCTCTCTGGACACAGTAAGCTCCTCTAAGCAGTGGGTGGATGACCATCATTCCGATATTCTAAAAGAGATTCCTCTCTTGGATGGATGGCACAGTAAAATTCACCCTGGCTCTGGAGTCTAGAGAATTGGATTCAAATCTTGCCTCTGACACTTATTACCTGTGAGACTCTGGACCGCAGGGTTCTCATCTGCCAAATGGAGGGATGGCCTCTGAGGTTTCTCCCAGCCCTGGATCCATGACCCGCTGACCTCTGAGGTTCCTCTTAGCACTGAAAATCTATAATCCTATACCCCTGAGATGGGTAGCACATTATGGTTAATCATTAGTGCTGGAGGGTGAATCTATCAGCTCTTTTCAAAAGGAGACAGCGGGATAAGAACAGGTTTTGATGGGGAAATCTCAGAAACACAGACCCAGGGCAAATGGAACAGAGAAGGTGAGTGGGCTTCGGGGGGGCTGCACTAGGGGACCCTCGGGATTCAGAGAGTAGCTTAATAGACAGTCAGGGCAGGAAGGAAATAGGAGGAAAATAAGTAATCTCAGAGAGCCCTTTCAACTCAGAAATTCTGGGAATAAAGCCTCATCACTGCTCAGAAAATGGTTCTGTTCCAGTTCAAGAGGAATGTTGACTGGGTTCAAGGTATTTTTGGAAAGATGGCAGCGTCATGAAGTGGGGATGGAGTCCTGGAGTGGGGAGTGAGGGACTCAATTCCACTGACAGCCCAGCTTCGCCACTGCCTCAGTGTGCCAGGTTGGCCAAGTCACGCTCTTTGCTGTCCTTAGGACAACAGAAACTGCCCTGGATTTTGTTCCACTCAGTGGACTTCAATCCCCGCTCTGTACCCATTCACTGAGGCAGGCCAGACCTTGGTTTCTTGATCTGGTAAATGAAGGAGCTAGACTAGACCATCTATACCACATTCTGACACTTGGAGAAGGTGAGAATCAGCCAAGCTCACAAAATTGGGGGAGATACAGAAAGTAGGGATCTAAAGTCGGCTTTTGGGGGTACTTAGGGCAGCGAGGGGCAGGAAAGGCTTCCTGGGGCCTCCCATCACAGAACACAGGCAATTTCCCACCATCTCCATCACCATCAACTTTACGTGACCCTTATCTTTTCCAGCCCCCGAGCCCAATTCCAGCCACCTCCAGCTTTTCTGGGAGCCAAAATGCTTAACTTTTGGAGAGATACCTCCCCCGTCCTAAGGCCCATCTTCCAAGGGTCACCTTCCATTGCTGCTCCCCCTCCCCTCCAAAATCCAACTGAACTGGAGGCTCCTCAGAATACAGACAAAGGCCCCGCTCCCTGCCTCTAACAAAGGCTAGCTCACTCGTGGGGGAAACAAAGGCTGCCGTCCAAGCTGCCCCTTCAGTTGCTTTTGAAGGCAAACCTCCTCCTGCTCCACTCCCACAGGCAGACTCTTCCTCAAGCCCAATTGATTGGGACCACAGTCCAGATGTACCATCCCCTTCTCTCCCCCTTGCCCAACATACACTGAGGCCCTTAGGCCCTCTGGCCTTTCCACCTCCCCCTTCCCAATCCCTTGCCTTTCACAGTCACCTCTAATCCCTGCAGCTTGAGAAAAATCAGCCTACTGTCCTTCCCTACATAAAGCAGGCCCAGTGGGCCCGGATGCTGCCAGTATATGGGCAGGTAGGGGTACAGACTCTGTTACCAGCTCCATCCCGGGCTTACCATTAGTCTCATCCCCTCGCTGAACCTAAGCTTTTTCACTTGTAAAATGAGAAGTTCAATGCCCTTCAAGGTCCAACTTCTTGAGGTTTTGGGTTTTTTTTTTAATTTATTTTTTATTAAAGCTTTTTATTTACAAGACATACGCCTGGATAATTTTTCAACATTGATCCTTGCAAAATCCTGTGTTCTAAAATTTCCCCTCCTTCCCCCCACCCTTTCCCCTAGATGGCAAGTAATCCAATGTATGTTAAAATATGTTAAATCCAATATATGCAAACATATTTATATAATTATCTTGCTGCACAAGAAAAATCAAATCAAAAAGGAAAAAATGAGAATGAAAATAAAATGTAAGCAAACAGCAACAAAAAGAGTGAGAATGTCATGTTGTGATCCACACTCAGTTTGCTCAGTTCTCTCTGGGTGCAGATGGCTTTCTTCATTACAAGGTTATTGGAATTGGTCTCAATCATTTCATTGTTGGAAAGAGCCACATCCATCAGAACTGATCATTATATAATCTTGATGTTGAGGTTTTGATTAATTGAACAAATATTTGTTAATATCTACTGGAGGAAACATAGATGCCAGAATTCCTGCACAAATGCAGGTTACAGATTGGTTGGGGGCTATAACTCCTAGAGATCGACCTGTATCCAATGAACGATGATGTAAGAGGTTCAAACCAAAGCATCAGGTGAAAAGAACTGGGACCAATAAGGTAAGCAGGGAAGGCTTCGTGCAGAAGGGAACATTTGGGTTGGATTTTAAAGAATGGGTATGAATTTAATAAGGGCAGGAAGTTGGGAAGTGGAAGGGCATTCTAGGAATAAGGAATAGATGGGGGTTTGTATTATACATTCATTACTACATACACAACACTGTGGATATAGGCATCCCAGCTCTCAAGGAGCCCACGTTTCATGTGGAAAATTTCATCTCTGAGTCAGGCAGAGAGGTTCATGGTCTGTTGTAAAGCAAATAACCAGCCCCTTTTATTAATGTCATTTCCACTGACAAAATCTATGATCATCAGTTTCTGATGTTGAAGCATTCTACAATACCAAGGATTTTGTCGGCAAGAACTTGCTTCTCTGGGTGGCAGCTGATCAGCTGCCATTGCTGGTGGTGATGAGGGAGGTGGATCCCTTCTTCACAATGATTTCTCCTAAGGGTGATGGCTACAGAGGCTGGGCTAAATAAAGTGGAAAGGGAGAGAGAGAGACAGAAGAGGGTTTTTGTTAAATGTTTAATTTTAATATGTGCTAAACATATTGGTTTGTGGTCCACGAACATGGTTGTTCGTGGATAGAGCAGGAGATCTGGAATCAGGAAAGCTCCTCTTTTGTGAGTTCAAGTCTGGCCTTGGACACTTTTTAGCTGTGTGTCCCTGAGCAAGTCACGTCACTCTGTGTACCTCAGTTTCCTCATTTGGAAAATGAGATGGAGAAGGAAATGGTAAACCCCTCCAGGATATCTGCCAAGAAAATGCCAAAGGGGGTCAAGAAGAGTTGAAAAAAACTGAAAAATCATTAAACAATAAATGCACGTAGGACTATGCTGGGGGATCCAGGTACAAGCAAGGTTATAACTTCTGCCCTCATTCTAATGTAAGAGGTTGGGGGCAGGAAGAGGAGATACACTTGGGCATTCAGTAGCAATTTCCTCAAGGAAGAGACATGGAGGCCATTAGGCAAAAACTCACCTATCCAAACCTGGGCTTGGGTACCAGTCCCCAGGTTCCAGTGGGGAAGGGATGGAGATGAAAGAACAAAGAATAAACCCAGTTTTCTAGAGCCTAAAAGGAAAATAACATGAGGTAAAGTTGAAAGGAGAAAATAGAATCAAATTGTGAAGGTCTTTCATGGTTGTTCAGTCGTTTCAGGAACATCTGCCTCTTCATGACCCCATTTGGGGTTTTCTTGGCAGAGATCCTGGAGCAGTTGGCCATTTCCTTCTCCAGCTCATTTTATAGATGAGGAAACTGAGGCAGACAGGATTAGGTGACTTGCCCAGAGTCACCCAGCTAGTAAGTGTCTGAGGCTGGATTTGAACTCAGGGCTAGTGCTCTATCCACTGTACACCTGGCTGCCCAGAAGGATCCCAGAAGGTCCCTAATATCAGACTAGGAAGTCTAAAATGTTCTCATCGGATAGAGGAATCCAAGGCAGGGTTTTAAGCAGAGGACATGATTGGATACACGCACAAGGAAGTTTACTCTGTCAGAGCTGTGATGAAAAGTAGTTACAGTCCCGGCAGGTGGGAACAGGCACCTGTGCTGGGATGGGGAGAAGGGAAAGCGCTTCTGGAGCCATCAAAGGTCAAGACAGAGCAGCTGATTGTGTATAAGAGATAAGGGAAATGGGAGAGTCAAAGACAATGCCCAAGTTTGGAACATGAAAGACTGAGAAAAGGGCAATGTCCCTAGTCAGGGGAAACAGGAGAAGGAAAGGGTCGTAATGGAAAGGGTTGTAATGGAAAGGGTGACCCACTCCCCTCAAAGCTTGGAGTCAAGAGAACACGTGGAAGCCAACAGCAGAGTGACCAGGAGAAGCCTCTGATTAGTGAAGAGATTGTCCACCAACATGGCGGACAAGGAGGTCAGTGAGGAAGGCTGCGAGAGCCAGTGGCATTTGTGAAGGGGAGCAAACCTGGGGCTGAAGTAGAGGGAAAGACAACCCCAAGGGGAGCGGAAGGCACGGCGTGCTCAGCCTTTGACATCCCATCTGAACCCTGACAATGACCATGGAGCAGAAGTGAGAGCCACCAGCCTTTCTCCGGCCTTCCCCAAGTGGCCACCAGGAAAGAGACCAAGACACGGACGGCTTCATGCGCTCTACTTGGAGGGCGGGCTGCAGAGTGACTCTGTGGCTGTTAGACTGAAGGGAAATTGGATTGTTCCTCTCCTGAAGGTGTGGGAGATTTATACCCCTTTGTGTGTGGGTGCAAAAGATGGTTTATTATTTGATTTCCTTCCTTGTTGTTTTATGTTTTAATCAAATGCTTTGGGATCAGATTTACATGTCTCTGGTGTGCCCAGCAGTAGAGAAACATATCAGGTGGGGGCTCTTATTGTACACTCATTTCTTTTTTTGGTAGGTTTTTTAAGTTATTGCTTTGTTTGTTTGTTTTTGGTCTGCACCTATAATTTTCTTGTTGAAGGGAACACTCATGAGAAAACTCCATCTCCCAATGCAGATCAGCAGCAGTTTTTCAACTTATAATTCGGGGGGGGGGGCACAAAATAAAATGACTTTCCCAGAATTGTGCAGCTGTTATGTGTCCAAGATAGGACTTGAACCCAGATCAACCCAGCTCAGAAGCCAGTTCTCTGTGCTCCGTCTCTCACTGAATAAACATCATTCCAAAAACTGAATCACATTTCCAGCTAAGAAATGCTCCATAAGGAAGCAGTTCTTGATGCCTTCCAAAGCTCTTTCATATCCATTCTTTTATTTTATCTTGGTAATATCCTGTATGACATGGAAAACAAGTAGTGTTCTTTACCACATAAGGAAACTGATGGGAAGAGATAATGGGTTTCCTTTTTAGGGGGAACCCCTTGGCTAAAGAAGCTTCATCAGCCATCACCTTCGGTGCCAGAGCACCCTTTAGGGAGCCACTGAGGGACCCCAAGAGCTTCCTTCTTTGCCCGTGGCTGGCCTGCCAGTGTTTACAACTCTACCCACTAGGCAACAATTCCACTCACAGGAATTGAAGCAACCAATCCAGCTCCCTTTCAGCCTCTCCACAGTCCCTAAAACTGGGGGTCGTTGTGATTTTATCTTAGGTGTCAGCTTGTCACAGTCAGGAAGGTTGGGCCGGCGCTGGCTGGCCACCGGCCACAAAGCAATCCCTAGATACCTACGGGAGGAGACGGGGAAGGTGCTTCCCCGAACCCCCAAAGTTTCCATCGAGGACAGTGAGACAATCTGGCGTAGAAGCCTGTCTCCTCTCGCTTTTTATAGCCTGGCAACAGGCAATGTCGGAGTCAGAGCCTGTGCCCTCCGGTGGGAGCAGCAGCAGCTGCCGACCCCTTTCCCAGCCTTTCTGCCCAGCTGCCCCCCTTTAACGGACCTCAGAGGCCCTCCAAAGGCGGTGACTGAACAATGGAGGGGAGCGCCAGGTGTGCCGGGACCCCCACCCCTTTGAGGACCGCCACGTGGAGTGCCCTTGCTAGGTTCAGTAGGAATGCGGCCAGCCCGTTACAGCGGAGGACAAAAGGCTGCCCACCCAGGAGGGGGCCGGCTCGGGTCTGAAGACAAAGCACAGGGGGTCCTGAGGAGTGACTGGGGAAAACCCGACCACCCCCCAAATTCAGACAATCGCCAGTGCAGGCGTCAGTGTGGGACCCAGCGCCGAAGCAAGAGGTGGTGACAGGGCTCTGGGGACCCGATTGTGAATCCCGGCTCCGACCTTCAATCCTGATAAAACTCAGAATTATTTAGAACAAACGCACTCTCTCACTTGGTCCTCACAACAACCCACAGGGTGTGTGCTTCCATCATCCTCCTTTTTAATGGGAGGAAATGGCCAGAACCGCCCAGCTGGTAACCGTCTGAGTCGGAACTTGGACCCAGACCTGGCAGGCCCCAGACCCGGAGTCCTCTCCCTTCCCAGGACGGGGCCCCAGGCAAGCGCATCCGCCACCTAATCCAAATTACCGGCCAGGGGGAAATGGAGAAAGATGGGAAAGTTTATATGGATGAGATGCTCGCGGCACAGGTCATACTGGTGCTCCTCTGACCTCCGGGACATGGCCTCGCTCTCGGAACCACGTTCTCACCTGTAAAATGGGAATGTTCCCAGGGTTACTCCGACAGGGTGGCTGTGAAACATACAATCCTCAGCAAACTTGGAGCCGCGGGCGCCGTATATCAGCCCCGGGCCCAGGCTGGGCAGGAGCGTGCTGCCAGGATTCAGTGGAGGAGGAAGGGGGTGTTTTATGGGGCCGGCAGGGATGGGAGGCCGAGGATGAGGGCACCACAACAACAGAGGCCATGAATCATCTTTATTTTATAAGCACATGTGCTTATAGCGAGAGCGAGGGCCCGTCCTGATTCACGGCCCGCGCCCCTTGGGGAGCAATGAAGCCCAATAAATAATCGGGAAGCGAGCAGTAAAGGAGGCGGCATGGGAATGCCAGGAGGCCGGCGTCCGGATTCTCCCAGCGCCGATATTATTTTATGGAGGAGAATAACGACGCCATCACTCTTAACGAGCTTACAAGAATTGTCCCCATCAACCTGAAGAGCTCAGGCCTGAGCCGGAGGTCTGCGCCATCATTTCTGAGTGAGTGGGAGCAGCTTGTCTGGAAAAACACGCACAGACCCGTCCCCCCCATCCCTGGCCCCGAAGGTCCGGCTAGGCCCCCTCCCTTCCTCTGCCGCCCCTTCCAAGCTGATGTCACTCAGCTCAAGAGAATCAACCGGGATGAAAAATGGATGCCACCCAGCAACACAGGGCCTCCGAGTTCCCAGGGCTTGGCTGACACATTTTCACTCATTTAATCGATAATTTGGAGCTCTCAGAAAAGAGAAAAATTGGGGAGTGATGGGGGCACATCCTGGGTGGTGGGAGGAGGAGGTGGAGGAGGAGCCCTTCTCTCTCATTTGTATATGAATGGATTTCCCCAGAAATTTGGGGGAAAGTGTCAGCTGTCCCACCAATCCCCCAAGGAGAAGACAGACTCATTCATTCCTCCTTCAGGAGGAATAGATTGGCTTCTATAGTAACCACACGTTCCTTATCGGTCAATCTTTATTAAGGAGGGATTTGGAGAGCTGGTGCTTCCATGTCCATTGGATCATTAACCCGAAAGAGGAGGGAGAGAGGCTGGAGTGGAAAAATGGAAGAAAGGAAGGAAGGAAAAAAAAGAAAGGTAGAAATAAAGAAAAAAAGAAAGAAAGAGAAAAAGAAAGAAAGAGAGAAAGAACGGAGAGGGGGGAAGGAAGGAAGGAAAAAAGTTAGGGAGAAAGGAAGAAAGGAAAGAAAGAAAGGAAAGAGAAGGAAGGGAAGGGAAGGAAGGAAGGAAGGAAGGAAAGAAGAGAGGGAGAAAAAAGGGAAAGGAAAGGAAGAACGAGAAAGGAAAGATAGATATTCACATTTCACTTCAGAAGATTAATTCATTCATTTAACAAATTCAAATATATATGGGGTGACAATGTGGAAACTTCTGATGTGCCCCATTTGATGGATGAGTTGTCTCCTCAGTACAATGGAATATTGTTGTACTGGGGGGCAAGAGAGGGGGTATTTCTTTTTTAAATGCTACTTTTGGAGAACACCAAGAAATCCGGCACAGCTTCTCCTGAGTGAGGCAGAGCAGAGGGAGGGGAGCCGAAACAAGCCAGGTCAGCTCCATGACCACGATTAATAAAGCCTGTGGGCCCGATCTGATAAGAGCGCAGAACCCCCGGACGCAGGGGGGAGGACCCCAAAGGCAGCGAGGTGCCAGGGTCCTTGAGGCCTACGGCCGTTCTGCTGCCCCAAAGGGCCAGGACTCACCGTCAGACGCCGACATGTTCCTTGTCTTGCTGGTTGTTTGTGTTGACAGTTATGAGGCTTATAATGAGAGCAATGTTAAAGCATCGTTGCTGTTTATGTGCGAGGCCTGCGTGTCAGGTGCTGCGCCCGCCAGGGAAGGCATTAGGGCTGATTGATGGGGGCGGTGGGAGGCTCCCAGGGCTTCTCATTTGGAGAACCTTCAGGGGCCGCCGGGCGGCATCCGGGGCTCGCTGGGGGATCGATGAGGAAGAAAGGCTGAGGCCTTTGTGCTCGGCCTGGGCCTGACAGGTGGATGGCCTGCCGGGTCTGGTAGGAAGTGGGAAGGGGCCGAGGAGGCTGCCAAGACTGCAGTTTTCTTTCATCCTTTTATCAGAGAGACAAGTAAGTGATCTCACTCACACTGAGGGACTGTCTTAATGACCCTCCAATTCCTTCCCTGCTCCGATGGTCCAGGGTCGATAGCCAGGCTTCTTAAACCAGGGGTCACGACCCCAAAGGGGGTCAAATAACTGAGTGGGGGGTCTCAAAATTAGGATTTATGATCAATGAATGTTCGATTGGTGCAGCCGTCTTATAAACCCATGTCCCCGTGTATCTATGGGGGGACTGTTTTGTGTTTGTGTCCCAGAAGCTTAACACAGAGCCGGGAGCACAGTAGGTGCTTAATAACGAAAGAGACACATTTATGCCTATTTATTCCTCTGTTGGATCTCTCTCTCTCTCTGTGTCTCTCTCTGTGTGTCTCTCTCTCTCTGTCTCTGTCTCTCTCTGTGTGTGTGTGTCTCTCTCTCTCTCTCTCTGTCTCTGTGTGTGTATATCTGTTTCTGTTTTTCTCTCTTTGTCTTTTTCCTGAAAACAGTCAGAAACAATTAAATGTTGGGAGACTATTCCAGTTCCTGCCACAATCCCTCACCCCTGAGATTCCCTGGACCTTTAGCCACTGTGTGAGTGAAAGCCTGGTTTGTCCTTTGGCAAAGGGAAATAAATCCCAAACTCTGGGGCCATAGCACTGGACCATGTACATAAAGAGCAAGAGGAATAAAGCTGAGAAGGTGTGTAGACACACACACTCACACACACGGGATACACAATAACCCAAGAGAAAAAGTACAAAAGGAAGCCTGGTGAACTGCTTGGGCTCCTGACATGAGGAGGGCCAGACTGCATGAAGGAAGTCATCTTTGAAATTTTAATATTTAAAGGATTTAAAGGATTAGAAAGAATTCAAGTGATAAAGAGTTCACAGATCCAAAACTGGAAGGAAGGAGCAATAAGCGCAACAGTGGCTAACATGGTCTTGTGCCAAAGCGCTTCATAGCTACTATTTTGTTTAATCCTCATAGCCCTGGGAGGGAGGTGCTGTTATTATTTCCATTTACAATTGAAAATATTGAGGTAGATAGAAGTCAAATCACTTGCCCAGGATCACACAGTCAGTGGGTGAAAGGGATGGCATTTGAACTTGGGGAACTTCAGGCCCATTGCTCTCTTTGCTGAGCCACCTCAGAAATACTTCAGAATCCATCAAGACCAGTTCTTTCATTTCACAGATAAGCAAACTGAGGCTGGGGATGGAGGGAAGAGTGAGTTCCCTAAAGTCACTATTGGTGCCAAGATTCAAACCCAAGTCCTTGGACTTCAGAGATACAGCCCTGCCCGCCAGACCACAAGGGCTGGCAAAGGCATGGAGACAGAAAAGTCCAGTGTGAGTTTGGAGGACAAAAAGAAAGCCATCCAGGCTGGAGTACAGGGCAAGGCAAGGGGAAAGAACACTCCCCAGGCTAGAAAATCCAATTATATCAGAGCATGATGAGCTTTGAATGCTAGGCTAAGAGGGCCCTGAATGCCAGGCTAAGAGGGGAGAGGGGAGCCACAGAAAGGTTTTGGGCAGAAATGTGACATGAACAGATCTATGCACAAAATCCTACAGGAAAGAAATTGAAAAAAAAATTTGACTTTACATGATCTCCATCAGTCTTTTTTTTTTTTTTTCTGCTGGAAGCAGAAGGCATTTTTCATCCAAAGTTTGCTGGGACTTCCTTGGATCACTGAACCGCTGAGAAGAGCCAAGGCTGCCCCGGTTGCTCATGGCACAATCTTGCTGTTACTGTGTGCAATGTATTCCTGGTTCTGCTTGTTTCCCTTAGCATCTGCTCATGTAAATCTTTCCAGCTTTTCTAAAATCATGCCATTACCTTCATATACCTTGACTTCCCCAGTGGAGGGGCATCTGCTCATTTTCCAATCCTTTGCCATCCCAAAAAGGGCCGCCACAAATATTTTCGGGGCCTTTCCCTCCTTTGTGATTTCCTTGGAACAGACCCAGTAATGGCGCTGTTGGATCCATCAGACTTTACAGACTCCGTACCAGACCAGGATTACTAAAAAACATTAACTATTTTCGGGCAGGGGCCAGATCTGTCAGGTAAAGATGTAATGAATTGATCTTGGTGATGGAAAAGGGGATTGTACACTGGCTAAAGTTGGGCTGAGCTGACAGAAAAGTTCTCACGGCGCCCCACAGGCTCTCGTGGTCCATTAGGGATAATGTGGTTTCTCAAATCAAAGGCCCTGAGTTCAGATGCTGACAGCCCAGAAGTGGCTATTCAGTCATCTCAATCATGTCTGACTCTCCATGGCCCCATTTGGGGTTTTCTTGGCAAAGACATTAATGAACCTCCTCAAAAGAACTAATTAGAGCAGATGAGATGAACCAGAAAGTCCATTGAGTAAGAACTTCTAATCATGGGGCAGAGTCCCATGGCCCCTTTCTCAGAAAAAGGCTTTTAAGGCACAAAATAAAATATGTGGGGTTATAAAGGAACCCAGTTACACTTAAATAAATTCATCAAAGTGTTTTAAAATCAATAACAACAAATCCAGGATGGTATCATGCCTGAAGGGAACAGAGCCCAAGACTGACCCACTAAGTCCAAAAATGGAAATCTGTCCAATAGACTTGGGACGGAAAGAACCGTCTGCATTCAGAAAGTGGACTGCTGATACTGAAAGTGGGTCACACAATGGTATTTTAATTTTTTGTTGTTTACTTGCTTTTTTCTTTCTCATTTTTTTTCTTTTTGATCTGATTTTTCTTGTGCAGCCTGATAAATATGGAAATATATAGAAAGAAGAATATTGCATTACTTGCCATTTAGGAAAAGGGATGGGGGAAAGGAGGGAAAAAATTTAGAACACAAGGTTTTGCAAGAGTGAATGCTGAAAATTTCTTTGCATGTATTTTGAAAAATAAAAATCTATTCATGATAATTGTGGAAATATGTATGGAAGAATTGCACATTTTCATATATATTGGATCACTTGCCATCTAGAGGGGAAGGGATGGAGGGAAGGTGGGGGAGAAAATTTGGAACACAAGGTTTTGCAAGGGTGAATGTTGAGAATCATCTGTGCAGATGTTTTGAAAATAGAAGGCTATTATTTTTAAAAATGGCAATCTGAGGAAAAAGAGGCAGATGGGGTCGGATAATCCATAACGGTCTGCAAGGGATGCATGAGATTAAGTTGTCCCCTAAGAAGTATTCTGAGAGGAATGAAGGGGCACCAGGTTTGGGCAATGGGTTTGTATCGTGACCTTATCACTTACCTCTGTAACTCTGGGACACCTTATAGGTGTCATTTTCCCAGGTGAAAGGGGAAGAAGGGGGGATCCTTTATCTAGTCTCGTGGCTGGAGATCTGGGATTCTGTGAGAGCTGCTGCACCGTAAGGAAGCCAGAGCTCAAACTTCCCAGATTCCTCCCTGAGAAGCTCCGCAGCCCTGCAAAGTTTGGCCTGGGTCTGGCCCAGGGGCCCAGGCTTCGGAAGTGGCGTTCAGGCTGGCAAATAGCTCCAGGTAAGCTTTGAGTATAGATAATAATAATCACTGGCATTTACACAGAGCTTTGAAGTCTAACAAAACACTTTACCCACATTAATAAGAGTTGACATTTATATAGGGATTTAAAGTTGGCCAATGCTTTACATACATTTTCTCATTTTAACTCCTAATCCTAGGAGAGTAGCCCCATTTGACAGATATAGGAAATACTTATGTGTGTATGTATATGTGTCTATATATAAAATATGTAGATATAACATGTGTGCAAATATAGGCCTACATGCATGTATATACACACGTATCCATACATAATATCTACCTATGTACATACATGTGTCCATCTGCATATGTGCATGTACATGTGTGTATATGTACACGTACCTATGTGCACCTGTGCATACCTACATGTATGTGTGGGGTGCTCATATGTATTACATAAACACGTGTGTATATGTACATATATACTAAATTATTGCATATATATTTATTTTCTAATTCATGTAGATGCTCTTGTGAAGAATAAAATGCAAATTTACTTCAGATCATCCCTGAATGCAGACCTGCTTTCTTGTCATCTCACAATTTCTCAATGAGCGAATTCTGAGACAGATTTTGACTTGTCATTCTTTGACGTGACAGAGGAGCATCATCCTCCAAACAAAGTGTGTGGTGCAGAAACTCTTAGACGGAGGGTCTCCAAGTCCGGCGCAGCTGAGGGTCCATAGCTGGGTGGTTCCTCGCAGTTCCCAAGACTTGGGGGGTCTGAACTCTGACCCCCTCATTATTCTCTGCATGAATGCTGATGTCAGAAGAGAGCGCTGATGGGCGTCTCTGGGCAAAACTGCAGAGCGAAGCAGAAAACCAGTGGAACCCTCACAATGAGGGTCAGCACTCTGGGCGAGAATCAATGGCCAGTGCCTGACAACGCCACGGAGGCAGTTCTGGACGGCTGGCAGACAAAGGGGGCCGGGAGACGGAGACCTAGGCAGGAGCCCTGGCTCACTGGCCTGACGGTTCTTTGTGGGCCAGGAGCAGCAGGAGCCTCTGAGCACTGGGCCTGATGGCTGGCTATATCCCTCCTGGCCTAGGGCTGGGCCCAGCTGGCCACTCTGGGGACAATGGCTTAAAGTACATGGTGTTTTTGAGCCGGATGAGACCTTGGAGCTCACCCAACCCAACAACCTCTTAGAAAGACCCAGAAAGGTATTCGGAGTGGAAAGGGCCGATGCCTTTAATTTTCAGATGAGGCAATTGAGTCTCAGAGACTCAGTCACCAGGGCCTGGACTGAAAGCTCCGACTTCAAATCTAGTGCCCTTCTATGGAGCTATGCCTCCCACCCCCATGTGGCAAAGAGGTACATACATGGTGACCCTCTGACCCTAGTCCACAGCACCTCACCTGTGCTGGGGGACCTCTAAATAACCATCCAGCCAACGTTCTGCCCTGGCAGTCACTGCCTTTAAGCCATGGGATTTCACCTCCCAAGGGAAAGAGGAAGGAAGGAAGGAAGGAAGGGAGGGAGGGAGGGAGGGAGGAAAGGAGGAAGGAAGGAGGGAAGGGAGGGAGGAAGGGAGGGAGTGAGGTAGGAAGGAAGAAGGGAAAGAGGAAGGGAGGGAGGGAGGAAGGGAAGGGAGGGAGGAAGGAAGGAAGGAAGGCCGGGAGGGAGGAAAGAAAAGAATAATGCATATCAGACATTACCTATTAGGCTCAGATTACATGTTGCCTAATTTTGCTGAAGTGTTCTTTTTTCTTCATTCTTTTAGAAAGTCCTAACATGCTGAAATTCTTTCCTCAGGATCTCTAGCTGCCACATTGTACTGTAGAAAAACTTGTTTCTAGAGTGAGAAGACTTGGATATATATATATGCCCTCAGCCTGTCTGAGCCTCAGTTTACCATTTGTAAAATGGGTCACGAAAGGCTCTCTTCCAACCCAGAGTCTCTGGCTCTGATTCTGGGATTCTTTGTTTTCAAGCATTCAGATTTCTTGATACTGTTAAATACCCTAGTCCGTTCTCTCCCAAGGCACTGACCCTCCTCCCCCTTCCTCCCCCTTCATATTGAGGATAAGTCCTAATTTCTGCTTTTTTTTTTTTTTTTTTTAATAATCAGAGAAACTCATCAGAGTCACTTTGGGTTTCCTAGAACCAGACATAAAATCAGCCTCTTGCTAGGTGCATTCTCCAAGCTTTGTCTGCTTGGCAGTCGCCGGCCGCACTCGGCTAGTATAAATGAGAAGATCCCAGGGTTCTAACTATACTATGAGAAGGCATCAGTGATAAAAGCAGCAAAAGGTGTGTGTGTGTGTGTGTGTGTGATTGTGAGTGTGTGATTGTGAGTGTGTGATTGTGAGTGTGTGATTGTGAGTGTGTGATTGTGTGTGTGTGATTGTGAGTGTGTGATTGTGAGTGTGTGATTGTGAGTGTGTGTGAGTGTGATTGTGTGTGATTGTGTGTGTGTGTGTGAGTGTGAAGATTTTATTTTAAAAGATCATCCCATTTACAGACCCAAGGAAAATACTTCAGTATTTCTTTACTTAACTGATAGCAGCGATTTGCAGATTTTCACTTTAAGGCTTCCCAGGCCACATTTGAGTGGCAGCCATTAGGCAAGAGATTCCAGGCTGTCTTGTGTCTGTCCTAGCAATAAAAAAAAAATGCCCCCACTGATTACTCCGTAACTCCACTCCCAAAGCTTCCTGGTCACACAGAGGGCCCAAGTCCTTCTAACTCAGGACAAAGCCTTGCCATGCAATGAAAACAGGTGGGAGCCAGCCAGGTACATGGGACTGGAGGGGGAGGGGGAGGCGGGGCAGTGGAAGATCCCGGACCACATCCTGCCACTGGCCGTTATTGGGTGACCTCATTTCACCAGGGAAACTTCTCTAGCTCAGGGGTTCTTAACCTCCTTTGGGGCTGTGGATTTCTCCAGAAGTCTGGGGCGGCCCTTCTCAGGATGCCTTTTAAATGCATAAAATAAAATAAGATTAGTCAAGCCCCTTACATATTGAAAGACGGTCCCTAAAATACTTGTTTTTAAAAATTCAAATTCACAGAGACCTTCTCTCCCAGACTAAGACTTGGGGCAAAAGACACATTCTTCATCAGTGGAGAGTCTTCACACCTCTCACTTATACTAGGGTAGCAGCGTCTTCCCTGCCTCCCTCTCCCTGATCCTGCTCTTTAGGCAGAGGACCAGTACTCCCATGGCCCTTCTTCCAGCATTTATATGAAAACTTCTATTAGCGGAGAGCTTCCATCCGGCTTCTGGCTAACAGACACTCAGGAAGTCATGTAATATTGAACCAAAAACTCCTTCTCTTTTATCCCTCATTGCTCCTCATTCTGGACTCTGGGACAAAGCTTTAAAAAGCCAGCTCTCCTTCGACAGGACAGAGTACACAAGACTGGCAGGTTTACTCTCCATCTTAAAAGTCTGCTCAGAAAAGGCGGCTCCCTATTGCTTTTAGGCCGGAATAAAAAACCCTTAGTCTGGCCGAGTCCCCAACAAACTGACTCCATCCTCCTCTCCAGCCTTCCTTCCTTTTCTCCCTCCTTCAAGAAGCGAACATCGCAGCCGGATCGAAGCGGCCACTTCGGAATGAGTTTCCATTTCCTGCTGCCCTCCTTCCCTTCCCTGAGCAGAGCAGCCCTCCCTACATCTGTCAGAATCTTTCTTCAGGGAGCACCCTGGGCCCGGACTATTTTTTTTTCTTTTCTCCCCACTATTTTCCTACAGCATCTGGATTTCTCCCTCCCTCTCTTCATTATCTACTCTGTAACACACTTATTGTACATCCCCCATCCTCCCTCCCTCCCCGGCCGTGCCCCCAGAGGTACCGAGGCAACCAGTGGGTGCAACATCAGGGCTGGAGCCCAGAACTGAGCTCAGCGCTACCAAAGCTGTGAGCCGGATCCGGGAGTGAGCCCGATCCGGGAGTGAGCCCGATCCGGGAGTGAGCCCGATCCGGGAGTGAGCCCGATCCGGGAGTGAGCCCGATCCGGGAGTGAGCCCGATCCGGGAGTGAGCCCGGCACTTGCCGGCCCTTGGAGTCACTAACCGAGAGCCTCTAGTTGTGTTACCCTGGGCAAATTACCTCAGTTTTCTCATCTGTAAAACGGGGCATAAAGCAGTACTTAACCCTCGGGATTGTAAAATAATAGGAGGATAAATAAGCTTAGCACTTAGTAGGTGTTAATAAATGCTCATTGCCTCCTCTCCGGCACCTCCGTAAACTGTTGACCCGAGAGCCGGATCTATTTCTTTTATTTTCTTTGTATCCCTAGCGCCCAGCCCTGAGGCTTGCACCTGCTAAGGGCTTGCTAGATATTTGCCGAAACGAATTCTGAACCTTAAATGTTAACCTCAAGGAGACATCTTTGCACGATTTTAAGCAATGAATGCAGACTCCCTTGGAGGAAGACACTGGTTTGCATTCCCACTCGTGTGGGTGAGGGAAGGTTTGGACGCAGATTTAGGGCAGGCCGGCAGGGAGGGGAAATGGAGCGAATTGCATCTGCCCAAATTCACCCAAAGACTTTGCACAGCGACTTGCAAAAAAAGGAAAATGCAAACGTTTTTGCGTTCTAATCCAGTAATGTTCCTGGCTCATGCTCTAACTTTGCACTGGTGAGGTTTGCAGCGGCGGGGTTATTGCAGGAGAAAATTGTGGCCGGAGCTTAGCGGGTGAAACCCGGTGCACTGGGGCCGGGGGAGAAGCCATGGGGGAGATCTCACCCTCCCGAGCAGCTCTCGGAGCAAGCAGACTGGCAGGAGACGTTGCCTCCGTGCCCGCGCTCCAGGGACAGAAGGACCAGACAGGGCGGGCTCTGCTGGGCTCCGAGTGGGTGCCGGCGCCACCCTGGCAAGGCCCGGGTGCAAGGGAGAGAGGCCGCCCCCTGAGCCCGCCCCTGGGGAAGAATCTGGGGCTGCGGAAGTGCGTGCGCGGCCTCTGGGGCGCGTCTCTCCCGCCCTGGACAGTAGCAGCCGCGGCAGCAGCCCGAGCGCCTCGCACAGCAGCGCAGGGCGCAAGCGGCCCCGTTTCACCCGAGACCCCGGTGAGCACCCACGCGGGTCCGCGAGCCAAGAGCCCTTTGCCCCGGGAGGCTGAAGGCGGGCTGGACGCCAGCGCTGGCCGGCGGCTCCCCGCCGGAGGGGTCGGGCTCCGGGCTCCGCTGTCTTTCGATGGGTGGGGCGGGTTTGTGGGCCGGGGGAGCGAGTCGGGGCATTCTTCCTGCATTATCAATAACCCCCCGCTCCTCTTTTGGGGGGACCCCTTTCCTTCATCTCTTGCTGTCTTCCACGAGGGGGCCATTCCCGGGTCACCGGGGCTCTGGTTACTCGGGGACGGGGACTTGGCAGCGCTGCGGGCACTGGTCAATTATCTACAATTATCTCCAAAAGTCCCCCGCCTGCTGCGGACTCTCGCAACCCCGAGTGGAAGAAAGTGGTCACGTACACGCAGGATTCCCCCCCGTGGAGGGCACTTTACTGCACCAGAGACGATTGCAGTAGTCCAGCCAGCGTCTATGGCTGGGGAGGGAGGAAGGGGTGTTCTGGCCGCTTCTGCTCCCCACCCCGCGCCCAATTACAGCTCGGGAGAGGAACGACCCGCAGGGGTCCCCTCCCCTTGTTTGTGAGCCGAGCGGGAGGGGGGACTCATCAGAGCATCCTAGACTTAGAGATCTTAAAGGGCATCAAATTCAACTCCCTTGTCTTGCACGTCAGGAAACTGAGGTACCAAGAGGTTAAGGGTCGTCCAGAGAGCTAGAGACCTCGGACCATCTTTCTCCACGCCCCGCGTGCAGGGGGCGGGGCGGCCGTGCGGCCCGCAGCCGGATCCCGAGGGAGCAGGGGGCGGGGGCAGGGGCGGGCGGGGCGGGGGGTGGGGTGGGGGCTCTCCGCTAGTGACTTCGGGGCCGGCGGGTGCTGGGCGCAGTCCCGCAGTCGGCTCACAGCGAGCGCTCGGCTCTGATCCCGCAGTTCCCCCGCCCCGTGCACCGGCCTCTCGCCCAGCCCGACGCCATGCCCAACTTCGCTGGCACCTGGAAGATGCGGAGCAGCGAGAATTTCGACGAGCTCCTCAAGGCGCTGGGTAAGACGGCCGGCCGGGCTGGAGGGTGGCAGCCCCTTCCCCGCGAGCCGGAGCCTGGGGGCTGGGGCGAGGCGCGTCTGCAGCGCCCGGCCACCGTCTGTAGCCCGGACCGTCCCTTCCCTCCGGGGCCGGGCGCTCTGGGGAGGCGGACCGGGCCCCCGTACGAGACCCCCGCCCCGTTCTCCCTAACCCCCCTTATCCCTGCCCGCACCGACCCGAGCTCAGCCCCCTCCTTTCCCTCCCCGGGGCCAGGTGTGAACGCCATGCTGAGGAAGGTGGCCGTGGCCGCGGCCTCCAAGCCGCACGTGGAGATCCGCCAGGACGGGGACCAGTTCTACATCAAGACCGCCACCACCGTGCGCACCACCGAGATTAACTTCAAGGTCGGGGAGGGCTTCGATGAGGAGACGGTGGATGGGCGCAAGTGCCGGGTAAGGAGACCCCGGTGGGTGGGGACCAAGGGCGCCGGACCCCGGAGCCAGGTCATCCACTTTCAGTGCGGGAAAGGGGCTGGGGGATGAGACACAGCGTAAGTGGCGGAGCCCACTCCCCGGATCCGCGCTCGTCGCCCGGCTCTGCCCCAGCCTCGGTCCTGGGTGCCTGGAGCCGCGAGTCACTCCCTTCCCTCCCCTTTAGCCAGCCGAGGCTCCCCGAGCCAAGACGTCCCCCGCAGCTTGAGCCAGCCCACCTAACCCTCGCTCTGTAATCTTCAGGCTTTGGGTTTGGGGAGGGGGAGGCAAACGCTTCGGACCCGACTTTCAGCCGGTCTCGGTCCTTCCTCGCTGGCCGGATGAGCTTTTTAAAGGCCTTTTTTGTCACCTATAAAAGGGTCCCGTGTCCTCTGCTTTCTACGCCCAAGCCCAGACTGGGAGGGGAGGTGTCCCTGAAGCCAGAGGGAGAACTGCCTCTTTTTACTTCCAACCAACTTCTTCCGTGAAATATTGGGGTCTTGTGGCGGAATAGTTTTTTTCCCACCGAAGTTCAACTTTTCAATGTCTTTCTCCACCCAGGCTCCCAAGTGACTATTCTTAAACAGCTTTATTATGTTGTTCTTGTTCGCAGGTGTAAATGATGGTTCACCCTTTCCCTCCCCACCTCCTATTTGGCTAGGAATGTGTTGGAGGAATGCTTTTGGATCTAGTTACAGTCAGCGAGGGGTGGACCACGGGGTAAATTTCCCTCGATGCAAAAAAAAAAAAAAAAAAAAAAAAAAAATGCCTGATATTATGCATTCTAAATGCCAAAAAACTAGGAGTCTGAAAAAGCCTGGCTGCTCATCCTTGAAAAAGAAAGAATCAAAGAGGGGGATGTGTTTAAATATCTCGTCTTTCTTCCCCACTGGTTCTAAAGCAGCTTTAGACTAAACCACAAATACGGGAAATAAAAAATCCTCGGCCACCTTCATTTCTGTCTTTGTAAAGGCGAAATTGAATTTGGCCCTGCCTCCTCCTGTAAGGGGAAGGGAGCTCTGCTCCTGCTTAATGAAAGCCTCCTAGGGCAGATGGAAAAGCAATTGGGCCAACTCCCCATTATTTGAAGGTTGATAGAACAGACTCCCCCTTCCCCTTTAAAAAAGAAAAGGACTTTATAGTGCTGTTTTAAAAGAAAATAAGAAACAAACTTCTCCGGAGTGCGAAGTTATTTATTTACCCTCCGACTGAGTTGTTCCTTGGCGTCCAAAGCCATGGGATGCAGCTAAACAACCTTACTCAGTTTTAAATGTTTGCTTTCCACCTTTAAAAACATGTTACAGGCTGTAAGTGCCATCGGTTAGGAGTCTGAAGTCCTAGTTAAATCACTGTTCACATAGAGAGTAGTCTCGTCAAGTTAGAACAAAAGCCCCCAAATTGGATGGAGAATCTGCCTAATAAGAGCAAAAAGAGACTTAATTTGGACACATTGTTGAGGAATCTGTAGGTGGGGAGGCCAGATTTGATATAAAAGTTTCCCAGGGCACACAGTCTGGAGAGCGGGCCTTTATTTATTCCAACCCCCCTCCCACCCCTGATGCTGCCTAATGAATGTTTCCCATGTGTTAGTTATAAAGAGATTATGTGTCCATTCATTACTGCTCTCCCATATCCCCCCCTTCACTCCATCCCCAAAGCCCAGCTGTTCCCCTGCTTTGTAGAATAATAATACAACGCTGGGGAAGCAAAACAGAGGGGGTCATCCTTTGCACCTCATCGTCCTCCTGCAGCACAAGAGAAATCATCTCCCCCGGCCATCCTTGCCAGGACCATTCTTCCTTCTTACGCTCCCAGCAAGGAGCCCGATATTTCTCCTCGGGCCATCTCTGGTACCCAGGAAGGGATCCCTGGGCTTTTCCAAGACTCTCGGATGCCCAGGTTTCCCAGAGAAGGCTTTGCTTAGCCCAGAATGAGTGCAGAGTAAATACTACTAGTAAAAAAAAAAGAGTAAATAGTAAAAATGAGTTTTCAGCAAAGTAAAATATTTTAGGTGTCAAAAAAGAGATCCCCCATACAGTTAAAGGATGGTTCTTACGGCTTGGAGGGTGGTGGCTCTTGGGTCATTGGCTCATAAAACACTCTTGAGTTTCTTCTGGCTTGAGCAGTTTTTGATTCTTATGTGCACTGGCATTAATTAAGCCTCTACATGCCTTAAAGAGGGCTGTCTTCGTGTATTTTAAGAAGAAAAATTGCATTTTCTTAATTTGTATTTCAAGACGTAAATTGTGCCTGAGGACTGTGGACCATCCATCTCCCTCTGCTCTAAGCGTGTTTGTACTGCCACAAGCCACTTAACCAGCCTTCATTTTGGTTTTGTACCCTTCTGTCAAGGTGCCTTTCTGGCCCCCCTTGTTATTGATTGTGTGCTTGTGCCCCCCAGCAGCCATCGCTCTCCGGAGCCCTCATTGTTGGCCCTGCGCTGCTAAGTAGAATTGATGGTGCTAATGTTTTCTGACTGCAGAGTTTGCCCACTTGGGAGAATGAAAATAAAATCTACTGCACACAAACTCTGGTGGAGGGCGATGGCCCGAAGACATACTGGACCCGGGAGCTGGCCAATGACGAGCTGATTTTGGTAAGGCTCTTCTTAGAAGCGGACGTTTCCCGGCCACTTTCATTGTGGTGGGACCTAAACTGACTTCATCCCCCTGCTCCTGCTGCTTCCACTCATCCGGTTGCCCCTGTCTTATTCACTTCTGTCTTTGTCTGACCTATTTCTCTTGTCATATCACCTATTTGTCCCCCTTTCTCTTTTTCTCTCCCCCAGTTTCTATATCTCTCCCTCTCCTTCCCTCTTTTTCCTTTCTCTTTCTCCTTTTTTTTCTCTTTCCCTCTTTCTCTCCCTCCTTTTCCTTCTCTCTCTCCCCTCTCCCTTCTTTTTTCCTTCTTTCTCCCTCTCTTTCCTTGCTCTCCTCCCTTCCTTTCCATCTTCCTCTCCCTCTTCTGCCTTCTTTCTCTTAGTCTCTCACTCCCTCCTTTTCCTTCTCTCTCTCTCCCCTCCTCTTTCCTTCTTTCTCTCTCCTGCTCTCTTTCCTCGCTCTCCTCCTCTTTCTATCTTCCTCTCTCCCTCTCCTGCCCTCTCTATCTCCTTCCTTTTCCTTCTCTCTCTCCCTTCCTTCCTTTCTTTCTCCCTCTCTTTCCTCGCTCTCCTCCTTCCCTTTCCATCTTCCTCTCTCCCCCTCCTGCCCTCTTTCTCTTAGTCTCTCTCTTCCTCCTTTCTTTGTCCCTTTCTTCATCTCATCCCTTCTGCTTTCTCTCTCATTCCCTGCTTCCACACATCTCCCCCCACCTCCCAAGGATAAGATAGGGTTGTCAGAAGCTGTCTCATGAGAAGTGAACTCACTGTATCCTGATAAACCTCATCACTTGTAGAGAATGCAGTGGACGTTCAGCAGATGGGAAATGGGGAGAGAACTGCAGTCCATTCTGCAGTTAATAACAGCCACCTTTAATTCTGTAGCTCATTAAAATTATAGAAAGCACTTTGCTCACCCCATCACCGGGGGGGGGGGGTGGTACTCCAGTGCTATCTCCATTTGGCAGAAGAGGGAACAGAGATTGGAAGGGAGGTGATCCGCCCAGGGTCCCCAGAAAATCCAGGTCTCTGTACCCTACGGCTAGCATTCATTGCATTAGCCCCGCCAGTCGGTACCTCCCCAAGAGCTGAGCCTGGGGTGAAAGAGCCCTGACTGCCCTCTCAGAGCATAGCGTAAGAGCCTGACCGGGAGGCTGGGCTGGTGATGGGACTTGGAGTTTATTGGAACCGGTTTTCCCCGGCTCCGTTTGTTCTTCGGTTAACCAGTGACTTGTCACGTTTGTAGCCGTCTCTTGGCAGGAACAGCTAGAGGTCACCTTGCCAGTAGGAGGGTAAATGATGCTCCCGGGGAAGCAGCTTCTGGCTTCGCTTCCATTTTTGCTGTACAAGATGAATACCAATTACACATCTCCTTGAGCCCTGTAAGGAGCCAGTGAGGGCCCCGTAAGTCCCTTTCCATCTTGCAGAGGAGAATAAATAGGAGATGACCTGCTCGTGGACCACCTGCTAATTGGGGAACTGGGATTGAATGCAGTGCTCATAATTCCAAGCCCGATAGAATTCATTTCCCTAGGATAGGCATTTATTAAGTGCCTGCTGTTTACCACACACTGTGCTATCTCCCAAGGATACAGACATAAAAAAAAAAGTCCCCTGTTAGCACAATGTCTGGCACTGAATAAAATGTTGGTTCATCGAGCGGTTCTACAGAACAGCTCGTTCACAGTGGAGGCAGCAAGTGCAGAATCATCCGAAGCTTGTAATGCCTTGGAAGTTTGGGTGGGGTTCCTGTATTGATAGCTTGGGGACAGTGGAATCTGGAACGAGACCATTTATGACTCATTTCCCTGTTCTCCAGTGGGTTCCCTCATCGATCCTGACCTAGGCAGGGGCCATAAGTGTCAGACCCGGAACCATCTCAGAGCTAGAGATGGGGGGTCCCCAGAGGAGGAGGAATTAGGGTGCGTTCTGCCTGACCCAACAATAGGATCCGTAAGGGACAGACTGTCCCATTGGCGCCTTATTACGGAGGCGCTTCTGAATTGCCAAGGAGCTGCTCCCAGTGGGAGTGAATAAGCTCCCCATTTCTGCTGGATGGTCACTCGTCGATGTCACTCAGCTGACCCTCTTGCTTTCGGCCTCCTGGAAAATGGGACTCAGAATGCCCCCTCCAGGCAGAGTCACCCTGACTCTTCTGTGACATGCTGGCTGTCTACGCCATCGGGCCCTTGGGCCTGAGACTGGAAGTGCCGGGTTGGGATGGCCCGCTGGGCTGGGAGTCATCTTCCCATCCTTCCCTCATTCACGTTTTGAACAAGCGTTTTTTGTTAGAATGAGGGTAGGCCAGCCCATTTAACCATGGTCGGCAGATAATGGCCTTAGGGGAGGGTGGTTATTAATTGGTGGGTTGGAGCTCTGTTTTTAAAAATGACTCTAAAGACTCCAAGGGCATTTCCCCCTTCCCCTGTGTGTTCTTTTCCATGTGTCAGCTGCAGGATGGGTGAAGGAGACCAACTGTAAATGAGAGTTGTCTTTGGGAACAGATTAAATATTTTAAGATTATAGATTTAAACTGGAAAGGGACTTCAGAGTCAAGTAGTCCAGCACACATCCCCTTCTATAGATGGGGAAACTGAGGCCTAGAATTAAATAACGGTCTGTCAGGTTAGGAATGAGAGATGGGGCCTGAAATTCTAGTCTTGGGGCTGAGGGCCGGTGTGGTAGGTAGGAGACAGGTAGGAGATGGATGAATTGGAACATTGATACAAACAGCCAGGGTATTTATTCTGCTCACTATATGTCAGGCTCTGTGCTCTGTCCTGGGGAAATGAATTCTAGACCCAAATGGATGCACATAATGAATCCCACGTGTATTCAGATTCATGCTGCTAAAGTTATAATTATCTGAAATAGGAAAATTGCTTTCAGCCCAATGGAAATATGTATTCCATCAACAATTCATATTTATACTAATTGGGACCTCGTAGATACATAAGCACGACAGGCCCTCAAGGAGTTTACTTCCTAAGGAGAGAAGGTAGGGGGGAGTTGGGGGAATGAGGCTCAAGGTGGCAAAGGAGGAGGAGTCTGCAGAGTGATTCTCGGACACTGCACGTTTCCATGCTCCCCTGTCTAGACCCCTTCAGTTAGTTTTATGTCCGGGGCCCACTCACCTCTTGCTCGCTCTCCTGTTGTAAAGGCATTTTCCCGTGAGCATAAATCATGATTTCTAGTTTATAATCCCCTGGGTTGTCCCGGGCTTTGCCCCTTACAGATGTTTTAAGGTGGAAGAGATGCTAGGAGGCAGCCCTGGACCCTTGCCGTCCTCTGTAGGGTGTGGGAAAGCTGAGACCCAGAGGGGGAGGCCGGGCCCAGGATCAGGGAGCTGGAAGGGCTGTCCCAAGGTCAGAGGGATGGCGAGTGAGGGCTCGGTGACCCCCCAGCTGCTGCTGTCTCCTGAATGCAAAGGCAAGGTTAGGTTTGGGCCCTCGGGGTTTTCAGAGTGAGAAGGAAAATTGGGCTTTTTCACAGCCATGACTGAGGAAGCAGGGACTTAGCTGGACCCTGGGAGCCGCCTCCTTTGGCCCCTCTGTCTTCTCCCAGCCATGGTTCTGAGCCCACGAGACCCAGGCTGGGGGATGGATCAGCCAGCACAGAGAGCAGAAGTAGAACAGAAGGGACCCCGTCACAAGAGCCAGGGGCCAGATTCTCCCTCTCGGGGGGGTAAAGCGGGGGGGCTTCCCAGGGAACAGAGGAGCCCTTTCTCCGTCTCTGCCCCCGCCCTCACCCCGCTGCCCAAGGCCTCTGTCTCTGCCCTTTGCGTGAGAAGCCGGGCAGACGGACTTCCCCAGGGGCAGGGATGGCGTCATTTACCAGAATCCCCCCTTCTGCGCTGACTCCCGCTTCTCCTTCTTCCCCCTGCAGACTTTTGGGGCCGACGACGTCGTGTGCACGAGAATTTATGTCCGGGAGTAGGAGGCCGAGCCGCTCGGTCCTGGGGGTGGGGAGGGGGGTAGAAGGCATGTGAACCCATGTTTGTGAGGGGCTGGCTCCTTGGGGGCCCAGGACCCGGCTTCCCGAAGCAGCCTCGAGCGACCCCGATGTGGGGAGAAGCCCGTTAGGTGTGTCCCCGTTGTGTTTCCCGTCCTCCCTCCTGAGATGTGCTCTCCTTGTGTCTGCCATTTTGTATCTTGGAGCTTGTATGGTTTGAACTCATTAAATTTGTTGGGCGCATTTCAAGTTTCCTTCTTATTTCCTGGCAGAGCCTCTCGGTCTCCGGCCGCTGATTCTTTGTTCATTTACTCATTCGTTCCACACATGGGCAAGGAGGGCGGGGGGCACGGTGCCCCTCAGGGAGCTTTCCCACATCAGGGTGGCCCTAAATCCGTCTCCCAAAATACCTGCTGGTAACGAGGGGGTGCAGAGGATGCAAGAAGGGCTCGGAAGGGACGGGCTCTGGTCAGTCACCCAGCACTTATGTACCAGGCACGGTGCCCCTCGGGGAGCTCCCCCGCCTCTGGGTGGCCCTAAATCCGTCACCCAAAGTACCTGCTGGTAACGAGGGGGTGCAGAGGATGCAAGAAGGGCTCTTGCTCAGAAGGGATGGGTGCTGGTCAGTCACCCAGCACTTATGTACCAGGCACGGTGCCCCTCGGGGAGCTCCCCCGCCTTGGGGTGGCCCTAAATCCGTCACCCAAAGTACCTGCTGGTAACGAGGGGGTGCAGAGGATGCAAGAAGGGCTCGGAAGGGACGGGCTCTGGTCAGTCACCCAGCACTTATGTACCAGGCACGGTGCCCCTCGGGGAGCTCCCCCGCCTTGGGGTGGCCCTAAATCCGTCACCCAAAGTACCTGCTGGTAATGAGGGGGTGCAGAGGATGCAAGAAGAGCTCTTGCTCGGAAGGGATGGGTGCTGGTCAGTCACCCAGCACTTATGTACCAGGCACGGTGCCCCTCGGGGAGCTCCCCCACCTTGGGGTGGCCCTAAATCCGTCACCCAAAGTACCTGCTGGTAACGAGGGGGCACAGAGGATGCAAGAAGGGCTCCTGCTTGGAAGGGACTGATGTTCCAGGGGATGGGCACTGGTCAGTCACTCAGCACTTAGCAAACACTGTACCAGGCACGGTGCTGGAAGGGCAGATGTGACAAATGTGGTCCGTGCCCTCAGCCCTAATTAACATGCACCCAGGTACGGGGACGCAGGAGCTCTGTAAGCAGCGTGTATGCGAAGCTGCAGGGTGGGAGGAAATAACCTCAATCTCTGCACCTCAGTTTCTTTATCTGTAAAATGGGAGTAATTTAATGGTCTTGGATCTATAACTAAGTCCAAAGGAAGGGTATGGGGCATTAGCAGGCAGGGAAATCAGGGAGGACTTCCTGCAGAAGGTGACTAACTTTTTGTGGATCATACTGAATCCTAAATAGAAACGGGGACCCCCGATCTGTGCATAAGGATCCCTGCAGGCACATGCTGACTTGGTTCCAAGATGTGAGGTTACCTGTATTTTATTGTATTTTTACTGAGTTTACTAAATATTTCTAAAGTGTATTTTAATCTAGTTTTAGCCTCACTCTGGAGCACTGCTGGCTGCTTGCAGCCCCTGGTGTCTGACACCTGCTGTATCCGGCCAGTCCAAGGGTCTGTTGGGAAAGTAAAGACCAGAGAGGAGCTCTAATGTGTGTGCTATAAGATGCCTTACTGGGCATCTGAATGTACTTTATTGGCGGGGGGGTCTCCTTCCTGGTTCCTATCGGGTTCCAGTTGGGGCAAAAAAAATAGGTATAAACAGGAGCCTCCCCTTTTCCCAAATCCATTGCTAGAAATTGTCCTTTAGTATCTGTGGTCCCCAATGAACCTCACTTTCCTCACCTGTAAAATGGGAATAATGGCATCTACTTCTTGTGATGATTATGAGATTTAATGAGCTAATATATTTGCAGACCTTGGATACTATTTTACTATTAGCTCTGTCCACCTTCCTCCTCAACCCATATCTGTTCCCCAGAGATCGCTGAGATCAAATGACTCTTCCCAGAATACTCCCTGGAACTGAACCGTTGTCTTCCACAGAAACTGCTGCTGATCAAATACAATTTCTAGGAAGAAAAGCATTGGGACGATGAGTCCTTCCCTTACATGACTGCTTTGCAGAGACCATTAAAATGTCAATAACCAATTAGCAGATTAGGTCATAATGACAAAAACATTTCTTATGGCACGTTAAGGCTTGCAAAGCTCTACACTCATCACTCTTGTGAAGCAGGGAAAGGCTGGCACTCAGGAGAGCCTGAATCACTGGGCCTGCAGCCGGGAAGTCCTGGGTGAGAATCTGCTCAGGTACATCTCCATGTGGCTGCTGAAGCCACGATCCCATGCAAGCAACTATACAGACAGAACTTAGACAGTGGAGATAGAGGAAAAGGCAGGGAAGGGACCGGGAGAGGATAGCTGTGAAAGGCGGGCCTGGGCTGGGGCCTGAGGGAAAGCGGGAGAGCTAAGAGGTAAGAGGGAGAGATAGAGACAAAGACAGACACAACAAAACAGAAAGACAGACAGAAACAGAAACAGACACAGAGAGACAGAAAAAGAGACACAGAGACAGATAGAAAAAGAGACAGAAAAACAGACACAGAGATAGAGACAAAAACGGACACAGAGAGACAGAGATAGAGACAAAAACAGAGACAGACAAAAACATAGAGAAATAGAGATAGAAAAAGACAAAAACAGATACAGAGAAAGAGAGACAGAGACAAAAAGATATAGAAAGACAGATAAACAGAGACAGAGACAAAAACAGACAGAGAAATGGAGAGAGACAGAGACACAGATAGAAAAAGAGACAGACAAAAACAGATACAGACAGAGAGACAGAGACAAAAACAAGACAGACAGAGAAATAGAGATAGAAAAAGAGACAAAAACAGAAACACATGGAGAAAGAGAGACAGAGAAAAACAGACAGATAAACAGAGACAGAGACAAAAACACAGACAGACACACACAGAAACATAGAAATAGACAAAAAGAAACAGGGACAGAGAAAAAGATAGAGACAGAGACAATATTTCAGCCATGGTGGGGATCAGGACAAAGGTAGGGAGTCTGAAGCTTTCCCCTTTATAGCAAGGAGGGAGATATAGCCAGATCATAGATTTTTATGGAAGGTTTTAAATTGTAAAAATTACGAGAAAATTAGGAAGGTGCCATGTTCTGAAGGGCTTATTGCTGGGCCATTTTTACAATTAATTTTTGTTTTATTTTTCTCAATTATATGCAAACAATTTTTAAACATTTCCTTCTTAAAATGTTGAGTTCCAAACTCTCTCCATCCTTCCTCTTCCCCCCTTCCCGAGAAGACAAACATATTGATATAGGTTATACATATGTGATCATATGAAACATTTCCACATTAGCTATTTTTCAAAAGAAACCACAGCCCAAAAAACCAAGAATTATTAAAGTTCAGTCTGCAGCATTACAATGTTGCTGTGACTATGTTCTGGTTCTGCTCACTTCACTTTGCCCCAGTTCACAGAAGGCTTTTCCAGGCTGGCAGCTCTATCTGAATCCTCCCTCACACAGGACAAATACATCTTTTAAGCCCAGAGATATCTTCTGAAATGGTTTCACTTAGACTTCTGTGCTGGGGCCCCTCTGATTGATTGCTTTCTTTGGGATGAGTGTGGCTCTTGTACACTCCCCTTTAATAAGTCTCTCAGTTATGAGGCTGCACTTTCTGCCTCCCTACAGCACTGTCTAGCATACAGTAGGTGCTTAATGAATGCTTAGTAATTGGACAGCCCGATGAGTTCCCTCTCTCCTCTTCTCTCCTGTGAAATATTCCCAGAGGAGATTTTCACGGGTTTTATATAATTTTTCAAGATTTACAAAGTCCTTGTGACTGTAATTTGTGATGTTTTGCACTGATCCTGCAGGCTTAAAGCAAAGCATCTGAAAGCAGAATTTCCTTGTCTCCTCCTGGACTATCAAGTCACAGGACGTTAAAGCTGGGAAGGCCTTTAGAACCCAGGAGAGCAGAAGTGGAAGGGACTGGCGGACGAGGCGTGTCAGAGCTGGGACAAAGCTAGAAGGGACCTTGGAAGCTGGCCTGGGAGAATTGGAGAGGGCCTTCAAAAGGCAAACCTCTGTCACTGGAGGCCAAGAGAGGAAAAGGCTGCCATATTTACCTCTCTCACTGTTTCTGGCTAAATTCTATACATTAATCAGCTCCTTAAGGAAACTGCCTCCCCATTTACCCTGAGGTATGTCTATTTTTAGATCCATCCCCATGGCTACCATCATCCCAATAAACTGAGACAGATCCAGCCTGAAGCAAGATGGCACAACCACGTTGGGATCCTGCTCTCCCGTTACTCTCTGGGATGATTTTGGGCCAGTCATTTAATTGCTTTCTCTGTAAATGAAGCTCACAATGCTCAGCGATAACTTCCTCTGAGGGTCATGGGGAAGAAAACCACTTTGCAAACACTAATGCGCCATATACTCGTGGGGATTGTTGCCGCTATTTTTACCGCTCACTTTCCTGAGGCTGCACGCAAGGCTCAGGTGTGTTGCTGGGCCACCATATTCTTGGAACCCGGGGCAAGGCCTTCAAGTCCCCAGGGGAAACTAAAGTGCTTCCGCTAGCGGCTCATATGTGTGTGTACATGCACACACACGTATACATATGTGCTTGTGTGTGCATGTGTACGTGTGTGTATTCTTCTCCTGGTGGCCTAAGGGAGTTGGACTGAGTAACCTTAAGTGAAGCCCAAGTTTAGCTTTCTGAATTGGGTTAGGGCAGGTGCCGCAGAGAATGGCCCCCACAGTGAACCTGACACTTTCCCCATCTAAGGCTAGTGTCTGGTACACAGTAGGTACATAATAAATGTTGGTTGATCTCACAGAGTTATAAAATGAATCACTCAACCATGGTGATTGGGAACCCTCTGTAGCTTGAATTCAGACCACTGATGGTTTTCTGAAAAATATATCAAAGTCCTCTTCTTTATTTGGTGACTGGAAGAGGCACAGAGGAATGTTAGAATTGCTACATGGTTCCTGGTTGTGTGATCTTGGGCAAGTTATTTAACCTCAATTGCCTCAGCAAAAAAAAAAAGACTACATGGAGAGTCAGAGGCACTAGCTTCAAAGGCTGCTTATGCCATTTACCCCCTCTGGGATCTTGGGCAAATCACTGAACCCCACTGGGTCTTAGCTTCTTCATCTGTAAAATGGGAATTATAAGAACCTGGCAGGGTTGTTGTGAGGAGCAAGATTTCGCAAATGTTTTTTTTGTTTTTTTTTTTTTTGCTGAGGCACTTGGGGTTAAGTGACTTCCCCAGGGTCACACAGCCAGGAAGTGTTAAATGACTGAGGCCAAATTTGAATTCAGGTCCTCCCGACTCCAGGGCTGGTGTTCTACCCACTGCGCCACCCAGCTGCCCCAGACTTTGCACATCTAAAAGCTGCATGTAAACATGACCTGGTACAATTATTGCTATTATCTGAGGTCCCTTCCAGCTCTAACTCGATGATTACAGGTTGACCGGCATAGGGGAGCATCCTTCCTCCAACAGTGCAGTCTTCATTCCCTGAATCTCAGGGAGCTGTCCAGGGTTCTGATCAGTGACTTACCCAGAGTCACACAGCCAGGGCAGTCAGAGTATCCCCGACTTTCCAGAACACCAAGCCCTCACCCTTCCCTCCCTTTGGGGGCCTTCTGTGTGGCTCGAACCAAGCCCCCCAAAAGGTCTGAGCAGAGGGGTCCGTTCGGAGCAGAGAAACCAGAGGTTTCTTTCCCTCAGTCCCACAATTCTGGGATTCTCTTGAAAGCCAACCAGGCGAATTCTTTACTTTCCAATGAGAGAACTGATCCCACAGAAGTGATGTGAGTCCCCAAAGTGGCAGGATTCGAATGCACTGTTTCTGCTCCAGAAGAGGCTGCAGAAGGAAACTGAGTCCAAACCAACAGCCTATGCCTGAGAAGGGCTCTTTCTACGGTGTGCCTCGAGAGCTTTTCCACCAGACGTTCTCACTAAGCCCTCGTTCTGGAGTCTGAGTTTGAAAGGACCAGCTTTGCCACCTGCACCTCTGTGATCCTGAAGCAAGCCATTTACCTTCTCTGAACCTCAGTTTCCTTTTCTGTAAACTGATTCCCCACCAGGATCATTGTAAGGAAAATGCTTTGTAAACCCTCAGAAACTCTGGATATATGAATTAATATTGGAAAGAGTGCTGACTGGGAGTCAGGAAGACTTGAATTCGAGGCATGACTCTGATACAATGAGACCAGAGACAAGCCCCCCTACCCCCATAAGCCTTTATAAGATCAGAGCATTGGACTACATGGCTTCTGAGATCCTTTATAGCCTAAATCAGAGAGACAGACAGACAGACACAGACAGAAAAACACAGAGAGAGATAGACAGACAGACACAGACAGAAAGACAAAGAGACAGAGACAGAAAGGGAGACAAAGAGGGAGACAGAGATGGAGAGAAAGAGAAGAGGGTGTAAAAAGATAAATGAATGGAGGGGTAGAGACATGGATAGAGGGGCAGATAGATGAGAGAGAGATGAAAGAAAGGAATAGAGAGATAGACAGATGACAGAGATAGATAGATAGATAGACTGCCAGATAGTTGGATGGATGGATGGATACATAGATATTACAGATGAGAGGAAGGGATAAAGGGATCGACGGATGATAGAGATGACAGATAGTTATAGATGATAAAAGGATGAATAGAGTAGAGAAATAGAAAATAGAGAGACAGAAAGACAAAGATAGATGATAGAGAGGAGGATAAAGAGATGAATAGAGGGATAGAGAGATAGAGAAGAGATAGAAGTGAACAGAATGGGGAAATAGATACCTACCTATTTGATCTTGGGCAGTCACTTCACACCTTTCAGTGTCCCTTTCTTGTAAACTGAAGAGGCCCTGGACAGAGCTGTACCCTTTTAGCTCACAGTCTAGTGATCCTATTGAATCTAAAGCATTGCTTCACAATCTGAGTTTGAGAACCCTTCTGTGATGTTCACTTTTTCATACACATCCCACACACACAATAGTAATTGTACCTTGAATATCTATTACCTTGAAATAAATATCATGACAGTAAATAAAACAGCAGCCTGACCCAGGGGTCTGTGATACAACAAGTTGGGAATCATTGGCTGAAGATATACTTTCTTTTTTTTTTTTTTTTTTTTGAAGATATACTTTCAAGTTACTAAATTGTCACCCTTTGGCCCAGAGATCCTCTACTGGGAGCCTTACAGAGGCTAACAACAGCCAGGAAAGGTCCATTTGTTTCCAAATATCCATAGAAGTATTATTTGTAATACAAAACTGATGACAAAATATGTGCTCACTGACTGGGGATTGGCTGGGTAAATATGGTACATTTTATTGTGAAGGGCTGTTACTGTTCCACATGGATTGATGAGTATCAAGAATGCAGAGAAACATGGGAGAAACATGTAGTGAATGACGTAGAAGAAAACAGAGCCAAAAAACCAATGTGAAGCACGACTACAGCGATTTAATGAAGACCATACTGAAAGCCGACACAAGTCAAGTAAAAGGCAGCTGGAAATATAGGTACCTTTTTTTCCAAGCCAGGACACCCAGCTCTCCTTTCTGTTAACAACTGAATTACAGAAAGTGGAATTTCAGAAATTATGGAAGAAGAAAGTAACATATGTGATCAATGATAGTCTTTCTATCAGGAGATTTTGCTAGACTTTTCAAGTAATATACTTTGAGGGGTGCTGGAAGGTTCTTAGGGTATTTGTTGGGAAGTATCTGGTTTTTTGAAAGCAAAATATGTTTTCAAAACAGATTTGGGGTGGTCTAGTCATGATCACAGGGTCATAACTCCAAGGAGAACAGGAGACAGCCTCACTGGATATGAATTATGAGGTGGGTTTAGAGCAGGGCTCCTCAAACTATGGCCCACAGACCAGATGCAGCAGCTGAGGATGTTTATCCCCCTCATCCAGGGCTATGAAGTTTCTTTATTTAAAGGCCCACAAAACAAAGTTTTTGTTTTTACTATAGTCCAGCCCTCCAACAGTCTGAGGGACAGTGAACTGGCCCCCTATTTAAAAAGTTTGAGGACCCCTGGAGAAAGCAGCCTCCCATTCTGAATCATCTCTCCTGACTCTTTTCTTGACTGTTCTAAAGAGAGTAATATACTGGGGAAAGTACGAACATTGAGTGCAAAGGATCTGAGGTCCAATCTAGCTTTGTCATTTCCTTCCTGTGGATGAATTTCTCTTCTTTGAGCCTCCATTTCCATGAAAGCGTTGCCCAGTCTTATGATCCTCTTCATGTTTTCCCTTGATCACCGCAGGCCACATGGGTTCCTTGTCTCCCCTGGCTCCAAGTCCTGACATTGGATATCTAAGCTTTGGAATTTAGCCCACCCTGCATGTGCAACATCTCTTAACTGATGTATTATAATGCTGTTTAAATTCCCCATATGTTTATTTCTTCTCCTCCCATTATACTATATGTATAAGGTATGAGGGAAGCAACTATGTTTTATATTTTGCCCTGTTTGTGAAATTCAGTTTACTACAAATCATTTCAACAAAGCATCTATTATTGTTGTTCAGTTGTTTCAATCACGTCTAACTCTTCATGACCCCATTTGGGATTTTCTTGGCAGAAATGTTGGAGTGCTTTGCCATTTCTTTCTCCAGCTGATTTTACAAATGAGGAAACTGAGGTAAACAGGGAGAAATTACTTGCTCAGAGTCCACAAGACAGTCAACTGTCTGAGTCAGAATTTGAACTTGCGCCTTCCTGACTCCCAGCCTGGTGCTCTTTGCATTATAATATTATCTAGCTGCATTTATTAAGCCATTGCTAACTTTCAAGCAGTTAGGATGAACAAGGAACACAAAAATAATTCCTGCTTTAAGTTACATTTTTCTGGAGGCAAATACATTTAAATAAATAAGTGTACAAAAATATATACAAAATACTTTGGAGGCAGGGGCGATGACAGTAGCACTGGGTGAATCAGGAAAAGTCTCTTGTAAGTAATAGAATTTGTCTTGAGTGTCAGAGGGAATTAGGTGACCCCAAAGAGCAGAGGTGAGAAGGAAGAGCATTCCAGGTATTCTAGGGAGAAAACTTGTGGCAAATGAATGGTAATGGGAGGTAGATTGTTGTACCCAGGAACTGTCAGTGAACAAGGTTAGCTGAAATGTAAAATGTATGAAGAGTAATACATAATCATCCCCATCTTATTTGGAGCCAATTTGAGAAGAAATTTAAATTCCTGAAGTAGAGGAGTTTTATTTCATCTTCTAGGTGACAGGGAGCCCCAGAGCTTCTTGAAAAGGGGAGTAATAGGATCAGATCTGAGCTATAGGAAATGCAATTTAGCACCTGTATGGAAGATTGTCAAGGGCAGAGTTTGACTATAAGGAGACAGTCAGGGCTACAAAAGTTGCCCAAGTGAGAGGGGAATAAATAGGAGAAGTAAATAGGAAATAGAATCAACAAGCCTTGGCAAGATAGGAGATATGGGAAGTGATGGAGAGTAGAGAGTGGAACACAGGTGCCTGTAAGATGTCAGGTCAGGTTTAGCATTCTGTTTTAGATATGTCGAATTAGAGCTAACCAAGAGAGATCCCACCTCTGATACATACTAGCTGTGTGACTCTGGGGAAATAGGCAGGACTCTAGACAGTTCTCTAAGACAGAAGGTAGTGGAGCAGTCCTACACTGAGAGCGCCTTCTACTAATGAAACCCCATGTCCAGCTTTTAGCCTTACAAGAAATCCAGAGAGGCAGTAGATAAAGAGCTGGTTTGGGAATCAGGCAGACCTTGCTTCTTTCCTTTGACACGTCTTGCCACCACTAATATTATAAATTGTAGAAAAGTTGCCATTTGTTGGTAGTAAAAGACAGGAAAAGAGGAACAATTTCCCTCGACAAACTTGAATCTTTAGGTTTAGAAGTTTGGAAAGGGGAAACAGTAAAACTTCTATTTCCCCTCCCACCTTAATTTTTTTCAAATACCTCATTTGGTTTTCACAACAACCCTGGGAAATAGGTGCTATAGGACTGATTATCTCCATTTTTCATATGAGGACATGGAGCTTCTGAAATGGGAAAGCCCATGATCACACACTCTTGGAGAGGAGGAAGGGCAGGGTTCAAAGCCAAGTCTTCCTCATGCTCAATCGAGGGAGAGAGAACTCTATCATGCTGCCTCTTGGGCAACCTAGGCATCCATGATGAGGATCACTAAGAGAGAAAGCTGTACAAAGTGGGAAGAGCACAAGCATGAGGGATCTCCTGCAGTCTCACTTGCTGATCCCACAGGGGCCAGCCCACACAAGGTTCTCCACCATCTGGAAACAATAAAGAAGAACATTCTCTGAGTTAACTAGAGATGCAAACGAGCAAAAACCTTCAGGGATCATATTTCAGGCCCCATCTCTCTCCTACCCACACCCAATTTGTCCCTGTATCAGGTCTGGTCAAACCAACCACAGGCAGGTCTCTCCTCGGTCAGAGATAGCTGAGCTGACTGAGGCCTTCCAGATCATTTCTTCCACCTCCTCCTTTTTCCAGAGGGAGGCCCAGAAGGAAAGTGATGTCCCCAAAGTCACGCAGCAAAGGAGCCACAAAGGTCAGTTGAGAATCCAGCGTGTTGGTCTTTCTGTCTCTGTTCTCCCTACTCCCCTCAAGATACCTTCTGAAGTTCCCCTGAAAGCTTTTGAGTAGGACACCCTGGAGTTCTCACTGTCTCATGGCTACACAGTCACTCCTTTATGTCAGATGTAGGATGAACTAAGGGAATTTGGAAAGAAAAAAAGCCATAAGGAATGTTCATTGAGCCAGAGCAGCTAGGATCCAAGAACATCAGGAAAAATTCTGGCTATCTGTGTATCTTTGGGCAAGTCACTTTCCCTGAACTTTAGTTTCCTCAGCTTTCATGTAAGAGGTTGGACTAGATCACTAAGGTCTCTTATAACTCTAAATCCTTTGATCCTTTTAGTCATTTAGCCTTTCTGAGCCACAATTTCTCCATCTGTGACATGGGAATAATTATGAAGTGGCAGATACCACAGAGTAGTGTCAAAATAACTCCATTTAAAATCAAAGAATGCATTAGAAGTACATTAGAATACCAGACTCAGCTACTTACTGGGACCTCTAGGACTCTGGACAAGGTCCCCCAACTCCTGGTCCTACTTTTGTTCATCTATAAGATGAGGACATTGGATGGGATGTTCTCCCCATTAAAACTCTTTTTAAAACTCAAAATACTATGATCTACTATTGCACAAAGGTAGAGTGGATGGAGAAATGGCCTCAGAGTCGGGAAGGCCGACACATTCTGAGCGATCCTGAGACAAAGCACCCCTCGGTGTCCCCATGTAACTTTGCAGTGTAGCCCTTAAGGCTCTACCTACTGCCAACTCATCTGGGAGGCGTGATGAGCCTGCTATTAGGGAAATGGGATGATATGGATGGAGAGACCTGACCCCCGATTCAATCCCTTTGAGGTCAATCACTGTGACTACCCCTAGAATTTGGGGCAAAAGCTGTAATTGGCTGGATTCTAGGAAGCTAACCTCCTAATATGCATGTGGGTAGGAGAGTAATTATGGAGTGTGTGTATATATATTTATATGTGTATATGTTCATATACATATAATACATGCATAAATAAAAATATATGTACATATATATTCATATACTTGGATGCCTATACATGTATCTTATAATACATATATAAATATGAATATGCATGTATGCATGCTGTTGGTATATAATATGTGTGCATGTGTTTTTACCTATATCACTGTTTTGATGTAAGCTTTATAAGCTTTGAATATGAAGCATTATTGGATAGCCAGACATGGAGTTCTGGTCCTAGCTCTGCCACTGATCCAATGTGAGACTTTCCCTATTAGGGGCTGAGCAGGCCCCCAAAGCAGAAATGAAGGTGACACGAACCCACAGAAGGACAGAGTTGGAAGGGACCCCAAAGAACATCTGGTTCACACCTGAGCAGGAGTCCGCTCTTGCCCAACGAGTGGGCTTCTAGGCCCTAATTGGGAGCCTTACCACTTCTTGGAATAGCCCAAAATGCTCCTGGGCACCTCTTCAATTAGGCAGCTTCCCTTTATATCAAGGCAAAATCTGTGTTACATTACTTCCTTCCGCTGGCCTCAACTCCACCATCTGGACCAAGAACAAGGGTCAGCCTTCTTCCATGGGACAAGCTACAAACAGGCAAAGACTGCTAGAATGTCCACAACCTTCCCTTTCGTCCAACTCCCAGGGCTTATCTTTTCTGGGCTAAATAGAGAACAGGAAAGAACAAAGTCAGAAGATTTGGGTTCAAATTCTTGTTCTTCCATTAATTAGCTGTATGACCTTGGGCTTGCCACTTTCTGAATCTTAGTCTCCTCATCTGAAAAATGAGGAGGTTCAACTAGATGATGTCTAATATTCCATTTTAATACAGATTTATGATCTTTCTGAGGTTTGGTCTCAGTATTCTCTGAGATGACCTATACAGGTCATCTTTTATAGGAAATACTCCATCCTGCCCATGTTCTTTCCAATATGTGGCTCCTAGTTCATCTATTAGCTCATGTTACAGAGCTTTCAGTCTACTGGGATGCTCAAATCTTTTTCATATAATCCTCTGTCTAGCCACATATCCTCTTGATTTTTTTGGAATCAGATCAATAAGGTCTCCAACTTTTATCTGTTATTTTTAATATTAGGGTTGACCTACCATTCTACCCTTTCAAAATCCTTTGCGGATCCAATTTTGGCTTCCTCTGTGTGAAATCTTCCTCCCATTTTTTGGTCATATTCACTTTAATTCAATAAGCACTTATTAAAATGTTTATTCGATCCATAAGACCATATTGTTCTTCATCTGAGTCACTGATAAAAATGAACACAGTAAAAAAGAAGCTCCCTTCTAGCTCCAAGTCTCTGGTTCTATGACCCTTCTATCAGTACCTTAGTATAATTTCTCATTACTATTCAAGTTGGATGGCAACGGCTTCCTAATAGACCTTATCCCCTTGACTTCCCTCGCTCCAATTCATCCTGCACATCAGTGACAGATCATGTGCCGTTCTTCTCCTTAAAATTCTGAAATGATTCCCTAATGTCAAGGAATAATTTCAGTTTCCTCAATTTAGCACTCAAGCTCCCTTTTCCCAATTGTTCTCCTCCAGTTGTGGGGTCATGCTTTCTTAGTTGTACCCTTTTGTTTATGTTGCTTCCCCTTGCTAGAATCTTTTTACTGGAATCTCCCATCTCTACCTTGTGAATTCCAAACCATCCTTGAAAGCTCCATTTAAATGCTACATCTTCCTGGAAGCCTTTCCTGATCACCTTCAGGTGGGAATCCCCTTTCCCCACCTGGGACCTCACACAGCACTTTGTTCACAAGTCTCTTAAACACTCATTCGATATTATAGTTATTTGTCATATATTCTTATTAGATGATTATAGGGACTATGTCCCCCACCACCTTCATGACCATATTCCTCTAGTTAAAAGGGTTTCGTAACCTGGATTACATGTACTTGTTTAGAAAAATATTTGATAATTATGTTTCTATGTAATTGATTTCCTTGTTAATCCTATGGATTTAATTTATGCATTTTAAAACATGATTCTTAGTGGGAGTCCATAGGCCTTGCCCAGAGTGTCCAGGACACAACAAAGGTGAAAAATCTGCTCTAATGGAATGAAAGCTCCATTTCTCTATTTATATTCCCGATGTCTAGCACAATGCTTGGCACACAGAAGGTACTGTGGTAGACTGAGAACCCAAAGCCATACTAACAGCCCAATGTCTTCCATCTATTTGATAAATAGAGGTTAAAGGACTTATCTCCAGTTGTGCAGCCAGGAAGTACCAGGTCTAGAAGGGTTTGGGCTGAGTCTAACAGGTCTGAGCCCCAGGCTCTTTCCTCCATGCCATATAATTGTGCTAAAACTTTGGATTATCCCAGGAACTTGGCACAAAGCTCTGCCCACAGTGGATGCTCAAAGAACACTTGGATTACTCATTACAGTGGAGTGCCATTGTACAACTTGTCTCCATTGCTCCTATGTCATCTGTGTCCGGGTCATCTAGTTCATGGATGGGATACTATGGGGTCACCCATGGCCTAACTGAAAACTTAAAACACTGTGAAATTGCCCACCAGCTTTTTTTGTCAGAAATAGACAAGCAGAAGATGCTCATTCTTCTCTGTGGCTTCCAGCTTGGACCAATAGATCCAAAGAAAGCCAGACATTGCCACAAATCACGCCAGCAATCCATGAGAAGTCCCATCTGCCTGCTTTGATCTGCAGTAAAGGAGGGGCTGAAAAGTTAGTTATTGGTCCGGTGACCATTCACTGAATCCCTGGTTCTAAGGACTCTTTTCTCATTTACTGGCACTCAGTGGGCTCAGACAGTTGGACCCACAGCCAAGCTGCAGAAGACCCAGAGAGTGTGGTTAGCATGTGGCCACAATAAAAGGTGATCTTCTCTGCCAGAGATGTTGGCTATTGTTGCCTTTGTAGTGGGTCCTCCCCGATTCTGCGCTGTGACCTTCCCAGCTTCGGACCAGTGCTGCTTCCTGCCTAGCCCTTGGGTTGCCTTACATCATGCGTGAATCCTGGCTGGACCAGAGCAGCTTCCTGTTTACTCCCATGGCTTACAAGCTTAAACGTCTTTTCTTTCCTTCGGAGGATTCCTTCCCTTGAACCCTGTTAATCGCATCCCCCACCCCCGTCACCCACTGGTGTCTCTCTTATGGCTCTGCCATTCAAGCCCCTCACAGGAGACCAGGATTCCACATCAAGGCAGACGATGGAAGGGACCCATTGGCCTGCCTTCCCTTTGGACAGTTCGTGTGTCATGGGAGAGTAACCGTCAGTGAGTGTTGGGCCCATGATCAGCTCTGTATTGAGCACTTTGCTCCAGGGCCAGCCCTTCCCAGGGGTATTCTGAGTCCTGGATCATTGGAAAGTGGGGCCTTTGGAATTCCAGTGAAAGAATGTTCTGGTTTCAGAAACAATTCCCCCTGAAAAATTTATTGAGTCATGGAATCCTATATATAACATAATGAAAAATGAAATGGGATGGAAGAAATCCAACTCTCATAAGGATAGGAAATAAAAATAAGGTTAGAATTTTTCTCCTTCATCCAAACATGAATAGAATCAAGAAAATCCCATTTGAAATGTAATCTAAAAACATATACACCAGCTCAGTGGAGGAAGGTAATTCAGGATGAAAAGAGCTCTGACCCCAGAGGTAGGAGGCTTACATTCCCATTCCAACTTTGCCATTAACCAGTGGTAGGAGCCTGAGCCAACCACTTTAGCTTTCGGTGCCTCAGTTTCCTGCTCTATAAAATAGGGAGGCTGGGCTAGATGATCTCTCATATATCTTCCAGATCTCATGTCAATGCCCGATGCATTATACGCTAAATGTAAATTAAAATTATCACCTGGGATTGTAGATTTTGAGCTGGAAGGGAATTTAAAGGTCATATTCATCTTTCTCATTTTACAGATGAGAAAACAGAGGCAAGAGAGTGTAAACTAAGGGTGAAACAGAAGCAGGATCTGAAACAAGGTCTTCCTAACTTAACAGAAAAAAGGAAAAAAGTCATCAGAAAGATGCTAGGAAGAGAAAGGAAAGGACATCCTAGACCGAAAGAAATACGTGAATATTGAAAATATACGTGTTATTTCAAGGTGGCAAAGTTTGAGGTTTGGTAAAAATATGGCAAGAAAGGAAGGATAAAGAGAATGAAAAAGAAGGGGAGAGGAAAAGGAAAAGGAAAGAAGAAGGAAGGAAGAAAAGAAAATGAAATAGATGGGGAGAGGAGAGGGAAACAAAGGAAGAAAAGAGAAGAGAGAAAAAAGAGCAAAAGAGGGAAAGAAAGAAGAGAAAGGGCAGAAGAAGGAGAGGAAGGAAGGAAGGAAGGAAGGAAGGAAGGAAGGAAGGAAGGAAGGAAGGAAGGAAGGAAGGAAGAAAAGAAGGAAGGAAAAAAAAGAGAAGTAAAGAAAGAAAGAGAAAGAAAAAGAGAGCAAAAGAGGAAAAGGAAGGAAGAGAAAAAAGAAAGAAAGAAAGAAAGAAAGAAGGAAGGAAGAGAGGAAGAGAGAGGAAGAGAGAAAGAGAGAGAGAAAGAGAGAAAAGGAAGAAGGGTAAGAAAGAAAAGAAAGAAGAAAGAGGGAGCAGAAGAAAGAAGAAAGGAAGGAAGCAAAGAAAAAAGAAGGAAGAAAGGAAAGAAAGAAAAAGAGAGAGATAGTTGTGTGCTGCTTGCTTGTCACAGTAATCATCACCCATATGATTGGGGGATCCCAGGGGTCTCTTTCAGAGAGCAGTGGCAAAAGAGCAAGTCCCAGCCTTTACAACAGACCTCCTCAGCCAGGCAGGCCTGCAGACCAGATTTCACCGATGGAATTAGTTTCCTTGGCTTAAGTAGCCTGGTTTCCGATTTCACCAAAGGCTCCAAGTTTCAAAAATCTGTTTTTAATCACAACCCTGAGCTCAGCTGGAGAGCAATTGAGTTCCAGCCTCAGCGTGGCCCCATTGGAGTGCAGGGTGGCTGCTGTTTCAACAGGAGACCCAAGAGTGAACCCCGGAGCTCGGATGAGCCTTCTGAGACCCCCTGAAGAAGCCAGACCACCGGGGGCACCAAAGCAGGAATTTTCTCCTTAAAGGGGAAGCATTCGGGAATATTAGGAAATTGCCCCCCACCATCTCCCCTCCATTTTCCATGGACAGCTTTCACATGTGCATGTCATTGTCATCTGGAGCCCTGGCAGAACCAGTCACAGCTCTTATGGCCACGGTACTTTGAAGTCTACAAAGCAATTTTCCTCACAAGAGCTTGTGAGGCAGGTAGGGTAGTTACAGATGAGGAAACTGAGGAGGAAAAGGGGCTTTACCAAAGGTCATGGGGCTGGACATGAGATGAGCTGCTCTAAGGATCTGAGCCTCTCTAACTGACTCAACCATCTAACCCAGCCCTGGCTATTCCCCTCCTGACTCCCGGGAGTTACATTCTCAAGTCATATATCCCCACACTTCTGGATTCCAACCCCTGACCCTCTTGGAGTTCCATCTTTGTTATCTCTGAAGTTACCCTTCCCACCACAAAAATCAATGTCCTGAAAATGCCAAGGCCTCGGGTAAATGGGAGGAATCTTCATCTTGTTCATAATCAATCTCATCATGGTTAATTTTAACAAAAATTTAAAGAAAGTGAGATCCAAGGAAGCTGCTCAAAGACATCACCATTTGGAGCCCAGATCTCTTGAGCCTTTATCCAGAACTTTTTCTATTACATCAGCTCTGCCTTTCTAAAATTTAAATATGCAAGAATAATAGCAGGGGCCATTTACACAAATACAAATCTAAGTACTTCCATGGTTTCATTTAGTCCTCACAACTGCACGTTGGGGTCAAGTAGGTCAAGTATTTTTGTACCCATTTTAAAGATGAGGACACAGGTTTAGGCTAAAGAAATTTACTTACATAAATGATGAATGTTCTCTGGAATGGGAAAGCAGACCCTTGGAATTCAAATCCAGGAATCTTTGCACCTCACTAAGGTTGATCTGCTAAATGTCACTTCCTAGTAAGAGGCAAAGGATTTGAACTCTGACTCCCAGACCACCATTTTCCCAGCACAACACATTACCATCTGCTGAATGTAGTTCTCAACTTACCCACTTAAATCATTTAATCAAATAAAAAATATATTGATGTCTCCCCACCCCACCCTAAAGGAGGAGATACTGAGATTTTGGTCCCTATCTCTTTAGACAAGAGCTCCCAGAGTAATGAGCTGTAGCTCCCTTTCTCTGGCCCTTACACAGCCCACTTCCATAGGAGCGAGCTGAATGCTTTGACCATTGTCCTAGGTGAAATTCTCACATGGAGACATGGGATCTTTGTCTTATTCTGACAGGAAATTGGTCTAAAATTGATTAAACCGGCAGGTAGGGGTTGGGGAGTCATCATGGAAATTTCAATAATAACAGAAAGTTAATTCAAGGTGGACTCAATGCCTTTGAGTCAAGAAGCAGAAACTCTCCGATCCATAATTACAAGCTAATTGAAAAGGCAACTCTGAACCTAATTCATTAACAGAAGCCAGTGCTGGAAGTCCCTCAGAAGCCATCTAATCCAACTTGTGTCTAAACAAGGATCACATTCTGCACGTCACCTGTCTGCTCCAAACCTGATGGGGGAGGAGTGCACACTACCTTTCCAGGGAGCCTGCTCCATCGTGAAACAGCTTGGATCGCTGAAAGATCGTCCTTACATCCAGCCTAAATCTGTCTTTCTGAAACTTGTACCCACAATTGCTGGTTCTGTTCTCTTGGGTCAAGCTTGAATTTTCAATCTCATTATATTTCTTCAAGTCATCTCTCCTATGGGCTAAACATTGGGCTTTGGGAGTGGCAGGGGGATCTATTGTGGATTCCTTTTGGTGAAATCATTCCCCTTCTCTTTGATTGAGCTGGGATTTTATCTCATTTCCAGCTGAAGAACATTTTTATTCTGATGTATTCTAATCTCAATAGATTTTATTTTTTTAATTCTAATATTCTTTGGTTTCTATTTATTGTTTATTTCCCCGATAAAAGGGTGCTTGAGATGGCCTTTTGTATAACTAGTGTTTTTTGGGAGAGAGTTATGCTGGCCTAATACATAGAATAATCCTTCCCTAAGAAAAATCAGGAAAAGTGGAATTTATCCTGGGACCCAATATTATATCCCTAAACTACCAATATTTGAAGTGTGGTGGACAGATATAATTGTAACCTAATATAGGAATGTATTAGAGAAACTTGCATCAGCTTGAAAGCTGATTGTTAAATTTTCAGTCTTGAATTATTGTTCTGTTGATTGTCTACACTTAAGTGATGAGAAAATGTGAAGAATTCAGATTCATTTCCAGAGAGCTGGTCTTTAGTCCATCACGGCTAATACCCTTCTTTGAGATCAGCACAGGCACTCAGCCACAGCTCTCCTCCTACTCCCCACAAAGGTGGGAAATACAGTTTCTCCTTGAAGAGAGGCAGGCTAGATTTCAACTCTATCTATGTCATACTGAAGAAGAATTATCTTTTTATTGCAAAGCCCAACCATACATAAGTCTTACAAATAAGTCCTGAATTTTTGCTAAGGATACAAGTCGTATTCTATGTTGGAATATAATATTTCCTTTTTTAAAAAAAAAAGCAGGATATTTTGTTTTTTCCCATTTCTGTAATTCAGGGCAGGCCAAAAATTTGTCATTTTTTTCTTTTGGAAAATAAAAAATATCAATAGAAACCTGCATAGTTGAGATTCTCCATCACTACCATAGCATACCATTGCCAAGTCTGTGACTTAGTTTTCAAACACCTCTATTTCATGCTACTGTCCAATTGGTCTAAAATTTATTCCTATTAACAACATCTTGTCTTTTTCTCCCTTCATTGATCTTTACTTATATGAACTCCACCATATTTCCACTATTTCCTTCTTAGTATGCAATGCTACTCTCCCCCATTCTCCCATATCTCCTTTGCTCTTTTTATCCTTTTGGAAAGTAACATGGTAAAGAGGAAGAAAATACTGGAATGGGGATTCTGAGATCTGGTTTCAGTCATGGCTTAGCTACTTATTCCCTATATAAATTCAAACAAGTCTTTTCATCTCATTGACCCTCAGTTTCTACATCTTATAATCAGAGGGTTCAACTCAATGTCTTCTGGGGCTCCCACCAGTTCGAATGATCCTATTATTCTATGAATCCAAGATGAGTTACAATCAGAAAGTAATTGGAATGGAAAGCAAATTGGAAATTCTGAAGGTAAGAATGATCAGCAAAGCTCAACCACTGTCCACACTCTTCTCTGACAGCCAAGAAAGGTAATATAATCTTGAGCAGCAAAAAAAGAAACCTAGATTTCCTGAAACTAGGGAAGGGAAAGTCTACCCCCAGGGAACCTCAACCTTTTTAAATAGGAAGCCAGTTCACTGTCCCTCAGATTGTTGGAGGACCGGACTACAGTAAAAACAAAAACTTTGTTTTGTGGGCCTTTAAATAAAGAAACTTCATAGCCCTGGGTGAGGGGGATAAACATCTTCAGCTGCCGCATCTGGCCCACGGGCCATAGTTTGAGGACCCCTGCGAGAGTCTAGACTATAATTGGAATATTGAATGCCACATTTTAGGAAGGATGTTGTTTAGCTGGAGAATATCCAGGGGATAGTGACTACATGTCTGAAGGGTCTTGTGATCATGATAGGGAGAGAGCATTGTAGACAGGACAAGGTAGCTGTCTTCAAGTCTATAAAGGCACTGAAGTGAAAGATTATTTTTACTTGGCAATTGGTAGCAATGGGTGAAAATTTCAAAGGCTTAAGGCTTAGGCTTCCATAACCATGAGAGCTTTTGAAAAAGAGGAAGGGAAGATGGTGGGTTCAGTGGATAAGCTGTTGGAAAGCATATTAGAGAAAATATTCTTATCCCATTTGGTTGGGTGAGAGGTTCTCTATGGTCCCCTTTCAACTCTGAAAGTCTATGATTCTGTGAATAAGATGACCAAGATAAAGATCAATCAAGTCAATGCCCTTAGCTTAATATCAGGAAAATAGTGAGTTATTAAACAAAAGAAGTCATTAAGGGAGAGCAATATACAAGAACCACGGGGAGCAAGAGAATCCAATGGGTGGAGAGTAATGTCAAAAAAGGAACAAAAGAAACCATTAAGTCTGTGAAAAAAAAAAAGGAGCTTGTGGGAGATCATCGAGAGAGCAAATTCAACTGAATTGTGGAGAGAGAAGTCAGACTTCAAAGGGGTAAGGAGAGAGAAGTCAGTGAAGATGTAGAAGCTCCAGACATAGACATCTTCAAGAAGTTCAGTTTTGAAAAAAGAGGACAAAGGAAGGTCAAAATCTTTCATAAGTAGGGAAGTTAGAGTACTAAGACTGAGAATCTAGAAAGGCGGTAGAAAATGTTGGGAAAACATAGGATTAGAGATTCTAAAAAACAGAATTAGAATTGTCTTGAAAACTTGGCTTAAGTACTGCCTTTAGCAGGAAACTTTTCCTGGGCTTCTCAGCAACTAGTGTCTCCCCTACTCCTTCAAAATTATCTAGCTTTTACTTTGTATAAATATACATGTATGAATATATATGCATGTATATGAATATATATGTATATGTGCAGATAGATGTGTAGATAAGTAAATAGGATGGACCGAGAGATAGAAAAATAGATAGATAACCTCTCTCCCCAATTAATTTTAAACTCCTCGAGGACAAAACTTGTTTCACTTTTGTTTTTGAACCGTCATCTCCAGGCACTTTGTCTAACACATAGTAAGTGCTTATTAAAAGCTCATTAATGTATCATTAGGGCAATTTCTGAGACTGATGTTTATCATCCTCAGGTTATTTAATGAATGTCAAGATATATCTTGGATGCTGGTGAAGGCTTGATTTTAGTCCACAGAGAAGGAGAAACAGTCATAGAAGGAGCAAATAAACAGGTGTTTGTGTCCTTGATGGTGGTGAATAGACAGGACAGAGCTGGAGTGATGTTTTTTCAAGTCACCATTAGGAATTGGAGAGAATGTTTGCTGTGAGTCAATATTTATGTGAGAAGATGAACGACTGAATGTGTATGTCATTCTAATATAACCAATGTGGAACTGGTGTTCTGCACTGAGTAAGAGTAGGGGGCTTGTGCCTGATTTGGGGGACCACAGTAAAAGTGGGTTTGGGAGTCAAAATCAAAACTAGAGAATGCAATCAGGGCCCCCCTGAAAGCTAAAATTCAGAGGGTGCCTTGCTGTTTCAGCAGATTAAAAACAACTGATGTACCATGGAAAGAGGAATAGACTGGAAGCTCGAGGACTTGAGTTCACATCCCAATTCTGCCATTTGTATGACCTTGGCAAAATTACTTTATCTCTGGATGCTTCTGTTTCCTTATATGAAAAATTAGGGGTTTGGGTTAGATGGCTTCTAAGGTCCCTTTCAGTTTTAAATCTATGATCCTATAACCCAGTCATCTAGTAATCAAGAATAGGAATGGGTTCATCAGTATGGGGAATTCCCAGGGAGCAATGTCCTTCTTCCAGGGAAGGCGAGTCCCTCTTCTGCAACTTGCAGAGAATAAATAATTTGCTTACTGACATATAGTCAGTACTTGAATCTAGGTCTTTCTGATTTCAAAGATAGCTTTTCTGTTCAAAAAACTTCAATGCCTTATGTGAGCAAGAGATTAAGCTAGGACAATACCTGATGGTTCCCACACACACAAATGCACCATTCCTGCTCCTTCTCACTCAGTCTCTCCCTCTTCCCCTCCTGGGCAGTTACTCCTCAGTAGAGACTTGTATGTGCCTTATGATCCCTATTTCCCCCAAAGGATCTAGTATCTGAAGGACAGATGTCTCACCTCAAGTTTCCTCAGCTTTTGCTCTGTGCACATTTCATGTTGCTTGCCTTCTCTGGGGCTTTGGGGATAATGTATCTGCTCTTGGGTTTGTCTCAGGAGCAAGTCCTGGATCCTGGACCAGGCTGGGAGCTGCCCATGATTTTAGGGGCAAAGAACAAGGATGGCTCAGGGGCCAAGGGAAGCAGCTGCTGTTTCCTTGATACACATTCTGAGTCCTTCCCTAGGACACATAGGCCTGAGACAGAATCTGGAAGGAAGCCATCCAGAATCCCTTCAAAAAGAAGGGGCAGTTGAAGAGAGGGAACCTGCCACCTCCTGAGGCAGCCCAACCCACTTGTGAATGGCTCCAATTATTAGGAAGTGGTTCCTTATGTGGAGCTGAAATCCTCCTCTCTGAATTTATTGCTGGTTCTTCCCTCAGGGGCCAAGTCTCTCTTCCATGTGACAGACCTTCAAAAGCACCCCTCCTAGGCCATGATCTCTATGACCTTTTCTGTATGACTCACCCACCTCTGGACACACTCTTGCTTGTCAACACCCTTCCTAGGACCATATAGTGCCCAGAACTGGACCTTTAGCATTAAAGACACGCTCTGACCAAGACAGAGTCTGGACATCACCCCTTGGACATGGGATCCCTCCCGGGGCCTAGGCAACTTGCATTGATGGAGGGACCTTCGTTCTCTGGGATTCCCTCTGTCGAGGAAGTCTCATGTCTGTTTCCTCCCCCTCTCCTTTTGAGTGTCTAGATCATAGCATTTACTCATAATGAGCTTTCGGGGCTATTTCAGATAAATCATTATCTAGCCTTATCTCTCCCTCTTGTACTTGAGAAACTGACTTTTTGAATCCAAGTATAGGACTTCTATTTATGCCTTTAAAGTTAATCTTAATTCAGTTCAGCTTCAGCTTCTACAGGATCACCAGGCCTTTTTATTCTGGACAATTCTGGGAGCTGCCTGCACACCAGGGACCCAGACTGAGCACCTAGGAATCATCCTGACTCCTCCCTATCTGGCACACCCCACATCCAGTTTTCCCTCCCGTTACATCTCTGCTACTTCTCTGCTTTGTTTGCTCTCTGCCATCAGGGCTCTCCCAACTTAATCAACTTCATCTCCTTGCCTCTAACATCTCCCCTTCCAGCCCATGCTCCTCCTAAAGCACAGCTCTAACTGGGTTACTCCCTATTCAGTAAATCCCTGTCACTTCTAGCCTCTTGTTTGTCTTTCAAATCCCTCACAGCCAAGCCTTTTCCTAACCCACTTCCCCCATCTTTGTATTAGGCAATTCAGTGCCACTGGACTCCTTCCTCACATACACTCCATCCGTAACTCTGGGCATTTTCGCTGACTGTCCACCAAGTCCCTCTCTCTGTTTCCTGGCTTTTGTACCTTCCTTCAAATCTCAGTTAAAATCCCACTTTCTTCTACAAGAAGACTCCTTCCCCTCTCCTTTCAGAATTATCTTCAGTCTATCCAGGTCACAGCTTATTTATACATGGCTGTTTATGCGCCGTCTTCCCTATTAGAAGAGAAGCTCTCTGAGAGTAAGAATTGTCTTTTGCCTTTCTTTCTATTCTCAGTGCTTAGCACAGTACCTGATATATAGTAGGCGATAAATAAATGCTTGTTAACTGACACAATCAGTGCTTCAGACTTTTAAAACCACTTGTACATATATTATCTTAAGTGACCCTCATCCCTGAGCAGGACATCATAATAATTCCCATTTATCCACCATTTTCAGGCTTGTAAAGCTCCTGAAGTAGGGACCACAAAATGTCAGGATCTCCTTTTTTACAGATATGGAAAGTGAGATTCACAGAGATAATGGTCACTCATGTGGTTTGTCCTTCATTCTCAGAGAGGTCTGTGACTTCAGGGAGGTGATACTAGGATGTGAAAATGAGTTGGATTTTAGTGAAGGTGGGCTGCACAAAGCCACCAGCCTCACTTCTCCAGAGCCATCTGGGTCCAACGACAAGATCAGCATGACTGGAAATAGTGCTGATTGAAGTGGGAAACCCTGACTTTTTTTCTGAGTTCCCTCAGTTTGTAAATGAAAGCACTGGGCCTATAAGTCATGTCACCCTGACTAATTTCCAGTTCAGGGATTTTCTACAATATTTGCATTTTCAATGCAATTTCAAATTTCAAATTTTCTAGAAATAATGACTTAGCCCCCATTTTAAACATGACTACATTTGGAGAGGAAATTTGGTGTATTCCTAAGTGTGTGGGTACAACCCCAAATTTTGCCCAACTGCTACCATCAGTGATGTAAGCCCCAGAGCCCCAGCACTGGCAGCATTCCCCCCCAAGACCACCAACTCTGCTTCCAGCCTAGCCCTTGTAGTTGCCATCCTGGGAGGATCTTCCTGTCGTGATGTGACCTGGCTAACTACTTTTTTCTAATAAATTCGACTCCTGATGTGTCATAGTATTTATGCACATCTCTTCTTTCCTATCTCTGCTAAGTCTTCTACTTTAACTCTTTAAATTGTATATGTATATATAATTATATATAATATAATTATGTAATAAATATATCATATATAATTAGATATAATATATATTAACACTTTAAATTTGCCTTGCTCCCCCCACCCATGTATCCTCTTATCTTCTTCCCCCCATTTGCATCCCCCTCCCTCCTTATTTTTCATAGATTTTGGAGAGTGCTATACCCTTCATGGTATTACATTATACAACTTATGGACAATATATTATATATTACAAATTATTATATATATATATATATATATATATATATATATATATATATATTATAGACTTAACATTCATTACAATCTGTTTTGCCACCATACCCTAGGGACCAGTGACCTGTGGTTAAAACCTCCCACCTGTGTTGTCTCCCCCATTAGAACGCAAGCTTCTTGAGAATAGGATCCTCTCAATGTTCTATGTCAGTCGATAAACATTTATTAAATACTTATTCTGTGTTAGGCACTGTGCTAAGTGCTGAGAATACAAACAGGAAAAGAAAGACAGCCCCTGCCTTCAAGGAGCTAACAGTCTAATGAAGGAAGATGTCACACAAAAGGAAGCTGAAAAGGGACATAGGGAAGGGTGGTGGAGCAGCTGGGTGGAGAACTCCCAGAGTTCAGCACAATACCTTATACATACTAAGTGATTAGTAATTGCTTTTCAGTCATTAATTTAAAGTAAAATGAGAGAGGGAAACTGGGTGGAGCAGGGACAGATCTCCAGTCAAAAAAACTCCTCTTCTTGAATTCAAATTTGGCTGTGTGACCCTAGGCAAGTCACTTTACCCTGTTTACTTCAGTTTTCTCATCTGTAAAATAAACTGGAGAAGGAAATGGCAAAGCACCTCAGTATTCTTGCCGAGAAAATCCCAAATGGGGTCATGAAGAGACTGACACAACTGAAAAATGACTGAACAGTGAGGAAAAAAAATGAGAAAAGTGCAAAGAAGAAAGCCAAAGAAAATTCTCTGAGAAATCGGAAGGAGGAGAGATCACCTTCACCCAGATGCAGCAGGGGAGATTTCCTGGGTTAGAATTTAAAATAAGGAAAGGATGGAGATAGGGGATTGGGAGAGTCCTTTCCTGGCACAGAAGTTAGCAGGAGCCAAGATTTGGCAGGAGTGGGGGTGGAGAGTGAATGGAGAAAACAAAAACAGAAGAAGAATTGGAGTATGCAGAATATATCAGGCATCACACATAGTATGAGAAAACCTGGGCAGGCAGATTGACATGAAATTGTGAATGCCCTCCAGTACTAGGGGCAGAATGCTTTATTCAATAAGCAGTGGGGAACCTTGAGAGAAGTGATATGATTAGACTTGTGCATAAGAAAGCTAACACAGGCAGCAGTGTGGAAAATATACTGGAAATAAGGTCAGAAGCTATTACAGAAAAATAATAATGCAGCCTTCAGCTCCCAGAACCCCCAGCTGCCTGAGTTTCAATGGAGTTTCGTGGTTAATCCCAATTATGCAAATACCGCTTGAGCCTTCATTCCAGAATAATTCTCTATTTATAGATCACAAATCAACAGTAAATCATTTAATTAAGACAGAATGGTAAGGTAACTCCCACAAGAAAATAAATAGGCAGTATAATCATTCTTGTTTCCCTCTTTCTCCACATACAAGATGGGGACAGCTTCATATAATTTCTAAAAATAGTCTTGTTATTTCTTACACATGATGTTCTATCTCCATGCCTTTGGCCATGAAGGTCAATTCCCTTCTCATCTCTGCATCTAAAGAACTTTAGCATCTTTCAAAGCTCAACTCAAGTAGTTTTTCTGACATGAAACCTTTCCTGCTTCCCATCCCCAGCTTTTAGTTCCATTTCCCTCCCCAAAATTGCCTTCTATGTCTTTTGGATGGATAGATAGATATAGACATATTTATATGTATATCTATAGCTTAGTATAGTGCTTGTAAATATAGATAGATAGGCAGATAGATCAATAGATAGATAAAAGTATTTTTATAGCTTAGTACAGTGCTTGGTGCAAAGTAGGTGCTTAATAAATTCTGGTTGGTTGACTGATTGATTTCCTTACAATCCATCTTTGAACTAGGTACTATACCATGATTACTCTCATTTTACAGAGCAGAAAGCTGAGGCTTTGAGAAGTTCGGTGATTTGTCCATGACTACATAGCCAGTTTCTGACATGGGAATGGATAGACAGGCATTTCTAACTCTTAAATTCAGTCTTACGATGTCATAGATTGAAATCTAAGAGGGAGTTGAAAGATATTTTACTTTTTATGTACCTAACACTCTGCTTGGTGCTTGGAATATAGCGTGTACTTAAAACTGTTTTTCAAAATAATTTTTATTGATACTTTTTGTTTGTTGGATTGTTTTTTTTTTTTTTTATACATCACCAAAACTTTCCCCAGAATTACTCCCACTCTTCTCCTTCTTGGGAACCATCCATCCAACATAAACATTTTAGAGGGAAAAAAAGAAAAGAAAAAGAAGAGAAAATAAATCATCAAAATTGATTTATACACTGAAAGCTTAAAAATATGTGCAACAAGCATGAGTGAACCTCTCACCTCTATGAAAGCACACAGTAGGAATGACTTCCCATAGCTCTTCTTTGTAGTTGTGCTTGACCTGTGTTAATTTTTCAAAATTTGCTTTCGCTAATAAAGACTTATTGATTGATTGTTGATCTAGTCCAATCTCTTTTTTTCAAATAAAGAAACTAAGGCTCAGAGAAGAACCATAGGTTTATAGCTTGAAGGTTACTTGAAGATCATATTGTTCAACCCACTCATTTTACAGTTAAGTAAATAAAAGCCTAGAGAGTATAAATGATACAGCTAGTAAATGTCTGGGACAAGATTCTAATCAACTCCAATACGATGACTGACTTGTCAGTGATTACAAAGGTATAAACAATGGGGCAGAACCGAACCCAGGATCTTTGCCTTCAGAGCCAACATTTTTCCTCCTGTTCCATGCTGTGTATTTGTAAAGAATTGAGGATCTGAATCAGGGTGGTCTTGGGGAGGGTGGAATGAGAAGGGCCAGATGGAAGAGGGAGTTCCAAGGTGAAATCAACCCAACTTGGCAACTGATGGGATGGATGGGGTGAGAAAAAAGGAACCGTCAGAGATGGCTCCAAATTTCAAGTTGAAGAGAGTGGGAGGGATGATATCAGTGCCATTAGCAGAAAGGGGAACGTTGTTATGGGAAGGAGGGTGATGAGCTAAGCCTTGGATATGTCAAGGTCAAAGCATCGCCTGATAATGCAGGTAGTGAGCTCCAGAAGGCTGTTGAGAATCTGGGTCCGGAGCCATTGGAGAGATGGACACTGGAGCTGTCACTTTGAAAGTCATCTGCACTGAGGTGATAATTGAAGCCATGGGGTGGATGAGATCACTCACTGAGAGAGCGAGAGAGCATAGAATGAAGAAAGAAGAGGGAGGAGGATAGAGATTGGGTGGGGATTGGAGCTCTGTGCTTTGTTTTCTTCGGGGTTCAGATTTTAATTTTAATTTAACAAAGGCAGGTTCAGGTGTGTTGGAACAGGCTTCTAAATCTCTCCCATTCAGTCAGATTTTCTTGCTTTGGGACAGGCAGAGCAAGCTGAGCTCCTGCCCACAAAGCAGCCCCCAGAACAAAGGCCAGACAATTAGACGGGGTGGTTTCCAGTTACAGCAAAACAAGTTTCCAAGTTGTTTTCCCAATTCCCCCAAAGGGGCTGATGTTTCCTGCTGTCAGTGCGAAACACGCTTCATCTACTTTTGACCCTGATGTTTTGTGAAAGGCCAAACTGCCAGCAGTCCCAGGGAGACAATCTTTGGAACTAGGTGCCTGCAATCAGGGGCACTCGCCTGATTAATGAAGGGGAAGGGGAGTGCGGAGGGGCAAGGAGATTCATTTAAGACCTCTTAGTTTCCCTGACTCATGATCCCTTTACCCTGAATCTTATGAAGATATGATGTCATGGGGAACTGGTTTTGCTAAAAGAACCCAGAACCTTGAAGAGCGATAATAATTGTAACCCACACATTCATAGCATTTTAAGATTTACAAATGCTTTTTCATACTAGCCTGTAAAATAGATCACATCCATATTATCATTCCCCTTTTATAGATGAGAAGAAGAGATTCAGAGGAGAATAATTTAGTGTCAGAATTAAAATTTAAACCTGCAACTTCCAGACATCTTTGAAGAACATAAGAGACAAGATGATGTGTATTCAGGGCAATATGGAGGAGAATCACAGAACTTTAGTGCTGGAAGAAACCTTAAAGCTTATCCAAGCCAGAGACTCTTAACCTGGGCTTAAGATTTCAGGAATTCTGTGAACTCAGATGGGGAAAAAATTACAACCTGAATTTTTCCAAACTTCTAAAAGAAATTTGTTATTTCTTTGAATTATGAATATAGGCAATAAATGTTATTTTGAGAAGGGGTCCATGGTTTTCCCCCAACTGCCAAAGGGAACCATTATACAAAAAAAAAGGTTAAAAAACTCCTGATTCAGATGAATCCTCTCTTCGGACAGATGGACAAAGTGAAAACCAGAGCTTTCCCAAGCAGGTCATACAACTGGAATGCAAATTCAGATCTTGGAATTTCAGATCTAGTCATCCATGGGCAGAGAGATGTTGACATTGCTGGGAATAGGAGCTCTCCAGAATTCCAAGCTTTTCGTAAGCAGCCAATGGATGACCCTAGAGAATCATATTATATGTGCTTTCTGACAAGTACATATGTACGTACATGATGCATGTCATGTAATGTGATTTATATTATATAGGTAGGTTTATGTACATATATTATCTATAGTATCTATATCTCTATATACAAATATAAATGAATATATATATATATATGTATATATATCTTATATGCATCTAGAAACAAGGATAAGAGACTTGGACTCCAAAGGTCTGGGCTAGATAATCCTACCTCTGACATTTACTAGCTGTGTGACCTGAATAAGACACTTCTCTTTGAATCTGTTTATTCATCTGTTCAAAGAGGGGAGTAAAAATATTGATGCTTCCTACCTCACAGACAGTGCTGTGACCAGACAGAGAAAACAGGGTGTTGCTCCAGGGCATGGGACATCTGGGGGGTGGAGATTGTACTTCCTCTCCATAGCAACCAGCATCCTGATGATTTTCTGAGACCTCTCATTGTGACATGGGAGGAACCCTGACTTCTTTGAGATTAACTCAGTGGTGTATGAGCTTCGGGAGGTCATAGAAGCCCAAAAGACTTTAAATATGGACTCGATGACAAACTGCCATGTAAGAGCTGTGTGACTTTGGACAAGTGACTTCCTCTCCCTGTGGCTCAGTGTTCTCATCTGTAAAAGGAGGGGGTAGGGAGAACAGGTAAGTTATTGTGTAAGAATGGAAAAATAGCAGGTTTGGAGCAAGACGAATCAGATCAAATCTACTCTCTGTTACTTATGTGATCTTGAGTAGAAAACCAGTCAACAAGCACATATTGAGCACCTACTGTGTGCAAGGCCCTGTGCTAAGTTCTGGGGATAGAAAGGCAAAAACACAGTTGGCCCCAAGGAGCCCCCCTTCTAATGCAGAAGATGACCTGCAAACAAGTATAGACCAGCAAGATATAGGCAGAGTAGCTGGAAGGTCATTTCAAAGGGAAGATCGTAGCAGTGTGTGTCAGGGTGGGGAGAGGGAAGAAAAGGGAGGAACTGGGGAATTAATTGAGTTTTGAAAGAATCCAGAGGAACCAGGAGATGGACATAAGGGTGGAGAGTGCTGGAGGCATGGGGGAAGCCAGTAAGACACGTCTGAGAAAGTGTGAGCAACAGCAAAAAAAAAAAAAAAAAAAAAAAAAAAGCATCTCTGCGGGTCTTCAAGTGCATGGAAGGAAGTAAATTTTTGGAAAAATAAGGGTGGGGGGAGAAGGAGCGGGATTATGAAGGGCTTTGGAAGCCTTTTATGTTTTTTATTCTAGAAGCAATGGAGAGCCATGCCGAGGAAGACCATTTTGGTAGCTTAGTGAAAGATGGATTGTAGTGGGGACAGACTTAAGGCAAGAAGACTCACCAGCAGGCCTTTGCACTAGTCCAAAAGTGAGGTGATGAGGACCCATACCAGGTAGTTTCAGTGTTGGAGGAGAGAAGGAGAGATATGTCCAAGAGAGATTGTGAAGTAGAAGATGATTTGGCAACAGATTGTGTGTGGGAGGTGAATGAGTGAAGAGTGGAGGTTGCAAACTTGGGTGACTAGGAGGATGGCGCTGCTCTTTATAGTAATAGGAAAATTTGGAAGAAGGAAGGGTTGGGAGGCGGGAAAAAAAGAGGAAGGAATGAACTCTCTTTCCAACATGTTAAATTTGAGTTGCTTGGGGGCGTCCAGTTCAAGATGTCCAAGAGGGCACTTAGTTGGTGATACAAGTCTAGACTTCAGGGGAGAAAATGAGGATGAATTTATAGACCTGGGGATCATCCCCATGAAGATGATAATTGAAGTTGTATAAGCTGATGAGATTCACTTAAATTTCAAGTTATTTCACTTTTCTAGGATTCAATTTCTTCCTCCATAAAACAGAGTCAGAAGGAACTCAGTTCAAATTTGGCCTCAGACACATACTATCTGTGTAAGCCTGGTCAAGTCACTCAACCCCATTGTCTCCCCTCCCCCAAACAAAACCAAAATAATAAACAAACAAATGGATGAAAAAGATCAATAAATAAAATTATGTCCTCAGGTCTATTCCTTCCAGGTCTAAATCTGTGATCCTAAAAGAAAGAAAAAATGGGCTCATTTGTGTCTCTTTCTGAACTTCTTTTTTCTTTCGTCCGTGTTTTTGATTTATAAATCTATAATGAAAGAACAACAAAAAAACACACAAAAGAAAGCAAAAAGTTGAAGATACCCATCCAATATGGTTATTTTTACTACCTTGTTTGAGTTTTAAAATGCGATTGTAAAAAATTTTATGTGACAAAGTTTTGCAGTTTCACCTATAATATTTCTTTGTGGTTTTTGTGTACAGAAATCTTTGTGTTTGTTTATGATTATTAACTCCATAGAATTGCTTCCTATGTAAATAAAATAATGGGACTGGATAACCTTTGAGTTTCCTTCTAGCTCTGAATCTGTCATCTTATGAATGAGCCTGGTACCCAGAGGCTCATCACCAGATGGACTGAAGGGAAAGAATTTTTCACCTACAAAATGACCCGGTGATTGCTTGCTAAGATACAAAGGGCCCCTAAGCTGAACTGGTCTAAGGGATGCCCACTCGATTGAAATCACAGATCCTTGAAATTTCAAATTATTCATATAAATATTAGATTTTTAGGTATCTGGAAACAGTTTAAAACTGGTGCTCCCAGGCAGATTGTGGCATGGGTGTCTGGCAGATGGATTTTGGAGCCTCCTTGGCTCCTCTGCCCCAGGCATATGGGTCTAAGAAAAGAAAAACCAGTCATACAATAGGCCATGTGAAGAGCTGGTAACAAATCGGATTAAATGGTAGCAACTGGCAGAACTGAGAGCTCTGGCTCACTTGAACTGTGAATTTTAAAGGAAGAACCTCTTAGAATAGTGTCCTCAATAATAGACTTGGGAGCTGTGGGCCACCTTCCACGTCTCCAAAACCCTGGCCAACTTTAAATGCCTGTGGTGTTTAAAGGAAGGGGCTCCCCCAATTCTGCTGTAGCCATGTATCTGGCAGTTGAGAAACCTGAGGCGAATTCAGTTGGGGGTGGTTGGGAGAGAAAAAGCTCTATGGGAAGAAAGACAAAGACTAAAACCTGCCTCACAAAGGGGTTGGTGGTGATGGTGATGGATAATGGCCCCACGTAGGAATTGGGGGAGACAAAAATCCCAGGGAGGGAATCCCTTTGTCTCATGGACAAAAACTACTGGGAGAGGGAATCAGGTAAGATCTGGCAGAGGACCACCTGGATATAGGGGATCAGTGAGTGGGCCATCTGATTTTAATTAAATTACTCGTGCTAATCTGGTGCTACACTCAGTTGTTCCTGCCTACTGAGGGAGTACTGTTGGATGCCTCATCCTAGTTATGGCCCTACAATGTCAGCCTCTAATGTATGGGTGTCCACTGCTGACTGCTGCTGCTACTGTTACTACGGCTGACTGATACCACTATTGCTTCTGCTACTGACTGCTGCTACTGTTGCTATTACTACCTCTGCTGACCTCTGCTGCTGCTCCTATTACTACCATTGCTACTGCTCTTGATTGCTGTTGACTGCTGCTAATTGCTGCTACTGTTATTATTATTACTACTGCTGACTGCTGCTAATTGCTGCTACTGTTATTATTATTACTACTGCTGACTGCTGCTAATTGCTGCTACTGTTACTATTACTACTGCTGCTAACCTCTGCTGCTCCCACTACAACTTTAACCACTGTTGACTGCTGCTGTTGCTGCTATTAATTACTACAGCTGACTGATACTACTATTGCTTCTGCTACTGACTATTTGCTGCTGCTACTACTGCACTTAACTAGTGCTGCTTCCTGCTACTGTTACTATTACTACTGTTGCTGACCTCTGCTGCTGCTCTTATTACTACTGCTATTGATTGCTGTTGACTGCTACTAATTGCTGCTACTGTTACTATTGCTACTGCTGCTGATTATTGCTGCCATTTATTGCTATTACTACTATTGCTGCTGCTGACTGCTGCAGCTACCACTACTATCACTACTACTGCTGACTGCTGCTACTGTTATTATTACTACTGCTGACTGATGCTGACTGCTGCTACAGTTGCTATTACTACTGCTGCTGACCTCTGCTGCTCCTCCTATTACTACTATTACAACTACTGCTATTGATTGCTGTTGACTACTGTTGCTGCTACTGCTAACTGCTGCTGCTATTGTTACTATTACTACTGCTGCTGACCTCTGCTGCTGCTACTACAATTATAACCACTGTTGACTGCTGGTGCTGGTGCCCATTCCTACTGCTATTGATTGCTGTTGACTGCTGATAATTGCTGCTACGGTTACTATTACTGCTGACTGCTGCTGCTATTGCCACTATTACTATTGCTGCTGACCTCTGCTGCTGCTACTAGTGCCATTACTATTGCTGCTGGCTGCTACTACTACTATGACTACTTTTATTGATTGCTGCTAAATGGTCTGCTGCTACTACTACTGTTGACTGCTGCTGCTGCTGCTGCTACTATTATTATTATTACTACTGCTGCTTACTACTACTATTATTACTTTTGCTGTTGACTGCTGCTGTTACTACTATTACTACTGCAGCTGTTACTATTATTACTACTGTTATAACCCCTAAAATGGGAATAATAAGTACTAAACTCTTAGCATTGTTGAAAGGGCCAAATGAGACAACTTGTATATTTTGCAAACCTTTTAGTGTTACATAAATACTGGCTATTCTTATTAGAATGGAGGCTGGAATTTTAAATGAAGTTCCTTTGAATCTAAATTTGAAGTTCTTTCCCCTGACACCCAAGACAGCTTTTCTGTAGATTTAAGAAAACTAGAACCTAGGTTTTGATTGGCCTGTTGGCTTTGGCCACTGCCAAGACCCTTCCCCTCTTTGGTTGGTTCTTTCTCTGTAAAGGACGAGGACTGCACTCACTGGGCTGCTGTGCTCAGTTCGAGAAATTAAAGGAAATGGAAATATGTGACCCTGAAAGAAGAATCCAGAGGCTAGAATAGTATTCTAGTATTGAAGAGCTCTTAGTCTCTTCCACTAAGGGGTGCCAGCCTGAAGGAAGACCTGACTTCAAATCCGGCCTCAAACACTTCCTAATTTTGTGATCATATGAAAGTCCCTTAACCTCTGTCTGCTTTCGTTTTCTCGATTAGAACAGGAAGATTACAATAGCAACAGGATTGTCGTAGGCTCAAATGAGATATTCGTTTTTTTTAACATTTAGCATAGTGCTCAGTACATAGTAGACACTGTATAAATGCTTTCCCCTCTGAGATTCAAATGACAGAAATTTTCTCAGGATGTAGTGGTAACATGAAAACATTCTGTGCCCCACAGAGCTCCACTAGAATAGCAGGAAAGGGTCGGATACATGTGTGGGCCTGTTTGGCACTACACTAAGTCTGAGGCACAGGGCTCAGCATCTATCTGGGGCACTTCTGGTTCCCTGGCTCCATAGAAGTCGAAGGAAAAAAACCAAGGTTGGTAAACCTTGAATTGCCCAGCATGGGAGGAAGCAAAGAGTGTCAGGGAAATAGCTATCAAAGGAGAAGGAGTCAGAAAGAGAAGAATAGGAGGACTTAAAGAGAAAAGAACATAGTTACCAAAAATCTCAGAAAAAGAAACCTCAACTCTGCATCAGCAGATGAACCAAAAGAGAAGATATTAATAGCAGAAGGGAATATGGCAGAAGTTATAATGACAGCAATACTCAATAATAGTAGTAATAGTAGTAGAAGCAACAGTTAGCAATAGTAACAACAGCAGTCAACAGCAGAAATAATAGTAGTAGTAGCAGGAGTAGCAGCAGTAGTCAGCAGTGGTAACAATACCAGCAGCAGTCAATAGCAGTCAGCAACAGTAATAATAGTAGTAGCAGGAGTAGCAGCAGCAGTCAGCAGCAGTAGTAATAGTAGCAGCAGCAGTCAACAAAAGTCAACAGCAGTAGTAATGATAATAGTAGCAAGAGCAGCCAGCAGTCAACAGTAAATCAAGTAACAGAGTTAATGCATGTATGCATAAACATTGTGAGACAAAAAAAAAAAAAAAAACCAACCAAAACCTCAGGACATTGAGGAGCCTGTGGGATTCCCAAGAGAGCATAAAACCACAGCAGGATGTTTTTGAATGTTTTAAAAGAAAAAGAAGCATTGTAAAAGCAGAATTTATGGTCTGCACAGCAGAAATAACTGACAGTATAGAAAATTTTAATCCATAATAGCAGGTCTCCTCAAAGAAACGAAAGGCAGGATAACTAAGTGGTAATGCAAATACACAGAAGTGAAGGGTAATCTGGGGGAAAAAAGGAAAAATTCCTCTACTATTTAAAATTCCTAGCTAATCATACTGGCCCTCTTCTTGTTTCAATTAAGAGGAAATCACACTTAATAAAGAGATCACTCGGATGTAAGCCATCTTGTTCACACATCTAAAAAGCATGGCTACTCTTACACTTAACACCTTGTAATTACATTCATTGGAGGATGACGCAGGTCTCTCTGCCCTCTGCTTACTCCCTGCTTATTATTTCATGGCTCATCGCTGTTTTTATGATAGTCCATAACCCTTTCCCTACCTTAGCTTTTAAGAATCTTTCACAGATTGCCCTCAGACCTTCTTGTGGGAAGAAAGGAATGGAGACTTAACAAACTCATTCATCCCATGGCAGAAAGTAAATCAATTTTAATCTTAATTAGATGTTCTTTCCATGATACCAATATAGCAACTAGTTTCTTGGAGGAACTAAATTGGAGGAATGAAAGTATACACATAAATATACACACACATTTCAGTTCCTTTTTCTCCTCACAGTTGCTTCTGCTCAGGGGTGCCATGCTCTCCAGCTCCTCATCTGGTATTCCCCTTTCCCCTTCCCTTCTTTTTTCCTCCCCTCTCCTCCTCCTCAGTCTTCTCCTTCTCTTCTTTTCCTTCTTCTTTTATACATTTCCCTCCCTCTTTCTCTTCTTTCTCTCTCTTTTACCTGTTCTTGTTCCCCATAGACCCAGCATGGCAGCTTACAGTGTTGAGTTATTTTCCACTGAGGCCAAATACAGGTGGAACTTATCACTCTTTCAGGTACTAGATCTTTCCCACTTTCTCTCCCTGGTCCCCAAGTCTCTCCATTTCTGGATCACCTAAAAGTCCTTGAACACTATAAATTAAAATCTCTTGACTTATACAGCCAGTAGTCTTTTTTTTAAAGGGGTAGTCAGGTGGGAAGGGAAACTCTGGACTGTAATTTTTATCAATATTAGGAAGTCCCAGTATGGAAGCTCCTTCCACCAATAGAGGTTAAGTCTTAAAGAGTCTCATAGGAACACTTTGAAGTAGGGTGACTTGTCCATGTTCACATAGTTAGTCTGTGCTACAGGTCTGATTTGAATCTGGGATTATTTGACTCTAAATCTGGTTTTATCTATTTACTAGGCCACACTACCTCTCATATTTTTTATACTCTACCATTGCTAAAACAACTGTATAAAAAATGGTCCCTTGCTCCCTTTTTCTTGGAATGAAGGCTGGAATGCTGGTGGAGGATTAAGGAGAAGGCCCACAGAGTCCATGCTTCCCTCCAGCCCCTTCTCTGGGTTCAGTATTCGGCTCCTCAGAGACTCTTAATGCCACACATAATTGGAGGGAAATGTGAATTGCCCAAGTATTTGAGTTAATCCAACTCACATTGGAGCAATAAAATAATGAGAAACGGCCTGAGTTTCCCTGCTCTAATATCCCGGGGCCAACAATTCCTGCAACATTTCAGCAAAAGTGGTTTGAAAAGAACAATCTCAGTGGGATACATTTTCCAGGAATGTCTTTCATGTGGACCCAGAGTCATCATTTTGCCTGCAATTCTATGGATAGACCTGGAACTATTTCCCAATGTGTAATTTACATGCTTAGGTCTCTGGAAATGCGCTGGAGCTGTATGTAATGGAGATGCACTGGAAACGCTCAAGGCCTGCCCTACTGGGCGATGCACCTCAAAATTGGAGTCATGGGACTGGGGATTACAGGCACATCTGCAAAAGGCAGGCCTGCTTCCTAGCAGATGACCCAAAGCTTGGGAAGGCGTTAGAGGAAAGAATCAGGTTCCCCAAAGATCTCACTGTGATGGAGTAAAAAGAACATGAAACGTGGAGTTAAGAGACTTGAATTCAAATCCCTATCCTGACACCTGCCGCCTTCATGACCTCTAGTAGTTAATCTACACCCACCCAGGTCCAAACTTCAGTATCCACATAGTATAATGTAGATAATACTGTTCTAGAGGGATATTATAGAAGAGCTAGTCTTGATGTGTCTGGCACACACTGGTTGTGTGACCCCAGGCCAATAAACTTAACCTCAGTGTCCCCAGGCAGCTCTAAAATCATCAGTTTATGACTAGTTTTTGCTCTGCTTTGGTCATTAGAAGGGTTCTCTATACTGAAAACATCATATGTTCCAGTCCAAAAAAAATCACCATAAACACAAGGTGATTGGGAGAAAGGCTCTTTGTAGATCTCATGCTAACTTATAAATATATTGTCTTAGCAGTCTTTAAAAATAGCCTAAATCAGGTGGATTTCTTTGACAAAGAGACCTAATTCAGTTTCAACTGATCAATGATGGATAGAAGCAACTACACCCAAAGAAAGAACACTGGGAAATGAATGTAAACTGTTTGCATTTTTGTTTTTCTTCCCAGGTTATTTTTACCTTCTGAATCCAATTCTCCCTGTGCAACAAGAAAACTTTTTGGTTCTGCACACATATATTGTATCTAGGATATACTGCGACATATTCAACATATATAGGACTGCTTGCTCTCTGGGGGAGGGGGTGGAGGGAGAGAGGGGAAAAATCAGAACAGAAGTGAGTGCAAGGGATAATGTTGTAAAAAATTATCCTGGCATGGGTTCTGTCAATAAGAAGTTATTATAATAAAAAAATAAATTTAAAAAAAAATTTTAAAATAGCTTAAATCTAAACTTTAATAAGATAAATGTAAATTTCCACATTTCTGTCAAAACCTCAACTGCACAAGTGTTGGATGATATGAGAGAAGGAGGTATAGGACTAGAATACTGATCTTGTGGGGGAAATACATGAGATGTTTATAATAAAAGGAATTCCCCTTTCTATGGTGCTTTAAAATTTACCAAGATGTTTATAATAATAGGAATTTCCCTTTCTATGTGCTTTGAAATCTACCAAGTGTTCTTCCTCAAAAACAAATCCTGAGAAGCATATGTTAAAAATACCAGTGGGAAAAAAAAATAAAAAACAAAACAAAACAAAAATTTAAAAAAATACCAGTGGATTCAGTCCATATTTTCTTTCTACCCACCAAAGACAAATATCATTAGCTCATTTCTCAATAAGAAAATTGATGCTTAGAGAGATTAAGGGATTTCACAATGGTCATGCAATTAATAAATATTCCAGAGCTGAAACGGTTTCCCTAGATTCTAAGAGAAGTGTTCATCCTGAAATAATCTTCCTTTTCTATTACCCACTTCTTATATGTATCTCATTATTTTAAGATTGTCTAATTAAAATATGAGCTTCTTAAAGACAGACACTTGGGTTTGGGGGCCTTTGTTTTCTCCTGCACTTAATATAGTGTCTGGTACTCAATAAACTTTTACACAAATGGGAGTTGACTGACTGATGGACCTTTTTAGTACATGTGAGATATAAGTCATCAGTGTGAATTGGCACACCAAAAAACCAATTAGACATAAGGCTGCACTAACAAATACATAGTCTCTTTGACCAGGAAGATAGCAGTCTTGCTGTCCTCTCTTTCAGATCACAGATCACAGCCTGGAATATTATTTTCAATTGAAGGCACCATGGTCAGGGAATGACCCTGACAAGCTTGAGAATGGACCAGAGATGAGCATCTGGAGTGGGAATGAGGGGTCTAGACACATACCAGGCAAGGGTGGTTTAAAAGAATTGGGATTTTTTAGCCTGAAGAAGAAAGTTCTTTTGTGGGTTTTTGACAAGTCTTTAAGTGTTTGGGAACTTGAATGAAAATGTCAGGCAAGAGAGGAATTGGATATATTCTGCTTGGTCTCAGAGGGCAGGGCTAGAAGCAAGGGAGGGGGAAGCTCCATAGAGGCAGATTTAGGCTTTATATTAAGAATCAGAAACTACAGAAAAATGAATCCTAGATCTGGATCAGTCACTTTACAGACGAGGAAACTGAGACTTGGGCAGTGCCTTTCCCAAAGTCACATATTAGAGGTTCTCTGGCTCTAGAATCTGCATAGCCTCCACGTTCCATGTTGCTTCCATGAGTAAGAAGTTCTACATCACAACAAGTCTATCAGCTATAACATGACTACCAATAGATCTTCTGAACAACGTGGCAGGGGGGGTTCCACTTTGTCTGGTCTTGTTCTGCTGCTGTGAAATTCTAAATTTTTATGATCTTCCGATCTACTCAACAGCAGGTCCTTATGAGGTGCTACCTGTGTGCTTAGCACTGGAGTAGGGGCAATTGTGTTCCCAAAGCACCAAAGGATCTTGTGTCCTCAGAGTAATGAAAGTTTTCTTGATGCATGCTAGTTGTAGATCTTCTGCAATTTCCACACAGAAATTTCAGTACAAAAATGAACAGTTTCTCCCCTTCTAGTTTACCAGAGCACTCTTTCTGAGTCATTAAAGTAGTGACAAAATCCATGCTCTCCTCCTTTTTATAATTCCATAATTTCTAGAAATATGAACTCTATGCTCAGGCACAAAGTACATTTCTAGGAATGTCAGACATAAAAGGGTTCAAGTCAATTCTTGTTTCCCTCCGAGACTGGAAGAATGCTATGGGAAAGTGACTCTGACTGAGCCTGAAATGTCATTTTTTAGAGAATGAAGCAACTCCATCTTACAAAATGCCCCACTCAGTCAGCACTGACCACTGGCCCTTTGAAAGTAGTCCTGGAATGTCAATATCCCTCACATCCTATTATCCCACTGATTATATGAGTGGTTTGCATTAGTGGACCCCGGGTCCTTGGCTGGGTTCATTCTTTCCAGATGAAGTTAAAATTGCAGGTCCAAATAATCTGATGAATGGGATGATTGATTCCTTGGAACAAACTGAGTGATGTTTAGTGCTTGGAGGCAGGAAGAAATGTCCCCAGCATACCATGCAAAAGTAATAGCCTCGCCAGAGACTGGGAAGACCAGGGAACATAAAGACTTTGTATTCAGGTATTCCAACAAGGCTTTTGATCAATTACTTTCCTGACCTATATTTCAGGGGGTCCCTTTCTTTGTGTTTTCCATTTGGGAGAGCTAAATGCATTCTGCTTGTCATCGGTATGGTCCAACTGGGCCAGTGTTACTCCACTGCTCCCAACAGGCCCTACACACTCAGTTGTCCTAGTTCAAAAATGTCTGCAGCATCCCAGCTGCCCCCCAAATCTACTTCTGAAAAGGGGATAGCAGGAACCGAATCCAAACCTAGAGCATGGGTGACATTGGAGAATTCCACTCAATTTCGCAAATATTTTTTCCTTGGATTAGGGGATAAATACACAGGAGAGAGAGAGAGAGAGAGAGAGAGAGAGAGAGAGAGAGAGAGAGAGAGAGAGAGAGAGAGAGAGAGGGGAGGGAGGGAGGAGAGGAGGGAGGGAGGGAGGGAGGAGGAAGGAAGGAAGGAAGGAAGGAAGGAAGGAAGGAAGGAAGGAAGGAAGGAAGGAAGGAGGAAGAAGGAAGGAGGGAGGGAGGGAAGGAAGGAAGGAGGGAAGGAAGGAGGGAAGGAAGGAGAAAGAAGAATTGCTGACCTCAAAGAGAAACTCAGCATATACACAGAAAAGTAAATGTAAAGTAATTTCAGGTGAGGAACACTGACAAGAGCAGAAAAAACATGGTCAGATGGAATGTTGCAGATAAGGAAGAATGAGGTTGGAATGTTGAATGTAGGGAGCAGGGAGGTTTTATTATGAAATAAATCTGGAAAGATTATCTGGAAAGACCTCAAATGTCAAATAGAGGAGTTGGTAATTATCATACAGACTACAGAGAGTCATCTACATTCTTGAGAGAAGGAGTGATATAGTCAGATCTTCACTCTGGGAAGTTTGTATTGACAGTTGCATGGAGAGTGGATGGTAGAGAGAAAATGGGAGATCAATTAGGATAATATTACAATAGTCTAGACTAGTGGTTCCAAAACTTTTTGGATCACATATCCAGCAGTAAAAAAAAATTCAAAAAATTTTGAGTACATATTTTTCAGTATATTTATATTTACTTATTTATCTATTATATCCATGAATTACTATACTATTATGTAGGTCATAAAACTCATACAAAATAAAAATTAAAAATAATGAGATAAATAATACTGAATCCTAGAGGCAATGCGAAGCCATTGGGATTTATTTAGGAGAGGAGAGGCATGGGTCTCCATGAGCTTAAGGAATGTTATCTTGGCAGCTGATGATAGATTGCAGAAGGGAGAGAGTCTGGGTGAGAGCTGATGAAAATCGGCAACTGGTTGATTATATGGGATGAGACTGGGATTATGTAAAAAGATGACACTGAGAACTGAAAAAATGACAGTGGCTTGTAGTAATGGGTCATCTTGGAGGTTGGGGAGGGGGGAGAATAAAATGTAATGAGATCTGTAATTGAAATCACAGTCCATCTGTGCTCATTCATCCCGTGTCTCACACTAAAAAGAAAGATGAGCTTCTGATTCATTGTCATTTCTCTGGATTGAAAAACCCACCTTCCCAGAGGTACCTGCCACAGCCAAGAGAAGGTGGTGTGCAGGAAGAATGTGTCCAGTGGCAGCTACACAGGGGCTGCTGTGGGTACAAGAGCTCTTAGGTTCATGTCCTGAGGGGGATTTACCTGGTTTAGGGACCTAGGGGAAATCAGGAGCTTGTGCAGCAAAGAAAGGAGCCGAGTCGGGGATCAGTTGGAGAGGAAGAGGGGACCTCAGAAACACCTCCATTTTAGAGGTAAAGGAACTGAGGTCCAAGAATGCTGGGTGATTGACCCATAGTCACACAAGTAAAATTGTCACGGGTGGGATGTGAACTCTAGAACCCAGTACTTTCCCACTGGGCCAAGCTGTAGCCCTTGGGGACTGTGGTATTAGCACTGTCAAATCACAGCATCCCTCCCAGGGTCCTGGGACTAGTACCACAGTCAGACCTCATTCCTTCATCTTACAGAGGAGGAATACATGGCCTGGAGAAATTAAGTGACTGCCACTGGTCACCCATGGGGCAGAAGTAGGATTTAAACCCAGGTCCTCTGATTCCAATCACCAGGGTTCTTTCCCTTGCACTAAACCCCCTCTTTTATAGGAGGCTGTGGACAAGAGGTTGTTTGTTCTTAGTTATCAAAGAGGACCAAGATGATGTCACAACAAGTGAGAAAACTGGATTCAAGGGAGGTCAAACTGGGCAAGGTCACAAGCCTCACTTTCCCCTCCAGAGACATCTGGGTCCAGTGGCAAGATCCAAGACTCAAAACCTTTTCAAGGGGGAGTCTGTGAGGTCTAAATCATTTTCATGAATAGTACTGCCATTTTAATTCTAATGGGTAGATATTGATAGAGATCACTCTTATTAACAAAAATCCTTTGGGGATTCTTTATAATTAAGAGGTTTTGAGAATGGGAAAAAAAGAATAATTGCCCGTGTAGGAAGGAGGGAAATGCTAGTGTTGTTTGAGCATGAGCCAATCATTTGTTAAGGATATTCCATGTTCCGAATCAAGGTTGGACTAAATGGAGAGTAAGCATGGGACTTGGAATCAGGAAGATTTCAGATCATATGCTACATTAGATCCCCTCTAGCTGTGTGACTCTAGGTAAATATTTAACCTCTGTTTATTTCAATTGCCTCATCTATAAAATGGGGGTAATCATGGCACCTTCTTCTCAAGGTTATCTTGAGAGTCAAATGAGATAACATGGAAAAGTCTCCATAAACCTTAAGGTATGACATAAATACTAGTTATTATTATTATTAAAAACACTAACAAAATAAGAAAAATTTTAATTTTTAAAAAAGAACAACCGATGTCTAACCAAAACATGGGGCTTAACATCTTGGCTCTGCCATTGGGCAAATCCCTTTCTCTAGCAAGGCTCCCTCCTTGGTAAGATGAGAAGTGTGGCTTGGGGGATTGGTGATGTCTAAGGACTCCTCCACGATTAAACCTTGTGCTCTTCTCTGAAATGCATTATCCCTGCCACCAATTCACATCTGCTTAATGGGGAATGACTCAGCAGGCCACAAATTCCCTGCCTTCTTCAGCAACAGTGACTTTCCTGTTAACTGACCCAGGCAGGTACCTGTCCCTTCTCCCCAGGCTTCCTGTTACACTGATGGACTTTGCCCTTGGAGGAAGGCAGGGCCTGATTTTACTTTCCTTCCAAACTTAGAACATCCCTTCCAATTCTAGAACTTCCTCTAAGACCACAGAGCTCACACCTGGAAGATACTCCTTAAAAGACGCTCCTAACTCTGGTCAGTCAAATTTTATAAAGCCTCCCCATCACAACAATCCCAAGAGATAGATGGTGCAAGAAGTAGAACCTCCATTTTACAGATAGGGAAACCGACTTGCAGGCTCACACAGCTAGTATTCATCTAAGGTAGGATTCAAACTCAAGCTGATTCTAAGTTTAGTGAGTGATTTTTTTTCTCCTGTATCATGTTAGGTAGTCCAGTCCAACTCTATGCTTTCCCATGGGTAAAGTCCTCTCATTTCTGGGAGACTGAATTTCCTCATCTGTAAAATAAAGATTAATGGTACTCTCACTCCCTACCTCACAGACCTGTCAAAAGAATAATGCTTTGGTTTTCTAAAAAAAACATATTTTTTTTACAATGACAAAGAATTGATTTTTTTTCCTCTTAAATCTTTGAGTAGTCAACTAAAAGAAGTGTGTCTAAAATATATTTCTCAATTGGTACTTTAGGTGTTTCACCTCTTTCTCAGGAAGGGGGTAAATGTGTTTCATTATGTAATTGTGTTTGGTCATTGTGAAAAACCTGTTTTTCAAAGTTGTTTGTCTTTATGATGTTGCTATAAATTGTTCTGGTTTGTTATTATATAAATTGTTCATAATGCATCAGTTCATGTTAAGTCTTTTAAGACTTCCCTGAAAACCATGCCTTTCATCATTTTTAAAAAATTATTATTTTAAATTTAAATAAAAAATGAGAAAAGAAAAACAGCATTGCCATCTATACAGCAGACAATAAGAGAGGAGTCAATATAAAACAATAATTTTCTATTTTAAGCAATTCTAAATAATAAATACTACATGTTGTTTTTAAAGCTGCCCATCTTTTTTGCTTCCTTGTTGAGGTTTTTTTGTTCTCTGTTGTGTACTTTTTACTTTATTTTTTTCCCCTCTTTCCCTCCTCTTCCTTCCTTCCAAAGAAGGATACAATTAAGCATAGATGTGTATATAGGTACATATGAACATATATGTTTACATATGTGTATACATAGAAATCTATAAACACATACATATACACTTGCACACATATTTATAGGACTATATTATGCTTATTTTCACCTGTCATCTGTTTCTCTGAAAGTGTATGGCATCTTCCTTCTTATGACCAAGTCTTTCCATGTTTTTCTAAATCAACCAGTTCAGCATTTTTACATTATAAAAACTCATTCACATCCTATCTGAGAGATTGTCTATAGAAGTTTTCTTCAATTTTCTGCATTCCTTCTATTCTTTTTATTTATACAAGAATGTTTTCATTTAAAATAATAGAAAATATCCTTTTTATACTTCAACAATACTCTCCCTTATAATAAAATTTAAAGTCTGATATTGCTACTTCCATTACATCTTTTTTTCCTGATTTCTTTGAAGTCCTGATCTTTTGTTCTTTTAAATGAATTTTGTTAATGTTTTTTCTACTTAAAATTTTTTTTAATAATTTAATTGTGATGATGTTAACTAAATAGATCAGTTAGGTAAAACTGTTATCTTAAAGATTATGTTGGCTTTACCTGCCCATAAACAATACATATAACTTCAATCATTTCGATCTGAGTGTATTTGTAGAAAAATGTTTTATGTTTATGTTCATATACTTCTTGTGTTTGTTTTGGTAGATATATACCCAGATATTTTATACTATCTAGGGTATTTTAAATGGTCTAAAACTATATTGAATAATATTTCTGATATATAGTATCTATTTTTTCATTTTTGAGTAAATCTATTTTAATTTTAATTACTATCATGATTACTATCCGTGCTTTTTTTTTACATAACAAAGTCTACTCTTGCTCTTTATGTTTATCTTTATTTATCTTTATGTTTATCTTTAATTTTTATAATGTTTCCTGAAAGCAACATATTGTTGAATTCAAAAGTTTAATCTGCTATTCATTTCTGTTTTATGAGTAAATTTGTCCCATTCCCATTCTAAGCTACAATTATTTGTTGTGCATTTTCTTCTTTCCTATTTTTCGCCATTATCCTTATCATCTTATTTACTCTATCTTTCCTTACCCCTCTGGTTTGTTTTTATCTGCCTAACTTGCCCCCTCCTATTCCTTAACTTTCTCACTATAGTCTATGGTCCTCGTTATAATAGCTTGCTAGTCTTGTGTAATCCTTTTTGTAGTTCCTTGACATTTAAATTGTTTTTTTTTTTTTTCTTGTTGCTTCCAATATTTTCTCCTTTACTTGGGAGCTATTTGGAGGATTTTTTTCTATTTCTTCTTTACTCTCTTGTTCTAGAACTTCAGGGCAATTTTCCTTTATAATTTCTTGTAATATTGGATCAAAATACTTTTTTATCATAATTTTGAAGGAGTTTTATTATTTATATTATATATTAATATATTATTTATTATTTCTCCTCCATCTATTCTCCAGATCAGTTGTTTTTCTGATGAGATATTTCATATTCTCCTCTCTTTTTTATTCTTTTGGTTTTGTTTTATGATTTTTTGGTTTCTTAAAACATTAGCCAATTCTAGTTTTCAAGGAATTATTTTCTTTCTCAATTTTTTCATTTCTTTATTTAAAGTTGTCTGACTTTCTTTTCAAAATTTCCTCACATTGCTCTTTTTCTCCTAATTTTTCGTCAGTCTCTCTTATTTGATTTTTAAAGTGCTCTCTGAGTTCTTCTTCTGGAAGAACTCTTTTAGTTTTGGGAACCATTTGATATTCACCATTTGAAAAAGGAGTGTTTTTTTAAAAGCCCCATTATCTTCCTCTGAATATAAACCCAGATATTCTCTATCCCCATAGTTACTATCTGTGATTGGATTCTTTCTCCTTCATTTACTCATTTTTATTTATTGATTTTTTTCCTTTATTTTATTTTTTAGCAACTATGGTGTAATCAAGATTTTGTCCTGAGGTATGGGGAATGATACCCCAAGACCCAGATACTTTTTACTGAAATCTTTTTCAGGGCCTGACATAGGGCTCTCCCTTCCACTCCTAACATCTCTGAGACAATGTTCTCTCTCTCTCTCTCTCTCTCTCTCTCTCTCTCTCTCTCTCTCTGTCTCTCTCTCTCTCTCTGTCTCTCTCTCTCTCTCTGTCTCTTCTCTCTCTCTGTCTCCTCTCTCTCTCTGTCTCTCTCTCTCTCTCTGTCTGTCTCCTCTCTCTCTCTGTCTGTCTTTCTATCTCTGTCTGTCTGTCTCTCTCTGTCTGTCTGTCTGTCTCTCTCTCTCTCTCGAAAATTTTGAGAGCCCAGAGTTTTCTGATCTCCACCATCTTCCCAGAATCATCTCCCCTTCTTCTTTCTTTCTTTTAATATTCAGACCCATTTCCTCTTTCTTTATTCCAATTCACTTGCATGTCATGGCATCTGCTCCCTAAAGTCAAGGTCCTCTTAAGAAGGAAGGACAAACAACAACAATATTGTTTGGTACTTGTATTGATTGTTACTGTTATTTGTCCTTCATTTTTGAACAGGACCAATGACCCAGGGGGAATGTCTTGACTCTTGCAAGAATTGGATTTAAGGGAGGCAGATTGCATAAAGTCTTCAGCCTCCCCCTTTCTTCCAGAGTCATTGAAGTCCAGTGGCAAGACCAGGATGAAGTGGGTGCCCTTGGAGCCCCTATGTGTAGCCACACTTTAAGCACTCCCAGTGCCTGCTTCAGCACTTTCATGGCCATTGGAACATGTTATTCTTTGCATTGGTATCACTGGGGCACATTTTAGTAACTTTGAGGATATAATTTCTAATGTTTCCAAAAAACTTGAGTGGGTGCTCACCAGTTGGGAAATGGCTGAATAAGTTATGATAAATCATGTAATGGAATATATTGTTCTATAAGAAATGATAAGCAGAAAACCTTGGAAAGACTTACATGAACTGATGGTGAGTAAAGTGAGCAGAACCAAAAGTATACAGCAACAAGATTATGTGATGAACAACTGTGATTGACTTGACTATTTTCAACAATGAGGTCATTCAAAGCAATTCCGATAGATTTGGGCTGGAGAGAGCCTTCTGAAATCAGAGACAGAACTATGGAGGCTGAAAGTGTATCAAAGCATAGTATTTTCACATTTTTTGTTTGTTGTTTCCTTTTTTTTTCTTTCTCATGGTTTTGTTTTTCCTTTTGATCTGATTTTTCTTGCACAGCATGACAAATATGGAAATATGTTTAGAATAATTGCACATTTAACTTTTATTGGATTGCTTGCTATCTCAGGGAGAGAGGAAAGGGGAGGGAGGAAGAAAACTTGGATTATCTTTGCATGTATTTGGAAAAATAAAAAAACATTAAAAATACAAAATTCTTTCTGTAATGGCTGGACCAATTCACCGCTCTGCCAACAATGCATTAATATTCTTGTTTTCCCACAGCCCCTCCAGCATTTGTTATTTTCCTTTTTTTGATCAACTCTGTCAGTTTGATGGATGATAAATCTTGAACCTTTATAAACCTTAAAGCACTATGGAAACATGAGTTATTTTTATTTCATTTTTAAGCACCTAAAAATTATTTACACAAGATCACACACTGACAAATAGTACAGTGAATAATAAAACTTGCATTTTTTGACTACAAGTTAACTTCTAATGGAGTTCTAAGGATAGAGAGAATATAAATGTATATACATGTATGTATATACATATATATGTGTGTATACATATATATATTAAAGGGAGTCCCCTAGCTCTTACCAATTTTATTTTATTTTGTATCAGTTCATTCTCTAGGTTAAACACCTTAAGGAATTCCCCATTAACTAAAAGATAGGAAGCAATATTTTTTTCCATCTACACCTAAAATATCAGTGACTCTCCCCACTCAAGCCCATAAGCAACACTTTTATGACTGTAATCTTTTTATTTGTTGTGTTTCAGTCATTTTAGTCCTGTCTGACTTTTTGTGATCCCACTTAGGGTTTTCTTAGCAGATAATGGGTGATTTGTCATTTCCTTCCCCCCATTTTACAGATGAGATAGCTGAGGCAAACAGGATAAAGTGACTTATCCAGGCAGGATTAAACAGTTAATAAATATCTAAGGTCAGATTTTAACTCAGGGAGATCTATTTTCCTGATTCCAGACCCAGCACTGAAAGACACACCCACACTCACACACACACACGCCAAAAAAAAAATTAAAAGTCTCTGCTCTCAAGGAGTTTATGTTTTAAAAGGAAAACACCAAAAACATAAAAAGGTAAACATACAATATATATGAAATCACTGGAGAGGAAAGATGCTGTCTAGGGATATTGTCTCAGAATAATATATTTTTAAAAAATAATTAAAAGAACTGCTAAATTTCAATTGGAAGTTAGTGAAAATAGGGATGCATTTCCTCACTTGGATTCACAGACCCCTGAAATCAATCCACAATCCCCTTGGGAGTCTTTTGGCCTTTAGTTTAAGAACTAGGGCAAAACCTCTCATTTTATAGGTAGAGGAACTGAGACCCCAAGGGGAATCAATGCTCTGGCAGCAGAGACAGCTATTGGGACTTGCCATTCTCCACATCTGTAAACGAGGCATTGGTGTAAACATTTGATATCCTCAGCCCCGGCCCCTTGGCAGCCAGGCCGGCACTTGGTGGTACTCCTTGGGTTGAAAGTCTAGCTGAATTACTTAAGAGGGGGCAGCTTGGTTGGGTCCAGAGACTCAGGTCCAGATCCCACCTTTGAGCATCTGGACAGCTCCTTAGTCACTCTTGGCTCCTTCTTATCTATAAACTAAAGGTCGGACTGGACGTCCTCCAGGTCCCTCAATGACCTCAAAGGCATCTTCCAGCTCCAAAATTCCGTGATTCTCCGATAATCCCTGTTCTGGCTGCCTAAGAGCATCACGGTCTATTTCCAGCATTACAGGGAGAATGCACTAGAATAACGGCCGAGAAGGGGCTTTGAAATGTTAGGGGCCCTTCACGACAACAAGCGTTCCAGGGAACACAGATGCTCAGCTTATGGGGGAAAGCTGTCCCTAACTAGAACCTTATGGACCTCCATCTTCAAACCCTTCAAAAGGGGCGGGCGGTGGAGGAGCAGAAATTCTTTGATTAAAATATAAGAAACTGAGCTCTGGTGGGAAAAAGGAGCTGCCTCAATTCAGGCGACTGGAATCTCATTTTTCATGTGGTGCACAATTCAACAATAAAAAAGAATGTTCCTTGGATTAGAGGGTGTCCCCACCCCCACCCCAACTCCCCAGATCTTTTGGACTAGTCCCTCCTATTGGAAATGCAAGCATCAGATGATCATCTCCTCCCCCCACATGTTTGCAGGGGCCGTTCTCCCTGACGCTCCCTCCTCCCCTGCCTCCTGCTTTTGGAACCCCTAGCTGCCTTTTGGGCTCAGCTGCAGTTCCATCTCCTAGATGAAGGTGTATCCCTCCTATCAGCACCCCCACCTCATAGCAGTGACCTTCCTCCCTCCTGGAAATTTATATATGTGTATGTTGTATGTATTGTATATAAATATATGTGTGTTTAAATGTATGTGTGTATATGTATATTATATATATATATAAATTTTGTATTTATTTCTATTTCCCACTCTCCTAGAAGTTTTATATATGTGTGTGTGTATATATATATATATATATATATATATATAGGTATACACACACACATATATATATTTCCTACCCTCCTGGAAATTTATATATGTGTATGTATACACACACACATATATACATGTTTGTGTGTATACATGTGTGCGTTTATATACATATGCACATTGTGTATATATAACTTTTGTATTTATTTCTGTTTCCATTATCCTAGAAATTTTATATGTGTATATGTATATATATGTATATGTTTGTATTTGTGTGTGTGTATATATATACATATACATATTATATATATATATATATATTTCCTACTCTCCTGGAAATTTTATATATGTGTGTATATATATGTATATGTTTGTGTGTATACATACATATATAATATACATATTTCTATTTCTCACTGTCTTAGAAATTACTACATATGATTTTACATATATTTATATTTCATATATATTTAATTTGGGGATACATGTAGTTTTAAGGGCAAGGATTGGGATGTAACTATAGATACATACACATATATATATATATATATATATACACATTATATATACATGCAATTGTGTGTGTGTATATATGTATATATATATATACACAAATACATACATATATACATATGTATGTATGTATGTATTTGTCTTTGCATCCCCAGTGCTTAGCAGAGTGCCAGGGATATAGTTGGTGCTTAATGAATACTTCACGAGTAGAACTGGATTAAATCAGACTGCAGAACTTGGGTCTGCAAGGGTCCTTCAGTACAACCCATATCCAGCTGAAATCAACATGTGCTAGATAATACAAATATTTGACTGAACCTCCTTCAGAGAAGAAACAAGGGGGCCAAAAATAACAGCATCTCCGGCTGAGGTCCCAAGCTCCCCTTCCTCCCTCCCCCAGCCTAACCCAACCCAAGGGGAATCATTGCAGTGTAATCCAGGGGTTAAGTATGAGAGTCAGTCCCCTGGATGAGCAGTTCTGGGGCAGCTAAGTGGTGTTTGGCCGGCAACGCTGATGAGAGTTCCGAATCCCCGGGAAGATTACAGACCTGCTAGGCAGGGACCACCTACTCAGTCTGGGAAACTCTGCACACGCTGGCTGCACCGAAAGCTTGGTGCTCCCTATCATCAGGGAGCTACAGGGCATCTCTGGGTTTGTATTGCATGGGAGCAGATCTTGAAGGGGGGGAGGGTCTGCTGAAGATTAGCACTAACCGAGAAGCATTGGGAGCTGGACTCAAAAGGTCATTTAGTCCTATATAAAATGAGGAGAAACCAAAGACAAAGACAATGATTTTTTTCATGTAACAGATTTTATTGATGTCTTTGTTTTGATACTACAACAATTTCTGGATATAAACTTTCACAAGTGTGCTTCCTCTCCTTCTCCCCCCATCCCCGTCTCTCTGTCTCTCTGTCTCTCTGTCTCTCTCTCCTTTCTCTTTCTGTCTCTGTTTCTGTCTGTCTCTCTGTCTCTGTCTCTGTCTCTCTGTTTCTCTCTCTCTCTCTCTCTCTCTCTCTCTCTCTCACACACACACACATACACACACACACACACACACACACACACACACACACACACCCAGAATGAACCTTTCTTGGTAACAAAGAAAAAAAAAATAAGTAAAACAAAATAAAAGAGGAAAGAATGCTGTCTCTAGATACAGGGAATCTGATGCTTACTCCTAGTTTAACCTCAGATAAGCAATGTTACCTCTCTAGGTCTCAGCTTCCTTAGCAGTAAAGTGAAAGGGATGGACCAGATGGCACCGAGGACTCTTCTAGAGCTATGAGATCTATGAGAGTAACTGCCTCTGACAGCATATGTACTCATAACTCCACCTGCCCACCTGGACATCTCAAAATCTCCAAAACACAACTGATCATCTTTTCCTAGAACCACCTTCTTCTCCAAATCCCAACTTTAAAAAAAGATTTAGCCTCTTCCTAGTTGCTCAGGTTTATAATCCCCATGTCCAATCAAATGCCAAGTTGATGGAGCCTCTATCCAAAATATTTCCTGAATCCCTCCCTTTGTCCCCTCTTAGCCACCTCGTTCCTGGATATTATGAGACTCTATTAGTCTCTCTGCTTCCATTCTCTCTCCTCTTCCCAACCTATGCTCAACACAGATGCCAAATAATCTCTTCCTCAAATGTCTTCAGTGGCTCCTTATTCTACAATGAAAAGCCTACTCTGGTATAGAAGATCCTGCAACATCTTACTCATCCTTTCTAGATTTATTTCACTTACCCAATTGCTCCTTGTGCTCCATATTTTCTCCCACTTTCTTTGTGAATTTTCACAAACTGCCTCCCTTGGAGACTTCTGTTTCTAAGAATTCTAGCCTTCCTTTAAGGCTGAGCTGAATTGACATCTCCTTTAGGATGACAATCCTGGTCCTTCGCCCTGAATTTTTTTTTTTTTAGTGCTGCTCATATCTACTTAACTGTACAATTTGTATTCTTACTTCTGTCTTTGTATTCCCAGTCCTTATCACAGTAGCTGGAACATGTGCTTAAGAAATACTCATTAAAGTAATCGACAATCATAGAAAAATGTTTCAATGACTAATAATTAGAGAGAATAAGAGAAATGGCCATTATTAGTGGAAGACAGGGCCATAAATGCATTGTTGGTGGAGCTGTGAATTGATTCAGTCTTTCCAGAAAGCAATTTGGAAACAGACTCTCTCCCAAATCACTAAACTGTACCTACCCTTTAACCTGTTAGTGTCATTCAATATTAGATCCATTAAAAGTCCCATAGGTATGAAAGTATTTATAGCAGCTTTTTTTCTTTTTTTTTTTGGCTGCAGAAAGAACTGGAAAAAAGGGCGTTTCACTATTAATTAGGGAAATGACTAAACAAATTATGGCGTTTGAATGTAATGAGATAATATGTAAAGCACTTAATGAATCCTAGATTGCTATGTAAATGTTCATTGTTATAATTAATAGTTTCAGAAAATCCTGGGGAGACTGGAATGAACTGATGCGGATTTAAGTGAGCAGAACCAGGAGAATAATTTATATAATAACAATGTAAAGGAAAAATAGCTCTTAAAGTCTTTTTTCTCTGAAAGTCTTAAGGACACTGATCAATGCAATTATCGACCATGGACTCCAGAGCAAAGATGGCAGAGCATGTCACCCATGTCCTGAGAGAGAAAGATGAAAGGTAGATGATGGTGGTGGTCCTTTGTACTTGAAGACCACCAAAGTGCCATCATTATGTTGGAGTCCAGGTAGAGCGTGTCCAACCATGCATAAGAAAAACTGGGGAATTGTAACTGTCTTTGGGGGATGTGGGAATACAGAGACAGGATGAAGTTTCTAAGGGAGACTGGCCAGGGAGGGTTTTATGGTACTCACCACAATTTCTATAAAAATGGCTTCGTCGCAATAATGTCCCCTTTTGCTTTTATAGGTTTGTCCTTCATTCTTGGACCACGACTTCAGGCAGGGGATGCCATGACTTGCTAGTGAACTAGTGATTTAAGTGAGGGAGCAAAGTCACTCACCTCACTTTCTCCCCTGGAGTAGTCTGGGTCCATGGACAAGACACAAATCAGGACTCCAGGGGATGGCCCTGGTACAGTGGAAGATTTTGGCTAAGGTATTATTGAAGTTCAAGATTAGATAACGAAAGAAAGGAAAAGAGCAACTTTAGTTCTGTGATCCCATGATAACTGGTTTAGAGCTTGGTTTTGGTACTGTGACTGCCACCTCCAGTCCATGCCTCTACCTGATCTCTCATGATTGGTACTCCAGTGAGTTGACTTAATTCAGCACTGGTTCCTTTTTCTAGTCTTGGACCATCCCATCTTTCCCAGGAAAGCTCTTTTGTGAGTTCCTGTTGATTACCATTAATTTTTATCACTTTTCAGACACATCCCCAGGAGGGAGCATCAATAATCCTGATTCTCTCATTTTATAAACCCAGAGCTGCCCCCCAAAATATGAGTTGCTAAATGTGACCTTATATTAACAGGGCAGCTAGGGGAACCACAGAGATGAAGGGAAGCTACTTCTAGAGCAACTGAAAGCCAATTTTCCAAGTACTAGAGCAGTATTTAAGCAGAGAAGTTCAAGAGAATAGATATTTAGGATTATGGACGGGGTAGTTAGGTCAGCTAGAAAACTGGGCATATTTATATTCCAACAGAGAGAGAAAGCGATCCAGGTGAGCTTTCAGGGCAGAGAGATGGGCACATCTGTAGCTGGGTAGGTAACCTGGCACCATGATTCCCTTTGGTATTACAGTGTAGCACACACAGAACACTGATTTGCTAAGAAGGCAACCAAATAGCCCAGGTGGGAACTGAGACGACTGGGATGTATCTGGATCTCCCCAGCTGTCTTAGAGACTGAAATTGTATCTGAGACTTGTCATAGAATCTGGGGGTCAGTTCATAAGAAGGGTAACTCTGATAACATGAGAATTTTGACCTAGCTTAGGCAATATCTTTTCCTTCCCCCTTAGGGGAAACAACTAAAAGAACCATATATTCTACTCTAGATGAGCATTTTAATCTCCCTTGGTTTGTCCTTCAGTCAAATGAGGTTTTTAGATTAAATAACCTCTAAAGTTCTTCCCTGCTCCCAAACTCTGTGATCCCAAGAACTTAATGCTCCTTTAATGACTAATTTGGAAGGCACACTGGGTTGTCATGAAGTGATTCATATTCCCCAAGCTAATGTGATTTGCTACGAGGAGCTATTTATACTGTTGTTCTAACTTCCAGTCCTCAGTGAAGTATTTGTCCAAAGCCAAATATACCTGGTCTTATAGAGCATCATTTATCCCATGAGTTAACAGCCTATCTTATGTAAGCCAAAGGTGGTATGGAAACTAATTTATTCCAGTGGTTGTATAGACTGGCCTCCATTCTCTCTTCCTCTTCACTTCTTTAAATGAATGAAGGAAAAGATATTCAATAAGTATTTGCTATGTTCAAAACACTGCTAAGCCCTGACAATAAAAATAGAAACACAGAGTGTGCTCATAAGGTGTTCATCTTCTCATGGGAAACAACACAAAAGATTTTGGATGCAAGTCAGAAACAAAGGTGCCATTATCCTTAGAGTGCAAAGGCAAAGCTGATGGTAATTCTTGCTTAATGTCATTTCCATGGATACAATTACATCCATTTGTTCTTTTTTTGTCTTTTCAAAATATTTTTGTTTATTTTGTTATATATTTCCCAATTACATGTAAAAACATTTTTGACTATCATTTTTTAAAATGTTGAATTCCAAATTCTCTTCCTCCTTTCTGCTTCTGCCCTCCCCCTTGAGAAGACAAGCAAGGTTATATTGGTTATAATGTAAAATCATGAAAAACATATTTCTCTATTAGCCAAGCATTTCCATTTCTGATATGAACCATTTGACAGCACCATGCTTCCTTTATTCTCCAAGATTTGGGGACATTAGTCTCCACTTTTGATATGATTTTAATGCCTACCTGCATCAGTATCCTGCTTTTAATATTTAACACAATGGAGCTACTAGAGAAATTAAAAGAGATAGAGTAAAAATTCTACCAGACCCGAAGTCAGGAGTCCAGCTAGGTGACCATCAATAAAGAGAAGCTCCTTAATTCTCACAGCCTCATAGAATCACAGAGCAGAAGTTTGGGAAATTGGAAGGGTCCTTGGTGGCCATCCAGGCAAACATATATCAATATCTGAACATAATTAGTACCTAACAAGTAACCATTTATCCTTCTGCTTAAAGACCTCCAGGGAATGGACTGTTGTCTTCTCTAAGGAGGGAGAATGCACTACCTCTCAAGGCAGGCCATTCCACTTTTAGAGAGCTCCAATTATTAGAAAGGTTTTTCTGAGGTGATTTCAGAAAAACCTGGAAAGACTTACAGGAACTGATGCAGAGTGAGATGGGCAGTACCAGGAAAACACTGTAGAAAGTAACAGCAACATTGTATAATGATCAACTGTGAATGACTTAGTTATTCTCAGCAATACAACAAGCAAAGACAATTACAAAAAATTAATGATAAAAAATATCCACATCCAAAGAAAGCTATGGATTCTAAATACAGATTGATGTGTGTTATTTTTAACTTTATTTGGGGTTGGTTTGTTTTATTCTGCATCTTCTTTTACAACATGACTAATATGGAAATATATTTTGCATGATTGCACATATATAATCTATATCAGATTGCTTAATTTCCCAGGAAATAGTAAGGACAGGAGAAAGGGAGAGAATATGGAAACTCAAAATTTTAAGAAATGAATGCTGAAAATGTCTTTATATAATTGAAAAAAATTTAAAAAGAAATTTTTTTCTGAGAAAGAACCTAAATTTGTACCAGTTTCTCTAACCATAAAGAAAATTTGCACCCCTTGGGGAAGGGAGAGTATTATGAGAAAAGCACTTGGCATCCTTTAAATCTCCATGTCAGTGAGAACTATTAGTGTTTTGTATGGGTGTGTGTATTTATCTGTTTATGATAGTGAGTCATTCAGTGTAAGAAACTCCTGAAAATCATACCAGGGTCTCAGAGGGAGCATCAGACCAGATGGAGGAAAGAACACTAAATTGGAATATGGGAGTTCTGGGTTCTAGAGCTCTCCTACTTCCTACCCATGTGAACCCTCTAAGTATGTCTCAGGATCAGTTTCTTCATCTGTGCGACAGTATTCCAATAGATCTATGATCTCACTGACAGGGGATTTCCATTCCAATGAAGGTCAATTTATCCTCAATCAACCTGTGCAGTCTCATTTATGTACTCCCATGGCATCTTGACATCATGTAGATGTCAGCAAAAAATGAGGGTTAACCATGGGCTATCTCTTGCTCTTTCCATGTGACTGACTCATTTTTTTCCTGATCTTTGATGCCATCCTTTACCCAGCTTTTCCTGCATATTTCCTTATTTGTCATAGGCTACAGTCAACTCACTTGTGAGTCATGTACCACACTACTGCCCTTTGGAAGACTCTCAACTGAGTGACTACAAATGATAATTTGCAAACATAGTACACCAGGAGAATGTGGTGCTAAAAAAGATGAGGTTTTGTTTCAGGAGAGCTGGGAAATGGAAGAAAAGAAAAATGGAAGAAAAAAGAAAATGGAAACATTTTCTTATCTGTAAAATAGAGAAACAATAACTACGATAGCTAGCACTTTAATGTTTTCAGAACACTTTATAAATATTATCTCATTTGATCCTCAGAACAACTCAGGAAGGAAGGAAGGAAGGAAGGAAGGAAGGAAGGAAGGAAGGAAGGAAGGAAGGAAGGAAGGAAGGAAGGAAGGGGAGAGAGGGAGGGAAATATGAAAGGAGGGAGGGAAGTATGAGAGGAGGGAGAGACAGAGGTATAAGGGATGGAGGGAGAGAAGAAGGGAGAAGAAGTTATTACTCTGACAATAATTTCACTCTGTGATCTTGAGGAAAACCCTTCCCTTCTCTAGATTTTGGGTCAGTGGGGAAAGATTTGTATTTGTAGTCAAAGGACCTGGGTCTAAATCTCAATTCCTCTATCAATGACTTTTTAATCTTGATAAATTCCTTAATTTCTCTGAGCTCAGCTTATTCCTCAAAAAGAAAAGAAAACAAAACATTTTTCCAGCCCTAAAATTCTAGCAGCCCTCAGTGGAGTCTGTCCCATGATTCTGTAAAGTCTATGTTCATTCTCATCATCTTCCACCCAGAGCCTGGGGCCTCTGAGCAAGTTCTAGGGCACTCACTGACCCTCCCAGCCCAGATAACTAGTACCACCTGCCTTTGCACATGTGTTCCTGAGCCATGGAAAGATTCCTGCTTGGGCCAAGCTGACCTTCTCAGCTTACTGCATGTGTTTGACAAATGTTCTACATCTGGATCTTCCCCACCCTGCCCCTACCACTGAGTGCCAGCTCTAGGATCAGACTAAACTCTCACTGCCTTTTTAGGGGGGTTTATGTCATTTCTATTTTTCTCTGCTTGTCACTCCTTATAAAAATGCATTACTCTAGCAGGACTTGGAAAGCCTATGGATTTGGGGGTAGTCCTGGTTTCTACCCAGGTATGTGTTGAATCATTTCCTGCCACATGTGTACACTCAAATACTTACCAAAAAAAAGATGGCCAAAAGCTCATATCATAATAGCTTCTGCTGCTGTGTGGCTTGGGTGTCTACAAAGGGCTTGCCTTCCTACACCCCACTGACTGAGGTAAAAGGGGCCCAATTTTTAGACAGGAAATTGAGTCTTGGAGAAGGGGAGCTATGGGTGCAAGGTAGCAAAATTGGTTACATGGCGAATCCTGGACGGAGAACCAGGTTTATTGATTCCAAATCCATCATCTCTGCCATGGTGCTAAGATGCTTTCTGCAGCTTTAATTTGCTACACTAGATCTCAGTGTAAAAACCTTTACATAGAGACAGGACCAGCCCTTGGCAAAACAGTGAGGATGTTCCAGAGCCAGAGCTGGAAGGAGCCTTACATCTTCTTGTCCGGTGCAATCATTTTATTGATGAGGAAGCTGAGCTACAGAGACGTTAAGGGACTTGAAGATGGTAAAAAAGCAGAACCAGCTTCTGAACCCAAGGGACTGGCACTCATTCCACTGGGATCCCGCTCCCAGGGTCTCTTCCAGCCAGACCTCCGGTCCTCTGCTGCTCCTCCTCCGGCGGCCTTTTTCTTAGCTCCATTCTTCTTCGTTCTGCTCTCTTTAGCCTAGCATGGGTGTCAGTAGCCTCCTCTCGTCATTCTCAGATCCCTTATTCACACAGAGGTGTCAGCAATGGAGAAAGGCTTTTTGTTGCTCCTTCCACAGCCTTATGCGTTATAACAATGAGCAAAACTTTTGGATAAAAGGATGGCAGTCCCTCAGAGACTGGAATTCCAAGTCTAGAATAGTGGGGAGGGAACATCTAGGGGAGTGGGAGCTTTCTCAGCCTCCAAAGCATGTCTCATACAGAGTGGCCCCATTTTACTTTTGTGGCTTTCTATTTAGATTGTTCTGAAAACTTTAATTTAGGTTGTGATCAGGTCAAAGAAATAGAGCTTCTTAAAGAGTCAGAGGGGACACAAAAATGGAAGGGGACCAGACCATACCTTTTCCCCTTTTCTGTCTGCGTTGTTACCGGGCTGAAGTGTTAGTTAGAATCAGACTGGTTAAATATGGTTTTCATTTCCACAAATAAGGTCACTTTTTAGTTTAACACTGATTGACAACTCAATCAGCCAATGAAAGGACAAGCCAGACAGAGTTCTTCCAAATCCCCTCCCTCTTGCTGTTCCTGATGGATGGTGGTCCTGGGCTGCAGTCCAATGGTTCAGAATCGGTGCCATAAAGAAATCCTTCGACTGTGGATTCGAGTCTCCTTCCCTACATTTATAAGGACTTGAAGGAGTAAGGGGGGATAGAAGCTGGGGCAAGAGTGTCCCCAGTGGGGCAATACTCCAATGTGACTACATTCCTGGTGATTTACCGTCTTTTCTTTACATATGGCTACTAAGGCTATGGAACTGAACTTTAATTACACACACATACACACACACACACACACACACACACACACACACATACACACACACATTATTGAGCCACTAAAGTGGGAAACACAACTGGACAGGTTTTTCTAGCCATGGGAAAGGTTGCACTGAGCTTATTCCTACGTACACCTTTCTCTGATAACCTTAGTGATTCTAAGGGTCCAGAATCTGTGGCTGGCAAAGTTAGGAGTACAATCTGTGGGAGCAGAATAGAGTTTGCTCTCCTCCAAGTTAATAGAACCACCTGGAGCACAAATCAAGACCTCCAACTCCTCCAGCCTGCATCCTGACCGAATGAAGTAGACTTGTGTCAGGAGAATGATTTTGCTTGTGCGTTTACAAAGTCAAAATATGTATTGTGTCATGTATGGACTCTCCAAGCATCTACTGTACCAGAAATTCAGTCAGGTAAGGCTGTCATCACAGACTCATCTTACCAGACACTTTCTTTGGTGACAGGGAATCACTTAAGAAACCCAGTAACGATACATAAGACTTGCATGGGTAGAAATACGACACTTCATACTTCTTCCTCAGCTTCCTTCCCGTTGACTCCCACATGTTGGAGAGATACACAGGGACAGACCTGTGTCAGGAAAGCATCTCATCAGACCTGAGCCACACAACCCTTCGCAGCTCTCCAAAACATTACCTGGGTCTGATTCTTTGCTCTTCAAACAATCCATCATACCTAACGGCGATCATCCTGAGCCAGCCTATTCTGTACCTGCAGAAATCGCCCTCCTCCCCACCTACTTTCTTCTCATTAAGTGTCCCACCTACATGTCACCCTTGAATGAAAGGGGAGTACAGGAGTAACGTGTGCCTTCTGTTAGTCTCACTGTAACGTTCTTCTGTTTCCCCTGGCCATGGGGCTAACACCAACAACGAAAAAATGAAATATCCCTTCGTTCCACTGCCTTCCTTGAACTGATGGCAAGCATTGGCTTGATTGATTGAGTAAAAGCAATCCATCAGTGGCTTGCTTAAACTAATCAGTTCCTCCGTTCAGGCGGTGAAACTGAGCATGCCTATTTTCTCAGCACTTCGGCAGATTTTGAAGATGGAGACCTGGTCCCTCTCCTCCCACCCTGGCTATCTGAGAGATGGGATTGCTTTCCTGAACAATTCATCATTCAGGAAAAGCATTTTCTGGAAAACCCCAAACAAATAAATAATGACAACAACAAAAACAATCCTTCAAACGATGAACCATTTTGTCTGTGACAAAATGATGAGTAGCAATCATTTTTGCCTGGCGGCAATGATACTACATCATCAGCTTAGCAGTTGTTGTCTGAAAAGCTTTTAATGGCAGCCATCTATCTTTGTCACCGGGAATGGGAATGCCCTTTGGGTCCTGTTCAAGGCAGTGTTGTGTGAAGAGCCCAGATAATTGTTCTAGACCACAACTGCACATTGAGACTTGCTGCTTATCCCTTTCACCCTATGCTTCTCCAGCCACTTGTATTGAACTATAAAAAATAATTACACATTATATATTATATAATAAATATATTATACATATGTAATTATGTATCATTAAGTATAATTATTTAAAGAGGCTTGGCAATTATATGTATTTATATGAATAAATTTCATGCATAAAATATCATAACACTTCAGTCCCACCCTGAAAAGATGATTTCAGAATCACCATCTGGGTTCTTTGTCCATTTATCCTACCTCTCTTTTCCTCTTACATGCTCATAAAGTGTAATCTATTTTTCTGATCCTGCTGATTTTCCCCCCCTTATCTCTGCATTATTTCACACAAATATTTCCAGATTTCTTTTTATTCTTTATATTTGTCAGCCTTAATGAACCAGGCATTAAGTTAGATATAGTTAGAGTACTGAGCCTGGATTCAGAAACACCTAGTTTAAATTTAGCAACAGATACTTATCCACTGTGTGACTTCTGGCAAGTCTGCCTCAGTTTCCCCAGCTATAAAATAGGGCCAATAATAGCACCAATATCTCAAGATTTTTGAGAGAATCAAATTGTAATTGTAATCATTGCAAAACACTTAATATAGTGCATGGTATATAGTAGACACTAAATAAATGTTTGCTATTATTATCTTTCCATCAATTTATTGCTATTCATTCAATCATTCTCTATTACTGGACATTTAGGTTGCTTCTACATTTTTTGTTGTTTTGTTTTTGTAGGGAACAATTATATATAGTGTAACTATATGTAATTTGAATTGATTATTTGAAAAAAAGAGCTTTTGATTCACTTCCTAGGATATATTTCCATCAGTAACTAGGTCACTTTCCCAAGGTTTTTTTTCCTATCTCCCTTTTTATTTCCATTTTTTCCCCCAGGCACATCTCTTTCTTTTCCCTCTCAAGGGAAATTCCATGAAGACTGTTATTCCTCCACTCCTGATAGCTTTTTTCATTTTCTGTCTCATTCTCTGTCTTTTCTTTTCCTTCATAATGCATCCAATTAAGGAAGTAAAGGTGACAATTTCGAATCCAGATAGATGGCTTTATCAAGACCAAATTATAGCATTCACATTCAACATCAATTTATTAAATATCTGTTATGTGCCAGGCACAGTGACACAAAGAAAAAGACTCAAAATTTCATCAGTTTGGGGGCTTCCTTCACTAAGGCAGTTTGTTACCCCTGCATGTCTTAGTAGACATGTGAAATTTGCTGTAGTAAGAAAAAGGCCATTATTGATGACTAGCTCTTTGAATCTGTGTTGGATATTGAATACCAGACATATAGGCTGGTGAGCGTAGGCTGTCCAGCTTGGGACTACCTGCTAGTTCTTATTTTCTACTGACAAAAAGTCTCCAAGAACTTTGGGTCATCTTCACACCAAGAAAAAAGTGATGAAAAAGGACAAGAAAGAAGGATGTATCATGTCATGTCTGGACTCTCAAAGCACAGGAAAATCTATGTTTTCTGTCTCTCTGTGGCCGTTAGAAAATCATTTAGTCTTTCAGTGTCCTAAGCTACTGTCTAAGACAAGGGTTCTTAACTTGTCTTATATTGGATATAATTCAATACATCCAGAGGGTGGATCTGAAATTATCTTTTCAGGGTGGTACTGAAAAGTTATGCCATTTTATGCATAACATTTATTCATATAAATACATATAATTGCCAAGCCTCTTTAAATAATTATACTTAATAGTTATATCATTTTTATATATATGGATCTTTATAGTAGATTTTTTTGGCAGTCTGGTGAAGCCCATAGACCCTTTCTCAAAATAATGGTTTTAAGTGCATAAAATGAAATATACTTGATTACTAATGAAAGCAATTTTTATTGACATAAAATTATCAAAAAAATTTATAAAAATTCATACACTTTAGATGAGAAATTCCTCAAAAATTATTATGTTATAGACTAAATAATCTGCTTTGATGGAGGGAGAAAGTTTTCTCAGGCTAAAAAATAATAAAAACAACATATTTTAAGTATTTACTTTCATTACAACCTCCTAAGGCAGGTAATAACCTCATTTCACAGTCACAAAGTCAATGAAGCCAAATGATTTTTGTCATGTGGTCAAGCTGACACACATTTATTAAGCACCTACTGTTTGTCAGGACTGTGGTAAATGCTAAGGATACAAAGAAAGGCACAAGACGGTCTCTGCCCTCAAGAAGTTCACTATCTAAATTGAGGGCTAATATGGAAACAACTATGTTCATATAAGACATACACCGGGTAAATTGGAAGGGATCTCCAAGGAGCCAGCACTGAAGAAGTCTAAGAAAGGTTTCTAAAAATGAGATTTAATTGAGACTTGGAGAGTAGGGTCTGGGGGAGAGAAGAGAGAACATTCCAGCTGTGGAATTTCAGCCAGTGAAAATGCATGGAGTTAAGAGAATGGAAAGATTCTGGAAAGAGCAGGAAGAGAGCCGGGGATACCGGACCTCAGAATGTGCGGAGGGGAATACGGCAGCACAAGACTGGAAAGGCAGGAAGGGGCCAGGCAAGGAAGGGCTGCAAAAATCAATGGAGGCTTTTCTGTTTATCAAACAGAGGGTCCTATAGGTAATAAGGAAAGTTTGAGTTTATTGAGGGGTGGGTAACATAGTCAGACTTTCACTTTGGGAAGATCACTTTGGCAACTGAAAGGAAAAATGGGCCGGACCATTGAGGCAAAGAGCACAATTAGAAGATTATTGTAATGTCCCAGGACAAAAATAACGAATTCTGTTTTAGACACCCTGGATTTACAATGCTTACCAGTGTTTCATTGATTTTAAAGAGCAGAGCAAGATAATCCTTTTCATTCTATGCCTAGTTATCAGGGGAAATGGTAAAAACAAAACATGGTTTCATAAACACAGGTGCAGTGGATAGGGCTGTTTATTTTACACTGAAATGGAGGTCAGTTTAAAGATGGAATCACTCATATCCAGAAAGGAAAGATCCAAGGTCCCTCTCTGTTTTTCTTTGTGTGTTTCTGTCTCTGTGTCTCTGTTTCTCTCTGTTTTTCCCTGCCTCTGTCTCTTTCTACTTCTCTGTCCTTGTTTCTCTTTCTCTTTGTCCCTGCTTCCGTCTCTGTCTCTACCTCTCTGTCTATCTCCACCTCTCTCTCTGTATCTCTTCCTGACTTTTGTCTGTCTGTTTCTGTTTCTCTACCTTTGTCTCTGTCTCTGCCTTTCAATCTCTATCTCTTTGTCTCTCTCTGTCTCTGCCTTTCTATCTCTGTCTCTTTGTTTCTGTTTCTCTCTCTTTCCCTACCTCTGTCTTTCTCTATCTCTCTGTCTCTGTCTTTCTGCCTCTCTGTCTCTCTATCTCCACCTCTGTTTCTCTGTGTCTCTCCCTGCCTCTATCTGTCTCTGTTTCTCTATCTTTGTCTCTGTCTCTGTCTCTCTTTGTCTTTCTCTGTCTCTCTCTGCCTCTGTCTGTCTCTTTGTTTCTCTGTCTCTGTCTCTGTCTTTCTCCCTCCACTCAGGGACATAAACCGGAACCCAAGGATAAGGATGAGATTTGGGCAATGAGAATAGGACAGCACATAGAGCATCTTTTGTGGTTTGACCTGCCAGTCCAGGTCTCTTTGTTTGCTGGAAACCACAATGTCAAAATACAGTCTGAGTCCTATCAAAGAATCGTGTGTGAGCTCTGGCACCCTGAGCCTTCCTTGGAACTGCCTCTGCATCTTGGTCCCTCTCAGTTCCTCTTCCTGGAGTGTCCTTTCTCCTCATCTCCACCTCTCAGACCCTCCGTCCTTCAAGACAGATGTCCAGTCCCATCTCTTTCAGAAAGACTTCTCCTTTGGCCCCAACATGGATGACCACTCCCTGTTCTGGTCCTCCAACACTTGTTTGGGCCACTTTTAAGCAGTTTTCGCACATTCCTGCTTTGTAGGCAGCTTTTTGCGGTCGCTCCATCCTTTGCCCTGCACTCCAGAGAGGAGGAGACGTTTTATCCTTCTTTACATCTACCACAGCATCCAGCACAGACCACATAATGGGCATTTAGTAATGCTTATGGACAAACAAGTGAATGAATTCTGGTTCTTGTGACAGTTAATCCATGAACAGATTACTAGGGAGATCATGGGTCATTGAAATGAGGATAAATTTTTATTCTTAATTCTCCTTCACAAAATCTAGAGGAAGGTAGACTTCAGAGGTGATCCTGTCCAATCCATATCTGAGCAAGACTCCCCAAGTGGACATCCTGGTTTTGCTTGAAGATTTCCAGTGAGGAGGGAGCCACTGTTTCCCAAAGCAGCTCATTACCGCACTGGGTAGTTCTCATTGCTAAGTAGTTTTTCTTAAGCCTGAATCTTGTCTCTCTGTAACCTCCAGTCACTATTTCTAGTTAATTCTGTCCTTTGGGGTGAAGCACGGAAAATCTAATCTTTCTCCCTGGAGACAACTCTGAAGACTAAGATCAAATCCTCTCAATACCAACTCTCTAGCCCCAAACCAGGATATTCCGCCCTCCCCGCCCCATTCCCTAGTCTTCTTCAGGTTAAAGATTTCCAGTTCCTTCTTTTAACTCATCTTCTTTGTGGAAGAAACAAAGCATTCAGTAATTGATTTGGGGCTTTTATAACCACTAACAATAATATTTCATATCCTGTGAATAGTTACTACTATTCTACTAACTATAACTACTAAAATAGTTTTTTTTTTTAAATGACCAGAATTTTGGAAGTCTTGGTACCTCTCAGTGCCCTTGCACAGACAGGGATGGGAGGACCACAATAATAAGACTTCCCACCTGCTTCTATCACTAACATACTGTTTCAATTAATGGGATAAATGGTGACAAGATAGTCCAAGATCACTGAGGAAAGAAAAAAAAACAACTCCATGTCCTACAAATATAAAGTCTTCCAGGGAAGATTCTAGCTAAAGTTCCTTTTTTAAAAAAACACTAAATCTAGACTCCCTCTGGTGACCAAGTGGGCAAAACGTATCTCATAAGTTTTGAGTTATTAAGTTTTGAGTTAATTGGTTTCCATGGGCTCTGGGTAGCCTGGGGGAAAGAGAAAGACTGTATTATTGAATACGGCTGAGTTTTAGCTTTGGCTGAAACACTCTTCATGTAATCTCCACTCCCTGTGAGATGATAAATGAGCTTCCATCCTTTTCTTTTATCACAGTCCATAGACAGCTGTCCTTTTGTGCTTCTCTATTCCCAGGAGACTTAAATCTGATCGCAGAAGTTTGAGCACTGCCTGGCACCAGTTTTGAAGAAAGGTTGCTCCCTTATGGGGTCACTTCATTAGAGAGACAACAGGGCATAATGGAAAGAGTGCTCCCCTGTAGCATATTCGTTCACTCACAAATTGCAACTCCTCCTCCCTCCTCCATAGTAGGTTCCTTGTGTCAGGGGCCATGGCATTTTCCATCTTTGTGTCTCCAATGTCCAATGCAGTAGTGACTAATTCAATGTTTATTGAAATGGAATTTGGAGTTAAAAGAACTTGCTTGGAGATTGATAGGGGGAATCACATCTCTGAAACTGACAGGCAGTTGTGATATTAAAAATATTAGTGACTCCATTTTGCTTTTATTCACTATTTTATTCCATTATTTTGTGAAACTAAGTTTCAGCTGTTTGTAAATCACCTGCTTTTGGAGAAGTTATAAGATTACTACTCCCCCCACCCCAGCAAAGATCATCCAATTTAAGAAATGTCACAAGACTACCCCTCTCCTTCTTACCCTAGTGTCTTCCAACCAGTAAGAAACCAGATATATCAATTCCTATAATCTTGAGTTGTTTTATTTTATTTACTCCCTCAAAGTTGTATATTAATTGTGTAGAAATCAAGATCTTGGTCCTTGGCTACCAAAGCCTTGGATCTGATTTGTTTCTGCAACCAAAGGCATTACTGAATAAATTGAGTAAAATTCATTTTCTTTTTTTCATCTTAACTGTTCTGGTGACCAACAAAGCAATGAGACACCAAATGTCTCCCTGTGATACCTGGACCTTCACCAAAGGAGCATTATAGGGCCTCCATATCCTTCCAAACCACATCCAAATAGACTTCCTTAGAGGTGAGGGATTCCCTGATGAGTGTATCATGGGAGCGAGCTGTAGTAAGCAGATTCACACTCCCTTAGTGATGTTCTTATTAGTTCCCAAATAGGGGAAACTCCCTAATAAAACGGGGATAGCTAAGAATAGAGTTTTTGAATAATACAAAGACTGGTCTAAGATGAATCATAATCTCAATGGCTTCCAAATTTGGTATGAAGAAGGGACTTTCAATTACTGCAAAAATTAAGATTTTAAAATTTTAGAAAATTGTGCCCACTGACTTGTCTGCTTTTGTGTGTCTGTTTTGTCACAGTATTTGTGTTTTTTGTCTTAATAAATCAAACGTTTTCTTGTGACCTTATTAAAGGGGAAAAAAGTACAAAAAATTAAAACTGTTCATAGTCTTCAGAAAGTCTCTCCCTCCCTTTCTTTCTAATTCTGGGCAAGTGAGGGAGGTAGATTAGAGAGGAAAAGTTCATAAAAGGTAACCCTCCCCAATTCTGGAAGAACTTATGGAATTGTAAATTAGAGGTTAAATTTGTGACTAAAAAGTAAGTTCTTTACTGTAAATGTCCAAATTGTAGGCTAAATGTTTGTTATACATGCTGAATTCTGTCATTGAACATTCATTTTGGCACAATGGCTCAGTCAGGAAGATTCATCTTCCTGAGTTCCAATCTGTCCTCAAACCTTTACAAGTTGTTTGACATTGGGTAAGTCACTTAACCCTGTTAGTTTCAGTTCCTCATTTATAAAAGGAGCTGGAGAAGGAAATGGCAAACCACACAATTTCTTTGATAAGAAAATTTCAAAAAGGGTCACAAAATTGAACATGACTGAAACAACTAAATAACATAAATTCTGAAATATCTTAGTGAAATTTGAGATACCACTCTATAGAATTTGTTTGAAACTTTGTAAAAATAAAGCAGTAAAATGACATTTTACAAAGAAATTTGTAGAGATACAGAAGAATATTAGGTTAGATTGGGATTGGGAGCATAAGATAAGACAGACTCAGGGTAAAGACAAAGAAAATTAATCAGAGTATAAAATGAAAGATTAGTTTCAAAATTGGAGGAGGCACTGGAGGAATATAAAAAGAAGACAGAAAGACCTGAGTTCAAATCCAGCCTCAGATACTTATTGGCAGAGAGACTTTAGGCAAGTCATGTTACCACTATTTATCTTAATCTAATAGAGAAGGAAATGGTAAATCACATCAATATCTTTGCTAGACTGAACCACAAATAGTCATACTAAAGATTTTTGTAAGATAGATAAACATTTAAAAAGTGGCTTTTCCCAGGTTATAAATTACAAGCTTCAGGGTAAGAGAAATGTGTCCTTTCTTTACCTTCTTAAGTTATCTAGTGGCATTAGATTGAGAAAACAAAAGGAATTGATTTGGCCCTTTTGGTGGTTTTTTAAAAGTTTTGGAGGACTAGACGTGCCAAATAAATTTTTTTTGAATTTGAGCTAACTGAAAACAGTGGGCCCTGAAATTTGAAGCTCTACCAGCTTATGCCCCTTGGGAAAATCAAAATTTTAAATGTTACCATTAGTGACTATAAATCCAGATTTTATTTGGTTGATATTTTGTTCTGAAACTAAACCATAAAGAGGTCTCATTTATAGTGAGATATGTTTTCCTATTAGGATAATTGTGGTAAATCAGAGCTTAATACAAATCACATTTGCCATCTGGCATTAAAAGTAATATGGAGGAAAGTACATGAATAAGTAAACCCAAATTAAAATGCATTCTCGGAAATTTATTAGTTTTGTGATTTTAAGCAAGTTATTTCATCTCTGTTTTCCTCACCTACCTCCCAGGGTTGTTGTGAGGATGGTGTGATTGTAAAGTGCTTAGCACAGTGCACATTGTAAGCTCTACAAAAATGTTAGCAAATGGAAATACTCTGTGTTTATCTTGAACAACCAGTATAAAACGCCAAAAGTGATCAAATAAGTTATTTTCTAGGTAACTTGTTTTGGAAAAGCATTTGGCTGAATTGATGCTACTTGACCAGTCATAGGTTTTCTTTCATGTTTTAAATACATGAAATCATGTGTGTTATTATGGTGTTTCCAAAATTCTCTCTTATATTGTGAAATCTGGGAAACAATTATATTAGAAATGGTGTTAGAAAAAATAACTTCTCTTTTATTTGGATGCTGTTAGATTACTATATTGTTCTTATTCATCCATCATTCCAAAGAGGACCCATGACATGGGTCTTGAAGCCTGAAGTCTTGACTTGCTTGTAAATTGGATTTAAATGAGGCATTGCTATGACAAGTCTTCAAGGCCCAAAGACAAAGTCAAGGTCACTGACAATGGCCCAAGATGAAGTGGGTGGCTTTGGCCTTTACAAATTAAGGTCTTTCCCAAGGTCTGTTTGTCTGAGGCAAAACCCATTCAATGAGCAGGGCTGGGTAAGAACTGAGACCAAAGATGGCCTAATTTACCACACAAAAGTATCTTTCTGGGAAAGGAAGATCCTCAAAGTTTCTGACTACAGGATAGGATAGAATAGGGTAGGAATAGGAATAGGAATTGCTATTTACATCCATTCTAGGCCATCAAAATCTAAATAATGAGTCATAGAGGTTTAGATTGGGGGCTATCATTGGCCATTCAATGAAAGCTTGAGTGATTTGGGCTTAAAGGATAGTCCAATAATTTCATTTGAAACACAGTAGACTTTTTAAAAGCCTTGTTTTCTAAGAGCTATATTTCAAGAAATCATAAATAAGAACTGCAAAGAATAAAAAGTAAATTGTCCCAGCTTTAGTTTGATAGTCCTTGATGACTAATCGATTAGTTTTTACTAAAGTTATTTGCTTAATTACCATTGTAGGGATTGCTAATATAAAAATAATCTCCTAAAAACCTGGTTCACTCCATTACACAAGTATGCACAATATCCATGGGAAAAGTAAGCTTAAACTTACACCATAAGAGTAGTGAGACACACATGTAAGAAGGAATAAGTGTGATAAAGGTTTAACTCACAATGTCTGCTCTGGAAGCCCTTCTCCCTATGTAGAGATCTCATGCAGAACACTTCATTGTTGGGCTCTTGTGTTTTTGTTCTCAAAGAGGATCAATGCCATCACAGGCTACTGCTGTGAACTTGCTCATGAATTGGATTTAAAGGAGGCAGAGTCATGTTTAGTCATCAGTCTCACTTTCTCTTCCAGAGTCACTGGAGTTCAGTGGCAAGACAAAAGCCAAATGTTGTTGGGTTATGAATTAAACTATTTAAAGAATGTGGTAAAAATGTAGAAAAACTTCTAAATATTTGATGGTGTTTATTTTTGCTTTAAAGTGGGTAATGGCAAATTAATGTTGAGAGAAAAGTAGCAAAGTTTTCTTTAAGTTATTCCTATCTATCAGATTCCTTGGAACTTTCTACTTGGACAAAGTGAGATTCTTATCATCTCTGCTGGCATACTGTGATGAAATTTGAAAGTAATGAAGTTTGAGAAACTAGGACCTCTCCCAGACAACTTGGGAATATTTACAAGTTTCCTTATAGTAAAAAGTAAGTTCCATCTATTGTCTGACCATCACTTGTGAAGATCATGAAATTGTACCCGTGGATAATCTATATCAACATCTATATATTTACATTTTGGTACCAACTTAGTATTAATAGACCACGGATTCATAGATTTTAATCCTGCCTCAAGGGTGAAGAGGCAATACAAATTGGAAGCTTACTATAGTCAGTATTTTTCTGTGGTTTGGAATCAATCAACTACCATATATTCATCGTATGTATGGAACTCTAGTATATAATTGTTCCTAAATGATAAATGAAGAATAAGATGCCCTTATATGTGTGTTCACTGTTAACTGTTATTGAAGCATAAGGAGGAAATGATAATAACCTTGTTCTAAGCTATGATTAGTGAAATGTTGCTCTTTGAGGTAAATCTCATGGAACTATAATTTGATATTATTCTGTTTTGATTTCATGTATTGAGTGCCATTCAACCAAAAGTCCACCATTCAAGGGAATACCATGTGCAGTCCAAAGGGAGTACAGTTTGAGAACTGCTATAGGTGGATGTCTGTGTCTAGGAAAGTTAAGAGGGTGCTCTTTCATAGGTCAAAGGTAGGATCCTCTTGAATCAGTTTCCCATTGTGCTATTGTGCTATTTCCTTTTTGATCAAGATATTTTTCCCACCTGGTTTATTTTGAGCTTAGCTATGATATCTGTGAAAATGAACTTTGCTAAATGCTTGACTGTTAACTATGACTCTTACCTGAAATCAGAGATAAGGGAGTTATGGCTTAAATCAGTCTATGCTTTTGAGGGGCTGTTCTTGATATTGTCATAACCATGTTCCTCCTTTTTCTTTCACAGCAAATTTTTATTATCAGGCAAGTAAACAGTAAGAGATTTTTGTCTTAGTAATACTATATGTATATTTGCCATCTAGAGGAGGGCATGGGGGAAGGGAGGGAAAATTAGAACACAAGGTTTTGCAAGGGCTGATGTTAAAGAATTGTCCATGCATATGTTTTGAAAACTAAAAAAGCTTCAGTAAAAAAAACCTTTTAAAACCTTAAAAAATACTATATGTATTAATGTTACTCTGTTTTTATGTTCAACACCATATCGCCTAACTGGATGAATGAGTTCTTAACTTTGCCATGTACTTGCCACTAATTATATATTCGTGTATAAGTTTGGATCCTTAAAATATTTGATCCTTAGTAAATGCTTGTTGATTGATAGTTACTTCATCAATCTGGGCAACAACAAAAACGCAGGGATTAGATCACATACAAGTCTAAGGCTCCTTGCAGCTCTAAACAGATAATCCTGCGATCTCCATGACTGAAGGAAGAACTTTCCAACAATGGTAGCTCATCTACAGCAGAACTGGAGATCTCAGTGGATAAGGGGCTCCCTATTGCTGGCCACTGTTCAGGAGGAGGCTGGAGGGGGTACTCCTTGGACAAGACAACCCTGACGTTCCCTTCTAGCTTTTAGAGCCTATGATTACATGATGAACCTCAGTTGGTACATCCGATGGTGGTATTTCCTGGCAGAACACATTGCATTTACTTAAGCACATGAGCTTACCAGCATCCTGCTAATACTTCAGCTAAGCCCCCAGTTATGTTTGGAGCTGACTGAGAAACTTCACTCTCAAGTTGCTAAGAAGACCTCTGGGCATCTTTCCGCCCCATTCATAGTCAACAACTCCATTGGCAGAGAAATGCCTCAGAATAAACCTGATCCAAGGTGACAGTTTCTGGAAAACTTTAGTCTTTTCTGTAACATCTGCATCTGTTAGTTCAAAATCAGTCTTGTAGCCCAGCAGGAAGTGCCAAAGTGAGATGTGTAGAGAGCACTTACAGGATTTAAATTATTCCTAGGATACAGTATTTTGGCCTGAACTCTAGTGGTAGAAATATTCAACTGTGAACAGAAATAATATCTGCTTTCCCTCAGGATCAATGAGATCTTCCAATATGGTATTATTTCTCCTTCGTGCCAAAGATAGAGTGTGGTGAACTAGAATGAGCTGGTTTGAGTCCCTACATTGTCACTTCCTATTAATATGACACTTGCCAATTACTTTAACCTCTATGGGTCTCAGTTTCCATCTCTGTAAGATGAGGTGATTGGTCTATTGTTCTCAAGGGCCCGTGGAGCTCTAGATTTTTGGAGCCTTAGAGAGATTAAGTGATTTAGCTCCTGGAACAGCTAGGAAATGTCAGAGCTGGTATTCAAATGGTGGTCTCCAGATTCCAAGCCCAGTGTTCTTTCCAACTCACAAACTATAAGTTTGTGTGTAGCCAGCACAGAGATGTCTGCTCCCTCCTTCCTGACTTATATGCCTCTTCCCCATTTGAATAACAGGAGAAAATAAAGCGTATTCATGTCAAAAAATAACACATATACAAGTATTCATATAGATGTGTGTATGTGACAAACTGAAATGAATGTCTGTGTGTATGTATATATGTACATATGCCTACACATATAATATTTGTGTGTACATATTTGTTCAGTTATTTCAATCATGTCTGACTCGTCATGATCTCATTTGGGGTTTTCTTGGCAAAGATACTGGAATGGTTTGCCATTTTCTTCTCCAACTCTTTTTTACAGATGAGGAAATTGAGGCAAACATTAGAAGAGAGGCTAAAGAAGATTTAAAAAATAAAAGGAAAAATCTTCAGAGAGAGCAGAAACAAAAAAGAAATACGGAGGTTTTCTTCCACACACAAAGTATAACTATAGGTAATAGGATTTCTTAGCAGATGTACCAGCACTTGTGCAATGACACAAGGGATATCTTTAAAAGCTGTCCTCCTTGAGAGACTGAGCACTTATTCTACTATTATTACCACTGCTCAAAATATTTGTATAACTCCTCCCTTGGAACTTCATTGAGAGCCAGTAAATGAGCTGCTACCCAAAATAATCCACCTCATTACTGTAGTCATGCCACACTTAACCTGAAACAATACACCCCAACTTGATCACCCATCTGCTTGCTCAAACTTGGCTCTGAATAAACTTTTGGTTTCTTCCAAAAATTAATTCCACCTTCTGAGGATGACTGCCAACTACTACAGCTTTTCAACAGAATGTGCTATAGATCCTGGACACAATTACCAAAAAGGAGTTTCAGACTTTGAGTTAACAAATGTTTAGTAAAGTCCTACTGTAAGCAAAACGCGTTTGCTTGAGGAGGATAACAATATTTAAGTGTAGCAATCCCACTCAAAAAAAGTTCATGACATAGTAGAGAAATATTACAAATTACGATCATGCAGAATAATACATGAGTGCTTGAAGAATACAGAAAAAGGAAAAATGCTAAAAATGATAGTAGTAGCAAGGTTGAAATAGGTGCATGTGACCTTCTGAGATAACCATGAAAGACTATATAAGTTGAATGTTTTGGTCCTGGTATATTCATAAAGAAACCAGTTTCATCATTTTATAATTACATCTCATGTAGCTACAAAGTTAAATCTGGGCCACTGTTTCTAATGTCATTAACAATGTTATTAACCTAGCAGGACCAGGAGATCATTATATACTTACACAACAATACTATATGATGATCAATTCTGATGGACGTGTCCCTCTTCAACAATGAGAAGAACCAAATCAGTTCCAATAGAGCAGTAATGAATAGGAGGAGGGGGAAAATTGGAACAAAAGGTTTTGCAATAGTCAGTGCTGAAAAATTACAAAAAAAAATTTGTGAATAAAAAGCTATAAATAATATTTTAAAAAAATGTTATTAACCACTGATATTCAGTGCCTGTCCATGGTTCACATTTCTCATTTGTAGTTTGCATTTCCTGAAGGTACAATGCCATGTTTTGCTGCCACATAGAGGCTGTCATGGCAAACAACACACAAAAAAGCTAAGATTGTCTCCACTGCCACTTATCTTAGGATCTTTTTTTCTTGAATGTCATTTTTTTTTTAAGCACAAAATTTTTCCCCACTATCCCTCTCCCTTTCTTCCCTGGGGGTCTTCTTACATAAAGTATTTTTAAAGACAAAAATAAAAAGGAAAAAGGGGGGGAGAAACCCTAGCAAAATATCAATACATTGAAAAAGCTTTGCAACTTTCACTTTGGAGTTTTTTGTGGTAGTTCTGCTTCTCTGTATCCATAATTTCGTATAAGATAGTAACATCATTCACACATTCAGAGAGCACCATTTTTTTTTAGCCATTTCCCAATAGATGGGCATGTATTTTGCTTCCAACTCTTTGCCCTCACAAAAAGTACTGTTATTCTGGTATGTGCATGAGGACTCTCTTCTCAGTGTCCTCCTAGGGAATATTGACTTGTAGTAAAATCTATGGGTCAAAGAGTATGAATTTTTTAGCCTTACTTGCTACCTAATACAAGTTTAAGTTAGCTTGGTGCTTGGCATATAGTAAGTGCTTAATAAATGCTTGTTAAAATGAAGCTTTCTTTTACTGTTTGGTCTTCATAATTATATAGGAAGAATCCTTAGAAAATAGTGCTTCTTAAATGTTTTTTTATCTAAACCCAAATCTAGACCCCTTACTATTATTCTTTGAGAGTTCAGGGTCCTATTGGCTCTGCCCTCCCTAGGCATGGACTTTTGGATTCCTATGCTGGAGGCAGAACCACTGTGGTGGAGTAGAGGCAGCAACTCAGTTGAACTCTCCCAATATTCCCCTCCACACAACCATAAAATAACACTGCAAATCAAATTTTGGAGCAGCAGAGCCAACAAAAGATCAGTGAGAGCTTTTTTCCAGCCTAAGACAACTGAGGAGGTTGGTAAGAGGCCTGTAGGGTGGGGCTGGCTCGGGTACAGTGGGAGCATCTGTGGTGGGCCTCGGAAGCATAGTGACAGCAGCTTCAGTTTTCAGCCAGGAGACAGAAAGGGATTGGACATCTGGCCAGAGACAATATGGCGCTGTACCTGCAGACACCAGACCAGCTTGGGGTCTCTGTTCCAGGAAGGAGAGGAGGAAGGAGGGTGATTTTTGGGAAGAAGTGCTCCTGGTCCAAGAGGAGCACTGGCACTTGCTGCTGCAGAACCGAGGACCTGATCACAGTTCCAGGGCTGGGAGAAGCACTATTACTTGTGACTGCAGGGGAGGAAGAGCCATTCACAGTTAAAGAAGAGGAGTGACCACATTTGTCTTCAAATCCCATCCTTTGGAAGTATCAAAAACTTGATTACCCCAGAACTAACTTTGAAAACAGCAGCACCAAAAAAAAAAAAAAAAAAAAATGCCTGAAACTTAGAACAGTGCCTTCCCTCTCTCAGGTGAGCAGAAGCCAAGAATTATAGATGGAAAATCAAAAACCTGATCATAAAAGCCACTATGGTGATAGGGCAGACAACACAAAAGACAGCTCAACTCAAAAGACTACACTGTGGAAAGTTACAAGCAAAGCATCAAAAAAAAAAAAAAAAAAAACGTACAAATTGGATACAAGCCAAAAAAAGAATTCTTAGAAGAACTAAAGAGAGGAAAATGGTAGAGTTAAAATGGGAAAGAACTGACAATGACACAAAAAAATTATTAAAAGAGAATTAAACAGCTTGGTTAAAAAAAGAATATTTAATACCTTAAAAAACATAATTGGTCAAATGGTAAAAGAGACACAGAAAATCATTGAGGAACTATTTCAAAAACAGAATTGGCCAGTTGGTCAAATTCCTTAAAAGTCAGAACTGGACAAGTGGAAGCTAAAGTGGAAGTAAAAAGCCTGAAATAATATAAAATGTGAAATATCTTATTGAAAAAACAATTGTCATGGAAAATAAATTGAAAAGAGATAATTAAAATTATTGAACTATTTGAAAGCCATGTTAAAAAAAAAAAAAAAGCCTGTATCAAACTCTGAATATTCTTTGATCCTGCAGTATCTCTATTGGGCCTGTATTCCAAATAGATCAAAAAAAAAAAAAAAAGGGGAAAAGGACTCACATGTGCAGAAAAATGTTTGTAGTAGCCCTTTTTGTAGAAACAAGGAACTGGAAACTGAGTGGATGCCCATCAATTAGAGAATGACTGAATAAGTTATAGTATATGAATGTTATGGAATATTATTGTTCTATAAGAAATGAACAGCAGGCTGATTTCAGAGAGGTCTGAAGAGACTTTCGTGAACTGATGCTAAGTAAAGTGAGCAGAACCAGGAGATCATTGTACATGACAATAACAAGATTATGCAATGATCAGTTCTGGCAGACAAGGCTCTTTTCAACAGCAAGGTGATTCAGGGCAGTTCCAATGGACTTGTGATGGAGAGAGCCATCTGTACCCAGAGAGAGGACTATGGGGACTGAACGTGCATCACAACATAGCATTTCCATTTTTGTTACTTGTTTTTCTCTTTTTTTTTTTTTCCTTTTTGATCCCATTTTTCTTGTGCAGCAAGATAATTGTGGAAATAGGTATAGAATAATAGTGCATGTTAAACCATTATTGGATTACTTACCATCTGGGTAAGAGGATAGGGGGAAGAGAGGAGGAAAACATTTGGAACAAAGTTTTTGAAAGAGTGATTAAAAACTATGTATATATTTTGAAAATAAAGTTTTTTAAAGAGGCTAAATATATTTCAAGAAATTATTAAGGAAATATCTCCAATATCTTAGATCCAGAGGGCAAATTAAGATATTGAAAGAATTCATCAATCACCTCCTAAAAGAGATCTCTTAACAACAACTTCTAGGAATATCATAGTCAAATTCCAGAGCTCCCAAGGGCAAGGAGAAAATATTTCAAGCCGCTTGGAAAAAACTGTTTAAATATCATGAAGCCACAGTCAAGCAACTTTCATGTCAAAGAAGCTGAGAGCTTGGGTGTAAAAATCTATTTTACCCAACTGGGAAGTATGAGTGGAAAAGAGTAAGAGAAAGAGGGTGGGGAAGGAAGATGATAACAGGAAGACAGACTAAGAAAGGCAGTGGTCACAAGTGAATTTGTGTCTCATTTTACTTGACTGTCCTATTACTAAAAATTAATTTTTACTACAAATACTTAGCTGCCGACTAAAAAAAAAAATCTCATGACATGAAATAAATGCCCCATTTTGGTTCTGTCATTTCAATAATACGCATTTCCTCTCCCCTCCCCATGCCGCCTGTACTCCAACCCTGTCTTTTCATTTTGTGTCCACATCCTTTCAAACTTGTCCAAAGATCTATCCCGGCCAATAAAAGTCAATGCAGATGGCAGACACTTCGCTAAACAGATGGCTTTGTTAGAAGCCGTAGCCATAGCAGTTCACCGCCTAGTGGTCCATCTTGTGGCGTTACTAGATAAATTATATAATCAGAAGTTCAATTTAGGAGGTTTTTGCTTTTCTATGGGGTGGAGGAGAGTCAAAACTGACGGGCAGAGGAAGCTCGTAAGTTAAGAGCGGGGACAAAAATAATTCCATTTCAGGCTCCAGTGAGAGGCACGTCCATAAGATGGTCACCGGCTCGGTCACGGCGCCCCAGCAGGTGCTGGGAAAGGGGAACACATGCAAAAGAACAGCACAGCCCCATTCCAGAGCTCCCGGGACAAGGAGAAAGCATTTCAAGCCGCTAGAAACAAAACTACCCTGAAGCGCTAAAGAAGCCGAGGGCTCGGGACGTGACATTCAGGAAAGCAGCAGGTTCCACAGCCCAGGAAAGGCAGAGCGGCACCGCGACCCCGCAGGGATGAGGAAACCTGGAGCATATCCAAAGGAAGGCCCCTAGCGCTGCGGGGAGTCTATGGGAAGACTTAATGAATCAGACCGGGGGGAAGGAAGCTGTCCAAGGTATCCCTCCCGGCCGCCTCCCGCTCGGGCCTCCCGAGTCCCAGACTCTCCCAAGCAGCGTTCCAGTGGCTACGCCGGAAACACGGTTCCGACCCTACGAACCCCCCTCCCTCCTCCTGGGACAGAGTAACTAGCCACAGCTCACTTGGGGGGGATGACTTCCCACCTCGCGCGGCCCAGCGCAGGGTGCGCGCAGGAGAGTCGGGCCCTGTCCCCGTTTCCCCGACTCTCCGGTTGGGGGCGTTTTCCTTGTGGCAATGATGCAGTGGTTCTAGGTGCGCCTTTCTGCCGCTCGGGGCACTCCCCGCCCCGCCCCCCGGAGGGAACCCCACCCCCCCCAGGACAGCACGCGCAAAGCCGGCCTGAGACAAGTGTTTCAGGTTTGGGGGAGGGTCTCTCCCTTATTTCGCCAGGATGCAGGACGGAGCTCATCTAACGTGAGCAGGGCGCCAGAGCCCTTGGGGGGCCCTGCTCAGCCACCCTTCCTCTCCGGAACCAGAGACGCCCCCTTCTGGGAGCCGACACCCCCCTTGGGTCCTGGCGCCCCCTGCCTCCAAGGCCGAAACGAGGACTCTCTGAGGGATATGAAGGCCCTTCCTAAGCAGCCCCGGGCAGTCGGCGGCCCGAACCTTAGCCAAGGCCTGCGCCGTGCCCCTCCCCCCCGGGCGTCAGCCAGTCCTCTCATCCCCTCTCAGACAGGGTTTTCCCGAGAACAGCCACCGTTCGGGGGTTGTCTCCACGTTTTTCCCGCACTTAGCGCGGGGCCTGGCACACGGGAGGCGCTTATAAGTGGTGGCCTTGGGTCTCGGAAGGGAGCTCCGGGATAAGCTGGAGTCCCGTTACCGGCCCGCCTCTCCCGGCCGCCATTTCCCCAGCTGTAAAGGAGGCGGGGCCCCAGGCGGCACCGCCCCTAGCGGCCCTTGAGGGGACGGCACTCAGCCCGCCCTTACGGGGCACCGCCTTCGGCGCCGCCGGGGAGGGATTCCGCTACGGGTCGCTCCCGGAGCCACGCTTCCTCGAAAGAGCGCATGCTCTTTCCCAATTTCTTTGATCGCTCGCGAGATTACAGCCGCGGCACTTCTCGCGAGCTTTCCCCTCCCACTTCGCTCCCCCGCTCGCTTCCCTTTCTTTGTTCCCACGTCTGGAGGGTCTCGCGGGAGCCGAGCGCAGGGGGGAGCGCGAGGGGGCCGTGGCCGTGGCTGTGGCCGTGGCGGCAGCTCTCGCGGTGTTTGCGCGGCCCTCCCCCTACCCTCCGGGATCCCCCCTCCCCCCAGCTCCGCTCGCTTCCCCTCCCCGCAGGGAGAATATGGTCGCCGGCGATGGACACCCCCAGTGCAGGTCAGTCCGCGCCGGCCCCGGCCCCGCATCCTCCGGCAGGCCCTGCCCGGCGCGGGCCCCGCCTCGAGCCGCCCCCGGGCCCCGGCCTCGGGCCGCGCTCCCCTCTGCGAGCCGGGCCGGGGCCGGAGCCCCCTCCGCCTCCGGGGCCTCGCAGGCCGCGCTGGGCCCGGCTCTTCCTCCCCGGGCCGAGGCCCCTCGGGGAGGTAACGCGGGCCCTGCCTCGGGGAGGTAACGCGGGCCCTGCCTCGGGGAGGTAACGCGGGCCCTGCCTCGGGGCGGCGCGTAGGTCACCGCGCCAGCCCGGGCTCCGGCCTCCCTCCGCCCCTCCCCCTCCAAGTGTTTAGACAGCCCCGAGGGTTTGCCGGGTTCCTGGACCAGCCGGGGGAGGAGGGGGCGCACAGAGAGCAGCTACCTCCCGTCCCCCCGCGGCCGTGCGTGGGCCCTCCCTTATCCTGGGCCTTGGGCGCCAGGGGCGTCTCGCCATCCTTAGCCACTGAACGTGTGGGGAAACTGAGGCCGGGAGCGCGGCTCTCCTCCCCATTCCTCTGGCTTCCCGAGCGCCTCCTTGGAGCGGGAGCTTCCCCGGCCACTTGTCCCTGCACACAGCAGCCGACTAATAAATGCAGGTTCCAAGACCGAATTGCCAGCCTATGACAGCTCCCCCTGCCTCTCCCTCCAACAAGCGCCCCTTCAGTGTGGCCCTTGGTCGCACTCACCACTTAAGCCCCGACTGCTGCGCGCGGGGGCCAGAAACAGCCCGTCCCCTCAGCCCCCAGCATTCATAAGCCTCGCGGCCCCCCCAGAAAGGCCTTTATCTGTGTTTCCCCGGTACCCCGTTAGCTCCCCCACGGAGGCGGGGGCGTGCATGTAGTAGGCGTCTAATGTTTGTGCATCCGAAGGAAGGCTTCGGCCTCCTTCAGGGGCTCCCGGGAGCCTGAGCCCGGGCCGGACTGACCCAGCGGTGGGAGGGGGCCTTCACGGGGAGTCCGGGCGCCGGGCTCTGCCCCGGGGATCGGGGGAGCGGGTGGCGCGTCCGGGGGCGAAGCGGGCCGGGCACACAGCCTGCGTGTGGGACCCCCGGTGGTGGATCGGGGCCCGCTCTGCGCTGGGCCTGGGGGAGGCCTGGGTGCGGACCGGCGCAGGGATGCTCCGCCTGGCACCGCCCCTTTGCGGGGCTGCAGGCGCGGCCCGGGGTAACGTCCGTGTGGTGTTGGTGATTTTTCCCCAGGAAGCGCCTTTGAGGACTTCGTGGAAGCCCTGCCCGAGAGCCCAGCCGGCCAGTTCTTCAACCTCCCCAAGCTCGGAGGCGCCAAGTATGGTAATGTGTCCCCGGGTCGTGGCCGGCCCGGGCTCTCTTGCTTGCTGCTGGGGTGCCGCTCTTGAGGTTTGGACGGCCCGTAGGGATGCTTATATTTTCGGATTTTTGACGTTCTCGGTGACAAGCAGTTTAACATTTGGTCCTTTGGTGCTTTCTGTGTGAAGATGACGCTGCTGACTCCTCGTGACCCCCCTCCCTCCCCCGTTTCTCTGTGTCTTTCAAAGCCTGATTCAGATGCCGCCTCCTCGGTGACAGCTTCCTGCCCTTCCTCTCTCACCCGTAGCCACTGTGTTACCTGAGAGTTACCTGGCACCTGTACCATTTTCCTAGGGCCTAACCTAACCCTTTGTACACAGTAGGCACTTCATAAATGGCTGTTGATTGAAGACTTTTTCCCTAGTGGGTCATGGTTTGGGGACGATGTCGCCATTCCTTTCCTTAATCCCCCTAGTCATCAGGGGATCACATTTTCAGGGCACCTGGCAGGGTTACAGGTACATCTGTGGTCACAAAACTCAGCGAAGCTAATTGGGTCACAGGAGACCGAGTAGTTTCCTAGGCAAGGGACGGAAGATCCTGGCAGGGGGAGGATTTCCACGTCTGCGTTTGTGTGGAGCCTGATTTCTGGTGCATTGGCAGGTGGCCACCGGGGGATGCCCCTCCCCTTTGTTCTTTGTGATTAACTAAATTAACAGAATCGTTTGTGTGATTTGTCTGGAGGTTATATTGGATTTAAATCCCCCGACTCTGATTGATTCAGGAATGCTGCATCATCCTGGCATAGGATTCTTGTGCTTTATGAGAGGATTTAAATATTGAGGCATTTTATGAGATCTCCCATTTAGAGAGAGCATCAGAGAAAGGTTCGGTTGTCAGGGGTCTCAGACAAGGCTGTCCTGGGCCTTGGTTTCCTCAGGTGTAAATTGAAGAAGTTGTAAGGCTCCTTTCACCTCCACATCTCTGATCTTTCCTCAGAGCTGTCATTTTAACATGATCCATTTGTAAAGTGTTGCACCAAACAAACAGGATCACATCTTGCACTCTTAATTGTACTGATTTGTGTATTATTTTCATCCCAATAATCTTTAGTGAAGGGACACTAGCAAATTTCACACAAAAAATCTATAGCATCGCATCTCTGGATTTTTTAATTTTTTTTCTGCTTTGCTATGAACACTTTAACTTGTGCCAGAAAATGGAAGAATGGTTTTCTTTCAAAATATTCTAATTGATTGGGAACACAAAAGACTTTTGATTCTCCTGTACATGAGCAACTGAATTCAGTATGAAAGCTGGGTTGGGTTGTTTTTTTTTTTTAAGCCAAAATTGTGTAATCTTAACAAGTATTTTGAAACTGTATGTATCGAATTAAACGAGTATCATTTGAGCCATTTGATTCTTCTCTATGTTAAAAGCTTGTCTCTTGCAGTTATGTGAAGATGTGCCCATTGACAGTCTGTCTGCACATTCCTGAGATTATTCAGTGTCATTGAAAACCAGCAGACATGGCAACATACTCAATAATTATCTATTGCAGAAATCCAAAGCAATGACTCAAAAGCTTTTGAATGTTAATAAATGATTTTGAATTTGTATCAGATTTGTTTGGCTCTGTGGATATGTAACTTACCTGCCAGTGGACAAGTACCTATATATTACATTTAATCTAAATATTAGTCAATTAACGCTAAGTTGATATTAAATAAATTCATCAATCAGTAAGTGTGTTCAAATACCCTAAAAAGGTACCAAGACATATTAAAAAAAATGTGAGAGGGGATGGTTTAGTTTACCTGCCCAAAACCACAATGAAAAAGATAGACTCACAAAATATTGCATTTTATCATTGTGTGGATAGCTCAGTTTTTCTTAATTACAAGGGAACTTTCAATTTGATATAGCATGGGGATGTCTGTATCTAGAAATTAATATCAGAAGAACAAGGTATCAACAAAACTTATAAAACGTAAATATATACTTTTTTTTTTACAAATAGAGTAAATAATTTTTATAAAAACCAGTAAGTAATGATTAAAGTGCAGAATTTTAGCTTTCTAACTGGAATTGTAGTTTCTTTAATAGAGTTTATATTAGATAAAGACAAAAAGATTATTTAGAAGCCTTTAAGAAGGAGAAAATTTCCATATACAAAGCTAAGCTGTAAGGAAGACTTTATTAGACCTTGCTATGAAATAACATGAAGAAAAGGACAGATGAATGAGGGGAATAGTATTTGGCATGGAAATTAGATAAGTGCGAAGAAAGAATAGGGCAGCCAAGAGGAACCTGGATTGAATGGACAGAACACTTTGGTTAGAAGTGGGGACTAGTAAGATTAGGAATCCTTAGCACCGTTGGCCTTACAGATTGGTTGTTTTTAAAAAAACAAAAACAAAAAGTTGTAAGCTGAAAGCCATCAGATAAAAGTGAATTATTGCTCTGACTTTTTTCTAAGTTAGAAAATCCATGTAAAGTTAAATTGGAAAAAAATTGTACGCCACTGACTTAAAAAATCATAAATGAATGGTATTTGTGTTCTATATTTATTTTGTTAAAATGTTTTCCATTGCATTTTAATTTGGTTTGAACTTGGGAATTTTGCAGCTGAGAGTCTGGCAGCTCAGCACACTATTTTGGAACCCCCTTTCAGAAGGGGATACACGGCAGAACTGGTGAAATGACTTACTTGCCTGAGATGGAACATTAGCTCTCATTAGGCAGAACTGTAGCTCAGACTTAAACCCATGCTCTTTCAGTCATCAGCCATGATGATGTGTCATGTGTCTATATCCTGGTTTGAAATATTATGTGGAAAAGAAGGATGAAAGCCTGTGGCATGGGGGAGAAGCTGGACTTTGAGTCAAGGAGAGATCTAGATGCAAATCTTACTTTCCAGTTCTTGCAAGCTGGAAGCATTTACTTTCAACACTTAAGTTTTTTGAGCCAGTTTTCGTACAAAATGAGATAATATTACCTTTAACATCTACTTCCCAGTAATAAGTAGATAGTCAAGGGCTTTGAAATTCCTCATGCATACCAGTTATTCTTGTGATAACAGATTGAGAATGGTAGGGAGGTGATAAGAACTTAGACTGTCCTTACTGTTTCTTTTGATTTTTTTTTTTTTAGTTCAAGCTGGAGGGGAGTAAAGAAAGGAAGGGCAACCTAGGAGTAAAATGACATCATTTGACATCATTGCTTTCTAGATAGCCATCCTTCCCTGAAAATCAAACATGTTAAAGTCTTGCTTGAGAACATGGGAGCATCTTCCTATGTATATTGGCCTTGGATTTCCTTGATTAATCTTGAATCTTTGACTTGACAGTCACCTGGGAGTTGGGACCAGATATTGAAGGTGGAATGAGGGAGGAAGGAAGGGAATTTGAGAAAGGGCTAATAGAATACCTCTGAGGTTGATGGAAGACAGGAAATTGAAAAAAAAAAATGACATGGAAGAAAAATGGGAGAGCAGAGGGGAAAAAAATGTTTAAAGGTAGTATTTTACAATATTCATTACAATCAGACCTTTAGCATTCACTGTATTAAGAAATGAAATAAGGTTGCAGCATTAGTCCATTTAATAAGCTTTAGTATTAAACTCCCTCATTAGCATATTGTAATTAAAGTTCTTTTTCAATGAAGATATCTCAACTTAAAAGGATCTTATCTCTCTATGCTTCAAAAACCTGAAGAGGAAGAGCTATGCTGTTTATATATTCCCTTCTTTGTTTTTTGTTTAAATATAATAATTTATTCTTCCTCTTTTACCTCGTCTATGCTCAAAATATACTCAAGGTTTTTCTTCCTAGAGTACTGAGTGTCTGGCTTCCATCAGGGTCTCCCTAAAATTCTTATTAAAATTTATACACAGATTGAGATTTAAGGGGAAATAGCAAAATCTACTATAAAAATTAATCAAATTTGAGCTTTTTTTCCCCCTAAGGCAATTGGGGTTAAGTGACTTGCCCACAGTCACACAGCTAGGAAGTGTTAAGTGTCTGAGGTCATATTTGAACTCAGGTCCTCCTGACTTCAGGGGTGGTGCTCTACCCACTGCGCCACCTAGGTGCCCCAAATTTGAGCTAATTTTTGAAAATAGTGAAACTTCTTATACTAACATTTCTTGGATTGCTAGTGACTAAGGTGTTCCACCTAAATGGTTCAGCTAATTGAAGCTTAGCCTTTAGAAAAATTTTTTTTTTAATTTGATCAATTTGGGGGTGTTGATCTTTAAAAAAAAAAACTTACACTATTCCTTGACAAAATGCTGAATGTAAAAATTGATTTTTTTTTTTTGAAGAACTGTTCTGTGCCATTGTTAGGAACATGTATTATACACTATTAATTGTATTCTTTAGTAATAAGGTTCTCTGTTTTTGGTTCTCTACCTTCATTTTCATGTTGTTTCATTAGGCTTCCTTTTAAGCTCTAGCATCAACACTTTTTGAATTGTGACTTTTAATCAGTTGTGGGTTGAGAAACCAGATAACCAAGCTTTTTAAGAACTATGAGTTAAATTTAGTTAATGAGGTTGCAAGAGAAAAACTTAATAGAAAAGGATTAAATTTAAAAGCTTCAGAACCCAGGCTTTTGTGGCAGCTGAATTTGTGTGTCCTTTTTAGAGAGGCCACAAAGATTTTCCTTTAGTAAGACAGTCATGCTGTGGGTGATAATATTTTCCAGGGTTTCTTACTTTAAAACAAAACTAAACAGAAACGCAACAAAGATAGTCTCTCTTTAGCTAATTGAGTGATTTTCTCTCACCCCAGATGCTCTGCCTTACTCCATACGGGTACTGCTGGAAGCTGCTGTTCGAAATTGTGATGGCTTCGTAGTAAAAAAGGAAGATGTTGTGAATATTTTAGATTGGAAAAATAAACAAAACAATGTTGAAGTGCCCTTTCTCCCTGCCCGGGTTCTCCTTCAAGATTTTACGTAAGTGTTTGTATACTCTTCACTAATATACATTATGAAAATGTATTCTGTTTAGAATCATTGATGTGCCTTTTTTCCTTGATTTATCTTGACCTGTAAACAATAAGATTGCATTTTTCTGAACTGAAACATTTCTTGAAAGTCAGATTTTTGTTCTATTCCTCTTGCATTTTGCCATAAATACTCTGTACTACCATGTTGAGAATGGAAATATGAAAGCATTGCAAATTCATTAACAGTATCAGGATGCTGAGATAATGTGTAGAACTGTTAACTATGAGGTGATCTGTAGCAAAAACAAAACAAACTTTGACTTACAGGTTTCATGGAACAGGTTGTCACTTGGTGGCCCAGTTCTTTCCCTTACAGTTTACAAGTTGGAGGTTCCTGGAGGGAGATTTTAAGTATAACATCCACCACCACCCCAGAAAATAACATCTGAGTTCTAATGCATCAGTAGCTTTCTTCTATATGACATTATGGTGGTTTGTTGTAATCATTATCATTATTGTTATTGAGAGGCAGCTGGGGTTAAGGGACTTGCCCCATCTCACAGCTAGTAAGTGTTAAATGTCTGAAGCTGAATTTGATCCCAGGTCTTCCTGACTCCAGGACCAGCGCTTTCTCCCCTGCATCACCTGCCCCTTCTCCTATTTTAGAGGGAATAGAACATTTTAATATTGGGAGTTCTGAGATAATTTTGAAATTTGGGATGAAAGATGTTGTATCACAGTCATTGACTGAACAACTCTGGAGGCATCAGATACTGAGGTACTGGAAGATAGGAATGGGATGAGGTGTAAGGGACAGTGCCAGCCTTCGGTATGTGAGAGGTTTGACTTGTATCCTGAGATGTGAAAAACTACAACTTACAGAATAGAATCCTAACTGGAAGGGACATCTATTTCCAGCCCCTGGTTAGATGGATGAGATGGAGGGTAAGTAATTTGTTTAAGGTTACATGATGTAGAACTGTGGTTCAAACCCAGGTCTTCTCGTTCCAGATCTTGTGCGCGCAATACTATGCCATAGAACCAAGCAAAAAATCTCTTTGTATAACCAGTGAGTCTTTGGTTCAAAATGAATGCCCAATAAAGGATATTTTAAGAACAGACACACTTTAAAGATTTTTATTCAAGCATAGCAGGATATTTTGCTTGATAATTTGTACTGTCTTATTGTTTTATTTTCCTCTTGAGAATTTTATTCATTTTAACTATAGTTGAAGACTTGATCTTTTTTTTTTTTTTTTTTTTTTTTTTTAAAGGGGGATACCAGCAATGGTGGATTTTGCTGCTATGAGAGAAGCAGTGAAGACTCTTGGGGGAGATCCTAAGAATGTCCATCCTGCCTGCCCTACAGATCTCACTGTTGACCATTCTTTGCAAATTGACTTCAGTAAATGGTATTTATCTAAAGCTGTGGTCATTAAAACAACCTTGCAAATAACTAGTTATCCACTTTCTGAGAGATAAACTGTTTATATTGTGTGGTGAAAGGTTTTGTTTTCTTTTAGTTATATGTTGTTTGAAAGAAAAGGAGTAAAGTTGGTAGGCTGGTGAATTTTTGTTCTGGTAAAAATTTTGTTAGTGTTTATTCTGTATTTCAGATTTGAATGTTGCTATTCACTTGTACATAAGAATATGTATATTAAGTTTTTAAGGAAACTACCTTGTCAAAGTAAGCTCAAAAATTCATTTGTAATTTCCTTTTTCTTCCAAAGTTCTTGTCATATATATATATATAGCAGGAGGTGTGATGGATGAAGGATTGTCTATTCAAAGTTTATCTCTGTTGTCCTGAACAACAGATTATTATCCTACAAACTAGATTAAAGCAAGGGCTAAGGAACTGGCTTTAAAATTAGTATTATTTAATAAGAAAAAGGCCAGTTTTAGAATTTAAAAAATACTTTATCATTTAAGCATAATAGAATATAACTTGAAAATCATGATTTTATTTGGGTGCTTATTTAGAAATGTAATTCCATTTTATATATCAAATCCCTGTTTGTTTTTTGTTAGTCAGGACTTTGCTTGTTTTATGTTGGGTTTTTTTATTTATAACGTCTTCATTTCCCTTCAGAAAAGCTCCTGGATCCATTTTGAAGTCTTTTTCTTAAACTGCATGTCTTTTAAGGTTTTTTTTGGCAAGCTAAACTTATTCCACTTTTATAACGATCTCTCCTTATAGAATTCTTTTTCTTTTTGGAATAACAGTGCAATACAGAATGCTCCAAATCCTGGAGGTGGTGAGCTGCAGAAAACAACAAGCAAACTTTCTCCACTTAAAGTCCAGCCTCGAAAAGTCTCCTGCAGAGGTCAAACTACTTGCCGAGGGCCATGTGATGGTGGAGAACTGGGCCGCAACTCAGGAAAATTTTCTGCGCAGATTGAGAACACGCCTATCCTGTGTCCTTTTCATTTACAACCAGTGCCTGAGTATGAACTGATTCTCACTGGCATTTACTAGTGCTATATTATTTTTTTTTCCCAGTTGAAATTATATCTTTTTTTCTCCCAAAGCAAAATACAATTAACATTAAGGTTACTAGTCTGCATTGATGATAGTATTAAGTGATCTTGCATATTTGAAATGACTTTCCAATAACATTTTTATTTTTCTTGGTGATGACAGTTTAAAGAGTCAAGGAAACTGATTGTTATCAAAGTAGTCAAATTTGTAACCAATGTTAACTACCTAAAACTCTAAGGAAACTTATTCTGTTGATTTTACTGAAGCGCAAACTGTTTCACTCCCTATCACTAGCCCATGTTTAAGGAAAGATAGTTAAAGAACTTGGAAACTATATGTAAATCTTAGTGAAAAATTAACTTTCCCTAAACAGTGGGGTTCAGAAAAAGACTCCAGCTAGTCTCAGAGGGATGCTATCAACCTGGAGTTAGGGAACTAAAGGGTATTTGCCAATTGGTGTTGCCAGATTGGACTAGAGGTCCAGGCAGCCAGGAAATGGTCTGGACTCCATTCTCAGAGCTGGAAAGCATTCAGTTCTTTGCTTTTCCAGTTTTTAAGCAAGTCATATGAATGAATTGGGGCTGCCATAGTGTTGGCGAGCTAGAGAATTCATTTGGAGGGACTAAGCTTTGGTGGGAAGAAAACCAACTGGCTTATCTTGGGCCCTCTACTTACCCCCTTAGAGATGTAGTTCCCCCATTTTTCCGTGAGAATAACTCCAAGGGCCCACCAGCTCCAGAATTTTTTAATAACTTCTATGTGCTCACTGAAATGGCTTATTGCCCTCTAGACAGGAAGTGAGCATGAGCTCAATTTGGAAGAAACACTTTGTGTAAATTCAGTTTGTGAATTAGAGTAATTATAAGAACTATTATTTACTGCACAAAATAGATGTCCCTTTTTGTGGGCAGTCACTGGGAGCTGGTGGGCTGCTGCAACAGGCTCTGCTTTAATTGTGGAAGCTTGCTTCCATCAAGGACATCAACACAGAACTTTGGTTTTAGAAAACATTTTCTTCAGAACCATTGTATTAGATGAGAAAACTAAGTGGCACAAAGTTATCAAGTTGACCAGGGTCCCTAGGAGTAGGTGCTAGGGCTGGGATTAGAAACCAGCTTCAGGACTGGGACACCATCCTCAAGATCCTCCTTGGGCTTAGCTTTCCATACATTTGATTATAAGTACTTTGGTTTGTGTTCTCATGGGAAATAATTTTTAGGCTACTAAAAATTGCGTCATTCCAACCCCATAAATCCTTCCAAGGAGAGGGTATTGTTTTGATTAATAGAAATGTTAGAAGCACTGTTAGACTTATATTCCTTTACAGGTAATTTTACTCCGCACTGTCTTCAAGTTTATTGTTTTTCAAAACAATTCCAAGAGGATTCAACCAACCTCTGCATTTCCCTCTAGCCTTAATACATAGCATCTTGATTTGTTAACATTTCTTCCTAGTTTGCATATGACAAAAGAGGCTGCTTTCCCAGAATTCCACATAACCTCAAGTCTTTTAGCATCAATTTAATTTTGTAGCACCCAGTTTTTGCTACTCTGTCATCCTGACTATAGGTGGCAGTCAACTTTGAAATTTAACATGTCTTCCTATACAGAAGCTAATCTAAATTTTTTTTTGCTAATACTCTAAATTTATTCTCTTCAAGCTGGCAAAATATGAAATCTTTTTCTAGTAATGAGAAGAGATTTGCTTGCTATTTTTAAATAGTAGATTTTTCTTACTGTTCCATGAAAGCAGGGATAGTATCACCTGTATATTCATGAATATAAGAAGTCAGCCACAACAATTTTTTTTTTTACAATTTCACTTTGGAATAAAAATTTTCTAACTATCTCTATTTTCTTTATCTTGGGGGAAGAGGAATTGCCATGTTAACTGATGTAGCGTGAATGCTCCAAGATATTCTTTGATTTCAGCCCTTTTTATGTTAATGAATTTATATGATATAGATGTTTGGTAGAATCAAACAAATAGTAAGAAAATGATAATATGAGCTTACCACATATAGTCACTTTTGCCTATTTTAAAAAAGGTTTCATTCACACATTTATTACAGAGTAAGACACTGTAAATTTGAGTGTCTGGGAAGATTGTCTATTCCCTACAAGTCTCTTCAGTAGTCTTAGAGAAACTGCTCCAGAAATACTGAAAACTTGTGTGGGTTCAAGTGATTACTGGTCAGTGCATTGTTTAGAGAACCCGGGTTGGGGAAGGACTGTTAAAAACTGATGCTGCCTTGAGGATGGTTTTTGTAACCTTAATTATATAGTTTATCATTAAGGATCTAATCACTAGTTAATTATTTGCTGGCAACTAAAAATACATTTTTTTTCCTAATCTCACCTTGATTGAAATAACTTCAAATAATAACCATTAAATAAAATATTTACAATGATGATAGTACTGGGGAAGAAAATAGTTTCTAACGATTACTTTGTTAGGACTTGAGAAGTTAGCACTTTTATATAACATGCTATTTAGACCATTTAAAATACAGTCATTTCCTGCCTGAAGTCATTATATTGGTTGTGTGAAAATGCTATAATGGAATCATTAATTGGAGGTCCAGGGATTCACACACTACCTAGAACTAAGTATTATTCCAGCTAGATTTTATGGTAGGATTTAGTTCTAATATGTTTATTGGTGTTACTGTGAAATGATTATTTGAAGTATATTTTTAAATTCCTGTGGCATAAAAGCTGATAGAGGAGCAGTAAGAGAAACCATTTTGGATGAGCCCATTTCTTTACTCCTGTTCAAGTGGTTGGAAATGTAATGACACAATAGATATTAAATAAGTGTTTGTTTATTGATTGGTTGATTTCTTTCTAAAGCAAAGCCCACCAAAGATTCTTGTATGCTTTTATATTGGTTTCATCTAAAACAACAAACAGATAAAGGTGGATTTCCCCAAATTTCTCCCAGTGTTATGTTTTGAGGGCCTAGCAAGAACATGAGCAAATAACAATAATAGCTAATATTTATGTAGGTTTGCTAAAGGATTTAACATTTGCTATCTCATTTGATATTGCAAGGCAACAAAATCCCCATTGTCTGGCTTGAGGAGAATGTTGGAAAATAAAATCATCTGATTCTGAGAAATCCAGTAAAGTCTATGGATTTGTGGGTTGTGTATGACATTGTGTAATCAGTAAATTTAATATTAGATGTTTTCTTTTTTAGGCCTGAAACAGTATTAAAAAACCAAGAAGTAGAATTTGGCCGAAATCGAGAGAGGCTACAATTTTTCAAGGTATATAAGTCGTTGGAGGAATTTAAACTCTTACATGGAGACTTACAAAGTAACGAAAGATTTCAGACAGCAGGAATATTAAAAATGTTTGCTTTTTCTAGTGATCTGTTTGAAGTTTTTTTTTTTCTTTAAAATTTATTTTGTAAAGTTAACATTTTCATAGTCTTTCATAGACCTAAAGGCATTAATTCCAGTATTTTAAATGCTCATTTATGCATGATTCTGAAACATTCACAAATTGCTATAAATAGGAACTAACATTTTCCCTTTTTATTTGTAAACAATATAGTGGAGTTCAAAAGTTTTTAAGAATGTGACTCTAATCCCCCCTGGAACTGGAATGGCTCATCAAGTGAATTTGGAGTATTTGTCAAGAGTGGTGTTTGAAGGAGAGAATTTATTCTTCCCAGACAGCGTGGTGGGAACAGATTCCCATATCACCATGGTGAACGGCTTGGGCATCCTGGGCTGGGGTAAGTGACGGCCACGGCCTGTTTCTGGCATTTAGCCTCGGGGCTGTCCTTACTTCTTATTAAGTCATTTCTTTAGTGAACATGGATTCCCTCACTTAATCTGTAAGGCCCCTTTTGTCATGTGAGAGCCCAGCATCCCAAAGGAGCATCTGGACCATGTCTGCAAACACGCACCAGGGCCAGGCCTGGCCGGTAGTGAAGCAGCCGTAAAATTGGCTGTCCAGCTTTTGAAAGCCTTTGTCCTAGCGGTCCTCACAAGCCCCAGCTGACCTGTCCCCGGTCTTCCCAAAATGTCCTCCTATAGAGACCTGCAGAGTTGCGGACCGTTTGGCCCCCGCTCACGGCTCTTCACCCCTTAGCTGCTCACGCCAGTTGGAAGTCTTAAAAGTCAGTGTCTAGGTTGAAGGTGGGGAGAACTAGATGACGCCGGGTTTTGCTGGATCAATGTCTGATGTTAAGGGAACAAATAGCCCCGTGATCCCTGCCCCAGGCAGACAGGGAGGACCCCATGACACCTCCTGATTCCGAGCCCCTTGATCCCCTCCTCCATGGCATGCCTGGGGGGAAGCTGCATTTGGGGCTGGGCCGTGGCCCCCACCTGCCCAGCGCCCCCTACAGAAAGTCATCTCTGAAGACCCCATGTATGAGGTGACCCAGAGACATCTCAGCCTCTGGGGGTTCTGGGCCTCGGGCTGACAAAGGTCCTTTCACCTTTTGGCAGGAGTCGGTGGCATTGAGACCGAGGCGGTCATGCTGGGTCTCCCAGTCTCTCTGACACTGCCGGAGGTGGTTGGCTGTGAATTGATTGGGTCATCAGGTCCTTTGGCCACATCCATAGATGTGGTTCTTGGTATTACAAAGGTAAGTGAAAGTCCTATTTCAGTAGATGACCTTAATAACCTTATTTTTAGAAGAATCTTGTCAGATGCCTTTTCCAATGGAGGCAGCTTGGTTCTTGAAAGACAAGCCAGTGGTATGTGAACTGACCTGTCCTGCTGACTGGTCAGGCATGGCGAGGGACGGACTGAGGGATAGCTTCTTCACTGGAATGGTCACAAAGGGAAGAATTTTTTAGCCAAAGTCTGAGTAGGAGGCTCCCTGTAAGTATCTGTCAGCTCAGGACCATGAGAAAGTTATTAACTTACTTTTAATGCTTTATTAGTTGTAAATGCCTTTATAGAGAAATGGCTGAATTAGGTTAATACCTAAGTTAATAATGTTCCATTTCCTGTTATTTAGCCAGAGAAGCTGCAGGGAATGATGAGTAGAACTGGCTTTAGGTCAAAGTCTCCTTTGTCATGTGTTGGCTGTGTGACCCTGGTGGTAATTTGACCTCTCTTGAGACCAGTACAGAGCAGAATCAGTCCATCATGGCTCACAGGGAGCGCCTCGCCCATGTCAGAGGCTTTAAGGCCCTCTCCTTTTATATACCAGAAAGTCTGTAACTGGTTCGAGTTCTCCCAAGGAGGCAGGGCAGCGCTGGTCCCCTGCACTCGGACCAAAGCCCACAGCTTGGGGTTTTGACACGTGTGGGTGTTTCACATTGGGCATTTGCCTCTCCCCATATAAATTCAAAATTGATAAATGAATAGGACGAGGTTGCTTCCTTCTAGCTTTCAATTATCATTACCTTTTTAACTGAACCTTTGAAAGTGCAGGTTCCCAAAGCACTGGTTTGGCAATTCTGCCTTGCTCCCATCCCTGGGAATGCCTTGGGGGTAATTTCTGGTCCTTAATTAGCTGAGAGGTTGACAAGTTAGAGAAATGTTCTTAAAGCTCCAGATCTCAAAAGATAATAGAGACCAAAATGACCCTTGTGACAAGGTCATTTCTCCTAGGAAAGGAGGGATCCACTCATTAGGTTTTAGAGAAGGTCTAAGGTACCGTTCCTCACCTTTCCCTCCCTCCTCTTTATCCAACTCTAAAAAGAATTGTTTGTTTTTCTGCAGCATTTTTTTTATCTGGTTCTGATAATCAGATCTACTGGTTGGTATCTTTCTCTTGTTTGCTTCCCAAGTGGATTTTCAGCATTAATTATCTTTTTTGCTTATCACGAAGGCCTTTTGAACTCTTTTATTGGACACATGAAGAAATCATGCATGCCAATCAATATTTTTCCAAGTACTTGGTTTCCTAAACTCACTTCTAGCCTCCAGATTTCCTCTTATACAAAAGGAGAGGAAAGGAATAGACAATGTGACTCTTAAGCCTTCAGTGATTCAGTAGTTGAAAGAGAATGGGCCTTTGGGGAAAGGTTCATTTGGGCCTCTGTGGTGGGCAAGCCTCAGCCTCTCCTGATCTGTGAGATAGGGGTGGGTAGCTCAGACTCCACCTCACTCGGGACTAGTTAGGAAAGATTTTAGAAAACTTTACAGTTAATAAAATGTAAGGAATTTCTCCTTGCCTTAAACAATAGTATGTCTCGTAGGGGAGTGTCAGGTAACTGGTGCTTTTTCCTCGGCTCCCCCAAAGACAATTTCACTGAAAGGGGGGTTGGAGGAATGGCGAGGTGGGGGGCGGGGGGTGTGCTTCTGCTTTTCTAGCAAACAAAAGTCAAAGCTTGCTGTTAAATTCAGTTACGTCATTGGGATGAGGACCGGAATGATTGCTTTGCTTATCTCCATTGACTTCTGTAACTCAAGAAGTAATTGGGTCTTTAAGATTTGAATCACTGCTGTTATAAAGATGTTTTTGTGCTCATGGTCTTGTAACCTGTGCTGGCTAAAATGCGCTTACATTGTTGGTTACCCACCCTAGCCCCTGTCTCCTGGTACTGGGAGCCTGAAGTAATGGCTCTGTGGATGCTAACCGGTTTGGGGCAGACACAGTGGCCAGGGCTGTAACCGATCTCTGCCTTTCTCCATGCAGCACCTCAGACAAGCCGGAGTGGCCGGAAAGTTTGTCGAGTTCTTTGGGAGTGGAGTTGCTCAGCTGTCTGTGACTGACCGAACAACGATAGCAAATATGTGTCCGGAATATGGTGCTATTCTGAGCTTTTTCCCTGTTGATAATGTGACTTTAATGCACTTAGAACACACAGGTAAGAGGGTCTGCAGGTGAGCTCCCCAGTGCTTTGCGGACACTGCCTGAGATGAGTACTGGAGAAGGGGTGGGGATGAGGCTAAGGGCCAGCTGCAGCCCCACGCCTGGGGGACCAGACCTCAGGCAGCGCACTCTGGAGGGAGAGCACCAACCTGCCGGATGGCATAGGAGCTGCTGCCAGGGTCTCGTGCTTCTGCTCCTCTCTGCTCCCCTTCCTCCCCTTATGAGCACATTTATTAAGTGCCTACTGCAACCAAGACACTGTATGGGACACCCCATTCTGGGACATAAGGCTCTGGCCCAGACCGGGAGCACCTCAGTCTAAAGGACTGTGGGAAAAGGCTGGAGGAAGTCCAGGATCCCACCTGTGAGAACCTTTGGTCAATCAGGGACCTCTCTCTAAGGCTCGGCACGGCCCTCACTGCCCAACAGATGTCTCACGCTCGGCACATCCCCCGCACCTCCCTCCTCCTGGTCCCTCTGTCTTCAGCTGCTCCCTCATGCCCGGAGCCTCCCTGATTTCATCTTGGGCATCTTAGCCCCATCCCCTCCAGGTGACCGTGGAGCCCCAGCCTGGGATCCTTGCTTCAGTCACCAGAGCCCTTGGGACCCACAGCTCCGGCGTCCTCTTTCCCCTAGTACTGAGAGCAGGGCCTGACACATACAATAGGCGCTTAATAAATGCTCACCAAAGAACTGGCTTTTCTCCTCATGCCCCAGTGACCAGCCCCCTCTCCTTCCTCTGTCCTGAGAGAATCAGTCTTCCATTGTGCGCTCCCCTGAGTCCAGCCCCTCCCCAAAGGCCCAGGAGTCCTTCTTTTTGCCAGATTTAAGGCTTTTGCCCTCCACTCACCCACTTGTGCCTCTCCTACCATTCCTCACAGTTGCCTTTGCCCTCTCTCTGCTTCCATCCTCCCCTTTGCAATGGCACTGCCGACTCTCTGGGGAGACTGGTGTCCGCCAGCTGCCCCTGTGGCCCCAAGTCCTGGCTGTGCTCCTCAGCAGGGGCTCCTCCCCATTGGTGTTCTTCCTGGGCTCCACTCGGCATTGGAGGCTGCAGTGTGGCCTCCATGGCAGGGCTCTCTGGGCCTGCCTGTCCTGGTGGCTACCTCTGGTCTCTGTGCCCGTCCTGCCTGCTTGGCCATCGCCTTCCCATGGAAGCTCCCGCCCTCTCCCCCTGCCACCCCAGCTCAGGCCATTGTAGAGCTTTTTTTGGCTGTTTTTTCTTCCCACTTAGACTATTAAAATAGCAGCTGCAGGTCAGTGTCACACCGGGTAGGGCCTTGGGCCTGTGATCACAAAGATCTCCTAGGATCTGACTGTAAATAATATCCACTGTGTGACCCTGCCCATGTCATTTAACCTTTTTGTCTCAGTTTCTTCAGCTATAAAATGGGAATAACAACTATCTTGCAGGGTATTGTGCAAATCAAAAGAGGTAATAATTGTAAAAAAATCAAAAAACAAAAGCTACTTATTCCAGTGCCTGGCACATAATAGATGCTTAATCAATGCTTGTTATCTCCCTTTTTCTTAATGGACTTCCTTGCTTCTAACCTTATCTACCCAGCTGCCAGTCATCTTCCAAAGGTACGAGTCTGTCCTTGTCACTCTCCAGCTTCCCCACAGACTCCTCAGCCTGATTGTCCAGAAGCAAATTCAGGCTTTTCTCTTCTTCTCTTCATCAATTCTGTCTCCCAGCCGAGCTTTTCCTCAAAATTGAAGGTGGTCACCATCTTTCTCCTTGTTTTCACACAGCCCACTTGCCACATCTGAATGGGAATCCCCTTTGCTTCTCACCTTCCTTCTCTTGAGTCAGCACTTAGGTACCGTCTCCTGTAGCCTCCAGGGGCCATCTCTTCTTGTCCCTCCCCCTGTATTGCATTCTCCTGGGAGCAGGTCAGCTTCTGGGGGGCTGATCTCTGACCCTCTGCATGGTGTCCAGCGCTCAGCACATGCTGAACCCTTGGTAATTAAGGGTGATTGATCTGAAGCTCATAGGAGCCAACAGCATCCCTGGGGCAGAGAATCCTGGGAAGCGAGTTCATTGTAGACCCGTCAAGGACTGATTGTCTTTGGCAAATAAAGCACTGCCTTCTTTCCTGTTTTAGTTGTTATGTTTCTGAACTGGCAGGATAATGGAAAGAATACTGTTGTGTTTTTGATGACACGTGTGTGAAGTACACAATTTTTATCCAGTGTCAAGACTCTGTCAAGAAATGACTTGTAGAAAATTCAGTGTTGCGGTTTCATTTTAGTTAAAAGTTAACTCCTTCTTGGCCTAAAAATATTATTCCTTACTTTTTTTTTTTAATCAGGTTTTGACAAAGACAAGCTTGCGTCCATGGAAACATACCTTAAAGCTGTGAAGTTGTTTAGAAGTGACCAGGATTCTCCAGTGGAGCCCGAGTATTCCCAGGTACACCCAGGCAATTGGTGGCTTATGTTTGATGTCCCCAGTACTAAACTCAAGCCTGAGACTAAGACAGCACTTAGGGAATTTGGTGCTTGTTGCTTGGGGCCTCCTACTTCACATTTCCCCAGTGTGTTTTGTAGCTTGGCATATCAGTTTTTTGCATTTGATTAAAAAGTTTGATTAGAAATGATTTCTTTTATTAGTTTTGTTAGTTCTTTTTATGTGTTAGGTAGTAGGAAGTCATATATGTCAACTTTCTTGTCTTAAAAACCAGCATTTATTAGGAGAAAAGTTACTTTTTTGAGATATAAAAGGTTTTTGACAGCAACCAACTTTAATTTTCCTAAATCAAAACTAATGCAGGTATAGATTTAATTAAACTACGTCAACTGTGTCATAATTTGGCCATGGTATTGAGTGCAATCTGGGGGCTTCTTCTGAAGGCTCACTTCACCCCTTTGCCAAGATCCTAGGTATCTGAAGAACTATAAAGGAATTGGACAATTGGGTCATCTGTTCTCTTTTGTCTTAAAGCTTCCAAAATTCTCATTTCTCCCATTCTACTAATAAGTTATATACAGTCCAAATTAGGAAATAAATAAATCAGTTCCTGCAGAAATTCCAGGACTTAAATAAAAGTGGTTGTTTTTCATATGAGAGCAGGGTAAAACATCTTTGTGACCAAGATGAAGAAGCATGAGTGGAATATTATAGTTGTGTCCCTACCAACAGAATGTTGACTAATGGCTCCACATTAATTGGAAGTGTGTATCCTAATAGAATTCTACAGACCACTGTCCAATCTTGTTCACTTTTTCCCAACAATTGATAAAAAGACTTGGAAGGATATGTTTACCATATGTATAGTTAAATAAAGCTGAGTTTAGTGATTGCCAGAGTTAAGGTTCAAAAAGGTCTTGATAGGCTAAAACTAACATGATAGAAATTTAAGTCACACATATTATTCATTTGTTGAAAAAAAAATCAATTATGTGAGTACAAGATAGGGTATCTTGGATTGATGGCAATTACTGTGGAAAAAAGTCCTGGAGTTCTCTTGACTGCAGAGCTATATGTTAGCTATTTGTGAGTGCTGAAAGAAGCTGATGCATTTGGAAAACATCAAATTATCTTTGTTCTCTGCATTGGTCAGACATCTGGTATATTTAGTTGTGGGTACCATGACTGGGCACTGAGTCTGGTAACCAGGCTGTTAAAGGATGGAAAACTTATGTCTTGTGAGGAACAATTGAAAGAAGTGAGGGCAGTTAGCCTTAAGAAGAGGAAACTTGGACTTGACACATGACTTCCAGCATTTGAAAGGCTGTCATGTCAATGAGAAGTTTAGAGTCAGGGTAGTTCCAAAGGGCAGAACTACCCAGTCCTTCCAGCCCCAGCTTCATGGTTTCTCTGACTGATGCTGTGTTAAGGATGAACTTTTTAATAATAAAGATGTGCAACAATGGCCTGAGCTACTCTGTGTGGTAAGAACCTTATCTCTGGATGTATTCAAGTGGCCAGAGTTGATCTGAAGAGGAGACTTCTTCCATGGGGTGGAAAATGGTGCTAGATGGCCTGATTGATTGTCTGATCTCTCAGATCTTTTGTAGCTCTTCAGTTACTTGTGATCCTGTGGTGGAAAGGAAGGGAAATGAAGGGAAGGAGGCCCCTAGATAGACCCAAAGAACAATCAGTGACCAGAAACCTTTAAATTGCTCTCAATATACCAATGTAAAAACCATGGCTAATTTATGACACCTTTGGCTTTGCTAAATTAAATTTATCCTTTCATTTTAAAAATTTTATCCCAAAGGAAAAATCAACGAAGTTAGTAGTTCTCAGGAACTTTTCATATTGAATCCAAGGTTTCATTTATACAAAAATGGGGAAGCTAATATTTTGAGTTGTCAGCAGAGGGACATCTGAACTTTGGAGTACTGACTCTAGATAGCTGCTCCTGGGGATGGTGTAGGACTCTTAATGGCTGCCTTTAACACTATGAAAATTAATTAAAATTGGGCTCCTGCATTTTAAAAACGATCATATGGATGGATTCAGACTGCTGAAATAAATGGTACGCTACACTAGAGACTGAAACTATGAATACTAATTCTTTTTCCTCTCCTAGATAATACAGATTAATTTGAACTCTATAATTCCATCTGTCAGTGGTCCAAAAAGGCCCCAGGATCGAGTAGCTGTGAGTGATATGAAAAGTGATTTCCAAGCTTGCCTAAATGAAAAGGTAAATCATTTCAGGTTGTACCTTCTGTGCTCATTAGGGAGAGGTAATTATTACAAAGAGATAATAAACTCAGCATACCAATGTTTTGTGTAATAGGACTGTCAGTAGCTAAATAGTGCTTGCCTCTTTCTCCAGTAACCCAGCCAAACCATTTCTTTTGATCAGCTGCCCCGGCCTCACAGGGAGAGTGGGTTCACTGGGGCTCACTTGGTACCCTGTCCCTGATGATTTTCTAGCCCTACCCCACAGTCTCCTTTTGTTTAAGTCTTTATGACTGCTTTGAGATTGCCATAATGGAAGGCTTTTATGGGTCTTCTATGCCCTTGGTCTAGTAAAATGGAGGCAGTTGTTCTGGGTAAGCTTAGCAAGGATAATTTGGAAATTGATTCATTTGTAGAAAGATATCTCCTTCCAATCCTGCAATCTTAGTGTTGGTTAAGTGGTGAGGGGACAGTGGGGGAGAAATGACAAGTGTTACAGACAAGGGCAGAGGAAGCTAATGGATTTGTACAATTTTGTGCAGGTTGGATTTAAAGGCTTTCAGATTGCCGCTGAAAAACAAAATGATGTCGTGCCTATTCAGTATGAAGGAATTGAGTATAAATTGTCTCACGGGTCTGTTGTCATTGCTGCAGTGATCAGTTGTACCAATAACTGCAATCCATCCGTCATGCTTGCTGCAGGTATGCCTTAGGTTACGGCCAGGCACCATCTTTGGTCATCCAGCTACCCATCACTACCTGGGACATGATGCAGAAGCATCACCACCAGCAGATACTTCATCCCTCACATGGCACCTCACACCCAAGAGGCTTTCTTACAGGTTTTAATAGGATCCAGGATGTTTTTGGACAGTTGGTAATAGACTTAGTTTCATTATGTGGAAACAGAGTTCTGATGATTCTCCATCTATTTGTTGAGAAGTAGGTGACTATGTAAGCCTTAGGCTATTGCATGTTTGAGTCTAGAATCATGGTAATCAGTTGTGAGTCTTCCTCTTTTTTTTCTATCCCTGATGCTATAAAGGTGTTTAAAAGAAGCATCAGAAATGATGTCTGTGTCCGAGAAGTTTAAAAGACCAAACAAATAGGAAGCAATTAGTGAATATATTTACGTGTAACCGAATGTAAAACTTTAGTTATTATTTTTGAGAATTTTTTAAAATGTTTTTGTATATCTATACATATATATTTAAGTTATAAATGCAGAAGGCAGGAATCTACCACATTGTAGGTTATTTTAGTGGAAAAAGTTGACCTTCCAGAGCAGCAGGTCTGGTGTATTTCAAGGTTTCATGATTTCATTGGTGTGGATAACTCCCTCTGCCAGTACAGCTCTCAGTCCTTCTGTGACTTGGTGATAGGCAGTCTTCAACAAAGTTGCTGTCATCCTAAAATAAGTTACCTTAAAGCCAGCCTGCTGATGAGCCTTTCTAAGCTCAGGAAGGCTGGTCTTTGATGGGCAGCTGTATAAAACCTTTCTGGCTTGGGGAAGACCCTGTTGGAACATGTGCTGCTTTCCATGTGTATCTTTCAGAAGCTCAGAGTCATTTCCATATCATGATGAAGTATAACAGTAGCATTTTAATAGAGGAGGAAGATGAAGTCTACAATAAATGGAAAGAGTCTTGGGTTCATTTTATACATAATAAAAGGTATTGCCATGTCCTCTCCTTTCTCCCTTAAAGAGGAAGAGACGTTTGTCATCTCTTTTCAGAGATCATTTTATTACTCCAGTCTTGGGGCAGAATTAATGTAGTTTTGAAATATCTTTTTTTTTTTGTCCTGAGGCTTATTATTATTTGAAAACTGGTGTTCAAGTAACATATTGACTTTTTGTAGGTCTGTTGGCGAAAAAAGCTGTTGAAGCTGGTCTCCGGGTTAAGCCTTATATCAGAACAAGCTTATCTCCTGGCAGTGGGATGGTTACACATTACCTCAGTTCAAGTGGAGTGTTACCGTATCTCAGTAAGCTTGGGTAAGTGGCAATTACTGCAGTGCAGAGTAAGCTGCCCAGCCTCCAGAGAGGGAATGGGAGGGGAAGGCGGTGGTTCCCACGCCAGCCTTGCTCACAAGTGAGAAGAGCACTTTGCACACTCTGACATGGACTGTCAGATTTGGGCAGCTCTGATTTGGCCTGTTCCAGTGCTGGACAGTGGGTGAGCTGCTGATGCTGGGCCGGCGGTGTACAGAGATGCACCAATGAGCATGAAACACTCCCCACCCGCAGGAGATTCCCTTTGGGGGACGGCACCGCTAAGCACAGGCAGAAGCCCAGGCATTATGTCAGGGGAGCAGGAACAGCTGGAAGAATCCAGCAAAAAGGCCATTGTGGCTGAATCCGAGTTCTCGAGATAGAAGGTAGGGGAGAGTCAGCTTTCATTACCACCCAGAAGAGTCTGTATTTGATCCTAGATGTGCAACAGGATCCTAGGAGCAACAGGAGCCGATGGAATGGATTGGGAAGTAGGACTACTGCTTTATCAGTTAGAAAAAGGTCTAAGAAACACAGAGACCAGTTAGGAAGTCGTTTTACTATGAACTAGGTCCCTGGAAATGGAGAGAAGACAGATGGGACATCAGTTATGCTGGTGGACTTGACAAGTGATTGGGGGTGGGGGAGGTGAGGAAGTGGTCAGTCTTCCCCTTCCCTGAGGAAGAACATGAACAAGGAAGGACAAATCCACAGTTGTGAATCTTGATGGCGGTCCCCCTAACAGAAATAGTGACGTTTAGAAAATGGCGCCTTTGGGAGAAAAGTGAATGTGTTCTGTATGAGACATGATGAGCTCGAGATGCCTCTGAGGCACTTACTTTAGAAAGACTCAGAAAGCAGAACAGACACAGACAGGTTGATTGATCCAAGATACTCACTTTGATAAAGATCATTAAGCCCTTGAGAGATGGTGAGAGGAACTAGAGGAGGAAGCAGAGGAAAGCCCAAGGCAGAGCTTCACTGGGTAGTGTGACACTATAATGGTAAAGCTGCCTTTGGACATAGCGGAGGAGGAGCCAGATAGATTTGGGTAATAAAAGCCCAAAGAGGAGGAGTAAGAGTGGTCAGCAGTGTCCAGTGCTGTGTAAGGGTCAAGAAAGATGAGGCTTAAGGAAAAGACCTTGAGGTTTGGCACTTTGGACTTGTTTGGTCATTTTACAGAGACTGGTTTCAGTGGAGTTAGGAACTTGGAAGCCAAATTGCCAGGGTTGAAAAAGGAAGAGGGAAGAAATAGGAGTGAATAGGTGGTAGCTAAGAGCACAGTATAGAGGCAAGAAAGGCCTTTTTAAGGACTGAGAGACTTGGATGGGTTTGTCAGCAGCTGGCAATGAGCTGGCAATGAAAAGATGAAGATGATGAAGGCAGGATGGTAGGAAGGGCTAGTTTGGAGAATGATGTGCCTGACGAGTCAGAGGTAAATGGGACTAAGTAAAGGAGTTCCCTCTTTCTCAAGAATCATGGGAAATTCTGTGGGCTTCTGTGGTCTTCAAGTGTCTTTCCTGAGTTTGGTATTTGGTGAGATTATGAAGATGGAAAAAAACTAATGAAACCCATGCCTGATGTGTGGCAGATTAAGTGACTTCATTTAATTTGTTTAATAAATATCCATAATGGGGCAGGGGTTGTGGGAAAAGGAGGGAAATGCATCTACTCTTTCCTGGTATTAAATGTTCTATAATAATTTTTCTCTTTTTTAATGTAGATTTGAAGTAGTTGGTTATGGATGTTCCACCTGTGTTGGAAACACAGCTCCCTTGCCAGAAGCTGTTCTGAATGCAATAAAAGAGGTAATGTTTATAGATTAGCAAAGACAAGTTTGAAAGATGCTCCTAGAATTTTCTTAACCAGTTCCTAGTTATTAAATCTGTGAGTAACTTCACAATCTTGAAAGAATTTTGTAATCTTCTTTAGAGTCACTGCTGTCATAGAAACAAGATGAAGTGGAGGCAGTGAGGGTAAACAGCTTTTGCAAGGTGTGAAAAGATACCTGTAGGGGAAGTCAGATTTCCAAATTAGGAGGGACCAAGAAGGGACTTTACTCCAGTCTCTGATTGGAATAGAAATTCCCCCTCTAACCTGGCTTATAAGTGATTACCTCATCAGGAGGTCCATCTTCAGTAATGGGGCCTCCCCTCTGAGTTAGCCTATTGGAATCATTACTGCAGAATCAGGGCGTTGCAGAGAGTCTTGAAATCTGTCTTCAAGTTTGCAGTTTGTCAAACTACCTGAAAGGAATTCCCTCCTCCACATCCCCAGTGAATGGTCAGCCAGCTTTGGCGTGAAGGTCTCCAGTAGAGAGCTAACTCGGCTATCCTCACAGGCCCATCCCACTTTGGAGCAGCCCTTACTCTCAGAAATTTTTTATTTATATCAGAGCTCAATCTGTTTTGTAGATCTACCTGTTGTTCCAATTTCTGCCCTCTGGGGACAAGCAGAATTATTTTAATAACCCTTTTTGCACAATGGCCCTTCAGATAACTTGAGAGATAACTTCAAATAACTTGAAGACAGTGATGAGATCATGTCGTCCATGCTCTCAGGCCTTGTCTTCTGCCACTTAAATGTTCCCACCTTTTAACCGGTTTGCTTGTGTCATGGCTTCCATCCCTCTCAGCATCCTAGTTACTGCTGCTTCCTTGTTCCATAGAAGTGTTGGGTCCGTGAAATAAGGGCTAACTTTAAATGTCTATCTTCTCTTCATCTGCTTTGTTGGGATCAGAGAGAATGGGAGGCTGGGAGTCCAGAAATTTGTAGAAGGAAGATCTCTTTTCCTTGGTTCCTTTAACTATAAAATGAAAGGATGGTCTGGGTCCCTTCTGTGGCCATTCCCAAGGTTCCTTTTTAAGCAGTAATTATATGCTCGTAGTAATAGAACCTGTTTTGGTTATCTTGTTCTTTCTCACTTGTGCTTATATATATAAGATCTTTCTTTTCTTGAAATGAAGTTCCCTCCTCCTTTTTTTAGGGTGACTTAGTTGCCTGTGGAGTGTTATCTGGCAACAAGAATTTTGAAGGTCGTCTTTGTGACTGTGTCCGTGCCAACTACCTTGCCTCACCACCTCTAGTAGTAGCTTATGCCATCGCAGGAACAGTGAATATTGATTTCCAGACCGAGCCTTTAGGTAACTTAATTTCTTAATATATAGTCTTTCTGATAGTGGGGTTTATTCTCTAAAATAGTATCATTTTTATTAGAGATAAAAATGACTAGTACACTTATTTTCTTTCTAGTTATATATCAATTAACACGGATACTGTAGTATATACATTCTATTGCTTGATCTGAAGTAATCTGTAAATTATTTACTTGGGTAATGATTAATAGCTTTGAAAAGCAATAAGCATTTTATCATTCTTTGCTTACATTAAACATATTTTAAAATAGGCACTGATCCCCAAGGCAAAAACATCTACCTACATGATATTTGGCCTAATCGAGAAGAGCTTCATAAAGTAGAAGAAGAGCATGTGATATTCTCCATGTTTAAAGAATTAAATGAAAAAATGGAGGTAAGGATGCATTCTTAAATAGTGGAGTGTAACTGCACTGTTCTGCCATACACCTGGATTTGTGAATGTCATAAGGCATTTTACTTAGAAAATGTCCATTGGGAATGAAATGTTTTCGATGTCAGATTTGACATGACTTCATCTCTTTTATGACTCCTTTTAAAATAATTCAAGGCTCTCAGAAAGGAATCTGATCACCTTTAGTTAATGAAAAGAACTGCTATTATTTGGATGTGTGAAGAACACTGGCACAGAGAGACTCAGTTTACTACATTGAAGAAAGTACCGTGAACTTGGATGGGGCTGGGCGATTGAGAGATCCAGGAGCCTGGGGCCATGGGGCAAAAGTCCTGGTGTTGGATCCTTTCCTGATATTTTTGAGCATTGCCAGGGGCCATATATAATGAACTTGGAGTAAATAAGAGAGAGGAGAGAAGGAGGCATTAGCTTATATGAAAGTAGCTTTAGGTGGACTGTAATAATTACCTTGGGAGGTAGTCCTCTGTTCTTATCTCCTGGTAAAGATCTGGTAAAGATACTCCTCACTTTGAAGGTTTGTAGGTGTTATGTATGTCCCGCTACGGCCTCTATAGTAGACAGAAGTCAGCCTTGTCTTGCGTCTGACCTCGTGGACAAACATTCAGAAAAATAGAAGCCCCATCAGTAGCTTTCCATTCCATCTGACTTGTGCTGAAGCGGCCTGGTCTCCTCATGGCATCCCAGCTTTCTGGGGCACCATCCTTGGGGCTGCACTAGGAAAAGCCTTCCATAAACTTGCCTATTTATTAATGTACTTTTTCTTCACAGAAGGGAAATAAGCGGTGGAATTCCTTAGATGCACCAGATTCTGTTTTATTCCCATGGGATTCAAAATCCACTTATATCAGATGTCCATCCTTTTTTGATAAACTTGTAAGTATTCAGTTACACACTTTTAAAATGCAGTGCTGTTTCTCTAGTGGGAGTTATGTCATTTGTGACCATTCAACATCTTCATTGCTTATTTTATAGGCCAAAGAGCCAGTTGCACTGCAGCCCATTGAAAATGCCCACGTTTTGCTCTATTTGGGAGACTCTGTCACAACAGATCATATCTCACCTGCTGGGAGCATTGCCAGGAGTAGTGCTGCTGCTAAGTATCTGACAAACAGAGGGTGTGTATCTGAAAGGGCATGATCTAAAGGGGAACTTTTCCAACCAGCCCTGAGGCTGCTTCCTACCGAGACCATCCCCATTTATGCTGTTTCTCAGGAGAAATCATACATGTCTGCTTGTGGGTACACTTGGCTCAAAGTAGAGTTAGTCCTTTGACTGTGGAGCTCACTTACATTGGGCCCTTGTTCAAGTAGACAGCTACTCAGGAAAAAAAATAGCAATTTTCTCTTTTTTTCTTTCTAAATCTTGTTCATTTAAGAAGACTAGTTTAGTGTGCCCTGCCAGAATAAAGACTGATCATTTAGATCCTATTACACGCTCATTAAGAGAAATGCATGGAATTGTATACTGTGTTTACTTGGATCATGACATACAAACTTGGAGTCAATTGGTCACAGGCACCCTGGGATAGATGACATCCAAGGGTGATAGTCCTCTGCATCCTGATAAATGCTTGGGAATTTACAGTGAAAATAACTGTTAATTCATGAGATAATAATCTGGGGGTAGGTAGATATTATTTCACTTTTTAATGATTAATAAGACGTTACCTGGTTACCTAATAGCTACCATGGCACCAGGGTGAAAATTATGCACAGAACTCTTTGCTCTCTTCTTAGCTTAGGAAGGATTTAGTGACCATTGAAAGAATTTATTGAAAATACCATGTGAAAAGTAAATAGCTGTTCTATAGAAGGACCACTTTATTGTCATTTTCCACAGAAAAAGACTTTTTTCTTATAATACTTCTGCTTTTAGGTCTTACAAAAACAATTTTTAAAGAAAAGTATAAGTGAATATTTTTAAAATAGACACTTTTAAATCTAAGATCCTTTCCATGAAGGAATTTTAGGATTTTTTTGGAGACTTCTAATATTGTAACAGTGAGAACTAAAATTTTGTGTATGCTTAGGATGATCTCCACTCTGGTCAAAAATTTCTAAGTATTTTGAGAAAGCCTTCATCCCATTTTCTCTCAGCTCTAAACTGTAGAAATAAAACCAACAATTTTGTTAAATTTTTACTTGTTATAATTTTGTGTATCTAGCCTAAGGTCTGATGGACAGATTAATCTTTAGAGTTTACAGTCTCTTTTTCAAGAAACACTGGAAGTCATAGTTCAACCTCATCTAATTGATGAGGAAACTGTGGCCCAAGGAGATCAAATGATTTTTGCTGGGAAAACATAAAGCAAAATCAACTTAAATGTTTACTGTAAACATCCCAGTAATCAATAGTGATTTCTCCTTTATCTCAACCTTGGAGTTGGGGTTGGAGGGGAAGGAGTAGGTTGTATCTTTTTTTTTTTTTTTTTCCCATCCAGTTTGGAATCTGAAATTTGTATCTTGTTTTATAGCCTTACACCTCGTGAATTCAATTCTTATGGAGCCCGAAGGGGTAATGATGCTGTGATGACGAGAGGAACCTTTGCAAATATCAAGCTCCTAAATAAGTTTATTGGAAAACCAGCTCCTAAAACAATCCATTTTCCATCAGGTCAAACGGTGAGGATAGATTCAGACCAAGCTAACAATTATTTACTAGCCTGATGACTTAATGGCTAATTTTTGTTTGTTTTTAATCTCTAGCTGGATGTATTTGAGGCTGCAGAATTATACCAGAGAGAAGGTATTCCATTGATTATTTTAGCAGGGAAGAAATATGGCTCTGGAAATTCAAGAGACTGGGCTGCCAAAGGACCATATTTGATGGTATTTTATACTTTTATACAACTATTCTTGAAGAATTGAGAGGTGGGAGTATAAATTACTTTAAATCCATTTGCAACTTTTAAAATGTGAAATGCTGTCTAGATGCTGTCTGTGATATTTGCCTTTGATTAGTTGTTCATTTTGACTTTTTAGAAGATTGTGGTTACATTTTAATGTTCTCTTACTAGGACCAGAGGAGCATTTTTTTTTTTTTTAATCTTAATGTATTTATAAAGTTGGAGCCAGGGATTTTGTTATTTTTAGCAAAGAAGGAAAGAAAAATAAGTAGACAGACAGACAGATAGATAGATAAACCATGTCAGTTATCATGCCTTCCCATCAGCTTTCCTCTTCACATTCAAGAAGGATTATCAAATCTTTATTCATTTTGTGTCTAGAGAAAACCCAACTTGTGATGACCCATAGGTAGGACAGCATTGAGGACAGTTTGGGAGATCATGCTCCAAAATCTTTTTTATTTTTTTTTTATTATTTGTTTTTTTTATTTTGACTGCCATGCCCAAGTTTTCAGGTAGATTGATTTTAGTACCTCTCATTTGGCCATTGCTATTTTGTTCTTTTAGGTCCCTTCTATCTTTGTTGGTTTTTTTCAATCATAGATCCACTTTTTAAATGCAGATTTTCCCAGGGAATAATAAGAGGTTATCAGTAGACTTAGCTACCATCATGGTTTCATCTAGTGTCTGGCCTGGGAAAAAATGTCATAGTGTATGTAAAAGCCATTGATTGCCACACTCTCTTCTACAATTAATTTCAGTAGCGTGGAGAAGAACATTTTCATGTGTTGGGAAAATGGTTTAGAGCATCTAGAAAACACCTTTGCCATGCCAGTCCCAGGAGGGGAGAAGTTGTCTCATCTCCGTGTCAGAATATAGAAGACTCTTCTAGGGAGCTTTAGAGAAATCACTGAAGAATCTTCTTGTAGCACATGCCATATATCATTTCTCTTTTCTTAGAATTTGAAGGAAATAAAAATTGTTTATTATAGGGTGTGAAAGCTGTGGTAGCTGAGAGTTATGAAAAGATTCACAAAGACCACTTGATTGGAATCGGCATCGCTCCACTGCAGTTTCTTCCAGGAGAAAATGCCAGTTCCTTGGGCCTCTCTGGCAGAGAGCAGTTTTCTTTTTCATTCCCTGAAGATCTGTCACCGGGAGTCACCTTAAACATAAAGGTATCTGCAAGATTAAATCTGTGTTTGTGTACCTTCCAGAGCGGAGCCCTGCTCACAGATAGCCACACTTATCCCTAGTGGCTGTCAGGGGCATCGTGGGTTACTTTCTTAATTCTTGTGACATCGCTACATTCTGACAGCCTCACTTACATAGAGCATGCCCAAGGTGCCAGCAAGGGGGCAAAGCAAGCCAAAAATGATGCTGTGGAGTGAAGCATTTTACTCTTCTGAAAGCCAGCCTGGCTGTCCTGGAACCAGTATCATTCATGCCCATTTCTGATGAGCTCAGATGTCCTGCCTCATTCAAAGGCTCTCAGCTGATTAATACACGCAGAAGGGGCAGGAGTAGATAGACCTCACAGCATAGCAGGGCCTGGCTGTCCCACCACTTGTCTGGTGGCCGTCCAGAAACATTAAGCTTTTGGGTATTCTGCTAATTTCACCAGACTGCTAAAGACTGCTCTGGTCCATTGCCTTCATTTTGCTGAGGAGAGTCTGTCTACAAACTTGACAAAACCTGGAAACCCAATCTGTGAACAGTCAGATGACAGGCAAGAATCCTGGCTTTCTTGCCCTTGTTCTTAACTGTTTTCAAACTCTGCTTGTTTCCTAGTTTCCAAATCTTTATTTCTAATTTTAAGATGTGTATATACCACCATTAAATGAGCATCTTGTTACAGAGTGGGTGCATCCCTCTACTAGTCCTGAGACTGGATTGAGGAGAAGGTCCAATTTTAGCTCCTCCCTAAAAATAAAAGTTAACCAGCACATTTGTAGTAAATAATAAATTCCAGTTGATTATACCAATAACTGACATTACAAGGTCCCTGGAAGTTTGCAAAAATCCTCTTCCTCTGTGCTAGAATCTTCTGTGCTACATGGAGGAGGAAATTCCCATAGTTCTATAGTCCTACAACTCGGGGTGGGGGTAGGGCACATGGCAGGGACCCACCAGGCAGAGTAGACTCCTTCATTCCAACCACAGCCGAACCAAGTCCTCCCCAAAAGGCGCCCGCCTTTCTCATGATGGAGCTTCCCCACAGTTAGCCAGATTGGCTCTATGCGGATGGCATGGTCTGTTACCATATCCATACCCACAAAACTGTCATCTTGGCTAAGACGTTACACATTTTGGCAATGGCACGGCCTGTGGGAGTCCAGGATCACCTCCACGCTGCTTGAAGCCTTCACTAAGCATCTGTACTTGGGTTTAGTAGCTCCTCTTCTAGAATAGAAAAGGCTCCTCATGCCCACTTGTAATTAAAAGATTTGTGGGAGACGTCTGATAGCAAGAAGAATTTGATGGCAGAGAAAGTTAAGGCAATAAGAAACACTGTCCGGCAATCTTGACAATTGACCCGTGATCCATGCAGAGCTCTATCACAGAGACTGCAGACTCACCTGGCCCCTGCCCTAGTGGGGTTTATTCTGGCAGGAGAATAGACTAACAGTGCATAGGAAGTCAATTGTGACCAAGAGTGTTGTCAGCTCCCAGGGAGAGAATCACTTTTTGTAGGCTGTGGGGGTGGAGAAGAGCCAGAGATGCTTTATTTAGGAGGAATGACAGTATGATCTTACTGGCTGCCATTTGTTTTGTTTGCTTTTAAAGACAAGCACTGGAAAAGTATTCAGCGTGATTGCTTCGTTTGAAAATGATGTGGAAATAACATTATACAAACATGGCGGATTATTAAACTATGTGGCTCGAAAATTCTCCTAGTATCTACTGAACGTGGATCCCTTCCGTAATTGGTAGCTGCCAATGCCTTGTGTGATGGACCCAGGAATCCATACCATGGAGCTCCAAACAGTGCTGTATGCTCAGTTATCTCCTCCATGGGTGTAAATGATTGTGAATCATCGTAGTGACCACAATGAGATCTTTCTTGATTTTAAATACTATACGAATGGTGCTATTAACATTGCTAAAATCAGCCTAAGTGTGTTGTGGAAGAGAGCTGTAAGTATGGGGGGGTGGGGGTGGGGATATTTTATCAAACCATTTTGTAAATAAACAAGGCGGAGTTTGAACTTGAATTGTGGTGAAGACTATTATGTAAGAGCAGCCTTCCTGCAGTTGTTTTCTTTAGTTTTGCACCTTTAAAACTGGGTACTACTGTTTGTTGGTTTAAGAGTAACAGATTGACGTAGGAGAAGCCAAATCAGATTATCGAATTATGGAAGCTGAGAAACGGGGGTCTGAATGGACTTTTATTCTGTAGCCTTAGAATTGAGGTAAGCAAAGCTGGTGTACTTAGGTAGGTGTCTGCTTTAGTTTGGAAATAGAGGCCAGAGAGATACAAGGGATGTGATCTTGAGAAATAAAAGAGTTTTGTGTAGGTGAAGATGGGCCTTTCCAGACTGGGGCCTGCTTTTATCTAGGAGGAAGGGGAGACAGACTAGTCTATTCCAGAGCAGTCCAACATGTTACTGTAGATGTTAGTAAGTTGCTGGTAAAGCTGCAAGGGATGATAACAGAATCACAGATGAAACAGAAGTTATTCGCCTTCATGGGAAACTTACTTCCAAGTACTATCATTGACTAAAAACTCATCTTTTACTGTTGTTCAAGATCTGAGCAAGGAACTGTATATTTAACCAGACAACTCTAAAAATGATCTTCTCCAAGCTTTTGGAGATGGCCTGAAATGATATCAGATGTTCAGTCTAAATGATTAGGTGTGAAGTGGCTGAGCAGTCTAGGTAGTTTTTATTTTAGTATTTTGGACACATTTAGAATTATTTAAAAACATTTTCTGGTGCTTTGAGTCATCCTTTTTATTTCTTTGGGTCAGTTTTCATGCTAATTGTGTTATCCCTATGTGAGGGCAGCGATGTTTAACCTATTCTGAACACTCTTGCAAGCATCCATTTTTGCTTACCAGAATGAATTCCTTGATATAACCCAAAGAAGCTGGACCACTTTTCTATTACCCAAGGGCTTAGATGGTTATTTCTGAAGCTTTTATAAGTTATTTTCAATTTAAGGAATTTCATTTTAAGAAGTAAAAGTGAGTGAAAGGAAAGGTAATGTACTATTCACTTTGAAATATTATTACAATTTTTAATCAATTTAACGTTGCATATAATAGGAATGATAAAACCCTACCAATTATTTAAACCAGTGGACAGGGACCACTGAGTAACTATTGCACAGAATTCCCAGTGTGAGAGTTTACAGATAAGTCATAAATATATATTAGGATGATAAAATGTACTAGATTGAAGCTAAATGACTTCCTCTTCTTCCCCTTTCCCTCCCTTCCCCCCATCATGTGCACTAAAAACAAATTCTTGTCTAATATTATTTGTTTCCTATCACCTTTAAACCATATTGTTTTTCAATACTTTATCATGCTTTTATGTATCCTTGTTGGTGTATTTTTTAATTTACATGGAAACGTGTTAGAGCTGGAATTGTTTCATTCTAAATGTTATAATAGCCACGGTGATTTTCAAAAGGAAATGCTTGACTTCAATAATTTGAAATCATTTGGAAAAAAAAAAAAAAAAAAAAAAAACCTTTATCCACTTGGGGCCATCTGAAGCCTCCGCGTAGAGCTGCAAACATGAACAGATCAACTGTCTGGCCTTGATGAGGCCACTTTGAATTCTCCACCAGGAATAAAACATTTATAGGCATTTAATGTCTAGTCGGTTCAGTAGCCATTGTCGTGGTTAGTGAGCCTTACTGTGTTGTCTAATTCTAGTTACCTTGAGCTCTTGTTTGTATATTGCAAGTAGAATTTTCTTTCCCGGGAGCTGCTGGCTAGTTCGGGCTTCTCAGAACTGCTGTTGACCAAGTGTTGTTACAAGAGGGGAATCCTGGCATTCAGTGCCGAGTCTGCTGTGTGTCTCTTTAGTTTGTCACCCTTTTATGCATAGAAGATGTCTCTTGCACACTGAAACCAGAAGAAATAAAACTGTTTAATGAAAGGAAATCCTGTGGATATATCACAAAAGCACCTCGGGGTTTGTGAATTCAAGTACAGTTGTAAAAGCACATCATCACCTAAAGTATTTGTTTGTTTGTTTTTTTTAACTTTGACAATAAATTATGTTAAGTGGAACACCCAATTTCATGACTTACAGTTCTGCTGCTCTTTGATATGAAATTGGTGAAAAAGGTCTCTCTTGTTCACCAACCCTCTGATAGCTAGAGTTGTTTTATTCTGTGATTGACTTCTGAAGAGAAGGAAATGAGCTGCATCCCCTGGGCTTTGAAGGGAGGAGTATGGTCCTTACAAACCCCCCCCAGATGAGTGAGGAGGGGGGGACAATCCTATGGAAATGAAGCTCAGACAGCCCAGCCACTGCCTAAGCTATCTGGAAGATATTCCACTTTGTCAGTCCAAGTGTTGCCAGCATCATTTGCACCTGCCTGTAGTAGGGTGGAGAGAATTTTTTTGGCCACTGTGGGAGTTGTGGTCCCAATTAAAAGGCAACTTTTTTCTTTTGGCATTTAATTTATCTTTGAGGATGGCAGGGGGAACAAAATGGACACTCTGAGCCTTTCTTGGTTTGTTTGATTTGGGAGAACAAAACAAAAAAAGATATTATTTGGGCTTTGGAGATGTTTATTCCCCAAATTGTGATAGTGTTGCTGTTTCTATCCATTTGACATCTAGTATATGGCTATAGAACCATATGTATAGTAATCACATTTGAATAATTGCAAATCAATGTCTACTGTTTAAAGCCAACAAAACAGTATAACAGTTTTAAGTTCAACAATGTTAAGTATTGTATAGAAATATATCTGGAGGCAAAGTTCAATTGATGACAATTGTGCATATAATGTTACCAATGTTGTAAATTATTTTTAATAAAGAAAATTGTATTATCACTGATTTTGTTTTTTCTGTTTAAAAATACTTAAGGTTTAAAGAAATCCAACTTTGATAAAATCAAACTAAGAAGATCTTTAAGATTGGAGATTTCTTACACAGCCTTCTTCGTAGTTTTATCCACTTATTCATAAGGATCCTCAGATTCTAAGGACAATATGGAGAGATCACTTAGTCTTAAATCTGATTCTAGAAACTAGATTAAATCTAGTTTCTAGATAAGGATGTTGAAGTCCAGAGAGATGACTTGGAAAGAAGTAGCAGGACTTGGGTTTGAGGAGCAGTGAGTGACCATCACTGCAAAGGATTGATTTTGAAGTCATCAGACCAAGGTTTTAGGCAAACAGCTGTCACATCTTGGCCTTCTTCCAACCAACAGAAGCATTACACTTAGCTCTTGAAGAGCCCTCAGAGTTCTAACTCCTGTGATTGTGATCCTGAGTGGCATTTTTCCCATTACACCACAGAGAGCCATGATTATTCGTTACTCATTTATTTGACCAACTGAGAAGATGTGTAGTTCTCCAAGGACAAGAACAGTTATTTTTTTTTTTAATTTGCAAACTTTAATAATAACCAAAAAGGTGTGTGAAGCACTGAGTACAAATTTCCTGTGTGATGATGATAATAAACCCTATGAGATCTGTACTACAGATCTCTTTAAATATATCTCATTTTAATGAGAGGGAATGTCTAAAGTGGCATTCAGATCCAGGTATCAATCACTCCAAATCCTAAGCTATTGGCTATTGGGCTTTTTCTTTAGATAATCATCAGCAAGGAAGTCAGTGAGGAAGCTAAAGCATATAATGGAATGGAGTGTGTTAAGAAATACATGCAGTAAATAAGGGAATGTGTCTGAACTAATGGAGGATAAAATCTCCATGCACAATGACTGATGTAAATAAAATTACTAAGGGTCAAACGAGACAAGACAAAAAACTTAACGGTCAGATATAACTGATTCAGCAGCACCTACTGTGTGCACTAGACACTGTGTGCTGGGAATGCAGATAAAAGGCACGTACTGAAACGTGTTCTGGAGACCAGATAATGACAAAGCAGGAAGTCACCAGAATGGACATTCTCACATGCTGGCATTCACACGCACACAGGTCTGTGTGTCTGCAGATGTTGTATGGGATGTTTTTGGTTTGTTGTGTTTCATCAAGAAGACATAAAAGGATCAAAGAAACGTAAGTAAAATGTATTTTTTTTAAAGTATTAACAAAATCACTTAGAATACAAGAAGAAAAAAGATTTAACAGAATAGAATGAAAACAGATTCCAAGCAAGTCATCACCTAGATGCCTTTGTTCTTTCTCCTTTTAGGCCTATCTGAAATTCTGACATCTCCCATGGGGGCCATTCAAGGCCATCAGGGTCTCTGCTGGTGTATATGGATTTAGGAAGCCACATAGTGAATATACAGAAATATACTTTCGTGCCGGTTTTGTCTACTTTGCTACCTCTCATTTTTTGTTTCACGTCATGTTTTATGCCACCTAATATTCACTACATTCATGTCACTTTAAATAAGTAGATGTTATTAAGTACTTTGGGTTGATTCTCCTAGAGCCAGAATCTCCATTCCAGGCCTTGGAGTTTTAGAGCCTTCACACAATGTGGCCAGCCTCTTCCCCAGAGAACCCCGGGTTCTTAGGGAAGCCAAATCCTTCTACATTCATTAGTGAAACTACAGACTCAAACCTTTAGGCCGCTGGGTCCTGAATAATTCTATTCAGTACATGAAGTGTCAAGTGGTCATTGGGCCTTTGCTTTATTACCCCCAGTAACATGAGGCAAGCCCAGTTTTGGATAACTAATGTTAGGAAGTTTTCCTTACATCAAGCCAAGATTTTCTGCTCGGCAACTTCAACCATTGGTCCCGATTCTGCCCTCTCTGGTACCGAGCATAACAGGAAGCTCTCGGTAGTTGCATAAAACCGGCAGATAAAGGGTTCTCTCCAAGTGTGGGACACTGCCACGGAGAGGACCCAGCAGAGCACAAACTGAAGGGGGCTCTTCCAGATGCTGCTGCTCCTTTATGCCGTAGAACTTGTGTCATCAAGTCCAGGAATGTTGCAGAACCACTCAAAATCCAGCCTAGGCACTCTCACCAGATGGCCCAATCGATTAGCAACCATTAATAAGTGTTCTGCAATTATTTTTTTAATCAGAACATTTAGTTCATATCACCAAAAGGGGAGAGACACTCAAACTTGTCATTTCTTTTCCCAAGTGAGACCAAGAACAGACTTCGAGAAGACATCTCGGCGGAGGGAGGGATAAGGTGAAGAGGTAAATGGAAGCTTAATTAATCTCCAGTAAAGTTATGCAAGATAAAGTTATTGTTAGGATTTAGGGGGGTGGAGGTGGGGAGAAGGATAGTCTGAGAAAAAGCTTCCATACTAACAGATGATTGATTTCAACAGGTTGAGCAAGTTGCTTTTTAGTGTTTTGCCTAGAGACTCTCAAGTTTCTCATGGGAAAAACAATTTCGCAAAGACCTTCAAGATAGCAATATCTTACAGACCCTATGCAGTAATGCCAGATTCTAAGAGAACCACCATAAAATAATCAAGTATCACAGTGCCCGCTATATTGAGATTATAAAACCTGATTAAACAAACCCTGCCCTCAAGTAGTTAATGGGTTTTTTTTTTTTACTTAGTAGAATTTTATTTTTTCCAATTACATATATAGTTCTTGACATTTCATCTTTGTAAAATTTTAAGCTCTAAATTTTTCTCCCTTTACCCTTTTCTGCTCCCTCCCCAAGATAGTAAGCAATCTGATATAGATTATACATGTCCAATCATGTTAAAATATTTCCACATTAGTCGTGAAAGAAGATTCATAACAAAAAGGGAGAACCATGAGGAGAAAAAAGGGGGGGGGTGGGGGGAGAAGGAGGGAATGGTATGCTTTGATTTGCATTCAGACTCTATAGTTCTTTCTCAGGATATAGATAGCATTTTCCATCATGAGTCTTTTGGACCTGTGTCATTGTATCTGGATCATTGTATTGCTGGAAACAGTATGTCAAAATTGATCATCACATAATGTTGTTACTGTGTACAATATTCTGGTTTTTCTCATTTCATTTTGCATGAGTTTATGTAAATCTTACCAGGTTTTTCTGAAATCCACGTTGTTTCTTTTAGAACAAAAATATTTCCTTATATTCATTTATCATAGATTATTCAGCCATTCCCCAATTGAAGGCTATCTCCTCATTTTCTAATTCTTTGCCATCACAAAAAGAGCTGCTATAAATACTTATGTACATGGGATCTTCCCCCCCCCCTTTTTTTCTTTTTTTCTCAGCAATATTTTATTTTTCCAAATACATGAAAAGATAGTTTTCAACATTCACTTCTATAAGATTGTGTTCCAAATGTTTTTCACCTCCCTCCCACCTAAAACAGCAAGTAATCCAATATAGGTTAAACATATACAATCCTTCTAGACGTATTTCCTTGTCATATTGTGCAAGAAAAACATCAGACCAAAAGGGGAAAAACCATGAGAAGGAAAAAGTGAATAAATAAAAGGTAAAAAGTACTATTCTTTGGTCTTCATTTAATCTCCATAATTCTCTCTCCATAATGCAGATGGCATTTTCTATCCCAAGTCTATTGAAATAATCTTGGATCATTGCATTGCTGAGAACTATATCATAGCTGATCATCATATAATCTCATTATTGCTGTGTACAATGTTGTCTTGGTTCTGTTCACTTCACTCAGCACCAGTTCCTGTAAGTCTCTCTAGGCCTCTCTGAAATCATCTTCCTGGTCATTTCTTACAGAACAACAATATTCCATAACATTCAGATACCATACCTCATAACTTATTCAGCCATTCTCCAGCTGATGGGCATGCACTCAGTTTCCAGCCTCTTACCACTACAAAAAGCACTGCCACAAACATTTTTGGACATGTGGGTACTTTTCCCTCTTTTATGATCTCCAGGATACAGACCCAGCACAGACACTGCTGGATGAAAGGATATGCACAGTTTTATATCCCTTAGGGTAGAGTTCCAAACTACTCTCCAGAGTGGATGGATCATTTCACAACTCCACCCACAATGCATTAGTGTCCCTGTCTCCCCACATCTCAAACATTTATTATTCTTTTCTGTCATCTTAGCCAATCTGAGAGGTGCAAGGGGGTATCTCAGAGTTGTTTTAATTTGCATTTCTCTAATCGATAGTAATTTAGAGCGTTTTTTATAAGTATATGAAATTTTCATCTGAAATTTGTTCATACCTTTGGTTTTCTCAAACACTAGATCACCTAGTCACGGACTGCTGTGTCTTGTGTACCTAACCTACTGCACTGATCCATACTCCTCTATTTCTTAGCCCAAACCAACTAGTTTTGATGATTGCCGCTTTATAACGCACTTTGAAATCTGGCACAGCAAGGCCACCTTCCTCGACATTTGTTTCATGAACTCCCTGGCTGTGCTTGATCTTTTGTTCTTCCAGATGAATTTGGCTCACGGTTCTTTTAGAAGAGACAGTGTCTGTGTCACTGTGTGTGTGTGTGTGTGTGTGTATGTGTTGTGTGTGTGAATGAGTGTGTCAGTGTGAGTGTGTGCGTGTCAGGGTGAGTACGCGTGTGTGTGAGTGCCTGTGATTGTGAGTGTGTCTGTGAGTGTGCGTGTGTGTCAGAGTGTGTCTGTGAGTGAGTGTGTCAGTGTGAGTGTGTATCAGGGTGAGTGTGTGAATGCGCGTGTGTGTGAGTGCCTGTGAATGTGTCTGTGTGTGTGTGTGAGTGTGCGTGTGTCAGGGTGAGTGTGTGTGTGCGTGTCAGGGTGTGTGTGAGTGTGTGTGTGTGTGAATGAGTGTGTCAGTGTGAGTGTGTGTGTCAGGGTGAGTGTGTGAGTACGCGTGTGTGTGAGTGCCTGTGATTGTGAGTGTGTCTGTGAGTGTGCGTGTGTGTCAGGGTGTGTGTCTGTGTGAGTGAGTGTGTCAGTGTGTGTCAGTGTGAGTGTGAGTGAGTGTGTATCAGGGTGAGTGTGTGAATGCGCGTGTGTGAGTGCCTGTGAATGTGTCTGTGTGTGTCTGTGTGAGTGTGCGTGTGTGTCAGGGTGAGTGTGCGTGTGTGAGAGTGTCAGGGTGAGTGTGAGTACGCGTGTGTGTGAGTGCCTGTGATTGTGAGTGTGTCTGTGAGTGTGCGTGTGTGTCAGAGTGTGTCTGTGAGTGAGTGTGTCAGTGTGAGTGTGTATCAGGGTGAGTGTGTGAATGCGCGTGTGTGTGAGTGCCTGTGAATGTGTCTGTGTGTGTCTGTGAGTGTGCGTGTGTCAGGGTGAGTGTGTGTGTGCGTGTCAGGGTGTGTGTGAGTGTGTGTGTGTGTGAATGAGTGTGTCAGTGTGAGTGTGTGTGTCAGGGTGAGTGTGTGAGTACGCGTGTGTGTGAGTGCCTGTGATTGTGAGTGTGTCTGTGAGTGTGCGTGTGTGTCAGGGTGTGTGTCTGTGTGAGTGAGTGTGTCAGTGTGTGTCAGTGTGAGTGTGAGTGAGTGTGTATCAGGGTGAGTGTGTGAATGCGCGTGTGTGAGTGCCTGTGAATGTGTCTGTGTGTGTCTGTGTGAGTGTGCGTGTGTGTCAGGGTGAGTGTGCGTGTGTGAGAGTGTCAGGGTGAGTGTGTGTGTAAGGTAAGGCTGGGCGAAGGCACTGAGCTGCTGAAGGGAACCCAGAAAAGACCAGGCGGTGGTTTAGCTGCGAGGAGCAGCGAGGCCAGCGCGGACGTGGGGAAGGCGAGTCGCGCCAGCCGGGCCGGGGGCCAGAGCATGAAGCGCTTCAGGCGCCCGGTGCGGGCAGGGTAGCGCCGCCGGGGTGGCTTCCCTTGGCCTTCTCCTGGCCGCGGCCAGCGGTCCGTCCTAGGGAGGGAGTCCCAGACCCGGGCTTCTCAGTCAGGCACGGGGCATGGAGCGGGCCCCGACCCGGAGCCAGAGGGACGGCCCAGTGCGGGGCTGCCTGCCCGCCGGCCCCCAGCGCGCTGCCAGGTGGGGCGGGGGAGGGCCGCCAGTCTGGGAGCCGGCCCAGGTAGGGAAGGGGCTGCGTGCCAGGGAACGTGAGCCCAAAGAGCATCCTTGCGCTCCTAGGTTGAAAATGACTCAAAGCCAGGGAAGGCTCCGCTTTTTCCTGTGATTGGAGGTGGGAGGAACACCCTCTCAAAAACCAGCCAATCGGGCGTTCGACTTTCTCTTTAGGGGCGGGGCCTCCCAGAGAGAATTTGGGGCGAAAAGGCAGAAGGGCCAATGGGAAATGTGACTTCTACCTTGGGAACCGAAGGAAACGGAATCTTGACCAATCAGAATCTCGTTCTCTTACAAAATCACATACGGGAGGAGAGGATGTAGCCAATCAGGAGTTGGCCTAAGCACGTGGGCACGTTCTTGCTCCTCCGCCCCGCCCTCGGACTTACTCGGGTCAATCCAGAAGCGGAATCCGGAAGGGCTCCGCCCCCTGGCCTGGCGGCCCGCCCCGGGGTCCCCGGAGCCTCTTTCAGCGCTCCTTGGCGCTGGGCCCAGGGCGGAGAGCTGCGGGAAGGCTGGCTGTGCCGACGTGGCTCCGCCGAGGGTCCCCATCTCCCAGCGGCCGGGGGTGCAGTGGGTCCCCCGAGCTGGGGGCGCCGACGCCCTTCTCACGCTCCGGGAGGTGAGTGCTCTTCTCAGCCTCATTTGACACCCGAGGAAGCCGAGGCAGGAGGGGCCGACTTGCCCTGGATCGTGAGGCTAGTTTAGGGTTTGAGGGAAGATTGAACTCGGTCAGGTGCCTCATCTCCCCTCCCCACCTAAGGCTGCAAGAGAGCTCCGAGACCTGCCAGCTCCTTTTACAGATGAGCTCTCATCCTCACTTTGTGTCTCAGTTTCCTCCCTTGTCAAGTGTCCCCCGGGGTCCTGGTCCTGGGATCCTACAGGCCGGCAGCTCATGGATCCCACTTAGGAGGCAGGGAACCTGGGCCCATTCCCCAGGGAGGAAAGCTGAGCTGGGGAGCGGGAGCCTCGGCCGGAGCCTCCCAAACCCCGCCCCCCACACCCATTTTACAGGTGAGAAGAGGCTGTCTGGCCAGGGAGGATCAGGAGTCCACCTTGGGTCTCTAGACCACCATCTCAGGTCCACCCTCCTGGGTCAGCGGGGGCAGAGTTGACCCCCCCCCATTTCCTGGCTTGTCTTCTGAGCCCCGAAGTTCATTCAGAATAAGGCCCAGGGTTAGCAGAGGCCTCAGTCCCGGACCGTTAATCGGTGCTTAGCACTCCCTCTGAGCCCAGAGGATGTGATCCTGGCGGGGTCATGGAACCCCCACAGAATGCCATCTTCTCCATCCCTCCCCCCGCCCCCCTCCCAGGCAGGATGGCCGTTACTCCTCCTTTATGTTTTCCTGTTCCCTGCTGCATTACAGGTTTCCGTGGGGGCCCTGGGCCTAGTTCTCCCTCTAGATCCAGCTCCCAAGGAAGCTTTGTGTCCCTCTCCTCTCTTTTAAACGTATTTGCTGAACTGAGTGACCTGGGCCCCTCGGAGCTGGCCTGGCGGCAGGCAGTAAACAGCCTCCCAATGAGCAGAAGGTTGGGGCAAGGTACAAAGTTTGGACACACTGAAAACTGGCCAAAATCTCAGCGCTTCCTGCTTGGGAGGGGACGGGGGAGAAGTATTTGAGAGTCCTGGCCCAAGTCTGTCTTGGGGATTATTCAGTAACCTCAAACCAAAGACGTCCCCGGCTGCTCTCAGGTTACCAGGAAGGGCCGAAGCGCCTAAGCCTCCGCCACCTGAGTGCAGACAGACGCCAGCAGCTGCTATCGGGCCGGGAAGGCCAGGGCTGCAGAGCCAGCCTCGTTTGACTGAACCCAAGAAACACTTATTAAACACCTAATGTGGGCAGAGTATTGTGCTCAGGGCCCAGCGAGAGACAATTTAATTCGTCTTCATCATTGTGGAATTTCAAATCTGGCAGGAATTTGATACCTAATACCACATAGGTATAATTTTGCACTATAATTATTAGATTAAAAAAAAAAAAAACTTATCTGCAGTCTGAGAAAGGAGAAATCTTTACCCAATTTGGAGGGGAACATGAGCGAGAAAGGGAAATTTTGGGAAGTCAGCGGTGTCCAGCCTGGCCTTTAAAAAAACAGGCCAAAATGAAGAGGAAGTCCCAGAAGTGAAGATTTATAAAGCTTCAGAGGAAGGATTTTGCAACATGTGTTAGGGCCAGAGAATAATTCAGTTTAACTAAAGCATACAAGCACAGGGATGGGGGACAGGGTCGGTAGCACTTGGGGCTTTCAGCAGATGAGGGCTCACGATAAAGGAATCTTTGATCTTCATTTTCAACACCTGTCAGCAGAAGATCTAGGAAAGTTTTAGGTCTGCTTGCCAGAAAAGGACAGGAACCAGACCGAAACGTCCCATGTGTATATTTGGTTTTTAGGTCTGCTGCACAGTGCTGATAGTTTCGCGGTTTGAAAGTTGTCCACAAAGCGTAGTGGCAGATTCCAGTGGATTTTTTCATGAGGTATCGAGCTCCTGTTGCTGGAAGCATTTAGGCCAAAGCTTGGAGATGTTGGACCAGAGGATCTCTGAGGGTCCTATCCAAATGAGATTTGAATCTCATTCAGACACAATCAGAAAACTGAAGGATGTCTCCAGGAAAAAAAAATGTATGATTCTCTGAAAACTGGCGCTGGTCCCTTCCGATGCCTGTCATTTGATAGAAGGCTAAACTATTTGCCAAGATTTGAAAGGCCTTAGCATATTCAAAGGCAAGGAACATTTTAATCTTCAACTCAAGCTTCTTTCTTCTCTTTTGGGATTAACCAAAAGGGAGATTATTTAGCTCATTTCTGACAAAAGAAAAGCCTCTGGTCAAGATGTAAACAAGGAACCTGTTTTTAGTAGGGCTAAAGAAAACCGAATGGATCAACAATCCTTAACAATGCCTCCAGTGCAATTTCAAGAGCACGTGGGAAAGACCTTGATGTTCCTGCTGGGTCTCTCTCACCCGTGTAACTGGCCCCGAAATCCTACCTGCTGGCCTTCACTTCTTTCAGTTCATGTTTTTAACTCCTGACAATGGGAATCAATCACTTTGGGAAAGGCCACCGGTAATCTCATGGTAGTCTTTCCTAACTTAGTATAAGTGAAGGGTCAGATTGCGAAGCAAGGAAACCCCAGAGAGCTTGGGATAAAGGGTGGCCAAAGTCTGCTTTGAGAACAGTGAATCATCTCCCCCTTCTTTCAGCCTCTTTCTCAGTCTGCCTCCCAGGCGCCATGTCAGGCCAGGAGCCAGAGCAGTCCCAGGCCCTCACCAAGCCGGCCTTCAGCGAGCTCCAAGCCTCTGCATTGGTGGAGTCAGTGTTTGGGCTCAAGGTGGCCAAGATCCAGCCTCTGCCCAGCTATGATGACCAGAACTTCCACCTGCACGTTCTGAGTGGCGACCCCCGGGAGTATGTCCTCAAAGTGAACAACACAGAGTCCAGCAGGAACGCAGACCTGATAGAGGTGCAGAGCCGCGTCATGATGTTCCTGCAGGCGGAGGGCTTTCCCACAGCCACTGTGCACCCCACCAAAGGAGGCAGCCTGACCTCTCTGATGTCCCTCGGTGAGTCCGTGGCCCAGCGCTAGTCAGGACCCCTTGCAGGAGCTCTGGCTCTGGGGTTCTGGCCTGAGGCCTGTGGTTCAGACTCAGTCAGGGCCGGGAATTCTGGTGACCAGGAAGTGCTTTCTGGGAGTCAGAGGAGCAGCTGGACGTGGGTTCCTCAGGGAGCTTAGAGTCGGGCGGGAGGAACAAGCCCCTATGTGGGCACCAGGTGGCGTGCTGCCTCTCCACGCTGGGAGCAAAGCACTCTGTGAAGGCCCCAAAGGGCCTTGCTGCTGGTCAGCCACTAACCTGCCGCCCCGTAGTTCTCCAGCAGCTGTGTAAAATGACTGCCTCGCCCTGCTCTTTATGGCAGGAAGTCAAACTAAGAGCCGCTCTGCTCCCCGGCTTTCCAGTCTTGCCGTCAGGCTGTGTGATGTTATAACCATGGTGCCTTCACCCGGTGAGGGAGCTGGAGGCTCTGGAGTCAGGGCCTCCTTGGCCCACAAGTCGGGCCTGCTCTCAGTGCTGGGTGGAGGGTGGGGAACCTTTGTCCCAAGACTGAGAGGGCCGTGCTGCCCTCCTGCTATCGGGCCTCAAAGGGCAGGGCTGCGGCAGTGGAGGAAGGGAGGGAGATGCCGAGGGGCGGGCTGAGGTGGGCAGTGGGTGCCCTAAGAGGACAGGGAGCCCCTTGCCGTTCGTATTTAAGAGGCTGATAGGTCCTTGGAGGGGGAGGGGGGAGGTGCCTTAGTCTGGCTGGGACACGGAGGCCTGCCTCCCTCGGGTTCTGTGACTGGTGGGACCATTTTTTGTGTAAGGTCTTTTCAGCCCTGCTACTTCCAAAGGGTGCTTCGGTGCTTCCCCACGGAGGGGGCACCGGGGAGGTCAGGTTACACTGGGGGGGAGGGGCCATCGGACAACCCGGAGTGAGGACGTCTGCTTCTAGGGCTCACTTAGACCCAGGCCAGGCTTCAGGAGGAAGTGGGCCAGCAGGAAGCCCCCTGCATCCCAGAGCCCCCGGTGCTGCTAACCAGCTCAGAAGCCACTAGGGGACAGATCAGGGCAGTCACATGGTCAAAGCCACACACAAGGAAAGTGACTCTGATGGCAGGGGGGAGAGAGACCCGAGTTTGGGGAGCCCCAACGGGCGGAGACCCAACCAGGAGGCTGCTGCGTGACTGACAGCCTCCCACTGTCGGAGTCTGGAGGAAGGCGGGGCCAGAGAGAGGTGATACCAGGGGGCCTGGGGAAGAAAGAAGGGGAGAAATGGGAGCTTGGCTCACGGGAGGCAGCAAAGTCTCCCCTCATCCCTCCATCCCCCTCTTGCGGGGATAAGGACCTGGAGGCTCTCTGGCTTCCCACTCCTCATCAATGGCCATTTCCGTTAGAACGTGCATCAGGCGCAATTCAGGGGCAATTGTAGACCTCCTTAATGTGTACCGGGAAGACTGGCTGATGCTTTTTATGACCTATTCCAAACTCAGTTAACTGTCACAGAAGCAGACATTTTGATGCAGGAATAGCAAGATAAAACAATCACAGATGAAACGGAAAAACTCAGTTATTTACTTTTGGTTTAAAAACTGTGTCTGCTGGAAGGGCCACTTGCTTCCGGGTCCCCTTCTGTGCGGCCAGAGATGCAGTTTTGAAAAGATGCATTTTTAAGTTTTTTTCAAAAAAGGAAAGGTGCCAAATAATTGAGGGGCAGTGTATCAATTATATTTATTCATTACCCCTTCCCCCAAAAGGGTAATCTAAAGCAGGACTTCTTAAACTTTTTCCACTTACAATCCCTTTTCACCTGAGAAATTTTTACATGACTGAATATATAGATAAGTAAACAGATATATAAATCAAGCATTTACTGAAAATAAATCTGTTAGAATCCTTATAAGGTGTTAAGTCACTAGAATTGATAGAAACAATGCTTAAGTTTACACCTTTGAGAGTTCACACATTAGAGTTCACAAGTCCGGGAGATTCACAAAGTTACACCTCCCACAATCCCACTCTTGGAGGAGGAGTCAACCTTTGGGTTCACACCTTTTAGAGATCATATATAAGAAGCTCTTAGAGCCTCGGCCAGTCAGTCAGTCAGTCAGTTGAGGAGATTGAGAAGCTAGAGACTGCAGTCGGGCAGAACTGGGGATTTGGAAGAGAAGAGGCTGAAGCTGGCAGAAGCAGAGGCAAAGGACTAGCAACAAGAGCTGTCGGAACCAAGGAAAGCTTACCAGGCTATTTTGGAAGAGACAATAAAGGACTGTATTTAACTTGTGGCTGCATTTGAGGTGATTATTGATCTGAACTGAAACTAAGGCTGCCTCCAGAAGCCCCCCCGAGAAACCTGCTCCCAGAGAACCATCATATTTGCGAAAAGAAAAGAACACTATATAAATCACAATTTCACTACCCTAACACTGTCACGAGACTCCGTGTGGAGTCGTGACCCACAGTTAAAGGAGCTTAGATCTAAAGAACACCAGCAATCCCCTTTCCCTTCTATCTTTGACGTGCATGCTGCACCACCTTAAATCTGAGAGGAGAGCAGGTTTCCACAGTAAAGCCATCTTCACAGCAGGTGACCACTGGGTGGAGACAGCGAGAGCCTCTATGCTTATTGTTCAGTGCTCTCTGGTGAGACAGAGGCAGCTTACCTTAGGCTCTTATCCCCGGAGAATGGACAGGTCTCCTCCCCTGCAGAAATAAAGATTCCACCAGCATCCTTGAGAGAAGGGAGCAGGAGCAAAGTGGTCCGGCCTAGTCCGAACCAGGGCACGGAGCCGTTGTCCTGGAGCATCCAGGAGCCGGCAGAGGGAGGTCCTGGAGGCGGCCTGGGGGACAGCCATAGTCAGCGGTCATCTCCCTGTATTTTGTCTTTCCACCTTGGGGGCCGTGAAGGTACAGGTGTTGGGGCAGCTGGTTTAGACTTTCCCTGGATGCACACACAATCAGTCTTTGTTTTCAGGAATGACAGTAGATGTATTGCTGTATATTCTGGCCTTTTCCCCCCATCACTTATACTCTCTGCACATATCCCTGAGAATGAAAGAACTTTGCTGGTGTCCCGTCCTCAGCCCCAAGAGGGTGGTGTAGGAGGAAGGGGATGGCGGCCATGGGAAGAGAGAAGCTGAGTTCCTGTGGTCCAGGTCTGAAAAGACAGAATATCCCACCTTCAATTGTTAGTTAAGAGTCCAATGAGGATGAGAGCTGATAAGAGATCATTCACTAGTGGTTAAAACCAGTAGTGGAGGAAGGCCTGGCGTGGAAATGGGTGCCTCCAGGGTGCCCCAAGCCTGGGTCCTCTGAACCCTCCCCCAGCTCCCACCCTTGTGTGCATCATTAGCTAGCAGTCCCAGTCCTGGCTAACATAAGCCTTCCCTCCTAACAGCTTGATGAGCTGGGTATTACTAGTGTCACCATGTCCCCCTGATGGGCTTTGGCAGCCTTTTGTTACAGGAAGTCCAAAGCTGGACCTGAGTCTATCTCATAGGGGTTCTGATGGTAGAACTGCGCTCTCCCAGCCCCCACTCCCTCGGGATTACAAGGTTTTTGGTTTTATTGACCTGATTTCCTAGTTTTTCCTTCACTCACATAAAAAAAAAAATGCTTTTAGTGATTATTTCCAGGCAGAATAGTCTTTGTCTTAATGAAAAGTAGTAGATAATGATTAAATAATGCTTCCTGGTGTGTAAATTATTCTCCTTGTGAAGGGAATGAAAGGTGGATGGTGTACGCTCCCTATTTTTCAGGTGAGGAGACTCAGCACTGTAGGCATTGGTGACTTATGCTCGGGGCACCTGGGTGACCATTGTGGGCAGAGTCTTGATCCTCTGTTTCTCTCCGTGCACTAGACAGTGGCTCCGAGACCAAAAGTTACCTGCTGAGGCTGTTTACATACCTGCCAGGAAGACCCATAGCCCAGGTTCCTGTCACTCCAAAGCTCTTATATGAGGTTGGCAAACTGGCGGCTCAGATGGACAGAAGTCTGGAGGTAGGGGCTTGCTCTCAAGGATGGGCGCTTGTCCTTGGCTGTTTATTCATGCACCAGACGATCTAAGTCCCTGCTGTCTGTTAGCTAGCCAGGGCAGGACCCCCTACAGGAGCATCCATCTAGAGGAAAGATAAGACACATAAGCAGAAGTTATAATGCAAGGCGTAACGGGAAAGTGGAAGCACTGTGTGGGAGCCGTCCCCTTCAGCGAGGCGGGCCTGCTGGAGGTGGAGCACAGGAGGGAAGGTCCCAAAGCCCCGAGCCTGGAAAACCTGGGGCATATTTGGGTCTGGTCTGGCTGCTCTTGGAGGGGTCATGCACTGAAGGAGAAAGTTTCAGAAGGGCCCTGATGTGGATGTAAGGAGGAGGAGCTTCCCAACCAGCAGAGCTGTCCAAAAAGGGAATGGGATTCTTCACGCAAAGGCTGCCTGACCACTTGCCCCCCCCCCCCCCATCATAGGAGGCCTCCCTGGGGACCCGAGTGGGACTCATTTCTGAGGCCATTTTAAGGTTTTTCATTTATCCTCATTCATTTCACCCTTTAGATTAGGCCCAATAGCCCAGCCTGCCAAGCTTTTATATTATCAGGGGGCTGGCTGTCCCTCCTAGCTTTTTAATCAGCACTCAGACAACAAATGTTTAGTAACAAATATTTAGCCCATTGTGTGCTATGTGCTGAAGGGGAAGATACAGTGGACAGAACACTCCCTACTAGCCAGGGGCTTAAAGATTAATATTCATGTTCTGTATAACTATACACAGAATATAAACAATACAAAGTAGGTAAGTAAAGGGCAGTGTTGGGGATGGGGTGGACAGAAAAGTGGTCCTTGGGCTGCATCTTGCAGGAAGCAGAGGTGCAGACGAAGGACATTCCAGGTCCAAGGCTCAGCGACGAGGTCACGTGGGTACCAAAGAAGCCAGTTTGGCTGCCACATAGAGTCCAAGGGGAACAGGTATCCAGGGAGGCTGGAAAGATTGGTCGCCCCCTGAGGCTTTTTCTAAGTCACTGGCAAAAACACTGTCACCAAAGGCCCAAGACCAACGGCCCCTCACTCTGGGAAAGCCTCCTTCCAGGTTGAACCACAAATTTCTCCTTGGGTTCAGCCACTGAGGAGGCTCCAGACGGACCTAAGGAGCCATCCCTGGCCCACACCTCTGCATTTGCCCACAAACAGATGCAAATCTAGGTGGTTGCATTTGTAGCATTCTCCAGAAGGACCACAATTTCCCTGTCAAACAAGGTCAGTCTGGTCCGACTTGTACAGATGAAACTGTTCTGGCTTTTGGTGATTGCAGCTTCCCTTTCTAAATAATTATAACTTAAATGTGCATAGTGCTTTGCTCATTTTTATATATGGGAAACCTCAGGCTCTAAGGGAGGATGTGTCCAAGGCCTGCTGCTTGCGAGTCTGCCGCTCTGCCGGCTGACAGCGTGTTTCCTCCCCAACCTCCCCTTCCATCAGCACTCTCACCTGCTGCAGCATCGGAGGCCCAGCTCGATGACCCCCAGTGTGTCCTTCTCCCCTTTCTCTTCCTGCCGTCCCCCTCCCACTACCGTGGTGACGTCGGCCTTGGTGCAGTCGGACACAGTCTATGGCCGGTGCCCACGAGCCATCCTTCTTCTGTGCAGACCTGGGTTCAGGCACCGGCTCTGCTCTTTGTTTCCACTGCACAGATCAATCATTTCAGAGCTTGGATACATCTGTGAGTCTGTAAATTCCCAACCTTCTCCTCTTCTTGCCCTTAAAATCCTACTCTTTGTTAGGGTCCAGTTCAGGTCACGTCTCCTTTTAAAAACCTTCCCTGCACCCCCTGACCCAAGAGCGAGCTCTCTCTCTAATTTCCCTTGAGAATTATGGACCTCTTTTATCTCCATCAACTTTGTATCACACACAAGGGTCCCAGTGTTTCCCGCCTCCGCCCGAGGAGACTGCAAAGTCCTTGAGGCCTTGGAGTGCTCTCTTCCCTTTTTCACTGCCGGTACGTGGCCTTCTCATTATGTTCCATGATTGGTCCTTTGTTCTTCCTTAGAAATTCCGCCATCCAAAGATAGGCAGCCTGCATCGGGGGGACTTCATCTGGAACCTGAGAAATGTTCCTCTTCTAGAAAAATATATTCATGCCTTGGACCCAAGCAAAAACCGAGAGATGGTGGAGCAGGTGCTCCTACGCTTCAAGGATGAGATCGTGACAAAGTTAAACCATTTTCGAGAATGTGAGTATTCCCTGCTGTCAGAGGAGACTACTCCCTCTCCCCCCCCGCAGAAACAACCCTCCTCACTGTCTAGGGCAGGGAGGGGCTGCCTCACAACCTGTGACGAGCTCTTGGGTTTGGGGACGAGGCCCTGAAACAAAACACACAAGGTCTGCCCAAACAGCTGCTCTTTGCCAAAATCCTTGTGGGTCGCAGGCTCATGGTCATCCTTCCTCCTTCTACCAGTTCAGAGTGCAGCTCCTTCCCTCTCCCTCCTCTGTACGTGATGTTCCCAACCAGGAATCACTGGTTCCTGCAGGCACATGCCCACACGCTTGCTGCCCACACAAAAACCTCCATAGGAAAGCCAATGTCTGCAGCTTTGGGATGCTCCCTCTGCACCATCCCCAGGGAGTTAGAAAGGTCCGGGGCACTGTGGCCAGAGCCATCGTCTGCAGCCAAGCCTTTATGAATTTCCCTTGGCTTCCCTGCCGTCGTGGATACAGTGCCAGGCTCTGCCAGGACCACCCTGGGAGCCTTTCTCACTTGGCAGCAGCTGGCAGGACAGAGGCTTTGTAGTAAGGCCTTTCAGAAGTGAGAGACATCTCTGTGTTATGGTGAGGTACTGAAGTAGGACTTTGGGGGTCAGGTGGAAGGTGCAGCATTCCTTCTTCAGGCCTGCAAAGATCTGCCATTGTGGACACACCTCCTCCGGGCAGATGGAGACCCCTCAGTAACTGAGGAGATGGTTCTGAAGAGAGGCTCTGGCTGAGAAATATACCCTCCTGGTGATGGGCCTGTTTGGAGTTAGTGAGAGTCTTCATTGCCCCCCCCCCCCCCCCGACTTCTTGTCCATTGTCCTGGGACCAGCCTGCTCCTCCATCACTTCCATCTTTTCAATAATGTTTTATAAGGACATTATGTTATTATGTAGCAGTAATTGGGAAGGGTGGAAGATGACATATCTTTTATTCCTTCAATAATGTAAAAGCAAGTAATGTGGAAGGCCTGTGACTCACAGGGAGGTCCTTCAGTAGCAGTCCAGTGCCCCCAGAACCTGGGGATTTTGTCATCTTATTGTGCTCAAAGCACAATTCTGATTCTGATGGAGGGGCCCTCCATTCCCTTTACCACTCTCAGTCAGCCTTTTGCCCCCGGCAGGAGTGATGAGATTTGGAAATGAAATCAAAACTATTCTCTCCTCAGGAAGTTCTGGCATTAAAAATCAATGAATCGCTCATCTTAATTTCCTCTGTGGGTTTTGAATTTCTGTTGAAATAGTGTCTGTTCTTTATTCAAATACAACTCTTTGTGACAGGTTAATTTTTCCCTTTGCTCTTTCAGTGATTGCTCCGACCACCCACACTCCTCTGGTGCCCGTCTCTTGGCTTCACAAAGGCTGAAAGCAGAGAAATCTGCCTCTGTTCTTTCAGAATTCAGGCCTGTGCTTTTGTGTGAAGCAGAGGCGCCTTAAAGAGTTTGGGGCCATTTCATTTTTTGCTGACTTTTCCAATAAATGGTGTGAATGACCTTGGTGACAAAACCAGTGATCTGGGGGGCTTTACCCCCTTTCTGTTGCCCCTGCCTCCTCTCCACAGGTTTCCCTGCTCTCCTTTCAGGCATAAATCACGGAGACCTAAATGGCTACAACATCTTGGTGGAGGCCAGCGGTGAGGCTTCTGGAGACCCAGCGTATCGTGTGTCTGGCATCCTGGACTTTGAGGACATGAGCCACGGCTACTATGTGTTCGAGATAGCCATCACCATCATGTATATGATGATGGAGAGCAAGGACTCCCTGGCTGCGGGGGGCCACGTCCTGGCCGGCTTCGAGAGCGTCATCCCACTGACAGCCGAAGAGAGGGGGGCCCTCTTCTTACTGGTGAGCAGCCGGTTTTCTCAGTCACTTGTGATGTCTGCCTACACGTGCCAGCTCTACCCCGAGAACAAGGACTACCTCATGATCACTGCCAAAACAGGCTGGAGACACTTGCAGAACCTGCTTGAAACCGGTCAGAAGGCCGTGGAGGACATCTGGTTTGAGACCGCCAAGTCCTACAGAGCCGGAGCGCTGTAGAGACACCAGCAGGACAGGCGGGGCGCACCGTTCGATCGAGAGCCGGTGGGACGGGAGGACGGCAGAAAGCCTCCGCAGGCGCCTTCTCAGACCACTTGTGAGCCGTCACTGCCACTAGTCCAACAAGGAGAGCTCCCTTTTCTACGGTGTAAACAGGCCGAGCCTAACTTCCTGTTTCCATACACTGAGACTGAACTAGGTGAAGTGATTAATACTGCTAGTGAACACTTATCTATGGAATTCTCACATAATCCAATTCTCATGAGACTGATGTTAGGAAATATCGGATGAAGCGGAGGGAGCTCGGTGTCTGGCGGCAGCATCTCCTTAAAACACTACTTTGATCACAGATTTCCCCATTCAAAAATCTCCATTAGCTCCCCATTACCCATAGATAAAATCCTGATGTTCCAAGCCCTTCCTAGCTGGACTTCTGAGAGCTCATTCATGTTCTCCATTTCTGTCTTCAAGAACCAACCCTTTAATCTTGTCCACATCTTTCTTCAAAGGATACTTCGCTGAGACATACGAGAAGACCCTTCATCTTCATCTGAAGATATGAGATATCACAGAGGTGGGGTGCCAGTGATGGGAACAATACTGTTCTCTGGGTGTGGAACGTGGAACAGAAAATCCATTTCTTCAATATATTAATGAAATTTGATGAATTTTTCTTCCTCTAAAAAAAATCTGTCATCATTAATTTCTTTATAAACCCCAAGCACTAAATAAATCCTACCTGTATTAAAACTAAAAATAAACAAAGCCATTCCAAGATCTAGAACTTGCGTCTCTGTGATTGATTGAAAAGAAAGTTCCAGCAACTACCTGTCCACTGGAAAAGACCATGATGTTGTTAGAGACGGCTACTATTAAGTGTTCAGTGCTTGCCTTCAGACCTCAGAAATCCGCAAACGCTACACATCAGGGCTTGGTTTATTCTGTTATCTGACCTTAAGAAAGTAATGGAGAAAATGCTAACCATGCTCATTAAATTTTTTAATTTTTTTAGATTTTAGATCTAGATTTTTTCTTTTATTTAATTTTTTATGTATTTTTAGAAATTATAACTTTTTCTCGACAGAGCCCACGTCTGGGTTGGTTTTTACATTGTCCCTTGCACTCGCTTCTGTCCCGACTTTTCCCCTCCCCCCTCCCTCCCTCCCCCCACGGCAAGCAGTCCTACGCATGTTCAGGACGTCACAGGTATCTACCAGCAGCTACGGAGCTGCTCCCACCCGGCTCCTTGGCTCCCTGCAAGCCCTTCCCCGGAAGCCTGCCTCCCGCCTCTTCTAGAGGCGCAGGCTTCTCTTCCCGCTGACCAGGTATCTCTCGGGGAGTTTATACGCTTCCCCCGACGGACTCCCCACAAAGTGTCCACAGGAGTTTCCCGGCCCTGACTGACTGGTCGCTACTACAGACGCGGCGCTGCGGGGGCGCCCGGAGTAAGGGGCTGCGACGCCCCCGTGCGGGAAGCCCAGGGGGAGGGCCCCGCCACACCGCTGACCGCGACCTCGGACCCAGTGGCGCAGCCTCAGTTAACCTGGCGCTGACGCCCCCCTCCGGCCCGCCTGGAGGCTTCCAGGGCCCGGGCCTCGAGCTTAGCGCCCCGAGGGCCCGCCCTCCGACCCGCCTCCGGCGGGGGTCTAAGGCGCCCGGACTGCAGCGCGCCCAGGAGGGGACTCGTTACCACCACTCGGGCGAAAGCGCGAGACAGCGTGCCGGGCCGCAGTCTCCTCCCGGGCGCAGTCCCCGCGCCGCGCGTGGGACGGGAGCGCCTGAGGAGGGGGCGCTCGGTCTCCCCCGCGCCGCGTGCAGCGGCTTCACGCCACGTGCCCGTGCCTGGGGCGGGAAGGTGTATCACGGCGCCCCCCCTTGGGCTCGCCTCCGGGTGGGGGGCGGGGAGAGCAGTCCCTGCTTCCTCTGGGGGCCCCGGTAAGAAGCGAGCCGGATCTCTGCTGCCGCTGGGGAAAGGCCACGAGGCAGAAAGCCACAAGGCGCACCAGGCGGAGGAAGCAAACCTAACGAAGCAGGGAAAGGGAAGGGAGAGCCCACCTGGGCGTCCCGGGGCTGCCCTCGGGAAGTCCGACCCGGTCCCGGGCCGCTCCCCACGTGCTCCCCGCCTCGGATTGGCCCCCGGCACTCTGCGCAGGCGCGGCCCCGCCCCCTACGCCGGCAGTGCGCAGGCGCGAGCGGCCATTTGTAGCGGCGGAACTCGGCCGGCGGCTCGCTGAGGCACGTCCCCGACCCGGCGGAGCGACCCGCGGCGACCCCCGGCACCCTCGGTGAGTGTCCGCCGCCCCTCAGGGCCGGGCGCGGCCGGACCTCTCCGCCCCTCCCGGCCCCACTTGGTTTCCTGGGGTCTCGCGCGCGGCACCATGACGGTGCAGACGCCGCCGCCCCCGGGCCTGACGTCAGCGTCCCTTGGCGGCCACCGTCCGGCCTGCGCTGTGGGGAGGGGGACCCCAGGCGGCCTGCCCGCAGCTGCTCTCCCTGGACCCGAGGTCGCGGGCGGGAGCCGTGTCCTTAGCCTTTGTCACAGTCCCGAGCGGGTCCGTGGGGACCTTCTCGCGTCCGGAGCGCCCGGGCGTGGGGGACCCCGGAGGCCTTCCTGGGCCGGGACGCGCCGCCGTCCCGAGGGGAAGCGGTCCGGCGCCCAGTCTTCTCCGAGCCCGAGCTTCCCCGTCCGTCAGATAGGGCTCGGCAAGTTCGCGCCCCCGTCCGTGCCGAGCTCCGCGGGGCCCAGAGCCCGCCGGCTGCTCCGCCGGTGTTCGGTGCGCGGGGGTAAGGGAGGAAACGGGCCCGGGCCTCCCCCTCCCCAGGGCACAAGCCGGGGTTCCAGTGACCGCCGCGACCCCCGCCCTGCCTCCCCGCGGGCGCAGGCGGCGCCGGGCCCTCTCTGACTGTCTGGGCCGCTGAGAACCTTCGCTTTCGCTTTGTTGTTCGGCTGACACGCCCGAGGGATCTTGGGAGTCCGGCCCTCCTGAGTGTTTCCCCGACTACCCCCCGGGCGGGCGGCGTGTGGGGCTGTGGAGGTGGGGTTGGCCCATCCCCCGAGAGCGGCTCCGAGGGGAGGGGGCAAGAGCAGGTGCTCCCGGCTCTAGCAACGAGGGCTAAAGTTGCAACAAAAGTAACGATGTGGGTGGTGTTTCCTCGTTGGGGACAAGACAGTAATCCTAGCTCCTGCTCTTGCACCCGGAGCCGCTTTTCCCTCCTTTTGCGCCGGAGGAAACGATCTTGGCGGGGCTTGCAGGGTCCCCGTCTGAGGGGCAGAGCCTCGCTCGCCCTCCCCCGGAGCAGCTGGCCTGGGTCTTTTCCTCCTGGAAGCGCCGTAAGTGGGAGGGGACGGACGAAGGGCCCGCGGAAATATAGCCTGAGAATTAGAGTGCAGAATCCCGGCAGGGAACGGTGGCAGAGGGACAGGGCTGGGCCCGAGTCCGGAGGGCTTCGGTCTCAGACACTCAGTAGCAGTGTGCCCGACCCTGGGCAGGCCCCTTAACCCTGTTTGCCGGAGAATCCCCAACTGTGAAGTGAGAATTACAGCATCTGTCTCCCAGGCATGTAGTGAGGATCAGATGAGGCATTTGTGAAACAGTCCGGAGTAGGTCAGTTAATGTTTCCTCTCCTTGCTCCCATTGCTAATTTCTTAAAAACTCTCTTCTAGTTTTGGTCAGTAAAATAGTTTGATAAAGCTGCTGTGCTTTTTTTTTTGCCCTGTAATATTTTTAAGTGGGGAAAAAAAACAGACATTTGTTATCAATTACTGTCATTAAGAAAAGCTCTTGTAACATTTTTTAAATGCCTGGAAAACTGCCAATGTTTTCTCTTAGTAATAGATTTGTTATCACAATGTTTTCTCTTAGTAATAGACTTGTTTTATTTTTCTAGGACTAATATAAAATACAGGAAACATGGTAAGTTACGGACATGCCAGTACTAGCTTCACGGTGGTATTGGTGACAAAGAGCACTGCTTGTCATGCCTCTGGAGCTTGGGAAAACGAAAATGGGTAGAAAACAATTGGGGGAAGTAATCCTAAGATTTTTAAACTATTAACTTTATTTAGTATGCATGTAGTACTTAGGTTTGGTGGGGGTGGGTTAGGAGGAGTTTGCAAATTTATACACATGCTTTTGGAAAGGCAAAATTTCACTGCATATTTCTTTCACAGTCTCGAAGATATGACTCGAGGACCACTATATTTTCACCAGAAGGTAAGTAGAAATTCTTTAGCTTTTCTAAAATCATAGTGAGGAAGAACTGTTCACTGTTCTTTTTAAAACTGTTTAACATTCTCAAAAATAGCTAAGCTTCCTGTCAGAAATAGAACTTTCTGGTAATATGTTTTCCAGATTGATGTAATATTCTGCACAGAAAAGCCAAGGCGTCATCCATAACTTGGTGTTGTTACTGACCCTGTGCTTTCTTTTGTGTCTCTTTGTCAGCAGTGACAAGAAAGTTTCCTTATTGGTTCTATTTTACAGGTCGCTTGTATCAGGTAGAATATGCCATGGAAGCTATTGGACACGCAGGCACCTGCTTGGGAATTTTAGCAAATGATGGTGTTTTGCTAGCTGCAGAGAGACGAAACATTCACAAGCTTCTGGATGAAGTCTTTTTTTCAGAGAAGATTTACAAACTCAATGAGTAAGTGAGATCTCTGAGAAGGAAGGCTCATTGTATAGAATGCCTGTGACAGGGTAGTCTCCAAGTCCTGGAAAAATGTAGTTGAGTAATATATAGTAAGTGAGGCTTTAAGGCACCTCCTTATACTGCTCTTACTATTTTTTATCCAGAGTTAAGGTCAGGTTCTAGTCTATTGAGCTCATTCTTCAGCACTAACAGGCACTTAATATATATTTGTTAATGATTTGTTCTTAATGACGATTCTCACATCAGATAAAAAGCCAGTGGGAAGCTATCTTAGGAATTTTTAGAAGCCCCTTCCTCCCTCCCCCCGCCCCCTTATTTATGGTCAGGCTCTGATTTCTTACATATAAGATCTCTTGGAGTGGAATACAGATTGGTAGCTTGCTGGCAACTTACGGTCTTAGAGTTGATGGGGGCGTGTAGACATGGTGTGATCCACAGCCATCCAGTCACTTTGTGCCTCAGGCAGGACCTGATCAATGTCTTTGGCCCTTGGTCCGATATAGTCACACTGCCTTTCTTTTATGAGATGAAGATTTTCTCTTTCCCTGTCACATTACAAGCAGCTCTTTCCCATGTGTCCCCAAGTGACAGCCTGAAAAGGAAGAAAAACTTGGGGTGGAACTGCCTGTGGCCTTGATAAAGGGCTACTACCAGATGTTGACATAGCTGTGATGTAGGAGCAGGAAAGCCAAGTGTACTCTGACCTCACCCCAGCTTAACTGTGGTGCACCGTGGGCCCTTTCCCTAAAATTCTCCCACTCTAAAATGGTTTACATGATTTCCAAGATCCCTTTCAATTATAATATTCCATAAAACCCCAAAGGGAGTTCCTTCCCATGACAGGTCTGTGGCTTGAATCTAGTTGCCAGTTGGATAACTTTCCTTTCATATGATAAGAGGAGTAAATGACATAGAATTGAGGATGTCCAGCCCCAAAGAGTACTTAACTAATCTACACAAAGTAAAAAAATAAAGTCCATTTTTTCTCTCTCATCCCATATTCTTTGAGACTATAAATTTATTCATATATACATAGCCACATAAACTTGCATACATACATCAACATAAGTTTTATTGTTACCTGTATTCCCCCATTCAACATAAAGCATTTGTCATACAGTGGAATGCAGAAGTATTTAAATGCTGCATTGGGCTTAAGTGTTGGGAATATAAATAGAAATGTGAGATAGTTTCTCTTCTCAAGGAGCACACATTCTAATTAAATGAGACAATACATAAAAGAGTTCATGTATAGAAAGGATCTTATTAGAGGGGAGATGACAGTGCCAGAGTTTGGAAAGTGCACCAGCAAGATGAGTGATCTTGCTTCTCCCTCTTCCCAGAATTTTTGTGGTAGGGAACTCCCTCCCCATTGAAGAGATATGAGTGGCTGGTCCAGTTGGCACGCAAGGCCCTGGAGGGCCATGAAAATGGACTGTGGAGAAAGGGGAAAAATGATGTTGGACTCTGGCCAACTTGGGACAGATGGGAAGGAGTCCCTCAACTGAACAGGAATAATATGGTTGAATTTTCCAAAATGAAATGTTGTTTCAAAGTCTTTTGCCATGACAAAGATAAAGTTTTTGTAATTTCTTTTATATGTTGATGTTCTGAAACACATTTTGGACAGCTAGAAATACATTGAAAAATAATAGATGGCAATCAACTTTGTCATCAAATTAAAATGCAGTATTTTTTCACATACACAAATATTTAGTGCTTAATAATTTCCTATATTCTCTCTAGGAATTTTCACTGAATATCTATGATAAAACCTTCTTTTGTTTTTTCCTTCAGGGATATGGCTTGCAGTGTGGCAGGCATAACTTCTGATGCTAATGTTTTAACTAACGAACTGAGGCTCATTGCTCAAAGGTAGGTTCATAGGTTCCTTAAAGGAGGAGAACACTCAGGGAGAACTTATCCGTGGCCCATGTGGGTGTGTGTCATTGAAAGTCACTGAAAAGATCTTCCCTCCAAAAAGAGCTGTTACTGCTACTTTAAAAACTTTATGGATCTTGCCGAGTTCTGATCTATTAAGATAAACAGACCATTGACAATCACAGAACTGTATAGAAGATTCATAATTTCATCATTAGATATGCATAGACCAAAGCCAATCCAGTGCTTGTGTGTGTATGTATGTATGTGTGTGTTAAGAAATAATAGTATTATTTATGCCATAAAAGGGGCATTGTGATACGTGTGATATATTGGAACTTTTCTCCTGTTAATGGTGGCTGACATTATATAGCACTTTAAGGTTTAAAAAGCCTTTTGTGTTTTTTTTTGTTTTTTTTTTTAACAACAACCTTAAAAGTTAGGGAACATTATTAATCCTCATTTTATGGATGAGGAAAGAGAGGCAAAGTAAATTCCCCAGGCTCACGTGGCAGGTGTGTGACAAAGTATTTGAAGTCAGGTCTTCCTGAACCCGAGTCCACTGTTCTCTCCATGACCCCACCTATATGCATGCCTTAATCTAATAGCAGGTTTGTGTATCCCAGTGGTAAATAATTCTATCTCTTTACAGCTCTCTTCACTGGCCATTTCTTCCTTTAATATATAATTGTAATATTTGGAAACATGTTAGGAATGCCTCTGTTGACTTGATTCCTCCATATGACCATTGACTTGTGTAGTATGTCTCCGTGCAGTAGAGCGAAATGGTTTTGTTTAAAGTATTAATATGTCCATTTTTTTGCATACTAGGTACCTATTACAATATCAAGAACCTATTCCTTGTGAGCAACTGGTTACAGCACTGTGTGATATCAAACAAGCTTATACACAATTTGGAGGTACTGATTATTGATCACTTGAAAGCTACCTAAAAATATTAAAACATAAAAGCTTATGAAGGAGAAACTACTTTTTAGACAGTAAAAGAAGTTGTAAATTATGTATATTAACATCTCAGGTAGTCTTGCTTTTTAACCTGCCTCTTGCAGGAAGAGAATTCTAGTTTATATTTACATAATAATGCCACTTAAAACCAAGCCTTTGTATCATTATTCTGTTTTGTAACTAGGTAGTTGGAAGAAAGTAGTATTTATGGTAGAGCTGATCAACAGTTTAGGAAAATTTTAGTTTGCAGAAAAGGGTTTGGTAATAAGTTTAATGACCACTATGTGGATTCTACTTTACTTTGCTAATACTGATCTATTTTCCATAGGAAAACGCCCTTTTGGTGTTTCACTGCTATACATTGGCTGGGATAAACATTATGGGTTCCAGCTATATCAGAGTGACCCCAGTGGAAATTATGGAGGCTGGAAAGCCACTTGCATTGGGAACAATAGTGCGGTAAGTGCTTCTAATTGGGGAAATGTAGAACTCCACCTGGAGAAGGTAGCAGGGAGTTGTGGAAAGAGAGCTTGCCTTCTTGTTCCCTGTTGTAATCTGGGCTTAGTCTGGAGTCAGTGCACCTCAGCTTCCTCTGTGGGGGATGAATCCCTAGGTCATGGGGAGGAAGGTTCTCCTGAGCTAGTGCTCGTCCCCTGACCTGGTGTGTACACTTCAAGAACTTTCTCCAGAAGCTTCAGGGAATTCTGGGCAGTGATCAATTCCTTTGTCTCTTCTAGGCAGCAGTGTCGATGTTAAAGCAAGACTACAAGGAAGGCGGGATGACTCTGAAGTCGGCCCTTGCATTAGCAATCAAAGTGTTAAACAAAACCATGGATGTTAGTAAACTTTCTGCAGAAAAAGGTACCCTGTGCTTGTCCTCTCCTTGTCCTCCAGGCTGAGTGTCTGCTGCTGACAGCTCCCAGCTCAGTTCAGAGGATTGGATGAGTTTATTCTCTTGTGTAGTTAGGGGAAAACTGCTTGTTCTGGGCAGAGCCATAGTCCTGGGGGTTGTAGGGAGCCTCTGGCTGGCCAGCAGCTCAGCAGGAAACCCAGCAGGGTTTCAGCAGTCAGGGCTAGGTACTGCCATGTCTGTAGTCTGAAGGATTGTCATATCTTAACTAGTTCTTAGAAATAAAATTTTATGTGAGAGGCATAAAGTAAGGGTAATGTGAAGCTCAAGATCAAGTATTGTGTTGAGGCGATGGGGGCTTCACAGAAAATTGGAGTTGGATAAGAATTTAATAAGTGAAGAAAGGAGTTTTGGCAAGGTTGGCTTTAGCTTCAGCCTTTAAACTTGCAAAAACTTCCTTGGAAAATGGGGTGACTTTCCTCCTGGACTTTTGTCATTTATGGTTATTTTTGTTAGCCTTTTGAAGGAAAATGGGACAGTAAAGAGATGTGGATGTGGTGGCAGGAGTTCTGTAAAATGGGGACAGTGTTATTTCTAGTAATTAGCCCATAGATCTAAATGTAACTTACTATGGATTCAAAGCCATCACTAAAATCTACCACCACCATCTCATTGGGTCAGGGAGGTGCCCAGAAACCCTAAGACTACAAAAGAGAGAAGATAGCTTTACAGCAGTGAGGTGGTACGATACTGCAGTGGTTAGAGCACCGGGTCTGGAGTCAGGAAGATTTAATTTCCTGAATGCAAATCCTGCCTTCGACACTGACTAGCCTTGTGACCCATGACAAGTGATGTCACCCTGTCTGCCTCAGTTTCCCCATCTGTAAAATGAGCTGGAGAAGAAACATGACAAGCCACTCTTGCCTCTCTGCCAAATGGGGTCACAGAGTCAGACACGGCTGAAATAACTCAGCAACCACAGCAAATAGAACTTTGGGTGGGCCCCTCAAGCTCGAAGGTTCCTGTTTCTGTCTACGAACCAGCCTTGTTGCTTCCCAGGGACAGGGTTTCTGCCCAGAGCAGCTCTTGAAGCCTCATACTGAAGAGTTGGGATTGTGCCCCTTCAGTGAAATCACAGGCTCTTTGAAATACCAATTAAAAAACAACTTTTTTCATACTTTCATGGTTCAATTGGATTAGAATTTAGCGCCTCGAGTTGTTAAATGTGCCGTATTATTCTTGTCTCCTTCCCCCCACTGTGCATTCCCACCTTCATTTACTTCCCAAGAAGGTACATGAGAGTAGGAAGGCCTTGATGTGAAAATGGACAGGCCCAGAGAAGCCGTAGTGCAGCTTGAGAGAGAGCAAGGAAGGAGCCCTGCCTACATTGGGGACCAGAAGGCCTGGATTTCAGTCCCGGCCCTAGTTAACTGAGCCTCCTTCCTTAGCTCTAAGGTGTGTGTGCTCTTAGGTAAGAGTCCTTAAACATGTATGATGTCTTAGGTCACTTCTGGCTCCAAGTCTGAGGTCCTCAGGGAAGTTCTGGTGGCCCCTATAGCCCAGCACATCGCAGAATATCTAGATCTGAGGGGGGCTCACTGTGGCTGGTCCACTCTGGATTGGCCCAGGTCACGGGAGGCTGCCTTCAAGAGCTTGGGCTCCCTAGGCTTGGGGGGTGAGGAGTGGAGGGAAGTGACTGGAGTACATAGATCTTGTGTGGCCAGCACCCTACTTGTACATGTAGAGAAGACATGGGGAGTGGGGCTTAAGTAGCCTTTACAGCACTGAGAACTGCTTGGAAAGGGCGGTCTTGATGGTATTTTCTTGCTTTGGATAAACATTCTTTTATTTTGTTTATAGTTGAAATCGCAACATTAACAAGAGAAAATGGAAAGACGACAATAAGAGTTTTAAAACAGAAAGAAGTGGAACAATTGATTAAGAAACATGAAGAGGAAGAAGCAAAAGCAGAACGGGAGAAGAAGGAAAAAGAACAGAAAGAAAAGGATAAATAAATAGAATCTGAAATCAGGATTTCTTTTTTAAATAAATAACCTTAGGGTTCCTTTTCAGCTTAAAAAGCTGCTCTTAAAATTCCACAAGGAAGAAGCCTCAGCCAGGTTTTTCTTAGTATCTTCGGTGAGGAAATAGGACATTACTTACTGGATGGGGTCCTTGTCATTTCTGTGCTCCTCAGTACTTTACTGTAATGATGATTATTCCTCACGGACATCTTATGTCTGCTTTTTGAATAAAACTTGGAAACAATGGGAACTGTGTGTTTATTCCAGCTTTTAGCTGAGTGCCATTAAGGGAGACCTCTCTATCTGCCTTCTGAAGAGACAGTGTAGTGGTAGGAGAATATCCGACTGGTTGCTGAGCAAGAACCAGAGAGTTATGTGCATCTGGGTAGGGGCCGGTTTCAGAGCAGTCACAGCAGGAATCCAGGAGAACTGGTGGGGCTGAAGATGGAAATGAGGCGTGTCTGGGGTCAGGGTGGCTCGGCCACCAGCTAGTTAAGGAGCCGGGCCTGAGCTCTCAGGTTTCTGACCTTCGCTGTAGAACCCATTAGAAACCAGACTCCTTCCTTGTCCCTCTTAATCCGTTCCTTGGAGCTCGCCATTACCTCCTCTTGTCTGTTATATCGAAGTTGTCTGTGACTCCCCTCCCTCCCCTGCCCCTTGTGTCTGTTAACAAGGCTTTCCTAGCATGTTTAATTTGGGGGTGACTTCATTACCCCCCTCCCCCCAGGTGATCTTGTATAACAGAGTCCCACTGACTGGAGGCTGGAAGCTTTCCCATATGTTGAGGCCAGCTCTGCATCTCTGACTTGCCTTGAATCCTAAATCTGCCTTTGGAAGGCTCTTCGTACTGTGCGGGGCTGGTCCTCACACAGCTCACCTGGCCTGGCCAGCCAGGATCCTGTACCTCGGGGTACAGCCCATGCCGCCCTGAAGGTCCTCAGCACTCCTGCCTGTTCTGCCCCGAGGCGCAGCCCAAGTCTCACCTCCCCGTGTCTGGGGCATCCTCCCTGATCACAGATGGTGGGAGATTTGGAGATAGAAGAAACCTCAGGTCATTGAGGTTATGGGTCATTTAGTTCAACCAGCTCAAAGGGCTGCTGTGGACATGCTGGGAATAGGAAGGCCTGGCCTCCAGGGCTTTTTGTTCTAACCTAGAGAGGCCCAAAGGAGGATAATTGGTGTCGAAAATCTATTAAAATTATCTAGAAGCTAGGGGAGACGGGGAAGGGTCCCTGGCGGGAGAGCTTGTTTGTCTGGGACGTGAAAGACTCCTGGGATTCCCTGAGGGAAGGTCTTTGAGGGGCGATCTGCGGGAAGGCACAATGCCGAAATGTTGGAGAATGAGGGGCTGGGGGGCCCCTCAGTCAAGGGGACAGCACGGCGAACCTGACGCAGCCGGAGCACCCGGCTATGGGAGAGCTCAGGGTGGACTGCAGTGGTCAAGGAAGGCTTCTGGCCAGATGTTGGAGCTAGGCTTCCCGGGGTAGTTAGATGGACAAAGAGAGTAGGAGGGAGGACATTACAGGTGGGAAAAACGGGATCAACAGAAACAGCCCATTCTGGTGAACACTGCTCATCAGTGGAGGAAGGCTTGGAGAGGACGCCCCTCGGGCCTGTGCATCATCCACACCCGGCACCCACCCCAGGACTCGGGGGTCCCGTTGGACCCACCCAAAGAGGGCAATTCTCTGGCTTTGACCCAAGGTCTTCCTGGTCCCTACGAGCAGAGCTGGGCCCTGAATCCAGGCCAGTTCCAGATCCCTGGCTCCTTCCATGTCTCCCTGCTTCCCTCTGCTGGCCTCTCCTTTTATACATGACACCGGCCCAGACGGGTGAGAACACTTACTCAGTGTCATCCAGAGACCCCGGGTTCAAGCCTCTGACCTCTGCCTCCAAGTCCAGTCTTTGCAATCTCTCCGGCCAGATGGAGCTCCTTCAGGCCAAGGATATAATTTTAATTTAATTTTAATATTTAATAATATTTTATTATCTTTTTATTTTCTAAATTGATGCAGAGTTTTCAACACTCACTTTGCAAAACCTTATGTTCCAATTTTTTCTCTCTCCCTTCCCCTCCTCCCTAGACAGCAAATAATCCAATATGGGTTAAATGGGTGCAATTCTTCTAAACATATTTCCATATTAGTCATGCTGTGCAAGAAAAATCAGATCAAAGGGGGGATAAAATGAGAGAGAAAACTAAGCCAACAAACAACAAAAACAGTGAAAATGCTTTGATCCACATTCAGTCTCTGTGGTTCTCTCTCTTCTTTCCCAAGTCTATTGGAATTAAGGAACGTAAAATTTTCATGGGGAAAGTCTACACCAAAAAGGAACCTGAGGAGGGGTCAGAGTTGGGGGAAAAGAAAGTTCCCTGGTGTGGGACATGATGGAGGAATCCTGATTGATTGAGAAGGGAAGAGATGGAAGAGCTGGGTGCCTCCTTAATGAGGTTCTGGAGGGAGCCAGTGGCCGAGGATACTTCCAGGGTGTGCATATGGGAGCCAAGTGATCTTCCAGGCCGGAGTATTCTGGGGTAATGGAGGAGTCTGGATTGCAGCCTAGTGAGAAAGGAAGCTTGGGTTCTACTAAAACAAACTAGCTTCTCCCCAAAGCAAGAGCAAGGAATGGAGCTGACACTATACAGATATTTCTTTGCATTTTCCTTGCTGAAGTTTTCTCATTTGGAGATAGACAACTTCTATGGTAAATGTATTTTTTTTTTGTCCTTCCCCTGAGATTGCCATAAATAAAAGCTTATATTTACATTGTACTTTTCACATACATATACATACAATATGCTATATATATACATTAATATATATACATTGATATACATAATACATTATATATCAATGTATATGTATTATATTGTATGTCTATATGTATGTGAAAAGTACAATAGAAAAGTACACACAGATACCTATGTGTACACATATATAGAAATAATGCTGAGCCACATGATTTTAGCACCAAGGTGGAGCTAGTGCACAGAGACGAGCTTGGAATCAGGAAAGCTCATCTTCCTCAGTTCAAATTGGGCCTCAGATACGTACTATATGTGTGACCCTGGACAAGTCACTTAATCTCGTTTGCCTCAGTTTCCGCATATATTAAATAAATAGGAGAAGAAAAAGTATCTTCACCAAGAAAACCCCAAATGGGAAAGAAAGAGTTAGACATGATGGAACAAAACAAAAGAAAACAAAAAAAAAGTTGTATTTTTTTAAAAAAGAAACTAACATTTTTTGACTATACCAATAATATTATCACTTTAAAGAAAGAAATTGAGGTACTGAAGCCACTGTGAGTGGTCAAAAGTTTACACCAATATCCAGAGAACTGAACATCCAGGTTTCCTGATTTACACAAACTTAAATACATCTCAGAAATAAGACAGATTTAAAATATGTTTCATCAATCTTTCGTTACTTTTTGCTTTCTTCTTAATGTTACATTGATATAATGCTTTCAAAACACTTTAAAATATTATCTAATTTTATCCTCACAGTAATTATGAGAGGTAGGTGCTATTATTACGCCCATTTTACAGATGGAGAAACTAAGATAGACAGTGATTGAGTGACTTGTCCAAGATTACTCAGCTAGTTAAAGGTTTAAGGTTGAATTTGAACTCAGGTGACTTGCTGACTTCAGCTCCAATAGTCTCCCTATGGTGCCGCCTATTTGTCCCTTAGTTGTATTATAGTTTTTGTATATTTAGTCACTGCAAGACTGTAAATTCCTTGATGGCAAAGTATATGTATTCTGTTCAGTTCCACAAATATTTATTAAACCTTATTCAACTTCATATCCTCAAAACCAAAACTTAGTAGATGCTTAATAAATGTATTGTTGAATTAAATTTCTCTTTATGTACTTTTAGAACCAGAGAGTCAAAATAGGAAGGAAGATTTTTATTTAGAATAGGAAAGTGTAGCTTTGTGAGATTGTGACTTTTTACCCCTAGAACTATGCAAGCAAAGGATGCTTGACTACTGGCCGAGGAAGTTGTAGAGGGGATTATAAGACTGAGCCCCTTCTCATCCAAAAGACTTTTTCTATTCTATTGAGACAGACTGGAATGATATGGAAAAGTGATTTCACGGTGCTCATTCTTCCTGGAAGCTTGCTTTTTATATATTTCCTATGAACAGAGGCTGAATCTGCAATGAGGTGAAATAATTAGTAAAATATTCTTTCAAGATTTAACTTTTATCATTGTCCTCTCCTTTCCATCCTTCTCTTTGTGGGGTTTGTGGGGAAACACCTTCTCTGATTTCAGGAAATTGTACTTGTTCACTTTCCCTCTCCCAACTTGGAAAATCTCTAATCTTCTCCTCCAATAAGAAACCTAATGATTACCTAATGTTTTTCTCCTGATTAATTGTCTCCTTGTAATTAATTGTTCTTATTTGATTAATTGTTTTTAATGTAGAAAAGTTTGTCTCCCCCTGTACTGGGGTTCAGTGCCAAGGATGAGGAAGGTTACTGGTCCTGATTTGTTGGGCAATCACCATGCATTACTAAATAAATCTATATACTGAGAAGCTTGAATCTTCATATCCTCATTTCATCTTTTACCCGCTATAGTCTCTCTTCAGAGAGTATTATTATCCTGTGGAATCATTAATGACTACTGTGTTGATCCAGTTCTTAAATCTTTCAAAATTGTCAATTTTTACAATACTGTTGCTATATTATAAATTGTTCTCCTGGTTCTGCTCACTTAATTCTATATCAAAGTGAAGTTCAAGTGATGCTTGATCCCTTCATCTTTTCCCCATTTTTATAGATTTCTATCTATGTCCCCTAATTATGTGGGATAAGTTCCTCCCAACATCCATTCCCTTTCCTTCCCTAAGCTATTCTTTCTCCATCATTTCTTTTCCTCTTTTAACATTAGCAGATCATAACAAAACAAACTATAACCTAACAAAGATAACAGCCCTGACCTCCATCGTAAACAACTTCTTCTATGACCCCTGCTGACTTTATATTTCTTCTTCCTCCCGATTAGAATACAAACACAAATAGCAATTTTTTTCCAATTGCTAGCTTGTGTTTATTTTTCTTATGTTTCTATTTATAACTGTGTTGAATATTTTTCCCTTGAAAGATACATTCAGTTTTTCTGGGTAAGAAAAACCGATTGTAATTCTGCTTTTTGGAATGTTGAATTCCATGCTCTCTGTTTCTTTACTTTTATAGTTGTCAGATCTTGCGTGATCCCACCTGATTTTCTTTTTGGCAGTTTATAGTAGTTTTTCTTTGACCTGGAAGCTCTGAGTTTTGGCTATGACATCCCTAGGGTTTTTCACTGAGAAACTAATCAATTCTTTCTACTTTCACTTAGCCCTTTGGTTCTAAGAAATCTGGGCAGTTTTCCTTCATTATTTCTTGAAATATCATATCCAGACACTTTCTTTTTTTTTTGGCTGAGGCAATTAGGGTTAAGTGACTCACTCAGGGTCACACAGGTAGGAAGTGTTAAGTGCCTAAGGCCAGATTTGAACTCCTCATATCTTCCTAACTTCAGGGCTGGTGTTCTATCTACTGCACCAACTAGCTGCCCCTCAGACACTTTTTATAGTCATAGTTTTTAGGTATTCTTAAATGATCTTTTCTTGATTTGTTTTCCAGGTCAGTTGGTTTTGAAATGAGATATCTTATTTTTTGGTCTAATTTCTAATCTTTTGATTTTATTTTAATATTTCTTGTTCTCTCTAGGAGTCAGTAACTTTAGTTTGGTCCATTCTAATTTTCAGCATAAACTTTTGTATCTTTGTGTGAAGTCGTTATTTTCCTTCCCAGAACTTTCCTCTGGAATTCTCACTGTCATTCCAGTTCTTTCCTCTATCATACTCATTTGTTTTATAATACCCCTTTAATTTTTTTTTAAGTTTGCATCATTTCCTCTCAAAAGTCTAGTTGGTTTTAGGACCAAAATGTATTTTTGTTTGAGATTTTGCCTGTAAAATTTTCAATTATTCTCCTCTTCTGGATCGTGTTCATGCGAGTTTATCTTTTCTCATCCATGAAGCACACGTCTTGTCTGGGTAACCAGCTGTTGCTGACCAGGGGACCTTTTGGACCTGAGACCATGAGTGTGACCCAGCTGGGAGACCTTCTTGTGCTTGCTGTGTTCCTGCATAAAGGACCAATGTCCATGATGTGCTCTAGGTGACCCCTCCTTGGGGGCCTCTGAGTCAGTGCTGAGTCTGTATTCCAGACCTTTAGGCCAGGGCTGGGGCTGTCTATGGTCAGCTATGGGAATCCCCACCCTGCCCTGAGCCTGTGATCCCAGCCCACCCGTTACTCACAGTTCCAACCCTGGTCACTTGTATAGGGGTTGAATTTGTGATCTTGGGTTGCAAAGAAACCTTAGTTTCTCTTTCAGTTTCCCACTCCCTATCACATGCAGGGCATTCTTCTGGGAACATGTTGGGGTAATCGTGAGGTTGGCTGGGTTGTGCTATCCCCCCCACTTGGTCGTTTTAACTTGTCTCCTCTCCATCACCCTCCACCTGGACTATGGCAATAACATCCCAACTGCTCTCATTGTTCCCCCTGCATCGTCACTTTGTCCAATCTGTTCTCCCAAATTACTGGGAGCTGGCTCCGGCACACACTAATAGCCCCTCTCTGTTAGATAGAGGCCAGGTTCCTCTGGGAGTGAACTCAGGCTGGATCCAGAGCAAGTGGGGCTCTCAGTGAGGGACAAAGTGGGCTCCGTGTCCCAGCATCCTGTGTCCAACAGCAATCTCATAATAGGTCAAATTGTAAAATCAAAATAAAGAAGTTTGGTTTCTTGGGTTGAGCTTTCTTATTACTGGCTAGGATTTGGCATAAATTATTCTCCTCTTGTGATTTACTTGTTTTTTCCCTCCCACAATTAGATTTCTCTAGCAATCACTGGATCTGTAATGGGAAACTTGGCAGCAATAAAGATTGAGCCTGTTTTTATTTCTGGTCATTTGCTGCAAGAGAGATTGTTGTTATTGCTCTAGCATGGCTTAGGGATGGCACGTGTGATGAACGGGTTCTGGGGCAGCTGGGTGATATACTTCTCTGTCCAGAGATGCCATTGAACCTTATTTTGTGGGGCTGGGTTTTGTTATTGAAAACTAATAAAAAAAACAAATTAGTTTCCTTTCTTAGAGCTGTCCAGATGAAAATATTGGCAAGTTCTTTAACATTTTGATTGCTGTGGCCATTCCTATTGTAACAACTCTACTGGGCTTTTTATAGGGCCTTTTGGATTTGAAAATTCTTCAAAATATTCACTTCTTTGTTTCTTTGCTTGGTGAAAAAAACACATTTCTTTTTTTGCTTTGTAAGTATACACCTTTTATTCCCAGGAGCTCGAATGTCACCTAGCTATGCCCTCTCCTCTTTCAGAACTCTTAACTGGCAAGGTCCACTCATAAACTGTAAACATACTCTAGACCTTCCTCTAGGTCACACCATTGTATCAGGAGTAATGGAACATAGAGGCTGGTCATTAGTATGTTCTCTCAATCAATCTCCCTCCTTCCTTCCCTCCTCTCTGTCTCTCTGTCTCTCTTTCTCTCTCTCTCTCTGTCTCTCTCTCTCTGTCTCTCTCTCTGTCTCTCTGTCTCTGTCTCTGTCTGTCTCTCTCTCTTTCCTCCTCTCTCTTTCCTTCTCTCTCTCTCTCTCCCCTTCTTTCTTCTCTCTCTCCCTCTTTCTCTTCTTTCCCTCCCTCCCCCATCCCTCCCTCCCCCTCTCCTCAATCCTTCTCTTTCTCTCTCCTCCTTCATCCCTATCTTTTGTTCCTATACCATCTTCGTGTCCACACAGATTTTTCTTCTTCTTCCACCCCCCTGTTCTGCTCTTCTCTGTACCTGCTGACAGCCTCTATGCTGCTTCCTCTGGACTGCTCTTATCCTGGCTTGCAGCCAGCTCATGCCCACTATGTACCCTTTGGGTAACTTTTATTTTGAATTTTTTAAAGAGTGGTATTACATTGCTTACAGCCTCATTAAGAGAAGATTGTTGTTATTTTTACTGAGAGAGAGACAGAGATAGAGAGACAGAGAGAGAGACAGAGAGAGAAAGACGAGAGAGAGAGAGAGAGAGAGAGAGAGAGAGAGAGAGAGAGAAAGGTCTGTGGTACAGGGGAAAAACTGATCTCATGAAAAGCATTCACAATTCTTTCCTTAAATTAACCCTTTTGATTGGGTGTTCCTCTTGCAGGTCTCTGACCTCACACAGAATTTATTCTTTAAGCAGCACCTTGAGATAGACATTAGGAATAGGGGTAGCAAAGTTCTTCAATCCTCCCAGTTTAGCTCAGTTGACCCCATTACACAAAGCAAATAGCATCACTGGGTGAATGACATGAGACTGCAATGCACGCTCCCAGTGAACTCCATTTATTTCTGACTTGGGATGTAATGTCATCTGGCCTGATTCTCTTCCCATGTGCCCTATTTTACTCCAAACTCTTTTTGATACTATCAGGAGAATGGGCTGTGGGATAATGTGGCTGGAGGCCCACCTGGAAGCCAGAGAGACCTGGTGCAGAGTTCTATCTCTGTCTAACACTTCTTGGCTTGTGATCCTGACAAGTTACTTAACCTTTGGGCAATTTTCTAAGACTCTAAATTGCAAAGGAGGTGCTGACCCAAATTAGTCGATGGAAGGGTGAGTGAGTCTGACAATGTTTGCTGGTTTCCACACTCTTAGTCCTCCACTTCTGCAAAGAAATGATGTGGGGGATATTTTTTCATCTCCTCTTTATAATGAGTAACCCAGGCTAAGGCAATAGGTGGTGCAGTGAATAGAGCACTGGGCTTGGAATCAGGAAGATCTGAATTCAAATCTGACCTCGAGCCATTTATTGGGTGGGTGATGCTGGTGAACTCACTTAATCTCATTTACCTCATCTGTAAATTGAGCTAAAGAAGGAAACAGCAAACTACTCCAAGGATCTTTGCCAAGACCCCACAAAGAGTTGGGGACACAATTACAATGACTGGACAGCAATAGACCATTATAATTGGAATTCAATCTTCTGCTTGTTGTTTCCATTCATATTACTTAGTCATTATGTATGCTCTTTTCCTGGTTACTTCACTTTGCATCGGTTCAAAAAAGTCTTGCTTGCTTCTCTGAATTCTTCATATTAGTCCATCACAATTAGTTTAACCATTCTCCAGTTAATGGGAATTGACTTTCTTTTCAGTTCTTTGCTGGCACAAAAAAGTACTGCTGAATATCTTGGTGCCCAGTGGAACCTCCCTTTCTATCTTGGACCTCCTTGTTGAAATAGATGCAATATTTGCATTTATAAAAAAATTTTAAAATTATTCCCTATTATATTTCTTTGTTTTCTTCCTTTCTTCTATATTACACCCTGGAATGGTTACTTACCTTCCAAGGCCTACCTTGTGGGGAGGAATCAGTCCTTGAGGACCTTAGCTTCTATCTGGAGAATAATAAACATGACCCTGAAAGGGCAGACCTTCTGCTTCTCCAAGAGGCAGATTCCTCTTGGGATAATTTTCCCTCCTGCCATGTCGCTAACCATCTTGGCCCAACACCCTAGCACCTTGTCTAGAATATCCGCCATCCGTCTCTGCCATATCTATCCCCTCTGAGCTCCCGGACCCTTGATTTATGTTGGTTCCCGTCCTGCTCCTACCCACTCTTGGCTCTCTCCAATGAATCCCTACACTCCCCACTGGTTTTACCAATGGCCAACGCCGGTTCTACTTGCAATAGTGGACTGGCTACCTGAAGGCTGTTAACCACAGGCCTGTAGTGCCACCTGGTGGTTAAATGCCTCAAGGTGAGCCACCCTCTGGCGAGAGTCCTCCAAGGTATTCTTGTTCCCTCCCTCTTCCCTTCATGCATTTGTTTTTTCACATGAGCAACCGCTCAGATGAACGATATTCTTGTTCATCTCTACTTGTGCGTTGGAAATTTTCAATGAACAATCAATGCTTTGCTCCGCCATAATATTGCTATCATTGATACCAGTGGTTCTCAAAGTATGGTCTAGAGAATCCTGGGGGTCTCTGAAACCCTTTTAGAGGGTCTACAAATTCAAAAATAGTTTTTATTTCCAATCTGGCAAATGTCTATAAATATAACCCAGATAAACCAAAACGCTTTGGAGAGATCCTCAATAATTTTTAATAGGATAAAGATACTGAAAACAAAAGTTTGAGAATCACTGATTTATGCCATTAATGACAAGTAATCAGTCCCCAAGATGATCTGTAGGGCAAGCGCTTTATTACCTCCATTTTGGGAGACTGTGCCCAGGATCACACAAATCAGTCCCAAATCCCAGCCTCCGCGCTGCACCGAATGATGCTCGGGAGACTGGAAGCCCCCTGAGGGCGGGCTGGTCCTGGGACGTAAGGGACTACGTGGTCATTGCTCGTACTCCCAGTGCAAAGCACAGAGGTTTAACAGATGCTAAATTAAATCGATCGGACGAAAGGAAGGGGTGCTAGGCTCGTCGAGCCTTCAGGAGCCCCCTCCATCACTCCCATCACCAGCCGCTGGAGAAGGGCTGGGGAGAGGGCGTACGGTACAAACTTCGAAGCGTCCTGGTCAGAACCCCCCCCCCCCCAATCAGGGGTTTTCTGGGGGGAAAATACACAGAACACACTTTTAAGGTTAAAGATCCCTTTCAATAAAACAAGAAACCAAGCCCTGCTTTGTAGCATTGCGACTTGAAGGGAATATTTACACAGGAGATTTAACAGTTGATCTATTAGAGACGCCCAAGCCTTACCCCCAAACGCCCCCCATCTTAGAACAGAGATTCTTAAGGTGCTCTGTCTCCGGGACCCCGTAGGGAGTCTGGCGGCGATTTCTCGGAGTCATGTTTTCAATGGCACCGAGTAAAACGCACCACTAGGTGATGCCGCAGTGCATACAGCGATGGATCCGGAATCTGGAGTTCAAATGCAGCCTCGGATACTTTACTTACTTCACCCTATTTGCCTCAATTTTCTCATCTTTAGTATGAGCTGGAAAAGGAAATAGCAAATCGCTTCAATATCTTTGCCAAGAAAACCTCAAATAGGATCACAAAGAGTTGGACCAGAATGAAATAACTGAACAATAAAGTAAAAGATAAAATAAATAAATAAATGAAATGAAAAATAAAAGATAAAATAAAAAAGTAAAAAAAAAAAATACACAGAATTCCAAAGGACATCAATTATATTGAAATACAGCTATCAAAATATTTTTAAAAATAAGTTCATGGATATCAGATTAAGAACCTATGATTTTGGGGGTAGAAGATGTCTTAGAGATCACAACTCTTTCTTTTTACAAATGAGGAAACTGAGAAGTTAAGTGACTTGTTCAAATTCACACAAGTAGTAGGAGGAGTAGTGTACCATACTGCCTCTTGGGCCAGAAACAAGAACTCCATTCTACATATATGCTGCCCCCCCCCACCCCTTTTAAAGTAATTTTCCCTTTCCTGGGGAACTTGTTTTATTTATTTATATTTTTGCATGCTGCACAATATGCATAGACAATTGTTCAGGATTGGGGCTTGCATATGAGAGGGATGTGGAGGAGTTCTCTGGATTTGATAGGACCTTTATTATGACTAGCTATTTGCAAAAATTGACTCTGTTGGCCATTATTTCCATTTTCATGGCTGTGTTCAGAACAAGATCACTGCAACTGTTTTTTCTATGTTATTCAGATTCTTTGCAGCCAGAAAAACCAAAAGTTTGCTTTTCCAATAGTCTGTGCCTTATTCCTCCAAAAAGAACTAAGAAGAGTCTGTCTCAGAATGTTGATGCTCCACCACTGAAGTTCAGAGAGAATTTATCAGGTCTTTTGTGCCAAATAGACCTTTCTAATCAATTATGAACAGTAGCAGCAGAATCCACCACCTATGGAGATTTGGAAAGAGGTTTCTAGCTGGCAACTGAGAATCACTGTCCAAGTTGCTAAGCATTGGCGACAGATGGAGTCAGTGATATTTATAAATGTTAATTGATGATAATAGAATGCTGGGATTACCTACTCATCTGAAGGAGCCGTGTGTCATCCCTGCTGATATCAGAGAATGGCAGAGCTGGAAGGGGCCTTTTGGGTCACCTGGTCTAATCCCCACATTGGAAGTGGATCAACTGAGCCCCATTTGGAAAATGACTTGCCTCAGGTCTCTGTGGGAAAGCACCAGGATTGTAATAACTTTACTTTTTGGTCTGAACTTATGATTCTTGTCAATGAATGGATTTCATCTCTAATTTAGAGAGTGGGACACTGAAAGGTTAAGTGACTTATTAAGTATATACTCTTATCTTTAGCTTTTAAAGTCCTTCACAACCAACGGACTCAGTGGACACTTCCTCTTTCTCATATGCTTTGATCCAATCAAACTGGCCTTCCTTTTATAGATCTACTCCTTAGTATTCTATATGAGCTGCTAAAGCCAGAAATCTTCTCTTCCAGGATGGAAGTGTTGCCTTCACTGGGCTAGGTCTCTTCAAAAAGATACAGTCCAGGGACCTCTCATTGAAACTCTGAAATTAAGATCTGCTAGAATCTCTGATCCTCTAGCACAGCCCTCATGAGTGAAAGGTCACTATCTCACTCAACTGAGGCATGTAAGAAGACTTCATTCATTCATTCAATAAACACTTCTGTCAATTTGGGATAAAAAAATAGAAGTAGAAAGGACTGTAGAGGTCATGTAATCCACTCACCTCTCCCATTTTAGAGAGGAAATAAAAGTCTGGGGCTGGAGTGAATTGTCTGCATGTAGCAGAGTTGGAATCACAACTCAGGATCTTTCTGACTCTAGAGCTAGTACTCTTTCCACTCCCTTCTATATTTTTCATTCTCTATTGAGATCTTTTGTTTTTGATTGCACCTAATTTCATTTTTAGATATATCCCTTTACCCTAACGGAGTACCCCTTTGTAGGGTATAAAAACAAGTCGGAACCACCGACCAACACATTAACAGTGTCAGACGGCACTTAAATCCCAAACCCAAACCCACTGCTTTCTCTGGAGAGGAGGGAGGTTAACGTTGATGTTTAAATTAATTCATATTCTATTAATTCGTGATGAATCAATCAAGGCAAAGGCAGGTTTAGCTACAGAATCTTAAATGCAAAATTTCTAAATGTGCTCCTCTGTCAGCTGAGGGGATTGAACTAAATGGGCACTAAGCTCTCCTCCTGTTCTAAATCCATGCAGTTTCAAAATATAAGTAGACACATAGAGAAAAACATTAGAACACAAAGGGGCTAGAATACAAAGGCGAGCTGGGCTCCTCTGGCCAGACAGAAGCATCAGAAGTACAGAAAAAATGCAGAAGAGGACAGTGGCCAGATTTGGGGGTGGGGTGGGTGGACGAAGGACCAGCACACGTGGACAAAGCCCCGTGCCAAGTTCTGAGAGGGGGAGATAGATTCTGACCTTGCCGGGCCGGTGAATTAAATAGAAAGCCTTTTATTTGATGCTGGCAGCTCTTCACAACCTGACACTCCTCCGCTACTTTTCCCGCACCCAACTCTGGCCATCCTCCATGCCTGGAAGACTCTCTCTCCTCCGCTCTGACTGCTGACCTCCTTGGCTTCCTCTGAGTCCCAGCTGAGATCCCACCTTCTACAGGAAGCCTTCTCCAACCTCTCAGTTCGAACGCCTTTCTTCTCTTCTTGTCTCCTATTTATCCTAAATATAAGTTGTTTTTCTGCTCTATTGGATTCCTTGAGGAGCAGGGACTGAATTTTGACTCTTTTTATATCCCCAGCGCTTAGTGCGATGCCCGCCCGACACATAGTAGGCGCTTAATATTTAATTGACTGACTGGAAAAAGTAATTATTTCTTGTCTGTCCCTGCGCACGTGCCCAGTATTGAGAGCCCCTCCCTACGTCCCCGCCCCCTGGGGATGATTGGACTTTAGGATAAAGGCGTGGTCTGCCTGGGAGGGGGCACTAACAGGGGGAGGGCAACCAGGAGATGGGGCCGGCTGAAGGGATCGTCACGGACGAAATGGGGGGGTGGCGGAGGGGGAAGGGGTTTGGGCAGGTGCTGGGGGCGGGCGCCCTCCGTGGGGCCGGGGTGAGGCTGAGTGGGGAAGGGCTTCATGGGGAGATGTACCTCAGTGGGTGGGGGCAAGTCCGGAGGGGGCCGGGATGCTGCTGGGCTCTGGGCGTGGCTGTCGGGGCAGTGGCTGGCAGGGAGGCGGGGCTCAGCAGGGTCCGGTCCCGAGCCCGGCTTCCAGGGGGACCAGCTGGCCGCAGCGCTGAGCGCTCCCACCCAGAGCGCCTCCTCCAGCCCCGCGCAGCCTCGGGACCCTCCCCAGAGGGCTCGGGGGGCATGGCCGCGGCGGGGCGATCCCTCTCGGTCCTCCCCGCTGCGTTCGCCCCCAGCATCCGCGGCCCTTGTGGCCCCCTCCTCCTCCTCCAGCTGCTGCTGCTGGCTCGGGCCGGCGCCCCGGTCAGCGCTGCGTGGACTGGTGAGAGCCCGAGGGAGAGGTCCGGCGTGGGGGTGGGGGGCGAAGAGCAGGGACTCTGGGGGGAGGAGGGAGTGCCGGGGGTGGGGGCAGAAGGTCGAGGAAGTAGATGTAGTGCCTGGGACGGAGGGTCGGGGGGTGCTCCCAGTGAGTGTCAGGGGGGCCCAGGGAGAGGCTGGGACAGGCAGGGAGAAGAGACGCAGGGTGCGCGGGGAAAGGGCTGGGAGGTGATGGAGAGGCAGAAACTTGTATTAAATAACAGTTCAGCACCTAGGAGTGGGGCTGGGGCCGGGATGCCAGGGAGGGCGACCCGAGGAGCGGCTAGGATGCGGCCAGGTGCGAGGAGAACGTGTTAAAACAGCAGCTTTCCGCAGTACCTGGAAAAAAAAAAACAGCGGGGGGAGGGGGACGGGGGGGGGGGTGGAGGCAGCGGCTTTCAAAGAGAACCTTATTCTGCACCTCCGGAATGAGTTGTTCTGGGTCGTTTGTACCTCGTGCCAGCAGCGTCCTATGACTTGGGGGCGGAGGAGATATTCCGGATAATGGGTTTGCTTTATGTAAGTTTCTGCACACGGGTGTATGGTTCCACACTTCATCGATCCTTAATCTGGGGACTTTCTCCGCTTGGAAATAAATACCCCTTTGCTTTCACTGATTGTCTTCAAAGAGTTGCCGTGGTCCCCGACTTTGTCATCCCGAAATCGGTGATGACCCCTCACACCTCACTGAGCTCATCCAGCTCCTCCGGGGAGATTCTCTAGTTGTGAGAAATCATGCTAATATGGTCCATGCTGAACCCAGGGTCACCTCCAGCCATGATGAGGCATCGGGGAGGGACTGGGGAGCAGTGGCCGACTCTTGTTTGGATAAATCTGCAGGTGTATGTACACGTGGATATAACAGCTCATATTTATGTAATTTGCCACAACTCTGTGAATTAGTGGGAATCTGATTAATATTGTTTTGTGGGAAAAGAAACAAGCCCTGAGAGGATCAAAATGACTTACTCAACAAGCAAGGTCAGAGGATCACTCTCCTCTTGTGACCTCAAAAGCTTTTTCCACCGAGTTATACATACATATTCACATTTCTACTTTCCATATGTCTATCCACATAGAGAAAAGCAGCCCTGTGTAAAGATTGCAAAATGAATTTAATAGGATCAGCGGCATTTTTTTTTTTTTTTTAAGGAAAAACTAAAGACAGATTTTAAGAGACTAGAAACTACTGGAAAGACTCTTTCCCCCTTGGTGATTTGGCTTAGGGTTTCATTTTGTTAATTGCGATGACACTTTAATTACTGTAATGTTTTAATTAGGGGTTTTAAAAGTCTAGGGACTTGGTGTTTAAAATGAAAAGAAAGGTCATTTTTTAAAAAATTCTGCAAGGTTCTAAGCAGCAATCGATGCTTATGTCCTTAACTATAACTTTTTCCAGCTATGTGATAGTCTATTGTTACCTGACCTGTTATTTGTTGTAATTTGTAGACTGGGCTTTCTGCTTTGATTTTTTTTTTTTCTCCAGGGCTTCTGGATTGTCTTCCTGGGCTGGTAGAGGGAGAGGGAAACTCAGGATTAGGTCTTTGAAATGGGTACAAGGTTAGCATTTCATTTGGGACAAGAAGTATTCACTTTTAAAAAAAGTTATTTCTTGAACAGAAGATAAAAAGGCTATTTCAGTGTATCCCCCATTACAATCCTATTATTCCTTTGGGAATTATTCCCTTGCCTGAGCAATGAATCTCTGTCTGGATATGGAATTCTAATTTCATTTGCTAGGTGCTTTCTCAGGCTTCTCATTAGTTCAGCAAGAGAACAACCCTGTGTCAACCTCCCTAAATATGTGTTTGGGAGAAACAACAACAACAATTCATGGTACTTTTCACTATAATATTTGAATGCATAATTTTTTAAAAAATGAAGTGCTACTATGAGCCAAGCACGAAGGACTCAAAGACAAAAGTAGCAGTTCCTTCCCTCAAACAGCTTTCATTTGAATAGCAGAAGAGAACTTGTTGATGTAGCTTCCATCTAATATTCAAGCAATGGAGTTTTGGTCTGTGGAGTTATAGGTCTAGGGAAGAGAGTGATAGGGCAATCAATTCTGTGGGAGTTGAGGGTGAAGTAGGGAAATGGTAAAATGTATGGGGTGGATGGGATTAGAGAGGATGGGTTGGGATCAGCTGAATATCATTGGTAAGGTAAATTTTCAGTCACTCACTGAACCACCAACTAGGATAACTCAGTCCAGGGCAGGGTTCCTGAGGTGGATGGATACCTCAGAGAAGGGGCATATGGTGTCTAAAAGACTTATGCAAGGAAAAAGCCTTAACTGTTTCAGAGCTTCAAGAAATTGCGGTGTCACTTCTGTTTGCTTTGTATATATTTTGTATTTAATTATCTATGTATTTGTTGTTCCTTCCTCCCCTAATCCCAGTAGAATATAACCTTCTTGAAAGCAGGGATTGGTTTTTCTTTTTTTCTTTGTATCCCCAGCACATCAGCGCATAATGGATACTTAAATATTACTTGTGGAATTGAATTCATAAATTCATTATGAATTCAGAAAATTCATTCAGAAATTGAATTCAGAGTATAATTCCTCCATGCATTAGTACACATCTTAATGAGTTGTGGCCAAAATAATTCATCATCTTGTGGCCAGACCTGTGGAGAGAAATTTTTCTGAATTGAGTTGGACTGGTTCTCAGATGATGGATGCAGAAATCACTTAGACTTGAAGCCTTCTAGTTCAGTGGAATAGGACCATCCAGAGTGTGTGCTCTGTCAGAAGAGTCTTCAAGAGCCCAAGGTCATTTCTTGACAAAACAGGGCTCCAAAGGAAGATTAACAGTATCAGCATTCACAAGATCATGGCACAGGGTAAGACCTAAACACAGAAACCAGGTAGATCTCATTCGTATTTCAATGGTTAAAAGTGACTCCATTCTTGATACAAGGAAAGTACAGATCTGGGAAATAGCTTTTGTTTTTGTCCTTCGTATAGTTTTTAAAATAATGATTTACAAAGCATGCACATGAGCATAACAGGTGATTAGGTTCAGGATTATATTTATCCATGGGACATGTTTTAATTTTGTTTCTCAGAGTTAATGTGGGAAGCAGTAAAAAAAAAAAAAAAAAACTTTACTATAATAATAATTTAATAAAATTTAATTTAAAATTTAATAAAAGTAATGTTTTTAAGTGCACAAAATAAAATTCACATAAAATGCAAAGGAAACACAGCTATCAAAATATTTTTTAATGAGTTCATAGAGCTCAGGTTAAAAAATCCTGATTTAGCTCAATTCTATCATTTTATAGAGAAGGAAAGTGTGGCCCAGACAAGGAAAGTAGCTTGATCACACAGATTGTGAGTAATTGAGCTGGGTTTTAAATTCATGTCTACCTGCTCTGAAACCCAATGTTCTTTATTTTACTAGAAGGCATGAAAGAACCATGTTGAACACAGTTCAATGACAGCAATAGACAGCGTCAACAGTGAGTTTTCAAGTAAAAATACCAAGCAGTAATCTTGGTGGATCCTAATGAGTGCATTCATATTTTTGAGTAGTAAGACTTGTCTGAGAAGCTGAAGTTGCAAGATTTTTTAGCAAAGCTAATTTTTTTTGCATCTGCTTGGTCTGTATTTGGCTGCTGGTTTTTTTTAAAACTGATTTGTGTTTTGTTTGAATGACCTTTCACTACATCATGAAAAAAATCATGAGCATTTTATGAAATCAACCCATCAACAATTTTCGTGTGGAAATTCATCTTGTGAGATCAGCATATTGAGGTCGTATGATTTTGAGTGAGTGGGGAGTTCTTCCTCCAATGCACTCTGCATCCAGTCTGTCTTAGACTGAAAGACATTTGCCTGCCATTTCATGCCTTTGGATTGCTTTTCTTCCATGCTTGGAATACTCTTTCTCTCCTTATTCCTCCCTTTAATCTTCTCTGGATTCTCCCAAGACTCAGTTAAAATCTTAATTCTTCTAAGGTCTTTCCCAGTATTCCCCTTTCCCCTCATCCTCCCAAACTGTTATCATCTTCTCTCTGGGGATACCTTCTATTTTTGGTACGTGCCAATTTTTTTTTCATGCTGTTTGCACCATTAGAATGTGCGTTCCTTGAGAATAGCAACTGTATTTTTGTTTTTCTTAATATCCCCAGTATTAGCATGGCTTCTGGCATACAATAATTGCTTAATAGATGACTAACTGCAAGCTCACCATTTTATCCATCAAGACACACTGCTAGTTTTTCAAAAATTGATTTGGCAAGCTGATTTTAGAAAGGCCTGGAAAGATGAACATGAACTGATGCTGAGCGAAACAAGCAGAACTGGGAATACAGTGCACACAATAACAGCAAGAACATGCGATGATCGAGTATGAGAGACTTGGTTCTTCTCAATGGTTTAGTGAACCAAGGCAATCCTAATAGACTATGGGCAGAAAATGCCATCTGCATCCAGACTCTTATCACCTCACACTTGGATTCTTACAATGGCTGCTGATGGGTCTATCTGCCACCAGCCTGTCTAACCAAGGTGGTTCTCCATTCAGCCACCAGAGTGAGTTTCCTAAAGTGCAGACCCAGCTGTCACACCTTCCTACTCAGTAATTCTGTGACCTTTCTGTTCCTCCTAGGATCAAATTTAAATCCTCTCTTTTGGTGTGTGAAGCCCTTCATAACCTCACCTTCCCCTCCTCCTAAAGAGACTGAGTATAAATCAACCCATGCCATGTTCACTTCTTTATTCTGTTTTTTTTCCTGTTCTATTTTTCTTTCCCAACATGATTCATAAAGCAGTATGTATTAAAAATCAATAAATTTTATATATATATATATATATATATATATATATATATATATAGAGAGAGAGAGAGAGAGAGAGAGAGAGAGAGAGAGAGAGAGAATTGGTTCAGAAGATCTCTGCATTAGGCAGTCGTCAAACCCAATGAACCAAGTCATGATGTCCAGAGAGGACAAATGAAGTTGGGTGTTTATTATAAATGCCCCCATATTTTCCTCCTCACTCTCTTGCTGCATTTTCGCCTAGACCATACCCATTAAATGTGGGTGTCCTCTGAGACCTGGGCCCCCTTCTCTTCTCTCTTTAGGACTCTTGGTGATGTCATCTGATTCCATGGGTTCAGATTTCTGGGCTGATGATTCTTGAATCTACTTATCCTTCCTTAGCCTGTCTGCTGACCTCCAATCTTGCCTTTCTAGCTGCCTATTAGACATTTCACAATGTCCTGTAGACACTGTAAACTCAGCATGCCCAAAAGTGAACTCAGAATCTTTCTATACAAATTCTTCCCCTTCCAAATTTCCCTGTTTGTCAAGGACACCACTACTTTCCCAGACCCCCAGGATGCCCAGTCCTCTCCTCACTCTTTTCCCCACCATAACCAATCTTTTGGGAAGGTTTGTTGACTTTACCTTTGTAATATTTCTCAATACACTCCCTTCTCTCCTTGGATACTGTCACCACCCTGGTGCAGACTCTCATCACCTCACACTTGGATTCTTACAATGGCTGCTGATGGGTCTATCTGCCACCAGCCTGTCTAACCAAGGTGGTTCTCCATTCAGCCACCAGAGTGAGTTTCCTAAAGTGCAGACCCAGCTGTCACACCTTCCTACTCAGTAATTCTGTGACCTTTCTGTTCCTCCTAGGATCAAATTTAAATCCTCTCTTTTGGTGTGTGAAGCCCTTCATAACCTCACCTTCCCCTCCTCCTGCCCCATTCCTTTTCAGTCTTGTTATACTTAAATAAATGCCCCCCAACACCCACATACTCTACAAGGTCTATTGACAATGGAACTCCTGGCTGTTTCTCAAGCAAGTTATCTCCTGACTCCTGGCTGCCCCCCATCCCTGGAATGGTTTCCTTCCTCATCTCTGTTTCCTGGTATCCTTCAATTCCCACGAAGATTCCCCCCCTTCTATAAAAAGCCTTTTTCAACTCCTCTTCCCTAGATTGCTTCTCTCCCATTTACCTCCTCTACAACTCATTTGTGCAGAGTTGTTTGCATGGTGTCTCCCTTATTTGTATCTGCTTAGCTCAGTGCTTGCCACATAATAAGTTCTCAATAAATATAAATCGCCCGCCTGCCTCTATAAATATCTGGAAGCACAAAAGAGTCCTGGGTTCTAGGTTTTTAGGTTGGGTCTGGGAAAAACAATTTATTGGATTAATTTTCAGATTCCTTCAACTCTCAAATTAGATGATTTTCCAAGTAAAGCTTCCTTCCTTTAAAAAAAATCTACTGTGCCTCATGGTTTTCAGTGATTTATTCTCCAGAAAAATTAAATCTCTTGTCTACCAGTTTCCATACTTAACAAGCTGATAGAACGTCAATGAGTCATAGAAAGAGAGCCCAAGGGATTAATTATTTCTCTATTAAAGCAAATATCTTAAACAGACACGTATAGGTAACATAAAGCATTTGCATCATGCTCTAATCCTCATTAGAATCTACATTTGAGAAAATGAATTATAAACATTTGGTCCAAAAGAAGTATTGTAGTATTTAGGTCAAAAGTTTAGGGTTCAAATCTCTTTTCTGGGACATGGTCAAGTCTTCCATATGCAACAGCGCGCTGCAAAATGACCAGTCAGTCAACAAGCACTTTATAATCATTACAATGATTCCTTATGTGCTAGCCACAGTGTTAACCACCAACTATAAAAAAAGGCTTTGATCTTGTCCTCAAGGAGCTTACATTCCAGTGGGGAGAGAAGGAAAGTCGTTTCAGAGGGAAAGAGTAAGCGATGGAAGAGAAGAGGGTTCGGGAAGGGTCAAGGTAGAGTTAAAGCTGAGTCTGGAATGAAGAGAAGGGGAGCATTCCTGGTGGTGGGGAGGTGGGGAGAAGAGGAGAAAGAGGGGGAGTGAGGGCTAGTCAGTAAAAATGTATGGAGTTTGGGAGAATGAAGGAAACAAAAGGCTACTTGCTCCTGGATCCCAGAGGGCAAGATGAGAATAAGATGTAAGAAGTGAAAAGGTAATAGGGATCAAGATGGGAAAGGCTTTGAATGTGAAATCACATACTATAGGGACAGCTAGGTGGCTCAGTGGATAGAGCATCAGCCCTGGAGTCGGGAGGACCTGAGTTCAAATTTGACCTCAGACACTTAAAACTTCCTACCTGTGTGACCCTGAACAAGTCACTTAACCCCAATTGCCTCAGCAATAAATACATAAATAAATAAAAAGAAATCACATGTTATATTTGATATTGGATATAACAGGGAGCTTCTGAAGTTTATTGAGTAAGGGAATGACATGATTAGACCCAAGATTTAGTAAAATCACCTTGACAGCTGACGGAACTTGGATCGGAGTGGCAAGAGATTTGAGGCAGAGAGAGGAACCAGAAGACTTTTGTGATAGACTGGGTAGGAGGTGATGAGGATCTGCACAATGCTGACAGTTGTGTGAGTGGAGAGAGGGGTCACAGAGACGATGCTCAGGGAGACATAACAAGAGAATAGATGTGGGGTGAGTATGAGGAAGGGGGCAAGGGTGGTGGCTGGGTTTTGAGCTAGGAGGACGTTGGCACTGGGGACAGTGATAGAAATGTACGGAAGAAATGAGTGTTTAGGAGAAAAGATAAAGGTTGTATTTTGGACATTGTGGCTTGGGATTCCTCTAGGATGAGGCTCAGGAGAGACAGCAAGGTTGGTTATATGGATCTGGGTCATACACAGAGGTGACAACTGAGCCCATGGGAGCTGATGAGATCACCAGATGAGAGTATTGAGAGAGAAGGCTTAGGAGGCAGCTAGGAGACTGCATGGTGTGCAGAGTGGGAACTTGTGATCAACAAGATTTGAGTTCAAATCTAATCTGAGGGCATTTATTAGCCGTTTGATACCAGTTAACCTTTATTTCCTTATCTATAAAGAGGGAATAATAACAGTACCTTCCTGGGATTGTTGTGAGGATCAAATGACAGTTATAAAAAGTGTCAGACACATAGTAGGTACTATATAAATGCTTATTTCCTTCCCCCCCTTCCTCCAAGCTAGAGTCTTGAGGGTATAATCTGGATGAATTCAGCAAAGTAGATTGAGAAATGGTCAGATAGGTAGGAGAACCAGGAGAAAGCCAGACACATAGTAGGTACTTTCCCTCCCTTTCCCTTCCCCTTGCCCCAAACTAGAGTCTTGAGGGTATAATCTGGATGAATTCAGCAAAGGAGACTGAGAAATGGTCAGATAGGTAGGAGAACCAGGAGAAAGCAGGGTCACGGTTACCTAGACAGAAAGAACAAAGTGTCACAAATTAGACTCCACTAGATAGAGAGAATAACCAGATAATTAGGATCCCAGGGCCCCATTGCTGGAGTTAGAGTGTCTGGTTAGGAGCAGAGGCAGCTTGATGGCCAGATTTCAAGTTGTAAAGAGCCTTAGTGGTCACCTAGTATAGCTCGTTTACTCTTAATTATCTAATTGGCTAATTTATCGATTCATTTGTTTATTTACCAATGAGGGATTCTGAAGATCCAAGTGTCTGTGACTGCAGTAAGGGGGATAGTCAAGATCTGAAGGCAGGTCCTTTCATTTCAGATGCAGTGTTCTTTCCTTTGCCTCTTTATAATTCTGACTGTTAACTGAGATGTGCAGGCTAGAGCCCCATTTTCTTGTTGGAATAGCAGATAAAAAAGATGGCTTCATGGTAGAGTGGTGACCTTTGAACTCTTAAAGGATTGGCAGCATTTTGGTGGAGGAGGGTGGAAGTGAATCATTAAAGAATGACGAAGCCAATTGAGGGGAGGATAAGTATATGTGGGAGGCTAGGAAGGTTCTATCTGTGAAGGTCACGGCTCTGGCAAAGCCATGGTTTTCTGTACAATTTTCATGCCTAGAATCTTCATGAACGAACCTTGAAATACATATGGAATCAGCTGTCATTACTTCGAGCCTGTGCATCCAGGAGGCTACAGAGCTGCTTCACTCAATTAACTTCACAATTTTTACAATTAGATTTGAAGATGAAATTATTTTGGTTGCCCCTGTTACCTAGCATGGGTCTAATTTGCCATTTAATGTTGGGAGGCAGGTGCCTGTATAGTTTTGGTCTGGTTTTCGGTAATTTTCAACCAAAATTATTGAAATTATTCAACCACCTGGGAATTTCTTCTGATCAAGGGATGATTTTTTTAAAGACCTCTTTTAGAGCAAGAGAGATTTCTATTAACTCCAATATTTTTTCCCTTGTCTTGCTTAACATTTTTATCAATGGGGTGGATAAAGGTGTAGATGACGTGTTTACCAAATGTAGAAATTCCCCAGCTGCAATGAGAGAATCATAGACTTTCAGAGTTAGACGGGATCTCTGTGTTTATCCACTCTGATTCATCCTGGAAAAAGAGATCCTGCACAAACTCATCAGTTGACACAAATTTATGCTTTGCTTGAAGCTCTTCAAGGAAAGGGAAGCCACTGGCTCCTAAGACACCACCTTCCTTTTGATAGACCTATTGATGGCGACAATGGGCATTTTTTTAGTCATGTCTGACTCCGTGACTCCATTTAGGGTTTTCTTGACAAAGATCTTGGAATGGTTTGTTATTTCCTCTTACAGATAAGGAAACTGAAACAACAAGGGTCACACAGAAAATACCTGAGGCTGGATTTACTCTCCTTCCTACTTCAGGTCCAGACTTCTGTGCATTGTACCATTTAGCTAACCTGTCCCTATGTCAGGAGATTCTTTCCTAACCCCAAACTGAAATTTACCTCTTTAGAACTTCATTCCATGACTTGGAAGTCTTCCCTCCAAGGCCCAGAAGAATAAATCTTGTCCCTTTCCTACATGATAGCCCCCTTGAAGCCAATTTTGTTGCCTCCGAATCTTCTTTTCTTAAAGTTCACTTGACACATAGTAGGTGCTAAATAAATGCTCATTGGTCTGACAACCTGACTATCACTAGTTTTGGTTCTCATGTTGTGTGAGCTTGAAGACTTTCATCATTCTGGTTGCCTTCCTCTGGATGGTCTCCAGGTTACCAAGATTCACCCTAAACTGTGGCACCTAGAACTGGCCATAGTATTTCAGGTGCCGTCTGATTAGGGCAGAACATAGTAGGACTAAGCCTGCAGATATTATTCAAATTCACATAGCTGGGTGGCTCAATGAATAGGAAGCTAAACCTGGAGTAAGGAAAACCTGAGTTCAAATCCCTCCTTGGAGTCTTAGTAGCTATGTGACCTTGGGCAGTTCACCTTCTCTGCCTCAGTCCTCTCATCTGTAAAATGGAGATAATAATAGTACTGACCTCACAGGGTTGTTATGAGAACAATAGGAGGTTCTTTCGGTAAAGCGCTTTGCAAAGCTGAAAGTGCCATGGAAATCCTAGCTATAGCAATTGTGATGGAGATCGCTGGCTCCCCAGCTGCCCCCCCCCATCTTGTACTTATGAAATTAACATTTGAACCCAATTAGATTGGATTTCATCTTATTAAATTCAACCCAGCGCTCAGAACGTCAAGATATTTTTGGATCAAGATTCAGTTTGCCCCCTTCTTGGGTCATTTGCAAATTTGATAAGTGCGCCCTTATCCTCGATTAAGGGTGTATGTATCTGTATACAGATACATTGATATAAGATGGCTAAGTAACGGGATATGTTTAACGGGCTACAAAGTAATTGCCAGAGAAAGAGATTGCCAGGAGCCCCTGGGGATCAGGGAAGGCTTCTTGTGGGAGGCAGCATCCTACTCTGCTCTGGAGAAAGCTCAGGATTCCACAAGGTTAGGGTGAGAAAAAAGCCACTCCAGTCACTTGTTCAAAGAGGCTCACTGCAAATGATTTTCTTCCAGGCTTTTTGGAAACTCCTGGCCCTAAATGACAAGTTATGGTGGGAAGAGCTGGTCCAGAACTGGAGTCCTTCCTCTGCTTCTTTCTTCCTACAGGACTGAGCCCTATTTAACTTCACCTGGTCCTGACTCCCCCTTTTCAGCTGCAAATCTCTGATTCTGTGTCCTTCTAGCTCCTCTAACCCAACTGTCTCTTTTTACAAATAAGGAAACTACCCAGAGAGACTAAGTGATTTGACAAGGTTTCATAGGTAAATAGATGACCAAGGCAAAGTAGGAACTCATATTCTTTGTCTCCAAAACTTTCTAATTTGCTGCTCTAAAACTCTGAAGTGAAAGAAATTCATTAAAAAATAGATTGTAAAAAAAGAAATGGAAAAAGTTCTGTTATAATCCCACAGGATGTGGAAAACTGGAACAAATTGTAAATATATTTATGACCCAAAAGAATGAGTCTATCACCTTAATTTGGCCTTCTCTGTGATGCGATCATTCCTTCTCCTTATCCCAGCCCACGTGAAGTATTCTCTTCCATATAAGAGAATTATTGACTAGACCTAAATTTAACACAGCCTACGGTGAGTTTCTTACTGTAAGCATTCTGGGAATTTGACAGGGCCGGATGTCAAATTAAGCTGGCTACACCAGATCAGCTGCTGAGAAACTTCACCCTATAATTCTGAGTTAAAAAAAAATCAATAGAAAACATAATGAAAATCCTGAAATACAGGAAACTTCTGCATTCAATTTAAAAGCTCTTAAAAGAGTAAATGCACTTCTTGGTCATGTTGGAAAGAAACTTGATAGATACGAAACCATGTTTCCTTCCATTTGCAAAATGGATGTTTATTACCTTTTCTTTTTCTTGCTATCATTGAAATTTAGAGAGCTCTCTAAGGACTTCTGGAGGGGAGCAGACAAAGAGAGTGGGGATGATTTACAGTTCCTTTGCCTGCCTTGTAAAGCCGCCAAATATTGTCTTTAAATACATAAAATAAAATACATAAGATTATAACAGAAAGCAATTATATTGAAACCGTTATCAAAAATTAAAAGTTCACAGACACCCACCGAGAAAAATTTTGCCGATGGCTCTAGGTTAAGGACTCTTGTACTATAGGAGAAAAGTGACCACAGATTATGCTATCTAATGTTTACATCTTTAATATACTGACAAGTTCTTCCAGGGCTGGGCTATCCCACTCTTGTCTCTGTATATAGCTGGCACTTAATAAATGCTTGCTGTTTAGTTGGAAGCAGTAGAGGAGAGGGCTGAACTTGGAGTCAGGACTTGAATCTCCTCTCAAACACTTCTCTGTGTGACCTTAGACAGTGCCTGTTAGAGTCTCCATTTGCTTCCCTCATAAGGTTGTCCTGAGAATTAATGAGATCAGGTATGTTGTAAAATGGGATCAAAATGTTAGAGGGTCCTATGTCATTTCATCTGACTTTCTGACCCTTTAGTCTTAGAGAAGATGGTCACCTGGCTGTAGTGGAAAGAGCAATACCACTGGGGTCAAAGGACTTGAGTTCAAATCCCTCCTGTGATGCTTACCTCCTTGATGACTTCAGACATCACTTTATCTCCGAGGCTTCAGTTTCCTCAGCTGTAAAATAAAAGGATCAGACCAAGTAGCCTCTGAAATCTGAGATCTTAAGATCCTGTGATTTTTTTCTCTTCCTCAATCATAAGGACTAAAAGCAACTATTGCTGGAATTCACAATGCTTAGGCTCTCCCCTATCTCCCCCTCTGTACTCCTATATGAGATCATTCCAGGGTACCCATTTTATTTGTTGGGTAGTCTGAGGCCTTCCGTCATCACCATGATCTTGAATTCCCCTCTCTAATCCTCATCTCCTTTTACCTTTCTTCCCACTTTCCTGCTCTCATATTTCTTCTTCATCCTCACCATGACTTCTAGACCTCCACCCCTCCTTATTCTTTGGCCATCACCCCAACCTAGCCTCATTTTTCTCCCTTTATTATCTCAACTCTGTAATCAACAAATTCAAGGCCATGTGATCTTTCACCTTTGCTCCCCTGTCTGACTGCCCATAGTACCTTGCCAATCCTTGCCAATGACTAAGTCATCCCCTCCACCTGCCTTCTTTGCTCCTACTCATCCACCATGAAGGAAGCCTCCCTTGTCTCTGAGGAAGCTACATGGCTGCTCAGACTGGTCTCCTAGAGGCTCACACTATCCAATATCAGCCGAGTTACTATTACATGGCACCCTTTATTCTTCCATCATTATTTCTAACCTTCTCTTCTCTCCTTAAAGCTCTTCTCTTAGTGGCCTCCCCCCAAAGTCTCTTTCTCGGTGTCTGTGTATTCTTGTTAGAATATAAGCTCCCTGTGGGCATCTAAGGAATACAACTAGATACAATGCTCCCTCTCCCCATTTTCTACCTTTTTATTTATGTTCCAGCGGGTTCCCTCATCTCATCGATCCATACCCTTTCATCTTGGTCAATTCTGGCCCATGTCTTTCTGTGGATCCATTAGCCATTCCTCTTGCTCCTTAAATCTTTTCTGGGCCCTGGAACAAGTAAGGAGCACTCATCTTAGGATCCTCTATGCTGACTGTACTTGCCTTCTCTTTTGATCCCAAATGTCCTTGATGATATCTCTTAGGACACTTCTTGGCTACAGGTATGTCTTTGGCTACTTCATTAGAAGCTAGCTCAGGATTTCCTTGCTTTTCTTAAGACTGATATTACTTCTCATCAAATAACTTTCCCAACAGAGAAGAAACTCATTCCGTCTTGATTGGCCAGATGCCTGGTTGGACTGTATAAATGGCATAATATATCAGGTATCAATAAGGCTCAATACTGTACGTCTGTTTCAGCACCAACTCCCAGAATCCCTCAGATTTGAGGGATAATCTTTTAACATAGCTGATAACCTAGTTGCCTCAGTGTTTCCCAGTGGACTTTAAGGATATTTTAAGAGCTTTCAGGGTTGGAATTTAATAGAGGGATGAAGGAAGGATTCATGCTCTCAAGCCTAGTAATATAAAATAGAGTGAATTAGATTTTTTTGGTGGGGGGGGGGAGAATGCTCAAAAAATCTTAAATATGAAAAGTTTTTCATAACAAAATAACATTAGATTTCAAAAGCATTCATTTCCAGAATGTTAGATTCTAATAGGAGCAAGACATAGTTGCCATGCATGAGAGGCAACATGATTTAGTGGATAGATTGTTGGACTTGATATTAGGAAGACCTGTGTTCAAATTCTCCCTCTGAGACTGACTAGCTTTGTGTCTCTGGATAGATCACTTGACTCTCTGAGTCATAGTTTACTCATTTATAAAGTGAGAATAGGGCAGCTAGGTGGTAAGCTTGGAATCAGGAAGGCTTATCATGAGTTCAAATTTGGTCTCAGACACTTATTAGCTGTGTGATCCTGAGCAAGTCACTTAACTCTGTCCTCTTCTGTAAAATGATCCAGAGAAGGAAATGGCAAACCACTCTGGGATCTTTGCCAAGAAAACCCCAAATAGGGTCAGGAAGAACTGAACACAACTGAAAACAAAATATCTGAACAGGTGCTTAGTTGTCTTAATTCTATCTCTGCATCCCTTGGTATAAGAATAGTGATGATGATAACTGGATTTTCTAGCATTTTTTATGGCTTGCAGAATTCTTTCTTACAGTGCTGTCATGAGAGGTAACACAAGGGTTGTTTTCACCTTTTACTAATGAGGGAATTGAGGCTTAAAAAAGCTGTCATTTAGTAAACATTTATTAAACACCTACTGTGTGCCAGGTATTGTGTTAAGGGCTAGGATACAAAAAGAAGCAAAGGGCAATATCTGTCCTCAAGGAGCTTACCATCTAATGTGACTGGCCTTGGGTTATACCTCTAGGAAGGATCCAGGGTTTGATTTAAAAACAGATATTCTTCCTTCTGCATTATATAAAGTCAATTTAGATGGAGGTGATGGTTTTATTGTTAAATGTCCTGCCAATGGCTGGTATTCTGGTGCCCAAGTCCCACCTGCATCCCATGTAACTCCTTAGCGGACCCATAGCTCCCAATCCTGCCAGATGTGCTAAAAACATGAGTGACAGCAGCAGATATTTCCTCAGTTCTTCAAAATGTAAGTCCCCCATCAACTGGCAGCTGCTTAAACTGACGGTTCAGATAAACGGTCTCTCTCAAGCGACAGAGGCTATAGTTAGTAGGATAGCAGTCAACCAGATCAGTCAGCATAAATGAACCCCTGCCCAAGCTGTGTTCTGCCCTCCTGAGCTAAACACTTTCCTGTAATCAGCAAAGAACAATTCCTGCAGGATTCTGTAGTGAGGTTAGTACAAATTTCTGCATTTGAAGCAAATTGCACAAAGTAACAATTTCACGACAAATTCACTTGGGGGAGGTACCAAGTTCAGGGACTGAAGGTGCTGATGAGGAGCATAAGCCTGTTGTCTGGCAGCTTCCTCTCTGAACTCATTTTTTTTTGTGTGTTGTAGCATTGTAGATTTAGAGCTGAAGACACATTGTACTTCTCCTCTTCTTCCTGAACAGACGAAGAAACTGAATCACAGATAAATTGAGTGATTTGTCCTAAGTCACACAGATAATAAAATGGAGGCAGATCTTAGTTGATTCTAGGTGATGAAAAATATGTTTCAGCATTCTCTGAGCTTAAAGCTTTTCAGACAGAGCTCCAGCTGCCTTGACTTCCTATTCTCTGAATTTAGTAGTCATTTATATGACTAGGAATGAGTGGACACCCCTAGAAAATTATGAAAGCTGGCCTGTTCCCATTTCCCATTTTCATCCAGGATAACAACAGCCAACAATTAGGTGATTCCATAGTGTACAGAGTGCTGGGGCTAGTCAGAGTCATCTCACCAAGTTCAAATCTAGTCTTCAACTCTTATTAGCTAAGCTACTCTCATCTATAGAATGGGGAAGGTAACAGCACCTACCCCCCTATATTTGTTGTGAGGATAAAATAAAATTATAATTGTAAAGCACTTAGCACAGTGCCTGGCACATAGAAGCCAGTGAAAACTTGTTTCCTCCCTCCCTTCTTCCTTCCTTTCTTCCAGCCATCATCATTATGAAGATTTTGAAATGATTAAGACATTAGTAGTCATATGAAACAATGGTAATTAGTGCCCTTTAGGATTTTTTTTTGAGCAGTGAAATTATTAGTGTTTTTTCTGTATTTATACCCTTTCTCCTTGTGAGATCTTGTAAAACAACCCCTCAGTGCTTTCAGGATTGATTCTCCTCCAGAATGGATATATACTTGTTCCTCAGCAATTCTCCACAATTTTGTCTTCTAAAGTGCCTTTCTTCTTCCTCATGTAATATATTGGAGAATGAGGTATTAAGGTATAGAAACTAGACATGTTTTCACTTGGGACAGAGGAAGGGTGATGGTGGCCACAATGATGGCATAGATGACAATCCAGATCTAGGTCCAATTGCATCAGGAAAAAGAGTACCCTGTCTTTGCTTATGCATCGGTGGAGGTGGGAGGGTTGGAAGGGGAAGGAGAGCCATAGACATAGGATTTTGTAGCGAGGGGTAGATGAAGGAGCAGAGAAACCCAAGGATAGAAATGCCTGTGAGACCTCTGTGGGAAAGAGCTGTATTCCCTGAACACTGTGCCCTGACTATCTGGGCAAAACCCAGCTGTCCCCATACTGTGGTCTGAGGCTGGTTCCACTGTAATCATTGAGAAAAATAGAGGGTTATAAAAACATTAATAAATCTAAACCACGTCATCTATGTTGACCTTCTACAAACTTCATTTATGAATGTTCTTGAGATGATGGGAAGCAGTAGGGAATAGTAGAAAGAAGCCTCAAAGTCCGGAAGACCTGGATTCAAGTTTTGCCTCTGATACCTCCCGATTGTGTCTGTTATCTTGGGCATCTCAACTTAATAGCTCAATGTCCCAGGCAAATTTCTAAGATTATAAATTGATGAAAAAGTGCTAATCCCCCATGACAGAGGAGCCAGTGAAATCACAAGTCTAGTTCCTATATCTTAGGGGCAATATAGCTTCTCTGGGTGTTACACTGAGCTTTACACAAACATATTTTTATTCCCACTGTTGTTCACTGTTTCATAGGGTGATCTTGGTGAGGATGAGTTTGTGTTCCCAACCAGTGCTGCCTCTTTCTCTTTAGCAAGGACATGAGGTGTTTATTCACTGGCTAAGGGAATATACATATAGGCTCTGTTCTTAACCCAGTATCCATCTGTTTTCTATCAGTTAAATTGTTAAATCAGTTAAAGATCTGTAGTAAAGCCTGATCATCAGGGTTAATATCTTTGCCTTTTTCCATTTCCCATTTTCCAGCATTTCCAATATGTTTGAAGAGACCATGTTAGAGCTGTCACAGCTTTAGACAATGTTGTTTTCTCATCTTTTTCTTGTCTTTGAAGTTGATCTTCCTTTTAATCTAATTAATCTATGGTGTAAGTACAGAAAGTCATCCAATTATGATACAACTGTCTTATTATATGCCATATTAAAAACCGACAAACGTAATCTCTCATGACTATATCAGGGATATTAATAAATCAATACTGCCTGTGCTGTTGTGCTTCTTGCACATTCTCAGATTCTCAGAGGCATCTTCCCCAGGATGAAGAAAATGCTGAAACAACATCCCCATAGAACTTTCTGGTTGGGGCAGATATGTGCGCGTGCCAGTTTCTGCTGACAGATGTCCAAGTCATTGTGGCTTTGGCAGCAGTTATGGTATGCATAATCAACCTGACTTCCCAATGGGATAGAAGATACAGTGCTAAGGAGAAAATTGGGAAAGCCAGCTCTTAATTTCTGGAGCTATTCAGCAGAGCTGAATTTATTGAAAATTACACACTGGGCTTCTTTCATTCCAGCTTTGGTAATTTTCCAGGGCTTGAAAATGAATATTAAGTTTGAGGCTCTTTTCATTAAAACCTTTCCTCCAGCTTGAATTACTTTTTAAAAATTATGAACTTAATAAACTTTTATACCATCATCCCCCCCAAAAAAAAACCCAAAACCTAACATCCAACCGCATGATCAAGAGAAAAGAATGTGGAATTTGAAGTCAAGAAGCTTTGATTTGAATCCCAGCTTGGGGCACTTAGCAGATGTGTGACTCCACATAAAGCTCTTGGTCTTTCTCCTCATTGGTAAGATGAGATGGGTATGCTTGCACAAGTTATCTCACAAGTTTCTTTTGAGGGCTTTACCCTTTGTAAACATTATAGTATTAAAGAAATTAGTTCTGTACCCCCATCTTTATTTTTGTACTTTAAAAATAGCTTTTTTAAAGCTATATATATATATATATATATATATATATATATATATATCAATGTAACTATCCTAAAATATCCACACACATATAACTCTCTGTGTGTGTTTCTCTATGTCTCTATTTCTCTCTCTCTCTCTCTCTCTCTCTGTATGTGTGTGTGTGTGTCTATCTCTCTCTCTCTCTGTATAAGCTATCTAAAGGTTTTTATCTGTAGTTTTATTTATGGACTCCATTGGTATAAGAAACTCCTATAATAACTATCTGCATTCTCCCGGTAAATGATCAGCCACTTATATATATAGTTTTAGAGGTAGTAAGTGATTAATTGTCTTGGCCAGGGTCACATATCTAGGATGGGTTGGGGTGGAATTTGAATTTAGGGTTGCTGACTGCCCGGCTCCCTCTCCATTCATAGTATCTCTCCTCCAAACTTACATTTTGACTAATGATGCTGCAAACTTTTCTCAGTCATGAATACCCAGAAGGAAGAAGTAAGTCAAAATGCCAGAAAGTGATTCCTTTGCCTTTGTTATTTCAGGGATATCGGAACCATCCTTTGAGGCGAAATGTGAAGATCGTTTGTTTAAGAACTTGTTTCGAGATTACGAAAGATGGGTTCGTCCGGTGAAACACCCGAATGACAAAATAAAAATAAAGTTCGGTCTTGCAATCTCTCAGTTAGTAGATGTGGTAAGTGTATGTGCAGATAATGATAATAATGAACATTGCTGGTTCATTTTTATGAACCAGTTTTATGAACCAGTTTTATGAACTATGGTTATAGTTACAAAGTGCTATATATATGTTATCCCAGGAGGATCCTGTGAAGTGGGCAGGATGTTGTTAGAACCTTATTTACTCATCTGTAAAATGGAAATTAGAATTTGAATGATCTTGGCTAAGGAGTGACCCTGTGTCTCTAACCCACCATACCATGTTGGCTTCTTACATGATGAGGATGATTATAAACAAACGGGTACTTGCACATGTAATGTAAATCATCAACAACTGCAGAAATCTTTAAAGTTCACAAAATCCTGTATGAATATTATCTTGGTTGACTTCATAACAAATCTCTGGGGTCTATCTTACAAGTATTTATAACCTAGTTTTATAGAGCAGGGTTTCCTAAACTTTTTCCACTTGTGACCCCTTTTCACCTGAGAAATTTTTATGCAGGCATATGAGTATATAAAATAGGTATACAAATCAAACATTCACTGATTATACATCATAATTTCATGACTCTCAAATTTAGTTATAAGGCCCCACATGGAGCAGGGACCCCAGTTTACAGAGCTTTGTTATAGAAGATAAAAATGAAACTCAGAAATTAAATGACCCGCTCATGATCCCATAGCTTATACTGGAAGCAGGATTCTAACTTGGGTCTTGCTATTGCTCTAATCACTACATCATGCTAACTCATGTGTCACAGACAGAACCAAAAGAATGATTTATTTTAACTGTGGTATTAAATACAGAAAATACTCTCCCTCCTCTTCCTCAAGCCACTTTGGGCGGAGAATTCCCTTCTTTGACCTAGTAAAACTTTTATTAAATTCAGAATCATCAATTTTTTAAAAAAATAGAGATACACTTTCAAACAATATCACCCTTCCATCATCACAGAAGGGTGCAAATTTATGTTGAATTTCCCTCAGAGAGGACCCTTAAATCCGCCTTCATAACGCAATCTAATCTGTCTCTTCTTGCATAGAAACTCTTCCTTATGACCTAATTTCCACATGTTCCCATTTCAGAGAAGTTTTTTTGTTATTTTGATTTCAATTGTATCAACCATCATGTACTTATTGTATGGCTAGAAAGGTCAATGAGGTGGGCATAGGGTGAGTGGGTACTAAATATATTACTCAGTGTCTATCCCAAAGAAGCTTGTTATCAAGTTGGGCAGATCCAGCGTGTTCATACATGCAACAGAAACAATATTTACTAATATCAGTTCATGGGATCCTTACACCAGCCTTATGAAGCAGGTGCTGTTATCCCCATTTCACAGATGAGGAAACTGAAATATGGATATATTAAGTGACTCCCCTGAGGGTCAGAGGTAGGTGGGAGCTGAATCCAAGTCTAGTCCTCTTTCCCCAACTCTGCATTGCCCCAAACTCTAAAAGACTGTGGAAATGCAGAGATGGGAAGATTGGTGAGTGGGATTTGTCAGGGAAGCCTTCACATAGGACATGAGAGTTGAGTAGAGGACATAGAAAATGTGGATCCTTCATGAGAGATGGAGTAAGAAAGCTGTAAGCAAAGGGAATCTCAGTATTGGATGTCGCGGGACAGTGGAAACATTGGCCTGGATAAATCAGCATATTCATAGTAGGAAGTCAGTCAGCAAGCATTTATTAGGCATTCGTCATCGCTCAGTCATATCCAACTCTTCATGACCCAATTTGGGGTTTGGGGGCAGAGCTACTGGAGTGCTTTGCTATTTATTTCTCCTCTTGACAGAGGAGGAAACTGAGGCAAACAGGTTGAAATTACTTGCTCAGGGTCACACAGCAGGAAGATGAGTCTTCCTGACCCCAGGCCTGGCACTCTGTGCCCTATGGCACCACCTAACTGTGCAGCTTGTGCCAGACACTGGGCTGAGTGCTGGAGATCCTGAGAAAGGGAAAAAGTCTCTGCCCTCCAGGAACTGACCCTCTAATAAGGGACAGGTGACGACTAATGTTCAGGTTGGACTGGCATAGAGAGAGACTAGAACTGGGAAGACCAGTTGATAGAAGACCTAAGTCTGAATAGGGTTGGATTGGAATATTAAGAAGGCAGTAAGGCTGTACCATGGAGAGATCATCTGAGCCTCAGTCACAGGACACAAGGTCAACTTCTGACTTGACCATTTATTAGCTGTGTGACCTGTGACAAGCCCCTTCTCCCCAGACCCCAGATTCCCCATCTGTGAAATAAGAGGGTTGGACTAATTGATCTTTGAAGGTCTGTTCTCTGTGATGATGTTAAGTCAAAGGTGGCCCCAAGGCTTCACATCCAGTTGACGAGGAAGAGGTGCAAGGGTGTAAGTGGTCTGGGCTTTGGAGGTAGTGACGGAGCCTTCAAGAGGACACGTCCAGGAGGCAGTGGGAAATAAGACATTTAGCATAAAGGTAACAGCTGAAAGGCTTGAGAATGTTCATGTTCTTCCTTTATCAAAGAATGGGCTTGATGCTAATTAAGTTACCACCATAAGGGAATAAACAGGAGAGAGGCCACCAGAGCCAAAATTTGAGATTTAGACCTGTGACAGTTGATAATGTTGATTAGGAGTGAAGATTAGACCATTAGTGGACATGCAGAGAAAACCTGGAAGACTGAATTTTGCATACAGTGAAATCCCTGCTGTTGTATATATATGTGTGTGTGTGTATGTGTGTGTGTGTGTGTGTGTGTGTGTGTGTGTGTGTGATTACTGTACATTTACTCCATTTCTCATTAATTGAACTTACTAAGATGTGATAGTCCTGCTAAGAGTGAATTATTTCACCTCCTTCATTATATTCAACTCAATTCAATTCAATAAACATTTAAGTGTCTTCTATGAGTCAGGCACTGTTCTAGGCACCAAAGATGGATACCAAATGAGGAAAAAAATAGTTCCTTTCCTCAAGGAGGTTACAATTTTTTAGTTTATTGCCATATATAAGGGGGAGGGAGAGGAAGGAAAGGGAGAGAGGTTCCTATAAAGGAGCAGGGTTAGTTTAGTATTATATATAATATACATATATCCCGTACATATATGTGTGGGAATATGTATACATATACTCATGCATTTATACATAAATATATATTTATACTAATTGAAAATAGTCTGTTTTCTTTTCATTTCTCTTATACAGGACGAGAAGAATCAGTTAATGACCACAAATGTGTGGTTGAAACAGGTATGTACCCATGCTCCAAGCCCTGAGGAGATACTCCTGGCCTCCCCATGGGTATTTCTTGAAGGGCAGAGGGGAAGGTGCCATGGAAGGGCTGTGTCTGATGGTGCTGGGTTGGACAGAGCAAGATGAAGGTGAATAAGATTAACCAAGGGCAGTGCTTTAATTTATTTCTGTGTTTCTTGGTTACCTCCCCTCCTCCCCAGCCTTCACTGAGTGTCTAGTGTTCCCCCCCCCCCACCTTAACCACCTCCAACAGTTTCCACCAGTCAGCAGAAAGTGTTTTCTGTTTATCCTCCCCCTGTCTTCCCTCTCTCTTCCTGGTAGTCTGGCCCCACCCTCAACTCCTAAAGGCCCTTCCTTGGGGGGAGGGGAAACTAGCTCACAGAACATTTGTAGAATCTCAGATCTTGGAGAAGCTACAGAGTTCAGTCTATATCTGACTAGGACTCCCCTAATGGTCATACAGCCTTTTCTTGAAGACCTCCAAGTGAGGTGGGATCCATTATGTCCTGAGCCTGAACATTTGGACAGCTCCAATTGTCAGGAATATTTCCTCCATATCAAGCCCAAATTTGCTTCCATTCATTGGACTTGGGTCTGCATTCTAGGAAGAAGCTAATCTCTTGTCAAGGCAACAGCCCTTCAAATCCACTTATCACACCCTCCCTAAGCCTTCTCTTCTCCATGCTGACCGTTATCATGTCCTCCAGCTATCCCTTGTATAGAATGAACTTAAGGCCCTTCCCCATGCTGTTTGTCTTGCTCTGAACACGTTCCAGCTTATCTGTAGGAATAGGGACTTTGTTCTCATTTCACCAATTGAGGAATTTCCCTGGAGCAGATGCAGGTTGGTACCTTTTCTGCAACATCTCGCTTAGAAAGTTGACCAAAGCATTGAGAGATTGGGACTCACGCAGCCGGGCTGGAAGATCCAAGTCTTCCTGGTTCCGAGACTGGCTTTCTGTCTATTAGGTCATGCTTTTATACATCTTGCGGTATCATGATTCCTGTCCCATTTACTCATCATATTAAAATGTGGGGAGAGCTAGAGAATTGCTTTGACCATGGAAAAATCCTCAGCTGCTTGCAAAGACCCTTGGTTTTCCAGGCATGAGTGCTCTTTAGTAGAAATTGCTATCTTTGTATAACTCATTCTGTGTAATATGCACCCTGTCTTATATAGAGGGTCTGCCCCATGTACTGGAGGCTGTTCTCGGGTCTTTCGGCTTCCTGAGTGCACCAGGATTATATTTGGGCTGGTCACTTGGTATCTCTTCTCCTTATTCTATGACTGGTCTGCCTTCTTTTCCTAACCAACTTGGGCTCTGGGCCATTTCTAGCAATAGTTATTGCTGGGAATGTTCTATAGCTTCCTTAAGATTACCAGGTGCCTTTTTATTGCTGTTTGAGTTACTTCTCATTTTTATTTTCATGAGGCTCAGGGAAAGGCCAGGTGTGGTAAAGCATCCCGTACTTCCTGCTGCTGAGGATGCAGAAACTGGTAAATTTCTTGAGTTCAGGAGTTCTAAGCTGCAATTGGGCCAGAGCTGATTGGATGTTTGAACTAAGTATGGAACTCTATGGTGAGCCCCAAGAATGGAAGATTACCAAGCTTTTAGGAGGGGTGAACTGGCCCAGGGTGGGAAAGTGCATTTCTATGCTGATCAGCATTGGGATTGGGTCCAGAAGTGGCCAGTGTACTTCCAGCTTGGGAGGGAGAAAAAGAGACAGGCAAACTGACAGATGGAGAGATAAAGGCAGAAACAGAGGCAGAAAGAGAGAGAAGAGAGAGAGATGAAGAGAGACACACACAGAGAGAAAAAGAGATAGGGAGGGAAAGAGAGAGAGATGGAGAGAGACAGGAAGGGAGGGGGGAAAGAGAGAGAGATATGAAGGGAGGGAGGGAGAGAAAGGAAGGAAGGGAGAGAGGGAGACAGAGAGAGAAAAGGGATGGAGAGACAGATAAAGAGAAAGACAGAAACAGGCAGAAAGAGAAGAGACAGTGAGATGGACAGACAGTGATGGAGGGAGAGAGATGGAGAAAAACACAGAGAGACACATATAGGGAGGGAGGGAGAGAGATGGAAAGATAGGGGAGCAATGGAGAGATAGGCAGATAAAGAGACAAAGACAGAAACAGGTGGAAAGAAAGGAGACAGAGAGATGGAGAGACAGGGAGGGATGGAGAGAGATGGAGAGAAACACAGAGACAGATAGGGAGGGAGGGAGATGAAGAGAAAAAGGAGCAATGGAAAGAAAGGCAAACTGACAAATAAAGAGACAGACAGAAATAGAGAAGGAAAGAGAAAAGAGAGGAGAGACATACAGAGAGAAAAAGACAGATAAACAGAGAAGAAAAGAGGGAGGGAAAGAGGGAGATGGAAAGAAACACAGAGAGCGATTGAGAGGGGAAGGTAAAGAAGGAGGGAAAGAGAGAAGCAGAGAGAGGAGGGGAGGGAGGGAAGATGGGAGAGAGATGGAGACAACACAGAGAAAAAGAAAGAGACAGAGAAGGGAGAGGAAAGGAGAAAGATGAAGAGACACAGAGAAAAAAGATAGAGAGAGAGAGATAAAGGCAAAGACAGAGACAGACACACACACAAAGAGAAAGATAGAGATAGAGACAGGTACGGGTACAGAGAGACAAAGACAGAAAAAGAGACAAAGACAGCTCAGAGTAGTGAAATGAGAGGAAGTCAGGAAAATCTGGGTTCAAGGCCTGTCTCCAGTATTTGCTGACTTTGTGATCTTTTGCAAATCACTTAACTACTTGATGCCCCCAGGCAATTTTCTGAGGTTATAATTGGTACAGTGGATGCTAATCTACATTGGCAGAGAGTGTTTCTTCCTTGAGAGTTTCTTACACCAATTACATTTTGGGTCCAGTCCAATGCCTCAGGACATTCCCTAATTCAGGGCCACCTTGCATCCTTGGGCTAGCCTTCTGCTAGGTGCAGGACTGGGATCCCATGGGAAGGCATGAGCTTGTTTAGGGACAGGAAGGCATTTGTCAGATGCACTAACATAGGGAATGAAGGGGAGAAACAAGTGATTGTCACCTTTCCTGGCCCTGTAGCTCTGGTCATCATGGTGGTAATGCTGGGACCCAGTGCTGCTTATCTTGCTCAGGATCCCTGTACAGATTCTGGTGGAGCAGGGTCTAGGCAAGGCTCCCAGCACCTGGCTTGGAGGTACTTTCTGGCTCACTTGTACTACTTCGGGACCATTACTGTAGGCATCCAGTGTGTGTGTGTGTGTGTGTGTGTGTGTGTAGCAGCCAGGAATGTTATAGGCAGGATCTGGATTATCCCCAAGAGGGTAAGAAAGTGGTGGCCCTGGACCTTAAACATGGGCGTGGAATTGTCTGTCTGTAGAACCACTGGTCTTGCAAGAAAGAACTGAGTCCCCTGGAAACTTTCCTGCCCTATGCCCGCGTGCCCTTTCCCCACCAGGTGAAAGACTTGTCCTTTGCACTTATCTCAGGCTCCCTTTTATCATTTATTCATGTAATTGTAAATAATTGAATTGTCAGGCTCTTTGAGAGCAGGGCCGGTGTGGTACCCGCAGGCCTGCGGGATAGTAGAGTGCCTTCCAAATCAAGCTTCTTCATAAACTTCTACTGAATGAGTGCGCCATTGCTTATATTACCCACCAGCATTTTCATATACTGAATTGTTCTTATGCCCTGCAGTGTTCTTTATTTTTAAGGAATGGGTTGATGTAAAATTAAAATGGAATCCTGATGACTACGCCGGAATCAAAGCTATCCGCGTGCCCTCCGACTCCATCTGGACTCCAGACATAGTATTGTTTGACAAGTAAGAGTGATACCATTAGTGTGATTTATGTTTGTAGAATAAAAGCCCGTTGTGTAAATATTCATCACTGCCTCTCCTCTTCCACCATGTGGAGATTTATAGAGCCGAATGATCTAATCCCATTCCTTCTGGACTTCATCTTGTCCTTTTCTATTACTGTATATTAAAATGTCTTGTGCGAGCTCATATTTTTGCCTTATGGAGCAGTCACTCCCTCTTGCCTCTCCCTCTTCTCCCTTCCTTTCTTTCTTCCAGCACCGGCCCATTATCATCTCTCCCCAAAGAAACACTTTATTATAACAAATAAATATATTCAAGCGAAACAAGTCACTTCATTGGCTCTGTCTAAACACTTATCTCTTATTCCTCACCTGTAGGCTACCACCTCTCTGTAAAGAAGTGGTAAAGTGTATTTATTCATCATTCTTCTTACAGATGATCACTTGATCAGAGTTCTCTAGATTTTCAAAGCTGTTTTTCTTTACAATACTATTGTTGTCACGTATGTTGTTCTAATTCTATTCTACCTTGTATCAATTCAAACAAGTCATTTAAGGTTTTTTTTTTTTCTGAATTCTATCCTTTTTCTTACAGAGAAATCATATTCCACTGCTTTTATTTGTTTAGTCATTCCGTAATCTGTAGGCCCCTTTATTCCCAATTCTTTACTACCACACAAGGTGCAACTATGAATATTTTTTGGTACATATAGATCTCTACCTACTATCTTTGATCTTTTTGGAATATAGTAGCAATGAGAACTAGTTTTCCTTCTATTATATCATACTGTACACAAATGTAATTTTTATAATGGCTAAAATTCTATAAGTCACTAAATATAAAAAGCAATTTTAAAAAAAGTAATAGTAAAATTCTAATACTTGCATATTTGAGACAACCACCCCTCCAACAACTACCTTTAAGATAATTGTTTGGGTTTTTTTTTTACTAAGTAACTAATATGTGTGTTTCTGTTGCTTTTGTATTGTTTCAGTGCAGATGGACGCTTTGAAGGGACCAGCACAAAAACAGTCGTAAGATATGATGGCACTGTGGCCTGGACCCCACCAGCCAACTACAAAAGCTCCTGTACCATAGATGTCACCTTTTTCCCATTTGATCTCCAAAACTGTTCTATGAAATTTGGTTCCTGGACATACGATGGATCTCAGGTGGATTTAGTGTTGGACGATTATGACGTAGATAAAAGAGATTTTTTCGATAATGGAGAATGGGAAATAGTGAGTGCCACTGGAAGCAAAGGGAACAGAACAGATGGGTGTTGCTGGTATCCCTATGTGACTTACTATTTTGTAATTAAGCGTTTGCCTCTCTTTTACACCCTTTTCCTTATCATCCCCTGCATTGGACTCTCGTTTTTAACTGTGCTCGTCTTCTATCTTCCTTCAAATGAGGGTGAAAAGATTTGTCTGTGCACTTCAGTGCTTGTGTCTTTGACAGTTTTCCTCCTAGTTATTGAAGAGATCATCCCATCATCTTCCAAAGTCATCCCTCTAATTGGAGAGTACCTAGTGTTTACTATGATTTTTGTGACATTGTCAATCATGGTGACTGTCTTTGCAATCAACATTAACCATCGTTCCTCCTCCACACATAATCCCATGGCACCTTGGGTTCGAAAAATCTTTCTTCATCAGCTTCCCAAACTCCTTTGTATGAGAAGCCATGTAGACCGGTACTTTGCCCACAAGGAGGAAACTGGCAAGATCAATGGTTCCAGATCTCCTCGGAACACTTTGGAGGCTGCTCTTGATTCCATCCGCTATATCACAAGGCACGTCATGAAGGAGAATGACGTTCGTGAGGTCTGTCCCAGTGTCTTGTGAGTTAAAGTCAGATTTAAGGTGGAGATAAGCACTAATTCTGGCTTACTACCCCAGCTTTCTAGTTGAGGTTCAGTGGTGACCTAAATTATTTTCAAGATAAGTAACTTGTCCATTCATGGACATATAATGGTGGAGCTCTGAGTCTTATTCGAATGCTTCTGTACATTGCCAATGAAGTAATTAATTTATTTTTGGCTATAATGTCTCAGGAAAGGCATAGAAGGTTTGTGACCTTAACTAGTGGAAGTTGTAGATCCTTAAAAAATTATAGATCACCAAAATATATAGAGATAGAGGTTTGAATTAGGTGATTTCTGAATGTCTCCTCCAACCCAAATGTTCTGGATCCCATTCTTCTGGAATGTGGTGGATGAAGCCAGAGCTTGGGGAATTCAGAGAAGGGAGATGGCCTAAAGTCCAAGTGATGGAGCCACTGACCAGCATGTCTTACAGCATATGCTACAGGACACTTTATGTCTTGTTAGAAAATGTTTATGAAACATAAATTATAAAATATTTGACAGGTTATTAAATAGAGAAAATAGATGTTTCATGTGTGTTTGGGTTTCTCTATTTTCTTTTTTTTTTTAATCATATTAGGTTGTTGAAGACTGGAAATTCATAGCCCAAGTACTTGACCGGATGTTTTTGTGGACTTTTCTCCTGGTTTCAATAATTGGATCACTTGGGCTTTTTGTTCCTGTTATTTACAAATGGGCCAATATCCCCTTACCGAATCATATTGGGAATACAAATAAGTGATGCTGTTTCAAGAATGGATTAGACAGGATTATCCAAAAAAAGGTACCTGGGATCTTTGACAATTATGAAGAAATAAAACAGAATAAATCATTTTTTAATTTTAAAATGAGATTGGCATCCTCACACCCAGGATAAATCCCAAACTATGGACATTAGCTTTCTCTTAGAGACAGTCTCTAATAGGGCCAGCCTGCAGAAATAATGGAGCTCCAACTATATTATTTAAATAAAGGCATTTTGAGATACTAGATAGAATTAGAAACTGCTCTCCAAATTGCATCATTGATCATTGACCAATTCCTCTTCCTTTATTGCTATTATTCAGTTGTTCTTCAGTCATGTCTGAGTCTTCCTGATCTCATTTGGGGTTTTCTTGACAAAGACTTTTTTTTTTTTTGCTATTTTTCTCCAGTCTATTTTACAGATGAAGAACTGAGGCAAATAGGGTTAAGTGATTTGCACAAGGTTACACAGCTAGTGTCGGAGGCAGGATTTGAACTGAGAAAGATGAGTCATCCTGATTCCAAGACCAGTGTTCAATCTGCTTTGCCACTCGACTACCCAAACATCTTCCTTAATTATACCGATTTATGACCAAAAGTGCAGGGGGCGTTAAAGAGAGGCTTTCCTCTTGACACAATTGAAGAATGGTGATTTAACTTATAACAACAACTCACATTTGCACAAAGATTTAAGGTTTAACATTAATTTGAAATGTTTTGCCCTTGGTGATGCAATACAAAATTTAAAATCCTAATTCTTTTTACCCAATTATCTTGTAAGTAATCTCTATTTTTTCATTTTATGTTATGCTACATTAAATATATGTTTTTATTTTATGTAAAATTATATATGAACATCATGCTGCTTTTGGTCTTTAAAAATCAAGATTTCTTTTGAGTGTGTATGACGGAAAGTTCCCATTGGGTTTTCTTCTTTAGATGCTTCAACCATTCATTTTGTGTTTCGTATCTCATTTCACCATAAATGGGATCCCATTCTTCACTATAAAATCATATAAATCTTAAAGTTCTTGGATGCATGTTTCTATAAAAGCATTTTTTTCAGGGCATCCTCCCCCTCCCCCATCCTCATTGTGGCTCATCAATCAAAGTAACTCATTTTGGTTTAAATTTAATTGAATTGTAATATTATCTCAGAAACATCAGGATTCAGATTCCACCTCCAGATACCATCTGAGTAACCTTGGGCCAGAAATCTAACTTTTTTTTTTTTTGCCACAGTTGCCTAGGACTTTACTAAGTCTCAATTCCATAGTGATCTAGAGAAGGGTGTTCCTCACTGGGAGTTTCCCACACTGTCTGAAATCCCAGATCCCTTCCAGTATTATCCCTTTATTCTTCTGTTTACTTTTTAATGAACATTATTCAAAATGTTACAATTTTGGATCATCCTGTCTCTACCTAGAATATGTACTGTATACAGAAGGTATTCTCCACGATTACAAAGACAATTCTGGCCGGCGCTACCATACTGGATTTCTTAGTGGACTTTCTTTTCTATACAAAGAAGCTTGAAGACAACATTCAATCTGCCTCCAAATTGCTTAAAGCTCATGGGACGCAGGGGATAGAGCACCAGGCCAGGAGTTACAAAGGCTCATTTTCCTGAATTCAAATCCAGCAACTGTGTGACCCTGGCCAAGTCACTAACCTTGTGTGCCTCGATTTCCTCATCTCTATAATGAGCTGGAGAAGGAAATAGCAAACCAGTCTCTGCCAAGAAAACCCCCAATGGGGTCACCAACAACATCTGTGCAGCAATGCTGAGCCTTCCTCGGCCTCTCATTCTCCAAATTCCCAGTCTAACTTAGGCAAGAAAAGCAAAGCAAAAGCAATTGCCTCTCTTGGTGTGATGTACTTGATTACAAACTTATGGTCCATAACGATTATAAACATACATTCATGGCTAATGGAACAGACAAGAAGGTCAGTGATCTTTCTTTTCAATTTAAATTCTTGAAGGTTCACTTGAATTTAAATGGCTATTGGACAGTCCAACCGGGGTTGAGGCATTTATCCCGCAAGTTAACCACCTTCAGAGGGCAGGTCCCATGTTTAGTTAACTTGCATTTTATAGTTAGCAGATACTTTAGAAAATCCCATTTGATGATCATGATGATGGATTGGTTTAATGAGTCTCTGTTGCTTAACTGATTTTAATATTTTAGAAACAGCCCGTGTCTCCATTCATATAGAATCACAGACCTGGAAGAGACCTCAGAGAACATCTGGTGCAACTGTCTCCCTTTACAGAAAAGGAAATGGAGGCCCAGGGGCATTCCATCCAAAATTAATAAGTATTGGCGGCAAGACTCGGAAGAGAATAGCATGGGATGGTCAGGCACAGATGGGTTGCCATCTGTATTCTGGAGGGAATATTCAAATCTATGAGATCACAGAACTGTGGGCATATTGGAACTGTTTAGCACTGACATGCCTGGAAGTCTTAATGGCATTCCCACCCTCTGTGACTTTAAAATGTTTCAAGTACAAATAAAATTCATAAAAATGTGTCTCTTGAATAATGGAGAAACCAGTCACTTATTTTCTGCAGTTTTGCATGCTTTATTTGTGCACAGGAAAACAGATTTTAATTCTGAGGAGAAAGAGAAGAGTAACATAGTCTCTGGATCATTAGCTTTCTCTTTACAGTCAAGATGGCAGACTAGGGAGGGTTAAAGTGGGGTTGAGGTGCACGCTCCGATAATAGTATTAGATGCCATTTTCTCCTCTGGATATTAAGCAACTTTGACTAGAGGTTAATGAATTCCACTAGATTTGGCAATTCTAGGAATGATGGGAATTATAAACTCCATTGTAGGGGATTTTCACTTTTTTATGGGTTGTAAACCCCAGTGGCAACCTGCTGAAACCTATGGAACAGTTCCCACAATCCTGTTTTTAAATAATAGAAGGAACTGCTAAAAATTCCGAATAGATATTAGGGAAAATAAAGATTTTTTTCCCATCCCAGTTTGAGGACTCTTGAGGACCAATTTCAGATCCCTGTACCTGACGTAGGTACAGAAACCCCTGACCTCTGAGGAAAGTTTAGCCCAAAGGCAATTAAGAAAAAATTGATTTGGGGAGCAGGAAAAGAGTTATGTAAGAAAGGCACAGCCGAACCCCACTTGGGAAAAGGGAAATTCATGAACTTTCTTGGGTGGATGGAGTGTTTGTAGAGCAAATCTCTTTCTAAATAAGCTTACAGTTCAGTTACAGAAAAGAAGGAATCCTAAGGTGAAGACTTTTCTAAATGCACACGAGATGCTCAGTGAATGCATGTTGAATCTAATTGGACCTTTTGGGGAAGTGAATAGTTGCCCCCAGTTTCATGGATGTGAATTCCCACATATAATATTTCTCCCTTATGAAGGCCCACACATAAAATGCAAGCTCCCCAAGGGCAGAGACAGGGCTATTCTTGGTCTTTGTATTACCACGTAGACCTAAGGGATAGCACAGGAGAGGAGTTTAATAAATTTCTGTTGAGTTGGTTGATTGATATTAGTGGGGGGGAGTCCTGTTTTCAGTTCTCATCCCATCAAAGGTTCCCCTTATTCCTTGTTTTAAATCAGAGGTAGACATAGAGCTCACAGGACTACAGATGGGGCTTGTCCAAGTCCCTTCAGAAAGGGAAACCGAGTAAGAGGCAAGCTCCACCACTTAGATTTAAGCCTCTTTCCAGGCAACCTTGGACACCATCTGGGTGCTGGACTCAACCTTGGACAATTCCCTCAAGCTTTTTGTCCAAACCAGTTTGTAAGACTATAAATAACATTTACTCTGAAGGTTTGCGTTCGAAGGTTTGTTGCTCATTGTTCAATGGGAGGGAGAGATAACAAACGTTTGTGAAAAGAAATAAACACATTTTTATAAGATTGTTAGTTACTTGTAATAAATATCAGTAAACAGAATTTCTTTAAGGGGAGAAGTTTCCTCACCAGAATTCTTAATAAAAAATAATGATTAAAATGATTATTATTTTACATGATAATTATATAATTATTACCTTATATAATGATTATTATGTTATAATGAATGATTATTAAGTGCTTTAAGTTTTGCAAAGCCATGTACAGGTTATCTCATTTGAGTCTCACAATAATGTTTGTGAAGTAAGTGTTTCATTATGGATTTATTATGTGGGTGAGGATATCAAGGCAGAGATTAAATGGCTTGCTAGTATGTCTTACTGACTCCAAATCTAGCCTTCTAACACTGTGCTACCTTGCTGTTTAATTATACCACTGAAATCACAAGTCCTGCCAAATGCCTCCAAACTCTGTCAGGGTTTCCTCTCTAGTGATCTTCTCTTAATCATTGAAGTATTTGGAAAAGGCTCTTTCACATCCTCCAGGAAGCCTTCCCTGGCCACCTCCTGCCAGCAGACACTGAATTACCTCTTTACAAATTTGCACTGTCCAGATCTCCCTTCTTTCTGTTCTGATCACAATGGATCATTAAGACCTGAGTTCATATCATGGCTTACTTAATGTTGTGGGGCCCTGGTTTCCTTGTTTGTAAAACAGAAGGGCTGGATGCTAAGATCCCTTCCAGCTTTAAATCTGTGATCTGATAACTGTTAGGATCCTTTCATTTGTCTATCTCTGATCCTTTGCTTATTTATGTATATAAACTTGTTCCCTATTAACAGGTAAGCTCTTTGAAGATGGAAATTGTTTTTTCATCCTTATTCCCCCAAGTGTCTCGCACTTAATAAAATTTTGCTAAATTGAATTATGCTAAATATACAAAATTTCCACATAGAAGAATTAAGCTTTCCAATTTTTATTTGTTATTTTCCTCATGTTAGATTATTTATGATATTTGGTTATCCATACTCTTTGATATAAGGGATAAACATGTTAATACACTTTTTTTTCATGGTGCACACTTGAGTGTAGGTGGTGTTATGGTGTCATGGGGGAGTGAAGTGAAGAGTATTAAGATGGAAGTTAAAAAGGAAAGTTTACTAGCCAAAAACAAAGGAGGTATGTGGATGACAGTAGTATTAGAGACACGTCTGTTCCCTTAAAGAAAGATGGCAGACAGAGTGAGCTCTTGGACAATGGAACAGGAGCAGGTCAAGCTTTGGCAGGGAGAGTCACAAAGGCCTTCCTGACTGATGTGATCCTGCGGCTATACGTCATCTCCAATCATCAGAGGCTGCAAAAACAACCCTGCTGTTCCTAAAATACAAACCAGAATGAAAATCCACAGGAAGATGCGGTCGATGACCATGGCAACATATTTCCAGTCATCTTGAATCTGAAAAAACACAAGTGTAAACATGAAAGCCAAAAAAAAATTCAGTTTAGGAGCTTTCCCCGATCTCTTCTTCCTTTCCCCAACTAGTCACGGCTTTTCCCCTTTGGGCTCACTTAGCATTTTGTCCCCTACTCTGGTCTGGGTCTGACTCAAGCTGGGTTCTGGTCATATAGGTTCAATATAATAATGATTAACATATACATAGTGATTTGAGGTTTGCAAAGTGCTTTACAGATGTTATCTCATTTGGTACTCAGAACAAGCCTAGATAGTAGATATTATTATTATCCCCATTTTACAGATGAGGAAAATGAGGCAGCCGGTGCTTATGTGACTTGCCCAGGGTCAGATGTGTCTGACCATGGAGTTGAACTCATATCTTCATGATTCCAAGTTCAGCTCTCTATCTACTACAAAATGGGACACTCATAGGTCATCGAGCAGTTAAGAAAAAAAAAAAGTTTACTTAATTACAACAGGAACAAGGAAAGACATTAAAAACACTTCAAGTTGCTTCAGTTGAGCAGTTCTCTTGCCTGAGGGTCCCATCGGGATCAGTGGCCAAGCCCCAGAATTCTCTCTTGGTTGCTTTGTATTCAGGTAATGAGATGGTGATGTCAACAGTAATAGGGAAGGTGGGAAGCCAGAAGGGTTCATGGGAAATAATAATAACAAAAAGCCTTTAGTCATTTGGGCCAACCAAATCTCAAGGAAGTCTCAGTGCCTTATAAGGAAAAAGTAATTTAATTTGCCCAGGAGTTAGGACATTGCTCCTGCACACAGACCCCTATGTAGTTGTTTAATAGTTGATTATTTGTTTTATTGTTGATTATATTGTTTTGTAGTTGATTAATTTTGTGTTGTGATATTTAGGTATTTTTCATATCCCTCACTAGATTGTAAGCATCATGAAGACTTAGCTAAACTATATGTACCCCCCAGTGGTGAGCACAGGGATCTGTAGATAGTAGAAGATTTATTAGAAAAGAAATGGGCACAGCTAGGTGGTAAGATGGATAGAGCACCAATCCAGGAACCAAGAGGATCTGACTTCAAATCCCTCCTCAACCACTCAATACTTAATGAGCTGTGAGATCTGACTGCCTCACCCCAAAAAGAAAAGAAATGTTTGGAAACAGAAACTTGGGTAAATATAATGACCAACCTCGATCCTGCAAAGAGTTGAGAAAATCGACCTCCCTTCCATCTTTGCAGAGGTGAGCGACTATAGGTGGGGAATATTGCATCTATTGTCAGATATGATTAATGTGTTTTAATTTGCTTTCCTTTTTCTTTTTAAAGCCTGTTGCTGATTCAAATAGCTTGCTGGGGAAGGGAGGTCTGGAATACCTTCAGAAATGAAGGTGATAAGAAAAAACTCAAAAGTTATCCATAATAGGATATTTTTAAAAGAAGAAATGTTTCTTTTTAGTAACATTTTCACTTGCTCAACAATTATTTATTAAGGAAATGCCAGGTACTGTGCAAAAGTAAGCCCTACGCTCAAGGAAATCGTATCACCTTCTAATGGGGGAGAATTAGGAGCAATTATTAACCTATTTTACAGTTGGGAAAATTGAGGCAAACAGAGTTTAAGTGACTTGCTCAGGGTTATACATCTAGTAGCCAGATTTAAATTCAGTTCTTCCTGCCACCAGGACAAGTACTCTAACCACTGTACCATCCTGTTGCCTCTTTAAGAAAGACAATGTGCTTTGTTTTGGATGTCTGAGTTTGAGATGCCTACAGGGCACTGATGTTCAAAGGGTAGGGATGTGGTGAGGGGAGAGAAAGTAGGACTGGAGATACAGACCCAGCAGTCCTGGACATAGAGATGATAATCCTTTGTGTATACTGAATAATGTAAAAAAGTAATGACCACTCTGGAGGATCGGAAATGACTTCGTTTTTATTTTTATTTATTTTTAATATTCACTATCTACATATCTAAATAGATCTATCTATCTAAAGATCTACAAACACAGCCCACATAAAGAAACACTCTTTGGGCAGATCCCCAGTCGTTTTTCCTACTAGAAGGGGATGCTGAGAACAAACGTCTGAGAAGCACTGTTCTAGACCTAAAGGAACGTGCCCTAGTTCCCTCATATGTGGCAGCCTCTTCCTCTCCTCTGTCCCATAGGATTTAACTGGTCTTCAGAGCTTCCCCCACAGACTTTTATTAGACAAGGAAAAGGTCAGACTTGGCTAGATTAAGCCTTTCCAGTCTGGTCTGAAACAAAAATGAATTAGATAAACCTGGACTTGGTTTCTTTGTGATTTAACGCCAGGAATACAAAAAAGGCCTATAAAGACTCTTATTTCTAAGTGTTAGATCCTATGGCTTCATCTTGTAGAGTCAAAAAAAAAAGCCTCAATTCCAGATCCTCCGACTCCACATCCATCATACAAAGGGATCTCCTTGATCAGTGAGGTAGGAGGCAGAAGGAATATTGTCACCCCCATATCTCAGGTGAGAATACTGAGGCTCTGATGAGTGGCAGAGCTGGGCCTCCAATCCGAGTCTGGTGACTTCAAGTTCAAGGTCTTTGGGCCCCTCTCCACCGAAACAAGCTCAAGATTAAATAATAAAGGAAAGGAAAAGGGTGACATTAATTCAGTGACCCAGGATAATTGGAAGGGACTTCAGAGATCACCTAGACTAGCCCCTTCCTTTTTTCCGATGAGAAAACCAAAGCTCTGAGTGGTTAATTAACTTGCCTGTGGTCATACAGAAATAGTTGGCAGAATCAGGATTTGAACCCATATCCCCTGCCTCCAAATCTAGCTATTTCTTCAACTGTACCATGAATGTGGACTCTGGAATCTTTTTTTTCCCCTGAGACAATTGGGGTTAAGTGACTTGCCCAGGGTCACACAGGTAGGACATGTTAAGTGTCTGAGACTAGATCTGAACTCGGGTCCTCCTGACTTCAGGGCTGGTGCTCTACCCACTGCGCCACCCAGCTGCCCCTATGGAATCTTTCTATGTCATTCGGTTGAAATCTTGTAGAATTTACTATTTTTTTAATCAGCATTTATTAAGCACCTACTGTGTTCCAGGCAGTGGGCTAAAGACTAAGGATAAAAAGAAAGGTAAAAGCTAGTTCCTGCCTTCATGGAGTTTTTAGTTCAACAAACAACTAGATGTAGACAGGATATAACAGAGTTAATCATTACTAGAAAGCCAGAAGCATTAAGGGTGATTGAGAACGGCTTCCTGGAGATGGTGGGATTTTGGGCCTTGGAGGAAGCCAAAGGAACCAGGAGAGAGAAATGGGAGGGAGGCCCTCCCTTTGGCCAGAGAAGGTGCTCAGGGGAATGGACAGCCAAGTCAGTGCCCTGGTCCCAGACCACATGGAGATGGAGGTCTGAGACCAAAAGGATAGGAGGGTGTATTTTTCATTTTCTTCCATTTTGGGGATGCTAACAGGAAGCCATCACAGGCAGCAGTCCCCCTCAGAGTTCATCTCTGACACCACATGATCCTGGTAAAGGATTTAGCCTCTTGGGGTCTGTTTCTAAGTTACAGAGCCCAGACTGATGTACATTAGTCACAACTGGCTTCTTAACTTTTTTGGACGTCAGATTCTCCTTTGTCAGACTGGAACCCTTCCCAGAATCATGTTTTTATATAATACATAATATGGCAAAGAAGCCAATTATATTAAAATAAGTCACCAAAATATCTGTTAAAAACAAATTTAGTAAAGTAAAACACAGAGTATTGCAAGGAAGCCAATTATATTGAAACAACAGTCACTAAAATATCTGTTAAAAATAAATTTAGACTCTCTTACAACCTACCTTAAGGAACCCAGGTTAAGAGCCCTGGGGTGAGCTTCAATGAAATAAGAGGCCCCATCAAACAAAAACTGGAAACTGAGTCACTCCCCTTCCTTCCTGAATGGTGGGCCCAGAACGGGGCAAGTTCACTGACATTTTACAGGCCGGGCTAGTCCCCTTTGGGTCTTCCCATTCAGAGCATCAGCCTCACATTCACAGGTAAGCAGGTATATGAAAGGTCAGCCACGATGCTGAGCCACAAATAGCAATGGATGAGAGGCAAATGGAATCCTGGACAGAGCTCCACTAACTGAGCCCAATCCAGCATCGACTCAACCCTTCCAATTAAAGGAGGAAGTCGGTGCTACTTTAATTACTCTCCTGGACAAGGCAGGAGCAAAGACTCAATGAGAGCTGAGATTTAGCAAACAACGGCAATGGCAGAAACCTGGAATCCAGGCGTTCAATTACTCGGTCAATGAAAGGGAGAAAAACCCTCGGGTCGGCCCCAAAATGAGTTATTTTGCTCCCTCTAGGCCTTAGGCTCAATATCTGCCAAGGTCTAATTATCTGCTTTAATGGCCATAAAATAAATTATAGAAAAGCCTGAAGCTTGGGGTTTTTTCCCTGGAAGCTATTTTTAATACTAGCATCTTGAATAGAGGAAGATTTGCAGTTAAGACCCCGAGTTCAAATCCAGATTCTCTCAGTCTAACTCTCCCCCTATTATTTTGCATTATTTTGCCTATCTAGGGCAGCTAGGGAGCGCCATAGTGTACCAGGTCTGGAGTTAGGAAGGCTCATCTTCCTGAGTTCAAATCCGACCTTGGACACTTCTAGCTGTGTGACCCTGGGCACGTCACTGATCCCTGTCTGCCTCAGTTTCTTCATCTGTCAAATGAATTAGAGAAGGAAATGAACAAATCACTGCAGTATCTCTGCCAAGAAAGCATCAGACATGACTGAAACTGAATCTCATATTTTGGTGAGGCAACAAGCTATCATGGATAGAGAGATGAGTTCAAATTCTGCCTCTGACACATGCTAACTGTATGACTCTGGGCAAGTCACTTAGCCTCTCATTGGTCCAAGCCCTTCTAAGACCTAATTTCAGAGGAAGTGCTCATCTGCACTTGACAAGAATTTCCTAGTCCAAAATTCTCCAAACTAGAAATTGTAAACTCCAGGTAGCAAAACTCCTGTGTGCTGTCAGAACTATTTGAAAATGTAGCTGGAAATAAATAAATAAATAATATAAATATTATATTTAATTATTTTTATAATTAAATTGTATATTATTATATTTAATATATTAACATATAATTATATATAATAATTATTAAATATTCTATATAAAATAAATAAGTAAATGAATATAGACAAGCAAAATAAATGAATGAATGAATATAAATAAATAAAAATATGAGAGAGCATAGATAATGTGTAGTTTTTTTAATATGACACTGGGCTCTAAACCATATTCATATTGTATTATGTCAATAGGAAGCAAGTTCACTAAAGGTAGGGACAATTTATTTTTTGTCCTTGTTTTCTCCAGTGCCTGACACATGGTAGGTGTTTTCATAAGGGTTGTTGAATAGCATAATTTCTCAAACGAACAAATAGTCTGTCTCTCATCTCTTCCCACGTCCCAACAAATTCTAGCAAGCAGAAAACTCTCAATGAAGTCAACAGTAATACTCTATCAAGGTACTTTAGTTTAAGAAATGTTGAGAAAGGACAAAAAATGTTAGAAGAAAAATTATATTTCTAAATATCCAACAAAAAAAAAGATAGACATGATATCAATGAATTGGACATGACGCTAAAAAGAAAAAATACATAGAAAAGCAAAAACATACACAAAATAGATATTCTGACAAAAGACAGATATCCAAAATTAAAAACAAAACCCCCCAAATAAATGAAATTAGGAATTGATTTTTTAAAAAAGAGGTGGGAGAGAGGAAATAATTTCTTATATAGCACCTACTATGTGCCAGGTACTGTGCTAAGTGCTTTTTATAAATATTATGTCATTTGATCCTCACAATAAACCTAAGAGGTAAGTACTCTTATTATCCCTCTTTTACAATTTAGGAAACCAAGGCAAACAGGTTAGGTGACTTGCCCAGAGTCAGGTAGCTGGAAAGTATCTGAGATCATGTTTAAGCCTGACTTCAGGCCCAGGTGAATCCATTGTTCTAGCAGCTGCCACTAATAAAAACTAATACAACGTGCAAACTATTGGATAATTTGATCAAAAAGAAAAGAAAACTGTTTCTAACACACGGATACGTATGGAACTGCAGATGATATGGTTATATGGGAATTCTACCCACAAATAGGAAAGTAACTTTTTAAGGCCAAAATCTGACAATAACCAGCTTGGATGGAGAGTTGGATTTGAATCCCAGTTGTGCTAGCCAAGAGCCCCAACTAACCAGCCTGGAGCTCAGTTAGTTAAGTGAATGATGTGGATTCTATTTCTAAGGGGCTTCTAGTTTGGGGTTTTCTCTCTATGACAGGGAACAGGGTGGGAGAGGGGCCATGTTCTATAGAAAGAGTTGACTCATGACCATGTATAAATGTTCTAGACCAATAGAGGAGGAGTAATGATCGGTAATCTCATAATGCTATTAAAATTTGCAAAGCTCTTCACAATTATTACTGCTTTTGAGTCTCTCAATGACCCTGTGAAGTAGTTAACAGGGTACCAGAGCTAATGCCTTCTCTTTCCTCCTAAAGGTCAGACGTGGGATTTGAGTCCAGGGCCCAGCTCCATCTTTTACATGACTATCTCAAGTAAGACAATCATCACTGCCATCTTCAAATTCGTTTGCTCATGTAAAATGGGGATAACGTATTACCTTTCCCGTATAATAGTGGTGACTCTCTGTGACTGTAAAACATGACAAAATTCAGTTACTTGTGAGCTGATGAGCACCAGTGCTAGCTTTCAAAGTTCTCCTGCCAAAGATTTGCCACTCCTCTGAAGAGAGTACTGCAGAGCTCTTCTACCAATATAGAATATAATTCCCTTTGATTCAGATTTGAAAAGGTAGAACAAGAAGCACCATCTCTAGCTGGAGCTCCTTTGATTCACTTCAACAAGTGCTTTTTAGCTACATTTTATGAAAGGCAGGTTGGAGTCATTGTTAAAGAGTTGAGCTCAAAGCCAAGAAGTTCTGGGCTCAAGTGTGACCCAAGACTGTGTGACCCTTGACTCTGATCAATCAGAAGTTGCAGACAAAGAAGCCACCTGCATTGGTCCAGGGATTACCCCTAATGCCCATGACTATAAAAATGGACTGAATCTGTGGGGGTTGGTTTGATGGGACAAAGCAGCCTCTAATTTAGTAGTGTCAGTGGCTAATTCTTCAGAAAAACCCAGAGTCCTAATTAGCATCTCATCTCCTGGCTTCAAATAGATTTCTCTTGAACTTTCACACCCAAACAAAAGAATATCCAGGAGACATTTTTTTTTTTTAAAACAAACTCCATTATGAAGATTGCACTAGGAACAGGGATTAGTCTAGTAATCAGTTTTTTGTTATTAAGCATCCTAAGGCTGAACTAATTAATTTTGAAGGCAAAAACATCTTGTAAGATTACCAGAAATGACTTGGGTAACCTGGGGGTAAAATAAATGCAAGAGCCAGATGTTGAATTAGTTGGTTGGAAAGTCTCTTCCATATTCCTGTCCCTCTCCCTTCCTTAGAGTTCAGATGCCTCTTTCTTTCTTCAGGCTCTGATGGACTTTTAAAGTCCTGCCAAACCTACTCCCCACCTTTACCATCTTCTTAACCTAATTCTGCTTTACTCCCCATTTGAAAATCCCTCAATCCTGCAATTTGCCGAGGGGTATTTTTTGTATAGAATGCTCTATCTTCATCTCCACTTCTGTGTCTACAGAATTCTCTGCCCCTTTACCTTTGCCCCCCCTTCACCCCCTCCCCAATTCCCTGATTTCCCTCAAGATTCATCTCCACAATTACCAGTCCCCCACAGGCTGATAATATCTTCCATCTACTTGTAGATAACTTGCATGAACACAGCTGTTTACACATTGGCTTTGTCAGCTTATAATGTAAGCTCTTTGAGGAAAATGACTGTGTTTTTGCCTTTCTTTGTGCCCTTAGCATCTATCACAGCATCTGCCACATAGGAAGCGCTTAATCAATGCTTATTGACTATGTAATGGAGATAATAATAGAGATGAAAAAACTTGGGATCAGAGAAATGGGCTGATTTTTCCTCAAGGTCACACAGATAACAAATACTCTCTAGGAGGTTCAAACAAATCTAACCCTCCTTCCACTTGTCACTTGTGGGGCAAGGACCAACTGGTTCACAATTACATTTTATCAGAGACGAACTCAGCATCTCACCATCTCAACTTTCTGCACTGCTTCTTTCTTTTATTGTGGAATAACCTACATAATGCTATTTCAGAGTGTCATATCATATATTCTTTTGTTGGAAAGATGGGAAAGATGGGGTTGCTTCCCAGTGCTGTGAGGACCCCATGAAATAATGTTTGCCAAGAGCTTATCCTATATCTACCCTAGCATGCCCTCATATATCTGAGATTTCAATTCCTTGCTAAGCACTGTTGCTCTCTCTGTCCCAGGGGGAAGACCATTCTCCTTGGCTGAGCAAAGAGAAATAAAACAAGAACTGCGTGATTTTGCCTTCTCCTGGTTGCCACAATGTTATTGCTATAGTTTCTGTGGAAAGTTCAGGGTCTTCTGTCCTTGGGCAGCATGGTCTAGCAGGACCTGGAATCGGGAGACTGCTGGATTCTATCTCACCTCCATCATTTACTGGCTAAGAGTCTCTTTATTGAGCTTCTTTTCTCCTTATCTGTAAAATGGGATTAATAGCACTTTCCTCAAGAGCTGCTGTGAGAATCCAGTGCGATAATGCTTATAAAGGGCTTTGTATCTAAGACTATCTCAAAATGCTTTAAAAATGCCAGCTCTGCATTCCCGATAGTGATAAACTTCTCCTATGTGGCTGATATATCTTGATATATCTTTAGGACCCTTGGGCTTTGCCATCTACCCTGAAGCTCAATTCACCTACATGTGTTTCCCAATTAAAGTGTGAACTTGTTGAGATATTCTTCTTCTATTTATCTCCTGAGAACTTAGCACTATTACAATAAGCATTTAATAAACATTTTTTCATTCATTCATTCACATATTAAATGCCTTACATGTATGTAAAGTTCTCATAGCTGGAGTGGGCCAGGACAAGGGAAAGTAGTAAAAGTTTATAGAGAGCATCCCTTGCCCTCATGACACTTATACTCTACAAATTACTAAAACCTTTCTCATGGAGAACACCCCACAAAGTGGCACTTATACTCCACAAATTACTAACAAACCTTTCTTGTGGGGAACATGCCACAAGTTGGCACTTATACTCCACAAATTACTAAAACCTTTCCCATGGGGAAGATGCCACAATGTGGCACTTACACTCCACAAATTATTAACAAACTTTCCCATGGGGAACACGCCACAAAATGGCACTTACACTCTGCAGGTTACTAACAAACTTTCCTGTGGGGAACACGCCACAAAGTGGCACTTACACTCCACAAATTACTAAAACCTTTCCCGTGGGGAAGACACCACAAAGTGGCACTTACACTTCACAAATGACTAAAACCTTTCCTGTGGAGATGCTACAATATGGCACTTATACTCCACAAATTGTTAATAAACTTTCCCATGGGGAACACGCCACAAAGTGGCACTTACACTCTGCAGGTTACTAACAAACTTTCCTGTGGGGAACACGCCACAAAGTGGCACTTACACTCCACAAATAACTAAAACCTTTCCTATGGAGATGCTACAACGTGGTACTTACACTCCACAAATTATTAACAAACTTTCCCATGGGGAACACGCCACAAAATGGCACTTACACTCTACAGGTTACTAACAAACTTTCCTGTGGGGAACACGCCACAAAGTGGCACTTACACTCCACAAATTACTAAAACCTTTCCCGTGGGGAAGACACCACAAAGTGGCACTTACACTTCACAAATGACTAAAACCTTTCCTGTGGAGATGCTACAATATGGCACTTATACTCCACAAATTGTTAATAAACTTTCTCATGGAGAACACCCCACAAAGTGGCACTTATACTCCACAAATTACTAACAAACCTTTCTTGTGGGGAACATGCCACAAGTTGGCACTTATACTCCACAAATTACTAAAACCTTTCCCATGGGGAAGATGCCACAATGTGGCACTTACACTCCACAAATTATTAACAAACTTTCCCATGGGGAACACGCCACAAAATGGCACTTACACTCTGCAGGTTACTAACAAACTTTCCTGTGGGGAACACGCCACAAAGTGGCACTTACACTCCACAAATTACTAAAACCTTTCCCGTGGGGAAGGCACCACAAAGTGGCACTTACACTCTGCAGATTACTAACAAATTTTCCCATGGGGAAGATGCCACAAAGTAGCACTTACACTCCAAAAATTACTAACAAGCTGAGGAAGACATCACAAAGACCATTCATACCTCTTTGGCCTCGTTCTGCGCCTTCATATTTTCAGCAATGTACTTGACGCTTTCGATTGCATCTTTCATTTCTGGAGACAGAACTGAGAAGGAAAGCATGGCATCCACGGATTCCGAGCTGGCGCTCCTTGGAAGGTTGGAGCTCAGGTTGGAGAGCTTGATCCTCTGGTGGCGGCAGACGCCACATGCCCCATCCTGACAAGTCGATCCCCCCTTGCAACATTTTGCTTCTGAACCCCTGAAGCAGTTGAGGTTGGAGAGCTCAGCGCTAGAGAATGGCCTGCACTTCTGAGAAGCCTCCTCGCTGCTGGCAGGTCTGGCCATGAACATGATTTTGGGCAGCCAGTTCAGGAATATGGTCTTCACCCATTGGGGCATCGTATGGGTCTTGGGGGTACGGTAGTGTACGTTGAGAACAAAGACGGTAATGACGATAGAGAGGGTGACAAAAATCATGGTGAACAGGAGATATTCCCCGATCAGGGGAATGACCAGAGATGTGGAAGGGATGGTTTCAGTGATCACCAAGAGGAACACGGTTAGGGACAAAAGGACCGAGATGCAGAGGGTCACTTTCTCCCCACAGTCAGAAGGCAGATAGAACACCAGTACCGTCAGAAAAGAAATCAGGAGGCAGGGAATGATCATGTTGATGGTGTAGAACAGAGGCAGGCGCCTGATGTAAAGAGAATAAGTGATGTCAGTATAGATCTCATCACAGCAGTTGTACTTGATGTCATGTTTGTACCCAGGGGCATTGATAATGGCCCATTCACCACTTTCCCAGTAGTCTTTGAGGTTCATCGAGGAGCCAATCAAGACCAGGTCGATTTTAGCTTTATCATAGGACCAGGAACCAAACTTCATGGTGCAATTTTGGTAGTCAAATGGGAAGTAAGTTACGTCAATTTTGCAAGAACTCTTAAAGATGGCAGGAGGGATCCAAGTCACTTCTCCTGTGTATTTCAACAGGGCCTTGGTCTTGTCATCAACTTGGAAATCCCCAACTGCACTGTAGGAACAAAAGGAGCACAGGAAAGAATCACAATGTGACTCAGCCTATCAAGAAATTTTTGTTTATTTTTTATTTTGAACAAATATTTTATTGAATACTTAAAAAAATTGGGGCAGCTAGGTAATATAGTGAATTTAGTGCCCAGCCTGGAGTCAGGAAGACTTGTCTTCCTTAGTTCAAATTCAGCTTCAGACACTTAAGCTGGGTGAGGCTGGGTGAGTCACTTAACCCCGTTGCTTCAGTTTCCTCATCTATAAAATGAGCTGGAGAAGGAAATGGCCAACCACTCCAGTATTTCTGCCAACACAACCCCAAATGGAGTCATGAAGAGTGAAATGGCCAAACAAGATGACATCCATAATGATGCCCTGTATCAGTGAAAAAAATGTTCAACTGTATTCAGTGTCTTCTTAAGTATTCAGGGAATTATATTTACTTCAGATATGTTTTGTTCTTTCTTATATGTTGCTTCCCCCAAATAGAATGTAAGCTTTCTGAAGGTAAGGCCAATTTTATTTTCTTTTTGTGTTCTCAGGGTCCAGAGCCTGGCACATAATAGAAACTTAAATAAATTTATATTTTGTTGATCAGAATGGTAAACTCATAGCCATTGGGAAAGCTCAGTTATCCAGAGCAATATTTTGCCTAAGGATTCTGGGTAATGGGAAGATGACTATAACAATAGTAAGGGCTTCTAGAGGATGTTGTGTTGCATTGACAATGCCTGAAACATGCAAGGCCTTTGAGTGGAGGCTAGATAGTCACTTGAACTTGCTCACTAGTCACTGTGGGTTAGTGGAAAGGGCATAATATTGGGAGTTCGGGCATCCAGGTTCTAAGTTCCAATTCTATCACTGACTCATTGGCTTCTCTCTGGGATTGTTTCTTCTTTTGAAAAATCAGGAAGTTTGACTGGAGTAACCCTCCCCAAAGCCTATTCTCCAGATCCCTGGTCTTTCAGAAGAAATCATACTATTTCCCTATCTGAAATGTGAAGTATGAAATTAAGTGTGTTATTAAAATAGTCACAGGCAGAAATTTTTTTGGTATGGAAATAGCTTATTGATTTTGTCCTAAAATTTTCCTTTAAATCCAAGAGTGGTCTGGGGCAGACTGAGGTCATAGAATGTGGGTTCAAAACCAATATCTGAAGATTACTACTTATATGACCCTGGGTAAATCATCTAATTTCCTTGGGCCTCAGTTTCCCCCTGTATAAAATGAGAGGTTAGATTAGTCTAGGATCCTAAGATCCACAGTCCCAGACTCACCCCCATTCAGGAGTGTTTGGGCTGTGGCTGGCCCAGATGGGAGGCCACATCAGTCCTGGAAAATCATGTCCTTAATGTGCCAGAGCCCTGACCTTCTGGTGCCCGAGCCAGATTGGAGCCCCTGGTAAGATTGCAGAATGCTCCATTGCACAGACTTCTTTTGGGGAGAAAGTACTCAATTTCAGGTTGAGCTTTCTGCTGGGAACCATGGACAAGGGATGGCTGGGCAGACCCTTCTGACCTGGCTCTACCAAATGGTCTGGGATTTCCTGGCCAGAGGTGTTTCCTCCCCTGAGGAGAATCAGGCACTTCTATTTTAGGTTGGGTCATTGGCTTCCCCCAAATTTTTCTTGGTGTTCTGGTGGAAACACTGATGAATTTGGAGGTAGAGGCAGAGGATCTGGATTCAAAACATACCTTTACCAAACCACCAAAACCTCAGTTCCTTATCTGTAAAATGGGTTTAGAGTAGTCTCAGATGATTCTCAAGCCCCACTTCCAGTTCTAACTATGCTCCCTGACCCCAGCACCCTTACTTATTGTATAGCACAATGTCAGGCTTCCATATTTTCTGGGAGGGCACACGCATGAACTGAGCCCCATCATAGTCCGCTGGATTCCACTTCAGCTTGTAGTCATTCCAGATCTAAGACAAGGGAGAGAGTGTAAAGAAAGCAGTTGTACTCTTTCAGAATTCCTGTACCATAGGGATTTTCCTTCCCTCCCACCTAAACATTCCATGTATAGTACCTTCCTTCTCCTTCCCCTTTCATCTTGCTGCTACTATCCCTACATGGCTGTCCTTGGTCATATTCTATCCCATTTTCCCGCCATGACTTTGCATGAAGTGTCCCCCATGCTTGGAAGGCATTTCCTCCTCATCTCCATCTCAAAGAATCCCTTTCCCTTCAAGACTCAGCTCAAGCACCATCATGCCTCTCTTGATCCTTGCTACCAGGGCCCCCAAATTTGCACATATTTGTATTTTAGCTAATTCACATACAATCGCAAATATCTGTATCCTCATTAGGCACATTTTGTATGTATTTATGTATTTATTTATTGTTGTTCTTCCATTAAAACATCAGCTCCTTGAGAATAGGGTCTGTTTCATTCTTTGTACTTGTTTAGCACCTAGCAAAGTACCTGGCAAACAGCAGGTGCTTAATAAATGCTTGGTGATTGATTCTTCTTATTTTGGAAGAAGAGGCTATTATTGCTTCTCTGAGTCTGGGATACCTTAAGAGAACAGCGGCCTAAAGCAGCCTCCATGAGACCCCAGGCTCTGAGTGAGTGCTTTGGGGTCAGCTTGACAAAAGGCACATATACCCTGTGATTTTCTAAGTTTGTGAGGCAGCGAAATCCTTGCAATCTAGTGCAGTGACAGCTAGGCCTTGGCTTGGCCCAGAAGGGTCACTGGTAGGGCAGGCCATTATTTCTTGTCTGACAGCAGCTCTGGGCAGTATCTTCCCTGGAGGGAGTGTATGTGGACTCTGAAGTCACTGGCCTTAATTTAATAAGGATAAATTGCCCTGTCTCCTAGCTATTATTTTAAAATATCTCTTTATAGTAACAGGAAGGAGATCAGGGCTGGGTGGCTCTGCTCCTCCCAAACAAACAGAGGCTCCAAGCTGAGATTTCTCACTCAGTGACCCCTAATGGGAAAAAGTAGCCAGGAATGAGTGCTACTGGATGCCTTTCAGGGACAGTGGCCTTTTAGTTAAACCTACACCTGAACACAGATCTCACCCACAACATCCTTGACAAATAGCCATCCAGCCTCTGCTGGAAGGCCCCCATGAGGGAGAATGTCCCACCTGTCCAGCCAGCTTGTTCTCCTTTGGATCAACTTTCCTTATTAGGGAGTGTTCCCTCACATCAAGCCTAAATCTGCAATTTTCATCCATTTGACAAAGCCTTGATGGAGCGGCTGGATTTCCCTTCTCCCCTGAGCTAACTATCCCAATGAAGTTTCCTTTAACCCAAGGTTTTTGAATTATTTTTGTGTCACAGACCACACTAGCAGTCTGGGTAAATCTATGGATCCTTCTCAAAATAATCTAGAGAAAGAAATCAATCATAGTGAAATATAATTATGAAATCTTTTTTTTCAAAACCAAATTTTCATAGATTCTAGAATCAGAGCCCCTGCTTTCACTGTGTGAGCCTCTTTACCATCCATACTGTCTTCTTTGGGACATTCTATGGGGCATAACTGATAAACACTAGTTTATCAATGTCCTTCTTAAGCCATCATTCCCAGAAATGAACACAGTACTCTAAATGAAATTCAAAGCGGGCAGAGGATGATGGTATCAGTACTCCTCTTGGAAGATCTGTCCCTTTTAAGGAAATTCAAGATTACATGCGCTTTTTAAAGGACTGTTCTACCATACCATATGATTCCCCTCGTAGACTACTAAAACTCCTTAATCTTTTTTGGAACAATTTTGTCTAAGTCTTCTTTCCCCATCTCATACTTGTGTGGTTGATGTTTTCCTACCCATCTATGCCTACTGAATTTCATCTTATTGGATGCAGCCCAATGTTCTAGACTGGCAAGACCTTTTGGCATCCTGACTCTGCAGTCTAGCAGGCAGGTATCCCTCCTAGATTTGGGTCACCCACCCATCTGAGAAGCACTCCATTTATGACCTTGGATAAAGATCCAAGTCACTGCAAAAATGTGAAACATCACAGGCCATGTTTACGGCAAACCATTGGCCAGTTCTCTTTTGTATCTATTTGATCAACAATTTATTTGATCAAAAAAGTGTTTTTTCCCCTCTAAAATCTGGACAAACTTTTATCTACAGGATTTCTATCATCTACCGGATTGGGAACCCTATCAAAAAGGCTATAAGGTTTGATCAGCATACTTTGTTCTTGATGAAGTCCTGCTGATTCTTGGTAATCACTGTTTCCTTTGCTAAATTTCAGCAGGGGATTTCTGTTATGATTCATTCTAGAATTGTCCCTTTTGTGGCTCATGAGTAAAGAAGGCCAAACATAGAACACAATCTTAGAACATAGAATGTTCTGCCTAGAGGGCTCTTGAAACACAGAAAGTCTTGGTTGAAAGTGTCCTTAAAAACATAGAACTTTCTTTCCAGAAGAACTTTTTAGAAGGTAGAATACAGAATGTCTAAGTTAGAAGAACCCTGAGAAAAATGAACACCGATAGCTGAGAATGTCAGAAGTAAAAGGGTCCTTCCACCATGGAGGGATACAAATAGAAGGAACCTTTGAGACCATCAGGTTTAATTCCTTTAAATGACAGAGGAGAAAGCAGAGACCCTGAAAAAGGGAGGGAGCCTCCCATAATTCACTGCACATGGAGTGAGTGACAGCCTTTGCTTTGGGAGCCCCTCATGTGTGAACTGCAGTGCAATGACTGAGGATTTCAGAGACCAGCCTGTGAAACACACCTCCCACATCGCAGCCGGTGGTGGACCAGAAGTGCTGAATGCAATATGTATTGTCAGAAAGACATATAATGGGAGATGTACATACAACACTGCACTTTTTTGTTTGTTTGTTTGTTTTGCTAAAAGAAGCAAATTTTATCGATGATTGGGAGGGAAGGAGAGAAGAGAGTGCAAATTCTTAAAAGAGCATCAATTACACGTTTTAAAAAGCAGAATTTAAGAGTTAAGTCTCAATTTCCTACCAAATGAAGTTCATGTCCACGTGAGCACCCTGACTGTATAAATCAAGGCACCCTTGAAACTTGTAAGGGAGATTCGTACAATTTGTACCCCTGAAACAAACCAAGATTTTGCCACTAGATGTCAGCATTGACCAAGGGAAAGATTAATGCCCAGTCCCCTGGTGTCAAAACATTCGTCCTAAATGTCTTGTTTCTGGGCAAAACCAAGCGTTTTTGAACATCTTTGTGGCTGGAGTAAATGAAGCACTAGATTGCAAAAGGCCATCACTTCCCCTTTCCTCCCTGACAAAGGAAGTTCAAAATCAACCTTCTTTAGAATGGAAGTCCCTTGAGGGCAGGGATTGGGTTTTCTCCTTTCTTTGTATCCCCCAAACCTCCTTATCTCAGTGCTTGCCTAACACATAGTAAACATTTAATGAATTTTGATTGTCTTGATTGTTTGATTGAATTTGATTTAGTAAATGCTCACTGTTTATAGTGTGTCTTGAAGGGCAGTGTGGGGTAGTGAATAGACCTGCTTGTAATGTGTCCTATCAGTGCTCTAAACAACCTGAGACAGGAAGGTGCTGACCTGCATGGGTGAAGGGGCTCCTCCTGACCAGGAGGTTCCCTAGATCATTGAAATCACTGGTCTAATTCCTTTATTCATTCCTACTGTGTGCAGTCCACTGCATTTGGTGCTGAGGGAAAGAGGACATTTATGTTTACCTAATGGTAAAATCCCTGCCCTCGCCTAGGAATTGAGTAAGTTACATATACTTTAGAGAATGGCAGTTTAGACTGCTACTTATGGCTGGAGGTGAAAGTAGAAAGGATCAGTGAAAGCTTCCTGGAGGAGACTTTTATTCCGGGCTTTAAAGGATAGAGGTGAAGGAATTTTTAACTGCCAAGAGGAGAAAGGACATTCCAAACCCAGCAACTGTGTGGACAAAGACACTGAGGTAGGAAAGAACAAGGCATTTAAATCCAAGTATTCTCCTTTGGATCTTCTTGGTTCCCATCTTATGTAATTTCCTCTAACTGGAATGGTCTTCTGCACTCCCCTCACATCTACTCCCTCTCAAAGATTTAGCTCAAATGCCTCTTTCTCCAGGAAGCCCTCCCTGATCTGTCCACTCGAAAATGTTTTCTCATAAATTCTCAGACAGATTTAGGCAGCAACATAAAACTATAGAATCTCTCCATTTCCCCTCCTCTACAAGCTCCAAGAAGGCAGGAACCGTGCCTTATTCATTCCAGTGTAACCTCCACAACATACTAGATATTTATCAAATGTTTGTAGAATACACACTCAAGCCTCTGGATTTTTGGGATATTGAGGTTACATTATTTCCTGTTCTTTCCTCTGCCATTGATGAAGTAAACTAAAGACAGGCAACCCCTGGTGGATTACAAGGGCCAGACACCATCGAGTGCTCCAGATATGGACAACAACATATGTACCCCAGTAAGCACTGACAGGGCCCTAACTATGTGCACATAGTAGGTGTTTTAATATATGCATGTTGATCGATTGATCTTGATTCACAAGCCAAAAGGCAATTGAGTGTCCGGTATATAAAAAGGTCCTTTAAAAATGTCCTTGATTAATTGTTTTTGATTCACAAGCCACAAAAGAAATACATCCTCCCATTATCCTTATTTCCCCTATTCCTTTTAGTCCAATCCCCTGATTGCTATTCTTATCCCTGTTTTGGTATTGCTTTGTTAATTCTGGTCCTATCTCCTATTGTTCTCCTTCCTGTTTGGACAATCCTTTAGAACCTACTCCAGTTCCAGCTTCTCGTGCAAGCTCCAATTACTCTAGCCCACAGAAACTCACTCCTTTTTCTAACCAAACAGATTCCAAATAAGTGGAGTCGAAAGAAGAGCTTCCTATCCATGAGAGTAATGTCCAAGTGGAATGGGCCATTCCTCCCACTTAAGGAGGTATTCAAGCTACTCCTCCCCGTAATATAATGCCTTCTCTGTAAGGATGATCTCCAATTTATCTTCTCTATATCTTGTTTGTATTGTTGCCTGTGTTTCCCATGAACTCCTTGAAATTAGGGACTGTTTTAGCTCAATGACCCCCAGTTTATTTAGCACTTTATTTCACTTCATGTTTTATCCTTTTTCCTCAGGTAAGATGAGACTCTTAATGATGACTCTCTGACTGGACCTGTAGAAGGTTCCCAGTAAAGGGCAGGAACTGACTGATGGGTAACTCACGTGTTTCAGCCAGAGGTTGGTTTCCATAATCTGGTTAACTTCATCCTAGTCAAGAGATTGAGAAAAAAAAAGAGGAAGAAAAATCCTGGATTTGTATTGACCATGGAAAGCTCTTGCCCTTGTACCACCCTTTTAGAAATCAAGTCACTGCCCAGCACTCACCACTTTTACCAGTTGGGACATGGACACCTCAAATTGGATAATGACCGGGTCAGACACATTGGCTACCGGCCGGATGATTTCATTATAGCCCTGAAACAGCCGATTGAATAGACGATGCTCTGCTTCAGAGCCTCCAGCCCCTGTGGAAAAGATGGACATCATATTTTCTCATTTGGGTTTAAGAGCATCAGCTGCTCAATTATTAAAGAGGGGAAACAGAGTTAACCAGCACTTTACATGAAAAGCATTTGGCAGTTTTAGAGGACCGCAAGCTCAATATAGGGCATCTAGCTGGCTCAGTGGATAGATTGTCAGGAGTGGAGTCAGGAAGACTCTATTTGAGTTCAAATCTGGGCCCAGAAACTTACTAGCTGTATGGCCCTAGACAGGTCATCTAACCCTGTCTGCCTCAGTTTCCTCACCTGTAAAATGAACTGGAGAAGGAAATGGCAAACCATTCCAAGAATCTTTGCCGAGAAAACCCCTAATGGAGTCATGAAGAGTCAGACATGACTGAAAATGGCTGCACAACAACAACAAAAGTTCAGGGTGAGTCAACAGCACAAGTACAGCTATGTGCAGGCTACTGGGATTTATTATGAGAGGTAGTGTCCATAAGGGAGAAGGAGCTCCACTGTAATCAAATAACACCTGAAATACCCAAATACCATTTTGTAGAAAGGCTGGAAGGTGTCCTGGGAGGAGGGCAGCTGAGTGGTAAAGATACTAGGAATCATGGCATATCTATATATATCTATATCTATATATCTATATCTATATCTATATCTATATCTATCTATCTATCTATCTATCTATCTATATATAGCAGTTTAAAGAAGTGGGGATGTTTAGGGATGTTTACCTTGGACAAGTTTTAGTAATTGAATGAGACTCTTTTTCAAGTACTTAAAGGATTGCCAAATATAAGAAGAATTAACTTTCTTCTGTTTGGTCCCTAAGAACCAACAAGGAGCAAAAGATGTTATTACAAAGACTATATGATATGATTTTGTAGTAAGGAAAAACTTCTTAATAACATGAGCTATATGGTATTGGCTGCCTTGGAAGGGAGGAAAATCCCACCTCATGGGAGGTCTTTTAGTGGCCACTTTTCAAAGAAGTGGAAAGAGACTTCCTGTTCAGTCAAGGGTTGGATCAGCTGATTTCTACTTTTCCTTCTGCAGGCTCTGAAGTTTTATGAAGATATACTTGTATTTTGCTCATTTGCAATACAGTCATTGGCCACTTACCCAATTTTCTTTCCTTCAAGTAGTTAAAAACTGAGATGTGTGGTCTTTTTTTAAATGAATCACATGAAAACCAAAGAGAGTCAGAGCTGGAAGGGACATTAGAGGCAAGAGTTCTTGGAAATGTACAAAATGATTTCGTAAAAATATATATTCCTATATAGATATTCCTAATGATATACATTCCTTATAAGAGTAATTGTTATTCATAAACTATCCTTGTGTTTAAGGGTAAAATTTGGGTTGCAAGTTTTAACTCTGCTACTAAATTTATGTGTGACCAGAAAAGTCCTTTACCCTCTCTAAGCCTCAGTTTTCTTATCTGTAAAATGGAGCTGTTGGGCTAAAGGTCTCTCAACATCCCTTCCAGGAATAAAAATGTTAATTCTATGGATCTAATTCTTTAGAATCTTTATCAATAAGATCACATTCAATTGAACAAATATTTATTAAATGTGGGCAGTGAAAATAGAGGCCATGTAGATAATAAAGTACTAGAGTTTAAGCAAAAAAGAATTGGGTCCCAATCCTGCACCTGGACTTTTTGGCACCATGGACAAACAGCTTAACTCTTCTGAAGCCACAGGAAATTCTAGAAGATTATATTATAGATGATCACAATCTGTCTTAGTGAAGTGATCATTGATAGGTCTAGTATGACTCTCTTATTTTATACAGAAAGAAACAGGGCCAGAGAAGTGAGGCAGATTGCAGAAAGTCACAAGTAAGAAGGGATGAAGTCAGGATCTGAACCCAGGGCTTCTGATTATGGAGTCCACATGCTTTTTACTATATGATGCTGAAAGGAGTTGCTATATTCAGGGGATCATAGGGACTTAGTATATTGATGCACAATCAATGGGTTTGGGGCTGGGGATATAGTTTCACTGGGGATGGGGATGGGTTTTGGGGCTGGAGATGGTGATAATTGATCTAGCAACAATCCAGGGCTCCATGGCGCTTTAAGATATCAGAATGGGAGGAAATTTCAAGTATGGAGGAAGTCAGCTTAAGGTGCCTTTGAAGGAAGGGGAGGGCTTTGACAAATGGAGATACAGGATCATGGGAAGGGTGTCCACTCAGGCCTGGGAAACTGTGGGAAAAAAGGCACAGAGATAGGGAGAAGGCATCAAGAGACTAGAAGTCAAGCTAGAGACTCTCAGTCCCGAGACAGGTATGGGGAAAATGGTGGGAGCCAAGCTGTAGGGGGCTTTCAATGCCAGGACCATGAATTTATGTTTATTCATTAGACAGTGAGAAGGCAAGATAGACTTTTGAGCAGAGGAATGGTTTGGTCAGACTTGTACATTATGAAGATTACTTTGGCAGCCATACGAAGGATAGATTAGAGGGGGAAGAAATTGGATGCAGGAAGACCAGTGAGGAGGATACAATAGTCCAAGCGAGTGGGAATGGGGCCTGAGCTAGGGTGGTTGTGTATAAAAGTGAAAATAACACAGAGGGAGATTCAACAGAAATGGGCACAAATTGGATGTAATGGGTGAAGGATGGCAAAGAATCAAAAATGACTCCAATATTTTGAGCCTAAAAAGGATGGAAAAACAGAAATAGAGAAAAAAGAGAAACTAGAGGGGAGTGAAAGATTTTAGAGACAAGAGGAGTTCAGGTGTACGTGTTATATATAGAATTTGAGTTACCAGCAGGAAATTCAAGCAGAAATATGCCTGGTGGGCAGCTGGAGATATAGGTCAGGAGGCTGGGGGTGAGGAGGAGGATTTGGGAGTTATCTACAGAAAAATGGCAACCGTGAAGAAAGGAATGAATGAAATCACTTAGGGAGGGAACAACAAAAAAGAAGATGACTCAAGACAAATCTTTGCGGGGCACTTTCTTCCCCCCCCCCCCCCCAATCCCTGTAACAAGGTTGATCTGTCCTTGGTCCTGATCCTACAAAAGATCAGCTTCTGGAGTAGAGAACGCAAACACGTTGGGCAGGAGAGAATACTCTCCTCCACCAGTCACCAAGAGAGCAGGAAAGACAAAAGGCATTTGGTCATCTCTGTCTCTCTCTTATGTCTCTGTCTCTTTGTTTCTCTGTGTGTCTCTGACTATCTCTCTTCTCCTCCCTTTCCCCAGACCTAGTATCCACCAACATTTCAATTTAGTAATTCGGGTTCTTCTGGGGACTATTCAGACACAACGTCAGTCAACAAACACTATTAAGCGTCGACTCCGTCCTAGGCGCTGAGCTGAGTACTGGGAGCATAAAGAAAGGTCCCACTGTGTCCTTGCCAGGGAGCATCTCGTATTCTAACGGGCGATCCAACACACAAAATAACTATGTACCCACAAGTCCCACACGGTGTAAATAGAAGGTGAGCTCTGAGAGGAAGGCGCTGGCTGCCGGGAGGGGAGGGAGAGAACCAGGGCGAGCCTTCTCCAGGAAGGAGACGGGTGGGGAGCAGCACGATCTCCAGCCAGGGATCACCTTTGACCGATCCCAATAAAGAGGGGTCAGTTTTCTTTTTCTTAAGGCCCCGAAGGGCCAAACTGGGGACAAGCTGGGGGGGGGGGGGGCAGCGGAGGGGGGGATGTGGGTTCTGGTCAGGGGGAAACTTCCTGGAGATTCAGCACCCGCCCGGAACAGAACTGGCCATCTGGCCAGGGTTGTCCCGTTACTTGAGGCTGAAGTGACCAGGGAGGTGGGGAGGGGGGGAGGAGGGGTCTGGGAAGCCCCTAGCCGCCTTGGACTTCTGGGCTTTTCCCTAAAGCTCGACGTCCATAAGGAACACTACTAGCACCGGGAGCTCAATGAAGCTCTGCTAGACCGCAGTCGCTCAGGTCCCCCTATCTAACTAAAAGTCCTGCCTTCTCTCCGAGAGGCTGAGATTGGGTTCTTCCGGACTTTTCCCGAGCCCAGTCCCCAGGTTCTCCCCCTAGGTTCCCCTCCCCCACCCACTCTTGTCCCCTCATTCCTGGGTTGGAGCGGCCGGGCCGGAGAAGCAGGGGAACCTCCCTGGGGCCCGAGACTCACCCACCTGTGAGCAGGAAGGCCAGACCCGCCAGGAGGCAGCCGAGTCTCGCGCCGCCCGCGTCCATGGCCCCGTCCGTCTGTCCGCCGCTCGGCTGCACCTGCTGTAGTCCCCGGCAGCGCTCAGCTCCCGCAGCCCTCCCCCAGCCTGCAGCCCTGCGCGCCCCGCCCAGCCCCGCCCCAGCCTGGCCCGGGTCTCTGGAGGCCCCGCAACCCACGACGCCCCCGCGTGCAGGGCCGGAAGGGTTAAAGCTGGTGGTGGGGGAAAGAAAGGGGGCCGAGGCAAGAGGAGGGGCAGGAGAAGAGGGAGGACGAGGAGGAGGAGAAGAAGGAGGAGGAGGAGGGGGGAGGAGGAGGAAAATCGAGCGGGAGAACGGGAGGAAAAATGAGAGAAGAGGGAAGGGGAAGAGAAGAGGAAGGAAGGGGAGGGGAGGGAAGGGGAGAAAAAAGGAAGAGAGAAAAGAAGGCGAAGAGTAAAGGGATGAGAGTGGTAGATGGTGGCCAGGGGAGGGGAGGGACAGAAGAGGTGTGAGCAAAGGTATGAGGGGAGGCTGGGAAAAGGCTGAAAGTGAGGGAAGAGGCAAGGAACTAGAGAAGACTCTCTCTCTCTCTCTCTCTCTCTCTCTCTCTCTCTCTCTCTCTCTGTGTGTGTGTGTGTGTGTGTGTGTGTGTGTGTAGAGATGTATCTGCCACTTCCAAAATTCAATGTCCCTTGGCCAGGAGGGGGAGGGAGGCAGTCCCAGGGAGCTCCAGGACCTCACCATTCTTTGGATGCCCAGCTGGCTGTCCCATTGTGATACAGGTGCACCATTCCCCACGCCCCCCTTCTGAGGGAATCCCATGGGGCACTGAAGGGAAAGGGAGGTGGATACAGAGGGGGCTTGGCTCCGGGTCTGGCTGCCACTCATTGGCTCAAAAACGCAGAGCTGGGCAGCCTCCCTTCTCCTTCACAACTCTGGTCTTGTGCTCATTTGCCACCTGACTCCAGTTTTGAGGTGTAAAGAGAAGGAGGCGCTTTCTGCCAGGATCTGACTTTAGTCATACACACACAGGGCAGCCCTAAAGGCCATCCTCCCAGGAAACATTTCCTGTGGAGAAAGGGCTAAATATCCCCATCAACTGTCTCTCACAGGACAGGCAAGCCAGCCTAGCTGAAGCAGCAAGGCACCCTGGGGAAGAAAGGAAGGAGCATGCACCGGTCCAGCCAAACTCTACAACCTCCCGAACTGTCATCTCCCTCTAGACCCCAATGAAGGCACCCCAGAACTTTAGCCCCAAAGCCTGAAGAATAGCAATGCTTCTAGCTAGCTGGTGCAGGGAATAGAGTATTCACCTGGAGTCAGAAGGACCTGAATGAAAATCTAACCTCACATTGTGTGAACCTTGGGAAGCCACTTAATTTCTGTCTGCTTCAGTTTCCTCACCTGTAAAACAGGGATGACAATCCCTATCTCTCAGGATTGTTGTGAGGATGATATTTGTGAAGTGCTTAGCACAGTACCTAGAACATAGGAGGTGCATACATAATAAACGCTTATTCCCCACCCCCTCAGCCATCATCTTGGGAAACAACCCCGGTACACAGCCTAGTTATTCAGCTACTGAAGACCCAGAAGAGAATTCTTGCTACTAAAGTTTAAGGCCTTGTCAAGTGAATTAAGCTCAAACACTGATGGAAATGTTGTTAGAAATGACTAAAGCAGACCATGGAACCTTCCCATCTGAATTAGAGTTGAAACTACCTTTATGTGTGGACATTCTTTGGAAGGTGAGCTTCCTAAAAGCAGAGACAAGCTTGCTTTTCTATTTGTATTCCTAGCACTTAGCATGGTGCCTGACACATAGTAAACGTTTGACAAACCTTCTCTATCTCCCTCCCTTCTTCCCTCCTTCCCTCCCTCTCTCCCTCCTCCCTTTCTCCCTCCTTCCTTCCCTCTCTTCCTTCCTTCCTTCCTTCCTTCCTTCCTTCCTTCCTTCCTTCCTTCCTTCCTTCCTTCCTTCCTTCCTTCTGTCCTTCCTTCCTTCCTTTTTTATCAGCAAATTTACAATACCAACTTGGCTGTGTGGGAGGTCTTCTCCTTATCCCCTTATCCTTCCCTGATTAAAGGGCAATCTTTAATTTTCCTTCTTCCCTCCCTCCTCTCTTCCTCCCTCCTTCCCTCTCTTCCTCCCTCCTTCCTTCCTCCTCCATCTCCTTCTTTTTTTCCTCCCACCCTCCCACCTTCCTTCCTTCCTTCCTTCCTTCCTTCCTTCCTTCCTTCCTTCCTTCCTTTTTTCTTTTTTCATCAGCAAATTCACAATACCAACTTTGCCATGTGGGAAGTCTTCTCCTTATCCCTTTATCCCTTCTCTGATTAAAGCACAATCTTTAATTTGACAATCTTTAATTTTCCTTCCTTCCTCCCTTCCCCTTCCTTCCTTCCTTCCCCCCTCCCTCCCTCCCTCCCTCCCTCCTCCTTTCCTTCCTTCTTCCTTCCCTCTTTCCCTTCCTTCCTCCCTCCCTCCTTCCCTCCTTCCCTTCCTTCTTTCTTTTTTTTGTCAGCAAATTCACAATACCAACTTTGCCATGTGGGAAGTCTTCTCCTTATCCCCTTATCCTTCTCTGATTAAAGAACAATCTTTAATTTTCCTTCTTCCCTCCCTCCCTCTCTTCCTCCCTCCTTCCCTCTCTTCCTCCCTCCTTCCTTCCTCCTCCTTCCTTCTTTTTTTCCTCCCACCCTCCCACCTTCCTTCCTTCCTTCCTTCCTTCCTTCCTTCCTTCCTTCCTTCCTTCCTTCCTTCCTTCCTTCTGTCCTTCCTTCCTTCCTTTTTTATCAGCAAATTTACAATACCAACTTGGCTGTGTGGGAGGTCTTCTCCTTATCCCCTTATCCTTCCCTGATTAAAGGGCAATCTTTAATTTGCTTTCAACCCTAACATTATCTTTTCTTCCAATCCTTTCCAGACCCTCAGTGTGATTCTTCTCTCCAGCTCACACTCAATGATTATTCATTAAAATAAGTTGTACTAATACCTTTTGTTTTTATATAGCAGCTATTTGGGAAGTATCACTCTCTTCTCCCATTCTCCAACCTTCCTATTGAACCCTCTCTCATAGGTAATAAATAAAAAGTTAAGTAAAAATAATAAATAAAGATAGTAAGCATTTATTAAGTGCCTACTATGTACTTACCATACAGTAAAGTACAGAAAGAAGCAAAAGACAGTTCTTGCCATGGAGGTGACCAGGGTGGATAATGTATGCAGTGTTCTGTTCTCATAGCTCCCTTCCCCCAAATCAGAGCAGAGGGCATGGATTTATCTTCTGCTCTATGTATGGCACCATTATTGGTTTTTCTGATATTAGAATTCCCTTTTCTTTGAGTGAGTTTTTCATTTATGTAGTGTTAAAGAAAATAAAGATAAAAGCAGCCAGATTGGACCAAGTACACATGGAGGAGATTTGTGCTGGAGGTGACATACTCTGAGTTTGCAAAGAGGCTAATATCTGAAGTATCTGAAGGAGGGGGAAATGCCAAAAGAGTATAAGAATCTCAGGCCTTGGGAATACCCCCAACCTTCAAATAGCATCCTGTAATTGCTGATTGATTGATTTCTCCCTAAAGGTTTAGGTACAGAGCCTTAGAGCCCCTGAGGGCTGTAACCCCTGGAGTCCAATCCCAGAGGGGATTATGGGTAGAGTTCCCTAGGGGAAAAAGTCTATTACCTTGGATGAGAAAGAAATTAATCTTTAATTTCACATCTCTAACTGAATTTTAACATTTCCTTAAATTATGAAGTAGACAACATTCTGATGAGGGAGTTCTTAGATTTCACCAGACTGCCAGACATTGAGCCATCTCAAAGACACGGTCAAGAAGCCCCTCGAAGAGCATCATGCTTTCCAGTGGGAAATGGCAGAAATAATGTCTGTCATCACTGATCTCATTTTGCCCGTTGGCTTCTAGGATTCACTGGGTGCCTGATGAGTGCCAGGCAATCTCCACAGTGCCAGTAATGTGGAGATAAAAGAGAGAGTACGTGAAAAGTTGGCAGAGTGCGCCAACGGGAAACTATTCTATCAATCTGAGGGGGCATTTGGGATGACCACTGTCTTTTAGGGAAGAACTACCTGAGTTAGTTAGAAGGTCACAAGGGCTGAAGCTGATAAAGATCAGAAAGAGAAAAAGATGAAGGCATGGGGAAGTGAAGTCCCATGATAGTAATAGCAGTGGCGGCTCTGGAACCCAGATCCTCGGACTTCATGTGTAGCTTGGTTGCAGCTTCCCCCACTTCTGTCATGTCTATACAACTCTCACTTTCCCTCCAAGTGCACATTCACACACACACACACACACACACACTCTGTATGTATACACACACCTGTAAGATATAATATACTGTGTGTACAATCAGTTCCAATTGAACAGTAATTAACTGAACCAGCTACACTCAGCAAAAGAAGTCTGGAAAATGAGTGTGAATTCCTAATCCCTCTATTTTTGTCTGCCTGCATTTTTGATTTCCTTCATAGGTTAATTGTACACGATTTCAAAGTCTGATTCTTCTAGGGCAGCAAATAACTGTATGGACATGTATACATATATTGTATTTAACTTATATTTTAACATATTTAACATGTATGGGTCAACCTGCCATCTGGGGGGAGGGGTGGGAGGAAGGAGGGGAAAAATTGGAACAAAAGGTTTTGCAATTGTCAATGCTATAAAATTACCCATGCATATATCTTGTAAATAAAAAGCTATAATAAAAAAACACTGTGTGTACACATATATACCTATACTGCATGCATACACAGTACAGATTTACATACACATATAATATACACACATAGGTATATATATATGCACAAATAATATACTGATACAGCGGGCTGTGGACAAGCATTTTCCATGCTCTCAGCCTCATCTTGTCATTTGTAAAAGGTTAGGGTTGGATGAAATGATCTCTCAGGGTCTCTTCAATTCATTTCCCCATCTTGACTTTTGTAATCTTGATTTCTCATATAGCAAGAGTTGGCATAAGAAATCAAATGGGAATTTTCTAGGAGTTTTGCCGAAGTTGTAGACAATAATCAAAGGCCAATAGATGACCTAGAGTTTATGATCAAATACTTAACCCAAATTTTACAATAAAGCTATGGTTAACACCTAATAAAAGAAAAAAAAATCTCTGGTACAAAGGGAGGTTCAAAAAAATTTATTGGGATTTTCCAGATCATGGAGGTGGGGTGGGGGTGAGTTGTGCTCCTCACCCCTGAGATGGAACAGATAAACTGTATGTATAGGTATGTACCCATGTAGATTATATATGTATGTGTACACACAGACACGTGTACTATGTACCATATATGTGTGCACATGTATATGTACTGTGTGCAGCATTTACACACATAGCTCCTGCACAGTCCTTACTTTCCAGGCACACATATACACATACATGTAAAATATAACATTAACATACTATGTGCACATATGTACTTATATTGTGCACAGTTATACATATTAGCATACATATACATGGAAAGCATTCAAACACTACTTAGCATTAGCTACTTATTTCTCAGAGGCTCCTAATCTGCATTAGCTTGACCCTGAGAGATCATTTAATCCAACCCTAACCTTTTACAGATAAGGCTGAGAGCAAGGAAAGTACTTATCCACAGTCCTGCATCAACTCTAAATGTACCCAATACACCCTCTGCCTCATCTTCCCTGCTCATGCTCTGAAAACCCCAGGAGGAACATTGTTGGGGAAGTCCATAGTCCAGCAGCCAGGAGTGACAGTTCCCTGCAACCCAGATGGCTAAAAGCCCTTTGGAAAGGCAGGTTCCCCTGCCCTCAGCACTGCAGGGAGCCAGACAGGAACTCGGACCCAAACCATCTTATTGACTACCCTCATTTTACAAATGATCATGCTGAGTCAGGATGAGGGAATCAAGCTTACTTATGCTCCCAAAGCTAAATCAATCAGAGTCTAACTTTTTTTTCCTATACATTTTATTTTTATTTTTTAAAAAGCTTTTTATTTTCAAAACATATGCACGAATAGTTTTTCAACATTAACCCTTGCAGAGTCTTGTGTTTCAGATTTTCTCCTCCTTCCCCCACCCTAGATGGCAAGCAATCCAATATATGTTAAACACGTTAAAATTTGTGTTAAATCCAATATGTGTAAATTCTCTTGCTGCATAAGAAAAATCAGATCAAAAAGGAAAATAAATGAATAGAAAACAAAATGCAAACAAATGACAAAAAGAGTGAGAATTTATGTTGTGATCTACACTCAGTTCCCATAATCCTCTCTGGGTGTAGATGGCTCTCTTCATCACAAGATCATCGCAACTGGCATCAATCGTCTCATTGTTGGAAAGAGTCACGTTCATCAGAATTGGTCCTCATACAGTACTGTTGTTGAAGTATATACTGATCTCCTGGTCCTGCTCACTTCCCTCAGCATCAGTTCCTGTAAGTCTCTCCAGGCCTTTCTGAAATCATTATGCTGGTCATTTCTTACAGAACAATAATATTCCATAACATTCATATACCACAATTTATTCAGACATTCTCCAATTGATGGGCATCCACTCAGCTTCCAGTTTCTGGCCACTACAAAGAGGACGGCCACAAACAGTTTTTGCACATGTGGGTCCCTTTCCCTCCTTTAAGATCTCTTTGGGATACAGGCTCAGTAGAGACACTACTGGATCAAAGGGTATGCACAGTTTGATAACTTTTTGAGCATAGTTCCAAATTGCTCTCCAGAATGGTTGGATGTATTCACAATTCCACCAACCATGTATCAGTGTCCCAGTTTCCCCACATCCCCTCCAACATTCCTCATTATCTTGCTCATTATCTTTCCCTATCATTCTAGTCAATCTGACAGGTGTGTAGTGGCATCTCAGAGTTGTCTTAATTTGCATTTCTCTGATCACTAGTGATTTTAGAACACCTTTTCATATGACTAGAAATAGTTTCAATTTCTTCATTTGAAAATTGTTCAGATCCTTTGACCATTTATCAATTGGAGAATGGATTGAATTCTTATAAATTTGAGTTGATTCTCTGTATTTTATAAACAAAGCCTTTATCAGAGCCCTTAAATGTAAAAATGTTTTCCCAATTTATTGCTTCCCTTCTGATCTTGTCTGCATTAGTTGTGCAAAACCTTTTTACCTAAATATAATCAAAATTACCCATTTGGTGTTCAATAATGAGTTTCAGTTCTTCTTTGGATACAAATTCCTTCCTTCTCCACATATCTGAGAGGTAAACTCCTATGTGCTTCTAATTTGCTTATAATATCATTCTTTATGTCTAAATCATGAACCCATTTTGATCTTATCTTGGTATGTGGTGTTAGATGTGGGTCAATGCCTAATTTTTTCCATACAGGGTCTAACTTTTAGAGGCCGCTAAATAGGAAATGGAACACTGGATTTGGATTCAAGAAGATCTGAGTTCAAATCTAACCTCAGACTCTGTATAGTTGTGCTACTTTGGGCAAGCCTTGTTAACTTCTCTCAACTTCAGTTTCCTCATAAGTGAAAGAGTTATGATAATAATATCTATCTCCCAGGGCTATTGTGAAGGCCAAATGAGATAATGTTTGCAAAGTGCTTTGGAAGCCTATAAATAATACATCATCATCATCATCATCATCATCATCATCATCATCATCATCATTCCAGCCCAGGGCTCTTCTCCTGGACCATGGTTCTGATCTGGATTTCTGGTGTTTACAGCATGTTTTCCTCCTGATACACAGCCTCCTGGGTAACTTATCTGGGACCTCTGAAAGAGGAGACTCTGGGGCTGCCCATCTGGTTTGCCTCATCTGTCCCTTGCAGCTCCTCACTCAGGGTTTTCTCCAGCCTGACTCTGGCTTTTTAGGGCAGTATAAATAAAAAGTGATGTTATCAGATTCAGCATCACAGAAGGAGGCAGCTGGGAATGAGAGATGCACACTTGAGGGGAGGGTCCTCCAAGTCCTTTGATCTCCCGAGTCTCTCTTCCCTCCCTTCCTTCCTCCACTCCCCTTGTGGCTGTCAAGGTATCCCCTGTCCCGGGGTCTGCGATCGCAGGAATCATCCTTTACAAATTCACTCTGCAGCCACTCAGTTATCAGACTGGATCCTTTTCACCCTCCTCCGAAGCATCTCTCACTCCAGTCGCAATATCTTGGTTACTTTTATTTCATCTGTATTTTGCATATGTTTGTATGGACAACATTTCTCCCACTAGACCATAAGCTCCTTGAGAAGGGGGACCGTTTCGATTTTTGTCTTATACTATTTGGAGCATAGTTGGTACATTAATAGATCTTATTGAATAACTGATTCTTTTTTACCCACATTATTATAGTAGCCTCCCAATTTTTCTTTTGACTCCCAGTCTCATCCCTCCCTCATTAATCCTCTATGCTGTATTCTTTCTAAAATAGAGGTCTGACCACATCAGTTTTCTAGAGAAGTTTTCCATGGCTCCCTATTGCCTCTTCAATAAAATGCAAACTCCCATTCTCTCTCAAGCCCCTCAGCCTCTTCTCTCCTCTGATTGGAGGACACCAACTGTCCCCAAACTTTTCTTTATGGAGGACTGGGATCAGAACTTTCCATCTAATTCTTCACTTTCCATCATCCACTCTGCTTGGTTTGGCTACCACAGAACATATCCCCCACTCCACTGCTACCAGGTACTCTCTGGGAGCCTTTCCACCTAGCTACCCCTTCTCCAAGTTTCCTTTTGTGGGTTGCCTTTCCCTGTTAGATTATAACTTCCTTGAGGGTAGGAACTGTCATTTTCTTATTTGAATCCTTAGCGCTTAGTAGGCATTTAAAAGATGTGTGATATTGTAAAGTGCCTCCAGCCTCTTTCTGAATCATTTTACATTAGCCCCATCATGCATTTTTGATTCCCACCAAATTGACACACTTGTATTTACAGCAATTAGTGCTGTCTCCTTCATGGTAGATGCTTAATAAATATTAAGTGGCCTAGTCTCACTGCTATGTGCCATGTGGGATGGATGCATGCATATGTGTGGAGGGGGGGTATTAACCTGTGGTTTCTTTCCCCAGGATTTGTCATAGACAGTATTATAGATTCATCCTCTGCCATCCTGAGCCTTCTGAATCCTTTGTTCAAAACCCCTAAGCAGTGATTGCCCAGCCTCCTTGGGGAAGCCTTCTATAATGGCAAATTCACTACCTTGTAAGTCATCATCATATTTAGTTTTTGATGTCTTTCTTTGTAAAAAGTTCCTCATAATTAAATGAAATCCTTCAGTACAATGATATTTCTGAAAAGAGCTGGTTGACAATAGCAAAGGGCTGCCTTGTGAAGTAATGAGCTCCCTGTGATTGAAGGTCTTCAAGCTAAATTAAGAAGGCTTCCTTGTAGGGAAGCTGAGAGGCAATTCCCACGGGCTGAAGAACAGCCTAGATCAGCTGATCTCTAAGGTGAATACTGACCCCACAATTCTATCCTAAGATGTCCCCCACCAAAGTAACCAGATTTTATTTACTTCAAAAATAGATGAAAGAAACATTCACTGTTCATATTTTTATTTGGTTTCCATTCATTAGACCCTCAACAAAAGTTTCATTATGTCGTTGTTTGTCACAAGTCAAAGTAGCCTTTGAACAGCATTTGTAAAAACCAGAGGAAGGAAATAGCTTTAATAATTGTTTCTTATAAAACAGTAGGGGGGCAGATCTAGGGTGAGGGAGGGTTAGAAGACATGGTAGGAAGGGGAGCATTCTCAACTTCCTGTCCTTTTGAATTCGTTGAGAGTGGGCAAGTGGCAGAGAGACCCTGAGCACACTCTGTAAGATGCAGACTCTTCATAAATAAAAAGATTCTCTCTCTTTGTCTCTGTCTCTGTCTCTCTGTCTCTCTCTCTCTGTCTGTCTCTCTCTTTCTAGAAACGACATTACTTTCTAAGAGACCCCAGCCCTCACTGAACAAAGAGCCTTTTGATGGACATCTGCAGGGAGATGTGGGGGTAGTGGAATAGTAAAAGACCCTAGGGTGAAGAGTAGTTTTGAAAGAGAGGAGGCAGGAACAAGCCAGCAGTCCCAAGGACACAGACAAAGATGAATATCCAGAGAAAGAGCCTGTCCACTACCATGGCCACGTATTTCCAGTCTTCGATGACCTGGAGAAGAAAGCATGAAATGAAATAGGAGAAAGGGAGAGAAGAGGGTTGGTTAAGAGCATTTAGCAATTTCATAATGAGCAAAACAAGTGTTTTCTTACTAAAACTCTTAAATGTATGTTACTAGCTAATTTATATAAAGTGCTTTGCATTCAGTAAAATACTATGGAAATATCAGTTACTATGATGATAATTAATTATTAGCAGCCTCCATACCGAAAATCAGTGTTGATTTTTAAAATGTAATCTTCTTGCAAGTAGAAGTGGTTTCATTCTTAGTACTTGTACCCCAGTGTCTAGCATAATCCCTGGCATGTGGCGAGTACTTACTTAATCAGCACTTGCCATTTGATAGCATTTCAATTATAAGTTTGGAACCAGAAGCTCTGAGTTCTAGTCTTGGTCCTGGCATTTTATTAATGTATATATTTGGGTAAATCAATGATATAATAAGAACACTAGTTTAGAGCCTGTGATCCTGAGGTCAGACCCTGGTTCTCTTGCTACCTGTGTCATCTTAGGGAATCTATCCCATTCTTTGAACCTCAATTTCCTCATCTGTAACTGAGGGGATAGAATTAAATGATCGACAATGTGCCTTCTGGTTCAAGAAATCTAGAGTCAAACAATCTCTTCTCACTTCTAGAGTGGATGCACACATCTTCCTGACTCCCGAGCTGGTTCTCAGCACTGTGATACGAAACCCCTCAGTTGTTTTATAGGAAATGCTTAATAAATCTCTATTGAATGAATGTAAAAATAGATTGGGGCATAGAAAACATTGCTCTCAGACAGAAAGGTCAGCCTGTGTAAAATAAAACTATTCTGAGTTTTACAAAGAGTCACACTGGTAACCCAAGAGCTCCCCATTGTCTGGGTCCTTCACCCTTTGTAGCAGCTCCCACTCCCATTCATTGAAAATCCCAGAATTAGCCAAGTCCAGCTGGAAGATTTCAGACCTGACTAGTTAATAGTATCCACAGGAATCATAAAACCCTGCCTTCCTTCCAGGGCACCTAGAAATCAGAATGCTCGGTTTACTTTCTAGGTCAATGTTTTAAACAGGAACAGCTGCTATTTCTTATACTCAGACAACCAAACCTACATGCATGTGAATGATCACACAAACACACACATGCCCAAATGCACGCACATGCAGCATCCTGTCTGAATTCCCTTTTTAAATATCTTCCCATTTGGAGATATTCCTGTGCTTACTGATGGAACTGAAGTTTAAATATCTCTTGACTCCCTGAAAACCTTTTCCCCCCTAGTCTTTGGGGGAAGGTTAGCTTAAAATAACAGAATCATAGGTCTGAAGCTGGAAGAGGCAAAGGTTACATAGCCCAACCCTCTAATTTTACAGCTAAGGAAACTGAGGCCTGAAAGGGTTAAATAATAATCACAGTGGCTAGTATTTATATAATTTATATAAATATAATAAAATATAATACATAAATTATATAATTATATATAATAATTATATATAAATTTATATAATATAATATAATTTATATAATTGTAATAAATAATTGTTACATTAATATTTATTAATATTTGTATCTTTGATTAATATTAATAATTGTAATAATACAAATATTATCTTATTTTTAGCCTCACAACAACTCTAAGAGGTGGGTGCTATGATTATCTCCATTTTACAGATAAGAAAATTAAAGCAACAGAAGTTAAATGATTTACTGAAGCTTACATAGTTAGAAAGTGGCTGAGACTAGAGGTATTTCTGACTTCAGACTTAGAGCTCTATTCACTGTATCATCTAATTTAGCTACTTCCAGTGATCTGCCCAAGAATACCCAAGTTGTTTGTTAATGTGGATTTGGATCCACTTCAGAGCTAATGTCTTTTCCATTGCAAACTTCCCACCTTTACCTTCCTAATCACTTAAAATTACAATTAGAAAAGATCTTAGAACATATAAGGTTAGAGCTGAAAAGACCCTTAGAACACTGAATTTGGGAGTCAAGGGAAGCCTTTGAATGTAGAATATCAGGTGAAAAAGGAAAGTTAGGTCACAGAACATAGAAAGTCAGAGCTGAAAAATGGCCTCACAGAACAGAGAATGGCCTTAGAACATAGAATGTCAGAGCTGGGAGGGTCTATAGAACATGGAATGTTGGAACCTCAGTTTCCTTGATAAAATAAAAAAAGATTGAACCATACGAGAAGGTCCCGTCCAGCTCTAAATATTATGATCTATGAACCTCCTTACTTTATAGATGGGAAGACTGAGGTCCAAAGATTGGAAATCATTGGCTCAAAGGTAACCAAATGAGTCAGTGAGAGAGAGGATGGGACTGAGGTCTTCCATCCCTGGTGTTTAAAACTGCCATAGGCATTCTGCAGTTCCCATCTCACAATTGTTGCTACTTTATTTACCCCCAAATAAACAATTTGTCTTGCTGACTTTTGGCCTACTTTCCCCTTCTATCTTTATGCTTCCTAGTCTTGGCCAGTAACGGCTCTTAGTGTCAGAGCTGTAACTAGGATTTGAACGACTAGGTTTCACTTCAAGATGCCAAATTTGAAGGGGGCAAAATGACAGATTTCTCTCAGGCTGCTCCATTCGGCATCCCCCTCTCAAGGAACCACTCTTCTGGGGTCCATGTGTGCTAGCCACTTATTCCTCCATCCTCCCCATGCCCAGCTGAATTTGGCCCATGTGTAAGCATTCCTATTTACAATCTGCCTGGTATTATGTGAACAGACCTGACTAAACTGTGGCAGAGACAGTCTCAGCATCTATAATGTGGAGAACAATGGACCCCTCTGTGCCGTGGACCTGTTTTCAGGAGGCAGCAAATTAGAGCCTGCTGTTGTGTGTTTGGGCTAATTAAGTTTCAAATTAGACCATGGACATCTGGAACAAGTTCCTGTTAATAAGACTTGCTAGGGCTGCCACATCCTTCTCCACACTGAGCTATTTTCAGCTCTCATGAGTTTCTGTTTGACAGCACTGAATTCAAAATGGGTTTTGTGTGTGTGTGTGTGTGTGTGTGTGTGTGTGTGGTGTGTGTGCATACATGCATGTGTGCACACTATATACAGTAGAGATCACAGAAAGGACAATATTGAAGGAAAGAAACACAAACTGGAGTTATTTAGGGAGGCAGGTTGGTACAATGAATGCTGAATTTAGAGTGGGAGGGTCTGGGTTCAAGTCCTCACTCTACTACTAATTGTACCCTGTGCAGCTCATTCCTGTTCTCTGTGCCTCAGTTTTCTTCTCTGTAAGAGGGTTAGACTGGATGCTCTTTCTGGCCTTTCTATCTTTAGTAGATAAGGAAGTGTGAATAACTGAGATCAACAGTGACTTCCTCATCTATAAGAGGATTAGACTGGATGGTCTTTCTGGCCTTTCTACCTCTAGTAGATAAGGTAGTGTGAATAATTGAGATCAACAGTGATTTTAGAAAGATCCAGGAAAGAGAAGAGACAACCACCTTCATCCTCCATTTCTTTTCTTTCTTCAGGTGATTTCACCAGAACATGTATCGAATAATATATAAATAATGATTTGCTGGTAAATATTTAACAACCAGCTTTTTAAATAATTGAATACATAGCATACTTTTGAGTTTCATCTTCATTTTCTCCATCTTATTAAGTCTAAACAATCAAAATAATAAATAAACCCCTAATTTGTATTGTTGGCCAATTTCCAACAGATAAATGTAAACTCTGAGAATTTAACAATGATAAATGTAAACTCTGAGAATTTAACAATCAGATCTTTCAAGGCCATTGAATGGCTCAGCACCCCCACCCTCCATTTCTTCCCCTGGGAGTGAACCAACTTACACATTGGTCGCTATCGTCACTTTTCATGTGGTCTGCTATGAAGCTCACACCATCGATGGCTTCCTGCACTTCTGGCTGGTACCTCTTGGAGGATCTTAGGCGGAAATCCTTCTGGCCCCCAGAACTCTCAGGGCCCCCCGCTGTCCTTGGTGCTGAAGTGGGATTCACAAAATACATGGAATTCTTGTACAGGTCGCCTGTGCTGGCATGCTGGGGGGACTCGGACCTGTTCCTCCGGCGCTGGTCAAACTGGAGCCTGCTGGGGTTATTCTCTGGGCGTTTCATGAACAAGAAAGTGGGCAGCCTCTCAAGGAAAAGTATCTTGACCCAGGGGGCCATCGTGTGCGTGCTGGGAGAGCGGTGGTGCACGTTGAGAACACAGACGCTGGTGACGATAGAGAAGGTCACTAACACCATGGTGAACATGAGATACTTGCCAATGAGGGGGACATCCAGGGAGGTCGGGGGCACGATTTTGGAAATCAGTAAGAGGAACACAGTGAGGGCTAGCAGCACTGAGATGCACAACGTCATCTTCTCCCCACAGTCTGAGGGCAGATAGAACACCAGGATAGCCAGAGATGTGATAAGTACACAGGGAATGATAAGGTTAATGGTATAAAAAAGGGGCTTTCTTTTAATGATAAAATCATAAGTTACATCCACATAGCTGGGGTCCAAGGGGTTGACCGTCCTCCGGCCCGGGAGCTCGATGATGTCCCACTCTCCACTGGGGGTGAAATCATCCATGCTGGCTGTGGGGGTTTTGAGGACCATGTCGATTTCGGTGTGGTCATAGGTCCAGGAGCGGAATTTGAGGGTACAGTTCTGCTGGTCGAAGGGAAAGTGTTTCACTTCAATCTTGCAAGAGCTCTTGTAGATGGCTGGGGGCAACCAGAAAATGCTGCCGTTGGAGGATACCACGGCGTTGGTATACACAGACACTTCATAGGTCCCATCGGCACTGAGGAGAAGGCAGCAGAGGAAAAAGATAAGGAACGGTCATAAAAAGATAAGGGAGGGTCATAAAAAAAGAAGAAAGGGTCATAAAAAAATAAGGGAGAGTCATAAAAGATAAGGGAGGTTCATTCTATTTCCAACAGTCCTTCCCCACTTCTTTCTGTTGGCATTCCCAGTGCCTAGCATCACACCTGGCACACAGCAGGCACCTATTGGTCAATACTGGACAGCTGATTGAGTGCTATTTATTTAATGACTGTGCAGGGTTTTTAGGAAAGAGAACTTCACTCTGAGTTTTGGAACTAGTGGGTCTGTATCCTTTTTCTGCCTCTAATTAGTGTGTCAATTGTGTGATGTAATAGGAACTTAGTGATCATCTCAACCCTTCCATCTAGGTAGCCACTGTTCCATATGATTTTGTAAACTTAAAGTCATAAGTGTGCAGAACTTAAGATGAGTCATTCATGCCCATGATTCAAGTCACCACCACCTACATCTAGTCAGATGCCAGGTCCTGCCAATTCCACCATTTCTCTTGATTCTCTCTCCCTAATTCAGGTCCCTTTCACCTCTCACCTGGGCTATTGCAATGGCCTCCAAATTACTAACACTGCATCTAGCTTCTTCCCTCTGCAATTGGTTCCAATCCAATCCCTTCCTGACCTCAGTTTCCTCAAATTAAGAAGTTGAATTTAAAGGACACTTTACCGAAAAAAAAATTACCTTGTAAGCTGGTGCTTAATGGGAACATCAGCAATTAGAAAGTGAGATGGGACTCATAAGGTGTCACAGCTGAGAGAGACCTCAGAGATGGGAGAGGTCTTAGAACTGAGAATTCTCTGAGCCAGGAAGGGCTTGGGCAGACTGGGAGGCAGTGGTGCCAGTCAGCTCTAGCACAGATGAGCCCCTTGGCATCGAACTGCTCTCATGGGCTCTGGCCAGCCAGTGAATCTGCTCCCTACCCCTGCTTGGGGTTCTGCACTGGCTCTCTCACTCACTTGTTATAAAGCACAATATCTGGTAGCCAGATGCGCTTTGATGGGATTCTGAGGATGTTCACGCCTTCGTACTGGGATGAGTTCCAAGCCAGGCGGTAGTCTGTCCACTCCTGAGGGTGGGGGAGTGGGGAGAGATATGGAATGAATAGTTAGAGTGGGTCAGAATTACAAAATAGTAGAGCTGTAAGGGATCTTACTGTCACCTAGTCTAGGGACTCTACCTTCTTAGCCTCTCTCTTTACCACTTTGGATGAACTCAGTTAATGCTACTTCCTTCCCTGCATCAAAATGCTTTCTTTGGGAACACATCTCCAAAATTATACTAGGATTCAAAGAGAAAGTGTGACTTACCTCTAGGCACTCATTTCATACAAGGCTTCAGAGCACACTGAGGTCTAGTCAGTGAAAGTAACGGTGGAGGCAGCTTTTTCTGCTCTCAAACTGACCTAGATCAGCTTGTTTCCTCATATGTAAAATGTAGAAATTGCACTAGATGGTTTCTCTAAGACTCTCTAAGAGTCTATGAGTTTTATTATTCTTGAAAACCTTTCATGGTACTCTGGGGCAGCCTGGAGAAACCTATGGACCCTTTCTAGAATTTAGAATTTTTAAATGCATCAAATAAAATACTGAAGATTACCCCAGAAATCAATCACAGTGAAATAACTAGGATTTGTTTGAAAAGTTAGCTTGAAAGATAAGAACCCCAACACTAGCTCCATCCCCATCTCATTTACAGATGAACAAACTCTTAAAGACTCAGGGGAAAACATGGTCAATCTGTGTTCTGTTTGGATTATAGATGGAAAATTGAGGCACAGAGAGGGAAAGCTGTGGACCAGCCACCTGCCATGCGAGAGACAGCAGTAATGAGGAAGCTTGGGGAGAAAGAATAAGTCTGGGCAGTGGGATAAGGGAGAAAGGTTGTGGTCTAAAGACCTAAACAGAAAGTTGTATCCAAGTTTAAAACTGGACTTAGAGACTTAAGTTCCTAGGGAGGCAGGTACTGAGACAGAGGCAGAAAGGTCCACAGCTGGGGGAAGGAGCAGAGAGGGAAAGGCACGGACTGGGTCTGTGAGTCTGCCTGCTAGCCATGGGCTCTCCTTGCTGAAGGACACCTTGATATTCATAAGCCCCAGGTCCACTTACCTGTTTCAGCCAGACATTGGTGGTCATGATCTGCTCCCGTTCATTCTAGAGAAGGAAAAGAGCTGTTACCATCCCCATGGCTCATAGGGAACTCTCCTTCCCCAAACTGCCTTGGCTACTTTATCTGTATCAGCACATTGTGCCTTTAAATTCTGCCTTACATCAGGTTTATGTACGTGTGATGTCTTCCCTATTAAACTCCACGAGCTTTTATTTTTCCATCTTTGTGGTCCCAACACAGAAGACAGGGGCTGACATCTAGGATGCTTTTAATAAAATTTGTTGAATTAACTTGACTTAAATTGGATGCATTGGCTAGGAGTTAGCATGGCAAGAACTCTGAGTCTGGAGTCAAAGGACATCTAGCGAATTCTTTACCACTTTGGGTGAACTTGGGTAAATCACTTGACCTGGGTCAGCTTGTTTCTTCCCATGTAAAATATAGAGATTGGACTAAATGGTCGAAAATTCTTACTAGTTCTAAGTCTATCCATCTAGGATCTTATTCTTCTTGGAAACATAAAAGATTCCTTCTTCTTTGTGGTTACAGGGAAAGAAGTTAGCCTCAAGCCAACTTTCAAGGTGGGATGCCCTTCAATATGGTGCAGCAGGAAGAGGGCTGGCTGTATTCCATTGATCCTGGTACTGTCATTTAATCCATCTTACTTCTATAGGTTATTGTTGTTGAATTCTGAACATGATAAGCTATTATGTGCTGGTGAAATATGATACCAGAACTATTGCAGGATTTTAAAACAAATATAATTTATCTGAGTAGAGACAGAAGTTGAGATTTGGAGTAATAAGCTAACCATAATAAGCTAAGGTGGAGTCATTTGAAGAGAGGACCAAAAGTCTGAACCAAGAAAGACAAGAGAAAGGGGAGATAAGGGAAAAGACAGATTTCAGAAGTAAATCATAGAAGTTTGAAGTGGGAAGTGATCAACATTACAGTTGCTATTAAAGAACAAAGTCTAGCTGAGCAGAGGGACAGATTTGAAACAGAGAAACCATTCAGTGGATGAATTAGTTGGATTAAAGCATCATATCCAGTAAGATATTTGTTAAATATAGTGTGGACCAACCAACAGATTAATCATGGAAGATTAGATTTACCAAAGAAGCTATATCATTAAGGAACTTTTATTGATAGTTCCAGAGAAAGAAAAAGGAAATCAAATTGTGAATTGCTCTGAGTACATGGCTCCTAGCACTGTTCTTCAAAATAGTTCCTGACAAATTGGTGATAGTGGGATTGACGTGTATGTGTGGATTATGATTTTTTATTATTTCTTATTTATTATTCATGGGTGTGCTTTAATATACAAGTACTTCTTATATTATCTTCATCGTTATTATTTCTTTTGCTTTATTGTTAAGTATCAATGGTGATGTTTAAAGTCTAAAAGGAATATTAGTATAACTAGCTGGGGTATAAATATGAATGGATAGGTGACTTGCCCAAGATTATCCTGGCAGCTGAGGGCAGGACCAGGAATGAAACCAAGATTCATGGTCCCAAGACTAGGTCTTTTTTCCTCTAGATACATGTGATCTTTATTTCTTAGGATCCTAAAGACCGTCTAGTATGACATCGTCTCTTTACAGATAAAGGAATTGAGATGAATTACTAACTTGGTACTAAAATGGGATTCAAACTCATGACTCTTCCACCATCTCATGCTACTTTCTTTCTTTGAATCAAAATGATTTCTTTGAGAACATATCTCCAAAATTATACTTGGACTCAGAGAGAAAATGTGACTTAACCACAAGGCTTCAGCAGCACACTGAGGTCCAGTAAGAGAAAGTAAAGGTGGAGGCAGCTTTTTCTGCCCTCAAACTCTTCCAGAAACTTGTAGCTGCCCCGAGATGATGGCCAAAGGCCCCGGGCACTGCCCCTGCCCCTGCTGTGAAAGCCTCCCTTAGCCAATCAGGCCATGACAGGGTTCTGTCCCTGAGCCAAACAGGCCTTAAGCCGAGGCCCTCAGCTTAGAAGCAGGGAGTCCAGACCAGCCCTGACTGATCAAACTCTGATAAGAATTAATGGATTCAGAGACTAGGAATTAGCTGAGAGGGCAGCCAACTGCTTGACTGATTGACTCAATTCACTGCCCTTTTGGCGATCTGTGATGTGTCCCTGAGCCTTCTGAGACTCACTGATAGAGAGGCAGGAGACGTGCTCTTTCGCCCCAGATAGCTGTCCAGAACTGCCCAGAATCCTAAGCTATGGCAGTCTGTTGCCTGCCCCTGTGTTCCGGGCCACCCGGAACAGTCTGAAACAAGGAACACATCCAGCAAGGAGTTTAGAATTCATCTTAGTTCATCCCTTTTATTTTCTGAAGGAGCATGAAATCAGTATTCAGTTAGATAGCATCTAACATTTTAAAAGCTCTTTAAAGCTTATGAGGCAACTGGGTGATGAGTAAGTCTTGAATTCAAATCCAGACTCAGATACTTACTAGCTGTGTGACACTGGGGACAAGTCATTTAAGTCATCTGCTTGCCTCAGTTTCCTCATCTATAAAATGGGGAGACACTGGAGAAGGAAATGGCAAACCACTCCAAGAAAACCCCAAATGGAGTCATTAAGAATTGGACATGACTAAAATGACTAAACAACAACATTAAGGCTCGCAGAGAAGACTTTTCTCTCTTTTATTTCACTTAACCCTTTTGGCATTAACAAAAAGAACTATTGTCAGCACAGAGTTTTAAGTTTTGCAAAGCATTAGGTATAATTATATCGTTTGGTCCTTACAACAACCTAGTGAGCTAGGTGCTCTGATTATTCCCATTTTATAGAGGAGGAAACTGAGGCTCAGACCACCCCAGCTGAGTTGGCTTCCTGACTCCAAGTGCAATGTTCTGTCCACTACGCAGACCACCTACCTGTCTCAAGTGGAGCACAAGCTCTTCCTAATCTCCCCGGTTGTTAGTGCCTCCCCTTACCAAAGCCAAGGACCACCTTCCACTTTGGTCTATGATCCCTAGCACCTTCCAGGGGCCTGGAATAAAGTTGACATCTTATACATACTTGTATTAAGTGATTTGCCCAAACCCTAGTCAATCCACCTCAGTTTACACTCTCAGGGAGGTGAACTAGATGCTCTCAGAAGTCTCTTCTACCTCCAAAGGAGGCTCCTGTTATCTCATCATTTCCTTGTGTTCTAGGGAAAGTCATGGGCTCATGTTCTCTATCTCTTCCACCATCCTAGACTACCTCCCTTACTCGTGTTAAAACAATTTCTTGGGGAATATGTCTTCAAATTATAATAGGACTCCAAGAGAAAATGGGACTCACCATCCAAGTGTTCACTTGACACACAAGGGTGCATACATGCAGAGAGCTGCCCCAAATCTTAAGATCAATGGATGCCAACTTGGGCAGTGAGGATTAGGCCATCACTCCAACAATAGCTGCATCCTTGATCACTCTTCCCTATTTTCTCTGGCATGTTACAATCAGATTTCTAAGATCCTAGGAAGCCATGGATGAATATCACTGCTGTAGGATCAGTTAGATCAGGGTTCCTTCACTTGGGGTCCATGGATAGATTTTGGGGGGGTCTGTGAACTTGGATAAAAAAAACCAGAACTTTATTTCAATATAATTGGATTCTTTTGTAATTCTATGTATTTTATTTTGTGCATCGAAAAACCACATTTTGGGAAGGCGTCTATAGATTACATCAGACTGCCCAAGAGTCCAGAACATAAGAAAGGTGAAGGAACTTTGGGATAGAAAGTTTTGCATAGTGGTTAGAGCACAGTGGCTTGGAGGTCCCTTTCAAATATTTGATCATCTGTGTGATCATTAGCAAGCAATTAACTTTTCTAAGCCTGTGACCTTGTTTGAAAAATAGAAATAATAACATCTCTTCTTAACAAGATTTTTTTTATGAAGAGAACATTTGGTAAATGGCTGGGGAAAGACAAGGGCATTGCTACACTGTGGGTGGTGCTGTACAAATTGGTGCAATTATTCTGGAAAGCAATTTGCGATGAAAAAAGGGACTAAAATGTCAATCCCCTTTGACCCAGAGATTCCACCTGGTGAGTAGACATAGAGCTGGAGGTCATTGACAAAAAGAAAGGTATCATAGACACCAAAATATTTATAGTGCTATATTTTTTGAGGTAGCAAAGAACTCGGGAAAAAGTAGATGTCAATCAACTGGGGAAGGACTAAACAAATTATGGTCCACTGGTGTAATGGAGTATCCCTATGCTGTAAGAAATGATGTGTGATAAATACAGAAAAACGTGGAAAGATCTATATGAACTGATACATAATAAAGAAGGCAGAATGAAGAAAACAATTTACCCAGTGGAAATGGAAATAACAAACACATACAGAAAATCAACAGCGCATGTAACAAAATTATTAAGATCAAATGGCGGGGCAGTGAGGTGGTGCAGTGGATGGAGTACCAGTTCTGAAGTCAGGAGGACCTGAGTTCAAATGTGATCTCAGACACTTAACACTTCTTGTGCAACCCTGGACAAGTCACTTAACCCCCAACTGCCTCAGCCGCAAACAAACAGATCAAATGGGACTTAATGAAAAAATATGAGAAGATGTTTCTTTAAGAGAACATTGGATTCAGTAATAGCAATATTATAAGGAGAATCAGCTGTGAAAGACTTGTCTACTCTGATCAATGCAATCATCCCTAACAATTCCAAAGGACATGTGTTAAAAGATGCTCTCTACTGATGAGCTTTGACTGCACATTGAAGCATATTTTTCCACTTTATTTTTCTTGCCTTTTTTTTGCAACATGGCTAATGTAAAAATGTTTTGCATGACTTCATACATAATGAATATCAAATTTCTTGACTTTTCAATAGGTGGGTGAAAGGTGGAAGGAGAAAAAGAATTTAGAAATGAAAATTTAAAAAATAAAATAATAATAATAAAAAAGACATCTCTCCTCCTTCATACTTTTGTAGAAGAGGGCATTTTTAGTAGGTGTAGAACATTGTGCATGTCAGGTTTTTTCCTATAGGTTGATTGATTTTGTGAAACTTATTTTTCCTTCTTTCTGTTTTTAAACAAATATTTTGTTACAAGAGATGGTTCTCTGGGAGTGGGGAGGAGAATGGATATCTAAGGAAATGTAAGCAGTGTAAAAACTCAAGATGTCAATAACATCTACTGAAAATTTAAAAAGGGGAAAAGAACTATACAAATTAGTGTTATTATTTATTAGATCAATCATAACACCATTGTCAACCAGTCAGTGAATATTTATGAAGTACTTATTATGTGCCAGGGACCATGCTTACTAAGCACTGAACAGAGAACATGAATATACATCAGAGATAAAGCAAGTCAAGGCCATTTAGTGCATATGGCAGCATTTGGATCCCCAAAGACTTTCTATTTTGAGTGGGTCAGGAAAACCTCCCGATCTACTTTCTAGCTAGTGCAACTAGGACCTCATGACTTCCGTGTGGCCTGAGAGTATCTTGTGACAGAGTTGCCAGGGGTCCCAAGACAGGAGATTCTGGTCTTTGAGAGCCTCCTTTCACAGATTCAATTTGCTATACGCCTGAAGTAACGCGTCTGAGATCAGTACTTTATGTGCCAATGACTACCCTGAGAATCTTCTCACTTCTCATTTTGCAGATGGAAAAAGAATCTAAAATCCAAACAGTTGGATTGATTTTCTGAAGCTCTTACAGCTAATTGAGTACCATGTCTTAGACTAGATCGCCCAATATGTACTCCATACACTTTCCAGGTGTAGGAACTCTAGGGAATTCCTGAAAGCCTCCTTTGCTTGGATATAAGACCTATTTTAGAGGGTTTAAATTCTGCCTACCTCCATCCCTGGCTACGAAATGCTCCTCGCCTCAGCTGACACAAAGACATGAGGGTCTTTCAGAAACTTACCACACTTATGAGCTGGGCTAGGATCACTTGCAGCTTGATAGATACCAACTGGGAAAAGTTGGCAGCTGGACGAATTAAGTTATTGTACCTAGTCTTGTTCAGAAGAAAGTCCATTAGCTTCTCTTCTGCATTGGCCATTTTGCAGTTCCCTAGAAAACAGTATACAGTTTCATCACAACGTAGATTGGGCCTGCGATCAAAATGTCTCGTACATGATCAATTCTGGTGGACATGGCTCTCTTCAACAATGAGATGATTCAAATCACTTCCAATTGTTCAGTGATGAAGAGAACCAGCTATACCCAGAGAGAGGACTATGGGAAATGAGTGTAGACCATAACATAGCATTTCCACTCTTTGTTATTGTTGCTTGCATTTTTGTTTTCCTTCTGGGGGGTTTCTTTCTTTCTAGGTCCGATTTTTCCTGGGCAGCAAGATAAGTATAAATATGTATACATATATTGGATTTAACATATACTTTAACATATTTAACATGTATAGGACTACCTGCCATCGAGGGATGGGGGTGGAGGGAAGGAGGGGAAAAGTGGGAACAGAAGTGAGTACAAGGGTCAATGTTGAAAAATTATCCATGCATGTTTTGTAAATAAAAAGCTATAATAAAAAAAAGAAAAAATGTCTCGTTCTTCTCTAGAACTTTAAAATGCAAACTTTATATTCTTATTTCATCCTCATGGTGCTCCTGTGAGGAAGGTACAATTATAATTTCCATGTTATAGAACAGAAAATGGAAGCTCAGAAATTCCTAGTCAGTGGAGTCTTAACACCAAGTGCTCTTCTCTTCTGCTAAGTCCAGGATTTCCTCTTTACCCAGTGAGCTTCTGGAAAGCATGGCTTGTTTTTGAACAGAATCCCCATTCCCTAGAAAGCACTCATAATCAATAAGTATTAAATTAACATAGTTGGTTATGTGGAAAGGCTTATCCTAGATACTAAGACTTCTGAGGAAGGATCCTTAGAAGGAGAGTCTATCTCTAGGAGCCAACACCTAGCAGGACTTGCTCAAATCAAATTCACTTGTCATTGTGATGGTGAGGGTGAGAACAACTTCTCTGAAGGAGAGATCTGCAGCCTTGGAACATAAGGCCCTATGAGAGGAAAGATCTCAGGTTTGAGACATCACTACTGAAGAATCTACCCACAGGATAGGGGTAAAAATAGGAAGCAAACAGCCATCTATTAGTTTACTGTTTTGGCTAATTATTTTTGTTTTTATAGTTTATTTTATTTTTTCTCAATATTATTTTATTTTTCAATTACATGTAAAGTAGCTTTCAACATTCATTTTTGTAAAATTTTGAATTCCAATTTTTCTCTCCCTCCCTTCCTTCTTTACCTTCCCCCTCTCAAAGACAACAAACAATCTGATATAGGTTATACATGTACAATCATTTTAAGCATTCCCATGCTATTAACTGATTGTTCTTGCTCAATTCAATAGTTTCTATTTGCTGAAGGAGTAGCAGTCCTGTTAGCATGCTAACCAAAACACTCCAGTTCAGTGAGAGTTCTCTTCCTTTCCCATCCTTTTTCCAACTCGCTGCCTATTTAGAACAGATATAATATTTATCAACTCTTGAAGAAATCTTCCAAGTGTTTCCTTATACTTGATGTCTCCATTCCTGATCAACTGACCTGAATAGAGGAGCCCTTGAGTCAGCCCCAGTGCCTGGAGGTTCTGCAGACTGTGTGCAGAACACCAGGCCCCCCTTGCCCTTAGAAGGCCAAGCCTCTGGTACTGCTGCAGGATGGAGGGGCTGGGATTGTCCCATGGGTGGGCAGACCACACAAAGAAGGAAGAACAATGGATATGGAATCAGAAGACCTGAGTCTGTGTGAACTCTACCTATAAAATTAAGGACTTTGGACTAGATCATTTTTTAAGAGTTTTTTTCAGCTCGAAGACTTGTGATGCCAAAAAGCCTTCCTGGGATTTTCCCACTGCTCAGATGGCACTAGCTAGGGTAGACATCCAACTGCAGTCCTTCTGGGAGGCTGGAGAACTACCAAAGCCCGCCATATCCTCCATCCCTGGAAGGTTCTCCAGGCTGTCAGACCTCATTTGCCATCTGCCCTGCTGCTCTGCTCTTCAGACCCTTGGGCACTGCCGAGGCACCCTGATGCCCCCCTGGCTTTTGGCATCTGAACCAGTAATTTCCATTTGCCTGCATGTAAATCTTGCTACATGTTATCTCCCCAGTTCAAATACGAAGTCTCTGAGAGAAGCTTGTTTTTACTATTTGTTTCTTCAATGCTTATCGGAGTTCTTGATACACAATAAGCACTTAAAATGCTTTTGTATTCATCAGAAGATAGATAGATAGAAATTTAGAGGGATGGATAGATGGGTATAGAGATGGATAGATAGCTGGATGAATGGATAAATGATAGATACATAGAAATATAGATGGATGGATAGATGGGTAAATAGATGGACAAATAGCTGGATGAATGGATAGATAAATAGATACATAGAGATATAGTGGATAGATAGATGGATAAATAGATGGATAGATATCTGCATGTATAGATATAGATAAGTAGCTAGCTAGCTAGTAGCTATCCAGCTAGCTGAATGGATAGGTAGATAGTACATAGAGATATAAATGGATGAATAGATGGGTAAATATATGGATAGATAGCTGAATGAATGGATAGAAAAGCAGACAAACATAGATAGAGGGATGATGGGTAGATTGATGGATAGATGATTGGTAGGTAGATAGCTGGAGAGATAGCTGGAGAGATAGCTGGATAGATGGCTAGATAGAGATGGGTAGATGAAGATAGCTATTCTAGCTAGCTTGCTAGCTAGACAGGAGAGAGAGAGGTGGATGTATAGATAGATAAATACATGTGTGGCTAAATAGAGATTTATGGATTCATGGAAACAGATGGACAGACAGACAGACATAGCTAGTTAGATGTCTAGAGAGAGACATGGATGGACAGATGGATGGATGGCTAGAGACAAATAGATGGAAGTAGATTATATATAGATAATCAATTTATCCTTTATGGCAGTCACTATGGTAAGTGCTGGTAATACAAATACAAGTCAGAAAGGAACTTACCTATCCTTAAAGGATAGATAATAGACAGCTCCTTAAAGGAGCCTACATTTTAATGAGGGAAGACAACATCTGAAAGAAAATTGAAAGGTAGGGGAAGAACACCCACATGAGAGTAAGGCTGCTGAGAGGAGGTCAAAAAGCCAAGAGAATGAGACGTGGGGCCAGGAGAGAAGAGAACATAGCGGGAGTTCCTCATGAAATGGTCATCCTGGCCAAGGACTTACCTCAGAAGAGAAGCCCAGAGTGGAGGCATAAACTCTTAGAGGGCAGAGATCCCCTAGCACCTAAAGAGACTCTTGTGTCTAACTGTTAGCAGTCAAAAAGTGATGAATTGAATGGGATGGGCTTCTATGGTCCTTTCTAATTGCAAAATTCTGTGATCCTATGACCAAGTGGGGTAGAATGAAAAGATGCCTCTTGGAGTTCTGTGCTGTGAATGGCTCATCACTGTCTGCTTTCTGATCTCTCCCTGTGTCCTCCCCGGACTCCCTTTCCCCAGCCCTTAGCCACCATCCTCCTACCCCACTTTTCTCTTCTCCAGAGGACACAGAGGCAGGTTCCTTCATTGCCTAGAGCTTATGGCAGAGACTTGACTTGGACTGAAGTAGAACAGGTGGCTTTGACTCAAAGGATCCTCTCTAACAACACGGCTTGGAACTCTCTGTGGCAGCCCTAGGGAAGGACCATTCTCCTCTCCAAAAGCATTTGAATCCTCTGACCCATCTCTCTTTTTGTTTTCGTTACTTGTGTAATATTCCTGTGGGATGACCCTGGGGTGGAGCCCAGGGAAAGTCAGGGAGAACATTAGCCAACTAGGGCTGAGTAGCCCAAACTGCTGCATCACTGCTGTCCTGTGGTCAAGAGAAACTTCGCTTGGAGTCTGGGACTATTTGTAGGGTTGGGATAATAGTAACAACTCCAAAGTGCTTCCTTTGCTGGGGTGTAGTGAAACTCAAAGCCGAAGAGGCGTAACAAAGCATTTTGCCAACTTTAAATCCCTGTATAAATATCAGTTTTTATTAATGTGTGTAAAGTGCTCTGTAGACCTCAAAGCTCTATGTAAATGCCAGAGATTATTATTATCTACACTCCAAGCTCATGGGGGTCTAATTTCCCATCTGAAGGCACCTTTCCATGCATGTCAGGCCATGATCCTTGCAAGATCTCAGCAGAACCTTGTAGGGATAAGAATTTAAGGGGGATAGGTGGGTCCCCTCTTCTCTCCCCAGGTTTTCTAGAGGTAAATTTGAAAAATGGGACCTTCTGAATGAGGGGGAGGAAAAGTTCATGGGTTCCTATAGCTCCTAATGCAGTGCTTGACATTTTATAAGTTCTGTTTTTTTTACTTTGTAAGTTCTTAAGGTACATTTGTTGAAATGAATGCTTACGAATGGGTGACACTCTAAGTTGATAAAGTGAAGAACATCCTCTCAGAGACTTAGAGCTAGAAGAGGCTCATTTTTCCTCATTTTTTCTCTCATTTTTCAGGGGAAGAAACTGAATTTCAAGTATAGACAGTGCCTTATCCAGAACTGGAATCTGAAAGCAGGTTCTCTGACTATAAACCCAGTACTCTTTTCTAGATATTCCAGGTTTGGTTAATAAAAACAATTATAATGAATGTAGTTATAATGACTAACACTTACATAGCACCTTCAGGCTTTACATACATCATCTCTACATCACGCTCACAACAATTTCATTGCCAGTTTCAGTGGGCTGTTGGCGGAGTCAGCCAGACTGAGCCTTCTAAGGGGGGTTGAGAGGACCCCCGAAACCCCCAAAGGGATTGAGTTTGCCCCTCACTGGTCTGATCCATATAAAGAAACCACTAGATGTCAGTAGTAGCTAAAAAGAACTTGGCGGTTGTGGTTTAAAGTACCTGGCAGGGCACCTTTGCTGTTAATCATTGATTAATCTCGGTTTCCCCTTTCATTTCCTAGAACGAGACCCCCTATGGCCACTTTAAATGACCTTGGCCTTATATCCTCCCTAGATGAGGCAGCCAAGGCCCTCAGAGCCTTGCTCCAGGAGTCAGAGCACCTGGGTCTACAACTCGACTCTTTGATGCCTTAAAAATCACTTAATTTCCTCAGGACTCAGTTTCCTCATCTGTAAAATGGGGTGAGCTAGATGCTCCGATTTCTTTTCCCTGTCTGAAAGCAAGTTGACCCTGGATCCAAGATCTTCTGCCCTGACTGACAAGGACAGTATTCTTCTTACTGGAGCTGCTTGACCCTCTGTGGTCCGAGGCCACAGGTCCAGCACCCTCTGTACCCTTTTCCTTCCCCCCTCCACCTATGCAGTCAGGAGGAGGCCTTTAAGTGCAAACCAACGTTTTCCTCACTCCCCCACCAGGCTTACCTGTCTCATTCCAGAGCCTGGATTTAGCACTGCACATATTCCTCTCTGAAAAAAAAGAAGCAATAACTTCTTTTGAGACAGTAATAATAACAGTACTTTAAGGCTCACAGAGTGAGGTAGGAACACTGATGTGTAACCCCCTTTTAAAGGGAAAAGAAACTGAGTCAGGGAGAGAGGTGAAGGGAATTCCCCAAGATGCCACAGAGATGGGCAGGCCATTAAACTGTCTAAAAGAGAGAAGCTCAGAGCCAGAAGCAACCTTAGAACGCAGAGCAAAATGTCTGAGCTGGAAAGGACATTAGAACACCGGCCATTGTGTGTCAGAACTGGAAGGGAGCTTAGAACGCAGAACAGGGATTCTGGAGTGGAGGAAGGGCCTTAGAACCGAGAACAGAAATGTCCAAGCTGGAGTTACCTGGTTTGCATCCCTTGTATGATGGAGAAGGAAGCGATTTTCTCATAGCCAGTTACATTTTCAGCCAAGACTGGGGGAGTTCTGATGAAGTCTTGATGGGACTCTAATTTCAGCCCACCCCTTCCATCCCCATCCTTGAATGGCCCAAGAGACAAACGAGCCTTACTTTCGTGGATTTCTCCATGAGCTGTTTCTCCGGAGAGCGGAAGGACGGCTCTCCTGTTTGAGGGCCCTCCCAACTCTGACCTCCTCAGTTCTGAACGCCCAACCTCTCCAAGTTCCAGCCTTGGAGCGGAGGTGCTTCCCCAAAGGCTTTCCATTAAGTGATTCTGTCAGCAGACAATTCATGGGAAAGCAGAGCTTTGCAGCTCTGGGATAAAGGGTCAATTTTCGATTTCCTTTGACCAGTGTCTACCTCAGGATGCCATCTGTGCTTGATCCATGACTGGACAGAGGAAAAGTAAAGGAATCAAGCTCTGACCAGAAACGTTTGTCAGGGTATTTCCTCCCCCCAATATCTAAAACACTCACTGGGAGAGATGGAGGAAAAGAGGGAAGGAGGGAGGGGAACTGTGGGTGTGGGAAGAGATCATCTATTGCAGCCCCTGTGAGCTCAGCTCACTTGTGTGTTCTCTAAGGAGACAGTGATCAGGGGTGATCATGGAGGAGAGAGCCCCGGGCACCCTGAAACCTGACCTCCCTTCTGCATCTCACACTTACTCGCTCAAGACTGAGGCACTTCTCCTGATTTCCTTTTCTGTCCAGTAGAGAAAGTGACAGTTTTTATTTACCTCATAGAGTTGAGTGGAGAAAGTTCTTTGTGAACCTTAAAGCACTTAAGAAATAGAAGCTTTTTGATTTCACAAACCTCAGCTGTAAGATTTACTAGCTGTGTGACCCTGAGCAAGTCTCCTTACTCTGAGCTTCATAATTCCTGGCATGTAGAAAGCCACCAACAAATCAGATCTTTTTCTCTATCTCTTTCTCTTCATCTCTGTCTCCCTCTGTCCCTCATTCTCTCTGTCTCTGTTGTCTGTCTCTGCCTCTCTCTGTCTGTTTCTTCCTCTCCTCCCTCTTTTATCTCTTTTTTCCTCTCTCTTTTCCTCTTTCTCTTCTGTTTCTGTCTGTTTGTCTCTGTCTCTGTTTCTTCCTCTCCAGCTCTCTCTTTTACTTCTCTTTCTTTTCTCCCTCCTTCCATCTTTCTCTCCATCTCTGTGTCTGTCTCTGTTTCTTCCTCTCTTTCTCCCTCTTTTTTCCCTCCCTCCATCTTTCTCCCACCTCCTTTTTCTTTCTCTCTCTTTCTCTCCTCTCTCCCTTCCTCCCTCTCTGTTCTCTATCCTATCTCCCTTCCATTCTCTCTCTTTCTCTGTCTCACTCTCTCTTTTATAAAATAATGATCTCATAGAATCACTGTCATAAAAGTGACTTTATAAACACCACAGCATGGGATTATGAGTTGCTATTATCATTACCCAGCGTATCTGGTGATATTGTGGAGAAAGTGCTGAAATCAGGATGACCTGGATTCTAATCCTGCCTCGGGCACTTAGTTGCTATGTGAGCTTTGAGCAAATTGCTTCCTCTATCTCAGCCTCAGTTTCCTCATCTCTAAAATGGGAATAATAATAGCATTTTTCTCACAGGACTGCTGAGAAGATCAAACAAGATAATGTTTGTAAAGTCCTTTATAAACCTTAAAGTGCTATATAAATGTGAACTCTTATTATTTTTATTATGAACATTTTATTAGTATATCATTACTATAAATATCATTAAGCTATAGAATATATTGTAATATTATTATTATTATCATCCAAGGCGGAAAGAGCACCCCGGAGCCAGCATATATCCCCTCCCCCCATCCCTGAGGTTGGTCTCTCCGGGAGTTTCTCCCGAGCTTTGCCTCAGGTCTAGTGGCACTGCCTCTCCTGAGTTATGGACTCCTGGCCACTCAGTGGCTCCCTCCTCCCCAGTGTCCCCCTTCTGCTCTGTCCCTCCCCCGCTCCCCCTTCCTTCCAGGTTCTGGATGACTGTCCCAGCGAGTGTTGGAGAATGCCCAGCTGCCATTCACCTTGACTCGGCTCCCAGAGGGAGCTGGCACCTGGAGCTCAAAGTTCCTCCCAAGTGGCTGGAACCGGCTCTGTGAGGCTCCCCTGCGCGCAGGTGGGCGCAGTCCCCCGAAAGTGACTCACCGTTGCAGAAGAGGGAAGCCCCAGTGAGGAGGAGGAGGAGGAGGAGGAGGGTGGGTGCCTTCCTCATGGCAGGGAGCAGGGCTGACGGGCCGCTCCCGGGGCTGCTCCCTGGGACAGACCGCTGGAGCGGAGGTGGCTTCCCAGGCTCGGGGTGCGCTCTCTCCCTGAGCCTGGGAGGGACGGGCTCGGCAGCTCCCCCAAAGCCGGCGGGCGGTAGGACACAGCTGAGTGGGCCGGCCGGCCGGCAGAAGCCCAGCTGGCAGGAGAGCTCTGACCCCTCCCTCTTTTAGAAAGACGGGGCGGAGGAGAGCTTCGGCTGCCCAGGGGAGCCTCGGGGATGCGTGAAATGAAGCAGAGAGACAGTGTGGAGGGAGGACGGGCAGGACGGGCCCAGGGATGATTCATTCCATTAGAGGCCTCCCAGGGCTTTGTCCAGCACCGGAGGGGTTGGGGGGAGGTCGGGGGGAGGGGCGAGGATGGAGGGGACCCCAGCCATCAGGGGCTCTGAGCCCTATCCCAGCCCTCTTGGCCCCTTGAAGGCCCCAGGGACTCCGGACACCCATCCTAACACACTCCCAGTCCTCAGCTGCGGAACGGGGCAGGTGGACAAAGTTGACCTCACCTGTAGAACTTAGACCTGGGGAGGGAGATTTGAGGATCAAAACCTTTCAACTTAAAAGAGAAGGGACTGAGAAAAAGAGTCTTGCCTCGGGGCACCAAGATCATCTAGAGATGAGTTTTGAACCCAGGTTCTCTGATGCCAAATGCAGTGCTCCTTTCATTAGGAAGAATGGGCAGCTGTCCTGCTCTGCTGTGGCTCAAGGATGAGGAGAAAGAATCATAGGTTCCTAGGGGGTCTTAGAAATCATCGGTCAAGACTCTTCCATTTTCTTTTTTCTTTTTTTCATAATTATAACTTTTTATTGCCAGAACCCATGCCTGGGTAATTTTTTACAACATTATTCCTTGCACTCACTTCTGTTCCGACTTTTCCCCTCCCTCCCTCCACCCTCTCCCCCAGATGGCAAGCAGTCCTATACATTTTAAATAGCTTACAGTAGATCTTAAATACAATATATGTGTGCAGTTCTCTTGTTGCACAGGAAGAATTGGATTCAGAAGGTAGAAATAATCTGGGAAGAAAAACAAAAATGCAAACAGTTTACATTCATTTCCTAGTGTTCTTTCTTTGGGTGTAGCTGCTTCTGTCCATCGTTGATCAATTGAAACTGAGTTAGATCTTCTCTTTGTCGAAGAAATCCACTTCCATCAGAATACATCCTCATACAGTATCGTTGTTGAAGTATATAATGATCTCCTGGTTCTGCTCGTTTCACTCAGCATCAGTTCATGTAAGTCTCTCCAAGCCTCTTTGTATTCATCCTGCTGGTCATTTCTTACAGAACAATAATATTCCATAACATTCATATACCACAATTTACCCAACCATTCTCCAATTAATGGGCATCCATTCATTTTCCAGTTTCTGGCCACTACAAACAGGGCTGCCACAAACATTTTGGCACATACAGGTCCCTTTCCCTTCTTTAGTATCTCTTTGGGATATAAGCCCAGTAGAAGCAAATACTGCTGGATAAAAGGATATGCACAGTTTGATAACTTTTTGAGCATAATCCCAAATTGCTCTCCAGAATGGCTGGATGTGTTCACAATTCTACTGACAGTGTATTAGTGTCCCTGTTTTCCCATTCCATTATCTTTTTGGGGAAACTGAGTCCCAGAGAGGTTAAAATGATGTCCATGATCTTGTGGTTAATTAGGGGCAAAACTGTGACTTTGGGGCGCTGTCTTCAGACTCAGAGCTTTTCGGTTCCTCCCTCTATATCGTGCTGATTGTTTGGAAGGACTTTGCTCCTCAGAAGAAGGCAGCTCCCAAGTGTTTGTGCCTGAAGATGAGAGTCCTCGATCACTCTGTGCTCCCCTCCAATTGTCCCACAGTGTTTTCAAATCCTGGGACTCAGAGCTGGAAGGCACCTTAGAGATCATTTGGCCCAATCTATAAATAGAGAAACTGAGGCCCAGGGCAGTTAAGGTCACCCAGATAGTGAGAAAAGAGCAGAGTTAGGGTTCCAATCCAGAACTTTTCCCACCATACTACACTTCCCCAATGACAGAGATTCCTTTCCCAGAGAAGTAAAGTGTTTCTCTAGCACAACACGACATTTCCCTATCACTTTAAAGTGGACAAAGCACTTGATAAAACATCATCCTGTTTGATTCTCATAAAGTCCTGAGAGAAAAGTACTGAAGCTATGACTATACCCATTTTACAGATAAATAAACCAAGATTCTGAGAGGATTTAGTGACTTTTCTGTGCTCATTTAACTGGCAAGTGTCAATCAGGACTTGAATCCTGATCTCTCCTGACTTCAAGCCTAGATCTCTTTCCACAACATCAAGCACCTTCTTTATCCAGTGAGAACCCAGGGACCCAAAATGCAAGTAATCCTGGGAGGGAGGGGAGTTGTTTCTCCCTTTCCAGTCACCTGAATGAGAGCAGGTCAGATAAGGAAGCCTTTAAGCAGAAAAATTCAGTTCAATTTAACAAATGCTTAGTAAGTATTCACTATCTTCTTGGCAACCCAAGTTGTAAATGTAAGCTGCAGCGTATTGCCAGAAATCACCTTTAAGAATGGGGAAGGGGGAGAGAGAGATAAACACACACAGACAGACAGAGACAGAAAGAGCTGCAGAGACAAAGAAACAGAAAGACAGAGACAGGAGAAATGAGTGACAGAGACAGAGAGAAAGAGCACATTTTAGGATAGAGATCCCTAGAAAAGAAGGTGAGACAATCATGCCTCAGAAAATGAGGTAACATTGGTGCCCCAGTGGCTACAACCCTACATCTGGAATTAAGAATACCTGTGTTCAATCTAGATATATATACTGGCTCAGCTATATATTAGCTGTGTGATCCTCAGTTTCCTCATCGGTAAAATGAAGATGATAATAGCACTTACCTTCCAGGGTTGTGAAGATCAAATGAAATAATTTGTGAGGTTTTATTTTATTTATTTTTGTTTATTTTTCAACATTCACTTTTATGAGATTTTGAGTTTCATATTTTTCCTTCTCTTTTTCCCTTCTCTAAGATGGCAAACAATATGATATAGGTTATACTTGCACAATCATGTTAAACATATTTTCCATCATGTTGTCAAAGAAGAATCAGAACAAAAGGAAAAATCACAAGAAAGAAAAAATGAAAACAATATACTTTGACTTTCGGACTCCATAATTCTTTCTCTGGATGTGGATTTTCCATCATGGGTCTTTTGGAGTTGTCTTTTATCATTGCACTGCTGAGGAGAACTAAGTTTCTCAAAGTTGATCATCTCACAATGTTGCTTGCTATTACTATATAAAATGTTTTCCTGCTTCTGCTCATCTCACTCAGCATCAGCCCCCGTAAATCTTTCCAGGTTTTTCTGAAATAGGCCTGTTCATCATTTCCTATAGAACAATAATATTCCATTACATTCATATACCTTAATTTATTCAGTCATTCCCCAAATGATGGGAATCCTTCAATTTCCAATTCTTTGCTACCACAAAAAGAACTGCTATACATATTTTTGTATATGTGGGTCCTTTACACAATATTTGTAAAGCATTTTGCAAACCTTAGTTTGTGCTGCTATCCATTATTTTTATAATAGCTGGTCAGCCTGGCTGTTTCCCTGGGATTTCTAAAATGTCAGACACTTTAAAGGAAGCCCCCGAGTATATCAGGTAAGACTTCTTTGGGAGACCCATGAGAGAATGTGGACAAGAATCACACAGAACCAGAAGGCTTGGGTGGATTGTGATGACCTTTGAGAATAGAAAGAATACTCACCTAAATGATGTAGTAACTATTCCACTAAATGTGAAAGGATGAGTATAAAGAATTGTTCTGGGGAATATGGATACAGAGACAGTGATGAAGATGGTTTCCTGGAGGAACTGTTATTACTATTCTTCATGTACCACACTCCCCTCCCTTCCCATGCCTTTATATTGGCTGGTTTTCATGCCTGGAATATACTCACTCTTTATCTTTGTCTTTTACAGTCCCTTGTTTTCCTTCAAAATTGTGCTCAAACAACTCTTTCTCCCTTTTCTGATCTCCCCAGATGCTAGTGCCTCAAATTATTCATCGATATTTATTTTTATATCATATAATATTTATGAATAATCTTTACCTACACACTATTTCTCCTAATAGCAGTAAGCTATTTTTATTTTTTCTTTTCTAAACCCAGTACCTGGCACAAGTATGTGCTCAAAAATGGTTATTGGTTAACTGATTAACTAACTGATTAATTGAAGCACCTGAGCTAAGCCTTAAAGGAAGGGAAAGATTTCAGTCAAGAAGATGTAAAAGAAACTGATCTACCCATGGGAGACTAGTCTCCACAAGGCAATAAGAGATGAGAGAACACTTTATAAAGTTAGTTGGTCTAAGGAGCAAAAGATAAGCTGGGTTCAGTTTGCGTTAGGTCTTGAGTGTCAGGCTTAGAGAGTTTTAAGTTGATCTTTTGGGCAATCAGCAGCTCTGATATTTTTTGAACAGAGAAATGGTATTGCTGGGAGGAGTGGGGTTTGGATCAGAGACCAGTTAGTCTCAGGACCAAGCAACGTGAATGGACAATATAAGATGTAGAATAGATGGGTCTTGGCAACTGACTGAAAGTAGGGCATGAGGGAGATGAAGTTTCAAAAATGTTGCTAAGATTTCAAATCTGGAAGCCATCCACAGAGAGGAAATAATTCTTTAATTGAGGAATGGCTGAACAAAATGTGGTGTGTATATGTAAAGAAATATTTTAAGAAATTCTGTGCTTTTAGGAACAATGAATTGAAAAGAATTAAGGGCTTTATATAAACACAGATGCAAATAGAAGTTAAGCAGAACCAGGAAAATGAAAAGTATAATAAGTACAATCATGTAAATGAAAAGAAGACCAACAATAAAGCAATCTAAGCTGAATACTGCAAAATTATAAATACTGTAAAATTATAATAACTAATCTTGGATACAAAAAAGGTATAAGAAAACACTTCCTTTGCTCCAAGGCAGACGTGGAAGATCATAGGTGTAAAGCACTGTATAGCATAGCAGTCTCTTTCAAAATATTGGTTAGTTTTCTTGAACTTTTACCCACTTCTTTTTTCTTCTTTATAATAAGAAATAATTCCTTGGAAGGTTATGGGGGAATCAATATAGTGGGAAACTTATGCAATGTAAAAACCAAAAAAGTGAACAAAAATATTTTTAAAGAGATTGATACAAAACAATCAAGATAATTTTTGAGATACTTATATTTATTTTAACACTCATTTAAAATACTTTCCATTCCAAATTCTCTCCCTCCCATCTGTTCCTTCCCCACCCATTGAAAAGGCAAGAAATATTATATTCACTACATATAGAAAATCATGCAAATCCATTTACATATTAGTCATTAGCAAAAAAGGAAGAAAAGCAAAGTTTGAAAACAAATAAAGAAGATAGTTTTAAATATTGTGTGTGAAATTTATTATTTGATATGCATACCACTTAAAGAGCCTAAACCCATTCGAAGGCTTTTGGGAATACCTTGTATACTTTTAAAAAAAGGAAACAGGCTGTAGGAGATGGAGATTCATGGTTTTATGTATACAGAATATGCCATTTGGGGCTTTTTGGTTCAAGGTCAAAAACAGTAAAGAAAAAGAAAAGTAAATTTGGGAAGAGGAACTGGTTTGAAAGGGAAGAAGGTAAGTTCATTTTGGGATCTGTTGAGTTTGGGAGATTAATAAGATAGCTTTAGCAGTATCCAGTAGTCAGATGGAAAAACAGGATAAGATGGGGAGAAGGATACTTCTCAGGACTTGCTTTTCCATCTGTAAAATGGGGACAGTGGGATTTAGTATCCTCCAAATAGCCAGAGTAAAGTTCTCCCCCCGGCACAGAGGTGGTTCTCCCTGCACTGATGCTCGTTGCAGGCAAAAAGAGGACATATTTTACACCACCTTAGTCCTTCTCCATGTGGCTGATTGACCTGTGTCAAAGGTATGTCGGTCTGCTGGACATAGTTTAGTAAATATACTCACTGGAGCACCAGGAGCTTCCAGACAGTGGTAGGGAAGTGCAAAGTTCTGTCCTCCATGGAGCATCAATTCTCATAAATACTCCTCCAGCCATTAACTTGTAAGAACTAACCTTATCTAGGGGAATACAAAGCTTTTCCAAGCAATTAACAGGGAAAATGTAGAGGGGGAAAGAAGAAGGAAGAAGGGCAAGGAGCAGAAAGAACCCCATATTTGGACTGGAGTCTTGGATTTGAGTCCAGCTATTTGCCCCTGAACAAATCCTCTGAGCCATAATTTTCCCTTAAAATTAATATGATAATATTTACTCCACCTATTTTAAAAGGTTATTGTGAGGACCAAATGAGATACTGTGTATAAAGTGCTATGTAAATTAATGTCAATTTTTATTGTTGTTTAGTTACATTCTGATAGAATATATGCTCCTTAAGAGGCAGAGGCTACATGTTTTGTCTTTCTGTCCACAGTATCTAGAACAGAGTTTTGCTTAATTGGATGCTTAATAAACACACTTAGGGTCCTAGAATCATAGATTTAAAGCTAAGAAGAATCTTAGAAATAAGTGATCTCTAATAGTTCAGTTTTATATACAATCATCTTTTTTGTTCTTTATATACTGAAATGTTTCTAATAAACTTTGCTAAATTCATAAGAAAAAAGAAAAAAAGATTAAAGAATCTTGGAAGTCATGTTGTTTAACCTGGGGTCCAGAGGAGCTATTCAATTAATCCAAGGTTGACCTCTGAAGAAAATTAATACAAGTAGAATAGAATAGCAAATAGAAAGGAATATACATTTTTTTCTCAGCTATACAAAGTACCTTCACAAAAATTGATCATGTATTAGGGTATGAAAACCTCACAACCAAAAGAAGAAAAGCAGAAATATTAGATACTTCCTTTCCCAACCATAATTCAATAAAATATATATTCAAGAAAGGGCAATGGAAATGTGAATTCACTTTGCAAATTGAATGGCCAAAATGCCCATGCCTTTGACCCAGAAATTCTACTAGAAATCTCACATATATAGTTTTTATATCTCAAAGGGGTCTTCATTAAAAAGAAAAGACTCATATGAGTCAAAAGAATTATAGCAGAACTTTCTGTAATAGCAAAAAACAATAAACAAAGGAGATAAATTTGGGCATAGTTAAACAAATAGTGACATGAAAATAATAGAACATTTCTTGTGCCATAAGAAACAAAGGATATGGCGGGGAGGAGCTTTGCAGCAAATTTCTTCAAGAACATTCTCATTTCTCAATATATAATTTGTAAGAGTCATTCTTCAATTGACAAATGATCAAAAGATATAAACAATTTTCAAAGAAAGAAATCCAAGCTATTAATTGCAAAGAAATGTAAGATCGCAAAGTTTCTTAAACTGTGGTTTGCAATCCCATATGGGATCATGTAGCTCAATATGGGGGTCACAAAATTATAATTTATTATCAGTAAATGTTTAATTTGTATATCTATTTATATACCTATATAGTCAGAGTTATGTAAATATTTAGTGAGCAAAAAGGGGTTATGAGTGGGAAAAGTTTAAAAAGCCCTAAGATAGAGCAACTCTGAGATTTCATTTCACATCCATTAGATCAGTAGAGTTGATTCTCAAAAAGTAAAGTGACATGTTGGGAAGGGCTGTAGGAAAATAGGCACAGGTATTCTTGGCGGATTTGTAATTTGGTTGAACCATTCTGGAAAACAATTTTCAATTACTTCCCAATAGTTATGAAATTGTGACCCAGAGATACCACTTCAAGGTCTGTATATCAAAGATATCCCAAAGAAAGGGGGAAGGGATTCATATGTACAAAAGTATTTATAGCATCTCTTTTTATAGTGTCAAAGAATTGGAAAGAAAGACGACGTCCATCAATTAGGAAAAGGCTGAACATACAGTAATGTGTGAATGTAATAGAATACTGTTGTGCTGATGAAGGAAATGATATTAGAGAAACCTGGGGAGGCTGAAGCAGACTTAAGTGAGCAAAACCAGAATAATTGCTATGACAACAGCTTAAGGATTCTAATTATCTCATTGATCAACCATAATTCCAGAGGACTTGTGATGAAATATTATTTCTATTTTTTGATAGAGAGGTGATCTTCAGAGTGCATATTGTGACATACACATTTTGAAATATATTACATTGAAATGAGTTGTGACATATATTTTGAAATATATTGAAATATTTTATAAACATATTGAGACTTTAAAAAAACATGACCGTTGCAGGAATTAATTTGGTTTGAATTTGCTTATTTAAAAAAATAGGTTTCTTTCTTTTTTTTTTAAGGACGGGGAGCTAGGAAGGAGAGAAAATAGATTTTGGTTAATTGAAAAACTATACTGAATTTAAAAGCATTAAATGTGTCATATTTTTCCTTTTTTTTTTTTTTTTTTTTTTTTTTTTTTTTTTTTTTTTTTTTGCTGAGGCAATTGGGGTTAAGTGACTTACCCAGAGTCACACAGGTAGGAAGCATTAAGTGTCGGAGGTCAGATTTGAACTCGGGTCCTCCTGACTTCAGGGCTGAACTACAACTACCTAGTTGGCCTTTAACATGCTATATGTTTCAACATGTTAGTCATTTTTGTTTTGGATTTTGAATTATTGGATTTTTTTTCTCTTCATTTTGGATTTTCTTCTTTTCATATACTTTAAAAAAATCTTTATCATATGAATTGGTTCTCAGGGATGGGGGAGCAAATTTAGGCTATATCTAAACAAAATATATCAATACAAATTTGTTTTAAAATATTCTTATACCAAATTTTCTTTTCAGTCATTTCCCTGTCCATAGGCACCCCACTTATTTTCAGTTCTTTGCAACTACAAAATGTTTTTTTGTCTCCCATTAGATTATTAGGTCTTTGATGGCAGGGACTGGCTTGCTTTTCTTTGTATTGCCAGCACTTAACACAGTAGGTGCTTAATAAATGCTCACTGACTTAAATGAATCACTCCACTCAAATAATACCTGCTTCTTTGTGTTCCAGTAAACTTTGATTTCAACTTTCATTACTCTTTGCGCTAAATTGCCCCCTAGAACAAAGTCATTCACTCCATTCCTCAGCTGTTCCTATTTTCTCTTCAGGAATGATAAAACTCTTGCTTTCCTCCTACCCACAATCCTCTGTAACTTTCCCTTCTCCCACACCCACACATCTTGGTCTGAAGTAGTAGGATTTGTCTCCTCCCCTTATTTTTTATTTTTTGTTTCATTCATTTATTTCAGGCTCCCTATAAATACTCCCTCTAAATGACATCAGTCTTTGAATATTATTGAGAATTCTTTTCCTAGACTAGAAAAATCTAAATCAATCAAAGATAGATCAAGAAAATGCTTTTTCAAGGTGACATGGAAGTCAAAAAAGCTGATGTGGCCTGAGTCCCACCTGCTCTTTCCACCCAGTGGATGGGCCAAGCCCTTCACACAAGAGGATGAAGATAAGCGCTTAGGGGCTGCAACCATTTCCTTCCTTAGCCGGGTAATTTAGCTCTCTCAGCTCTGAGGGAGCTGAGGGTCTGGCACAGCCCCAGAGCCCAGAGGGGCAGGAGAGGCGAGCCACAGAACTGTTTTGCCCTCAACAAAGGAGCCAAGTGCCTGCCAATTAATTCATTATCATGATGGGCTGCTCTGAGAAGTCTCCGTGATTGTTTTATAGAATTGCGTTGGGGCCCAAGAACTGAGAAAGTGAATTTCCCAAGTCATACAGCTTGGAAGGGCCAGAACCAGTCTTTGCAGTTTGGATGTTTGGTCTTAATTCAGGGGTTCTTTCACATAGGAAAAAAGGGGCAGAGTTGAGATCCTGATCTTCTGATTCCTAGAGCTTTTTGTCAAGGAGCCCATCCTTGTCGAATGTCAGAGAAAAATGGTGGCGTTTGTGGCTTGCAAAGTCAGGCAGGGGACCTGTGAGATGCTGAGGGATGTAGGGGAAGCTCACTTCAAGTCACCAAATAGTCACCAATTCAAGTTCACCAACTAGAAAATTTTAAACAGGAAGTAATAAAGATTAAGAAAAGAAAGAGAAAGTCCCTGAAGTACTCTGGGAGGCATGGAACTGGATCCTAACACTGAATGCTGAAGCTGAGGAGCTGGATAGGACCTGGGAGGTCATTGAGTCTCACCTACTTCTGAATAGGAAACCCCTCTCCAACAATCCCATCAATGAAAAACTTTTGGGAGGAATCAAAAAGTCATTTACAGTTAAAGGGTTCTTTGAAGTCTAGTCAAAGGGATTCCTTTTATTGATGAAGAAATAAGTGGGAGAGTAAGTGAAGTTTCTAAGTCCCACAGGAAGGAAGTGTCAGGAGGAGGATTCCCTCCACTCACTTCCTCCCTCCATCCCACATTTAGATGGTTCAGGACTTTTTTTCTTACCCAAAGCTGAAATTTGCCCACTTTAACATTCTTCCTTTGCTCTTTGCTTTATGGTCCAGAACAAGCTGGATTCTTCCTGCTTCCATCTGATAAAAATCTTCTACAAGAAAATGGCAACCAAGGGGCAGCGAGGTGGTGCAATGGTTAGAGCACCAGTCCTGAAGTCAGGAGGACCTGAGTTCAAATCTGACCTCAGACACTTAACATGTCCTAGCCGTGTGACCCCAGGCAAGTCACTTAATCCCAATTGCCTCAGCAAAAAGAAAAAAAAATGGCAATCATGTCCCCTTCTTCCTTCCCTTCCTCCCTTCTATTCTCCAAGATAAGCCTTCCAGCGCTTTCTAAACATCTTCCTAAAACATTCAAGCTTCTCATCGGTGTGAACATCCCCCCTTAGAGATTTTCAGCTTGCGAAGCTTCTTCCTGAACTCCAGAACTGAACGTAAACTACTTGTAGATATGGTCTGACTAATGCTAAGTGCAGCAAGATGACCCTATCCCCAGGCCTGTCCACTCAGCCTTTCCTCACAAAGACTATAATCTCATTAGTTTCCTTGGCTGACATTATTCTGTTAACACACATTGAGGTACGCTTCTCTAAAACCTCAGACTCTTTCAGATGAATGGAATATTTTCTAGCCAAGGATGTGAGCTCATATGCTCAGACCAACTATCTACCCTTCGTGGGGCTTTAAAGATCTCCTTGGCCAGCAGCCTGGTGGAGCATCACTGGACTTGTAGCCCCATAGCGACAGAACCGGAAGGTGACTCAAACCCTGATATGTTTGTTGTCAAAGACATTGGCACTGGAGAGGTGGGAATTCAGATCACAGGATTTGGAGCCAGTTGTATGAGTTTTGCTATTGTTGTTGCACTTGCCTTTCCTTGCCGTTCATATCAAGGAGAACCCAGAGAATTTGGGGTTCTGACTGAAGCAGTGGGTCCTCCGATCTAGTTATATTTATTGATATGCAGCTTCCCAAGTGATTTAGAGCAGGCATTGTTAACCTTTTTGCCTTCTAGACCTGTTTGACAATCAGATGAAATTATGGGCCTCTTTTCAGAAGAGTGGTTTTAAATAGCTGGAGGAAATGCTAGATCTCAATTAAATGTTAATAAAAATAAAGGTGTAATTTTTTTCCCATTCAAGTTCACAGAGCTCCTGAAATCTACCCATAAACCCTTTCTATATACTCTTTGAGGAAATATTGGGTTTTGGTAGCTAGCATTTGACTAGGATTGACTGGAGTTAAAAGGATTTTCTAACCCCAAGTTAGACAAATTCTTGATATAAGGACTTTGAACCTGCTAGCAGAAACAAGTATGTTCAAAAGACAGATTAAGTGATTTCAAGTTCTAATTAGCTGACAAGTCTATGTTCAAAAGGTGTTAAGACTCTGGAACTAGGGCTCCAGGAGCCATCATCAGCCCTTGCTCCTTATGGAAAGCTAATTCATACTCATCAGACAGGTGGGTTGTGAAGTCCACTTTTTAAAACTAGAAGCTAAATCTAGACTCTGGTTAAAAATTAATTTTTAAATGGTGTATATCTATTTCATTCTCTCTTATGCAAGAATTAACATATTTCCTTTTTTATTTTCAATAGAATTTTATTTTTCCAGATACAGGTAGAGTTCTCAAGATTCATTTTTGTAAGACTTTGTGTTCCAAATTTTTCTCCCTCCCTCTCTTAACGTTCTTCCCCCTTCCCAAGATAGCAAGTAATCTATTATAGATTAAATATATGAAATTCTTTTAAACATATTTTCACATTTGTCCTGTTGTACAAGAAAAATCAGACCCAAAGGGAAAAAACCATGAGAAAGAAATAAGCAATCAAATAAAAAAGTAAAAATACTTCTATCCATATTCAGTCTCCATAGTTTTCTTTCTGGGTAAAGATGGCATTTTCCATCTCAAGTCTATTGGAATTGCCTTGAATCACTACTTTGTTGAAAAAGACAAGTCCATTACAGTTGATTATCACATAATCTTCTTGTTATTGTGTACAATGTTCTTTTGGATATGCTTCTATCACCCAGCATCAATTCATGTAAGTCTTTCCAGGCTTTTCTGAAATCAGCCTGTTCATCATTTCTAATAGAACAATAATATTCCATTACATTATATACCATAACTTATTCAACCATTCTCCCACAGATAGACATCCACTCAATTTCCAGTCCCTTGCCACTACAAAAAGGGCTGCTACAAATATTTTTGCACATGTGGGTCCCTTTCCCTCTTTTATGATCTCTTTGGGATTCAGACCCAGTAAGAACACTGCTGGATCAAAGGGTATGTACAGTTTCATAACCCTTTGGGCATAGTTCCAAATTGTTCTCCAGAATGGTTGGATTAGTTCACAATTCCACCACTGATGAATTAGGGTCCCAGTTTTTCCACATTCTCTCTAATATTTATCATTTTCTTTTCCTGTCATCTTAGACAATCCAAGAGGTGTGGGGTGGTACCTCAGAATTGTTTTAATTTGCATTTGTAATCAATAGTGATTTAGAGCATTTTTTCTCATATGACTAGAAATGGCTTTAATTTTTTTCACCTGAAAATTATCTGTTCATTTCTTTTGACCATTTATCAATGGGTAATGATTTGGATTCTTATAAATTTGAGTCAATTATTTATATATTATAGAAATGAGGCCCTTATCAGACATTGGCTGTAAACATTTTTTCACAGTTTCTGCTTTCCTTCTAATCTTGTCTGCATTGAGTTTGTTTGTGCAAACATTTAGAATTTAATGTAGTCAAAATTATTCCTTTTGCATATTTGCTTATAGTATCATCTTTCATTTCTAAATCATGAACCCATTTCAACCTAATCTTGGTATAGGGTGTTAGATGTTGGTCAATGCCTAGTTTCTGCGATACTAATTTCCAATTTTCCCTTAAAAAAATAGTGAGTTCTTATGCCAGGAGTTGGTGTATCAAATACTATACTATAATCACTGACTATTGTATCATGTGTATCTTAGCTATTCCACTGACCTACTACCATATTTCTTTAGCCAGTATCAAATGGTTTTGATGACTGCAGCTTTATAATATAGTTTTAGATCTGGTATGGCTAGGCCACCTTCCTTTACATTTTTTTTTCATCAATTCTCTTGATATTCTTGACCTTTTGAACTTCTAGATAAATTTTGTCATTATTTTTTCTAGCTTTATAAAGTAATTTTTATTACTTTATGCCTCAGAATTGGTATGGCACAGAATAGGTAAATTAATTTAGGTCAAATTGTCATTTTTATTATATTAGCTCTGCCTACCCATGAGCACTTGATATTTTCCAAGTTAATTCTAACTTCATTTGTGTGGAAAGTGTTTTGTCATTGTGTTCATTTAATTCCTGGAGTTGGTTTGGCAGATAGACTCCCAAATATTTTATATTGTCTACAATTATTTTAAATGGGGATTTTTCTTTCTATCTCTTGTTGTTGGGCTTTGTGGGTAACATTTAGAAATGTTGGTGATTTATGTGAATTTATTTTTTATTCTACAATTTTACTGAAGTTGTTAATTATTTCTAGTAGTTTTTAATTGATTCTCGGATTCTCTAAATATCACCATCATATCATTTGCAAAGAATGATAGCTTTGTTTCTTCATTACCTACTCTAATTCCTTCAATATCTTTTCTTTTATTGTTAAAGCTATCATTTCTAATACAATATTGAATAATAGTGATGATAATGGTTAAACTTGTTTCACCACTGATCTTATTGGGAATGCTTCTAGCTTATCCCCATTACATATAATGCTTGCTGATGGTTTTAGATAAATGTTATTTATCATTTTAAGGAAAACTCCATTTATTGTGTATTACATTTTTTTTCAAATTTTTTTCTGCATCTATTTAGATTAATATAATTTCTGTCAGTTTTGTTATTGATATGGTCAATTTTTCTGATAGTTTTCCTGATACTGAATCAGAAGGACTAGCATTTTAATTTTTTTTTCCTGGAATTTCATTTTTTTTCTTTTCTTTTTTTTTTTTTTAAATTTATTTAATAGCCTTTTATTTACAGGATATATACATGGGTAACTTTACAGCATTAACAATTGCCAAACCTCTTGTTCCAATTTTTCACCTCTTACCCCCCCCACCACCCCCTCCCCTAGATGGCAGGATGACCAGTAGATGTTAAATATATTAAAATATAAATTAGATACACAATAAGTATACATGACCAAAACGTTATTTTGCTGTACAAAAAGAATCAGACTCTGAAATATTGTGCAATTAGCTTGTGAAGGAAATCAAAAATGTAGGTGTGCATAAATATAGGGATTGGAAATTCAATGTAATGGTTTTTAGACCTCTCCCAGAGTTCTTTTTCTGGGCATAGCTAGTTCAGTTCATTACTGCTCCATTAGAAATGATTTGGTTGATCTCGTTGCTGAGGATGGCCTGGTCCATCAGAACTGGTCATCATATAGTATTGTTGTTGAAGTATATAATGATCTCCTGGTCCTGCTCATTTCACTCAGCATCAGTTCGTGTAAGTCTCTCCAGGCCTTTCTGAAATCATCCTGTTGGTCATTTCTTACAGAACAGTAATATTCCATAATATTCATATACCACAATTTATTCAGCCATTCTCCAACTGATGGACATCCATTCAGTTTCCAGTTTTTAGCCACTACAAAAAGGGCTGCCACAAACATTCGTGCACATACAGGTCCCTTTCCCTTCTTTATAATCTCTTTGGGATATAATCCCAGTAGTAACACTGCTGGATCAAAGGGTATGCACAGTTTGATAACTTTTTGAGCATAGTTCCAAACTACTCTCCAAAATGGTTGGATTCGTTCACAACTCCACCAACAATGCATCAATGTCCCAGTTTTCCCACATCCCCCTCCAACAATCATCATTATTTTTTCCTGTCATCTTAGCCAATCTGACAGGTGTGTAGTGGTATCTTAGAGTTGTCTTAATTTGCATTTCTCTGATTAATAATGACTTGGAGCATCTTTTCATATGACTAGAAATAGTTTCAATTTCATCATCTGATAATTGTCTGTTCATATCCTTTGACCATTTTTCAATTGGAGAATGGCTTGATTTTTTATAAATTAGAGTTAATTCTCTATATATTTTGGAAATGAGGCCTTTATCAGAACCTTTGACTGTAAAAAATATTTTCCCAGTTTATTGCTTCCCTTCTAATCTTGTCTGCATTAGTTTTGTTTGTACAAAAACTTTTCAGTTTGGTATAATCGAAATTTTCTATTTTGTGGTCAGTAATGATCTCTAGTTCTGCTTTGGTCATAAAGACCTAACTAGCATTTTAATTAAAGAATCTAACTTATTGGGAATCTAGTAAAACTCATGTTCTCCTTTTTAGAATAATATTTTTAAATAACTGGAAGAAAGGCTAGATCTCATTAAAAATTAATAAAAAATAAAAAAGATGTAATTGCAGTAGTGAGAACAGCCCAGGAAGGAGCAGAAATATGAGATAATGCCTCATCTGGAATAGGGTTCATGTAATATCTTGTGGACAATAGGTGTGGCAGAGAGGAGTATCCTGGAAAGAAGGCTCAGGAAAAAATATGATGATATTATCCAGAGACATCGGTGGTCGTAAGGTGTTACAGATTTGAGTCGCCATGTCCTACCTTTGTGAAGTGTGCTTCCTCCTACATTGACCTCATTGTTCCACATCTTGCTTGTCCGTGAATGTGATTAATTTATTGGCAGACATGGACAGAATCATGCAAGATGGACGAGAATGATTGTGATCTGAAAAGAACAGTTACATTGATGAGCTCTCAGATTCATTTGAATATTGAGTGCCTTAGATTTGTGGGGTGGAATATTCCATCGCTACTTTTCTTCCTACTTTATTGAAATAAATGTTTTTGCTTTGAACTAATTACATCCTCTGGCTCATTCATGGAAACAAGCACATTGCTGTACCTATTCTCCACAAGGGTGGGGGCTCATAAGCTATGGTTTAGAACCACAGTTGAACCTTGTTCTCAGATTCCTAACTTCAGTGTACTCTTTCATAGTATGCTGATTTCACTTGAAGGCTGAAGGCCTTATATATACCTTTAACTGTCCAATGCCCTCAATTCTGCTACCGGAGTGAAGCACCCCAAATCTGGGTTTACTTCTCTGTAAAATGAGACAGACTATCATCTCTAACATTCTGTCATCAATTGCTGAGGCAATTGGGGTTAAGTGACTTGCCCAGGGTCACACAGCTAGACAGTGTTAGCTAAGGCCAGATATGAACTCAGGTCCTCCTACTTCAGGGCTGGTGCTCTATCCACTACGCTACCTACCTGCCCCTTTTCTGCAGTAAATTATTAGAATTCTTTACTCTAGGGTCCTGCAGTGAAGGTCACAGAAAATAACTCCAAATTGCCAAACTCAGTGATCTCTGATGATGGGGGCAGAGTATAGATGGAGAACAGAAATCCACAGGCTAAGCCCAAAATTTCTATCCATCTCTCACCTCCAAGGAGTATAAATTCATGCTGTTGCTGCAAGAGGACACGCTGGAGTCTGCCTGGAAGAAATGGGAAGGGATCTGTAGCTATAGTCAATGGCCCTGTAGCTAGGTCAACGGCCCTAGCAATTGACTCAGGACAAACATTTCAGTCAAGAATAGCTCTCGCCTTCTACCCTCAGCTCCCAAATTTTCTGGAGTATGAGAAGACTGGATTGGAGGGAGACTTGATGAAGAAATCAGATTGGAGAAGCCCTAACCTCTGTCTGTTTTCATCAGACTATACCACTTACTGACCATATAATCACTGGCAAGTCGCTAAAACCCTCAGCTTCCTCATCTGGAAAATGCATACGATAACGTGGGCTACAAAGAGCTTTCCTTCTAGGATTATTGTAAGGGATGTGCTTTGTGAACCTTAAAGTGCCATAGAACTTATTGTTATTGATGTAGCTCAGGAGAGGGACAAATTTGCTATGGGTAGGATAGGAAGGAAAGGCTTCTTAGAACTGGTGGGAACTAAGTGAACCTTGAAGGAGGGGCTGGATTTAAATGATTGCACATCAAGTGGAAGGCCCTGAGAGCAGGAAGAGCATGAAACTTTTGGTGATGGAGGTGAGTTCTATGTTTTTAGAGAGGTAGATCCATGTCAAGGAATAGTGAGAGTCAGAAATCAACAAAAAACTTTTACTGTGTTAAGTGACAGGATTAAACACTCTGAAATGAACTAGCTCATTCCTCAAGGAATTTCTATTTTCCCCTTCCCCCCCCCCCCCAATTTATTTATTTATATATTTTAATTTAATTATATTTTATTTTTTTCCTTATTAAAATTAAAATTTATTTTAAAATCACATTTAAAGACAATTATCAACATTCATTTGTCTGAAACATTTTGAGTTCCAAATTTTTCTCTCTCACTCCTTTTCCTCTCCCCTTCCCAACATGGCAAACAATCTGATATAAGTTATACTGTGCAACTGTATAAATTATATTTCTGCATTAGTTGTGTTGTGAAAAAAGAAACAGAAAAAAAGAAGAAAACCAAATAAATACATATATATATATATATATATACAAAATATACACATATATGTATATATACAAAATATAATTTACTTAAAGTAAATTAAAGCTAATGGCAGGAATGGGAAGTGAGATGTATTAGTAACTAAGAGCTGGCTGGGGACAGATTTGTGAAAGGTTTTGAAAGCCAGGTTAAATAAACTGAGATTTAATCATTAAGCAAACATTCAGTGACTGCTTCTTGTATATAATGCATTTCCTCTGTGCAAAGGAACAAATGCCTGTAATCCTGAATAAAGGGAAAAGAGCTATGGGGACAGCCCTTTTGGCCCTTGAAAAAGATATCATTTGAGCATCCAAAAGTGTTCCCATAACCTTAATGCTTCCCTAGAGAGAATTCAGGCTCAATGAGGCATTTCTCATAATATAATGCGATCACAGCAGTTCACATTTCCACAGTGATTGAGCCACACTTCTTCTTTTCTTAGCCATCTTGTTTGGTTGGGTGTTATACCCCTTTAGAAAGGCTCTTCTTCCTTTTCTAAGTCACCTCACTGAGAATAAATGAGTTGAGTCAGGTCCCATTCTCCCTTTGATGAGTTCTTCCTTGGGTTTCTTCATTTTGAGGATGGCCCAGCCCATCTAGACTGTTTCTGACTTTCTGGCCTTCCCAGCATGCCTCTGTAGGGTAATGGAATCCCTTCAGGACACAGGAATCTCTTCTTCATCTTCCTCTTAGGTATTGCTTTGGCCCATTTGAATGAAAGTACCCCAAAGAGAGGAACTACTTTATTTTTGCCAGCACTTAGAAGAGGGCCTGAAACATACCATAGCAAAGTTAAAAAAAAAATACTTCTTGCTTTCCTGCCCACTGGGAAATAAAACAAGTATTTTCTTCACTTTGGGTCCATGGTGCCTCTGGGACTTCTCCTTTGGAGAAGGAGGGTTGAGAGGTCATTGATGTCTGGTCTATTAGCTGAGCATAATCCCATTTTCTCATATAGCCACCTGGGAGGTAGAAAGCAAACATGAATTTTACATCAACAAATCTTGTTTAAAATCCTAAGCCAGTTGCTTACTTGTTACCTTCTGGGCAAGTCACTTCTCTCTGAGTCTCAGTTTCGAAGAATCATGACTTCAGAGCTGGAAGAGAACTTTGAGATCATCCCATCTACCTCCTTTATTTTACAAAAAGGGGAAATGGAGACATGGAGTAGTGGATTAACTGGCCCGGAGTCACACAGGTGGCAGAGACAGGCTTTGGACACAGGTCCCATGAGTCCAAGTTGGTCAAGAAAGTTCTGAGCCCTTTCCCTTGCAGCAGAGGCTTTGTTCCCTAACACACCGGCTTCTAACTGTGTGACCTTGGCTGTCAAAGCTCAATGTGTCATGTTTCTGTCAGTGATCCCCGGTGGCAGGAGAGGACCTACATGGAGAACAGAAATCTACAGCGATGACCTCATTCTGGTCTGAGTCACCACCAGTGGACTCTGGGCACTAAGAAGAGCTGGGAAAAGCTTTGCTAAATCTGCCCTGTTCCCCTGACAAGATCTGCTGGGAGCAGAGTGCCTGCCTGGGAGAAAATGGAATGAGTCTCAGCCACTAACCTCAGGAATTCATGTAGGACAAACATTTTCTTAAGGTTGAATCCCATGTGCTCTCTTTGACCCCACACTCTCCAGAGTATGACAGAGCAAGTCCCCCCAAAGTCGAAATTGGACAGCGTTTTGATGTAGCTAAGTGGAAAAATCCTTCCCCTGCTAGAAGTATGATCCTTCCTAGAAATATATCAACTGAAAAATGCAGATAATAATATCAACTTATCTTAGGGTCCCTTGTGACAGAATGCTTTGCAGTTTTTTGGTGGGGAGGGAGGCAGTCGGGGATAAGTCACTTGTGTGGGTCACTAGTCACTGACAATATAATGCTTTAAACTTAACTGCATGTTTTCTATCCATTACTTGGTTGAATTTTCAAAAGAACCCTATGAAATAGATCACACAAGTATCCTTATCCTGATTTTACAGCTGAGAAATTAAGTTCAAGAGAGAGGAATTAAGTTGCCTTAAGTCACTTAAAGCAGAATTTCTTAAACTTTTTCTACTGGAAACCCTTTTGCTCCAGAAAATTTTATATGATCCCAGGTATATAGATAGATTGATTGATATAGATATGTAAAATTGATATACAAATCAAACATTTACTGATAATAAGTCATAATTTCACAACTGCCCCATTCAGTTACGATACCCCATATAGGGTTGTGAACCATCATTTAAGAACCTGAAGAACATTCTGATGAATTTAATTCAGAATGCATTTATTTAGCATTTACTGTATGAAAGACATGGTGCTACATGGAGATACAAAGATAAAAATGAAAACTCTCCACCCTTTTCTCTCTGGACACGATTTCTTACAATTCATCTTTTGCCTCTCTCTTCTACTGTGACTTGATGTGACTGACCCGCAGTCATGGGAACTTTAATATTAGAGCATAAATGCACAGCTTCGGATGTCCAAGTGTGACTCTAGCTACTGGCACAGCTGGAGAGAGAGCAGATTGGAGAGGACTTTGTGAGGACAAATCAGACAGATCTTGTCATCGCGGCCTTGCCCTGACAGTAAACAAGCCAGCTCCCAGCTCTGGCTTTCACTGGCTGTCCCTCATGTGCAGAATGCTTTCTTTCCTCATTTCCACCTTCTGGCTTTCTTTAGGTCACCATCTGCCAGAAGGTGCTGCTATTTTTCCTTCATTCTAGCACCTTCCCTTTAAGATTTCCTCCAGTTTGCCTAAATATAGCTTGTTTAGCCCCAGTTGTCTTCCTTATTAGACTATAAGCTCCACGAGGGCAGGGCAGCCCCTGCTTTGTTTTGCTTTTCTCTGTCTCCCTAGTCCTTGGTACAGTGCTTGGAGCAGGGCAGCTTATTGACAAATGCTTGTTTACTTGATTGGCCTTGGGGTGATGGGCTTGGGATCATTTCATTCCTATTGCATCATTGACTATTTAACCTCCTCTTCCTCTTGGCCCTGTAGACACTGGAAATGCCATCAGCCAGTGCTCCCATCACCCGAGAAAGAGAATACGCTGAACACTCTCCCCATAGAACTCGGAGCCAGCGGCCTCCTCCCATCTGGACTCTCTGCTGCTGCCTCAGCCTGGCTGTCTTTCAGAGGGCCTGACAACACCAGCACTTAATGATCTCACTGCCCTTTGATAAGAAGGGTGCATGATAAATATTTCAATTAAAGGCCTATTAGTGTTTTATTCAAGTCTGCAACAAAAACTAATAAGTTCTGACAGTCAACAAGGCAGAGAAGGAAGATGTTCCTGGCAAAGAACAATGAGATGAAATTTGATGGGGATAAATTTAAACTCAGAATCACAGAGTCCTAGAATGGGAGAATTGGAAGGGACAATTCAGGAAAAGCTCCCTATCATAACATACCCAACAAATACAGGAAGGACCCCCATAATAATACACCTGACAAACACAGGAAGGATCCCCACTATAATGTACCTGACAAATACAGGAAAGATCCCCACAATAACATACCTGATAGACTCTCCTGTTAGACTTTAGGGAGAGACAGAGACAGAGAGACAGAGACAGTCAGAGAGACAGAGACAGTCAAAGAGTCAGAGAGAGAGACAGAGAGAGACAGAGAGATACAAAGAGGGAGAGAGAAAGAGAGAGAGAAAGACAGAGAGAGAGAGAGAGAGAGAGAGAGAGAGAATAATTAGAAGCCCTCTTTGTCTCCATGTCGCCATCTCAGTTTCCTGGAAGTGGACAATTCTCTGCTGTGGCAATTAAGTTCTCCCCATGACTCTCTTTGGTGGACTATTGATACTGGATTATTGGCTTGGGGTGGGGTGGGATGTGATTGGCAGTTTGACATTTGGCAAGAGGGTATTTGGTTGCTTTCCCCCATGCTCTTGGATCCCACAGCTAGTGGGGCAGTAAATCCATCAGGAAGTCCATAAACGCCTCCTCTGAGGACATTCACGCAGCCCCTGCCAGGGAGCTCAAGGCCACAGCCTTACAGACATTGGGCTATTAGGCTGCCATCAAACCAGTTTTATGTAGCTGTGAAGGCGGGGGGTAAGAGGGCTGCATGGTGGGATTTATGATGTTATCCAGAGAGCTGGATGCTCTGGACAGGCCCAGGGCTCTAGGAGGAACCAAGGCCCAGTGTAGAAGGACCTTGGATCTTGGGGACTGGTTTAGGAAATCTGCCAGTTTGAGCCGAGACAAGTTTATCCTGACATACCTTTCCAGACTCTTCCCTAAAACTTTTTCCTCTGTTTTTGTTTCCTTGTTTAGAGGAAGTTTGGTAAGAGACAGAAAGCTAGTCCTGAGAAATAGAGAGACAGATATAGAGAGATAGAGACAGAGACAGACAGAGAAAAAGATATGCGTTCTGGTCTTGCCTCCCTGAATATGTGACCACATGCCAATCCCTTTACCCACTCTATCTTCTGGGTGGTTTCCAAAGCTAGAAAGTGCTGATTTACATCAGAAGAGGGAGCTTCTTTACCTGAGAGTTCCCAGTACCAATGAAATCACAAGTCCACATTTACTACCTGCACAACTTGTGAAAATCATTTGTCCTCAGTTTCCCCTTTTGGAAAATGAAAGGACTAGACAATAGCACCCCAAAGTCCCTCTAGCTCTAAATTCAGGGATCCTATAAACTGAATTATTTTCAAAATGTGAACCCCCACTGGGGAGAAAAGGCAGAAGAGAAAAATGAGAGAAAAGCAGCTGGAGTCCAAGAAAGCTCATGATTTGGACAGAGAAGGGCTTGATAGGTTTCCTCTTGGGCAGTAGTTTGGGGGAGAGGAAGGAAGGGACGTTTCAGTCCAGAGACATAATTTCACTACTTCTGGCCTCCGAGCAGGTGCTTGCACTCTGATCCCCTGAGCTGAGGTCTCAGCTTGAGTAGGAAGCAGAGCCCTGGCCCCGTGAGCAGTAGCAGAAGCCAGGAGGGTGTGGGTGCTTCGTGGTCCCAGGGGTCCCAGAATTCTGCTGGGGATTGTCCATGAGCCTGAACTAATAAGGCAAAGTTGGGAGATGAACCAGGAGGACAGGGGCACGGGGCAGAGCACCAAACTGGTAGCCTTGCAAGACTAAACCTTTGGCTCTGAGATGCTTGGATGGTCCCAGACCAGACCCTGGAAGGGGTGAGAGGGTCAGCAAGAAGTCCACAATCCCCACAGGGGACAAGGGTCCCTGGAATCCTAGGTCCTTATATGGCCCCCACCATTTAGGTCAGGTTACAAGGAACAGAGAAGAGATAGTAAGGGAGCCACCTCCTCTGATTGTGATGAGGGGGATCTCCTACAGAGACACAAAGAGAGCCAGAGAGAAAGAGAGTGTTTATGTGGAGAGACAGACTGAGATAGAGAGAGAAGAGACAGTGAGACAGAGAAAGAGACACAGAAACACAAAGAGACAGAGAGGACAGAGTCAGACAGAGACAGAAAAACAGAACGACAGAGATAAAGATAAAAACAGAAATAGAGACAGACAGACAGAGAAAAAGAGACAGAGAGGACAGAGATAGAGAGAGACAGAGAAGATATACACACAGACAGAAAAACAGAAGACAGAAATAGAGATAAAGACAGAGATAGACAGACAGAAAAAAAAAGACAGAGAAGCAGAGTCAAAGAGAGACAGAGAGGACACATACACAGAGAAACAGAAAGAGAGAAGACAGAGATAGAGATAGAGAAAGATAGAGACAGAGAGGACAGAGAGACAGAAAGACAGAGAAGACAGAGATAAAAATAGAGAAAGATAGGCAGACAGAGACAGAGACAGACAGAGAGACAGAAAGACAGAGAAGACAGAGATAGAGAAAGATAGAGACAGACAGAGAGGACAGAGAGTGACAGAAAGACAGAGGACAGAGATAAATATAGAAACATCCAAATAAACAGAGACAGAGACAGACAGACAGAGAGACAGGAAAAAAAACAGACAGAGAAGCAGAGTCAAAGAGAGACAGACAGGACACATACACAGAGAAACAGAAAGAGAGAAGACAGAGATAAAGATAGAGAAAGATAGACAGAGACAGACAGAGAGTACAGAGAGAGAGACAGAGACAGGCACAGAGGACACAGAAAGAGAGTACCATGAGTGGTGATAGTAGCTATGTCAGGAGCCATAGACAGTGGAAGTGATGGTACAGGGGAGCTCTCTGTCTCTTACTCTGGACACTGCTTCTATTTTGCACTATCTATTTTTGGTTTCCAAAAAAGCCTGCCTTGCTGTCGGTTACAGCTTTCTTCCTCTCCTGAGCCCAGGTCTTTGTCATTGGTCCCTGGAGCTCCTAAAATCTCCAGCATTTTGGAGCTCCCACCTTCCCTTTGCAGGTCGGTACATTTGGGGCTCCCTCATCCTCTCTAGGACCCGCTGGATTTTTCAGGCTTCCTCTTGGAATGGGGAAGGTCTACACTAAGCAGCCTGCCTTCTCTCCCTCACGCCTCTTCAGGCTGGTTGTCTCTGGCGGTGAGTACCACCTCCTCTGAGGAGAAGTCCCCTGCCTGCCCCATTGTGGCCGGGAAGACACAGGTTCAGAAGCTTCTGAAAGAGGCCCTCCAACTCTGACAGGTCCAAGACAGCCTCTGGACAGAAGCACTGAGTGTTGGCTCACATGTGAAGCAGCCCTTGGCCAAGGGGGAAGCCAAGTGACACAGGAGCTGGCATGTGATTGCTGGAGCCAGGAAAGACCTGGATTCAAATCCTGCTTTCACTCAAAACTTGCTGGTCATCTTGGGCAAATCACTTGTCTCCTGGCTGCCTGAATTGAAGATTAACTCCTCGACAGAAAGGCTTTTAGTTTCCCTACCCTTCTCTCTGAGAGTCTACCTGAACTTTCTCTGTGGCAGGAGGCCGAGGGAGCAGCTATGGACCTCTGTGTCATCTCCAGTCTCCAACAAGCTCCAAGCCTCTGAGGCTCTCATCCCCTTTCCCTTTCCCCTGCCCTTCCCCTTCCCCTGTGGCTCTGGTCCTCATCCTGCTCCTATCACTGACTCGTTCCTTATGGGGTCCTCATGGGACCGGGGTTATAGCAGAATAGCCAGACAAGCTCTGGTCCCATGGCTGAGCTCGGGACCCAACATTCCCATCAACCCTTCAGGAAAATGGGCTGGCTCAGGAGAGCCGGGCAGGAGTCGTTAACATTTCTGAAGAGCCTCAGCCTTTATCTACTGCTATTTGGACTCAGAAGCAGCATCAGACACAAGGAAAAGTTGGTTTATTCAGTCCCATCAGGATTTTGAGACTTTATCCCTTTGGAAGAGATTTCTGAAACCATCCATCAGATCTTAGATCTATAAGTGGAAACCAATGATTTAATGACTTGTCCAAGTCAGAGGAGAGATTTGAACCCAGAACCTCAGACTCCAGAGTTTGTGCCCTTTGCCCTCTATCACCCGACTGCCTATAGGAAACCACTGTTCCATGGTTAGATCAAAGACTAAGCTGGAGGTGGGAAGGTGAGACATGATCTGATTTTCTATTTGAAGACTCTCAAGTGGAGGAGGGGTTTGACTTGAATATTCTGTTTGAGTGGGAGTTAGAAAGAGCCGGCTTTGCATTGACATATCAAGCTTCTCACTGCCTCAAAAGACAATGGGATGTCTTGCCTGGAACTGAGTTCCCCATCACTAGAAGTATGCAAGGGGAGGCTGTCTGCCCACCTGTCAGGGCTGAAGGAGAGAGACTCCTTTTCTGACTCTCAGATTGACCTCCAAGATTCCTTCTAGCTCTGACATTCGGTGCTTCTATTCAGCTCTGCTAATTTTATCTTTCTTCCTCCAACCACCGCCCAGCTCTGCCCTGGGCGAGTGAGCTCAGCTGGAGAGGATGCTTGGCATGACACTGCTTCCAAATGAGAAGGGCCCTGCAGGGATGGCTTCTGATTCAGGTGGAGCATCACAGCTAGCTGACATTTACTTCAAAGGCCATCTGCCTCCTCTCTCCCTTCCTTGCCCTGGGAGCTTCCTGGGAGCCTGGAGGAGAGCCCGGCCTCTCTGTCCGCTCCTTGGAGGGTGGGAAGTTCTGGCCCTCCTAACGCGCACAGACTGTCGTGGTCCCTGAAATGTCTATGCCTGACAGGATCTCAGTCTCAAGTGGACCTTTGGAGCTCTAATGTTCTGCCCTCTGAATATAGGCTCCTCATCCATTTCTGCCATCTGGAACCTTTCTATTGCTCTAGACGTTCTCCCATCTAATTAGGCTTCCTGCATTTCTTATCATTTCTGCTTTCCCATTCTTAGGAACTTTTTCCTTCTTTTGCAATCAGATCCTGCACCATCTGTCCCAACTTCTCTTGGCTGTCACTAGCATTGGGGTTGACTTACTAGACCTCTGAAATTGTTTGCTGCTTTCCCTCTCTTTAATCTATTATGATCCCGAGCAGGAGACTTCGATGTTCAGCAAGATCAACCAAGACCGAGCTGCCTAGCCTATCTAATATGTCTCCAACCTACGAGACTCTCTGAAGGCTTCAGGCCTATTGTGTGGAAAGCTAGGATGGTCAGACAGAAGTCTGTGAACACTCTGAAGTCTCTCTAGCTCTCTTATTTAGTCCTGCTTTGATGGCTCCTCGATTAGCAGTCCCGAGCTCAGGGAAGGAGACTATAGATGCTGGAGTTACACAGTCAATGATCAACACAGAATGTTAGAAGGACAAGACTATGGAAGCCTAGCAGACTATGTCTGAACCAGGAGAAGAGCCCTTCAGAAAGGGTTTCATGGCCAGGTTGGAGCATCTGGAACAGGCTTGGATGGAGCCAGCACAGAAGCTAGGAACACTGAGCTGAGAGTCTCTCTAGGCTCTTCTGTTTTGAAAAGACTGGAAGGACGAAGGAGCTCCCAACCTCTTCCCAGGAAGGAAGGAGAAGTGTACTGCTGACAATTACACAGCATGAAGAAGGTAGAGATGTGTGAAGGACAGGAAAGAAGATGGAAAGAGGCAAGGAAGACTAGGTGGAAGGGAAAGACCAGGGAGGAAGGAAGAAAGGAAAAGACAAGGAAGAAGTGGACATGGAAGAGAAGGAGAAGAAGTAAGGCATATGGAAGAGAAGAAAGAAAGAAAGAAGAAGAAAGAAGAAAAAGAAAAAAGGAAGAAAGGAAAAGACAAGGAAGGAAGGAGGAGAAGAAGGAAGGAAAGGAAGGAGGGAAGAAGGAAGGGAGGGAGGAAGAAAGAGAGAAAGAGGGAGGGAGGAATCACAATTCACCATTCTAATGAGAGTCTACTGAGAAACAGTTCTCAACATTATTTTCCCACCTCAAGGGGAGGGAAAATATAGAGAGGAAAGATATTGATCTTCATTGTGGAGACCAGGAATGTAAAGCCCACAAAGGGAAGTGATCAGTTTAAAGCTTCCTACTTTTGATTTGATGAGAAAGAAAGGATAAACAGGACACTTCTGAACTGTGTACAGTCCTTCCCTATAAGCTTTCTCTAGTTTCAGGGTTAACAGGTATTTTCTACAATGTCTTCCTTCCTTCCTTCCTTTCTTCCTTCCTTCTTCCCTCCCTCCTTCTTTCCTTCCTCCCTCCCTCCTTCTTTCTTTCCTCCCACCCTCCCTCCCTCCTTCTTTCTTTCCTCCCACCTCCCACCCTCCCTCCTTCCTTCTTTCCTTCTTTGTTTCCTTCCTTCCTTCCTTCCTTCTTTCCTTCCTTCTTTCCTTCCTTCTTTTCTTCCTTCCTCCCTCCATCCCTCTCTCTCTCCATCCCTCCTTCCTTCTTTCTCTCCTTTTTTTTTTTTTTAGGAATCACATAGGTAATTTTATTTTATTTTTATTTTATTTTTTTTATTTTTTATTTATTTTTATTTATTTTTTATTTTTTTTATTTAATAGCCTTTATTTACAGGATATATGCATGGGTAACTTTACAGCATTAACAATTGCCAAACCTCTTGTTCCAATTTTTCACCTCTTACCCTCCCCACCCCCTCCCCAGATGGCAGGATGACCAGTAGATGTTAAATATATTAAAATATAAATTAGATATATGAATATGTGGTATATGAATATTATGGAATATTACTGTTCTGTAAGAAATGACCAACAAGATAATTTCAGAAAGTCCTGGAGAGACTTACACGAACTGAGGCTGAGTGAAATGAGCAGGACCAGGAGATCATTATATACTTCAACAACAATACTATATGATGACCAGTTCTGATGGACCAGGCCATCCTCAGCAACGAGATCAACCAAATCATTTCCAATGGAGTAGTAATGAACTGAACCAGTTATGCCCAGAGAAAGAACTCTGGGTGATGACTAAAAACCATTACATTGAATTCCCAATCCCTATATTTATGCCCACCTGCATTTTTGATTTCCTTCACAAGCTAATTGTACAATATTTCAGAGTCCGATTCTTTTTGTACAGCAAAATAACGTTTTGGTCATGTATACTTATTGTGTATCTAATTTATATTTTAATATATTTAACATCTTTCTCTCCTTTACATTTCCAATAGGTTGTTAAGATGTTAATACTCTCATATAGCTTTGTTTGTCCATAACCTCTAAACTCACCACCAGGCTGCCAACTCAAGCCTTGATTGACCCCTCCCCCCTCCATCTTCCCTCTCCTCTAACTGGACTGGAGGTGAAGTACCAAACTCCTCCTAATATCTTCCTTTATTGAGGGCAGAAACTGACTCAGCTCCTTCTGCTTTGTTTCCCCTGCCCTATATGGTTTCAACTGCATGAAACAAGATAGCCCCACCAGATATCCCTATTCTGTCCCATCCCCCCCTTTCCTGTGTCCTTTTGCATGTTAAATCCCCCTTTAAATAGAAAGCTCCTTGAGAACAGGGATGGTCTCTCTTTTTATTACATTCCCAGTGCTTAGTGCAGTGCCTGGTACATAGTAGGAGTTTAATAAATGTTATTGGATATTGGGTGGGAAAGGCTCTCTATAAAAGATGGGATTTTATCTGAGACAACAAAAGCCAGGAAAGCCTGGAGGAAAAGATAAGGAGGACATTCCAGGAATGAGGGAGAGCCTGGGAAATTATCCAGAGTTGAGACTTTACTTCCCTTTTAAGTTTTATTTTTTCCTCCTCTCCTTTTTGGAAAAGATATACAATAGCTTCCATCCCTCCCCTTTCAGGTGAGCCAGAATACATTTGCACACATGGCTTAATTAAGAGGCTTTCACCTAAATTGGCCCACTAACAGTTGGCAGTGGAATCATAGTATTTATAATTGATATTTACTTCCCATGTGATGTTCTGCAAGTCATTTAACATCATTGGGGGTCTAGTTTTCTCCTCGGTAAAATGAAGAGATTGGAATGATGGTCTCCAAGGTCCTAAATCTCTGATCATATCCTAGGTGTCTGTGTTCTCCTGGTCTCCAAGTCAGAGCTCTTAAAAGTCTACCAGATTTAGCCTCTGGGATGGCAAGCAAAAAGGAATCATCTTTATCCATCCTGTCTCCCTCCCCCACCTTCTTAGGGAAAAGTTGAGAAATTGAATTTTGCTTCTGAGGGAGCCTGTGCTTTGTTTCCTGTTTATAGTGCTCCCTCTGGCCTCCAGTTATTAGGTTAAGAAACAAACTCAGATTGAGTTAGAGGGTTGGAAAAAGGAGGATTTGGACAGAGACAGTTGGAGACCCCCCACCCAGCATCTAGAGAGAATAGGTAGAAGGAGGGGGTTTGCTTCTTGTATAGTAAACCAGAATTATAATTGAGAGGCAGTGTCCAGCCTGCCAGATTTGGAAGAAGGAAACCTGGATTTCAGTGGCTTTAAGACATTTTCTTTCTGACGGATTTTGTTCCCTGACCATAAAGACTGGGTGAAACAATCCCTGCCCTCAAGACGCTTATATTTTAAAAGGGGGAGACCAGATGAACAAGACAAGAATAGACACAGTGTAAGTGGCAAAAGTCCAGTCCTTATAACATGTGCAGTGTCCTTCCTGATTCCCAGCCCCAGTGATCTTGTTTCTTCCCCCTCACTCCTGCCCACTCCTCTTCAGAGCATGGAGATCTATCCTCTGTTTCCTGTCAGCATACTATGTGGTATGGCAAAAGTTATTTTAATTGGCTGATTCAGAATTGAGCTTTTGAGTAAAGAATTCCTCACTTTCCTTTCCTTGGAAACTTTCAAGTGAAGAGTTTGGTAAGGTGCAAGGCACTCTATTTCCTACCGGGTCACCATGGCTCCTATGGAAAGCCAGTTTTGGGGAGGAAAGAAAGGATTTACTTAATTCTTAATACTTATTCTGTCAAGAAGAGGCATTCTATAAAAGGCTATTGTTGTAAAAGAGAGACAGAGATGGGGAAGGGACTGTAGGGGGGATTGAATTTGGAGAGAATTTTTTAAAATGAATATTAAAATTTTTATGTGTTATTGAGAAATGCTTAAATAAAAATTTTCTTTAAAAAGAAAAAAAGGAAAAAAGAAAAAGCATTTGAGGTTAGTAAAACGAACACCAAACTAGGGGATCAAAAGATGTGAATTCAAGTCCTGGCACTAATATTTATCCAAGTGTGACTTCGGTTAAGTCCTGTTTCTAACTGGGTTTTAGTTTCCTCCTTAGTAAAATGGTTTTTAAATGACAATGACATGTTTAAAAACTCCAAGATATAGAACTGGTATAAAATACTGATAATTAATCTATTGGTTTTCAGCTCACCTTGGTTTATCTCTAAGGTCTTTCTAGTTCTAACCATCTGTGGTTCAGTAAGAATAGTTGAGGTGAATTCAGGTATTTTGAGATTGAGACAAAGATCAATTTTTGTGAAGGTGCCATGTTCAACTGAGAAATATGTATAGTTCTTTCATGCCAATTTATTAACTGCCAGAATTCTATTCTATTCAGGTCCTCACCTTGTCATAGAGGAAGAAAAAAATCAGCTCCCAGATAGGTATCTGAAGTTCCCAGAAGGTAGCCTTAATCTGAACCTGGTAATTAGAACCCAGATTTGTTTCCTGAAGAGAGAAAAAGATTTTTGAGATGTCAGTCTAGTTGGACCCAGCAAAATTAGGAAAAGAAAGCAGATTTATTCAGTAGCCAAGTGAAGAAGGATCGTTTTAATTACACAGGGAAATAATGCACAGAATGGATTATAATTAATTCATAATAGTTCTTACTCTAGAATAAACTATGGTCTTTTATGAATATGTTTCATAGGATAATAGATCATATAAAGAGAGCTAGAAAGGACATTAGAATTCATCATAGAAGCAGCTACAAGGTACAGTGAATCAAGTGTTAGCTGTGGAGCTGTAAAGACCTGAATTCAGCAGCTTCTTCAGACTAAACTAGTTGTGTGACCCTGTACAAATCACTTAACCATTGTGAACCTCAGTTTCCTCATCTGTTAAAAAAATTATCTGAGGATAATTTTATCTACAGGTTTGTGAGGCCAAAAAAAAATTCTATGGAGATAGCTAGGTGGTACAGTGAACAGAGCATAGAATCAGAAAGACCTGAGTTCAAATCTTAGCTTAGATACATGATCTTAAATACTTTGTTCTCTCAGGATTAATTTCCTTGTCTTGTAGAGTTATTGTGAGGATCAAACGTCCTATATATTTAAACTACTTTGTAAACCTTAAAACTAGCTACATTTTAGCTATTACTATTATTCTTTAATGTAATACACTAGTTTTACATATGAGGAAACTGAGGCCCAAAGAAAAGTAACCAAGATCACAGAGCTCAGTGTTTCTCACATTCCCTCAGACTAATTTATAGTTTAAAGGAAAGAAGCATGAGTTTAAATCCCACCCTTGGTGCTCACTGAGCTATTAATAAGTCTTCTCATCTGGTAAATGGAAATGCTAATAACCATACTGCCTACCTCACAGAAGGTTATTAGGAAATCCCTTTGGAACCTTTAAAAACCTAAAAAAAAAGTCTCCTTCTGGACATTGTGATTAGCAATAACTATTTTCTAATTCTGTAAAATTTATAAGTTGCTTCCTTCCCTTTGCTGTAGGGAGTGCAATTAATAGGATCCCTATTTTATGAAGGAGGAAGCTGGAGCTCAGAGATTTCTTCTCACTCTCACGTCAGTGCCCCTGGGATTTGAATCCAGCTCTCTGATGGGTCATTGGACAGCAAGAAATTTTAATCCAGCTCTCTGATGGGTCATTGGACAGCAAGAAATTCCAAAAAGAAGACTGGCCTGGGAGCTAGAAAACTGGCCTCTGAACCTAGAACACCTGGATTCAAATCTCACCTCTGAACATGGCTGTGTGCCCCTGACAAGTGATGGGACCTCTTGAAGACTCTAGGCAATTTTCCCAAGACCATCAGTTGTAGAGAAGGTGCTGACCCTTGTTGACAGAAATGTTCTTATCTTTCTTCCCAACCAATGAAATCAGACTCAGTCTCCAGACTTAAGAAATGACAACTATGAGAAATTCAGAGAAAGTCTGGAATTTCTGTATGTTCTGTATAAACAGAACTAAGAGAACAGTGCATATCATGACTACAACGATATAAATAAAGAGACTGCTAAAAGAAAGTCAAACTAAGTTCCTGGAAAATACTGGGAAGGTCCCAGAGAAGGAGCATGAAACCTATCTCCTCTCTCCTGGCAGAGAGGTGGGGAGCTATCAGGATAGAATGCTGCATACATTGAAGACATAGCCTCTGTTTTTCTTTTATCTCAAGGGAAAGTTTAGTCTGGAGTAGGGGTAAGTGGGAAATAACTGATAGGAAACCAGCAGACACCAATGAAATGTACTATAAGAAAAGGAGTATATTGTCATGAATAGATGGAGTTGAAGTTGGAGTTGGAGCCATGAAGGCTTGAGTTGGAGACCATCTCTGGCACATCCTTGCTAGATGATTCTAGGCAAGACATTTAATCCCACAGATGCCAGACAATTTTCTAAAACTTCATGCTGCAGAGTAATTACTAATAAGCTCTGGGAGTTCCCTTTGCCAATGACCCAGAAGAATAAAAAAGGCATGGAGAAGAACAGGGAAACTTTTTTTGGATGTATAATTTTATTTTATTTTATTATGTATTAAAGGGTTTTATTTTCAAAACACATTCATGGATAAATTTCAGCATTCTCCATTGCAAAATCCTGTGTTCCAATTTTTTCCTTCTCTTCTTCCCATCCCCTCCCCTAGATGGCAAGTAATCCAATATAGGTTAAACAGGAGCAATCCTTTTATACATATTGCTACAATTACCATGCTGCACAAGAAAAATCAGATCAAAAAGGGAAAAAAATGAGAAAGAAAACAAAATGCAAGCAAAAGAAAAAGAAAGTGAAAATGTCATATTGTGGTCCACACTCAGTCCCCACAGTTTCTCTCTGGGTGCAGATTCGTTATAAGACCATTGGAACTGGCCTGAATCATCTCATTTGTTGAAGAGAGCCATGTACATCAGAACTGATCAACGTATAATCTTGCTGTTGCTGTGTACAATGTTCTCTTGGTTCTGCTCACTTCACTCAGCATCAGTTCATGTAAGTCTTTCCAAGCCTCTCTGAAATCATCCTGCTGACAATTTCTTACAGAACAATAATATTCCATAACATTAATATACCATAACTTATTCAGCCATTCTCCAAATGATGGGATCCACTCAGTTTCCAGTTTCTGGTCACTATGAAGAGGGTTGCCACAAACATTTTTGCACTTGTGGGTCCCTCTCTCTCCTTTAAGATCTCTTTGAGATATAAGCCCAGTAGTAACAATGCTGGATCATCACAGGGTATGCACATTTTGATAGCCCTTTGGACATAATCCAAATTGCTTTCCAGAATGGTTGAATCAATTCACAACTCCACCAATAATGTATTAGTGTCCCAGTTTTCCCACATCCCCTCCAATATTTATCACTGTCTTTTCTTGTCATCTTAGCCAATCTGAGAAGTATGTAATGGTACCTCAGAGTTGTCTTAATTTGCATTTCTCTGATCAATAGTGATTTAGAGCATTTTTTCATATGACTAGAAATGATTTTGATTTCTTCATCTGAAAATTGCCTGTCCATATCCTTTGACCATTTATCAGTTGAAGAATGGGTTGAATTCTTATAAATGAGTCAGTTCTCTATATAGTTTATAAATGAGGCCTTTATCAGAACCCTCAAATGTAAATTTTTCCCCCCAAGAACAGGGAAACTTCACTAAAAACAAACAAATAACCCAAGGATTCTGCCTCCAAATCTGTGCTCAGTCCACCAAGTACTTCATAAATGGCTGGTGGATGGGTAAATAAGTGAGCTGAATGACTCAGCCATCTGCTCCATCCCAGCTGGTCTCAGTTTTCTTACCAAGCATCTGCCCTCACCAGCAGAGAGAGGTCATTCAGATCCTGCTGCTAAGGGATGGGAACCAGGGCTGGGAAGGGCACTGTGAAAGCAGACAGGACTGGGAGGACCTCAAAGGCCACAGCTAAAGAATAGGGATTTCATTTTCAGTCAGTATCCCTCCAGCTGCAAGGCAGTCGGGACCAGTGCTATGAACAGAGTAGAAAATCAGTCTGTTATCTGTGCATGTTGGAGGATGGGAGAAATGGGTAGGCTTCCTGAAAGCAGGGAAAGTCTGTGACTGACCTTCCCTCAGTACCTCTGACCCCTATAGGGATGATTGTTCTCAGTCCTCCCATCAAGCTATGGGACCTGTCATTTATTGATTGGCCTCAGGACCCCCAGGTTGGTCTGAGAGAAGCGTTCTAGGGGTAAAGCCTCAGAATTATAGAATTTTTTAAATGCTAGAAAATAACTTAAAAGAATATAGGTCAGTTCCCTGATTTGCCGGGTAAGGCATAGACTGGAGTAGATGCCCAAGGTCACACAATAAGCTATTCTGGGACAGAACTCAGAATAAAACATGTCTCCCATTGCAACAACCACTATCTTTCCATGGTAGCATGCAACCCTGTGCAGTAGATAGTGTAATTATTATTGTCCCCATTTTACAGATGAAGAAACAGAGGTTCGGAGAAGTTGAGGGATTTATCTGTATTCACACAGCTAGTAAATGCTGAAGCAGGATTTGACCTCAGGCACCTTAATCCCAGATCTGGTCCTCTTGCCATCACACTCCAGATTGTTGATTATCAATCAGATCAATTCGAACTCCCTGTGTTTTCAGCACAGAGATGGTGTATCCTCATCTTCAGCCTAGCTATTTAAAAAACTCATTCATTCATTCATCTATTCGTTCGTTTATTTTATTGAAACTTTATTTCGCTTTATTTAAATTTCACTTTTATTTTATTTAAATTTTTATTCATTTTGAACTTAAATACAAAAAAGAGGACATTCTATGTACATGAGCCTGGCCATTTTTGGCTGCACATGCGCTTCCACCTCTTCCACTCATGCTCTGAGATGGACCGGGGTATGGGCAATAAATAAATCCCTCTCTCAATGCAGGTCTTTTAGTCCTAGAGTCCAGGTTGGGGTCACTCTATGTAGGAGCCAACCCGCTCTATCCATTAGGTGAAATTGCCTCTTCTCTGACATATACTAGTTATTTAAGGGATACTTGTTGAATAGAACTAAACTGGAAGGGAATTGGTAATGAAAACACACGAGAGAGACTCCAGAAAACCTCCAATCAGATTCCCCAAAGATTCCTTGAAAGAGCTGGAAGAAGGGACTCGTCCTCTGCCCCTTGGTTCTCTGTGCCCCTAGATCCCAGACTCCTCCGGGGCTCTGTCCTTGGTCTGACCCTCGGTGGAGCGCTGCCCTCCGAGAGACATGGACTCGTTCCCAACAAGCCGCCCAGATCTCCGCCTCGGAGGGTCTCGTTTCTGGGAAGTGGAATTGAATTAGCCATCGAAACAGCTGTAGCTTGTCAGGCCCCGATTGAATTCCGGCTGCTTCCTGGATACGGGTGGGAGCCAGAGCTCCCCAGAGAACAATGGCCTCTGCTCCATAAATCCGATTAGCCGGAAACTAATGGAGCTGCCCACATTTCCAGAGAGTGCCGGAGCCTTTGCTCTCCCTCTCTCTCCCAGACCCTCCCGCCTCCTCTCACTGCCTCCTGGTTGATGAACAACACATTTGTCCACTATTAGGAGAATGAGGAATCTGAGAAGCCGACTCGATTTCGGGCTCCTCGTTATTGTCCTCAGAAACCCTAAGGGCTGTCGCTAAATCCAGTTATTGGCAGCAAACACATTAAATATTGTTGTTAATAAGAAAGATTATTCACCAGAACTATCCCACGCCTCCCCATAGCCTCGAGGGCCCTTGGGTTCTAGACATAGAATCACAGAATTTAGGACTGCACAATGAATAAAGAAAGCATTTATTAAGTGCTTACTATGTGCGATGAAGAGTTGATACATAGAAAAAAAAAGAGCAGGGGATATGTAGAAAAGACTGTCCCTTATTCCAAGGACCACACATTCTATTTTTTAATATTTTTTTATTTTCAAAACATATGCATGGATAATTTGACAACATTGATCTTTTCATAGCCCTCTATTTCAGATTTTCTCCTCCTTCCCCCACCCCCTCCCCTAGATGGCAAGCAACTTATATATGTTAAATCCAATATATGTAAACATAGTTATACAATTCTCTTGCTGCACAAGAAAAATCAGATAAAAAAAGTAAATGAGTAAGAAAACAAAATGCAACAGAGCGAGAATGCTATATTGTGATACATATTCAGTTCCCAAGTTCCTCTTTCTGGGTGTAGATGGCTCTCTTCATCACTAGATTATTGGAATTGAGATCATTGTTGGTAAGAGTCACATCCATCAGAATCCATCATTGTAGAATATTGATGTTGCCATACACAATGATTCCCTGGTTCTGCTCATTTCACTTAGCATCAGTTCATGTAAGTCTCTCAAGGTCTCTCTGAAATCATCCTGCTGGTCGTTTCTTACAGAACAATAATATTCCATAACATTCATATACCATAATTTATTCAGCCATTCTCCAACTGGGCATCCACTCAGCTTCCAGTTTCTGGCCACTATGAAAAGGGCTGCCACAAATATTTTTGCACAAGGAGAGGACCTTACATTCTAATGAAAAGACAACACATATGCATTTCAAATGCAGCTGGGATAAAAAGGTCTCATGGTCTTTAGGCTGCAGTGGCAAAACAGATTATAATGTGTGATCTCTAACTTGATTTCATCAACTTCTTATGTTGAATCATTTGAGAGTCCCTATCTACCTCACGAGGTCTTTGTGAGCATCAAATGAGCTGATATTTCTAAAACTGTTAGCACAATAGCACATGATAGGTACTTAATCATGTTTGCTCTCTCCTTTTCCTCTCCTTTCCCCTAAGAATTTTGGTCTCAATTTCACACAGCTTCTAGTTGTCAGATAACTTGGATTCAGATTTTTTTGGCTTCAAGGCTGACTATTCGTGATGCCATATTGCTTCTTCTCTGACACATAGTAGGTACTAAAAGAGATGTTTGTTGAAAATAAATTAGAAGGGATTTAGAGAAAACACAGACTCAAGAAAGTTGTGGCAGGTAGGGGAGGTGTGTTACCAAAGTTCAGAACAAGGAAATGTTGAACTTATAGGATAATAAAGCAAGTCAGCTTTACTGAGGGAAGATATTTCCCAAAAGAAAGTAATCAGAAAGAATGGTAGAAATAGGTCTTCTAGTCTCTTGGGAGACCAATAAACCAATTAAGTGTTTGGACTTTTATAAGGTTTCTTTCTGGGACTATCAGGACTAAGCCCTGGGAGAAGGGACCAAGGAATCAGTGGGAATAATTCCTAGGAAATTGGAGACTTGTTGATATTCAGACTCCCTAAGGGTGGGAAAGGGGGCAGTGGCTGTTATGATCCTTTTCTGGAAAAGTGATTTAGCTTCCTAGTCAGTGGTTTTTGAGCTTCTCAGGAGTTTCTAAGTTTAGGCAGTCCAATAGCTATTATATTCCTTATATTTGGGTGGCAAGACCTTTTTCTGGGTTTTCAGTGACTGTTGCTGCTTCTCCATAACAGTCATTTCGTGGAATAATAGCTGTACATTCCCAAAGACTGCAGAACATCTGGTCCCACCCATCCCTGAATAAGAGTCCCAAACAATGATCATCTGACCTTTGCTTGAAGATCTCCAATGGGGAGGGGAGGAAATCTCTGTTCCAAGGCAGACTATTCCATTTTTGGTTAAAGATAACTGTTAGAAGTTTCTCTCTGATTTCTACTGGGTGTGTGTGTGTGTGTGTGTGTGTGTGTGTGTGTGTGTGTGTATGTGGTATTCATCCACTGTTTCCTAAAAGCCTTTCCCATATCACAGCCCTTCAGGTATTTGAATAAAGCTTTCAAGTTCACTCCCCTCCCCCACCACCCCTCTCCCGTCCCTGGCTTCTCCTCTGTGGATCAACATTCCCAGCTCCTTTAACTGACCCTCAGATGGCATGAATGCAAAACCCTTCACCATTTCGGCTGCTCTTCTCCAGATTCTCTCCAGTTTATCAATGTTTCTCCTAAAAATGTGTCATCCAGAATGGAGCACGCTACTCTAGGTGTGGTCTGACCGGGGCAGGGTGCAAAGACAATCTTCCCTTCAGTTCTGGATACTTTGCCCCTCAATGCAGTCCATTGTCACATTAGTTTTTCTAGTTACCAATTACTCAGGAGTTTATGGTCCACTAAAACTCCCCACATCTTTTTAAAAAAAATGCTTTCTCCAAGTCTTATAGTTGTGAAGCTCAAGTGTTTGAATCCAATATATTTTTATTCCCATTAAATTTTTTCTCTTTTACTTGGATCCACTACTCCAGCCTGTAAAAGCTAGATTCAAGATGTTGATTGATTCAAGATGAATTCTGATTTAATCATCTAGTGTATTGGATATTTCTCTTTTTTTATTTCATCTGTAAGGTGGATAAGTATTTCATCTTTGTCTTTGTCATTTGAAAGAAATTCAACTCATAAGTGATAAAAAAAAACATTAAATAATGTGATATGGATTGTATAGTACGTGCACAGATATTCAGTACCTGTGTTCAGTTGACCATATGGAACTTGAGAAGTTTATTTTGGACTTTGTACGATGCAGGGGTTTTCAGGCTTAGATAACAAAGACCTATAATTGGCTACTGAGTCAGAGGAGCTGATGATTCAATGAATTTACAGAAGGGATGACCTATCCCTTCTATTCTCTCTTTTGTAACTGTTGTTTTAAGTTACTGAATCTATTCTAACCATCTTATTAATGGGTGCTGTTATTATTTTATGCTTGACTTATTTTGTAAGCAAATGTAAATAATATCTCCCAAATCCAATTTATACTGTACACTGAATCTGTTTGTTATTTCTTCCTTTTAGGGTATGGAAGCAGAGTAGCCTCCCTATCCCTAGTTCTTCTCTTAGAAATAATTAGGAAAGCATTTTAAAAATCATTCTAGCCTGAAGACTTTAGGCTAATCTGAAAAATGTTTTTCAGTCTGTGAGCAACCTATAAAATTGTATTTCCATCTAGGAACAAAAACTTAGAGAGAGGTCATGTCAGCAGTCTGAGTTAGTTGTAAAAAATAACATATTGAGCCACTGAACTGATAAACTGATAAAAACAAGAAATGGCTGAAAGGTAACTGCAAGCACTGAGTGTACTTGCTTAATGAGTTAAGGTTAACTTCTCTTCTCCAAAGGGGGAGTTAGTTTTCTGCCATTTTGAACATGGGTTTTATGATGAACATGTCAAGGAGGAACATGAAAGAAATCTGTTAATTTCATCATATCCAGCCAAATGGGGCTTAGAGGGAGGGATCTTGGGCATCAAAATAGGAAATAAAAAGCCCATTCCTGCATTTGTAAGTGTGGGATCTGCCCAGGGACTGCCCCTAAATGTTCCTTGCAAGAACCATAAATAAACTAACTTACTACATACATTCCTGTGTCCTCTTTATTTTTGTAGTATATTGCTAACAAGTCTTTCTCTAACATTCAGTTCCAAAAAATGAGCTACTCCCCTCTCTCCAGCTCTGCTCAGGGCTGAACTTCTCACTGAAGTGATTAGAGAAAGGGCCAGAAATGGGCAAGAGACCCTGACTGACCCATCCTTAAGAGATTAGGAGAAAGTCTCTTGGCTCATTTGAGTTAAGGGAAGTATCTCTCGAGCTCACCTTTGACCACATGGAAAGAATATTGCTTAGAAAGAGTGGCCAAAGGGGAAATGAACGATTTTAGGAAAATGATTCTGAGGTTGTACTGAAAATCAAGTGATTATTGTTCTGTTTGATGAAACTGTGCATTGAGTTAGTACTCTCCCCTGAGCTCTATTATTGTTTTATTTTGGCAGGAGATTTTCCTTGTCCAGGAAACTGTATATTGCAACCTCCCAATGGCTTCATGGAGAGAGGTTTTTAATCACTCAGTGACTCTGTCCTTACCTAGTTTTTTTTTTTCCTTTAAACACAATTTTTGGATTGTTGTTCAATCATCGGTTGTGTTCCTCTTCCTGACCCCATGGACCCCAGCACTCCAGTCCCTTCTTTCCTCTGCTACCTCCCAAAGTCTGTCCAAGCATATGTTCAGTGCTTCCATGACATAATCTATTCATCTCATTTTCTGCCATCCTTTTCTCCTGTCACCTTCGATCTTTCCCAGCATGAGTCTTTTGTAATGAATCCTGTCTTCTCATTATGTGGCCAAAGTATTTAAGCTTCAGCTTCAATATTTGTCCTTCTGATAAATTGAGTTTATTTCTTTAAGTATTGACTGTTTTAATCTCCCCTCTGTCCAAGAAACTCAAAGGTCTTCTGCAGCACTACAATTCTGGGAGCTCAGCTTTCCTTAGAGTTCAATCTTCATGGTCAGACTTGCTTTTGGAAAAACCATAGCTTTGACTATAGGGTCCTTTGTTGCAAGGTGACATCTCTGCTTTTAAAAATAAGCTGTCCAAATGTACTGTAGCTTTCCTTCCCAGGAGAAAGTGTCTTTTAATTTCATGGCTGCAGTAACCATGCTTGGATTAGAATAACCTAAAATAATTAAACTGTTTCTGGCAGGCTTGTACCTAAAACACAGAGAACAGAATTTTCCACTACATGGGGCTACTCCAGGCTTTGGAACTATAAGTTATTGGGTTTTGTTTTTTAATTTAAACTTTTTCATTAACAAAAAATAATTTTCTCTCCTCTTCCCTTTCCTTTTTTAGGGATTGGGGGGAAAAGGAAAATTCTTGTAACAAATATTAATGGTCAGGCAAAATAGGTTCCTTTCTCCATTGGCCATGACAGTGGGAATAGGTATCGAAACTTGGGATAACCAATATCTTTTGTTTTAAGCTTCTACTTTGTGACTAAGAAGTTATTATATAGGCCACTAGATGTTGCAGTGGATAGAGTACCTGGCTGAAGTCAAGAAACCTGAATTCAAAATTTAACCTAAGACACTCACTAGCTGTGTGACCCAAGATAAGTCAGTCAATTTTGTCTGAGATCATAATTCCTACCTCTATCTTTTTTTTTAAACTTCACAATAGAGTCTGCTCTGATCCTTTATCTTAACTCTGTGTCTTGCATGTTCAAGTGTGTCTCTTGTAAAAGATATATTGGATTCTAGTTTTTAATCCATTCTGCTATCTACTTCTATTTTGTAGGTAAATTTATCCCATTCACATTCATAGTTATAATTACTTTGTTTTTCCCTCCACCCTATTTTCTTCTGTTTAACTTTCTTTCCCTCTTTTTACTCTGTCCCCCCTCAAAAGTCTGTCTTACTTTTGATCACTGCCTCCCTTAATCTGCTCTCCCTTTCTCTTATTCCCTTCCCCTCTTATTTCCCTATTGAATAAAACAGTTTTCTTTACCCAACTAGATGTGTATATATGTATATATGTGTATCTGTGTGTATATGTATATACATATGCACACACATCTATATTTATACATACATATATGTGTCTATCTATCTATCTATATATATATATATACATACACACATGCACACATATATATTCTTCCCTCTTTGAATTAATTGTAATGAGAGAGTCCAACATTGCCTACAATCCCCCTCCCATTTTCCCTTCCACTGTAAAAGCTGGGTATGAGTCAATTATGTTCAGATGATCTAAAAAAAATCAAATGGTGAGAAAGAAAAAGAGAAATTGTAAGGAGGGGGAAGAGAGATTTTTCTCACATAAGAGAGGCATGCAAGGAAAAGCTTTTACAGTAGAGTGGAAAATGGAAGAAGGAATTTGCTAGCATCTAGGCCAGGCAGATTCTTAGTACTTGGGAGATCTGATGATGAAGGTGAGAGAGTAGAATATCCTCTCTAGGATAGACCCCAAGGTCTAGGACAGTGGGGCTGAGGTACCCTGGATGACTGTAGTGAAAGCCCCTTGTTCTGGACTCAGGGACCCCATCATGGAGCTGATTGGCCTGTTGCCATACCCCTCATTCCTAAAGATTCACAATTCTAGAGCACTTTGAGTGCTCTACAGAGTACTTTTCTTCTACCAGCTACTCCAGAGAACTTACCAGGAGTCACCCCACTAGTAAATGTCAGAAATCAGGAAGAGAATTATCTTAGACTTCCCAGTAAGTTAGTGGCAGAGGCAATGTGAGCCCCTGCCATTCTGGCTCTCTCTCCACTAAATATACCCACAGGAAAAATACACTTCAGGGTGAATTACCCAACTGTATTCTTTTATCTTGACCAAAACCAAAAAACAACCTCCCTCCCACCAAACCACTTAATATTGTTTTTGGATCTTCCCTAATGACAATAATAAACTTTTCCCCATCCCCAGTGGGGAGTATTGGGAAAAAGCCTATTTCCTGCTGTTTATGCATCATGCCCCCCAAGGGAGGCAATAAATGGATGTTGTGCCTTGTAAATGGGGGCAGCTGAAATCAAAGTACCATTTTAATTGCTTTTTGAGCTGTCAGCTAAAGTGATTTCAAACTGAGTAACTGATAGAAATAAAATGAGGCTCTGGGCCCCTCCCTCACCCCACCTCAACGTTATTCTGCGTGATTTTTGTCCACAAAACAACCCCTCCCTTCTTCATCACCCCAAATCACATTTCTACTCCTTTAAAGCTGCTTATTCTTGGAAGCTTGTGAAGAGCCCAGCTTAATTCTTGGAGCCTCAGTTTCCCTACTAGTCAAATGAGCATAAAAATGCCTTTAAGGAAGAGATATGAGAAGACCCTCTCTCCAGTCCTTTGCAGAAATAAGGGGTCTTTGGGTATGAAACACTGTATATGTTGTTGTGTTTTTTCCAATGTATTGATTAGTTTTACTGTTTCCTCCCCTTCCTTTTTGCAAAAAAAATTCTTTGTTAAAAGGGAGACTTCTCTTGGGAAAGAGGAGGGACATCAATAAAATGTACTCAATTTACTAAAATTTAATAAAAATAATTATGCCTTTGATGAGATCCTGAATAATTAGGTAAAGTTAACAGAGAACCTGAAGTACTAATAAATTACTCCCTGAAACAAGCAGGGAAGGGCACTGATAGGAATCAGGTTAGCCTTATGGCTACCCTTTGTGGAGGCCATGGATAGTCTCCACCTTCTATATCCAGTCAGAAATCCAAGTTATGAGAAACCCCTGAGGTTAAATTTCCCCCATAAATCTGTCCATGGCCCATACCACCTTTGCTGAGCCCCTTCTGGGTAAAGCCCACCATGGCATTCTGCTTATGATGTCTCTGTCCTCCCCCCTCTCCCCCATGCTTCATAATATCTTTCTCCTTATAGCTAACTAATTCTTTTTAGGGTGCTAAACTCCTGTATGGAGTTAGTCTTCCACTTAAGGACATATTCTCACACCATGGAGAATTCCCTTTCTTTGGGTTAATTATGAATTCCACTAGGGAACTTGTTCTTTCCATTGTTAATTATCAAAACTCCTTTCCTTGCTAACTGTATGCACTTCCAATTCTATTTCATATTTACAACTCCTGGTGTCTATTGCATCTCTTCATTTTGTTTGTAACTTCTCCTGAATAAACCTACCTTTTGCCAAAGAGATTGGTGAATTCATCACGTGACCAAACCCCAACATTTAGTGCAATTGCTCCCCTAAATCTTATCATCTTGTGCCTGAATCTCAGATCACATCTCCTTTGTGGGCAGATTAAGTGAGGCAACAGAATCAATGGATTCCTCCAGTCTCAGGACCCTGAAGGTGAGTGAAGTGGGTGGGGAACGACCAGGGAGAGAGATGCTGCCTCTCGATCAGGTGTGTTCATCTGAACCTGCACCTTCTACCTTGCATAGTCATGGTGAGTAGCCAATGGACTCATAGCCTCATTAGAAACTAGGCTGGAGGGAATCCCAGAGTCCATATAGTCCAATCAGTCCAATCTCCACATTTTACAGATGAGAAAAGTCAAATGACTTACCCAGAGTCACAAACTAGGATGTGAACTCAGGTTCTCTTCCTTCAGTCAGGGCTCTTTCTTCTGTACTATTATTATTGTTTTTCAGCCATTTCAGTCCCATCTGGGGACCCCATCTGGTGTTTTCTTGGCAGAGACACTGGATTGCCATTTCCTTCTCCAGCTCATTTTACAGATGAGGAAACTGAGGCAAGCAGAATGAAATCATTTGACCAGAGCCATGTAGTTAGTGTGTGTGTATCACCATATCTCAAAGCAATCTGCCTATTGTAAAGCACCATATAATGGTAGCCATTCTTTCTTCTCTCTTTTTTCCCCTTCTTTTCATTTTCCCAGTACTTGTTTTGACTGGCCTCAAGTGCACTTTTCTGTCCATTATTCAGATGTAATGGCTGGGTCACTGCCAGTACTATTTGGAAGATCATGGAGGAGAGAACCACAAGACTGGAAAAAAGCAAACATCCTGTTTTATTAAAAAAAAGAGAGAGAGAGAGAGAGAGAGAGAGAGAGAGAGAGAGAGAGAGAGAGAATTGAGTTTTCAAATTGCAGGACAGTTAGCTCAACTTTGAATCCTGACAAAATTCTAGAACTGACTGAATATTTTTGGTTTTGGGGGTGGGTGGGAAATCAGGTGAATTGATTTGCCTAAGGTCAAAGAGATAATATGCATCAAGTATCTGAGGTGAGATTTGAACTCAGGTCCTCCTGACTCCAGTGCTCTATCCAATTTATCACCTTGCTGCCCCTACAATTAGTTGATGATTAGTAATACTAGATAAGGAAGCTCTCAGAGCCAGCATGAGGAGGTTCCCTTAATCAACTTCATTTTGTGACAAGGCCACTTGACTGATAAATTGGTGAGAATCCGGGAAGGTGGGATGTAGCAGAAGCTAAAGGGTGCTATCCACATTATTTACCTAGATTTTATCCAAATATTGGATAAAATATCTTGTGTTTTTTGCAAGAGATCCTCTGACTAATAGTCTAATCACATAGGTGGAGGATTGAATTCAGTCAGTTTTGAGGTGACTTTATCCCCTTTGGAACTTGTGCCTGAAACCCTGGAATCATGTCTGTTTGCTTTGTGGGAAAGCACCTAAACTTTCCCAAGCTTAGAAATGTTCAGGTCTTTACTTGTGGCCTTCCATTACAGGGCCCAGTGATAGAGAGGAGAGGACCCTGGGATTCTCATCTGAAGACCCATCATCCCAAGGTGTAGAGCTGTAGACAAAATACTCATGTGACAACAATAGCTCATATGTATACAGAGCTTCAAAGTTTGCAAAGTGCTTCACACATCTGATCTCTCTTGAATGTCACAACTTTCTGAAGTTTATCACCAATTTACAGATGAGGACATTCAGAGAGGTGAATTCACTTGCTCAGGGTCCCTCACGCAGTGTCAAAGGTGGGATTCAAACCCAGGGCTTTCTGACCTCAATTCTAACACTCTCTCCACTAGGCCTTCCAAGGACTGGCCTAAACGCAGAGACGCTTGGCCACCAGGTGATGGACTTTTGACTGCAGGCATTTGTAAGACTTCAGTGTTGGAAGGATGCTCAGTGATGTCTTTTAGTCCAATTTGTATCTAAACAAAAATCCCCTTTATAATTTATGTGAAAAGTTTTATATATAAAAGACTATAAAAGTCTTATAGTTTTCCTTGAAAACTTTTTTTCTCTTAATTTGCAGAGAAATGAAAGAAGAGAAAGAAGGAAAAGGAAGGAAAGAAGGAAGAAAGGAAGGAAGCAAGGAATGAAGAGAGGAAGGAAGGGAGAGAGAGGAAGAAAGGAAGTGAGGGAGGAAGGGAGTGAGGGAGGGATGAAGAAAGGAAGGAAAGGAGGGAGGGATGAAGAAAGGAAGAAAAGGAGGGAGGGATGAAAGAAGGAAGGAATGGAGGGAAAGAGAAGGGAAGGAAGGAGGGAGGAAGGAAGGGAGGGAGGGAGAGAGGAAGAAAGGAAGGGAAGGAGGGAGGGATGAAGGAAGAATGGAAGGGAGGGAGAGAGGAAGGAAGTGAGGGAGGAAGGAAGGAAGGGAGAGAGAGGTGAAGGAGGAAGGAAAGAAAGGAGGGAGGGATGAAGGAAGGAAGGGAGGAAAGGAGGGAGGAAGGAAGGGAGAAAAGGAAGGGAAGGGGGAGAGAGAAAAGATGAAGGAAGATAGAAGAGGAGGAAGGAAATAAAGAGAGAAAAAAGAAAAAGGGAGGGAAAGAAGGAAAGAGGGAGAAAAAGAGGGGAGAAAAGGGGAAGAAGCAGAGGAAGGAGGGAAGAAGAGAAGAAAAGATAGAAGGAGGAAAGGAAGGAAGGAGAAAAAGAAGGAAGAAAGCGAGGAAGAGGAGAGAGGAAAGACGAAAGAGAGGGAAGGGAAGATAGACAAAGAAAGGAAGGAAAAAAGAAGGGAAAGAGTGATGGAGAAAAGGGAGGAAGGGAGAGAGGGAAAGAAGAGAGGAAGGGAGAGAGGATGGAAAGAAACAAGTATTATTAAGTGCCTACCATGTGCCAGGCATTGTGATAAGTGATTTACAAACACCTCATTTGCCTTCACAACATTCTGAGGAGATAGGTATTCAATTCCATTTTATAGATGAGGAAATTGGGGCAGATAGAGGTAAAATAACTTGCCCACATCACAACTTAGTGTCTGAAGTGATTATTGGCTTCCTTTTTAAAATGTTCACAACCTTCCCTTTAATCAATGCATACTAGAATTTTGATGGGAAAAAAGTCAAGCTCACCAAGCCATTTTTAAGGAGTCTTAGTTCCTTCTTCTTCTTTTTTTTTTTTTTAAACAAATCAAGTTACCCATCTGGCCAGGGTCAGGGGTGGGGTGTAATCACTAATCATCTCTACCCAGACAGACACCCTCTCTCAGATGAAAAACGTGCAAACGATTCCACATGCCTAAGTTTCATTTTCTAAAGTTCTTTTTGATCCATGGAGAACGTCATTCCCTGAATACAACATAAGCGAAGGCACTTAAAAGAACCTGTAAGTATGTGAGGAAGGAGTTGTTCACTTGTAACTGTGGTCCTCACAAAACAATCTAGGAAAGCACCTAATCTAAGTAAGCTTTAAAAAAAGCTGCTGACAAAATAATGGGTCTTTTAAGATATTAAATTTATTATTATTGTTACATAATAATAATTAAATCCATACATGAGCAGAATGGCCTCTTAGAGAACTACGTTTCCCTGTATCGGGCACAGCGGGCGATGATGCTGCGCCAGCGTTAGCTCTGGCTGGAGACAAATGCTCAGAGTCATCATCCCCTCAGGAGGTGAGCGGAACAATTTTAGCATCCTCAGCTCGAGTCTCAGGACTTCCTGTGCACCCTTTGAAGGAAACCTGAAAGAAACCAAGTTTCTGTTACCCATCACATTGAATCTGCAATGAAAAGTAGTAATATGTCCTCGGAAAGGCTTAAAATAAAATTATGACATAAAGCCTGATTTAGATTTAATCCAGCATCTTTTATTTTCTAGAGAAGAAAACTGGGGCCCAAGAAGGGAAGCAATGAGTGACAGAAGTGGGATTTGAATCTGGATTTTCCAACATTAAAGTCAGGTTCCTTCCAACTTGGTCCACTTCTCTTTTTCTTCCCTTTGAAAGCCTCAGGTGAAGGGCTCTAATAAGGACTGGAACCTCTACAATTAATTTCATTTGCCTCTGCCATGGGGTCTGGCCACTAAGAACTTAGTTCCATAGTATTTGCTGCTGGCCGTAGTTCTCCATGACTGGGTAGGCTTGGTAGGCTTACTCCCAGAAATCCATTATTTTGTTTAATGGAGGAACCAATAAGGGCAAAGAATTAGGATTCATCAAAATGGAATCTAGAGCCCTGGCAGAAATTACAAAAGCAGAACTTGATAATATACTCATGAGAAAGTAATTTCTTTATGTTTGTTTTGCTACATAGGTCACTGCCCCATCTATACAAAATCTTTCGCCCTCAGTTTCCAAAGAATTATTGGGAAAAGTACTCAACAAATATGGACCGATTGAAAGGATAGTCATAATTGATGATGATTGAGAAGATCAATAGGAAAGGCTTTGGTGAGTTAATTTTCAATTTTGCCATTCATGCTTCCATTGTATTAGGTCAGGTAATACACCTTAAAAGTTTAAGAGTCTTGGTCTTTGAAAATAACTTTAATTTTGTTGGAAGATACATTTATAAGTAAACTTTCTTTTTACAAATGCTGCTAGTTTTAAAGAAGTAATGGCCTCAGAAATAATCATTTGCTCGTTCTGCACTACACATACTACAGTAGCAATGAGGATAAGTCTTATGTAACTATGTCACACAGTTGAAGGAAAATTGTATGTTTTCTGCAGACATATGTGTCAAGATTTGGAACTGGTTTCAGAAACGTCGGTAAGGGATGGAGGATGGATCAGTTGAGACTTTCTTAAGAGTCCTGCCTAAAGTTTTATTCTATGCTTCATAATTTTTTATATTGCAAAAATTAGGTAAATTTAATCCTCCTTTTAACCCAAGACCAAATCCTAAAAAAATGGCTTGTATTGCTTCTTCTTACAAATGAAAGGTTGTTAAATGTGAAAAAAGAAGAAAGAAATCACAGGTGACAACTCACAGTGGGGAGGAAGAAAGAATAGGGAAGGAGAGAGAGGAAAGAATACTTTCATAAAAGTATGTTTTCCCAGGAGAGTACAAATTCATTTCCCCCCTAATTATTCTCCATTCTTTCAAGCCAATTAGCTTAATGTGGTAATCAGATTTCACAGTGGGACTCCCAAGCCATATGGTTGCAAGTCTCCTCCAGTGCACAGTGTGACTGCATTTTGTTACGCTTTAAGAATTGACAGATGTGTTTACTGACATTCAAAATATTATGGAAATGGGCTCCCTTCTCAGCCTGAGGCCTTGATTCTGAATAGGGTGAGAAACAGAGAGCAATATGAATTAATGATTACAGAGCATCTTCCTGCCAGCATGACTTAAAGAAGGTGTATGGGGGAGAAGGAAGACTCTAATGGGTCAAATGGAAGAGCAAAGAATGGGGTGAGGAGCTTAGCCCAGGATCTCTTTGTCTGTCTTCAGAAACCGACTGACCCAGAGACAAGCAGGGAGATTGCATGTTCTTCTCTGTACATGGTAAGGCAGAAATAGCCCTAGCCTGGATGTCCCTCCAAGACTGAAAACCCTTGGTGAGCTCTCCAAGACTCAGTTTCTGTCTCTGTAAAAATGGAGTCAGAAAATACACAAGACTAAGTGGTTCATGATCTGCTGGTATCCTCAGAGGGGAATAGATTTAGAGCGACTTACAGATCTTGACATTCAATATACCTTTTTTACAGAGAAGGAAACTGAGGTTGAACAGGTGATTTGGCTGCCCTATGTCATTAGAACTCAAATCCCACTACTTCAGATTCAGTGTTCTTGTCACTACACTGTCCCCTTTTTGGACAAATGTTGTCAGTATAATAAAAGTAAAGGATTGGAAATCACGAATCATCCCCCACCATCCAACCACCACTGGGATAACAGCCTAACAACCTCTAATAACCAAAGGGACACCACATGATTACTGTTCCTCTTGGCTTGACAGGATTGGAACAAGAAGGGGAAGTTCAGACTTGTGGGTACCACAGGCGGCTAAGGAGGGCTACCAGGGATGTCCTGGGTGCTGAGGTACAGAACAAGAAGCAGGACAAGCTGGAGCTTGGCACAAACCTTGGGTAAACAGGGAGGACAGCAAGGAGGCTGTAGAGGGATGTCCCACAGAGTTGCTAGAATAGCCACAGCCATATCTGAGGATAAAAAGGACCTTTAGCCCTCCACAACCATTGCCAAAGCTTCCCTTATTTCCCTCCTACTAAGGTGGGGCAAGAAATTCTACACCAGATGCCCTATAATAGTAAATCATTTTATTGTTGAATAATAATTGATGATAAGGATAATAATAATAAATCCAGAGTCATCTAGAAAAAATCCATAGAAACGATAACAAGGAGAAAATAAAAAAATGATTACAGATAAGCTTCCACATTTTGATAAAGACATTTTGCTATTTAGGAAAATAAGAGAGAATGAAGGAGAAATAATAAAGTTGTGAGATGAACCAGAACCAAACAAGATGTAATAGTGTGATAGGCATATGAAAATGAATTTGATGAAGGCATTAAAAATGATAAATCCATTAATTGAGGTAGATTAAAAAATATAGGAAGACTGAAGCAAAGTGAAGATGACTACTAGGGATCCTAAAGAAAGAATAACTGCTTTTAGCACAATGATTGGCAATAAACATTAATAAATGTTTATTGATTGATACTCTCTGGGGTTCTATTCAACTCCAGGATTCTGGAGTTATGTTTAAAAAACAGGCAGGAGATAAAAAGAGATAATGAAATAAAAGCTCAGAATCATAATTCACTTTAACGTTACATTACGTAACAAACACTATGTAAATTATTCGATTTGATCCCTGCCAACAATCCTGGGAGGTAGAATTGCAAAGTAATATCCCCATTTTACAGATGAGAAAATTCAAATTTCTCGGGTTTCAAAGGTTTAATTCTCTAAGCTCTTCCTTCTTTCCAAATTGTCTCTCTGAGAAATAACTTTACAATTAAAAAAAATTCATCATTGTGAAACACATTAATATTTTAAAAGACCTGTGATTTCATGAGCATGGGTATTCCCATTCCCCCACCTTCATAACAAAGAAGATCTAAGTCACCTTTGCCTCAGTTGATGTTTTGTGAGTTGCTATAGTTAAAAACCATTTGACTACCTGCTGGTGTGGATGAGCCTCTCCAAACTTGGCTAGGATGGTCTTGGGATTCTACTTTTTCCACAGCCTTTTACTCAGTTTTTCTACATTCTTCTCTGCTGACTTAGCCTTGGAGAACTCAAGATCTTTCCTCTTCCATAGTGAGGCAACAGAGCTGAATCTTAAGGGAGAAAATAAATTTAGTGAAAAATGAGATGGCTGGATTAAAATGAAGGGATTGTGATTCTTAAACTTTTTTGTATCATAGACCCCTTTGATCGTTTAATGAAGACTATTAACCTTACTCAGAATTAGGTTTATAAAATGCATAAAACAAAATACATAGAATTATAAGGGGAACTAAAGGTTAGTGAAAATAAAAATGTTCTTCTTATCCAAGCTCAGGAACCTGACTTCCGGTAATGTGATCAGCAAGATGGAGAACAAGACATTTTCTCTGGCTCTCATGAGCTCTCAAACTTCTCCAAAGTAGGAATTATGAACAAGAGATAAAGAAAGCGATTTCATCAGTCTCCGCAGTCTAGGACATAAGGAACCCAAGCAAATAAAAACTCAGTGAGCTACATCAGAGATGGCTAAACCATCTAAGCCCTCACGCTCTAACTCAGCACCCCCTCTTTCACCATCCACCACACTCTCTGCCAGCCTCAGGACTACATCAACTTACCCACAAGATGCAACTGGACTCAACTGTATACCTTCTTCCCCCCACCTTCTTCCAGTGCCTCAGAAATCCAAATGGTCCAAGTTTGTTCATCCTCACCCCCAGAAATCATTCAGGGTAAAGACCAAGGCTGGTGAACCTTGAAATGCCCAGACTGAGAAAAGACTGAACTTGAGATCCAACCTCTAAATGAAGCCGACATCAAAAAGTCAGAATATGAACAATAATGGAAAAAAAGAAAAAAGACTGAAATTCTTCAGAAAGAAGAAAACTTAGTCAAAGACTTTGGGTATAAATAATTAAAGTAACACAGAGGATATTAATAGTAGAAGAGAAAATGGCCTTCAGATCAGGTAAAAGAATCAGGTATCTGTGAATAAGTACTGCGGGACAAAGGGAAAGGAACCAGGAGGTGGAGCCAAGATGGTGGAAGAGCAATTTTAACGAACTCAACATGGACAAATTGTTTAAACATAGACAAAATGTTTATGTTTGGGTTTTTTTTTTTTTAACGTGGGTAATGTATACCTTATGTTCAAGATTTCCATCAACAATAGGGTAAGCTCAAAAGAGATGGGAAGAGGTAGGTAAAAATAGTAAACATGTTATTCAAAGAATAGACACAGTGGCATTAGAGGGATAAGGAAGGCTTGTAGTTCAGAAAACCTACTCACATCGGGAATGGATTCAATAGGAAACACCACATATGATGTTGTTCTAGTGGAGGAGAATGGAGGTGTGAGAATCCCCTCTGGTCTAGGTACAGATCCAACTTGAAAAGAATTCACGAACCCCCTGATCTGAATGGCAAAAGGAAGTTTTATTTTTCACTAAGAAGCTCTCTCTTAGCGGACAGATCTCTTAATGAGAAGATTTGCAAAGAATGTGTTAACAGAAATTATTTTATGAGCAGATTTTGGCAGGCTGGGGGCAGTTTGAGCTGATTATCAGACCAAGGTCTTCCAATTAAATGAAAGCACTTTGAAGGCTTTTTCCCAGAATATGGAATTTCCTGAATGGAGATCCGGTTACCCAAAATATCAATTGGGGGGGGGGGTGATTTGCCTTAGAAAAAGCTCATCTGGAAAATGTGCCTTCTCCCAGGCTCTCTGGAGTCTGAAACCCCAAATCTCCCTTCTTTTACCAATGAAAGGGGGCACAGTTTCAGAGTATTTATTTTACAGATTAAAGGGGACACACTTTCAGAGTTCACCCTCGTCACATATATACCCTGAAAGATATAGCACCCTCCAAAATCAATAAAGAAATAAGGGGGGAGAGTTAGATGGATAAGAAAGCAAAGGGTGAGGGAAGAAGACAAAGTCTTCTGAGATCCCTGGATGGAGGGAGGTTAAATAACAGTAAGCCAAGTTATGGAGCAGAATTTAATGAAAGAGTCATCAGGGATAGGAAGACATATGTGTATGTGGGGTATATATATATATGTGTGTGTGTGTGTGTGTGTGTGTGTGTGTGTGTGTGTATGTATATATCTACATATGTATACATAAATATATCCTTTCTTAACTATAGACTATTTGGGGATGGGGGGAAGAAAGGGAGGAAAAGAATAAAGTAAATAAAATGCACAGCAGAAAGCAAAAGAACAATTAACAAGAAAGTAAAGACCAACACTCATGAATATAATTTCTTCTACTAATATATCTACTTTCTTAAATTGATATTTGTTGTTATATATTTTGAATCTTCCCTGATGTTCTGCTGCTCACATGATAATGTTCTCTTTTGTTTTGTTTCATTTTGTTTTGTATTGCTTTTCTGTTTTTCTTTTTGTTTATTGTCTTTCTTCAAATGAAATAAATTTTAAAAAAGGAAAGATAAATCTATTACTCTGCAGGAAAATAGCAGGGGAATGTGATACAGGGAGCATGATAAAAAAAAGAGTTCATATTGGTGGAAGGAATAGTCAATAGCAGAACATGTTTGAGATGGACAGGGTAAAAGGAGAGAACGAATAGAATAAATGGGGGAATAGTACAGTTAGCAATAGTAATTATAAAAAGAATTTTGAAGCAAGTTTCTCTGATGAGACCTTATTTCTCAAACATAGGGAATTGAGTTAAATTTATAAAAAATGAGTCATGCCCTAATAGATGAAAGATCAAAGGATATGATCTATGCCCAAAGGGCTACAAATGCATGCATATCCTTTGATCTAACAATACCACTACTATGCAAAAATACCAAAAGACATCTTAAAAAAGGAAAAGGACCTATATGTACAAAAATATTTATAGCAGCTCTCTTCCTAGGGCAAAAAAATGGAAATCGAGGGGATGGCCATCAATTGGGGAATGTCTGAATAAATTATGGTATGTGATTGACATGGAATATTCAATGGGAAATAATGAGCAGGATGCTCTCAGAGGAAAAAAAAAAGCCTGGAAAGTTCTCCATGAACTCAAGCAAAGTAAAATGAAGTGTATGAAAATTAATAACATTGTTATAATTGTTATAATAACATTGCTATAAACTTTGTGTCTTTTCAACATATTTAAATGCATAGGGGGAGATTAGAAACACAGGAAAGAAAGAAATTAAAATCATTAAGTTTTTAAAATCTCAGTTTGGATTTTGCCAATGCAATTGGCTAGAGGTTTGTAGCTAAACATTTAAATGAGAATTTATTAAATTGTTTTGGTGGTTGATCAGAAAAAAAGAGAGAGAAAATAATCCATGGCAATATATTCCAAGTAGACTTGAGCTCATAAGGGCAGGAAACAAGTGAATGAGTCATGGATTTTTTCTCCTTAGAAAGAGCTCCTCAGAAAAAGGAGTAAGTTAATAGGGAAGCTCTACAGGTGTGAATGATAGTCTGTCCTGACTTATATACACCTACAATATCCAGTAATTAAGACACACTGAAACAGAAAAAAAAAATTAGTAATAGTGAAAGTAGAAAACTTCAATATTCCCATTATCAGAATATGATAAATATAATGAAAATATCAATAACAATAAAATCCTAAACACAAAACTGTTTATTAAATATCCTGGAAATAACCCATATTACATAGATAGGTGATTGGAACTAGACCTGTGATTTGATTAGTATAGGTAACTCCCAGGTATGGAAATTCCCTCTACTCATGAGATTGTTATCTTCTCTGAAATTTATGGTTCTTGAAAGTTATCTAGAACACTGAAAAGTTAAATGATGTACCCAGGGTCACACAGCTACGACATATAAGATGTAGGCCTCAAACCCATTTATTTTTTAGGACCACTTAATATCCATTATGCCATACTGTTCCTCTATAGTCAATACCTCTATATATTTAGTGGGAGAACTGAGTGGGCAAGAATGAGTAATATATGCTCTTTTCAAGTATATTTTATACTTTGGTATAAAGAAATTATTAATATGTTGAAGATAGTAAAAATTATTGCAACTATATTTACACAGCACATTGTAATAAAATTAGAAACAAATAACGATACCCTGAGTGAAGAATAATAGTTATCTTGGGCTCATTTATTAAACTCAGAAGCAATCTATTAAGCAATGATTGGGTTAAAAACAAATTAAAATGATGACAATTTAAAAGATAATGAGGACGCTAATATCATTAATCTGTGGGATGCAACTAAAGTGGTTCTCAGAGACAAATTTATAAGAAGAATAGAAACTGAATGAATAGTATAAATTGAACAATACTAAAAGAAACAAAATGCCAGTTCAAAGGAAAGTAGGGGGAAAAGAAATAATAAAGATCTGTCCAGACACAAATAGAAATGGAAGATTTAAAATAATAGAATTAAGAAATACAACTAAGTGGTGGCTCTTAAAAAAAGACTCATAAAATTAGCAAATGATTAGCAAATTTTTTTAAAGAGAGAAAACATATTAATGAAATTAGAAGTTTAAAAAGTGAGCAGTTAAAATTGTGGTACATTCATGTAATGAAATAGTGTAATGTAATTAAAATGGACAAATATAAGGACAACGAAGAAAAGATCTTTATGAAATTATGCAAAGAAAAACCAGCAGATTCATAAGGAATACATAGTAACTATGACCAGATAAGAGGGAAAGTAAAATAGAAATAATGAACAATTCAAGAAGCTTGAGAGGAATTTAGAGGCAATGAACAGTTGTTATGATATATTAATTACTAGAATTAATCCACCTAAATATAATTAATTATTCAACAGGTTTAGGTTTTTTATTGATGTTCACTATTCAGTTTTTAATAAAGCTTTTTTTTAAAATTACAATAAATATCCTTTGGTAGCAGGCTCACATGGACTGAGTTTATTTTCTCTTAAAATATCTGAATGGGTGGTTCTTCTGGGCCCAATCGCCCTTATTTTTGGCATAAGTCCACCTATCCAGTCCTCCCACTCTTGTCATGGGGATCAAGGGTCCATATAAAAGCCTCTGATCAAGCATGTTCTTCAATAGGAGACCTGAACCCATGTGTCATTAGAAATAATTCAGCTTTGAATATCTCTATAACAAACCCTTTTCATGGTCAGTCACCTTAGAATTATAATATTTGACCTTCAACATCATAGTCCTCGATGTACTTTATAAGGAAAAGGAAACGGTAACCTCAATGAATGTAGAAAGCAAGTTAACTAAACCAGGAATACAAGGAAGACATCTATGGTGGAAGAGAAGATTTTGAAATTTCCAAGGGATTCGTGTTTAAGAATGCAGAAAAAGGGGAAAAGATTAAATGGTGGGAAAAAATAGTGGACTTCATTATTTCTAAGAAAAAGAGGCAATCAGGAGGACATCAATTATTACCAGTCCATGTGAACAAATGAATGAAAAAAATTTATTAAGCTCTTGCTGAATACAAATGCTTTGTTAATTACTGGAGATATAAATAAAAAGATGAAAAGCAGTCTCAGTTTTCAAGAAGTTCCCTAACAGAACAGAGGTTCTTAACTGGAAGAAGAAGGCTATAGACAGATTTCAGGCTATCTACAAAGCTGAGTGGAAAACTATAACTAGTTTCCTTTATAATCCAATGTATTTTATTTTATGCATTTAAAAATATTCTGAGAAAGGATCCAAAAACTTTATCAGACTATTTAAGGGATCCATAACTAACAAAAAGGTTAGGAGCCTTGTTATAGGAAGAAATAGAGGTACATAGAGGTACAGGTAAGAAGGAAAAATTCATTTGTTCTCAGGCTGCAACAAAAGTGGAAGGCCATGATTGTGGTACATAACATATTTTCAGAATTTTTTTGCCACACTGATTAGTTATGGTGTTTTTCCTCTTCTTTTTTTGTCAACATATTATTTGTATAGAAATACGTTTTGCATGATTATACACATGTAACCTATATCAAATTGCTTATTGTCTCAGGAAGGGGGAGAGAATTTGGAATTCAATTTTTTAAGTGAATGTTACAATTATTTTTATATATAATTGGGAAAAATTAAATATTCAAAAAAATATTATTAGTTATATGAGACGCCTCTATAGGAAAAAGAGAAAGAGAAAGTGGGGGAAATAATGCTAATGTAAGTGTAAAATGGTAATGTAAATGTAAAATGTAAAAAAAGACAAAGAGAAAGTGGGAAAAATAATGGTAATATAAAAAACAAAACCAAAGATACCAGTAAAAATTTATTTTCTTTTATAAAAACATGAATGCTTTGATAGTCTCTGGGCACTTTGAGCCACCTAATAGTAACAGAAAACAAAATAGATTAATTTTTAACAGGAAGACAAATGCTTGATGTTGGTGTGGGAGTTAACCTTCAGTAGGCTGCCTGTGTACAGCCAGACCATTGACTGATGAGGTGAAGGTCGGGATTAGTAAAAACCAAGAAAAAAGAATGATGATAACATGAGGTTCACTTGAAATAACCTAACCCTGAATTATTTAAATAAAGATGACAAGACAATTTTTATTTTTTTTATTTATTTTTTTTGATAAGACAATTTTTAAAGATTGTTGAGCAATCATGGAAAAGAAAGAATAATTTCATTCTTTGTATTTGTATCCCAAGACCTAGACTATAGTAGGTGCTTAATAAATGTTTGATGATTTATTAATTTTTCAAAACAAACCCTTAAAGGTTCTTATCCAATATATGCAATATATAAACACACATATGAAAAAGGTTCTCATCCACATATATACATATAGAAGATAAATACTTATATAAAAACATATATATATATACACACACAAACATATACATATATATATTTATACAAGATATATTGTTATATAGAGAATGTATATGTGCATATCAAGGATACCCCCATGCTCCCAATTACTCCAGATTAGCTCTCTCGGAGCCATCTTAGACTCTTGTTTTTCTCTGACTTTCATATCCAATCAGATACCAAGTTTTGTTAATTCTATCTCAGCTACATTTCTGTCCCTTCCTTCTTCCTTTTGATGAGAACCTTTAAGGCTTGGTTTTGAAAGATTAATAAATCATATGTGTGTATATATATGTATGTAGTATGTTTGCATATGTATACATGTAATCATACAATATATTTGTGGATGATATATAAAATGTGTATATATGTATATATATATACACATATCCACTATCTACTATATATGTGTATATGGGTATATATATATATATATATATATATATATACATATATATGTATATATATATTCTTATCTTTTTAATTAGAACCTTTAAGGTTTTATTTTGAAAAACTAATAAATCATATATATATATATGTGTATATGTATAGATGTACATATGTAATCTGTATATAATACATATATATGGAAGATATGTAAAATGTATGCATATATACACATATATCTATTATATATTTGTGTGTAAATGTATGTATATCCACATCTATCTATATATTTTAAGGTAATGGATTCTTTGATGGTTACAACAGAGATGATTTAATGATCTTTTGATTATCAATATCAAGTATGGCATAAATCAGGGAGATACATTAACCAATATTGTTACTACCAGAATCAATAAATCCATCAAAAAGCTTTTATTAAGAGTGCTAGGAACATAAAGAAAGGCAAAAAAAAAAGTCCCTGCCCCTCAAGGAGTTTACATTCTAATGGAGGAGACAACTTGTCTATAACTACATAATATAAAATATATCCAGACTATATGAAAGCTAATGGTAGAGGCAAAGGCACTGGCAGCTCAGGTGACTGGAAAAGTCATTCTGCAGAAAGTAAAGTAGAAAGAGGAATCTCCTATAGATGATGAGGTCTTCCTATTTGTGAACAAAATAATGCTGAATGATAAAGCCCCTATGGAGCCTTTTTAATGAGATTCATAAGCAAATGAAAGAAGTCTGCCTGAGAGTCCATGCAAAAAAAAAAAAAGAAACAAAAAAGAAAAGGAATAAAAAGAAAAACCTCCCAGACTCCTGCTGCCCCAAGCTGGAGGGGAATGTCTATTACCTAGACCATGGAAAGGAGTTGGATGGGCAGTCCATTAATCTGGCCCTCCAGACCCTCTATCTGGATAAAGCCTCCAGCTAGACCTGGGCTCAGAGTTGAAGGAGACAGAGAGCAGGCTGTACGGCACTGGGGAATCTATGCCATACTTTTGCCAGTGTCAAGCTTCTCTCTCCTTGAAATAAAACTTCACCTTTTTAACCCAATATCCTTCCAGAGATGAGGTACAGCTATAGATCATAAGCCAGCAGACTTCTGAAGAAGCGGGATTGCAGGTAGCCCCAAATTTTGTTTCACTATCTGGTGAGAATAAAATTACGGGATATGTGAGTAAGAAGTACCTGAGAGTCTGTCATCCAGGAAAAGTATGATTGGAAAGGAGCTGGTCCAGTCAGAGTGAGAGAGAAGATGGATGGAGGGCCTGTGAGTTCTGCTGTTACCCAAGCACTGTTAATGGACTCAGAAGAAGGTCTGCAGCACATTGAGTGAATCCTTTATGGAGGATTTATGGGAGATGTATGACAAGTGAGCTGGAGGAAGGAGCATAAATGATTTACAAGGGTCTTTTTGGAGTGCCCACATCCATGAGATCCTGAATTTATCAAATGAATGAATTACCATTGAGCAAAAAAAAAAAAAAAAAAAAAAAAAAATCTTGAACAAAAGCAGAGCTGAAGACAAAGACCTGAGGGCAAGGGCAGGGCTAGCATTTCTCATTTCCACTGTATTTAGGTATGGGGTAGAGGTGCAGGAGGGGAAAATGCTGTTTTGAAGCATGTTCAAAATTTTTTTTATCGATAGCAGTGATTCAAACATAAATTGGTTTCTCTATGTCTGTGCTTCCTTGCCATTTTGAATGTGATGTATACAGAGACTTTTCTCGCTGACATTTATGGTGCTGCCCTTAGGAACTTCCTAGACATTATTTACTTGTACTCCCCTTGTTATATTACACTGCAGTAGTAAATTGTTCTTTATGGGCAGATTAAAGAAAGGATGAATGAATGAATGGTATTACAATGGTCTCTGTTCTCCTAAGCACTCACCTTACTTATCCCCTGTCTGGCCAAACACTAAGCTCTCACTGAAGGAAAGGAGTCACGTGGTCAGGCTTGAAATTTAGGAAAATGATTTTGGCAGCTACATGGAGAGCGGGTTAGAGAGAGGAGGGACTTGAAGCAAGAAAACAAATTAAGAGTGGATGGTAATAGTCTGAATGACTAATGAGGAGGAGCAGAAATAGTGATGGCCGTAGGAGGCAGGAGGAAGGGACAGAGATATAGCTGAGGTAGAATTAACAAAACTTGGCATCTGATTGGATATGAAGGCCAGAGGAAAACAAGAGTCTGGGGTGGCTCCAAGAGAGCTAACCTGGAGTAATTGGGAACATGGTGGTAGCCTTGAGAGTAATAGGGAAGATAGGAAGAGTGAGTTTAGTCAAACAATGAGAACTTTGTCATCTATTCAGTTTCCCTTTTTGTCTTTTAGCTAATGGCTGCCTTTATAATAAAAGTACCTGGGATCAGAGGTGCTAATGGGGCATGCAAGTAGCCAGGAATCAAGGAATCTTCTTTGATTCTTAGTCTTGTCATCTGTAAAATGAAGGAATTACAATCAATGGCCCCTCAGCTCTTTTACAGCTTTAAATTTATAATCTTCAAAGAATAGTATTTTCACCCTTTTTTTGTTGTTGTTTGTTTGCTTTGTTTTTTTCCCCCCTTCTTGTGTATTTTTCCTCTTTTGATCTGATTTTTTTTTGCTCGACATGACAAATATGGAAACAATTTTAGAAGGTTTGCATATGTTTAACCTATATCAGATTGCTTTGCTATTTTGGAGAGAGGGAAGGAGGGAGGAACACAAGGTTTTGCAAAAGTGAATGTTGAAAATTATCTTTGCAGGTATTTGGAAAAATAAAATACTATTAAAAATTTTATGATCCCATGTAAAGTCTCCTAGAATTTGCTTTAAAGGTCTCTTCCCAGCAGAGAAACTACTGAGTAGAGAACATTCCAGAAATGGACAAAAAACATAGATTTCCCAGGTGAGAAAAGTGCCAGATACTGAAGCCCAGCTAGTGCCTGAGGGCTTAACTAGTAGGGTCTTACAGAGTTCAGGGACATAGGAAGGACTTTTCCAAGCCATAGCCAATGGATCAGAGGAACATAGCAGGACATCTCCTTAAAATATAGAAATGGTCTAGGGAACAGACCGTTAATAGACAAATCAATTCCACCCCACCCCAAACCTTAGTTTAAAAAGGCTAAGATCTCCCACTGCAACTGGAACCATCTCCCCTTGACTTATTCTATATCTGGAACCAGATGGCTCTGGAAAAGAAAGTGAGCAGGTGACCCTGCCCAGCCTTCCCTCACTTAAATCCAATTCACTTGCCTCTCAAGGTGTCACCTCCCTGATGTCATGGTCCTCTTCAGGAATGATGGACAAAAACAACAACAATAACAACCACAACAACCATAAAATGGAGATAACACATATCACATCCACTTCACACGGTAAGGTCAATGAAAGCTATTCATAAAAACTAAAGTAAGGACCAAGCATGATCCAGTTGTTCCCTCCAGAAATGTATGACCTAACACAAAGTCTAAAGTCAGGAAATGTGACTGGAAAAATCAACAAATGAAAAAAGAATCCAACCATAAAGAACAAGTATATAGGGATGCTGAAGACACAGACTCAGAAGAAAATGACTCCCAAACACTTATGAGCAAAGACTCAAACACAAATATAGGTTGGGCACAAATTAAATAAGAATTGTTGGAAGAATGAAAAGTTTAAAATGGTTTTGTAAATAAAATGAAAATGCTAAAAGAAATAATTAGAAAAGAAATGAGATATAGCAAAGGAAAATAGAAAGACAAATAGTAGCTTGGTACAACAGATACAAAACTTTGCCTCAGAAATAAACTCCCTGAAAAAGATAATGTACCAAATAAAAGTTAATGACTCCATGAAACAACAAGAAATATTAAAATACTCAAAAGGTTGAATTGATAGAAGACAATGTGAGATGTTTCACACAGAGCATTGACTGAAAAACTACTTAAGTAGAGTTAATTTAAGAATCAGTTGAACTGCCTGATATCTAAGACCAAAAATGAGCTAGACATTATATTTCTAGAACTCATAAAAGAAAACTATTTAGATCTCTTAGAACCAGAGTAAAAATAGAAAGAATCCTTCAGTCACTCCCTGAAAGAAATCCCAAAATGAAAATTCCCAGAAATATTAAAGACCCAGAGCTTCCAACTTAAAGAAAAAATATTTTAAATAAATAGAAAGAAAAAATACAAGTACCAAGAAATCATAATCAGGATTATAACAGATTCGGTAGCCATCATTATTTTTTTTAAAAAAAGCTTAGTATATAATAGTTCAGAAAGCAAAAGATATAAGCTTACAACTAAGAATAACTTACTCAGAAAAAATAAGTACAATCCAATGGAGAGCAGGGAGGGAGAGGTCTTTAATGAAATAGAGGACTTTCCATCATTCCTGATGAAAAGACTAAAACTGCACAGAAACTTTGAAATACAAGCACAAATGTCAAGAAAAACATAAAAAGGAAAATATGAGTGAGAATTATAAGGTACCATACAAAGAAGAACTGTTTACATTCTAATATGAGTAGATAATGCATTTGTCCCCTTAGAACCTTATTATTATTGGGGAACATAGAGGGAAACTAATAAAATAAAAACTTGAGAAAGATATAGCTTGGTGATTTCTAAAGGAAGAAGACAAGAAGAAAGGAAAGTGAGGGAGATAGGAATATATAAGAGTGAAAAGAGAGTGGAGAGGTGGGGAAAATTATCTTACATAATTAGGGTATCCAAATAGAAAACTATATAATCAAGGAGTAATACATAGAAGTACAAACAACATTCAAATCCCACTTTCATCTGAACTGGTCAAAGAAAGGATCTTTGCACACACACACACACACACACACACAGAGAGAGAGAGAGAGAATGAACAAAAATATATTTCACTCAGTAGGGAAGGAAATATACACACAGTGTGATGCAGAAATGCATTTTACTCAACAGAGATATATTATGGAAAGGGGAGAAGGAGAGGAAAGAATAAAAAGGAAGGATAGGATTAATCTCAAGCAATGAACATTCTAATCATGAACACTGGATCTCCAAGCAAGATCTGAAGGAAAGAAAAAGATAAGCAGACAGAAGGAAGAAAGGAAGGAAAGAGGGAAGGAGGGAAGAAGGAAGGGAGGGCAAGAGGGAGGGAGGAAAGGAGAGAGTAATGGTTTCAGGGTGAAGGATAGAGAAAAGTATCAGAGAATCAAAAGTGGGTTATATCTAACTTAGAACACATTCCTCACTCACCATTCTATTCTTTTTTTTTTTTTTTTTAACAGAAAGTATGAGGATAGAAAGAAGGCTAATGAATAATTAATGATAACTATGAATGGAACAAATTCACCCACAAAATGGAAGAACATAATAGATTAGAAGACAGACTGCAACAATATATTATTTACAATTTATAATTATATGAAACATATTTCAGATAATTAAAATATAAGACTAGAGTAAAATCTGTTATGCTGTAGCTAAAATTTTGAAAAGGTCACAGCAAAAAAAACTTAATTAAAAGCGATAAGTATGGAAACTACATTTTGTTGAAAGGTAGACAATGAATTAATATCAATGCTAAATGATTATGCACTGAATGGCATAGAATCTAAATACTTAAAGTAAAAAATGTTAAATGTTACAAGAAGAAATATGTAAAACTATAAGAGTGGGGACTGCAGTGAGGCCCTGGTTATGGGTATTTGTAGTAGTTGCTGTCTTCTATCTCCAAAAGGTCAAATGGCTTGTCTTCTCTTGAGGTGTAAATATGATTTAATGCCAGGAAACTCTAGGCAAAATGCAATGCTCAAATAGAGTATATTAATAGGTTTATAAGATTAAAAGTATAAAGGTACTTAAGAGGTCATATAATCCATGCTGCTGTTCTTATCAATGAGGAGACCAAGTCCCAGTGAGCAGAAATTACTTTCCTAAGCCCACACAGTTTGAAAGAAACAAAAATATTTGGGATTTGAACATATTCCTATAACCCCAAATCCAAAACTCTCCTGCCTTGAAACATCTACTCTGACCCATTTTCAAAAGTTTTGTCCCACAAAATGACCAAAATGACAATGTTTTATATAGTTGCACATGTATAACTTCAGGGAAAAGAGAGAGAAAGAAGAGAGGGAGGGATAGAATTTGGAACTCAAAACTTTAAAGAAAAATATTAAAGAAAAAAATAAACTCAAGAGGTCAGCTAAAAAAAAAGGTTTTGTCCCATATTATAGCATCCTTGATTTTATAAGCTGCCCTAAATTCTTTTGAGAAATAGCTGGGTATAAACTCCAAATAGACCCATAAAAAATCCCAACTCCACAGCTCATCACTACTTATAGGCTTTCTGAATTGAATGCCCTGATTTTCACTTGATGAGAGCACATTTTATTCGTACAAATTAATTTCCAACCTAATACTTTAACTAAAAGAGCTATTAAAACAACAGGAGAAATGTCCGCTGAATGGCAGTGAGGGCTGAATGGCAGAGCTCGGTGGCTCAGCCCAATGCTGTCTACCCCTCCAAGTAGCCATTTAGCAACCCCTTCTCTGGGTGGGTATGAACCATAGAATATAGATGGCTTCTGCTGTGGAAAGTAGAAACCCAAAGACTAAGAAATGGGTTCACATTGGACCACTTTGGAACCCCTTCTCTCATCACACAGTAGCAGACCTCATTTTGCTGTAGGTTCAATAAGATAACTTATTTTGGCAGGAAGGGTAAACCATTGTCTCTCTGCCTACTTGGGATGAAAGATAAAACTGAGGGATCTTTGTTTCCTAAAGACAAAGTCTTAAAGAACAATTTTTTTTCATTTGGAAGATTACTCAATTGTAAGGTATATTTAGGGGGAAAGGATGGAACCAAGCTATCAGGCTTATTTTCCTTTTATGTAGATTTGGTCATGTCATTTCCCTGTTTAGAATCCTTCAGTGAACTCCCTAATGCTTGTAAATGAAAGTTCATATCCTTTGGTCTGGGATTCAAAGTCCTTCACAATTCAGTATCACTCCATCTTTCTAGTCTTGTCTCATTCTACCCCCACTTACAGATAGTAGTCCCCAACCTGTAGGAAAATGAACATCCTTTTGGAAAATGCCATCTGCATCCAAAGAGAGAGAACTATGGCAACCGAATGTGGATCAAAGCACACTACTTTCACCTCTTTCCTTTTCTTTTGTTTTGTTTTCTTTCTCATGCTTTTCCCCTTTTGTTCTAATTTTTCTTTCCCAACATGATTCCTATGGAAATATGTTAAAAATAATTGTACATATGTAACCTATATCAGATTGCTTGCTGCATGGGGAGGTAGGAAGTAAGGGATGAATAAAAAAAAAACTTGTAACTCAAAATCTTACAAAAATGAAAGTTGAAAACCATCTTTACGTGTAACTAGAAAAATAATATACTATTTAAATAATTTTTAAAATATATATATATATACAATTTACTAAATCATTGCTCAGGTCTAGGTATAGATTGTAAATGATTTGGTATATATGCCAGTTAATTATAATAAATATTAATGTGAATGTAAAAAAGAGCATCCTTTTCATATATCAAGGAAAGGGAATCATGAGCCTTTATGTGAGAAGTCAGACAATGGTATCTGTTGACTGAGAAAATATATGATAACAAAAGGCTGCTGTGAATTCAGGAATGATTTTAAATGAATTTGTATTTTATTAACCACAATAGAGAACTAGACTTGATGTCAGGAAGACCTGAGTTCTAATTCTCTCAATGACTAACTTGTCTAGATCTAGTTAGTTAACCTTCTTCAGGCTCAGCTTATGCATTTGTAAAATGGGAATGATAACAGCAACTACCCTAAGAGTTGTGAGTTTGGACTAGAATATGTGTATAGCATATTAAAATCTTAAAGCATTATATAAATGTTAGTTGTTATACTTATTACTATATAAATTTTAAAAACCACAATGTACATATGTATGGGACAATATTTATTCAGTACTCTACTTAAAGAGAGTAGAAATACTAGATCAGTATCCCATTAGCCCATGTGTCTCTTTGCACATGGATCTGAGGTCAACCATGACAACCTCCAAAATATCTGAAGCTCCTGACACTCCAGACTGGAAACCACTTTCCTATGTTTCATCTTAGCTGGACATCTTGCCCTTCCTTATCCATATATATTCCATACTTTCTTGACTCTGTTCCCTCATTCACACTATTTTCTGTGCCTTGACTGCTGTTCCCCAAGCCCAGTGAATTTTCACTTGTCCTTGAAGAGAAACCTCAAAAGCTGCCTCTTTGAGGAACCTCTGCCTGATCCTTCCAGCCAGTAATGACGCTCACCCAGCCCCATCCCAAGACCCCATAGCGTCATCATTTTAATTTACATTTCTCATGCACTGCTCACTTAATAGTATATGTTTTCTTTGTCTGGGCTGTTGTCTTATATTTTTATAATGCTATGAGGTCCATAAGCCTAGGGACTAGATTTTATATAAACTTTGCAGTTCCCCAATCCTTTCCCTCAGTGCTCTGACCCGAATAGTAATTTGTGTTGATTAGGATTGAATCTGTAAAGGTCCTTGAATGCCAGGCAGAATTTAGGTTTAGCCAATAGGGAGCCATAGAGTGCTATGATTAGAAACCTCTTAGGGATTCTGAGGAGCTCCTTTTAGATGCTTGCTCATAAAGAGGACGTGGTGATTCCATGCTGCTCTCAGATCATAAACTTAATAGAGTTACCAGAGTTTAACTATCAGCAGAAAACACAGCCATGTTTCCCAGTGCATCAGCAGGAGGGATCATGATCACCAAGGATAAAAGCTCCCACACGGTGATGTGTCCTTAGCAAGACAAACTGACCAGGTGCAATCTTAGCACTCTCATAAACAATGTCAAGATACTGAGCTCAGGGGATCAAACATGCAGACACTTAGAGGGAAATGGGAAGCAGCGGTCATCAAGTAACTAAGGCAAGTGATTTGTCATGAGGGAGCCAATAAAACCCTGCCAGCAGCAGCCCCTGATGCTAGTGATTCTTGACCTGACTGCTGGACTCAGCATTCACAGAATGAGTTATTACTAAGAGAAATGGCCAGCTCCTAGAGAGAACACGTTAGCCGGATCATGCAAACAGCCCCTGTACCCGCAGCAACTGTCTCCTACCCCCTTGTCATGGGGTCTGAGCCCCAGGAGCATGAGCCTGTCTCTGGTGTTCCCCCAGGAGAGCAGAGATGGGGAGTCAGCACCACACTGGGCTCCGTATCTCTGTATGGAGCTCAGTCTGATCCCTCAAAAGACCAGAGCAGGATGGGAAGGGGATGCTAAGAATCCAGCATTGAAGTTCAGTGAGCTCTATTTTAATTATGATCTAGGAAAGAAATCAGCATCCTCATGTCTATGAAAGCTACACTGGAGCCACCACCACCACCACCATCACTACCATCACCATCAGTATTCCAGCACCACGCCAGGAAACTGAATCACTTCCGGTTGACTTGTCTCAGGAAGATTCTGAAGATCCCCTGGTAGGATGAGAAAACAGACACTGAAGTCCTTTCTCCAGCTAAACTGTCCAGGGTTCTAACTCTACTGCAAAGAGCACAGCTCTGTTGGGCTGGCCACATTGTTTGAATGCCAAATATATGCTTGTCAAAAAGGTTATTTTATGAAGAACTCACACAGGACAAGCACTCACAAGACGGTCAGAAAAATCAATACAAGGACACTCAAGATCTCTTTCTCTTTTAACATTTAATATCTTTAATAGCATCAAAACTAGTTACAAAAGATTGTATGAAATTATTTAAAATTATTTACATTGAAGTCACATTATTTATTTAACATACATTAACAATGATCTGTCAGGAGGCAGCATGGAACAGTGGAAAGAAAACAGATTTGGAGTTAGAAGATCTGAGTTCAAATCCCAACTGTATAACCTTGAGCAAGCCAAAGCACTTGGATTAGACGACCTCTGAGGTCTTTTCCAGCTCTAAAACTATGATCTCATGATTCCATGTTTTAAGAAAAAGTTTACTGAAGTAATAAATCTGTTGGCAAATGGTCTTAGCCTTGTTAACAGCAACATGGGTTGACTTTCATATCACACATAATTTGCTCTAAAGTAGGGCCACTCTGGACTTCACCTAAAAATAGATTATTTTTGAAATAGCAGAAAGATATTTGTTTTCATCTATCATAGTTAAAAAAAGACTTTCTTGGCTCCAATGTACAGAGAACAGGTGTATAATCTAAACAAATCATTTCAGTGGTCTTTATGTATCTGTAATTTAAAACACAGACATAAAATTATAGTTTTTTCTACTTTCTAATAATCAGTTGTGTTTTGTGAATTTCACTTCTGAATTTCAGATTCAGATGCAAATCAGAACAAGATTCATTATTGTTCAAAATCTCTTTTAATAACTTTAGAATTGATTGTATGACACTGGCAAAAGACCACCCAGCATGGAGTGCCCCTCATCAGAAAAGATGTCATGCTCTAGGAATAAAGCAGAATTGAATTAGCCCAGAAGAAATGCAAAATGTGTAAAGTTAGAGAAGCCACCCCAAGTGTCCATAGGGAGTATTTGTGTCTGACCTGTGGCAAAGCATTCTGAACCCATATTGATCTGATCAGCCACATTCAGACACCCTGTAAGTGGACTCTCACATAGTGATGTCATTTTAATCCTCTTCAAGAATGAAAGAAACTACTACTACTAGTACTATTACTACTACTACTACTACTACTACTACTACTACTACTACTACCACTACTACTACTACAACTACTACAACTATTACAACTACTACTACTATAACTATTACTACTACTACCACTAGTACTACTATTATAACTACTACTACTACTACTACAACTATTACAACTACTACTACTACAACTACTACTACTACTACTACTACTACTACTACTACCACTACTACTGCTACTACTATTACTACTATGACGACGACTACTACTACTACTATTACTGAATTATTTATGAATACTATAATATAATGTAGTAGTAGTCGTCGTCATAGTAGTAGTAGTTGTTGTTGTAGTGCAGCAGCAGCAGCATTTACATAGTGGTTTAAGGCTTTCAGAGTGCTTTACAAATATCACATTTAGTGCTCACAGTAACACCTAGTGGTAAATACTATTCTTATCCCAATTTTACAGATAAAGTGAAACAAATATCAGTTATATGATTTGCTAAATGTCATCCAGGTAAAAATATCTGAAGCTGAATTTGAATTCAGAGTTTCTGACTTTAGGTCCAGAGCTCTATCCATTGCATCACCATCTATTTGAGCACTCTTGGCCCAGGTTGCTCAAGAAAAATTATAGTGGTAATAACCTGTCCAGGTTAACACTAGATGTTTAAAAAAAAAAAAACTTCATAGCCAACTGAATCATAGGAAACTAACCTGGATAGAGAAAATAGTTAGAAGGAGGCTGAGAGGTTATTAAAGGTTCATTTTACCCTGAGGAAACTGAGAGGGAAAAGAGGAAAAATTATTTGCCTAAAGTCACGAAAGAGTTAACTGGATTCATTAGACTGTGTAGCTTATGGTCCTCCTATTATACCAACTCTCTTGTTTGTACATAGTTGTTTCCATACTGTCACTAGCATTAGAATGTAAACTCCTTGACGGGCAATTTGATACCTTTCATGTTTCTCCAGTGCTTACCAGAGTATACATAGTAGGTACTTCATAAATGCTTCTTGACCCCACTTGTTGATCATTTTACCCATCCTCAATAAGCAAGACTGATTCTTAGTACAGGGAGGGGAGATGTCACACACAGTCTCAGGACAGAACCAGGAATCACTGAGGAAAAACAAAAACTAGAGCATATGGAATTCCTTCCTTCCTCACTTTTGCCTCCTGTGGTCAGTTTTCCCTTCCTTCAGTTCAGGCTCTATTGCCTACAAGAAGCTTTCCTGAACCTCCCCAATTGAATCCCTCAGATTCAAGACCCCATTCTTCCTCTTGCTAACTTCATAGAGCTAGTCATTTACTCTCTCTGGGGTTCATTTTCCTCCTTTGTGAAAAAGGCATTAAACATAATGAACTCTGCAGTCTTTTCAAGCTGTGACATTTCCCCAGAATTTGAAATCACAGTGGAAAGATTACTGAATCTGGAGTCAAAAAATACAGCAAATGTGAACTTGGGCAAGTTCCTTCCTCTCTTTGGACCTCAGTTTCCTCATCTAGAAAATAAAAGCTTGGACCAGACAATCCCTACAGTCCTTTTCAACTCTGACTATTCTTACTCCTTTAGAAATCACTTAAACTGTTTCTCTTGTACAGATGGGGAAACTGAGGCACAGAGACAAAATGATATCCCCCAAATTAACCCCAGAAACCAGATTTTTTTTAGTGCTCGAATCTTCTCTCTCTTTAATACAACCAAGATCCAAACAAGAGCTTTTCTAGAACCCAGGTTTTCTAACTTCTAATTTAAACTGTCTTCCATGGAATACAACATTTATTAAGTGTCTACTATGTGCTAGCACTGTTCCAGGACACGATAATGCTTTATCTCTCTAGTCATTCCTCTTTGTGTCTAGTACCTTTCAGGTAGAATAATAAGCCCTTTTAGGTCTAGCCTAAATCATTAAAGCATTCAGCTTTCCCTGAGGACACTCCTCCGCTTCTGGTACCATATGTTCTAATGGTGCTTTCTAGCCTTTCCCAGTTCATCAATTACTTTCAAATTTACTAGCTGGGAGTCGCTGCACTGTTTTTTGAAAATTACTTAGAGATATATTATAGGATTTTCAAGGAGATGTACAATGAGGATAATAATAATGTCTTTCTCCCAGAATTGTCATGAAGATAAATGAGATAATGCTTGTAAAATGCTTTGCAAACTTTAAAGTGTTATATAAATCATTCCTATTATTATTATCTTATCATTCTTCTCCTTCTCTTTGTTTTTTACTCCTTTTTTATCAGAATTTTTTTATTATAACTTTTTATTGACAAAACATATGTATGGGTAATTTTTCAGCCTTGACTCTTGCAAAAATTCTGTTCCAACTTTTCCCCTCCTTCCCTGCACCCCCTTCCCTAGATGGGCAGGTAGTCCCATACATGTTAAATATGTTGAAGTATATATACATATATATAATATATTTATACAATATACATATACACATAGTATATGTATATACATATATATAGTTCTCCTGTTGCACAAGAAAAATCGGATTTAGAAAGAAGGTAAAAATAACCAGGGAGAAAAAAACAAAAATGGAAGCAGTCCATACTTGTTTCCCAAAGTTCTTTCGTTGGGTGTAGCTGGTTCTGATCACTGATCAATTGGAACTGAATTGGATCCTCTCATTGTTGAAGAGAGCCACGTCCATCAGAATTGATCATCACACAGTATTGTTGAAGTATATAATGATCTCCTGGTTCTGCTCATTTCACTCAGCATCAGTTCATGTAAGTCTCTCCAAGCCTCTCTGTATTCATCCTGCTGGTCAGTCCCTTTTTGTAAAAAAGATGACAGTGGGAAGAGAGAAGTGGACTCAGCACTAGTGCCCTTGACTTTGCTACCCTGCCCTTTTCTCTTTCTATTACCATGAGTTCAATCATAGGTTATTATCCTTGTTTTCTTTATACTCTACTTTGAGGTTTCTCCTTCTGTATCTTTACTGAATGAAATGCACTTCAATATTCAGCTCTGTGTGTCTGTAACTTGATGTGGATTCTTTCATTCTTTGACCATTTTAGGTGAGAGTAAAGTGCAAGTGTCTCCCACTCTCTCCTTCCTCCTTTTTGAATACTCTTCAACTTGTACACCCCCATTCTGGGAAATTATTTTCTCCACCTTTACTCTTCCTTTTCTCTCCAGCATATTCCCTTTTCAACTCCTATCATAATTTCTTTTAAAATCATCAAGACATCACCAATACCAAGTTAGATTCAAAATGGGTACATGATTTAGATGTAAAGGGTGATACCATAAGCAAATTAGGAAAGCAAGGAATCATTTACCTGTCAGAGCTTTGGTGAAGGGAGGAATGTATGACCAAACAAGAAGTGGAGAGAATTATGAAATACAGAATGGACAATTTTGATTAGATTAACTTAAAAAGGCTATGTGCAAACAAAATCAATGCAAGCAAAAATAAAGGAAAGCAGAAAGCCGGAAAATATTTTTTACAATCAGTGTTTCTGGTAATGAACTGATTTCTAAAACATATAGGGAAATAAGTAAAATTTATAAAAGTACAAGTCATTCCCAAGTTGATAGTCAAATGATATGAACAGGCAGTTTTCAAATGAAAAAATTAAATAAAGAAATCTATAGTCATATAAAAATGCTTTAAATCACTATTGGTTAGAGAAATGAACATTAAAACAACTCTAAGGTACAACCTCATATCTACGAGACTGGCTAAGATGACAGGAAAAAAGATAAATATTGGCTGGTATGGGGAAAAGCTGAGACACCAATAAACTGTTGTTGGAATTGTGAACTGATCCAGTTAATCTGAGAGCAATTTGGGGCTGTGCCGAAAGGACTGTATAAAAGCTGTATATATCCTTTGATCCAGCAAAACCACACTAGGTCTATATTCCAAAGAGATCATAAAAAGGAGAAAAAGATCCACATGTATAAAAATAATTATAGCAGCTCTTTTTGTGCTGGCAAGAATTGGAAATTCAGGTGATACCCATCAATTGGGGAATGGCTGAACAAGTTGTGGTACATGGATGTAATGGAATACTATTGTGTTATTAGAAATGATGAACAGGCCGATTTCAGAAAAACCTGGAAAGACTTACATTAACTGATGCTGAGTGAAGTGAGCAAAACCAGAAGAACATTGTACACAGTTACAGCAACACTGTGAGATGACCAACTATGACAGACTTAGCTCTTCTCAGCAATGCAATGATAAAAGACAATTCCAAATGCTATTCACATCCAGAGAAAAACCATGAAGTCTGAATACAGATCAAACCCAAAGCATATTATTTTCACTTTTTAAAATTTTTTTGGTTTTTCTTTCTAGTCGTCTTCCCCGTTAGTTCTGATTCTTCTTTCACATCAAGACAAACAAGAAAATATGTTTAACATAATTGTAAACATATCAGCTATACCAGATTGTTTGCTGTCTTGGGGAAGAGGCAAGGAAGGAAGGAAGTAGAAAAAATTTTTAATTCAAATTCTTAAAAAAATGAAGATTGAAAACTATCTTTACATGTATTTGGAAAAATACTAATAAATGAAAAAAGTCATCAAGGCATAACAATATCACTTGCAGATCCCTGTCATACCAGGCTCCCTTAATGGCTGGTGATAGAATTGTAGGATGACATACATATCATCTCTCCATTTTATAATGCAAACAGTTCATTCTTGTTTAGTCTTTTATTATTGCTTACTCATATTTATCTTTTTATATTCCTCTTGATATCTGTATTTCAAAATTCTTTGCAGCTCTGGTCTTTTCATTAGTAATACTTGCAAGTCTTTTATTTTGTTAAAGATGATTTGCTTCTGTAGGATTATACTGCTTTGCTAGGTAAATTATGCTTGGTGGTAAATCTAGATCTTTTTATTTTCTGTAATATTCTATTCCAAGATCTCTGCTTCTCTATAGTTCTAGCTGCAAAATCTTGTGTGATCCTGAGCGTAGTTCTTGAATTCTTGCTAACTACTTAAAATATTTTAGCTTTGAACTGGAAGCTCTGAATTTTGACTATAATATTCCTAGGAGTTTTCATTTGGGGATTTCTTTTAGGAAGTTTCTAATAGATTTTTTCTGGTTTTACTTTGCCTTCTAATTCTAAGAAATCTAGGCAGTTTTCTCTTATGATTTCTTGAAAAATGATGTCCAGGCAATTTTTGGTCATGGTTTTCAGATAGCTTAATGAGTCTTAAATTATCTCTCCTTGATTCATATTCCAGTTGTTTTTATTATGAGCTACTTTTCATTTTCTTCTATTTGTTCAGTTATGATTTTTGTTTTAATATTTCTTGTTGCTTCATGGAGCCACTAAATTCTATTTTGTTCCATTCTAATATTTAGAAGGTTTCTTATATGGGCAAGTTCATATACCTCTTGCACAAAGCCACTAGTTATCTTCTCAATTCTTTCCTCCATAGCTCTCATTTCTTTTCTAATTCTTTCTGCTAACATTTTAATTTCACTTATAATAATCTCTCTTCCTCTCATTTCATCTTTTCCAAGAATAGTTGAAATTTATCCGATTGTTTCACTTTGAGGCTTTGCGTTCTCTTCTGGGGGTGTCTTTTTCTTTGTGGTGAGATCCTTTTTTTTCATTGATTCATTCTTCCAGCCATACTTCCTAATTTCAGATTATGTTAATCCCAGGCTCTGTGCACTTCTGGAGGAAATACTTGGTCTGATCTTGTGTCCTTTTGGGATCTGCTGTGGCTTTCTTGACAGTCTTTCTCAATGGCAACTCAGGCTAGGGATATGTAAGCTTCTAATGCTCCCAAAGTTCTCTGATCAGTGATAAAAACCTGATTGCTACCCTCCTGGTCTGAGCTTTCTAAGTTCTTGATTTGGATTTGAGTCTGAGCCACATACCTGTGTGCTTCCTCTTGATTAGAATTCTAGCAGACGGCTGCTGGATTCTGTGATTGTCAGCCAGCTAGAAAGCTCTATTGGTTCAGGGAGACAGAACTGCAAATTTTCTTTTGGCCTGGCTTTCCTGAAATGATTATTCAACTTCAGTCTTCAGAACAGACCGGATGGTATAAATGATACCTTCCAGTCCACTTTGCTCTTACGATCAATCACATAGTTTCTGCTTGCTTTTGAATTTGTTCCCCAATAAGTACACTATCAATGACTCATGATTACTTCTCACCTTGGACCATCATCCCAGGTACGGGTGGAATCCTCATCCATTCTGTATCTGTACCTGAGAACATGTGTGATAAGTCTTAGCATTTGTTCCCTACTGTGTGAATCTCTTTTTGTCTTGGTTCACAGTCACAGTTTCTTACCATATATACAGCTGTTCCTAGCTATAGCTTGTCACAGTATTTACAGACTCTATCAGTCTCTCTCTGGAAAAATGACACTGTGATCTTTTTCTTGGGTTTCTGGTCAGCCTCAGGTCTGGTGCATTTTTAAGATCTTTGTAGACAATCTGTGGGAAATAGTTCATCTCTACTTCTTTCTGTTGTTCCACCATCTTGCCTTCCTTCCTTTCATTATCCCATATTGGATTTGAATATAGTCATCTCAATGAACTTCAGTTCCTTCAATGCTTGTTTTGTCTACCTCATAGAGACATTATGAGAAAAGCATTTCATAGACTTCTAGGAAATATACAAATATGTTATTAATACATTTAAACACATTCTGCTACCTAAACGTGAGTGGAGAATGGAATATTCGGGTCTGCTTAGAGTTGCTGAAATAAATGATGCTATCCCTATTGACAACAGAAATGAAAATTTTTCTCTTTCTCAGGCTCTTAACATTACAAATTATATTCAGTTGGCAGGAGATTGCAGCTAGGTCTTCATTTTGAATATATCCCTTTTCAACACATCTGAATTTCCTCTTCCAAAAAATACCCATTCCTTCCTCTTTTCCCCCCTTTTCTCCCTTGACCCAATTCTCAAAGCAACTTGGGCAAACCAACTTACACCCAAAGTGTGTTCTTAGGGCAGAGGACTCAAATACACAGGCCACTGACTTCAATCCCTCTCTACCAGATTAAAATGTAATTAAGAAATGTTAAACACATTAAATAAAAATACAGCATAGACAATGTCCATTTGTGGTTTTCTAAGTCTTGGAAAGATATTCATGGTCAAATAGTAATATTAAAAGTCAAATAATTTTTCAGTATCAAGATGATATTCATTTCTATTTCAGTTTGATACCACTAGCTTATGACACCAAAAGGTTATTTGGGTCACCCAGCCAGTGTCCTCAATACCAGCCTTTTTCGAGTGTTATAGGATTATAGATTTGTACTTGAAGGAGCTTTAGAGGATAGTGTTTTCAAATCCTAAAGCAATAGAGACATGGAAGTTATTATTCTGAGTCTTTTGTGGGTGTTGAAACAGGCCAGAAAGCACTCATGGGAATTTGGGTTCTGGGAGGTATATTTGGTTCTTTATTTAAATTTAATTTGGATGTGGATTTTGATGGCCCTCAGCTTCCCATCCTTATTTCTCAGTCATTTTTAAAGCCTCACCCCATTTCCTTCGCCTTTCAAAATGAGTTTTATTATTTAAATTGCTCTTCCAAAATTGAATTACAGCATTGGCTGGTTTTGTCTCTGGGTGAATTTTCATCTTCTTTTTCCCGTGACATGTGCAGATGGAGGGCCCAACTCAGCTGGCTCTAGATTTCTGGCTAACAGCCAAATCACGGAGCCTCATTTTCTGAGTTGGGCTAGACAGGACTGAGGATCAGCTTGAACTCAGAAAGAAATAATAACAATGATGATAATAAAAATAACATTTACATAGAGCTGTGTGTGCTTTACAAACATCTCATTTGTGCTCCCAACAACACTGGGAGGCAGATGATATTCTGATCAGCTCCATTTTACAGTTGGGGAAACTGAGACAGAAACTGAGTGACTTGCTAGGGTCCCAGAGCTAATAAGTGTCTGAGCTGAATTTGAACTCAGGTCTTCATTTCAAGTCTAGCACTCTCCATTGCACTACCTAGCTACCCCAGAAGAATCTAAATACGTGAGCCAGAGGAGGACAGAATAATGAAGGAGGCAAAGAGAGGAGCAGGTCAGAGGGCAGTTCTGGGGAGCAGGGATGCCAGCTGACTGATGGGAGCGGGAGGCTGTCTCTGGGAGAAGCTTGTCAGTGAGTGAGCTTAGTCGGGGCTCTAGCTGCCCCCCTTCTCCAGGGACAGGCTGGGATGACCCAGCTGGTTCTCGCCAGCAAGTCAATTTGGAGTCAATGGCCAGTGTCAATGTCTGGCTTTCTGCCTCAACAGAGGCAGCGAGCGGAGTGGAAAGGGCGCCCAAGAGAAGGCCCCGGCTTTGCCAATGAGAAGGGCCAGACTGGAGTCATGATCCAGATCACACGGCATTCTGCGGCTCAGAACAGGAAAGTCCAGATCTTGGCGGCCAGAACCAGCTCAGGCATGAGATGCTCCTTCAGGCTCCCCTCCTAGTGAGCACAAGAAGGAAGGAAGCATATTAAAAGGGAAGACATTGTTGTTATCACTTTAAGAGAGCCAGGGCAGTGGAGCTTTGGGCAAGAAGGGGGTAGTGAGATAATCATTCTGAAGACTATCCTAGATGCTTGCCCAGTCTGCGGGCAGCAGAGAAGAGCAAGGAGAAGCAGGATTGTGGGGACCACGTTTGTTCACATGGCTCATTTCCCTGTGGTAGCAAAACTTATTGTATTAGAAGGAGGAGAAACTCATGGCCTAGCCCTGTGATTCTGGGGATCTGTGCTTTCTGGGTGCCCTTCCTACACAGATACTCCTCTGGGATCCATGTGTCTGAGGGAACGAGTCATACTACAGCCAGCCCACCTCCCAGTCCTCCCTCTCCTAGGGAGGGAGGGAGACAGTTGGGGAAACAGAGAGACCGAGACAGAGACAGAGGTAGAGACAGAGACAGAGAGAGAGAGGAGGAAAAAGAGAGAGAGAGAGACACAGAGACACAAAAAGAGACACACAGAGATAGAGACAGAAAGGGAAAGGGAGAGTAAGCAAGAGAGAGAGAAAGAGAAGGAAGGAGAGAGGAAGAGAGACAGAGACAGAGAGAGTTTTTAATGGCTTACTCTATTGCAGGCACTGTATTTAGCTTTGGGATACATATAAAAATAAATAAGACAGTCCTTGGTCTCAAGGAGATTATATTCTTATGGAGGAACACAGCCTACAGAGGATTCTGGAAAGAGAGTGGGGAAGGGTCCCATTGGGGCCTTGAGGAAGAGTCTCCAATAAGAGATGAGAGCCAGGGGAAGCCAGGAGTGGACTTCTGAGAGCAGCCTGGAGCAGAAGGCCCTCTGAGAAGTGGGAACATAGTGAGCACTGAGCAAAGGAACATTGAGGTACAGGCCATGATGAACCTGAGTCCTTTCTGCCTCCTGGAGTTGTCTGGGTTAGAGATCACAGACCTTTGATACTCACTATGCCCTTATCCAAATGATGGAAGATGTTCATGTGTGTATGTGTGTCTCTGTATATATGAGTGTGTGTAAGTGTGTGTGTGAGTGTGTGTGTGACTGTGAGTGTGTGAGTATGCATTATCTCCCCAGTTAGACTGTTAGTTGTGGAAGTCCAGGACTATGTTTCATATATCTTTACACTTCTTCACCCCAACACTCCACATAGCTCAGTGTTCCTGCTACACAGATATATATTTATGACTCAGCAATGACCAACAAGTATCTCCCAAGGGTCAAATATGTGCAACATATTATGGTCAAGTATTGAGGGAGATCCAAAGGGAAAGATGTGGTCTTGCCCTCAGGGAGCTGACATCCAAGTAGAGGGAGGGGATTCCTGCAGTAGACAAACAGAAGACGATAAGAAAGCTGGTGTTTCATCCTGGTAGATCTTGTTCCTGAGTAATGCTGGCCAATCAGATTATAGATTTTTCTTCATTGAGAAATCACTTACTTTCTTGTGAAGAAATGTGGCCTTTGTTACTGTTACACACGAAATGTTTTGTTCTGGCCAGTCTATGTTGCTTTGATGTTAATAAAATAAACTTGAATGAAAACCAGTGTTTATATTGAGCTTTTTAGCTCTGCATAGAAATAACACAATGAGATCAAATGAGGGGAAAATCCCTTCCAGTCTGAGGAATCAGGAAAGACTTCACAGAGGAGTCATTTGAGCTGATCCTGGAGGAGCCCAAGGAGCAGGACAAAGATCACAACTGGGATGGGATGTTGGGATAATGGGACAAAGATGTGCATGAGACCCCAAGCAACCTGCCCATCATGATACTGATTCTTACTCAGATCACTAGCAAGTGAGAAATGGACTTGAAGAGGATGTGAATCCTGGCTCCATTATTTATATAAATGCAGATCTGGGCTTCAGTTTCCTCATCTGTGAAATGGCTACATCACTCTTACGTTGAGAAGGAGCCAGCCTTGGGATCGGGAAGGTTCTAGCTGTGTGATCCTGGACAGATTCCTCATCTTCTCAGTGCCTCAGGAAACTCTAAAAATATAAATTTCAGAAGCGTTTTTGACTGACACTGAATTCCAACAGGAATAAAAGCATAGGTCCGGACTAAAACAGAATTACAGAGTTTGAGAGATGGAAGAGATATCTTGATGGCATAGAAAAAGGAGTATGGCAATAGATGAGGCAACACAAGAAATAAAGGAGAAATTTGGGTAGAGAGGAGCCTGGGGAAGGCTTTGGAGTTCAACTGCCAAGTGTATTCCTAGCCTCTCAAGAGCATTATCTTGGCTTTCTGCCTCATTTACTTTGCAGAGGAGGAGGGGAAGTTCTGGTCCAGTTCTGGAACAGGGAGAAAGCAGTAGTAGAGAAGAGGTAGGGTTTTCACTACCGAGGGAGCTGAGTTAGCAGGAGGGGCTTTATGAGCTGAGTTCTGCTGAGTAGAGCTGGAACTCTCTGAAGCTCCACTGAATTACAACCTGTTAATGATTTATAGTAGAAGTCAGCCAACCTCCTCAGAGGCCGAAACCCAGAGGAAAAATAAATGATGGTGAAAAAGTAGCAATTCTCAGGTTAGGGACCTTGTTGCCAGCCAAGACTAATTATTAGGAGAAGAGCTGCTGTAGGAAATGGAAGGTAAATGACTTTTCCTCAGTCTGGTTGGCAGGAAGGATTAATAATGAGTGTTGCTATAATTATTTTGGTTATAAAATCCACTTGCCAACCCTACTACGATCATTTTCTTTGTGAATCTCTACCCAGTAGGCTCCATCCATGTCCACTCTCCTCTTGACTCAGTCCTCTGTAGCTACATCCATATAGCTCTTCATTCTATTTCTCTTCTCTAGGTTGGGTTCCCCAAGCTGCTGCTGGAGAGCTCCTCGGATCTTAGGAGTTAGATCCATGAAGGAACCTCAAAGATCACCGAGTCCAATGTCCTTATTTTCTAGAGGAAAAAACTGAAGACCAGAGAGACTGAGGAATTTGCTAGACGTCACCCAGTAGGTTCTAGAAGAAACAGGACTAGAAATCTCTTCTCCAATCCAGCCTTTTCTTCCCCACTGGACATCTCAGTGAGATCCAGATCCCATTTAATGGCAAGACAATGAGGAGAGAGATCACTTCCTTGATATACACACATAGTGGGGGACAAGCTAAGCAATAGGCGTGGAACCCTTGTCTGTTTGCAAAGATCAGCATTGAGAAGAATAACACCCCAGGAGGATGCCCATCTGAAGATTAATTGAACAGCTTTTGGTAACCCCCATGCTTTGATATTTCAGTAGATTGATACTATATCCTCAAAGCAGGCTGGGAAAATTCCCAGTGTCAAACACTTTATTATCTTTGCCAAGAAAACCCCAAATAGGGTCACAAAGAGCCAGACACAATTGAAAAATGATTGAAAAATAGCGTCAAAAACAAAACCTTTGCATAGAACAGCAATAATAAATCACATGGATAAAATAGAGGCAGCTCAGATCTTAACTGATCTTGGAGTCAGAAAACTTGGATTCAAATTCTGTCTTTAAAACATACTAGCTGGGGGACCCAGGACAAGGCTCTTTAGATGGAAATTGGGGCAGAACAACCTGGCTGGAAAGTATCAAGTCATTGATCACCTTTATACTGCTCTAGGTGCAGCAAGGTGATGCCATAATCAGGGCCTAGAGTCAGGAACACTCCTCTTCCTTAGTTCAAATCCGATCTCAGACACTTCCTAGCTGAGTGACCATTTGCCTCCTGTTTCACCCTGTTTGCCTCAGTTCCCTCATCTGTAAAATAAGTAGAAGGAAATGGCAAAGCTCTCCAGTATCTTTGCCAAGAAAACCCCAAATGGGATCAGGGAGAGTCAGAAAACAATGGAACAACCACAGATCTACTCAGTTGCCCACATGCTGTTTTGTGCAGTAGAATATATGCTCCTGGAGAATAAGGATTGCATTCTAGCACATAGTAGGTGCTAAACAAATGCTTATTGGAGCTCCCCAGTGCCTAGTATTGCAATCTCTGTACATTGTAGACACTTAATAAATGTCTACAGAATTGTTGGATATAGATTGGACTCCGAATAGAGATGGCTAAGACTGTGGGACTCATGGCTCCCAAAATGCTTTGGAAGGAAATGAACCATCTCTCTCAGATCAGTGGGGGCTGAAGAAGAGCAAAGAGAAGCAGTCAAGGGGGAATGAGGCAGGAGAAATGAATAACCCTCGCTTATCCCTATCTAGTGGCTTCATTCCATCCATTAGCTTGGACAGAATATATTTGCATGAATTAGTTTTAATTCCAGGCTTTCAGTTCTATAACTTGTGCCAGTAACTTTGCATTGCAATGTTCTGGTTTGAATCCTTGGGCTGAGGATGAATCCTGAAGGTCACTCAGACTACCTCCTGGCTCTTAGAAGGGCCAAAGGGTCTTGTGCAAAGTGCATTGGACTGCACTGGGAGCCTGAAGACCCAGGTTCTTGTGTCAGCTCTTCTGTGATTTTGGCTAAGGCACTCCCCTCCCCCATTGCTTTCCCAGATCCTCAAGGCATGGTACCATTCTCCTTCTCCCACTTTATTCCACCACTGGAACCTCTGCTCCAACGGGGGCATTTCCCAGCAAAATCCCAAAGGTACCATGAATAGTCTCACTCCCAGACCTTTGCCCACTAAACAGCAGTGATAACAAACGGGACATTTCCCAGAAGTCCCCCAGAGCTACCATGACTAATCTCACTCCCAGACCTCTGGTAACAAAGCAGTAGTGATAATAAACATCACAACAGACCCTCACATAATGGTTCAAGTTTTACAGAATCACATGATGTCATTTGAACTTAGCAGATTTGTTTTGTTTTGTTAGGAAAAGATTTGAAGGGGAGAGAGGAGGGCCTTGGAAGGCCCCCATAGTGAGTGGGTGTTGTTTGAATGAAGAACCAGCAAAGGAGACTTGAAATCTGATTATGGCAAACTAGCTCTCACTGTTTTTAGTTTCTGAAACGATAGTTACAAGTGCAAAGATTGTGCAGAGAAAGCCAACCGGGATGCTGAGGGCACTGGAGACCACATATACCCCATGAGGGTCAGATGAGGGAATTAGCGATGGAAGCAGGAAAAGAGAAGATATGGCAGGGGACATCATTCTGTCTTCAAGTCATTGAAAGGCTGTTATGTGAAAGAGGAAGCAGACCCTTCTCCTTGACCCCAGAGGGCAGAACAGGAGTATTCAGGAGAATTTTGCTGCAAAGACTCAGATTTCAGCTCAGTGGAAAAGGAAAATACTTCTTACTATATAAGGGGATAAGGAGGGAAAAGAAGGGAAATTTCTAATCTGATCACAATGAATACAATCACAAAAGACCCAAATGAATCCAATGAATCAGTCGATCCCAGGATGTAGTCACAAAGTATAAAGCAGCTGTTGAGGAATTTTGCTGCAACCCCACAGCAAATTCCTATAAGTATTCCATCAACTGGAGACGATTGTGGGGTGGTCACTGCATGAAAGTAAGTGATACTGTGCAGGCGAGGCTATGAGAGACCCAAAGGATCAGACACACTCGGGCCTACATATAACAGTCATAGGCAGCCCAGCTCCATTTGAGGCTTAGGCTCTCTCTTAGGCTCTTTGGGAAAACCATTCCCAAGAACTGGAATGCTCAATTTGGAGCTCGGGATCTCCCCACCATTTATCATATGCCCAAACCCAAGAGTGTGTCTGATTCTTTCAACCAATCACATGATGCTTCATGGATGACTTCCATCCACTGGCCTGAGCTCTATAATTCTCCCAGATTGATTAAAGATTTTCCATATAATGGAGGGATTATAGGAAAGTCTCTTAAGAGCTAATTTACACTTTGTGGTCACATTTGGGGATTGAGTGATAGATTCAATTGAACATTCAAGGACTTCTGTGGTTAGGTTCATTTAGGGAGAGACTCTAGTTGCATCAAAATCAAATAGAAATGAATCCTTGCCAATACATATTAACTTTGAAAAATATTAACATTATCTATGTTGTATTGTATTTTTAGTAATTTTTAAAAACATTTCCCAAATACAATTTAATCTAGTTTGGGCTATATTCAGTCAAGAGTCCAGCAGCCCCAAACCACCAAGGGCAAGTTTTGATACTTCTGCACACTTTGAATTAAAGCTGATAAGCCTCAGAAGATACTGGATTTCCCTTTGATCAGGATATGGTTAGCCCATCACTTGTTTCAGTCACTACAGAGCAGGTTTCTCCCCTCCAGGTATGAGTTCTTCTAGCTCAGAGATTCTGTCATTCTTCTTGCCATTTCTCTATATTAACTTCCTCAGAAGAATGATAACATGAAAATGCTTTAGAAAGACTAATCTGGCAACAAGTGCAGGCTCTTTTGGAAGAGAAGATGGAGGGAGCCTTGGGAGACCTGTTAGGAGTCTATTGCTATCATCCATAATGCCATATTCAGATTATGCCCACGAATAACACTTTTACCATCAATTTGGGAGTATTGGAACAAGAAGAACAATTTAGAAAAATGAGAAGGAAAAATTAGCTTAGATGACACCCATTTTCTCTGTTATTTTTTCTTATCTTTATAATCCAAAACTGTAGAATCTCCAAATTGGAAAGGCTCATGGAAGCTATTGAGTCCTCTCCTCCCAATAAAACCCAAACGTCCTTTTCTAATTACTTAGAAATCACATGTTTTGCTTCCCACTAGACCAAAACAAAAGGTAATCCTGTCGAAATCATGGAAGGGACAAATCAAAAGCAGTACAATAATGATTGTCTACTAGGGGAAGACAACCTAGGGAAACATTTGGGACAGAGAAGTTCCAGGGATTGTTAGTGAATCCATAGGCCAATTAGGTGACCCATCCTTTCCATGTTCATTTGATTATTATTCCCAGGACATGAAGTACTAAGAGGGAAGGGAGAGGAGAAACCAACAGCTTGGCAGGAAGATGTCCGGAGAGCAGGCACAGAGTCTGGGTCAGGCTAAAAATGGGCAACTCACCCATCAGAAGGCCACGGCCCCAAGATGAGATCCAGCTAGAGAGCCTGAATGGAGAGAGAGACTGGAGTAAAGAGACATGGCTTGGACTAAGGGGAGAAAGTAAGGCAGTGGGGGAAAGGTGGGAGAGTTAGTATCAGTCAAAGGAAGCCTTGAATCATTCTAATGCACAAGATCACAAAAAAAGTATGCCCTTCTGAAGCCACTGAAAAATGTGTGGTTTGTGCATAGACATGGGAAGGTTGATAACTGGGGGAAGAATCAGATGGTCACAGAATGGCAGAGAAATACCCTCATAAGAGCTGTCAATAAAAGGGGAAATTAGAAAGTCCAGAAATTATTTTTAATTTGTTTAACCTCACTCTTCCAATCTTGCCTGGGTTACTCACAGATCTAAGCCCCACCCCTGGTTGGTATCGGGGCTTCATTTCCAATCTGGGCCTGTCCATCCCTCACAAGGTAGCTTGGTGAGCCCTTACCCAGCATCTCACCAAATTGGTGCCAGACAGCGCAAAATCCCCATTAGCTTAGCCCTACCCAAGCTTAAAACTTAGCTTGATAGATTGATCAGCCTCAACCTCCCCCCAAAGCAAGGATTGCAAGTATGTACGATTATATCTGGCTCAAAAATAATTTAAAAATACCTACTGAAGGTGTATGCAGTGAAACAGGCACAGAGTTATAATAGAGCAGTATCAGTAACTTGCTGTATGATTGTGGGTCATATCCCCTCTCTGAGTGTTTCTTATATTATCTTTTAAAAGAATAGGAATTGACTAGATCACTTCTTTTTAATTAAAGTTTTTTATTTTCAAAACATATGCATAGATAATTTTTCAACATTAACCCTTGCAAAACCTTGTATTCTAATTTCCCCCTTTTCCTATCCCCTCCCCTAGATGGCAAATAATCCAATACATGTTAAACATGATAGAAATATATGTTAAATCCAATATATGCAAACATGTTTATACAATTCTGTTTTTTTCACAAGAAAAACTAAACAGGAAAAATGGGAAAGAAAACAAAATGCAAGCAAACAATAGAGAGTGAGAATGCTATGTTGTGATCCACTCACTCAGCTTCCACAATTCTCTCTCTGGGTGGGGATGACTCTCTTCATCACAAGATCATTGGAACTGCTCTGACTCATCTCATTGTTGGAAAGAATCACGTCCATCAGAACTGATCGTTGTAGTCTTGATGTTGCCATATACAATGATCTCCTGGTCCTGCTCATTTTGCTCAATATCAGTTTATGTCTCTCCAGTCCTCTCTGAAATCATCCTGTTGTAGAGCAGACGTTCTTAACCTTTCTTTTTTTGGTAGTATTCTGATGACCCTGATGACCTCCTTCTTAATATGTCTAATGCATAAAATAAAATACACAGGATTACCAAGAAACTAATTATATTTTCCCATCCAAATCCATAGACCTTAAGAAATGTATCCACAGACCCCAAATTAAGAGTCCCTTCTAGATTCTAGTTCCAGACCCCACAGCCTTCAGTGGTAATTGTAGGCAGAGAGCTGTGCTTCTAGTCACAAAAGACCGGGTTGGAGAGCTGCTCCCTCTCCGTGGGGGGTTTGGGGAAGTCTCCCCCACTCTGGACCTTTCCTTTCCTCCTACGGAACATGACCGGTTTCATCCCAGAGGAAGGTTCCTTTCAGCCCCATCATTCTGGGAGCCTGACATCCCAGCCCAGGGCTGGCTGAATTGAGACATCAATTTCATGTTTGTGTCTTTCCGTCGTCATGGCAGCGCCGTGGAGTGGACCAGCTCCTCCAGCCCAGGGAATTTTTCATTTCTGTCATGAGGGTCCAGCCTGTTTATAACCACTGCTCTGTCGCCATCTGTAGGCTGTCCAGCCCATAGACATCCCATTAATTTTGCTCACTCCAAGCTAATTCAGTCAAAGGACGTCTCTGAGAAAAGCTAAAAATTAGACCTGGACGAGGCTGTGGTTCATGGTTCTTGCTTTCTTGAGAAAGGAATTGAGACCCAGAGACAATAGCACCTTCAGGGCATTCTATAGCCCTAGAGAGTCATCTACAGCAGGGCTTCTTACACTTTTCCTACTCTTGAATCCATATGGGACCTTGTAACTAAATGTGGAGGTCACAAAATTATGATTTATTATTAGTAAATGTCGGGCTTCTTATCCCTATTTTATATATCTATATATCCAAGGTTGAGGAAAATTTTATCAGATGAAAAGGAGTCAAGAGTGGAAAAAGTTTAAGAAGCCTTGGTCTAAAAAAGATAAAAATAGATAAAAATAAATTTTAAAAAAAGAAAGAAAGAAAGAAGTCTTGGTCTAAAAAAGATTAAAAAAATAAAAATAAATTTTAAAAATTAAAAAACAAAGAAGTCTTGATCTAGAGCACTGAGAAGTGGAGGAATTTACCCAGAATCCCACAGCCTTTATGTGTCAGTCACTACACTAGACTGGACACCCCAGTGTCCCACTGGACACTGGAACCCCAATCTTCTTTTTTTGGAGACGGGCCCATTATCTGTCACACTCTGCCTTTTAAGGTCATATAGCTAGTAAATGACAGAAACCGCAATAACTGGCATTTAGAGAGCTCTTTAAAAATATTACCTCACAGCAATCTTGTGAGATAAGGACCATTATTACCCTATTGTAAAGATAAGGAAATTGAAGTTCAAAGAGTTTTCAGGTTATGGTAGGAAGAATATAGTATTTACAATTAGAGAATCTTCCAGGAATTTAGCCCAGTGCCTGGGATACAGTAGGCACTTAATGTTTGTTGATTGATTTAAGTGTGTTTTCATCATCTCTGAGTCTCATGTTCCTCTCCCTTCATGTGATCCCGTTGAGCCAGTAAACACTCAGACCTAGAGGTACTTATTCAGCTTCCAATAAGAAGACAATGTTGGGTCCCAAATATATAGTATCAGTGAGAATGTTTATACTGTTTACATATTATTTTAAAGTTTACAAAATGCTTAATAATCCTGAATTTCTTGGACTTCATAAATATACTGTGAGGTAGAGTCTTTGGGCTATTGTTCACTCATTTCAGTCATGTCTGATTTTTCACAATCCCATTTGGGTTTTTATCGGCAGATACTGGAGCCATTTTCTTCTCCAGCTCATTTTACAGATGAGGAAACTGAGGCAAACAGACTAAAGTGATTTGCCCAAGGTCCCACAGCTAGTCAGTGTCTGAGGCCAGATTTGAAATCAGCTACTCCTGACCCCAAACCCAGCTCTTTGTCTGGCATGGAGCCCAAGTTACAGATGAATTGTGGAAAAATCACAAAATACCCAACAGGAACTTACTTGGTAGTTGAGTCAGCATTCACTTTTAGGAATTTAGGAACTTTTCTGCACTGCTCGAAATTCATTCATTCATTCACTCACTCATTCACTCCAGGCTGATCCAGGAATAACCTCGAGGGGTTTTAGAGATCTAGCCCACCCCCCTCTATTTTATGGAGAAGAAATCTGAGGCACATATTTCTAAAGCACTCCTAGAGTTTACAAAGCTCTTTCATCACAACAATGGAGTGGGGGGGGGGGGTGTGGTATGAGTATCTCCATTTTTACAACTGAAGAAACTGAGGTTTGAGGAGCATTCTTGATTTCCTACGGTCACATGGGTCCCATATAGCAGACCCAAGGCCTGGACCTCAGCCATAGTCAGGGAAGGCTGACTTTATGTTTCTGAGAATGGTAGAGAATGGAGATGGGTTATGGGAACCTTCTTAGAAGAAGGCTTTTGAGCTGAGCCTGGGAAGATGGATGAGATTTCAGACAGAGAGAAGGGTCTGGATCAAGGTCCAAGGTGGGAAAATGCCAGGTGTGTTCCAAGAATGCTGAGTAGTCCAACTGGATCAGAGGTAAGGAGATAATTTGGGACAAGGCTGGAAAATTGGAGTAGGGTCGGATTTAAGAGGGCCTTGAGTGCCGCACTAAGGAGTTCGATATGATCAGAGACACACTTAGGGTATGGACCAAGTATGTATCCCAGGAGTACCAACATCTTGGAGATCATCCAACAGAAACAAAACAGACTGTTCCGATTTCTTCACATCTTGGCTTGACTTGATCACCTCAAGGTCCCTTCCAGTTCTTGAATTCTGTGATTAACATCAGTCCTTCCCGTCCTTTCAGGAAACCAGTAAATGATGCTTTGCATTCAGTAGGTGCTTAATAAATGTGAATTGTTGAAGTGAAGACTTTTTAGTAGGGCAGTGGGACCCTCCTCAGGTCTCATTTTCCCAGCAGTTTTTAAAATTTAACCAATTAGACAATAAGGTTGAAGCCACTGTGAAAATACAAACACTGTTGGGGAGGGGAGTTAAGTCCTTCACACCCGGGTGTGAACCCGTTGAATCAGCGTTCCTGCACACCCAGCTGAAATCCTTCCCGGAGTGTGAGTTCTCATAGGGGAGGAGAAGAAAAGGGGATTTGGAGCAAAGCCCCAGCTTTCTACCTCTTCAGAGCGTAGATCACACAACCGGGATGGAGAGCGTGTGTAGTATGAGAGAAAGAATCCCAGACCTAGAGTCAGGAATCCTGGGTTTGAATCCTGCCTTATGACCCAGAAAAAAAAATCTCATTCTACCTCAGTTTGTCCCTCTGTAAAATGGGGATACTTGGACTAACCCACCATTGTTTTGAGTGGCCAGGACGAGATGTCCATGGGGGACCAGACTCCAGGGTGACCCAAATGAATGGAGCTGTCCTTGGCCTTCCCGCTGGCCTCACAGCAGAGTCTCTGGGGGTGTCCGAAGGAAACAGAAGCCTTTCTAGGCTCTGAGCCCAGTCTGCCACTCCCAGATGGTTCCCAAACCAGTCCAGGCTTGTTGGGTTTAGTAAGGAACAGAGAAATCTACTCAGAGCCAGCCTGGGAGATTCCAAGGGGTGGGAGTGGGGATGGGCGTGGGGATGGGGGCAGAGGCACTGACCTGGGAGAAAATAGATTGATCTGCGCCTAAGCTCCCTGGAGATTTAGGAGCTGTAAGAAGTGTCCTGGTTCTCTACCCGCGGGGACAAGAAGAGAAACTGTGATGGGGAGAATCCAGTCTCTTCTCCTGTCCTATCCTCGGACCAGGAGCTGGACCTTCCCACCGTGGGGGCGTGACACTGACCAGAAGTCCTTTGGCTCCGATCAGCTCTTCCCTTCTCCTCTCTCATCTCCACCTGGATTTTGTTGCTTCTAATGCCTGCTAACCATGGTGTTAGCTGCCATAATGATGGTGGGGATGGGGATAGTTTGTATTTTGGGAAGCCACTGAGGTCCAAAGTGAGTGTTAGCAGTCAGTCAACAGGCATTTATTAAGTGACTCCTGTGTGCCAAGCATTGCACCAGGCAATGGGAATAACGGGGTGTAAGAGTTGAACCCCAAAATTTATTGGGATTTCCGATAGGATACCTGACCTTGGTATCCTAGGAAACTTTCTGCCATACAGTGGCAGCTCCTAATGAACCCACTCCTGCAGGATAAGTTCCTAAAAGGAGTCAGCAAGAAGCAAGCTACCAGTAGGTTCTTTTATGGGAGAGGTCAGGGGTTGACTCCTACCACTTAACCTCTGGATCATAGGCAGTAAATTCAAGAAAGGCCCCACTTAGGGGCAAGATAATCCTGTCCACGTCCCTCCCTTTGGCCCATCTAGACACTGGGTTGACAAAGGAACCCTTATCAGGAATACACAAAGGTCTCAAGGATTCTAGTTCTAGGGTTAGAATGAACCTCAGAGGCCATCTGTTCTAGTCCCTTTGTTGAGGCAGACAGAGTTTAAGCGATTTGAATAAGGTTACAAAGACAGTAATGGTAAAAGTGGGATTTCAACTGAAAACCTTTGACTCAGGATATTCAGATGGAGTCATGGTGAATAGAACACCAGGCCTGGAGTCTGGAAAACTCATCTTTCTGACTTCCAGTCTGACCTCAGACACTAGCTGCATGACTCACATCATTTAATCCTGTTTACTCAGTTTCCTTATCTGTAAAATGAACTGGAGAAGGAAATGGCAAATCACTTCCTTATCTTTGCAAAGAAAACCCCCAATAGGATCCAAAATCACGTGTGACTGAACAATAACAACTTCTGACAATTTTATTTATTTTATAATTTATAAATATATTTAAATAAATTAAAATATGTATTATAATCTATACATTTTATAATTTATTTTATTTTACTTAGCTCTTGTACTTGTGTGTTGGGTAATTTAAAATTAGAAAGGACCTTAGAGATCATTCAGAACAATTCTCCACTTATCAGAGCCAGGAGGCCCTGTTTTCAAATCGAGACCTGAGACTCATTCGCCAGCTGTCACTTAGTCTCTGAGATTCAGTTTCCTGATCAGTAAAATTTAGACAGTGAGTAAACTGAACCTCAAAGTCCAAACGGTGTGGGATTCTCTCCTCGCTGGTGGAAATCAGTGCCCTTTACCTTAGTGAGGGGTGGGGCAGAATTGATGACAGCTGGGGAAAGAAGATCTCCCCATTCTCTTTGAGGGTCTTTTACCCTCCAGGGTTAAAAAAAAAAAAGTTGAGAAGAGTTCTAGACTGCGTCTCCAGAGCCCCAAAGGGGGAAAACCACTGGGAAGAAACTGAATGTAGAACTCTGATCATGCTCCTCCCCCATAGCTTGCTATACTTGAATCTTTGAGGAATTTTCCCCTTTGGTGAGATCTGGGACTCTCAATTGTCACCTCCAATGGGGGAGCTCATTTATACTGCATATGATCTGATGTATATTTTCCTATGTATTTTTTTTCAGGTTTCATTTTACTGTCGAATAATTTTTTTTTGCTGTTTTCCAGGGGTGTTTGTTGTGACCATAGAGTTTAAGTAATTTAGCTTGAATATATAAAGATTACATCCCAACTTTTGTTCTCAGTATCTTCATGTCGTTAAAAAAAAAATTATTGAGGATCTGTTCAAAGAGTTTTTGTTCACATAGGTTATATTTATAGCTATTTACTATATTAGAAATAAAAAATAATTTTGAATTTGTAGACCCTCTGAAAGGGTTTCAGAGACCCCAACAATTCTTTGGACTACACTTTGAGGACCACTATTCTAGACTAAGACTATTTAATGGATAGATAGATAGATAAAATTTTAGGTCAGTATCTCTTTCACTCTGCTCCTCTTTCTAAAGAGCTCAAAATGGCCATCCTCAGGCCCCAACCTCCTGCTTTCCTTCCTGCCAGGAATTAAAATCTCATTTAGAGAAGGGTGGGGGAAAGAGCTGTTAGAGATATCTATTCTTATCTCCCTAGGAGCCACACATGTCACTGTACACCACAAATATAATAGCTAGTAGGAGGATCATATAAAGTATTTGGCAAACCTTAAAATGCTATCTATACTCTGTGATCCTCGGCCTTCTCCAGGGTTTGGGGGTCTATCCAACCAGGACCCTATTAATTTTATTTCTTCAATATTTGTCCCATAAATTTTTTGACACACATAGCTATCATTTCCCTAGAATAATTCAAGAGTGTCCTAATTTGTTTGTCTTCCTGTTTCTATTCTCTGTCTGCTCCAATGACCCTCCATAATAAACATTTAGTGATTTGACTAAATCTTAGATCAGACCATGTCTATGCTCCCTTTATATGTCCGACAGCATTCAGAAATGGATCCTAGAATTAGAGCTGGAAGATTTAGGAAATGATTCAAACCCCTCTTTTAGAGATGAAGCAAGTAAGAGTCTGAGAGACTGTGACTCACTGGAGATCACACAGGAAATGAGCCATAATTTCAAGTCAGACCCTCTGACACTGAATTTGCTCCTCTTGCCACTACAACAGCCTGTCTTTCTCTGTGCTAGAAGATGGTGGGTGTAATATGTTACAATGCCGTGCTACAAGAGACTTGGCTTTTGCATGTTAATATATCAAATATTTGAAAGATGGTCATGTGGACGAAGGATGAAAATGTTTTCTTTCTCTCTTTTTTTTTTGAAAACATTTTTTTTTATTTTTCCAGAAGATAGAACTAAAATTGTTGGGTAGAAAGGAAGAAAAATTGGGTTCATTATAAAGCTGAACTCTTCTTCCAATTAGAGCTGATCAAGAATTAGAATTATCAGTCATCAAGGGAAGAAGGAGAGGAAAATGGGAAGCAGGGAGGGGTTCATACTGAACACTGCGATCAGTGTTCCCCAAGATATTCAAGCAGACAGTGAGTGATGGTGTGTCAGGGATGTCGCAGAATGAATTACGGGCTTGTACAGGGGGCCGAGTAGGATCGCTTTTAGAATGTTTCCCTGCTTTGAAAATTCTAGGATTCTAGTCTAGGTAGGTAAAGGGTCAGAGACTTTGGCTCTAACTCCTTAACTGCCTCCACAAAGCTGGTGTGCCTTTGGTCCTGCAATCCGGGGAGGATGTCAACTGGGGAGGCCTTTAATTGCCAGTTTTATTTTCCAGAAGAGGAAATTTGACTTTGAGCCGTTCAGTATCCAGGATGAGGGCAGAGAGTGTCCTTCTGTTCCCTGCCCTGCTCGGATTACAGCTGCAGGATCAAGCCCAGTGATGGGTACTTGTAGGAGGCAGGAGAGCAAACAGAGCAGGACTGGGAGCTTCAAGACTGTGCCAGACAGAGAGCAGCTGTAGAAACTAGGTCTATTTAGTCTAGAGATGAGATTTGGCTGAGGTGAAGAGGAGACACAATAGCCATCTCCCCATATTTAGAGGACCATCACCGCCAGTATTATTTGCTCTTTCTGACCACAACTTTCTTTATGTTCATCTCCCCTTCCCCCTGCTGCTAAACCTCCAGTCACTCATCCCTTCCTTTGTCTCCCACTCCAATACCCCTACTCTCACTTGCTTTAGCAAATCCTGATCATGGATTACCCCACCACTTGTCTTCTCCGCTTCCATTCATGAGCTGCTGAACACCTGCTTCTTCTTTTTTTTTTTTTGATTATAGATTTTTATTGACAAAAACATATGTATGGGTAATTTTTCATCATTGACCCTTGCAAAAACTTCTGAACCCCTACTTCTAAGGAAGGTCATACAATGTTAACAATATTAATTCATTTATATTATCTAAATCCAGCTGGGCTCCATACAACGCAGCAAATTTTTAGTTATTCCCTGGTAAATTCTAACATGATGTCCAAGTGGCTGTCGCAAATTTGTTCTCTTCAAACTACAGAACCTCCATGGCCCCTGACTTACCCCTTCTCAGCAGAGTTTACCTGCTACTTTACTGGCAAAAAGAGGTGAGATGGGCTTTCATTTTTTGCCATTTCTATTCTTCAAAACCCTTAGTCATCATTCCACCAATTCTACCTTTTTGCTCCAGTCCTGGTAAAGATCTGTCCCTTTTCCTTGCCAAAGCCAAACTTTTAATCCCATTCCTTTCTGTCTTCTTCAGGAGTTTGCTCTATGGATTGTTGCCCCTCCTCTAATTTTCAATAGTGAACTGATTAGTTTTCCAGGAATTCTTTATCTAATTTTTTTTTCCTCTACTGCTACTTAACATGGCCAGGTCTCTCCATCTTTTAAAAAATTTGTCGCTAAGAACATCCTCTAAGCTTCCATAGAATAAAGTTCCTTGGAGGCATCCAGATAGCTTGGAGTCAGGAAGAACTGAGTTCAAATCCAGCTTCAGACACATACTAGCTCTAGGACTTTGGGCAAGTCACTTAACTTCTGCCTCAGTTTCCTCAACTGTAAAATGGGGGTGATAGTGATGTAATATGAAGTCCCCTGATCTTGGGATGACAATAAGTCAGTAGCCCAAAATCTTTTAGTTTGGAGTCCACTTCAGGAAACAGCCCAATCTGTCCGATTCTGACTATTCCTTAGAAACTCCTATGCTCAGTCGGATTCTGAATATATTTCTTCTCAGTTTATTGCTGATTGGTGATCTATCTGGTCAGTGAAAATCCAAATTTCGGAGACCACCTTTAATTCACCTGGAGATTAATTCCTAGCCTTACCCTTGGTCACAGAATTAATGTATCTATGATTGAAAGCTATATAAGTGTATCTCCTTGTTTCAGTCTCTTTACTGGATTCCCTTAGAATTCAGTCTGCTGAGTAATAGGGTCACATTGCTTTTTAATAAACTTTGCCCCTTGACTAGGAGATGGGTTCAAGCTTGCAAATTCTTTTGAAACACATTGTGACACCGGCCTGGGATTTTTGGGGGTCCCCCTTCTCAACATCAACCATAGCACCTACCTCCCAAGGTGATCAAATGAGGTAGTAATTATAAAGTGCTTAGCACAGTGCCTGGAACATAGTAGGTGCCACATAAATGCTTATTCTTTTCCCTTTCCTATTATCTCCTATCATGAAACAAAGAAAAGGTCTTGTTTATGATATTCAAACTAAGAGCAGGAATATTTTTTTATCATCTAGTCAGAGAAGTATCTCTTTCTTCGCCTCCGACCAGACTGCAGTGAGGAATAAAGAGAGACAATTGGTTTCAGGAGGATATTATGATTCTGTTTAGGCAAATGAAAACCCTAAACTTGAATCTCATTCCTTACTTTACTGTGGAATTTTGTTTTTTGCTCTGGTTACTATAAAATGTAAGAGAATTGCTCGAGTCAGAAAGGAATCTGATAAACAGAGGAAACTCTGCCCTCTGAACCTCTCTCCAAACAGAAAGGGTCATATATTAATAAACTAGCTCTGACTGATTTTGGCTTAAAACACAGAGTATAGGGTTTCTCTCCCAGGTTGGGAACGTTGATGAGAGAATCCTAATTAGTAGAGGTTAGACTGTATGAACCATAGGTCCATTGAGTCTTGCCTGGAAAGGACCTTAGAGGTCATCTAGAACTACTCTTTGATTTAACAGATTGGGAAACTGAGGCTGAAGAATCATTCTTTGTTGTTTAATCATTTCTAGGAAATGAGAGATTTGTTGTTGTTCAATCATGTGTGACTCTTGGTGAGACCCCTTGGGGATGGGCCATTTCCTTCTCCAGCTCATTTTACAGAGAAGGAAACTGAGGCAATTAGGGCTAAGTGACTTGCCCATGGTCACACAGCTAGGAAGTATCTGAGGCAGGATTTGGATTCAGGAAGATGAGTCCTCTTGACTCCAAGCCTGGTGCTCCATCCATCGTTCCATCCAGTTGCCCACCCACATCATTGGTTTTTGTTGTTGTCTGCCCTTCATTCTCTAAGGGGACCACGGTATCAGGGAGGTCAATCCACATCATTTAGATAAGAGGCAAGGGGAACAGCTGGTATGATCCCAGACCTTCCAACTCTGAAGTCTGTGCCCTTTGCCTCTGAAGTCCACTCCCGCTCGGAGACCGCATGTGAGTGAAACAGGGAGAAGTCGCTCTTAAGACGGCTCAAGCTGGGCTCCACGTTGGAATTCCTGGCACTCGGTGCCCTCCTTGAATTGGGGCTCGTGCTGAGGTTTTTAAAAGCTTATGTTTCCAGAACCATCAATGAACTTCTGCAGATTACTGGACCACTTCACAACAAGCCGGAATATTTAGGAGGTTAAACCCAGGGTCATGACAACTAATGGATCAGGTTTGTTTTCCTATCTCAGGCTTCCACTTTGAACCAGCTGCTCTGACGATAATCTGCTCTTTGGACTACTCTTGGGTTCAGCTTCTAACAACTGTTTGTCCTGCTGTTTAAAAGATCTGCACAAGTCCTTTTTTTCCTAGACCACTGATTCTTTTTTAAAAGTTAATCTTTTTTTTAAAGGTAGCTAATACTGAAGTATCTGATTACATATTAATTTTCTATTTCATATTTCTTAAATGTGAACTCATTTTTTAAAACACCACAACAATGCACATAAAACAGTATTTTGTAGGCCAGGGATTCTTAATATTTTTGGGGAGTAAGAATCTCTTTGGCAATTTAATTTGATGAAGCTTGTGGTCCCCTTTTCAAAATAATGTTTTTCAATTCATAAGATAAAATGTATAGGATTATGCTAGAAACTAATAGAGTTAGCAAAATATTTTTAAAACAATTACACAATCATACATGTTATTGGATTACTTGCTGTCAGAGAAGAGATGGTGGAAGGAAGGGAGAAAAAATTTAGAATACAAGGTTTTGCAAGGGTGAAAATGTTGAAAACTGTCTTTGTATATATTTTGAAAATAAATTTCACAGACTTCTGATCTAGGTATTTCTTACTTTAAATTGTCAGTTTCCTATAGCAAGCTCTAGAAAGGGATTGCTCCTTCTTCCCTCCTGCCTATTATTGCTCTGAAACTGGGCCTCAGCTTAGAACTATGACCGAGTTGTGAATCAGCTGATCCAAGTTAAAGTTGGAGATATTCTTAATTCTTTATCACTTTCACTTTAGCTGGCCAGGTCAGGGAAAAACTTTGTACAGTAAGGTGCAAATCTGAGGACCACAGGATGGTCTCTGCAGTGATTTGACAGCATATAACTCACGACTTTATCCAGACAACTTGGACAACATAGGTGTTGTTTGTCCTTCCTTCTCGAAGAGGACCATGACATCAGGAAGGCGATTTCATGGCATGCAGGTGAGTTGGATTTAAGTGAGGGAAGGCTGAGTCACCCAGAACCATCTGGATCCAATGGCAAGACACAGATCAAGAGACTGGAGATGGACTCGAATGCAAATCCCAAGGACTGAATCCCTTTTTAGGAACTCTCTGCTTCTTTGGGTTTTTCTGTATTTCCTTTCCTTTTGTAAGCTAGTCAAAGTGCTAGTTTGAAGGTAAATTCAGACTTCCAGTTGGATTCCATTTGTTTTATACAGATCCCCGAAGAAATCTGAGGTGTCCCATGTATTAGGGACAAAAAAAAAATTTTTTTTTTGCCTTCTATTACTGAACTTAATCTGCTTGTGTGGGTTGAGAATAGAAAGGCTCCTCAGTGAGAGAGGAAGAAAATGAATGCTTCAGCTACTGTGATCTAGTTTATATCTAAAACAAGAACAAAGACAAAATAGTTGTTTCTTACTTGAAAGTGAGGAAGTGACTACCAGTTAATCCCCCAGGTCTCTAATTTTTCTAGGAAAACCCTTTCTTCTAGGGGACTAGATTTTTCCCTGTGAGGGGTGGGGGGTAGCTTACTTTTATTTTCCCTTTTCTGTTTCTGTCTTTAAGTTCTATGGCAGAGCTTTTGCAAACGAGTAACCTGTGAGAAATTTGTAAAAATGATGTATCTGTTAAAATTGTACAAACATGAATTTGGAAGTATTATTATGGTCAAAATAGGGTAAACTAAGGCACAAAATTCCAAACATAATCACTTTATTGGTAAAGTGATACCAATAAATAGGATCTCAGCTTCTCAGAAAAAAAAAGACCCTGAATGAAGAATAGTTCCCCTTTTTATAGTTTTTTGGGAAGTGCAGGACAAAGAATAGGACCTTGTAGTTGGGGGACAAGTTATGTTTGGTTAAGAATTTAAATTCTTAACATCATAAATGACTAAAGCAATATGGTTGGTACAGGACTGAAGTGTGGGGGACAATATGAATGGTTGGAAATTGAAAACAAGGGGCTCACAGCAACCCTTCCCTCCAATGACTAAGAAATGTTCATTGTTTGAGTCCACCTGCAAGGTTAGAGATAGTGGACCTGACTTCTCTGGATAGTGAACCAGACATCCTCTTATTAAAAAGTATTTATTTATTTAAAACTTAAATACAACATACAAGAAATAGATAAAAATATCAGAAGCAGACATTCTCGGTGGCGTAGAGATATTGCAGCAGACTCCCTGCTATGCACCTGCATCTCTCAAGGATAACAGATTTCCTTGACACAAGAATAGAACAGTGATTAAGAGGAGAACTGGATTTCTAAACATTATAGAATAGCTTAATTTCTGAATTAAATTCTGAGACAAAGAATCGTGACTTAGGCAGTTACAGGACAAAATCAATTAACTATAAATATAATCAATTTTTTAAAAGACATAGAACCAATCAGATTATTTCAAAAGTGAGCATAATCTCCAGGGGCCCTAAGTAAGGTAAGATTCATGTGTGAGGGCCCCATGTAGACTTTGCCCCAAAGCACCTCATTGATTTCCTGGGACACAAATATTTAACTGAGGGGAGAGTGTAGGGAAAATTTGATTCTTTGCCCTGCCCTAGCCCAGGCAAAGGGTTGTAAAGGGTTATAACCACAAAAATTAAGACTAAAGGTTGTGATTTTTTAAAAAGATGGAATCAAGCCTGGTGATTTCTTTGTAATATATGAACACCAATCTTTCTGACTGATTCAGAAGGGGCAGTGAAGCTGGGCGGAAAATTAATCATGGTTAAGTCAAAGATGGTCAACAGCTTGAGAGCTGGAAACATTCTAGCATGTTGAAACATATCTTGAGCTTGGGAGTTCTGTGCTTCAGTGGGCTAACGCAAGTGGATGTCTGCACTAAGTTTGGTGTTAATGTGATTATCTCCTGGGGAATGGGGTTGGGGGGCACCAAAGTGCCTAAAGAGCAATAGCCCATGTTGTAAAATGGAGCAGGTTGAAGTTTCCATGCTGATGAGGTCCTAAGTATCCCTTGTACTGAAAGAGATAAAAGTCCCAGTTTTTAAATATTAAAAAAATTAAATAAAATGGAGAGAGCCAGCAATGGGGGAAAGAACCAAATTCTTCACCTTTGGAGAGTGGAGGAGGGGATTTTCTCCTCTTCTGTCCCTTATATAGTCATGGTATCTAGTATCTGAGCTTGTCTTAGAAGTAGACACCCTGTTATGCAACTGAAAGGTCAGTTTAAGAGATTTTTGAGACACAATTGAGGACAGTAGAGATTCCAGATAATCATGGATATGAGGCAGTCATTCAAAAATAGTGGGCACAAGGCTTTTGACAGCTACATATGGACTCATAAAGCACTACTCCTGGCAATCAAGAGTTGAGCTTTAGAGAAGAACAGACTCTATAAACTCAACTGAGCAACTCAAAGATGGCTATACCAACTAAGGAATCTGAAGAGGACTCCAGAGAAGAGAAATGGTAGCAGCCTGGGCTCTGAAGAAGTACATTTCAGAAGCTGATAGGCATACACTAGATCTAAGACGTTTTATTTATTAACAATGTTCTTAATTCCCCCAGAACTCCTATATGTGGGAGGGAATATTTTGAATTTTCTAAATAGTGTGAGCCCAGAATCTAGCTTTCCAGTCAGAAAACTGGAGATTTCCTGGGAATTACCTTGTAGATGATCTCAAATTTGAGAATTTCTCTCAAGAATTAGAGGCCTGGCTTTCTATTAGATTTCCTGAATAGCATTACCTTTTGTAGGAAAAAATATAATCTTTCATATATTTTCTGATTATTGTTCATGAATTATTCTGACAAAGTCCACAGGAAGTTTTCTCCAACTTCTTTTGATTCTAATGCTTTCCCTCTATTATTTCCTTTTATTCTGTATATAACTTTTATTTATATATATTTATTTAAATGGTTTCCTCTATTAGATTGTATGGTCCTTAAGAGCAGTGACCATATTTTGCCTTTTTTTGGATTCCTATTGTTTAGTCCAGTACCTGGAACATAATAGATACTTAATGTCTATTAATTGATTGATGGGAAGGAGATTGGTTGTTTCAACAATCCAAACCCCCAGAGTGATGCTTCATGTCCTCCAGGACCCCAAAGAAGGCCAATGAATTCATCAGAATTCATCAGAGTTGCCCTCATGGCAATGAAAGGAACTGAGGGATTATTGCAATACCATATATATTTCTGAATCTGTTTATGGATTCTTAGGAGAGTCCTTTAGATCTTTAGCATTTTTTTTTGTGGAATTAAATAAAAACAACTTCCAGATCCGGCGCTAACTTGCTTGAGTACCAATATAGGAACTGAGTCCCTGTTACCCAAGTTTGTGGAAATTTAGACATAAATCAGAGTAAACCATAAATGGAGATTTTTTGAGGAGTAATTCCAGTGGGGACAATGAGGCAAAGAGAGAAAGCCAACCTCCAGGGTTAATCTCTATGACTACCCAGAGGCTTTAGAGAGGCTTTGAACTATAGGTTATATATAAGTAAATATACATATTTTTATATATTTTAAATTTATTTTATTATGTATATATATGTACATATATACATATAAATGCACACACTTAGCATCCTTGTCTTAATGCTAAGATCTTTTAGGTTAAACTAAGATATTTCTCTTGTTTTTTTCTTTCAGGAAATACAGTAATATAGCTATAAGCAAAAATGCAGCTATGTAAAATATAAACATACATATGTATAATCTTTGAGAACTGCTGTTCTAATGCACTAGATACATGGCCCTTTCCTAGAACAAAAGACAAATGTGCACTAAAGTGTAGGAAGATAGGCCCAGTGATACACTGTTGGTACAGCTATGAAATGATCCAACTCTTCTGAAAAACCAATTTGGAATTATGTAAGACAAGTCATTAAGTCATTCATACCCTTTGATCCAGAGCTTACACCAAGGAGATCAATGACAGAAAGAAAGGACATTTATTTACATGTGTGAGAATGCATACATATTCAAAGCACTTCTTTTTGACTTTCATGGAGCACCATTTGGTATGTTAATGTATCTGGGGTTCCCATTACTTTGACCCACAATACAAGTCATGGGTGCATCAGCGTCCCCAGCCTATGCCCACTATGTACCCAAATAACAGTGATAATACTGCTTATATGAACAAAAAATTGTAAATAAATTGAGATACCAGTAAATGAAGAATTGTACAAACAAATTATAATGGAATGGAATATAATTGTATCATCATTGTTGTTGTTTACTCCTGTCCAACACTTCATGACCCTATTTGGGGTTTTCTTGGCAAAGAAACTGGAGTGGAGTTAGTAAAGCTTATTTTACAGATGAAGAAACTGAGGCAAGCTGGGTTGAGTGATTTGATCAGGACCACACAGCTAGTAAGTGTCTGAGGCTAGATTTGAACTCAGGAAAAGAATTAGGAACTATATTCAGTTCCCGAATTGTGCCGTAGGAAATTACAAAATTGGGAAATTTGGAGAATTGTAGGAATATGTAAATTGAACAAAGAAAGCAGAGCCCGAATTCATGACTCCAATAAAGTAAACAGCAGAGAACTAAAAGACTAGAATTCAGCACATATGCAAGGAACCATCTTGATTCCAGGGTAATTCCTTTTTTGGAATTTACGCTTCTTCTCCATAGAGAAGTGGTGGACTCCAGATGCAGATCGTTGCATGTATTGTCAGATACAGTCACTGCAATCAGTCGGCCTTCCTTAACTTTTTTTTCCCTTTCTTTAACAAGGGAGGACTCTGGGACAAGAGAAGCCAGGTACTACTACAAAACTACTTTGGTTGCAGTGCCAAAATCAAAGGCATCAATAAACCCTTTTTAAAACGAGCCCTAAGTGAACACAGGGGCTCTTTCCTTTTACAGTGTCTTGCAAAAATGCTTAAGGTTTAATTCTATTCGATTGTGTGGCTTGGCAGAAATCAGGGAATGTGCTCATACACCACAGGAGATGAGGAGTCTTCATCCATGAAGCTCCTTTTAGAAGGAACATTATTAGCTGTTCCGATATCTATCTTGCTGCTCTTTGAAAAACTTCTGATGTCATCCCAGGCACTGTGGAGATCAGGTTATTCAGGGCCAGTTCTGTACCCAGTGTTCCCTACTCTCTCTCCCTAATGCACTGCCAGACACATTGTACGTGGAAATTGAAGTGTTCTCAGGTACTCACCTGTTCCTGCAATTTATTCTCCATTTCAAAAAGGCACTGTCGAGCACACTGAAAATTGCGTGGGTTTTATCATTTTAAAAAGAAAGAAAGAAATGTTCTGGACGTGCAGGGCAAAAGTATCATTTCAAGATGTAAAATGGGACTAGCATGGCTAGAAAGAAATAACCTTGGAGTCAGGATGTGATTGCTCAGCAACCAGAAGATAGGGTCACATGTCCCTCCTCCCTGCTAGCATCACCTTGTCCCTTTTCAAAGAGCTTTGTTGGCAGAAATTGCAGAAGAGTCTAATGAAAGACAAGGAGGCTAAAGCAGGGACACGAGGGCGAGCATCCTTCAGATGTTCCCAAACACCAGCCTTGGATGTTGTAATTTTTTTTTTTAATGAAAGAGCTAAAATCCAGCCAGAGGCTCATCCTTAGTTGAAAGATTTTCACAGTTAGAAAGAATTATCTAGTCCCACCCAAGTTTGAACAGGAATTGAATTCAATAAAAAATCGGTACAGTATGCCATGTGCATTGCTAAATGATGGAGAGACAAAGAAAAAAGAATTTACTTTGAGGGAAGAAATTCATTTATTCTTTGGTTTTATATCTCCAGTAATTACCACTGAGACTAACACATAATATTTGTTGATTGATTGCATTGCGAAGGGAGAGAAGGATGGGAAGCAAATAAGCAAATTACATACACACACACACACACACACACACACACACACACAAAGTAATTTTGAGGTTGTGGAAATAGCTTACAACTATTCTGGCCTGGGTTAATAATTGGTACTTGACTTCAGTTTCATCAATGACTATTTTCAAGGTTTAGAAATAGACTGATACAATAAGATCCCCAAACAATTGTGATATTGCATTTTCCAGTGGAGAGACAAATAGCAGACAAAAGTAAGCTTGTGCATATTGCCAATGATAATTTGTCTGCAAGAAATAATAAAATGAAAGATGATGAATAGAGAAGCGTTGAAAGATTTTTATCAACTGATTCAAAATCAACAGAACTAGGAAAAGAGTTTACATGATGGCAACAATGTAAACTGAATAACAACATAACAACCAAATAGTATGAAATGATAATAATCAAGGTTATTAGTCTACATACTATCAATAGTTAGAGATCAACCTAGAATGAAGTTTTAGCCTTATTCCTTGAAATCCCCAAAGCTAACTACCATATTCCTTTACTTCTCATGATTTCCATTTGAAATTCAAAATCTGTTCAGCTCAAAGGGTCGTAGGATCCCCAAGATCAGTCACATAAGCAGTAAAGCAGCAGAACCAGCATTCACAAAAATCACAGAACTTTAGAGCTAGAAGAAACCTTAGAGGTTATCTTAGAGGTCATCACTCCAACCTTCTCATTTTACCAATGGGAAAACTATGGTTCAGAGCTCAGAAATTCTATTCTTATTAACTAATCAATTAGTCGATATTTATTAAGTGTCAATTAGAGTCAGCATAGAGCTAAACCCTGGGAAAACAAAATGAGGCAAAAACCAGTTCCTGTCCTCAAGGAACTTACAGTGTAATGGGGAAATTTACCCAGAGGGTAAAGAAGAGGCACAAGATGATGAACAGGATTAATGTTAGAGAGCAAGATTGAGAGCCAGAGAGAGCCGAGAAGAGGAGGAGAAGGAGAGAGAGAAGGAAAGAGAGAAAGAGGGAGGGAGAGGGGGCAAGAGAAAGAGAGGGAAAGAGAGAGGAGAAGAGAGAGAAAGAGAGGGGGAGAAAGACAAAAGGAGAGGGAGATAAGAAGGAAAATTAAAGAACGTATCAAAGAAATGTGCTGCATAGTCTGGGTGAGATAGGGAGACACGGGAAAGGAAGGGAGAGAAGAAGGAAAGGAAAGAAGAAGGGGAAAAGGGAGAAAAGAAGAAAGGGAGGAAGCAGAGAAGTCTATTAATCTTTTACCTGTGTTATGGATACTATCTGCATCCGGTACAATGATCACTCAGAGCCAAGAGGCTTTAAACAAAAAGTTCTTTTGTCAAAAATCATTTTCCAGTGACCTCAAGTAGAATCAGCCCTGAGATCTTCTGTGCTTTCCTCAAAAGTCTGGAAAATTATTTTATATTCATCTTGTGCAAAAGGCCCATAGCTGGCTCTTAGATCAATCCACTTGGAAGCAAAGTTACTCCAAAACTTGGCTCTTATTTATTTTAATTTTTAATTTTTTTCTAGTTGTGCATGCACCTTCATTTTAAAACATCTCCTAATGATTCATGTTGGGGGAGAAAAATCAGAACAAATGGGAAATCATGAGAGAAAAAAAAAACAGAAGAAAAAAGTGAACATAAAATGTATTGATTTACATTGTCACTGTATTTTTCTGGATGCAAATGGCATTTTCCATCCAAAGTTTATTGGAATTGCTTCGGATCACTGAACCACGAGAAGAACCAAGTCTTTCATAATTGGTCATCGTACATTCTTGTTATTATAGTATACAATGTATTTCTGGTTCTGCTTGTTTCACTCAGCATCAGTTTGTGTACATTTTTCCAGGCTTTTCTAAAATCAGCTTGTTTATCAATTTTTATAGAACAATAATATTCTATGATATTCATATACCATAACTTATTCATCTGATGGGTACCAGTCAACTTCCAGTTCCTTACCACTGCAAAAAGAGCTGCTACAAATATTTTTGCACATGCGGGACCTTTTCCCTCCTTTATGATTTCCTTGGGATACAGGGCCAATAGAAACACCACTTGGATCAAAAGGTTTGCAGAGTTTGGTAGTTCTGAATTGCTCTCCAGAATGATTAGATCCCAAATTTGTCTCTTTTCAACAATGAGTTGATTCAAGGCAATTTCAATAGACTTCTCATGGAGAGTGCTATTATCCACATCCAGACAGAGAACTGTAAAGACTGAATGTGTATTGAAGCATAGTGTTTTCACTTTCTTGTTGTTTGCTGGGTTTTTTCTTTCTTGTGTTTTTTCCCTTTTGATCTAATTTTTCTTGTGCTGCATGATGAATATAGAAATATGTTGAGAAGAATTGCATGTTTGACCTACATTGGATTGCTTGCTATCTTAGGGAAAGGGGAAAAGGGGAGAGAGGAAGAAAATTTTGGAACAAAAGGTTTAGCAAAGGTGAATGTTCAGAACTATCTTTGCATGTATTTGAAAAAATAAAATACTATATAAAAGAAAAGAAAAAAACCCAACAAAGTTAACCCCAAATGCCCAAGATCTGTGTCATAACTATCTTGAATACAATATCCCCAGGTCAGTGTGTAGGAATATGGAAGGGGGTTAGCTCCCTCCTCCTCAGTTCCATTAATATCCTGATCCATAGCAATCTAATTGGTGAAATGAAAAGTCTTATTAAACTAAGGAACAAAAGTTAGAGTCTATTTGTGTTGACTTTGCAACATAAATGAGTCTTATCTAATATTTCAGCCATGCTTTAGGATTTTTTTTTTTTGCCATAGCCTAAATCCCATGAGAAATAAAAGGTGTGAAATTCAAACATATATTTGGGAGTTCAAACATAGTATTATTTACTTTTGGTTACCAAGAGTTTTAATATCAAATTGCTACAAAGCAAAAAGGAGATTTATCTGGGCAATAGAACACAAGAGACAGGTACAGAAATTGGACAGGACCTGAGATTTCTTTGATTTAGGGAAGTCTAAACTAAAAGTCAGTTTTCCATTGCCTTTATCTTCTAGGAGAATGAGCTAGCGGAGTCATGCACATGAATGTGATGGACAGCATCGTCCATTCTCCCACCAGCAGAAGCCTCTCTAGTCATTTTAAGTGTCCTTACTTTAGTAAGTAGCATTATCTAGCCGTCTCCAACTCTAAGGAGACCTAAGTTAGAGGAGAAAGCCTTCTTACTGACCTACAACAGAACCAATGATGATAACTAAGCACATGGCCCATCTCCTTTGCCGGCTATTTAGAATTTGTCCCTCTCAATTTCAGTTGTAAAAGGTGATCTTGAGGGACTGGGAGGTCCAGGAGGAGCCCAGATTAGAGATGGGGTGGTAGAGCAGCCAGCCATCTTAGCATGAAGTCCAGAACAGCCAGAAGCCAGAGTCTGGGACTTGACCCCCTGGAAGGCAGTGGGGAGGGAGATTCAGATTGAGATCTAGAACTGGCTCTAAGGAAACCCAGTGAAGCTATGAGCCTAATTCCCTTTTCTTCCCCAGAGAATGTTGGTGCAAGGAGGATTGTGCCTTCCATGATTTTTTTTGGGGGGGTGTCTATTTGTGATTATTTTGGGAAATAGATATTCCTCTTTGCAAAAGCCCCATTCTGGTACAAGAAGAAGAAGAAGAAGAAGAAGAAGAAGAAGAAGAAGAAGAAGAAGAAGAAGAAGAAGAAGAAGAAGAAGAAGAAGAAGAAGAAGAAGAAGAAGAAGAAGAAGAAGAAGAAGAAGAAGAAGAAGAAGAAGAAGAAGAAGAAGAAGAAGAAGAAGAAGAAGAAGAAGAAGAAGAAGAAGAAGAAGAAGAAGAAGAAAGAAGAAGAAGAAGAAGAAGAAGAAGAAGAAGAAGAAGAAGAAGAAGAGAAGAAGAAGAAGAAGAAGAAGAACAGCAGCAGCAGCAGCAGCAGCAGCAAGAAAGAAGGAGGAGGAAGAGGAAGAGGAGGAAGAAAAGGAGGAGGAAGAGGAGGAATTAGATGTGATGATTTCTAATCCTACTCCTGATTTTGTTCTATGATACTTTACTTCTTTTAATTCAGGGAAACTGACAAATGTTTGACTACATCAGAATTAAAAATTATGATTTACAAAAAAAAAAAAGGGGGGGGGAGGAATGGGAGAGAATAAAAATAGTTCTGTATCAAGATTCCTCCCCTCAAAATAGAAATAGAATTCGGGAATACTTCAGGGAGGGATGTCATGGAAAGCTAAAAAAAAAGTTTATTCTAAAAGGAATCAAATTTTAAATTATTTGGAAAATATAGATTTGTACACATTCAATACCATCAGGACAAGTTTTTTTTTTTCCCCCTCTTCTGAACAAGATCCCCTGGTGGCTAATGAAAATATAGCCATCCATCCTTAGGCAGCAGGATACTTTAATACATCACCTGTTTATAATGTAGTGACTAGGGAAAGCCATCTTAAAATGCTTTCCTCCCAGGAGGGAAGACAATAATATACTTCCCATTAAAATCACATTCTTTTCCATCACCTTTCATGCATTTGACATACATGTTAGGTAAAGTAGATGCACAGTTTGACAAAGCAATTTTTTTACAAAAGTATACAACAGAAAAAAATTATTGATACTCTTGTCTGTTCCACAAATAAGACATTCTCTCTTGATTCCAAGCATTTTCTCTGGTTGTGCCCCGAGTCTGGGATATTTTCCTTCCTTAATTTACCTTAAATATACCTCCCTGGTTTCCTTTAAGTCCCAACTAAAAATCCCATCTCCTACAAGAAGCCTTCCCAAACTCCTCATAATTCTGCCTTCCCTCTGTTTATTTCCTATTTATCCTAAGGGTAGCTTATGTGATACATATTTGTATGTTGTCTCCCCTTAAGAGAGATCTTCAGCATTTAACATAGTACCCAGCACATAGCAGACACTTATTAAATGTTTTTTGAAATGGGAACAAAAATAGTACCTACTTTTTAAGGTTATTGTCCCAGGATCAAATGAGAATATTTGTAAAGTACTTTGCAAACGCTGAAGTACCATATAAATAAGTGCTATTATTATTATTATTATTACAATCTATTCAGACAAGGATAATACAAACTCTCCATTTAGCAGACTGAGTATGACCTTGATGTTTGACTTCTTGGTGGAGAGATGATGGATAATAGGTACAAAATCATACATACACTTACATTAAAATGCAAATTTATTTTGTTTGATTTTACATTTGTTGCAAATGAAGAAAACATGAATTTATTAAGGATCTACTATGTGCCAGGTACTGTAAGACTTTATGGAGGGGAAGAGATAATAGAAGAGAGCAGGGAGGAGTTAGTATGGTGATACAAAAAAGAAAAAAAAAAGAAAACATTAATAACATCTTAAAACTATAGGAGAAAAAAACAGTTCAAAGAAGTTCAGAAGAGAACAAAACCAAAAAGAATTGTTTTGGTACAACCTGATAAAAGTGACATATACATACATACAGAGAGACAGAGAAAGAGACAAAGATAGAGAGACAGACATAGAGAAAGAGCAAAGTGTTATAATGGATTCATGGTTTCACATGCAATCTTCATTTCGTGCCTTTTTTTGGATATGGTAATGTTCACGTGTATTGATCTTTCTGTTGTATAATAATTTTTAAAAACTTACCCAAACCCCCAGAAAATAAAAATAAAACACATTCCTTTGATTTCCCCAGCCTGGGTGATTTTAAATACAAGGCTTATCGGATATTTGAGTCAGAAATATCACACCTCATTTTAGGGAGGTAGCCCAGATATGGAAAGTGGCCCATCCAAGGTCACACCTGCGGCTTAGTGGCAAAGCTGGGATTCAAAAATGTTTTCTGTCCCTGAGGTAAGTCTCCTCCAGTCCACCCCAGATGCTGCCTCCCAGGCTCTGATCCTGTGGGTACCTGCATTTTGCAGGCGGTGCACTTCTATGAATCTTAAAAATAAATCCTCATCAAAGTGCTAGGTCTTTCCTGATCTCAGCCATTAAGCCGGAGAGTTTAATGGGCTCCTCTATGGTTAATCTTTCATATCTTCTAAGATGAGGCCTAATTGTGACCAAATTGACTCTTGCAGAACTCAGGAACTTTGGACATTCCAAAGACCATAATGGATTCATTGATTATGGCAGACCCTAGGTTTTGAGTCTATTCTCCCCTGCCACAAACTCCATCTTCAAACCACATCCACTTTTGCTCTACATAGCAAGGCTGGATCAGACCTTCCATCACATCTCAGTCACTCTGAAGAGAAGGGCCAGAAGCACAAGGGATGTAGCTACTATAAAGCTGCCGTGACTAGCACTGTCTATAGGATACTTTACAACCTAATCCCACAGAGCAGAGAAGCCCTCCCTCATGCTACCTCTGATTGCCCTCCTCCTTTTGCCAACATCATTGTCCTTCCAGTCACCCGGGTTTGTAATCCTTGTGTCATCCTGGACCCTTCACCCTTCGTTTCCAATAGTTACCAAGATCTGGTATCAATCCTGCCTCCACCACATTTCACAAATCCTACCTCCATCACTTCTCTTTGGAGCCATTTAGAATTGGCTCTTCAGGGCTTCTACAAGGAAACACATATTCCTCCCTTTGGGCTTTTAAGTCTTTACAAACTGAGTTCAACCTGTTTCCCCAGGTTGGTTATAATATCTCCTCAAGAACTCTGCCTTTCAGTCCAAATGGTCAACTTTCTGTTTCTCCACATTCAACTCTCTGCCTCTAGAAATTTGCCTCCAGATCAATCCCTTATGTTGGAGGGCACACTCAATTATTCTAGTAGTTCCCATCAAGGTTCAACTCCTAGAGTCACCTTAGAGGAAGCTTCTCCCAGTTACTCCAGTTGTCAACGCCCCATCCCATCCACCCTGGAAATTACTTGGCAGACATTTTTTACTTACCTATATACATGCTAATTCTCCTAAGAGGTAGCTGTTATTATTATTATTATTATTATTATTATTATTATGTCTTTTATGGAGAACTAACACAGAGCAAGCACTTTCAAGGTGGTCAGAAAAAACACAGGTTTTTCTTAAGAACTTTATAATCGATTGGATGACATGGGAGACACTGGCACAGGATCACCCAGCACGGTGTGCTCCCATCAGAGAGAAATGTCTGTGCTCTATGAACAAAGCAGAATTGAATGAGCTCCAAAAAACGTGAGATGCACAGTTAGAAAGTCCATCCCAAATGTTCCTGGGGACTATTTGTTTCCAACCTGTGGCAGAGTGTTCAGAGCTCATATTGGTTTAATCAAACACAGTCAGACACACTATAGCTCAACTCTAACATAGTGACATCATTTTGGCTGTCTTTGAGAACGAAGGACTGTCCTCCAAGAGACTGTTCATTTTTGCCTGTAAGTATTCCTGCTTCTTCTCCAAGACTTCCTTAACCCAAGGCAGTCACAGATCCAGACCTTCTGCCCATTTCTCATCATATCCTGCAAATCCCAAGTGCATACTGGCACAGTCCAGTACATAGTAGATTCTTAATAAATGTTGAATTAAAATGAAGCAGCATTGGAATCACAATCCCTGGGTTTGAATGCTGTCTCTTGTCACTTACTGTGAGACTCTGGACAAGAGACACAGTCTCTGTGGCTCGGTTTCCTTCTATAAAAAATAAGGGGACTGAATTAGCTAGCCAGTAAGAGACCTAAGAGCCCATGAATTGATATGAATTCTCAGGGGATGGATTAGTCAGTACTGACCAGGTAGATGGATTCTATCTATAGCGTAAGAATGGATAACATTTATCTTACTATATGCTTTACTTTGTGCCAACCACTAAATACCTAATAATTATTATCTCATTTGATCCTCACAACAACCCTGAGAGGGAGGTGTTATTATCCCCATTTTATAGATAAGGAAACTGAGGCAAACAGAAATTAAGTGATTTACTTAAGTTCATACATTTGAGAAGTGTCTGAGGCAGGATTTGAAGTCAGTCCCAGACAGTGTAAAAGTAGATTTTGGTAGAATCAATCAAATTATCCTCTGTCACTTACTTTAAGAAATAATATACCTAGTTTTGAAATTTACCAGTTGAGAACACATTTTTTAATTTAAAAAAATGAAGTTTGAACAAGACCTAGGCATCTGACATTTTAGCTAATTTAGTAAGAGCCAAAGGACTTGATCATGCTCTTTGAGGCTCATTTCAAAGTGAGGGTCCTTAGGTGTCAGCGTGGAGTTGAAGATTTCAGCCCAGGAGAAGAAAGAACCTGGGAATTGGGGGAAAAGGGCCCCAGCTCCAGCCCTAGCATTAGCATGGGTGTGAGAAAAGGAAGACTCAAGGTTTTGCCAACAGCCAAGCTGACATGGCAGACCGGACCTATGGTTCAAGCACAATCTTTACAAAAGCTGTTGCTTTCCCTTTTGGGGAAAGTGTGAGCTAGATTCTCTGCATCCTTGTGGAAATCTACATCACAGACCGACCTTTGGCAAATGCCTTTAAATCAAAGTTAATTGAAGTCTGACTGATTGATGGACTAACTAATGGTTATGAGCAAAACACAAGAATGTGGGATTCTGAACTTTTAGCACCAGACAAATGCCTCCCAAGCCTTTTAGATCACTCTTAGAACCCTAAAGGGAGATGGCAGCTGCTGTCTGGGGTCTAGCTAGCCTGTGGGAGTGGCTCTGGGGCCAGCTAGTCCCTGGGCTTTATGAGTTTGCTTTCAGTCACTAGTCCAAGGGTGAGTCCCAGGGTGAAGTTCTAAAACTGAGCTTATTAACTCCTTTTATGGAAGAGGGATTGTTTCTGGATGCCTCGTCCAAAAGGTCACACTATTCCAAGTAGAGAGGCTTACTATGGGCGATATGCTGGAGCCAGCTAGAAGGGTTCCAGAGAGCTAATTGGTATATTTTTCGTGTAAATGGCATTTACATCTCAGAAATAGTCAAACTCTACAAATTGCGACTTGCTTTATCTTCTTGTTGATTGTCTAGACTTAAAATGCAGGAGAAAATGTATGGTGTAAGTAGAACTTAAAAGTGTTATGTTTATTATATAACATTATTATATACAACATATATTATATATGTAATTATAATGTATGTTATAAATTATAATTATGTAACATCATTATACATCAAATTATTATATAATTATGCTTATAATTTATATATATTTATAATTACATATTGATATATTATCAATAATACTTTTAAGTTCCATTTGCATTAGATATTATATATACATATACATACCTACACATACACACATATATGTATATATTCTCCCTTGAAAACAGTACATTAAATTTACATTCACACCCTAACTTATTCTCCACATTACTAGAGACTCCTTCCATTGATGAGACTGGCATTTATAAGGGATGATAGGTTTAGAGCTGGCAGGGAACTTAAGAGATTTTCAAATCCAGGTGCTTTATTTAACAATTAGAGAAGAGGAGGCCCAGAAAGCTAAGGGGCTAATAGGAGCATGAGCTAGTGAAATGAGACTCCAGTCAGCCATGTGTCGGGTGTACATTTCCACTGATCCCCTTCTCTCCCTGACTTTTCACAGATGTTATGGAGCTTAGAGGTTATTTGGTCCAAGCCTCTCATTTTAAAGATCAGGAAACAGATTTATTCTCGTTTACAAAGACAACTGGCTCTAAGCGCCTTGGGCACAGGAGACTATTATTTAATAGTTAGTAAATAGATACAGGAGTCAAGAAGATGACTCTTCCTGAGTTCAAATTCTGTCTCAGATACTTACTATGAACCTGAGCAAGTCATTTTACCTAGACTATTTCAATTTCCCCATCTATAAAATGAGCAGGAAAATCACTCCAGTATTTTTGCCAAGTAAACCCCAAATGGGGTCAATGAAGAGGTAAACAAGACTGAAACGACAGAATAATAAACCATATTTAAATATTGACAAATATTTTAAATAACAATCATAAATAATATAGCAAACAAATGCTATTTAAATCATATCTGCTATTATTTAGTAGTGCCTATTACTTGATACTTATTAATATATTTCTTTCATATAATCATAGATTTAGAACTGAATACGGCCTCCCGGCTTATCTGGTCTAAACCCAAGCATTTTACTGATGAGGTAACTGAAGCACATGGAGATTAACCAATTTGCCCAAAGATAGTAAGGAGCAGGTACTCAAATTCCAAATGTACTTCCTGCTACATGAGGAAACTGAATATAAAAAGATAAAGGGATTTGTCCAATGTCATTTATGGAAGAATCAGGGCTAGGACCCAGTTCTCCTGCCTTTCAATACAATGCTTTTCTCACTCTCTCTCCTCTGAGTTGGCTTGACTCAAGTTAAAATTTTGAGCCCTAGAAAGTAAGTGAATAAACTGAAAAAAAAAAAAAAAAAACCTCAACAAAACAAATGGAGCCTTTCTAAGCGTTGTAACATAAAAATAGATAATTATTTATAGCATCGGCTGGCTTTACAGACTTGTCAGTAGAAAGGAAAGTGACAGCTCTTAAGTCTACTCATCTAGCCAAATTTCTAAGGCCAAAGGTTTCCTCAGAAAATTTGAGTTTAGCAAAGAGTCAAGGCAGTGGCTGAAGTTTTGACTGCAGCTGACTGGTTGAGCCATTTCTTATTAGAGAGAAGGATACTTTCCATCTTCTGTGTTTTGAATACTTGGATTTAAAGCTGAAACTAGCCATTTCTGCAACCAGTGCAAACAGCATGCAATGCTGGAGATGGGGTGGGGGAGGCAGGAAAGGAGAACCACAGCAGAGCAAGCCTGCCTATTTTAACTAATTATCTTGGTTTATTGGGTAGCAAACTCAGTTATGTCTATCCTGTCAGACTACAAGTGTTGTCAATGCTTTTAAATGGCAGTCTTCTGGGAGAAAACCCCATTCACCCTGTCCTAGTTATAGCTCCACCTATGATGATCTGGATGTATGTGACCCCAGATGGTTTTTTATATATATATATATATATATATATATATATATATATATATATATGCTTGAGATAGGCAGCTATAAATGTATATGTATATATAACTATATATGAATATATGTATGTATATACATATATGTGTATATATATATGTGCTTGAGATAGGCAGCTATAAATAAGTTATAAATATTTACTTATTTTTACATTATTAATACTTAGAAAGGACTCTTATTTTCTTTTGTCTATTCACTTGCTTCCATGAGATCTAGATACAATTAAGAGGTTTTTTTTCCAATCTGAGATTCTTTCTAGATAAGACGGCAATAGGATTTCATCCCCCAGATCTTAAAGTTGGAAAGGATCTCAGAGACTATTTCTTGTCCAACCTATATCTAAACAAGAATCTCCTCTCCAACATACTTAACAAATGGGTATCCAGACTTTGCTTCAGGATTTTATTTTATTGAGAGGCAACTACTGCCTTTCCAGACAAGTCAACAAGCATTTATTATGTATCTACAAAGTGTGTCAGCCATTATGCTAAGCCCTAAAGATACAAGGAAAGGGAAATACCAGTCCAATGGGGAAGACAACACGTAAACAATGCAAACAACTATGTACAAAGATAAATAGTTATAGAAAGAAAAAGAGAAAGAGAGATGGGAGAGAGAAAGAAGAGAGATAAAGAAGGAGGAAGGGAGATAGAGGAAGGAAAAGGGAAGGATGAGGAGGAGGAAAAAGAGGAAGAGAGACAGACAGACAGACAGACAGAGACAGAGAAGAAAAGGGGAAGGGAGGGAAGGGGAGAAAATGAAATTGTAGATGATCTCAGAAGAAAGGCAGCAGTCTTGTGGAGAATCAAGAAGAGATTTTTGTAGAAGGTAAGACTTTTAGCTTATACTTGAAAGAAACTAAGAAAACCAGGAAGCAGAAAGAATTTCAAACATGAGAGGCAACCAGGGAAAATACAGTGTCAGATCAAGAGATGGAGTGTCTTATACCAAACAAAATAAAAATGATCAGGAGATGAGTATCTTGGGAGTACAGAGACTATAAAGGGAAATACAGAAAAATGGATAGGTAGGACTTGGCTGCCAGGTGATGAGCTTTAAAAGCCAGAGGATTTCCTATTTGATCCCAGAGGTAACAAGGAACCTCTGGAGTTTATTGAATAGCAGGGTGACAAGGTTAGATCTGTGCCTTATAAAGATCAGTATGCCAGCTGAATGGAGGAGGCAGGGAGACTACTGTGCAGGCTGTGGTCCATAGTCTGGATGGGAGATGGGGGCAGTCCATTTCTCTTTGAGACAGCTTTAATTATAAGAAGCCCTTTCCTTACATCAAAGCCACATTTACCTTTCTTCAAATTCCATCCACTGCTTCTACTTTTGTCCTGTGGGGCCAAGCAAAGCAAGTGATCATTTTTCTATTATAATTAATAATCAGTTATTATATTAAGGTTGCGGTTTTTCCTTTCTTTTTCCTCATTCAGAGACCAAGCATGCATTTAGGCCAGTCAGTCTCTGAAGAACATTGCTGGTAAGATGAGGTTGCCCAAATCCTTGGGATACATGCTCTGAAATTTTGATTTGGGGTAGGACAACACCAAATTAAAAGATCTTTTAAAAATAGCCTTTTATTTTCAAAAAATATGCAAAGATAGTTTTCAACATTATCCTTGCAAAACTTTGTTCCAAATTTTTCTCCCTCTCTTTCCCCACCCTCACCCCTAGCCAGGGAGTAATCCAAAATATATTCAACGTGTACAACGTATACATAGAATTGTACATGTTCAATGTACAATTCTAGAAGATCTTTGCAAACAGAATCTAAGCTAGATGAATTCTTCTGCTTAGGAAATAAACCCACATCACTGTACCCCTTACTTAGGGAGTAGGAGAATGCAGCTTATGAAAAGAACAAACCAATCAGAGGACAGTGAATAGAGATGGATTCCTTTGTCCAGAGTGCTGGAGGAGGCTGGGTCTCTTGATCAAATCACCTTATCAGTTGGCAGAACCTCCTCATTAATATATCTACCACCTCATTAATTGTTCACCAATCAGGATTGATTTCACCTGTCAGCGCGAATTTCCTTTTCCAAAGGTATGTAAGCATTCAGAGATCTCTGTGGTTTTATTTTTCATTACCAAGAAAAACCACTCTCAATTTATTGATTATTATCTAGTCTAATTAATAAACTGATTATTAGCTACCAAGAAATTCTGTCTCTTGGGCTTTTTATTCATCTCACCTTCTACCACATAACAGCCCTTAAAGTACTGGAAGACTGTGATGGGATTCAGCTAAAAATGTAAGAATTGTATTAGATGGTCTCTGAGGTCCTTGCAGTTTTTGGTCAAGGATTCTATGAGTCGAACTAATGGGAATCCCAGAGAAACCGAACCACAGAATTACAGATAATTTAGGGAGATAACAAGAAAGCATCTAACGGTGGCTCTGGGTATGCTTTATTTTGAAGGTACAAATGAAAGAAATACTAATACATTTAAAAGAACTGTCCTTTAGAGGTCATTCTGGGAAATGTAAGCTGCTTGCGAGCAGATATGGCCTTCATTTTTTTCTATATATCCCCACTGTGCCTAACACTACTAGATAAGTAGTATTGCTTGGTGAATTGAAAGATGAGATTAAATTCATTATGTTTAGCCCTGGATAGCTGAACTAGTAGGCAACTTTGGAAGTTATAAATGGAAAGCTGAAGTGTAATAAAAAGAAAAACTTTCTAACAATTATAGCTACTCCAAGGAAAATGAGCAGCTTGGAATAGGCTCCTGCTCAGCAGAGGTACTTGTACAGGATCTTGTAGGATTTTTAAGTTGAACTGAATGGCCACTAACCCATCCCCACATGTTCTCTTTACTCTTGTACAAGACACTTCAACTTCTGATTATGAAAGTGCATTTTTACTGGTCATCTCTCATTCCTGGATCATTCCTTTTCCTCATTTTTGCCTGGCTTCCTTCAAGTCTCAACTAAAGTCCCACTTCCTACCAAAAAGCCCTATTTGGTTTTCCTTAATGCTAACCTTCACTTTCAGATCATCTCCAATTTACTCACTCTCTCTCTCTCTCTCTCTCTCTCTCTCTCTCTCTCTCTCTCTGTCTGTCTCTCTCACTCTGTCTCTATCCTTATCTCTGTCTCTTTTTGTCTGTCTGTCTATCTCTGTCTGCCTGTCTGTCTTTGTCTCTGTTTCTCTTCTCTGTCTCTCTCTCTGTCTCTTTCTGTCTCTGTCTCTCTGTCAGTGATTGTTGTGGAGTCTAGATTGGAAGCAGAATTGGTCTGGAGGATAGTGCCCTGCCTAAGGTTTATCTGGGTATGCCTATCTCTCTGTCTCTGTGTCTGTGTCTCTGTCTCTCTCTCTCCCCACCTATTACAATTCTTCTACTGTCCTACATAAAAAGTCAACCTGGCTGTATGTTCTTCTCTGCTATGTCATTTGCTGAGACTAAGCCACCAAAGGTAGAACATGCCTCATTAGAGTGTGTAAACAGGGAATTTCATTTTATTTTTTAAAGTAAACTTTTATTGAATATTCAATATTAAAGGCATTCTTTTTGTTCATCAAAAATAAACTAAAATTTAACTAAGCTTGTGTTTTTAATTAACATCTAAAATTATTTTAAAAATACAAAAAATGAGGCACGAAATGCCATTTTTGAGACACTGGGACATGTCCAGGCAGAGCTGGCACATCTTAGGCAAATGGCCATAGAAGAGACCAATAGTTAGGAGCCACTTATGAAATACCTGTGCATTTAATATTTTGAATTACAGAATCCTATAATTTTAGGGTTATAAGTGGCTTAAAATGATCATCACATACAAGCTATATTCATAAAAGAATCCCTGTTATAACATATTTGACAAATGGTCATTCTGTTTTTGCTAAAAAAAATCTCTTAGGAAAACCTGCCACCTACCAAGGTAGTCCACTTTCCTTTCGGACAGTGCTTTTAGTTTTTGTCAAATTTTGTAGGATACCTTGCCTAGTCCTCCTCAATGTACATACCTTCCCTCTGAGATTCTCTCCAACTTATCCTGTCTGTATCTTTCTGTTTTGTGCATGTAGACTCCTCCATTAGGCTGAAGACTCCTTGACAGAGGGATCATCTTTTGCCTTTCTTTGTATCCCTAGCAATTAGCAAGGTGGTGGATGCTTAGTTGGAGCTTAATAAATGTTGACAACCAAAAAAGAGCAGTTATTAAGCACTGATAAAACTGTAACATCCCTATCCTCAAGTAGATTCATGGTTTAAGTGACTTGCCTAGGGTCACAGAGGTGGTGCTTAAATCTGGATTTGAACTCGGGTCTTTCTGACTCCAGAGTGGCTGCTCTGTCCATTGTGCCCGCCGCCTCCCCCCCAGCTGCACCTATGGCTTCCATTCTAACAGAGGGGAATACCACAGACACTTTGAGTTTATATGGAGTATTTGTGTCCCGCCTCTGGTATTCCCAGCCCCTTTTGGTCTGATCAGCCACAGCTGGACACATTGTAACTCCACTCTAACATGCTGATGTCATTTTGGTCCTCTGAGAAACAAGGAGCAACCAATCAACCACTGGACAGTTTCATCTCTCTAATTCTCATTTTCCTCTTTGCTAAACGGCGATGACGTAGTCCCTACCTCCCAGAGCCGTGAGGCTCAGAGGAGATGAGGTCTGCAATGTAGTTATCAGCTTTTGTCAGTCACTTGCTCATTTTAGGGAGGAGAATGAACCCCAGGGAAGCGAACAGCCCCTTAGTGACACCCTACACACCTGCACCTGGCTGAGATCAGAAAGAAACTATGGACGCTGGACTTGGGGTTCTCTTTAGACCCCACACATGAGGAACATATTTGCACCAGGAGAAGGCACCCGCAAAGGCGCCATGCCTTCGGCACGACCCCTGCCACAAGTGTTGCCACCTGGGAAGGTGATCAGAACCCTTCTGTTCTCTTCCAGATTGCTTAGTCTTGTGCCCACCCAGGTCCTCCCCCTTCAGAACGGGAACCCTTGAGGTCAGGGGCTAGTTTTGCCTTTTTTTTGGTAAGTGGCAGGGTTTATGTAGTGCCTGGCGAGTGCTTACACAAACGCTTGTTGGTGCTGATGGAAAAGGCGGTGACCTGCAGGAGGGGGAGTCGAAGGGGACCTTTCTAAAGTGGGGGAGGGGAGAAAGGCGGGGAGCAGTCACGGGAGTGTGCGGACTCAGGGAAGTTAAACGAGAGGAAAGTGGGGAGAGCGGAGCCAGATGATGGGGAAGAGGAAGGATCCAAGGAAGTGCGCAAGCATTTGTCAGGCGCTTTTACACACTTTGCTAAACGAGGCAGCCGTGCCCTCCGAGGGCTCCCATGCTAAGGGTTTTAAAGTCCCGGAAGGAAGGGGGTCTGCTTTTGGAAGGAAAGGGGCGCGGATGGTCCAGACCAGGGAGGACCTGCGCCGAGGGAAGGGGAGAGCTCCGGAAAGGCCAGAAGGGGAAGGCTCGTAGCAACTCAGGGGCTCAAAGGGAATTAGGTTTTAAAAGGAGAGGAAGTGGAGAAGTATCATCCCAAAAAGTAGGACCATCCTACGAGTGGGTCCCTGAAAAGGGAGAGGGGCAGCCTTGGGAAAGGTCTGGTCTTGGGCGGGGCCGGCGGCGCACAAAATGGGGAGCACATTCGGAGAAGGAAGGGGGAGAAGGCGGGGGCGAGGGAAGGGGAGATAATGGGAAGGGCCAGGGGGTTGAGGAGAGAGGAGGCGTGGTTTGAAAGGTGGGGGCGGGAAGAAATGGGAGTGAGGCGGGGCGGTAGGTGCGAGGTTGAGGAGGTGGGGCTCGGAATACGTGAGGGAGGCGGGGAAGATGGGGTGGGTCAGAGGCGGAGCTTGGATGGAAGAGGACAGAGAGATAGGGCGAGCCGCAGAGGAGGCGGGACTAGAAGGGTGGGGGAGGGGAGAAATAGAACGAGACGGTGAGAGAAGGCGCGGCTTGGAAGGTGGGGGCTGGGCGGTAGGGTGAGACGGAGCTCGGAAGGTGGGGGCGGGGAGATGGAGTGAGACGAAGAGGAGGCGGGGACTAAGGAGCAGGGGTGGGGAGAGATAGGACGAGCCGGAGGGGAGGCGGGGCTTGGACGGAAGGGGGCAGCGAGATAGGGTGAGACAGAGAGGAGGCGGGGCTCGGAGTGTGGGGGGGGGGCCCGGCGAGGTGTCCGTGCGTGCCGCCCGCGCCGGGTGCGCGAGGAGCGGAGGGGGCGGGGCGGGGCGGGCTGAGGAGGGCAGGGCCGGTCGGTCCCGGGAGGGCAGGGCCGGGCTGGTCGTCGAGCTCGTCGGTCGTGCTCCGAGGCTCTCCCGGCGGCGGAGGCGGCGGCGGAGGGCGGCAGGGGCAGGCGAGGGCTCGCGCCGCGGGGTCTCTTACCTAGGCCGGCCGGTCTCGCCACCTGAGCGGCCGCCGTGGGCCGAGGCGCGGGCGCCCCCGCCATCTTCGAGGCGGCCGGGTAGGGCCGGAGGCCGGGGCGCGGGGCGGTCGCGGCGGCGGCGGTGGGCGGGACGGCGGGGCTCCCCCTGCCCATGCCCCGGAGATGAGGCGAAGATGTCGGTGTCAGGGCTCAAGGCCGAGTTGAAGTTCCTGGAGTCCATCTTCGACAAGAACCACGAGCGGTTCCGGATCGTCAGCTGGAAGCTGGACGAGCTGCACTGCCAGTTCCTGCTGCTGCCCCCGGGCAGCCCGCACCCTCCGCCGCTCACCATCCACTGCAACATCACGGTGAGCCGGGGAGGGGGGGGGGAAACCCGAGACCGGGGGGGGTGGGGCCGCGCGGACCCCCAACGGCCGCCGAGGCCTGGCTGGGGCTCTGCGGGGGGGAGGGGGGGGGGTGGGGCGGCGTTCCCCCCTCCCGCCTTACGGCTGTGACCGCGGGCTGACCCCGGGGGGTGGCGGGGGGCGCCCCGGGTCCCGTCGCCCCGCCTTCACCCTTTCTAGCCCTTTAAAACCCCGGAGGGAGCCTAGGGAGGGGGAACCGAGCCCCAGGTCTGCATTCCAGAGGGGCGGGGCCTGGGGCGGGGGCGCAGCCCCCTCCCCGAGGCCATCGTGGCCAAGAAATGCCCGAGGGACCGGCCTGGGGCTGAAACAAAAACTCGCTTGGCCTGTTGGCCCCGCGGAGGGCTCCTTTCTGATCCTTTTAAAATCGCTCCCTGTTTGTGATTTAACCGGAATCCATTTTTTCAGCACCCAACTTTTTTTTTTTTTTTTAAATAATCCCGACGAGACTTTGAGGTGAGGTGGTTGTGTGCAGACCCCAGCGGGAGTCCGGGCTGCAGTCCCCTCCGCCGCCGGAGGGGAAGGCATGACCTCTGACCTTAGAGGCTAGTTGCATTGTGTCTGTGTTCGAGTATACGTGTGTGCATGTGTGTGTGTGTACACACATGTGCACACCTGCATTTCAAGATAAACGGAGCCCGTGTTGTGTGAGAGAGGTTGTGCAGCGTGCACTCTCATAATTAAGATTTGCAAAAGTACTTGATATATTAACTCGGCTTAATCGCTACAAGCCTTTGAGTGGGTATAGCGATTTTATCCTCCGTTTATAGGTGAGAAAACCGAAGCTGAGGGCCGTCTCGGTTGGCCCGAGGCACAGTTTGGGTTTGGGTTCAGGTCTTCCTTACGCCCGAGTACAGCTCTCTGTCCCCTCGTACTAGGAGGTGAGATCTGGGTTACTAGATTTGCATTTAACAAACTTAGAAGTCACTCTGTCATCGTCATCCTATAATAAATACCCTCCAGGATATTTCTGATTCACTCAGCGACTTGACTGCCCTGCCAACATTCCACTCCACCCCCTGTCATCATCCTCATAGGGTAAGTAGCCTGGAGCTGTAGCCATCTGATCCAACTCTCATTTTACAGAGCAGGACGCTGGAGCAAGGAGGCTTTGAGCCCTGTGCAGAAGTAAGAAACAATAGGGGTCAAAGACTGAACGTAGGCAAACATATCTGCATGTAAACCTCATAAGTACTTTAAAAAGAGGATTGGGAGGCCAGAATAATTGGCAAAAAAAAGTAAATGACTTTCTGAGTCAGGAAGGGACTGGTTACATCAGTGTGAGAATCTTTTCTGAAACAGTTGTCGGTGGTCTTTTTTTTTGTCAGTTTGTTAGAGAAAATATTAGTAGCATTCCAGACATGGAAAAAAGAATAAAAATAAGACACAGAATGTAATTGAGGCAACTCCATTGAAGCAACCTGACCTATTTTATTTAACAAGCTCTTAAAGCTGGGAAATGGATTGGCACAGACTACCACCATTTCCTCAGGAAGTTTAGTCATTGTAAATCAGTTATCACAATGAGGAGACAAAATAATCATTGAAAATACTTCATCTGGCAAATGTTTTGAGTTTTGCCAAACAAACATGGCACCCAAGGGCAGTGGTGCTTTAGAATCCCTTGGAAAACTGAATAGTGATTGGGGAGGGTGATATATCACCTCTTATCACCTTAAGGTGGAGGAAGATAGAAGCTTCAGTAATGGATGGTGAGAGACCCAAGGAAGCCCACTCGTGATCCCATGAGAGTTTAAAAATGAAAATGAAGTGACAGTGACTAGAGAAAAAATGAAAATGGCATCGCTAGATTTTTTTTTAAGGCTCTTTTTTCTCTATTAGTGACAGCACAGTGATCAAATTTGGGTTCTAACATCATAATGATTGTGCTGGAAGAGAAAGCTGAAATGCACCAAGGAAAACAAAGATGGAAGGACTCAGGGGAGGGAACTAGATCAACTATGTAATGAGGAAGTCTGCCAGAGGAGACAGTTTTGAGAGCATTGAGGGATTGAAGAGAGGGACCAAAACCTTGCCAAAAAAAAAAAAAAGTCATGAATCTCCATTTAAAATAAGGGAGTGTGAAACTACCAATAGTTCTTTACCCATATTCTTGCTTAAGCATGGAGGCTATCCTTTTATGAAGGTATGAGACTGAAACAGGAAGACTCTCAGGAACTGTGACTTAAGTTCCACTTTTCTTCACACACCTCCCCTCCTCATCCTCCCCTCTTCACACATTGGAGTTCATCATCATTCTTTAGCTGTCTCACTTCTAAGAAATTGATCCCTGACTACAGACTCCTACCTTCAACTTCTCTTCATCCCTCTGTTATCATAAATTTGTTCTTTTTCCTAATTGTGACCTTGTGTCTCTTGACTCATCCCTTTCCTCAAGTCTCTTACCCCTATTTTGGCTTTGCTTTTTGTTTCTATCCATTCTTGACCTAATCATCAACCAATTTTTATTGTTTAAGAAAAATTCATTCTTCTATTCTTGAATCTCTTATTCTAGCAAGGGTTCTACCTTTTTAATACTTAACATCTATGGACTCTGTACCTGAATTGCTCAGCTGTCAGTCACAGACTTTGCTAACTACATCCATTCAACATTTGTACTATCCTCATCTTTACCCAAAAGGCTGCTTCTACTATAACTATTCCAGGCCTTTACTTAAATCCATAATTCTACTCCAACTCTTCCCCTAAATCTTTAGAAGAGGACCTCTTACTTTTTTGAAAAATTAAAGGTCATCAGATTGTGACCCTTCCCTCACCTCCCCCCACTGCTTGCTTTCTGCTATCATCCCAGATGATGAAATAGGTCATCTTCCTTGCTGAGGTTAACTTCTAAACCCATATCCTTGATTTCATCCTATCCTTCAACCATACTCTTTGTATTCATACTTTTATTCTCTTTCATCTTAGATTTGTAGATTATTAGAACTGAAAGAAGGACTATAGCAGTTTTCTTGAGACCACAGCTTAATTTTACAGATGATGAAATTGAGATCTAACAGGGTTAAATGACATGAGTAATAACATGCAATATTACTACCACCATCACCACCAGAGATTATTTGGTGCTTTAAAGTTTGAAAAACTTTATTTACATTATCTCATTTGTAGTGGGACTGGAACACAAATCTCCTGCTTCATCCAACCTTTTTTAATTGTTCCATTTTCAGTCTCTCCCCTTCTATTCAGTCATTTTCTTCTGCCTACATTTATACTTAATAGTTCACATTTGGGTATTGCTTTGAGATTACAGAGCTCTTGGTTTAATTATCTCATTTGATCCTCACAGCAATCCTGTGAAGTAGTTGCTGTTTTCTCAGTTTTACAGTTAAATAATGGATGGATGGATGGATGGATGAATGAATGAAAAAGCACTTGTTAAGTGCTTACTGCGTGCAGAGTCTTGGAGATATAAATAGAAAGGTAAGTCCCTGCCTCCAAGAAGCATACATTCTAATGGGAGAGACAACACATAGGAGCTTTTACCTGGGGGGCAGTGGGAAATGTATCATATTTACTGTAATTTCCACTGATAAAATCATATCCAAATCTAGTGTTGAATCATTCAATAGGCCAGAGACTTTGATGAGAAGTTCCTTTTCTGGGCCTTCAGTAGTTACAGCTTAGAACCCCAGAAGTTGTCAGGTTGTATCTTCACAGGACTTGTGAACAGGCTGGCTTTGAGAGCTGCTGGAAGCAGGACAATAATGTAGGGGTGCTACCATTCCCAGGGTTCTTGGGCTTCGCTGCCATCACCAATAGTTGGTCAAAGGTTGGTGTTGGCGGCAAGAACAATGGTCCCCTTTCCTACAGTTATTTCTCCTCTCAGTGATTGTTGTGGGGTCTGGATTGGAAGCAGAATTGGTCTGGAGGATAGTGCCCTGCCTAAGGTTTATCTGGGTATGAGGATGCATGATTTGCCTAGCATGTGCCATCCTCTGGATGAGGCTCAATAATGGGAGGTCACATGGCTGGTGATGAGTTGAGGCAGAAGTGGCACTTGCCCATTACCAAGCTTCTATCCTGGAAAAACAAGAGGCGAATACCCCTTCCCTGCTGTCATCTCAAGTGATTTTATTATGTTTTTCTTCTCAGACACATAGAAAAATTCCATATGTGCTGGTTGCTTTCGATTATCCGCTTTTATATCTCCCTCAGTAGATGCATAATAAATATTGAGTGTTGAGTGTTCCCAATTCCCCTTATTAGGTTGTGCTTTTTCACACCTCAAATTATCTTGTATTAACTTATTTATGTGCCTATGCAAGCTTCTTTTGGACAGTCTGTCTTGTTTTTGTTTTATTTTGGATTTTGCCTTGCATGTAGTAAGTACTTAATAACTATTTATAGAATTGAATTCTCCTTCTGTGGTTACTTTTCTGCCTTCTAGGGTCTTGCTCTAAGTTAGGTCCCTGCTTCCACTTTCCCTTCCTCCCCCCATCTGATTCCTTGCATCATCATCTCTTTTCAAATCATCTCACTTCATTCTGTCAGTTTTAGTTGATGGTTCCCAATCCTCCCAATTACCTAGGTTGTAAAATGGCCATCACCTTTGACTGTCATTTCCTAGATCTCCCTACCAGCACTGCCAAGACCTGTGAATCTGCTTTTTTTCGTCTTCCTAGTGCATTCCCCCCAACTCACTCTTGTTCAGGTTTTACTACCTGAAGCCTGCCCTTCGAATGGGCCTTACTAGGTTCTCTGCTTTCATTCTTCAGACCACTTGATTGCATGTCCTCACCTTTTGCACCTCCGTGTGCAGAATGGTTTCCTCTACTTGACAGTATTTTTCTTCCTTTAAAGCTCAGCACAGAGCTAACTGTTCCCATATAGTCTTCCTTGCTTCCTCCCTTCCTTTCTTCCCCAATAAATGAGCTTTACTGTAATGAATCCCATATCACTTATCTTAGTATTGTCATTATTAGCTTTTATGTTATAAACACCATCAAGACCGAGATTTATTTTTGTCAGTTAGGACCTTCCATTAATGTTGCTTTGAATGAATTTTTTTAAGTTTTGAGTCTCGTTTCTTTATCTGTAAAATAAGAGGATGGGAATTCCATTCCATCTAGTTAAAGTTATCTCCTAGGCAGTAACTCTCATAACAGTTGAGAAATTAAAGTAAAAATAATGTTGTGTTAGGGCAGGGGTTGTTAAATTCTATCCTACAGGTTAACTTGCTACCTATTTGTTCTTAGGCAGACTGGATTTGGATCTCAGGTTGTAGTTTGCAGTCCCTTGTCTTCACCAAAAGAGGTGAGGCAGGAGCTGGATTTAGGAAAAAATAGAGGATTTATAATGATAAATAGGAAGGGGGGGGGGGGGAGGGCCAGGAATGAGAAAAGGATGAAAATAAGGAAGATATGTTTGGTGACATGAAGGATATGGATCTAAGTTTGATATTAAATAATCATGAAAGTAGGGGGTGAGTGAATCACATCAAATAACAGGCAAAGCAGTTAGAGAATTATAGATTGTTATCGGAAGGGTGATAAATGGTATTTTAGATTGGTGCATTTGATGTAGGACCTTTCTATCAAAGATTGGCTTTATAGTAGTGAAATTGTTGGATCAAAGGGCAGAAATAGATCTTTATTTCATTTACAAGTTTATTTTTCAAAATAATTGAAACACTGAATAATTCCACCAAGAATATATTATTAGTATATCTATCTTCCCACATCCCCCTTCATCATCGACTATTTTCCCTCTTTGCCGTTTTGGTGGTTATGAAGTGAAACCTCAAAGTTTTAACATTTTCCTTATTAATTATTTGAAGGGGGGTTTTATACACTCAGTAATAGTTTTCATTTCTCTTGAAAAAAAAGTTTGTTCCTCTCTATTGACCACTTTTCTATTAGAGATTTGCTCTTAATTTATGTTGATTGACAATATATCTTGACCATCAAACTTTTAGATATTGTGAAATTTTTTTCTCTCTCCAACTACCAGTTCTTCTTTATATTATAGTTACATTGGTTTTGTTTATGTAAAAGCTTTTTATTTCAAAATGGCCTCTTTTATTTTGTCTTTTGTGATCATAACTAAACATTTCTTGTTTGATTGTGAATTTTATTGCTAAAACCATAAATATGAAAGGAATCCCCTTCTGTCTTATTTTATTTTTTATTGATGTGTTCTTTTCTGTTAAGGTTGTCTACATATCTGAAGCTTTTTGCCATGAATAGTGTGAAGTTTTGCACTAACCCTTAAGAGGCTATCTTGCTCCAGGAAGTTGGTTTGTATAGGGAACATTTGGCTATACTATGTTTGATTGTTTCTTGGTCTAAACCTTGTTTATTCCTAAACCCTTAATCTGTACACAAGGAAATTGAGGTCCAGAGAGATGAAATGTTATGCTAAATGCTACAGACCCCTGACTGCAGAGGCAGGGTTCTTTCCACTGCCCCACATTGTATCTTGTCCTTCATAGTGTTTTCCCTGTGCAAGCCATCCTTGGCAATATACTGCATCCTATTTAGTCACTGTCATATTACCTGCCATGGGAATTATTCTGAAATCGGGGTGTGCTATGATCCTCAGCCCTAGAGCATCATGGAGAGATAATTGTGCTTCAAAAGATGGGCTTTTGTGATAGGGAACAGCTTGGGATCATTGAAAGAACAGTCCAGTTCCTCACATGTGCCTTAGGCTTGTCTCATTTTAGTTCTGGGCCCTGCTGTCCATTTAGAGTGCCAATCCAAGGTAAATGTACCATGGGAGTAATCATTCTCTGTGGAATCTTAACTATTTTAAAGAAATCACCCAAACCAGGAGACGAAAATAGCTCAGAAACAGCAAAGGTGTTTTTTTTGGAAATGTGGGGAAGGAGCATTTTCATTTGATTTTCACAGCCACCTGTGAAGTACGTGTTATTATTATTCCAGTTTTACAGATGAGGAAACTAAGGGTTGAAGAAGGTAAGTGACTTATCTGAAAGGCTATAAAATTTTCAAGAGAAGGGAGGAGGTAAACAAAAGTGTGGAGCATGGGAAATCACAGACCATAGTCATAATGTCCAGGAGAAGGGAGGTGACAGTTTGGGCATGTCCCATAATGCTACTAATTTTAATTAATACAAACCTTAAATTTGTGTAACACTTTAAAAGTTTTCAAAAGAATTATCCTCAGGTATTATCTTATTTGATCTTCAACTTCGGGAGTTATACAGTATAGGTAATAAAGGAAGGACATTAAGCTGGAGTGTGTCAAGAGACTTGAAATCAAAATGGAAGGTTAGATGTAAAACTAGGGCAGGTGAGTAACAGTTAAAGTAACAGTAGAAATTTATCTTAGGAGGAATGATGGCAATCTTTAAATATGGGAAGGACAGCCATGTGGAAGAAAGATTGTTTGTTCTGCTTGGCTCCAAAGGGCAGAGATTATGAGAGACTTATTTTGGCCAAATACAAGGAATTTTCAAAAAGTAGAAAGGGCTTAAAGACCTGATGACCTAGATGAATGAATATTAGTTGGGGATGGTAGAGAAGACAGTTCTTGATTAGACTTGGTGATCTCTGATATCATGTGATCAGAAATCTATTACTTATGTCAATAAATTGCTGTACTTTGGAAAATCTAGAGATGATTATCGAAAAAGGGTATATATGAATAAATTTGGTCATCAGACCTGATAACCAAGATGACAATTCAGTTTTCATTTTTTTATTATTTGCCTAGCATAAATCCTCTTCTAAGTAAAAGATTTTACTGCCATTAGAGGAATTTTAAAAAAGTTGTTAATCAGTTTTTGTATTCTTCTGTTTTCTTTTATTTCAAGATTATGTTTTATGGAAATGTTAGCTCATTGGGTTGGTTAAGTTAGTTATCTGGGTCTCAAACCTCAGGCCAAATTTTCTTATCTCTTCTTTCATAGACTCCATTAGCAGTCTGGTAAAGCCTATGGATTCTGTATTAGAATAAATTTCAGATGTGTGGAATACATAAAGTTGAAAAGGAAAATCATCGTGTTGAAATAGAATCATTAAAATATTTTTGAAAACCAAGTTCACTGCCACCAGGTTAACAACTCTGCCTTAGGCAAAATTGTTAATGCTTGTGAGCCTTAGTTTTCTCTGTGAAATGGGAATGATGATACCTTGCCTGGTGTACCTGGTAAGATTATTTGGAGAACAGAATGAGATAATTTACATGAAAAGGCCTTTAAGAATTCAGAGAAAGTATTTATCTATTATCATGATCATTTCTAGGCATTGCCGGAGGCAGTGGAGAGTTCTCATAAGTTGTTCTAAGTGGTCAAGGAGGGATCCTCACTGAGGAATTCCTCTGTATCCTAGCTATTTGTCATTTTCCTTTTACTGCACTGTCTTCATTCTTCAGTTTTCTTGTAAACCCAAGATAAGTAGTTTCATTAGAGCCATAAAAAGGAACTAAGAGTTTGGACTCAGGAGCTCAGCTCTATAGATGGCCATGGTTTAGTCCAGAATAAATGTTTATTATGAATAGTCTAAGCAATTTAAAGGTTATACTGTATAGACATAATCCTTAGTAACTCTCCTTGGCTCTGGGGGGAGGAGATTTCTCTGAAAAGAACAGATGGCTAATACCTTTTGCTCTTTCTTATGAAAAGTGTAATTATTGGTCCATTGTGAGGTTGTCCTGATACACTGAAAAATCTAAAAAAAAAAAGAAGTGCCCCTAATAGCTTTCATTTTAGTGATTAAAAAAGAGTTCACTTCGAAATAAGACCTGCCAGTCAGTGCAGAGCTGCCTGTGCAATGGGTGGAGTAACAGGATAGACAGAGGCTGGGTCTTTTGGTTTCTAAAATAATGCATCTGATCCCTCTGGGCTTGTCTCCCAAGGTAACAGAAGGCCTAATGTTGATCATTCTTTTTTCTGTGTCCTTATTGCTTTTTCCTTGCTGCTGCTTTGGGTACCTTTCAGTTCCCATCAATGAGATTAAATTGACCCTTATTCTCTAATACTGAATATTGAAAAGTGATTTTCTTATCTTAGGCTTTGCCTAGGAAATTACAGACACATATTTTCCAAACACTTTTTATCATCTATGCTTTTGTGGTCTTTACTCATAACAGACGCTGAGTTTTTTGCCCATGTAGAATAAAATATCAGGTTTCCTAGTCCCTGGATACATCCTTTACAAATGGTTTTTTATCTGTTAAGGATCTCCTGTTAATGAGGAAGGTTTCCACTTATATACCCCACATTTGTTAGGCAGTTTGTTCTTAAATTGCCTTGCTGCAACACCTCTCTGAGCCTCATATGGCTCTGAGAGCCAAATAGAAATAGGGCTAATTCCTTTTCTACATGAAAACTCTTAAGATTTCCCCAAAACACTAGCTCTATCAAATACCAATTGGTATATCTTAATCATTATTTATTGTAGTTGAGTTGTGTACTTGACTAGACTGAGAAATAACCTGTAGACAGCACAAGTTCCACTGTTAGTCTTCTGATATCAAGAGAAAGAGAAGAACACTATTGGATGAACGTGGTAGGAGCTGGACATGGAGGAGTATGATCTGGATTCTGGAGAGAATTGTCCCACACTGAAGATGAGATATGTCCACCTATTATTTTCTTGAGCATATAATTTTAAAAGTTGTCTTTATTGCCAATAGTTTGTGAACTGATTTTTGGCTTTTTTTTTTTTTTTTTTTTTTAATTACTGAAGGGCTAATAAAAGTATCAACTGGAGTCATCACAACCCCTTTGGAAAGGTGCCAGAAATTGAGCTTTGTGCCTGGCAGTTGTGCTGATTTTTGCCGTGAGAGCAATGCATTCTTTGTTCTGAATTATTGTGCTTGGTATGTGGAAGTCTAGAGATGCTGAAATCTAGTTACTGATGTTTCCAAACCAGGTAAATCCTGCTCTCCTTAAGCTTAGAGCAGTCTGTGACCTTTCAGACATCCTGGTATTTACTCAAGTAGCCTTGAGCAATGCTTCCTCTTACTTAGGGATTCTGTATGGGTAACCTGTCAGTTCTTTAACATATAGCAGTCCTAGGCAAGAAAGGTTCTTGGACCTAAGCCCATTGACCACTTGGTCTGTCTGTGAAGGAGCCATCTGAGTTTGTTTTGGTATTTTATTATTTCATTTTTAAATTTTGTTATTATTTTAGAAATCTGCCAAGAATTTTGTCCTTTTTTTTTTTTTTTAAGGTTTTACTAGGAATTTTATAAACAACCTCAGACACATTCTTTCTCTTTTTTAAAAATTTATTTATTAAAAGCTTTTTATTTTCAAAACATATGCATGGATAATTTTTCAACATTGACCCTTGCAAAACCTTGTGTTCTAAATTTTCCCCTCCTTCCCCCCACCTCCTCTCTTAGATGGCAAGTAATCCATCCAAAATATGTTAAACATGTTAAAAATGTGTGGTAAATCCCATATATGTGTATAAATTTATATAATTATCTTGTACAAGAAAAATCAGGTCAAAAAGAAAAAAAAATGATAAAGAAAACAAAATGCAAGCAAACAACAAAAAGAGTGAAAATACTATGTAGTGGTCCACACTCAGTTCCCACAGTCCTCTTGGTTCTCTTCATCACAAAATCATTGGAACTGTCCTCAATCATCTCATTATTGAAAAGAACCATGAACATCAGATCTTGTTATTGCCATGTATAATGATCTCCTGGTTCTTCTCATTTCACTCAGCATCAGTTCATATAAATCTCTTCAAGCCTCTCTGAAATCATCTTGCTCATCATTTCTTATAGAATAATATTTCTTTTTTTTATTATAGCTTTTTATTTACAAGATATATCCATGGGTAATTTTTCAGCATTGACAATTCCAAAATCTTTTGTTCCAACTTTTCCCTTCCTTCCCCCCACCCCCTCCCCTAGATGGCAGGTTGACTAATACATGTTAAATATATTAAAGTATAAATTAAATACAAAGTAAGTATACATAACCAAACCGTTATTTTGCTATACAAAACGAATCGGACTCTGAAATAGTGTACAATTAGCCTGTGAAGGAAATCAAAAATGCAGGCAGGCAAAAATAGAGAGATTGGGAATTCAATGTAATGGTTCTTAGTCATCTCCCAGAGTTCTTTTTCTGGGCATAGCTAGTTCAGTTCATTACTGCTCCATTAGAAATGATTTGGTTGATCTCGTTGCTGAGGATGGCCTGGTCCATCAGAACTGGTCATCATATAGTATTGTTGTTGAAGTATATAATGATCTTCTGGTCCTGCTCATTTCACTCAGCATCAGTTCATGTAAGTCTCTCCAGGCCTTTCTGAAATATTCCTGTTGGTCATTTCTTACAGAACAATAATATTCCATAATATTCATATACCACAATTCTGCCATTCTCCAAATGATAAGCATCTACTCAGTTTCCAGTTTCTGGCCACTACAAAGAGGACTGCCACAAACATTCTTGCACATACAGGTCCCTTTCCCTTCTTTAAGATCTCTTTGGGATATAAGCCCATAGTAACACTGCTGGATCAAAGACTGCTGGTTATTTCTTACAGAACAATAATATTCCATAATATTCATATACCACAATTTATTCAGCCATTCTCCAATTGATGGGCATCTACTTACTCAGTTTCCAGTTTCTGGCCACTACAAAGAGGGCTGCCACAAACATTCTTGCACGTAAGGGTCCCTTTCCCTTCTTTAAAATCTCTTTGGGATATAAACCCAGTAGTAACATTGATGGGTTTCAAAGGGTAGGCACAGTGTTGATAGCTTTTTTGAGCATAGTTCCAAATTGCCCTCCAGAATGGCTGGATGTTAGAATAATATTTCTTAACATTCATAAACCATAATAATTTATTCAGCCATTCTCCAACTGGGCTCCCAAAATCTCAAAAAGAGATCTCAAAATCTCTTTGGGATATAAGTCTAATAGAAATACTGCTGAATCAAAGACTATGCAGTGTGATAATCCTTTGGGCATAATTCCAAATTGTTCTCCAGAATGATTGGATCAGTTCACAACTCTACCAACAATGTATTATTGTGTCCCAGTTTTCCCACATCCCCTCCAACATTTGTCATTATCTTTTCCTGTCATCTTAGCCAATCTGAGAGGTGTATGGTGGTATCTCAGAGTTTTGTATTTGCATTTCTCTGATTAGTAGTGATTTAGAACACCTTTTCATATGGTTAGAAATGGTTTCAGTTTGTTCATCTGAAAATTGTCTGTTCAGATCCTTTGGCCATTTGTCAGTTATGGTTTGAATTATATTTATTTGGTATATGATTTGGAATTATAAATTTGAGTCAATTCTCAATTATATTTTAGGAATGAGGCCTTTATCAGAACCCTTGAATGTAAAAATTTTTTCTCAGTTTATTGCTTCCCTTCTAATCTTGTCTGCATTGCAAATGCAAACCAGCAGCAGCTGAACTTTGTTGGTAATATATAAAAATGCTGATGATTTCTGTGAATTTATTTTGTATCCTGCAACTTTGCTAAAGTTGTGAATTGTTTCTAGTAGTTTTTTAGTTGATTCTCTAGCACAGATAATTTTCAGCATTCACCCTTGCAAAACCTTGTGTTCCACATTTTTTTCTCCCTCTCTTCCCAACCCACCCCTTCTCCTAGATTGCAATCCAATATATATTAAATATGTGTAATTCTTATACACTTTCTACAATTTCTACAATTATCATGCTGCACAAGAAAAATCAGATCAAAAGGAAAAAATAAGAAAGAAAACAAAATGCAAGCAAATTAATTTTATTATTATTATTATTATTATTATTATAGTAACTTTTTATTGACAGAATCCATGCCAGGGTAATTTTTTTACAACATTATCCCTTGCACTCACTTCTGTTCCAATTTTTCCCTCCCACCCTCCACCCCCTCCCTTAGATGGCAAGCAGTCCTATATATGTTGAATATGTCCTAGTATATCCTAGATACAATGTATGTGTGCAGATCCAAACAGTTTTCTTGTTGCATAGGGAGAATTGGATTCAGAAGGTAGAAATAACCCGGGAAGAAAAACAAAAATGCAAACAGTTATGCAAGCAAATTAAAACAAAAAAAAGTGAAAATATTATGTTGTGATCCACACTCAGTCCCCACTGCCCTCTCTTTAGATGTAGATGACTTTCTTCATCACAGGATCATTGGGACTGGCCTGAATAACCTTGTTATTGAAAAGGACCATGACCTCAAAATAGATCATCGTATAATCTTGTTGCTGTGTACAATATTCTCCTGGTTTTGCTAGCGTCAGTTCATGTAATTCTCAAAGACATTCTTGGGCTACAGACTGGGCTGCCTACCAGGAGAGACTGGAATTCAGGAGGCCTAAATTAGAGGTTCCTAAGGTTCTGACTTTTGACTCTTTTTTTCCTTCTCTCATCTATTTGCAGTTTTATTTATTTCTGTCACTTTTGTTCAAATGACTCTTAACATTTATATCTCAGGGCTCTGAGGAAATAGGCATTGTAAACATATTGTGGGTAGAGTGACAGACTGTGTTAAAAACATTTTGGACAATATTATACAGGAAGAGACAACACTGTTAATATCATTTTAACCCAGCAATTCTAATGCTGGGATTCTATCTTAAAAACTTCTTTTAAAAAAAAACACATATGCAGAAACACTCATAACTGCTGTATTTGTAGTAGCACAAAATTGGAAACAACACATATGTCCAACAATTGGAGAATAGTTGAATAATTGTGGCAAATTAACATAATGAATTATGGAATTTTAAGAATTTATTAAAATGAAACATGAGGAAATAAAGGAAAAACCTATACAAGATGATAAAAATTGAAGTCACTGGAATTATAAATGCAGTGACTACAAGTATAACTTTTAAGTAAGGGAAATGACAGGTGGCAGGGAACATTGTTGCACATAACAAAAGCATTTTATTTTTTTGCACTCTATTCACTTAATAAAGTTTTCAAGTATGGCTCAGTAGAAAGGCCACTTTGGTGGCCAAGGATTTGACTTCATATCCTGCCTTTGAGGTTTACTATTTCTCAGACCTTGAGCAAATATCTTAATTTCCCTGGGCCCCGGACTTATTCATCTGTAAAATTAGGGGATTAGTTGTCTCCAAGGTCCTTTCCAGCCATGATCATAAGGTTATTTTTTGTATGTTCATTTGATTTTTTTTTTTTTGACTGATAGAGTTCATCTCATCTGATCTATAGACCCATAGTAATTGCCTTGAGACCAAGTTCATTTAGATATTCCACCAACACAAAACCATATACACACAACTTTCTTCTTACTCTATTCAGCAATAACCAGTTGTGTCTGACTCTTCCTTCTCTCAACCCAGTTAAGGGGACAGACAGCTCATCAATTCCACCACTGAAATTCCCTCCGGGTTTTCACTCCTGTGTACTGCACATCTACTCCAGGCTTTCATTGCCATCATTCTAGATTATTGTCCTTGCAGTAATCACCTCATGGCTTTTTGTGTTAACGCTGCTCTCCCCTTGCTCAGATCCATCTTTTAGTGTTTTTTTTTTTAAACTGTTATCATAATAAACATTCTTATACATGAATTGGTTATGTTATGCTGCTAAAAAAAAAATTTGGGTTCCTTATTATTTATCAAGTAAAATTCATGATCCTTAGCATTCAAGTCCTTCCATAATCTTACTTCCTTTTTTCCTTGTCTATTCTGCCTCCCTCACATTATACCCTGTAGCAATATTGGATTCCTCTCCTGGACAGAGTTTGTACCCTCTATTCTGTAGTGCCTCTGCTCTTCTGTACTTAAGTGGACCTTCCTTTCCTGTTTATCCTTCTACAGAATGGTATTTTTAGGCATCAGCTTTCCCACCATGAGAATAAAGTATATAATATAAATGATTTCTGCCTCTAGGGTGACCCTGCTTCACATAGCTAATTTGATATAAGAAAACCTGACTAGGCAAACTAATGTTACAGAGTGCACTTATCTCTGTAAAACAGTATTGCCAGGTTTTGTGAGGTTAGAGAAGATTGTAGTGCATTAATTATTGCCAAGCTCTTAAACAGGGTAAGGGTCTCTGTCCAGAGTTTCAGATGAGTCAAAGGAACTGTGATTTTATAGCTAAAATCTGGGCTGTTGCTGAATTTCTGTCTGCCTGTTCTTTCATTCAGTTGACCAGAACCTGTTAGTCACCTCCATGAAGCTTTCCCAGAATCTTTCCCCCACCCATAAATTATCTCCCTCTTAAAGTTTCACGTTACTCATAGCAGTTTGCCTCAACTCTGGCTTTGCTACTTACTTTGGTTTGTCTTGTACCTCTCTTACATCACAAGATCATTGTTATTTGTGCAATCCTCTACCTGTCTTTCTCTTCTTTCCCCATTAGATTATGAAACTTTTGAGTCAGGTCTGTGCCTTATGTGACTTTGCATCTTCAGTACCTTGGAATAGCCCCATGTAGGTAGGTGCTGGATCCCATACATCTGGGGCTTTTAGTGAACTGCAAGCTGCAGCATGAGTCACCACTGTGATGTGGACGAGACACAAGGTGGTGTCAGCTTGGACTGTGTTAAGAGGAGCATTGCTTCGAGGGAAAAAGATGAGCCGCACTCTGCAATCTGTCTTGAGCCAGACCCAGTCTCAGTGTCCCACAGATTAGAGGGCAGGAAGGTCTTAAATACTTGTCATTGAAGCTTGAGTGAAAGAACAGGGGGTGTTGAGGAAGGAGAAGAGATGGCTGGGAGATGAAAGGGGTAGCAGCAAAGGAGGTCTGAATTCAAGTTCAAGGGGCTTTCATGTGAAGGAGAGCTTAGATTTCTTCACTCTGGCTTTAAGAGTGAGGGATGGGGGGAGAGACAAATTTGTCTTGAAGTAACTTTCTAAAAATAGCTTAGGAGGTTTGGATGATCTGCCACTTGTTAAGAATTTTATAGTGAAGATTCCGTTCAGGTGTGTTTTGGACTAGAGAATTCCTTCCTAGGATTTGAATTGTTGAATTTAACTATTTGGAACCTTACTTCCTTTCCTGGTACTTTTAAAATTTTGATTTTAATGTTATCTTACATTTACTTTAAATTATTTTCTTTGATAAATTGAGGGAAGAAATAGTCTAGTATAAAGAATGCTAGATTGAGACTAAAGAGAACGGGGGTCTAGTTATTTCTCAGTCAGTATCTAGCTGTGTGAATCCATGCAAATCCTTTGACACTTCCTCATCTGCAACATGAGGGGATTGAGGTAGATAATCTCTACAAACTGTCTCTAAAATCCCATGGATTGAGAAACTATTAATTAAGATTTGGAAGGAATCGTGAAGTTTTTCAAATCCTACCCTCTTAATTTTATAGAGTAGGAACTAGAGAGATTAAATGATACCTAAAGTCAGAGAGACAGTCCATGTGTGTCCATTGTGGTATTGTGCCTCTGATGCTCTCCATATTTCTATCTTAATCTCAGCGTCTGCATTTAACTAGAGCTAGAAGAAAAGAAGGAAACTACCATTCTTTTCCTTGATAACTCTCATTCCGGTGTCTGGGTGTTGACTGCAGCAGTAGCTCCTCTCCTGGCTTTTCTCTGTGCTCTAATTTTCAGCATCTCCTGGCTTGTGCTGCCCACAATGCTGTGGCTCTGGTACCCAGGCCAAAGAATTTGATTTTCATGGTATTTCATAGCTGTTTTCAAAGGACTTTGGATATTAAAAGATTGCAGCAGGGAAGAAGACTCAATGAAGGCTCTATAGGCCTTATTTTATTTCTTCATTCCAAAAAAACATGTGGCTAGTGAAGGTTAGCGTCACTAATAAAGAATAGTTAGCTACTTATTTGGTATGGATTTGTTAATGGTTAAGCTAATGCTTTTAGAAAGCTGAACTTGTTCATTTTTGAAGGAAAAAACCCACTAATATAAAAGAAAATCAGTTCTAATTAATGTAAGCAGTTACTTTATTGTTATTTAATTGATTATGATCCATTTTGATTGATTGGCTTTCTATGGTTAAGGGGAACAATTTTCATTCCTTTTCCACTTCAGTTGGTCTTTTGAGAAGATGGGACTCAGCCTATGTAAATTGATTCCAAAGTAAGAGACCTACAGATGGACTTTTACAAAAAGTTTTTTTTGATTATTCAGATTCTACCATAACTACCTTTGAGTCAAGTCCCATTGGATTTGGGGAGCAGTATCCTAAGTCTCCTCTTCCCATGTAGTTTGGGCTAGTTTTTTCTTAGAAGGAATTGAGACCATCCTTGGGATTTGATTGACTTAGGGGAACTAAGAATTCTGATGGTTTACATCACTTCTTTAAAATATCCATGTGGGCTTCAGCTCTTTTTGAAGTTTGACTGGCAAACCTTGAGGGGAGTTTTACTCTGCTTAATCAACTTGCAATGTCCTTGACAGGCATCCTTATGGAATATCCTCCCCTGCTATGACCAAGTAAGTCTCCTTTTGTTAATTGTTGAATGACTTATTAGTGTCTCATTTTGTCTTACTATTTTGTACCTTAACCCCTACCAGCGCATTGACCCGAGCAAACTTAGACTAGAAGACCTTGGAAAGAAGCCACATTCTCTTGCATTGACTTTTGATACCTATGTGTTCTTTAGGATCCTGGGCCTCCAAGTTTTGAAGCATTTATACCATATATGTAAATGCACTTAAATTCACCTCTTAAGGGCATCTGAAATAGATTAAAATGTAGTTTGCTTTGGGCATAATTTCTTTTTTAAGAAATAGATTTTCACTGATATTTGCAGTTTTTATGACACCTACATTTCCTTCTCTGCTCCTTCCTTTTCTTCCCAAAGTGCCATTCCTTAAATAAAAGAAGTTGTAAGAGTAAGAAAAATTTAGCAAAAACAATCAATTCTTTGAAAAGAATGTAGCATCATATGTATTGTTATAATCTATAGGCTATTCCTTCTGCTGAGGGTTTAAGGAGAGGTGTCTCTTATATCTCTCCCTGGAGACCTATTTCTTAGATGTAATAATTTTGCAGTATTTAGTTTTAATTGTTTTGTGGTTCTGTATATATCATTGTAGTCATTGTATATATTGTTTTCTGCTTATTTCACTTTGCATGAGCTCATGTATTTCTGTGCATCTTTGGTATTCATCATGTTTGTTGTTCTTATTTGATAATATTCCATATTCATGTACCAGAAAATGTTTAACCATTCTCAAATTAGTGGGTATCTACTTTGTTTTCAATTTTTTTGCTACCACAAAAAAGTAAAGTTATAAATATTTTGTTGTATACAAAGCCTTTGTTTTTTGTCATTGGGATCTTTCTTAATGATATATGCCTAATAACAGAATCTTTAGGTGAAAGGGTATGGATATTGTGGTGACTTTTCTTACATAATTCCAAATTGCTTTCCTGACTGGGTTGGATTAATAGCACCACAACCAATGTAACAACAGTATGCTTGCTTTTCTTCAGCCCTTCTAGCATTGACTAAATTTCCATCTTTTTTCATTATTGCCAATTTGCTAGATATGAAGTAAAAACCTCAGGGTTTTGATTTGCAATTCTAGAATTAGTGATGGGACATTTCTTTCATATGGTTAACAGTGTGCAGGGTCCCAGAGCTAGTAAGTAAGTGTCTGAGGCTTATAGTTGAAGTTAGGTCCTCCTGACTCCAGTGCTGGTACTCTATCTACTGCACCACCCATAGAATATGAAGAATAGAATATGAAAAGAGCTCTACTGCAGTTCCAGGTGATTATGATGAAATTTTTAAAATTCTACATGGATTCACAAATAACTTGAGGGGAAAACATCAAGATCCTTGACTAAGCTAATGTGAAAGTTATCAGAGGAAGAAAACTTTTGTGGCTGTGGTTTACTTTAAATTAAAAAAAGACATTTTCCTCTCTTGCTAGCTTGCTCTTGCCCTCCTAGTTTTGCTTTTCTCTATGGCTTGGAAGCTGAAAGGACTTGAATATGTGGCATGTAGCTCCCAAAACAGTTTTACTGAAAGAGGCATGAAGTAGCTGGAGTGCTCAGCAGAAGGAGAAACAACAGCAGCAGCCATGGTTCGAGCAGGAGCCACAGGAGCCCAAGTGGAGGTGGAAGTGTGTGGTGCTGGTGCTGGTGGTGGTGGCCCCAGGAATAATGGCAGCTCCAAGCCCCTGGCTCTGTCCAGAACAAGGGTGGTAAAGGGCATGGGATCATAGCTTCTGCCTTTATATCTAAGCCCTTTCCTTTTCTCAACCCTTTTTTTCCCTCCCACCCCTGAAGGAAAAATGGATATTGTAAGTTAGGAAGAAGAGAGTAGGTTGAGGTTCCTCTCAGAAAGTGAGTTGGGTGAAGAAGGAAAAGAACTGAACTGGTCTAGGCTGGCTTGTTTCTCTGCATTTGGAAGCCCTACTTGACCCTTTGTGGGGATTGATTAGGGAGGGATATTTGGGCTAGACACTAGAGAAATACTCCTGATGGGAAAAATTTATTTGGTACTCACTGTTTTTGCTACTTTTGAGTCTCTGGCCTCAATTAACAAGTATTAAGGTATCACTGTATTTGTACTTATTTCTAGTTCTGAGTTTTAAGGTTTTTGAGAGCATAGGCTTTCTTTCTTATTTGTTCTCGCTCTCACTTAGCAGTTGTATATTGCATATAGTGGAAACCTGATAAATGTTTACTGAATAAATATATTTTGAAGTAGTATTTGGTGTTTCACACAGGCAGTTAAGATAAGGGATGGTCGAAGAGGACCAGTAGTTTTGGAAGTCTTCCTTGCATGATGCTAAAACTTAAGTGGGTTGTACTACGATTTTATTTGTTTGTTTTGCCAGAATTTAAATATTATTAAACCTTCCCAGTCACCTCTTTTTAATTATTCTGCATAATATAAATTATTTGGCCTATCCATACTTAACTATAGTCTAATATGCTAAATTACTTTATTAGGCTTTTGTGGAAATAAAAATTGTTAACCAAAATGCTTTTTTTCTCTTCAGATTTGGTATAAGATTCTATATGATATGCTAGTATTTAATTCCATAGCTTAGTGCCCAGTAAAGCAACGGTAAGGTAAAAATGTGACTGTATATAAATAGGCTTGGTAAGAAGGAGCAAGGGGATGCACAGTACCAGCTACACACAAGATTAAAGTTCATGGACCAATGGGAATTTTTAAAGGACAAATCTAGAGGATGCAGACAAGAACAGGTTTGTGACACAATACAAAAGTGTGGCACAATTTGATTTAAAAAAAAAAAGTATCAAGGCTGCTCTGAGTATGACAAAGCAAGTGAAGAACCACAGGAAGAGGCCTATAAAGCCATACTAAGGGGAAAGAGTTTTTAGAAAAATGATTCCCTTCCCTTTTCCACCATTATTTGCTTAGGGGGCCTGGGATGGTGGTAGCTATCAATCACAGCTAGCAGCACCTTACACATGTTCTCCTATTGGATGCTTACAACAATTGATTCAGGCAAAGGTGAAATGACTTGTCCAGGGTCATACAGTTAGTACTGTAGATAGGATTTGAAATCTGGTTAGAACAAGCATTTATTAAGTACTTTCTATGGACCAAGCTTTGGAATACAAATACAAGCAAAAATAAAGACCATTTCTGCTCTTAAGAAAACACGTAAAAAGACACCTGAATAATTGGGTATTCATGAGCTATATCTGATTGCTTATCTTCTCAGGGAGAAGAGAGGGAGAGGTGGAATTTTGAACTCAAAACTTTGAATTTTTTTTTTTTTTAAACAGCTGAAGGTGGATTTTCAAGGACCAAGATGAAAAAATCCAAAGTGTGTGGATCAGGGAAATGAGTGGCTAGAACTGGCTTAGTCACTGTAGGCATAGCAGATTACAGAGAGGTCTTCCAAAGTGAACTGGATTGTCTGAAGTGTCACTGTCAGAACTAGAAGGAGGGATATAGACAGTAATTAGCACTAGTTTTACAGAATAGAACAATGCAATGGATGTCAGAATCCATAAGACTGAGGCCTAAGTGTGGTCCTGAAGAAGAAAATACTTAAACTGACTCATATTTTAAATATATTTGGAAATTGAAACCAAATGTAAGGTTTTATTAGTATTAAGAAAATCAGGAAAGATAAACCATTTTCTGATTAAGGAAAAAATAATTTGGAGAGGGAAAACAGGTAGAAAAATAACTTTGTAAAAGTTGTGTATGTGAAACCTTGAGTTTTATGTTGAAGGCTACTTTTTTTTTTTTTTTTTTTTTTTTTTTTTCTGTTAGCCTGCTTCTATCTTTTGGCACTAACTGGCACTGAAGATAGTTCTTCACGACTGACTTTTCAGAATTAATGCTTGTTAGTTAATTTGACAAGCAATTTTTTGTTGTTATAAACAGCCATTCTTTCCTCCCCTACTCCCCCAGTCTTCATTCTGCCCTCTGACTTCCTCACATTGTCCTTCCTCTACTAGACTAATACACTCTTCTAGCTTCTTACCCTGTCCCCTTGTAACACACACTCAGCCTTGTCTCCAAATTTCAAATCCTGTGAGACTGAGCTTATCTATAATTCAGACAAACAACACACTCCTCCTTAGGACCTTCAAAAAAACACTTTAAAAAACATAAGTAGAATTTTAGGCTTATTATCATGAGGCAGATTTAAAGACCTGGAAGAGAGATCAAAAGCTAGATCAGTAGATTTACTTTAACAAAATAAGAATCCATATATATATTCTGTTTCCAATAAGTGATCTGCCTGGCTTGTTCTAATTATATTTTAATGAAGAAAAGCAGAAAAATAGCCCATGTTATGTTTTTGAAAATTTCTAGAAGCTATTTTTGATAGTTTGAAAAAATCCCTGATTTCATCTGCTTGGAGTATTCCCATCTAGGAGTTAGTTTCCTTTGGACTCTCTAGACATTTGCAGCTGAGGCTTTATTATTTAACACTAAATTCCCTCTGGGTTATAAGGCCAGTGGTCTAGAACTCATTGCATATTTTTTTAAAGTTAATATCATGAATCTATTTGCAGTATAATGATCTAAATCTTTGTTTTTCTTTGCAAACAAAGACTTGTTAATCCTATTAGGGATTCATCTGAACAAAAGGACAAAGGGCTACATAGATTTCTTTTCCAGACTCTCTGCTTGTGACTAGTAATGTCCTATTTTTAATGGAATTTGTTTTCTAAAGATACACAGTATATAGATATACTCGTGATGTGGTAAGTATAGTTTAGGATTGGTTTGTCAAGTTAGTGAAGTTGGGATTTGGTTTGGTTGATTTTTATATTAGTTAATTGTAGGGAAAAGGCACTCATGGTTTTTCTTAATATGTATTAAGTTCTTTCAGAGTTTGTACCATTGCCATAAGTTTTTTTTTTTTTTTTTTCAAAATTATTTTATAATTTATTTTGTCAGTGTTCAGTAGCACAGCAGTAGGATTAGAGGATGATAGTGGACTTGGAATGTGATAGATGACTGTCAGACATAATTATTCCTAAAATTCTTCCTTACCTCCCACATATGGGCGATTTCTTCAAAATGCAGGTGAAGATCAGTTTCTCTTTCAAGTCTTTTCCAATCCTTGTTCCCTCAATAACTAGGATACTCCTTCATTAATTAATGATTTTAAAATTGTTTTATTAACCTTAATTTTTATATATCAGTTCTACATAACTTACATATTTGCAAGCATTTGTATCACCAACTCTTAGTGCAGTGTTTGATACATAAAAATTGTAAGATTTTTGATGGCAGAAAACTACTTCTATTTTGTCTATGTATCTCCAGTACTTACCATAGATCCTGACACATAGTACAACTCATACAAATGCTTCTTGAATGATTGGTTAATAACTCTTTGTCACTGAAGAAAAAGGACCAAAGGTTTCAAAAGTAGAAGAAAGCTTTTTGGCAAGGTTTTTCAGAGTCAAAACGATAACCTTGGAGAACAGAGAGCATTGCCATAAGTTTTAAACACTAGCATTTTCTGTTTTCTTTTAAGCTGAATTCAGATGCTATCTCCTCCTTACCAGATTTCTTCTCCTCCCCACCCAAGTTGGTAAATGATTTTTACTGTCTTGGACTTCCAGCACCTGAATATCCTTACCACAATACTCCCATACTTCTCTTCTGTATTTCACATAATACTTTGCACACATCAGACACTTAACATTTATTGAAATTGAACAAAAGATGAAGACTCTCGAAAATTTCTTGAGCTGCCTATGAGTGTGGACTTAACTTATTCCCTGATGATCATGATCCATGACTAAATTATTTTTAGTTCAAAGTACTTGGTATCAATGCTTGTTACCACCAAAAAGTCCTGAATTGATAAGAAGGGGGACTGCACCCTGTAAGAGTCCAGATAGAAATGTCAATAGCCATTAATGGAAGAACTAGAGTAGGCAGTAATTGTTTTCTTGTTTTTTTTTTTAATTTTATTCAATTACACATATAGTTTTCAACATTCACTTTTTTGTAAGATTTTGAATTCCAAAATTTTTCTCCCTTAAGACAGCAAACAATCTGAAAAATAGGTTAAACTTATTTCCATATTAGTCATGTTGTGAAAGAAAAATAAGAACTAAAGGGAAAAATCATGAAAGAGAAAAAAAAAAAAAAAGCCAAAAAAGTTTTAAAAGTATGCTTTAATCTGCATTCAAATTCCATAGTTCCCTCTCTGGATACAAATGGCATCCAAGTCTATTGGAATTGTTTCAGATAAATGTATTGTTGAGTAGAGCTAAGTCCATCAGATTTGATCATCCCATAATCTAGTTGCTACTACAGTTTTCTCCCGGTTCTGCTCATTTCACTCAGCATTAGCAGTTCATGTCAGTCTCCAGGCCTTTCTAAAATCATCCTGCTGATTGTTAATTACGGAACAATAATATTCCCTAATATTCATATATCATAACTTATTCAGCCTCCCTCCAACTGATGGGCATCCACTTGGTTTCCAGTTCCTTTCCACTATGAACATTTTTACCCATGTGGGTCCTTTTCCCTTTTTAATGATCTCTTTGGAACACAGTCCCAGTAGAGACAAAGCGTGTTGGATCAAAGCATGTACACAGTTTGATAGCCCTTTGGACAGAATTAGGAGTGGGCACTTGTGAGATAGCTGTGTTTGGGGGAAGACTTAAGATTGAGGCTGTGTGAGCTTTTTGTTGGCAGAGATCATGCCATTGAATCTATGTTTCTAGAGCCCAGCAGGCCTGGAGTGTTTTACTCTGCTGATTGACATGTCTTCTCTGTGCAAAGTACTGTCTTGCCAGCCGTAACATGTTACAGATAAATTGAAATACAAAGTGTCTTCCCCCTAGGAATGTTAAACTCTGTGGTCGAGAATATAAAATAGCAAACATTATAACGCACTCTAAGGTTTACTAAGAGCTGGAAATGTCACCTCATTTGATCCTCACAATAGTCCTGTGAGGTAGGTTTAGTTATATTAACCTCATTTTATAGAAGAGAATAAGTGACTTAACAAGGATCACGCAGTTTATGAGTGTCTGCAGTATTTGAACAGGGGTCTTCCTAACTCCAAACACTGTGTGATTTATATGTATTGAATTTGCAGTATGTGTGTTTGTATGAGGCACACACATAGACAAGAGAACCAGCGATCCAAGAAGTCAATTGCAGTATCAGAAAGGCTGCAGAAGGTAAAGTGGCTTAGTAGATAGAACGCCACCCCTGGAGTCAGGAGTACTTGAGTTTGAGACACTTAACTAGCCTTGTGACCCTAGGCCTGTTTGCCTTAGTTTCTTCATTTGGAAAAGGGACTGACAGACCACTCCAGAATCTTTGCCTAGAAAATCCTAAATGGGATCACGAAGAGTCTAGGATGATTGAACAACAATGGACAATGTTATGAATTACAGAAAAGAAAAAGGTCACTGAACCTCAGCAGCTGACTTCATACAAGAAATTGGACCTGAAGTTGACCTTGGAAGAATGGGTCATATTTAAAAGGTGGAGTAAAAAATGGGGTGGACACTGGAAACTTTGTTGCAGCAATAAGACTGTAGTGGGAGATATAGTTGGAAGAAAAGTAACTTGTAAGATTTTGATTCAACAAATGTTTATTAAGTGTTTACTGTATGCATGGTTTTGGACCAGACTCCAGCGATGCAGAAATGAAATGCAAACTTTTTGGAGATTGTTCTCTAGTTATAATGCAAGTAAGGGAGAAATGGGATAAAAGTGATGGATGTTAGATTAATCTGGCAGTGGGTGTGCAAGATATACTAGTATAGGGAGCGACAAGAAGCAAGAAAAAGTAATCTTTAACTTTCCATGTATCAGATAAGCTATGCTATGTGTACCTGACACTTCTAAAAGTTATGGTCTTATTTTAATATTTGATTCTGGAACTGCAATGTGTATTATTGAGGCAGGTCAAGAAAGTATGCACTTAAGAAGGGAGGTCAACTTTTTCAGATGTCAAATAGGATGCTGGGAATAAACAGAACTGTTGCAATATGAGTAAATCACAGCTAAAAGATGTGCTAATTTATGGAGTTCTTCAAATGAAAAGAATATTCAAGGTGTAACAGTATGTGCAAGTTTGGCTTTTTCTTTTTTAAAATGTATTTAGTGCTTAGTCACCCAATAAATTAAAGATATAGCCATGCTTGTGTTTTTGTCAGGAAAGATTGATTTAAAGTAACCTTTACTTGGAAATATGGATTGTTAGCTCAGAGGAGCTTTTTTGGGGTCCTGTTAGGGTGAATGTATACAAGAGGTATATAAGTAGTATTTCTTGTATTGATCCCTTCCCCCCAACTCCATTCCTAAATTCAAAATTTTAGTTACAATTTATTGTAGTTTTGAAACCTTCCTAGATTAGTATTCTGGTACTCATTGATCAGAACACCCCTGCTTCTATAATTGTCTAGTTTCTCATCTTCCTGGAATTGCATTTGCATTCAAGTTACTTTGAATTCAAAAGTGAATAGGATTTCGAAGTTAGAAGACTGAGCCTACTAATTAACTTTGTGCCAAATCAAGCCTACTAAATTACCTTTAATGCCCTTGCCAAGGGGATAGTGTTCAATGTAGTGTGAAAAGAGTTGTCGTTGGAGTCCAAAGACCTTAGTTCAAATCCTTTCTTGCTTATGCTACTTACTACTCATGTATCTTTAGATAACTTCTCTGCCTAAATTCTAGTTTTCCTAATCTATAAAGTGCAAGAGAATGGACTAGGCTTTAAAGGACCCTTCCAACTCTAAATAGATATTCATGTTTCTTTGAGATTCTTGACTTTGGTTCCAATTAAGATTATCTTAATTTCTTTCCTGATCCTCTCGGGTTTTCCAAAACTATTTGTTTGTCTCTAGTATTTCTAAAATTATGTCCAAAAAAAACCCAAAAAAAAAACAATGAGGAAAGGAGGCATCCCTTTAAATTTTTCAGGATTTTATTTTTTTTTTATTCTGAACTTCAGATATCAATAAACATTTCTATGTAAAAAGGAGAACAAGAAAAAAGGATTGTATATGAAACCATTTTTATTTCAGAGAGCATGGTTTTAAAAATTATAATAAATCAGCCTGTTAGTTCCACAGCTGACCTGTTTATGTTATCCTCAGAATTTTTGTTCCCTTCTGTGCATTATTTTCAACACTCTTCTTTTTTGGCATTTCCATCATCAGTACTTTTTTTCTTCCCCATTTCCACAGATAATAAGCTCTCTCGTTTAATGAACAAACTAAATTAAGCAAAACAAATCCATACATTGGCCATGTCTGAAAATGTATATGTCGTTCGTTCTATGTCTGTAATCCATTATTCTCCAGAGATAGTCATGCATCTTGTTATCCATCTTCTGGAGTCATGGTTGACCATTTCTGTGATTAGAATTTTTAAGGCTAAAAAAGTTTATTTTCCCTTATGGTATTATGATTATTGTATAAATTATTCTCCTATTTCTGCTTATTTCATTCTGTGTTCATGTGAGTATTGCCAGGATTTTCCAAAACATTTTCTTCCTTATTTCATAACCTGTAGCACTTTACCAATACGTATTGAAGTCATAATTCGTTTATCCATTTCTGATGGACACCTCTTTAGTTTCCAAATCCTGCTACAAGAAAAAGTAGTGCTCTTAGTATTTTTGTACATAAGGGTCCTTTCCCCTTCTTTTCTTGATTTTCTTGGGGTATATTAGCATGATGGTAGTATTGCTGGCTCTTGAGCAGTGATTCAGTGATTTTTGTAGTATACTACAAAATAGTATACTCCTAGTAGTATACTCCTTTCCAACTCCTGGGAATATTCCCAAGTAACTCTCAAGAAAACTCTCTCCAGCTCTAAGAGCTGGGGAAGAGTTTCTTGAGAGTTTTCTGGGGAACATCGACTGGGGTCGGAGACAGAGCACTCTGGAAGAAAGCCTACAAGCCCTATCTTCGAGGCAAGAAAGATTCATCGTATCTTCTACCTTGGTGATGGCTGGAGTCGGAAGGACAAACCTTTAGATTTGGAGACATTCGGGCGGAGCTCTTGGAACCAAGCAGAGATATAGGCCTCTGAGCTAACCGAGCTATATTGAAGGACACAACCAATACGTATTGAAGTCATAATTCGTTTATCCATTTCTGATGGACACCTCTTTAGTTTCCAAATCCTGCTACAAGAAAAAGTAGTGCTCTTAGTATTTTTGTACATAAAGGTCCTTTCCTCTTCTTTTCTTGATTTTCTTGGGGTATATTAGCATGATGGTAGTATTGCTGGCTCTTGAGCAGTGATTCAGTGATTTTTGTAGTATAATTCCAACTTTACTTTTAGAATGGTTGGACCATTTTAAAGAAAGCTCCAACAACACATTAGTATGTCTGTCTCTCACATCTCCTCCAACAATTGCTCTTTTCCCTTTTTGTCATCTTTGCCAATCTGATAACTATCAGCTAGAGAACCTCAGAGTTGTTTTAATTTGTATGTCTTCTAGGAGTGATCTGGTACATTTTTCTTTATGATTGTTGATAACTTGCTTTTCTTTTTGGAAGACTGTAGGGATTGGTTTTTTGTATTGAGTCCATCCTCTGTTTATCTGAGAATCCGTGCTGCAAAGATGGTTTTCCACCTGTTTCTCTTTTCATTTTAACTGCATTTATTTTATTTGAGCAATTCTTTTTTTCAAATTTATGTAAACAGAATTGTCTGTTTTCTCTTCTCTGATTCCCTCTAATCCTTGGTCAAGAACTTTCACAACAGAGTTGTGAAAAATACTTCTTCCCTGTTCCTCTGATTTGTTTTTGATGTGATCTTTTATAATTAAGTGTATCTCTCTGGTACTTAAGATAATTGATCTGGATTTAATTTCTGCCAGACTGCTTTCCAGTTTTTGGTGTATGTTCAGCCCTTCTTCCTTTTGTGAGCAAAGAAAAAGGAGTTGAAGATATAGATAGAATATGAGAGTAAGCATGAGTTGGAAAAACAAAGTGAACCTCTGTGGTTTGGAGTGCTGAATATAGCCTAGCTTTGCTTTAGAACTGGAAGGGGCTGTAGGTAGCTCAGGAAAATGTTTGCAGAGGCAGCCAGCCAGCCAGTCTGCTGTTGCTGGGGACCTAGTACACATGCCACAAAGGGAGTCACCAAAAGAATTATTTTTTTTTAAATAGCTTTTTATTTACAAAATAAATGCATGGGTAATTTTTCAGCATTGACAGTTGCAAAACCTTTTGTTCCAACTTTTCCTCTCCTTCCCTCCACCCCTTCCCCCAGATGGCTGGTTGACCAATACATATTAAACGTGTTAAAGTATAAGTTAAATACAATATATGTATACATGTCCAAATAGTTATTTTGCTGTACAAAAAGAATCAGATTTTGAAATAGTGTACAATTAGCTTGTGAAGGAAATCAAAAATAGAGGGATTGGAAATTCTATGTAGTGGCTCGTACTCATCTCCCAGAGTTCTTTCGCTGGGTGTAGCTGGTTCAGTTCATTACTGCTCCATTGGAACTGATTTGGTTCATCTCATTGTTGAAGAGGGCCACATCCATCAGAATTGATCATATAGTATTGTTGTTGAAGTATATAATGATCTCTTGGTCCTGCTCATTTCACTCAGCATCAGTTCATATAAGTCTCTCCAGGCCTCAAAAGAATTATTTAGTTGGCCTTTCTAATCTTTTGTTAGGGAGCTGGACTCACATTGAAATTGATTATCTTCAGTGATGAGACCTTCATCTCAACAAATATCTAAGTGCCATTTAAGTACCTAGCCTTCTTAGAAAAGTTAGGCCCCACTCCCAGGCTGGGTATTAATAAGAATAGTTTGAAAGCCCCCACCACCATTCACTCATTAGCAGTGGGCTCCTGCTCTTGGAACCTGTGTTTACTCATTTATAAAACTGAGAAAATATTAGCACTTATTCCTGGGTTATTGTGAGGATTATGTTTCTTTAGATATTATTTCTAAAGTGCATTCCAAACCTTTAAATTCTATCAGTGTGAGTTATTACTAATACTACCAACATCCTTTGGCAGAGATGATTAAAATGGGACCTTAACATAATATTATGCACTTAGATAGCATCTGATCTTACTTCCTTGTGGTGATTCTTTTAATATGGATTGGATTGTTTCCAATACAGAAGAGTAACATCGACAATATAATTTTGCTTAAGTAGAAACTGTCTTAATGTTTACCAATTTTATATCCTAGGTTCCTAGGCTTAGTTAATATCATTTTAAAAATATAATACTGCAGCAATCAAAATTGTCATTATAAACTGAGAAAATAAATCTCAAGAAGACATAGTTTATTTTTATTATGTTCTGTCAAAAGGTTTGGATCATTGTGAGAGTTTATTGAAGATTTGGAAATGAGGCTGATAAATATCCTATGAATCATCTAGCCATCTTTGTTTAAGATAAATGGGGTATAATCTCCTTAAATGAGATTCAGATCGCATATTGACTCTTTTTTTGTTGTTGTTGTTAAATTCCACAAATTTCTAACCACCTAGTGCAAGATGAAGGAGGCTTTATTGTCAAATGTCATTGGACATGTTAAACGAGAAGAAGCTGTTTTTTTACTCTGTATCTGTTAATAACAAAGTTTGTTGGAGGAAGTAGTTCAAATTCTACTTCTCAAAGAATATCTATGTAGAATCAGATCAAATTGTAATAAAGGTCATTCCCTGTAGTAAATATTAATTTTGCATCTATTTTTTTAAAAAAAATAATAAATACTGTATGTGTGTATATGCAAATGTATTGAGAGCCTTGCCTTTACTCTGAAACTACCACGTGCGCGTGCACACACGTATTTGTATATTGTCTCCTTCATTAAAATGTAAGCTCCTTGAGGATCTGGTCTGTTTTTTTGTTTTGATGAATTTTTTGACCTTCCCTTTTATCTCTGGCACTTAGCTCAGTACCTGGCACATAATAAATGCTTGTTGACTGATTAACCTTCATCCTTCAATTTATCTCTCTTTCCTCTCCTAATACCCAAGGGGTGGACTCAAAAGAGAGAGCTCAAAAAACTGTTTAGTAAAAGTAAGCACATGAACAAAGTGTAAGCATTGGTGTTGTATGCCATACCTCCCTCACTACTAAATTTGGTCCTTATATTTAAATAGCTTTTAGATTCCCTTTCCTTTTCCCTTTCCCTTTCCTTTGTTTTGCAATTGGGGTTGGGTTAAGTGACTTCCCCAAGGTCACATAGCTAGGAAGAAGTGGTAAGTGTCTGAGGCCAGATTTGAACTCAGGTGGTGTTTTATCCACTTCACCACCTAGCTGCCCCTGTTTGTTTTTAATCCCCCCAAATCTTTACATTTACCTTGTTGTGTTTTTATTGTTTTCCTTTAATTGGCGTCTTCAGCCTGGTTTACATTTATTGATAGATTCAGGGTGGAATTGCTCAGAGACTGTTTGCAGTTCTTAATGTAGATACTATCAAAGTTTTCTTGCTAAATATTTATTTACTTTAAAAACTTGGGTATGTTTTCACTTTCTGAAAGCTACAGCTTTTCCCCCAGAGTTTAAGTAGAATGGGGAAATGGTTATTGGATTGGGAGAAAATAAAGATAATTAGGATTAGGATTGGTTCTTCCCTTCCCCCCAGGAAAATGTCAGTTAAACTATCTCTTGCTAATTGCTTATTTTCTGAAAGAGTTCAGAAAGTTTAGTATCACATTTCTGCATCTAGTGTAGAGTAGTTAAAAAATCCCAAGCATACCTACAATTTTAAAAAATAATTTCAAATAGACCTTTCTCAAACTGAACCTTTTTTTTTTAAACGGTTCATCTAAAAGATGAAAAGCAGCACAATTAATGTAAGTCTGCTGCAGATTCATTTTTGAAGTCTGACATGGTATTTCTTCATTTTGGGAAATTCATTATATTCCTCTAGAGATATGAAAGCTCCAGCTTTGGTAAGATTAGAGTTGGAAAGATGGATTTTTAATGTTCATGGAAGTTCCAGCATGAGCGCCATCTGCCCAGTAAAGGAGAGAGGCTTGTGACCTCATGTCTCTCACAGGCCTTTTGATGTAAAAAATTATACTGCCATAAAACACTGTTTCTATGGTTACATTCTCCTGTTTGTTTTAAAAGACCAATACATGGCAAAATGTGCCATTTGATGTTCGTCAAGGAAAAGAATTATTGTTTCTGAAGCACCCTGACAGTGGTGTAGTGTTTGTGATGAGGTCCTGGAGTAATTGGGTAGGGTTGAAAGAGAAAAACTGTGAAGTACTGATAAAATTACTCCCTGAGGCAAGTAGGGCAAGGCATTGATAGGGATCATTTCTACCTTACAGTACACCCTTAATGGAGATCTTGGGTAATCCCACTTTTCTGTGTCTAGTGAGAAATCCAAGTTATGTCAAACCCATGAGCTTAAATTTTGCCTATAAATCTGTCCATGGCCCATTCCATCTTTGCTGCACTTCTTTGGGATTAGCCCCAAAGGGCTAACTTTGTGGGGTTCTACTTTGTGGTGTCTTTCTCCTCAGCCATCTGCCATGACTCACGATGTCTTTCCTCTCACCTACCCACTGTACCTCATGGTATCTGTGTGCTCTCCCAACTCTTTCATATTTACCATTCCTGGTGTCTCTTGATTCTCTTAATTTTGTAAACTCTTCTAAGTAAATCTATCTTTTTCTAGTGAGATTGGCCATTGTGAATTTGTCACATGACCAAATCCTAACATTTGGTGCCCGAGTATCAGTCTCATCATTTGGTATTCCCAGTACATCATTAATATTTGTTCAGTGTTCAAGACCAGAGCTAATTGATCAAGGACATTTGTGGGGGTAAAGAAGCTTCAGTGTATGGCCATCATGAAGAGCCCTTCTTTGAGGGTTCTCATCTGTTTACATTGACCCCTCTCCTAATTTAAGGGTGTTAGACTCTAACTGAATCCCATGATCAGGATGTAACCAAATATATTAACTGCAAATCTTTCCATAATAGGAATCCTATCCTTCTTCATCACCAATATGGTTTGTGGAATCGGATGATCCAAATTTGGCATCAGTTCTGGAACGTCTTGAAGACATTAAAAAGAGCAACACCTTGGTGAGAACCCAAACCTAGTAATTTCTCTATTCATCATGAATAGAATGCTTCTCTGTACATGTTAAGAGTTACAATGGCCTATGAGCATGGTTGGTTCATCCTGGGGGGACTGGCCAATCAGCCTTTGCTTATACAGACTTTGGTCAGAACCTTCTCCTTTTACTTTGCTACCCAGAGTATTTAAGCAAAAGGAAGAGAAGGGAGGATTCTGGCCCTATTATGTAATTCTCTGATTATGGGCCTTGACCTAAGATCTTCTTCCTCAAGATCCTTCATGTTTTATGTAATTAAATAAGTTTCTTATCTTCAGTCTCTACCCTTTTACTTCTGAAGCCATTCAGGCATTCACAATGGCCATGTTTTAAACCACAGAAAATAAACTTGGATGTAATAGAGATGAAATATAGATATCCTATAAGTAATTTTATCATCTATTTGATCTTATATTTGCAAATTACAGACTCTTACAGGTCAGGAGCTATATATATTTAATTTGATTTGTACAGAGCTTTGTACATATGGAGATTAAATGCAAACATACTTTGCTTTAAGAAAATCTGATAAAAATTTGGATATACAAAAGATATAATTAAGGGATGGCTCTTTGCTTTATAAAAGTGGTAACCATGTAATTCTTAGTAGTGGGTTTTTAAAATATTTGAAGTAGAACAAGAAGAACAGTTGTACCATTATAGTAATTTTGTCCATGAGAATAACTTTTTACTGTCATCAAAACTCAGGGAGAAAAGCATTGGACAGCCTTGGTATTGATTTTGGAGAATATTTGAAAAATGTAAAGTTGCATGATTATCAGCTGACTGACTTCTGTGTTCAGTCAACAACAAGCATATGTGTGTTTATATGTACATACACACACATAATATGAAGACAAGAAATAGAATCATTCCTGTCCTCAGGCACCATATGTTCTGCCAAGAACTCAATGTCCATTAAATAAGGGGAAAAAATGTACACAATAAATATGAGGGACAGGATGAGGGACCCTAGTGGAGGCTGAGAGAACAAAGGATCTAGAAAGGCTTCATGTAAAAGGTGGTATATGACCAACATTTTGGGAAAACAAGCAAATCTAAACAGTGAAAGTGAGGTGGGAGAACTTTCTACCTGGAAACAGTCAGTACGGAGGCAAAGAGATGAGAGGTCTGCCTTGTCACAGATAAGAAATAGCAATAAGGCTAGTTAACCTGAACTGTGGTGTTTGGAAAGGTGAAAAATATATAATAAGATTGGAAAGATAGATAGCCTTATTTTGTAAAAGGGTTTTAAAAGCCAGAAATGTTTGTATTTGATGCTAAACACTAAACACTTTGCTAAACATAGGAGCCACAGGAATTTTACGACAGGGGATAAGGACATTGTCAGACCTCCATATGGTCATCCTTTTGACAGCATTGTGGAGAACAGATTGGAGAGAAGAAAGTTGGATCAGGGAGACCAATTAGGAGATCATTCAGGGTGGTTCTCTGAGTAGATAAGAAGTGGATTGTAAGAGATAGAATGGCTAAGAATTAGTACCCGATTGACTCTTGTCAGGTAAGGCACAATGAAGGGTCAAGGGACCTGGGTGACTGGATGTGGTGGCAGATATAGGGAAACTGAGAGCAGGGGCAGGTTTTCAGGAATAGATGAATTCAGTTTCAGACTTTGAATTTGAGATATCTCTAGGATATCCAGTTTGAAATATCAGTAGACAATTGGAAATGTCTAGCTAGACTCAGGAGAGAGACTGAACTGGATTTTTAAATTTGAAATTCATCTGCATAGATTTAATCATTAACTCTATGGGAACTGATCCAGTGAGATGGTTTAGAGGGCTCTGGGCAGTTTCATATACCCACAATGAAGGGTATGATGTGGATCAGAAGGCAGCCTGATTCAGCTGGGAGTATGTTGGGTATATGTGTGTGATGTGTTGCAATAACACAATATGTCACTAAAATTTTCACAACAAAAGTATTTGATATATAAACAATCTTTCAGTAGTTTTATTAAAATAGACATAAATTCCATAAAACGGTCATAAAACACTATATATAGCTTAATCTTGCAGTAATATACTGTTAACTGATTTTTTTTAAAAGGAAAAAATCAGGAGTTAATCTGGGTGTTACCTAGAGCAGGGGTTAAAATTTCAAGGGAGGCTTGTGAATTTGGATGAAAAAAAGTAATTTGTCTTCATTTAAAAATATGATTCTTAGAAGGAGTCCTAGGCTTGAGTAGATTGCCAAAGTGTGATCCAGGACAGAAAAAAGACTAAGAAAGATTTTCTAATCCAGAGATTTTTTTTCTCAATTCTTTTTCTCTTTTTTTTCCTCCTCTTTTTATTATATCTCACATAATTCATCATATCTTTTAGAGCAAAGTCCATATTTATATATATAGTAGCCTTCTCTAGTTCACCCTAAGAAAATATTATTAAAGATCATTTTCTTTTATCTATTTAAAGAAGTTGAATTAATATTTGACCAATCATGTTAGTAATGAAAGAGAATGATTTCTGTTGAAGTAATGTTGAACTTTTATCAGAAAAGTGTTAAATTTTTCCAGGGATTTTTTTCCCAAAAAATTCTAACACTGATTTGCCAAAATGTTTTCATAGCTTCTTCAGCAACTGAAGCGGTTAATCTGTGACCTCTGCAGATTATACAACCTCCCACAGCATCCTGATGTTGAGATGCTTGATCAGCCACTGCCTTCGGGTCAGGTAAATTCCTATTCATTGAGTACTCAGAATCTAAAGGGAAACACATTGATCTCTCCAGCAAAGCTTGCATTGGTGTGTTTTGAATATGTCTTGGTAGACTAACTTGCATAGATTTTTTCCTCCTGGATTTATATTCTTGCTTATAAGTGCTGAAGAATTACCTTTTTTTGGAATAATGATGAGGTTATTTTTATCCTAGTCCTTGATTTAGAATCTCCACACATTTTTGCAATCTCAGATTTTTCAGGCAAAAAAAAATCCTCTTCTGAATAACTGGAAGATTAGTATTTTCTTTCCTCAATTGTGTTTAAATCTCTTAAATTTCCAGCTTCTAAAGTGACTTAAAAGAATGTTTAGTTTCACCTGCTTACCAAATCCTTTCATTCTGAGTCAAGATTCTCTAAGTAGCATGAATTTTTTGAGAATAATTATTTCTTGTTAGGAAAATGTTGGTCTTACATTGTTTAATGTAATTCTTTGAATTAACTAGCTTTTTGGCAAGTCAGTTAACTCTTCTGGGGTCCAAGTGTTTTCTCCTATAAAATGACACAGGGCTAGATAGATAACAGAGTTTCAACTAAGGATCCTTCCATCTATGAAACTCTTAGGACATTTGTAATTAAGGGAAATAGGAAGTCTGTGAACTAAATTTAATGCACATTATAAAAAGTTTCAAGTGGAAATGAATTAGCTTTAGGAAGACTTTATCCAGATAATAAATTAAAATAACAAGTGAGATTCTTTCGAATATAATTTTAAAGCATTGGAAAAATTCTGGAAAATATTGATATTTCAGATAGAAAAATTAGAATATTTAAGAGCTAGTAGATTAGAAATTTTTGTGATTTTTGGTTCTTTAAAGAAAATCATAAGAATTATATCTGAATAGAATTTTTTTAAAGTAAATGAAAAGGCTAGATAGCAGATTGGAGTTTTTCTGGCAGCTGATGTGGATTTTTTTTAATTTGAATAGTCATTTTTCCTTATTGTTTATTCCCAAAGCATCTAATACTATTATGCTGAAGATAATAGGTTTTTTCCTGAAGATAATAGGTTTTTTTTTTTTTAAATAGTGTTTTGTAAAAACTGGTTTTATATATATATATATATATATATATATATATATATATATATCAAAACTGAGCTTTAAAAATTAATTCAGTGAAATTTGTATTATTTGTTTAAATGATGTCTGAAACAATGTTACTGAGAATCTGTAACTGAAGCAATATCTAAACTTTCTCATGCTCAGTGGGTGCTTAGTTTAATGTAGGATATAATGGAAGAATGCAGCAATTATTGAAATGTCTGTGTATTTCAGAATGGGACAACAGATGAAGTTACTTCAGAAGAAGAAGATGAAGAAGATATGGGTGAAGTAGGTATTTTATACAGAAAGCACACTATTTTGTTAATCATCTTATTAGTAAATATCTGTGTTCATTCTATATTTAAAAATGGAAATGCTCCTTTAACCTGTTTTGATCACCTAATAGTAATCATTTCTTCCCAATTGGCAGCTAGATGGCATCATAATGCACAAAACACTAGACTTAGAATCAGGAAAAGCAGCTTCCTCCTTCCTTACTAGCTTGGTAATTCTGGACTAGGCACTTAATCTGCTTCAGTTTCCTCATCTGTAACATGGGGATAGTAATCACACCTACCTCTTGATAGACCTCTCCTGGCTTGCTATTTATATCTCTTGTCCCAGCTGTTTACTACATAGGTGCCGACCCTCCTCATCACTGCTTTCTGGCTTCCTCCAAGTGAGATAAATCCTGACTTTTGCAAGATGCATATCCCAGGCTTTCTTTCTCTTAGTATCTTTCCTCTGAGACCATACCCAACTTATTCTGTGTATGGCGTTTGAACATAGCGCAGTGCTTGACACGTAGTGTTCTGTAAATGCTTGGTGACTGCTTGAGTTGACAAAAAACTTCAAATAACTGACTGAGGAATTTCAACTTGATCTGATGGGTAATAAGGACATTCTTGAGCCAGGGTGTAATGTCTGAAAGTAGTGTTTTAAGCAGAATCATTTTATGTTGGTCAACCTAATAGATTGAAATAAGGGATGCTAGAGATAAAGAAACTACTTAGGAAAATATTTTCAGTATTTTAAGTATTTGCACTATTTAAGCATGAAGGACTAAGATGCTGGCAGTAAGAAAGCAAAGCGAATGATTTAAATGGCCCAAAAGAAAAGTAAATGAAACCTGATCCTTGGTGCCATCTTTGCCTCTCTCCTGTTTTTATTTGCCGATATCCAGAGTTTTGAATCTAGTAGACAAGAGTTTCATTGAAAGAAATGGAGAAGCTGGGACATGCATAAGAGTATATTGAGAATGATGGGATGTTGGGAGATGCTTAAAGGTGATCTATATACAGAAAGAGAGAAAAGAGCTGTCAGACAAGGGCTGAGCTATGGGGATATCAGTGCTTCTACCAAAGAGCATTTAATGAGTGCAGTTAGAGAATGAAGTCTGTACCAGGAGGATGGAGGGGAACTGAAGAGGTGGTGTTAAGAGAGTGAGGCAGAAGAGCCAATGAACAGCAACAGTTAGAGGAGAATAGTTTAGCAGGAGGAGGATGTAGGAGACTGCCGATAGGTGAGAAAGAAGGTTGGTGATAGTCTCAAAGAAATTTCAGGAGAGTTGTAGACTGAGGGTATGGTGAAGAAATACAGTGGGTCTACATTGAGGAGTCACGTGATGGAACTGAGTAGCTATGGAAAGATGAGGTAAGGCAGTGAGAGAGTATAGAGAGGCATGCTTACAAAAGTGCCCTTTGTTACTGGTAGAGTTAAGCACTGGACTCGGGTTTTTATTGATTCAGGGAGCTCTTGAGGGACAGAGAGAGAGGACAAAGCTGCCTCAAACAAAACATGCAGGCACTTTGTTTCAAACTCATAGCTTCACCGTTTCTGAGATCCTCTGAGAGGTGTCAGAGTCAGGGCTTGAATCCAAGACTTCTTGGCTTCCAGCCAGCTCACTACCCGTGACATCTTATTCCTTTTGTCCCTCTTAATCTTAGATTTGAAAGCGCTAATATTTTTTTTTTTTGCTTTGTTACCATTGCATTTTTAACACTAATAATCTGCATTATCCCCATTTTTCTAAAACTCCTAGCCCTTTTCATCTCCTTTTTAAAGAGAGGGATAAAAGACGGTAATAGTTGAGCTGAAATGAAAACAAGTATTTTGGTTAGAAATTAAAGCCAAAGACAATCTGATGGTTGTTTTTAAAAAAATCAAAATGAAAGTGTCTTTTTTCTAGTGGAGTGTTGTCTAAAAACCACCTTGAATAAAATATTTTCCATCTCCTTAAAGGACATTGAAGACTTAGATCACTATGATATGAAGGAAGAAGAACCTATTGATGGAAAGAAGTCTGAGGATGAAGGCATTGAAAAAGAAAATCTGGCAATATTAGAGAAAATTAGGAAGAATCAGAGGCAAGACCATCTCAATGTGAGTATTTGCAGACTTAAAACTCATTCACATACTAGCGAGAGGGAGAGAGAAAAATGACAATAAAATATTAGTTATTAGAGAAAGGTATGCTTACAAAAATGCTTTTTGTGGTAGGAATAAGGACCAGAGTCAGGCCTCTATTGATGTGGAGAGTTCTAAGGGATAGAGAAGACAAAGCTTGTCGTGACCAAAACAGGTGGGCACCTTCCCTGAAACTCATGACTTTAGAGTTTCTCAGAGTCACACAGGGAGTAATAGAGGCAGGGCCTGAATTCAAGACTAAATGCCTCCTCAGGCCAGCTCTATGTACCTACATCATGTAACACACAAGTGTATGTCAGTACACATATAGTATACATGTGTATACATATATGTATGTGTGTATACACACATGTAGGTACTTGAGTTCAGAGTGATGTACTTCTACATCTAAGTAAGTTGTCTGAAACTTGTGCCTTTAGGCATTTTGTTCTTTTGTTTTCATTCATTTCTTTTTATAAAAATTTCGTTATAATCCTTCCTTGGTGAGTTTAGTTCTGACTTAGTTTACTTAAGAGTTTAAATAATCATACCTTCAAGTTTATTTCTTCAGACATGAGATTTTAATAGTATCAAAAAGCTTCCCAATAATATCAGACAATTCTTCCATGGGGTGTCACATTCACAGGACAGACACTTTGCCACAGAGTATATGACACATGGGCTATCAGGGCGAGTTCTGGGAAAGAAACAGCCTCTTAGCCTACTACAATATCACAAGTAATAAAACAAGGGGAAAGGACAATGCATGTGTGTGTGTTTGCATGAGGAATTTTTTTTTTTTTAAATAAGGAATAGATAAGAGATCAGCCTAAATTTTTTTTGATATGTCTGATTTTTCTTCACAGGTTATTAATTCATTAAAACATTCATCATAGCTTTCTGGAATGGGGAGAAAATAGGGGAATGAGAAAATGTAGGCAATGTAAAAGTTAAAAGATAAAAAGGAAGGTGGGATCATGGGTCAGAAAACTTTTAGCTCTTCAAATTTCCTCTACAAAAGAGACAGAACATTGCTTGAGAGGAAATGTAGAGCAGTGGAAATAAAAGTCAGTGTAAAGCAGTTGTTCTCTTAACACAACCTAAGCCCACCCCAGGAAAGACCTGACCTCCAGGAGAAGAGGTTCTGCTTCACTGAAATATAAGCACCTCTGCAGAATCAACAAACTACAAGCCCTGGGGGCAGCTGGAGTTGGGAGGCAGCCTCAGCCTTAGAAACTTGCGTTTCAAGGGATAGTGGGGGGGGGAGGGGGGAGATGATGGCTGAGTAAGAGAATATTGTTGAGGAATGCCAAGCACAGCTATGCCGACCAAATGCATCTCATACTGGGCTGCTACTGCCAGGGGGGAGCTGCTATTACATACCTGGTTAGTGCCTTAGCAGAAGGGCAGGAACCCTGTTTGGTTATGGATACTTGCAGGAGAACAAGAGTTCCTGGTTTTAGTTCCAGGGAAGAGAAGACAACTGTAGTTTGCAGCCCATCAGATAAATTCATACAGAATAGAATAATATGATCATGAGTTCTAGCTGTGTCTTAGCAGTGGAGAGGAGATCCCATAATTGAGCTCTAAAACAGACCTCAGAAAATAATGTTAAAAAGGACCTGAGGCTTTAGGCATTATTTTCCAAACCTTGGGACTAGAATTTGATCATATTAATAGCTGCTAACAATAAAATGAAAGTAAGTAAATGAAAATGAGTAAGCAAAGGAGAAAGAACCAAATCAAAGATAGTTACTATGGAGATAGAGAATGTCAGGATTTATATTCAAAGGAATATAGTGGGGCTAAAAAAGCTATTTCTTTTTCAGTGGGACATATCATATAATCACAAACTCAGAAATATTTTTTTAGGAGAACTTTGAAAGGAATTTAAAAATTAATTAAGAGAAATTGAGGAAAATTTAGAAGAAGAAAACAATCCAAGAAAATCAAATTATGAAAATAAAGTCAACTAACTTGAAATACAGAACGAACAACTTAAGGAAGAAAATAATTCCTTGAAAACTAGAATTGGACAAAAGGAAGCTAATGACATTTTATGACACAAAGAAATATTAAAACAAAATCAAAAGAATGAAAAAATGTAAGGGAATGTGAAACATCTCATCAAAAAAGAAATTACTTTAGAGAACAGATCAAGGAGAAATAAGAGTAGAGTGCTTGAAGATTATGATTATAAAAAGAATCTTGATACTCTCTATTACAAGAAATTATCAAGGAAAATTACCCTGAAGTTCTAGAGCAAGAAGGCAAAGCAGAAATAGAAAAAAATCTACTGATCAACACCTGAAAGAGAGGAGAAAAACTTTAAGGAATATCATGGCCAAGTTTCAAAGCTGTCAGGCTAAGGAGAAAATATTGAAAGCAGCAAGGAAAAAAAAATTAAATATCATGAGGCTACAATAAGGATTACATAAGACCTAGCAGCTGCTACATTGAAGGACTGTAAGTCTTGGAATATTATATTTTTTAGAGCAAAAGAACTGAGGTTATGACCAAGGGTACATATCCAGGATTAAGTATAATCCTGAATTTAAAAAAAAAAAAAAGATACTTTATAATCTGAAAGACTATTAGGTATTTGTAACAAAAGCAACAGAATTTAAGGGAAAATTTAACATATAATATCCAGAAGAAATATAAATATTAAGGATCAAATATAAGGGGTTCAGTAAAGTCAGATCATTTACTTTTATATGAAAATATCAGTTCTTTTATGGGTACTTTTATATGGATACTTTTAAAAAAAAGAAAGGCTGAGCTGAGTATGATAGTGATTTAAAAAAAACTGTTGAGAAAGATGAAATGGAGCAATTATTTCATACAAATGAGGGGAAAAAAGGAAAGATTGATACAGAAGAAGTTAGTGAGGAGAGGATGGGTCGTGTTGAAATCTTGCTCTCTTTGGGAATGGATTAAGAATAGGTAAATTGAAGATATAAAAATCTTCTAATTCAGACAGTAATAAGAGGGCAGTAGGCTAAGGTAAGGGAGAAGATAATAGAGGGATTCTTGGAGAGATGGCTAGGTTAAGAAATAGGGCAATATAATGGGTAGAAGTAGAGGAGTGAGAAGGCCTAGGAATAGGAAGAGAAGGGTAGCAAGTGAAAATAGGAAAAAGGAAAATATGTAACAAATAAATATAACTCATGATATGAATGGAATGAATTTACCCATAAAATGGAAACAAATAGTAGATTGAAAGTTTGAATTCAACAGTATGTTGCTTTCAGGAAACATTACAAAAATGAGAAATACACACAAACATAAAATAAAGATCAGATGTAGAATTTATTATGTAAAACAGATTATAATCATGATTTCAGACAAAGTTAAAGCTAAAATAGATTTAAGCAAAAGAGAAAAATGGAGAAACTACACTATACACCAACTATATTAATAAGAATTGTTTCAGACTATTTAAAATAACTAGACAGTATAAGGTTATAATATTGCTGTGATATAGAAAGTGATAAGTCATGGATTGAGAAAAATATGGAAAGACTTAAACTTAATGCAGAGAAACAGAGGACAACTAGAAGCGTACATAGTATGGTCTTGCCCAAATGCATATGAATGTATGTTTATATGTATGGTCATAGATATCTATATAAGTATGTATATATGTGTAAGTATATAGATATCTGTGTATATACACACATATGGGTGTATGTTTGTCTTCATGCTTAATTTTAGCATTCTAGGGAAGGAAAGAAGCAAAAAATAAAATCAAAAGTGCACAGCAGAGAACTAAAGAAAACCTACAAGGAAGCAAAGATGGACAACTCTGAACACAATGTGTAATATTTATTGTATATGCTTTCTTGAAATGGAAATTTTTATTGCTTTATATTTTGAATCCTTAAGTTCTGCTGTGCAGATGGCAATTTTTTTTCTTATTTTGTATGTTTAAAAAGTAAAAGCAGACATTTGTTCAGAGCCTACTGTTATGTTATATTCAAAGAAAGATGCAGACATAAATAATACATAGTCCTTGTCTTTGGAAAATTACAGTCTTGTTGGAATGGTGGCAAAATATACTAAAATATAGTACAAGTTAAAACCTGATACAAGCATGATCCAAAACCTAAGTGTCCTTAAATTAGAGGGAGAAGAAAATGCTATAGAGATAGTAGACTGTAGGGATGGTGAGAAGACATTACGGCATCTTCTTTGGGCCTTGGAACAAACATTTAATGTAAAAAGGTAATGATTGGACAAGGAGGAAGTAAAGGCATTCAAGGTGTATGACATAGCATGAGCCAAAGCAAAGGAGGGAGAAATTATGGAAGGGGTTTTGGGAAGTTGAAGATATTCCATTGAAGGCCAAGGGACATGATTTAATTTGTTCTTCAGGATGGCTGAAGTATGGTAGATAGGAAAAAGAGGGAGACTAGGTTGATGAGCTGTCACAGTGATCTAAGTTAAAAATCATTAGCATGTGGACCAGGATGATGAAGGGGCAAGATGGAGTATAAACGGGGGGCAGAGGAGAATGATTACCTAGAAGCAGTCTCAGTCCTAAAGTCTGGGTGAATGTACAAATAATGGGAAAGCAGTACTGATCTCACAGACTAGAAGAATCAAGTTTTAGACATGTTAATTTTGTCACATCATAATTTTGATCCTCATGAGGGGCAGGAGTGCCAAATGAATCAAGAATTTTACAATTGGAGAAAATGAAGCCCAGGTTAAGTGACTTATCCAAAGTCACAAAAGACCTTTGATTTGTGTCAATTATGTAACATGCAGATTCCTTCTATAAGTGAACAGATGTTGACCACTTTACCCTTAAATGTAAATGTAGTCCCTTATTTTTTTCACTGAGTTGTAAGACTAAGAGGCCTTCTGTGTACTTGGTCTTTGTTTTATCTTCAAGGACCAATTCTAAAGCCAGGAGCAGCCATCTTTCTGTATAAAAGAAGTCTGTGATCCCCATCCACTGTTTGTTTTTTCATTTAATTTTAGTCCTTCATGGCATTTTATTAAAACAAATGGCAGTCAGGTACTTTATTTTCTTTGGCCTTCTGTTTGATGTTTAATTCAATGTGTTCCTTAAGGTATAAAAATGTTAAAAGCTGTAGTTTTACTAGAATATAACATTTTTTTTACCTTTGTTTGGTTTTCTGATAACAAAAATTAGTAGTTTTCTTTTTAGCTCATAGAACTTAAAGCTTGGTTCTGTGACCTTGCTTAAATAATTAATTAATCTTGTCAAATGAAGGAGTTGATACAGGTGACTTAAGGTCCCCTTCAGCTTTAGTTCTAAGATCTTACTGGTAATTGTTTAACTTGTAGTTATAAACATCAAAATATTGTGCTCCTCATTCAGCAAGCAATTATTAAATGCTCACAATGGGGAGGGTGCAAATAAGTATAGAATATATATATATATATATATAAAGAGAGAGAGAGAGAGAGATACAGACAGACAGAGAGTATACTATTGTATAGTTGGCCCTAGAGAGCTTACTGTCTATTTGAGGATAGAACATCTCTGTAAAGGGAACATTGAAGGAGCAGCCCATGAGGGTTAGATGATAGATGCGAACAGTCCCCCGACTGTTTTGGGGGAGTTGAGAGAAAGCAGAGATGACTGTGTGGAGCACCAACCAGGGATGGATCACTGAGAAAAGGGGCCTCTTGAAGACTGGACAGGATTTGGATTCTTGGAGAACAGGGGAATAGCTCATCAGCCAGGTGCCAAGGTGGCGCACTGCCTCAAGGGACATGGGAAGATGCTTCTGGTTGGAGTGACAGACATTAAAGTGAAGACCAGAGCATAGAAAGCAGCAGGCCAAAGAGTGATGGGCAGGAAAATCATTGAGTTCCCAAATACATGATACAGGTGAGAATCTGATCTGTTGGGATTGGGGGAGCCTCCTGGAGGAGACTGACAGCCCTGGCTTTGCTTCTTCTGCCAGCATACATTGCTGCACCCATTCTCCTGACACCTTCCTCATCTCTCTTCCCTTGGTTACCCCACCTGCATGCTGAGGCCATACTGCCATGGTGTCTGTCTGTCTGACCAGAAACTTCTTGGCTCTGATGCTCTGGCATCTTTCTTGGTGGTAGTTCTCTGCCCTTGGGTTGAATGTCCTCTTCTTTCCTGCCTCTCACATTTGCTGAATCTTCCATTTTGCCCTTTTATTCCTAGCTCCTCCCACAGTCTTCTGCATGGTAAATCTATTGGCAGTTTTGAATTGAGCTGAACTATGAACATGAATAGGATTTGGACAAGTAGAGAGAAGAAGGAAAGGGTTCAGAAATGAAAGATAGAAATGAGCACAGTGTGGCTGGAGTGGAGGATTCACATCAGTGAAGAGTGAAAGAGGTTGTGGACTTGATAGAAAGCCTGGGATCTTAGGCTTCTCTGGGTGCTTTTCATCCTACTTACTTAGTCATCCCTTTCTACTTTGGCACACCTTTAGGTGTTTTTACTTATACCAGGGCTCTATTACCTTTGCCCATTTCTTCTACATCCTGAGGCCCAAGAAAAATAAATCTAATGCCTTTTCCACATGATAGCCATCTGTGCTTCAGGTTACTCATTTTTAAAGTGAAGATACTGGACTTGGAGGCACTAAAGATCCCCTTTGACTCTAAATCTCTGATCCCATGATTTCCTCAAATACTTTTTCAGTCTGGAAAATGAGGCTCCTCAGTTCTCATATTTTATTGTATTATCTTCATCATGTTTATGTTCTTTTGTACCAACATTTTTTGTTCCGATATTTTAAATGTTTTCCCTAAAATACAAGTCAATTTTCTAGGCAAACATTTTATGAGTAGCAACAGAACTTGAGTTCCCTTAGGATTCGCCCAGCAATCTTTTATAGATGAGGAATTTGGGTACAGAGATCACACAGTAAATGAGAGAGAGAATCCAGTCCCCAGACCATGTCAAAAAACATTTATTGAGCACTCATTGAGTCATTTCAGCATCCTGGAACAAAAATCTCTATTTTTGGAATTTTTAAATGCTTCTTTCTTTATTAAGTTTCCCCTATCTTCTGATCAGTTTCTCTTCTTTGCATATAAGCCCTACAGCTCTACAGGTTTTATATTAAAAAGCACATCAGTGATCAAAGCAGTTTGAGAAAAGACAGAAAAGTGATTTTTGCAGTGATTTCTGATGCAAGATGTCATGCCGACTTCATTTTCAGGAAAGTTTGAGGGTTTTTTTGTTTTTGTTTTTGTTTTTAAAGCAAATTAGCTTTAAAAGAATAGTCCAGGAGCAGGAGCAGCTAGATATTGCAACGGATTGGCCCTGCAGTCAGGAGGACTTGAGTTCAAATCCATCTCAGACACACTTCCTTGCTGTGTGACCCTGAGCAAGTCATTCAACCTCAATTGTCTCAACAACAACCAAAAAAATTGACCAGATAAATTCCCTCTTTGTTCAGTAGTCACACACAGACTATTTTCCCCTCTTGACTGAAAATATATAATTTATATTGTATGTGTAAATATTTTTCTAAAGAAATAAGAAAAATTGGTGCTAAGGATAGAGCCCCATTCCTGGAGTCAGGAGGACTTGAATTCAAATCTAGTCATAGACATTTGACAACTTATTAGCTGGGTAACCCTAGGCAAGTCTTAATCTGATTGCCTTGCCAAAAAAAAAAAAGAAAAGAAAAGAAAGGAAAAAGAAATTAATTTATATTAAAGTGTCTGAAACTTCTTGATTTGCATGTCTACCTAGGAATTTGACACTAAAGTCAAACTAACATGGAAGCAAGGAAATGAACAGATACCTCTCTGGATTTTGCTTGAGAATTATCCCTTGGAGTAAAGCTTACAGGACTGATGTTTGAAATGCAAATGATTGAGGTAGCTTTAAGGAAAAGTTACTAGAGAGAATAGTATTCAGCTTTTCCTTGAAAAACTACCATCTAGATTTTCATAAGTACAAGGGTTTTTACCTATATATTCATTTGCTGAGGTATGATCCTGCTAACAATCATAGACTAGAATAGAAACAGACACAGTTCACTTTTTGCATATTTAGATTTTTTAATTTAAAAGCTGCTTAAAAAATCATCAAAAGGCTTTGTTTAAGCACAGAAAGAGGACCTGAATTAAGTAAAGGATTGGCTTCTCTAATGTGCTCTTGTTTGAATTCAGAGAACTGTTTTGACCAACATAAGTGAAAGAGGCCTTAACACTTAATTATCTTTTCACTAGATTCCTGCCTTTGATAAACAAGAGAGACAAGGACCAAAGTTTAATCCAAAAGAGACTCCAGGGCTTTGGCTGCAGCATAGCATGGCTGGATTTGACTGTCCAGGAGTCTGACATAGTCAGATTAATCTATGTATTTGTCCATAACTGCAGATTAAAGTAAGATGATTGGATGAGATGAAACTAGTATGAAGTAGTGAAGACACATTGATCATTTCATAGAAAGAAAGAATAAACTGGTGCTATATTTTGACTTGTTTTTTTTTTTTGAGATTTTTTTTCCTTGTTTGTTTGTTTTTTTCCTGGGGTTATAGATATGTTAATTTTTTTAAATACACATTTCTTTTATCAATCTTGTTGGGAGTGAAAAATCAGAACAAAAGGGGAAAATCATGAGAGGAAAAAAAAAAAGAAAAAGGAGAAAAAAGTGAACATAGTATGTATTGACTTACATTCAGTCTCCATAGATCTTTCTCTGGGTGCAGATAGTATTTTCTGTCCAAAGTGTGTTGGAATTGCCTTGGATCACTGAACCACTGAGAAGAAGCAAGTCTTTCATAGTTGATCATCGCCATCTTTTGACATATTTACTTAGTACAGGGGATTGACAAAGGAAGAAGGATCTCGACGTTTTTTGCTAGAAAGAGACAAAAAGAATGATATGGAGGAGAGATTATTTGACTTAACAAAATTAGAACAGTCTCCATTTTTATAGTTCTCTAGTCTAGAGACAGAGAGCCTGTCCTTCTATTCATTCATTATAGTGTTTTGTTTGATCTTTATAACCTTATGAAATAGAAGTGTTAGCCCTGTTTTACAGGTGAACAAATAGAAACTTTATTAAAAAGGTTCAGTGGGTGTTGGAGATGGATTTTGAACCCGGGTGATCAAAACTCAAAATCCAGCTCACTCTGCTTCTGATGTCTCCTCCAGGCACTGCACTCGTGAGCTGTGGGACATTGAACAAGTCTCACTAGCTCTCTTGGCTTGAGTCTCCCGATTCTGCGGAATGAGGGTGTTAGAGCTGATAAACTCCAAATTGTTGTTATCCATAGTTGTTTCTTGGAACAACTGATCGGACCAACACTGAGCATCTCTTATACTAGGGGAATTTCATGTATTTGTGAGAAAAAAGTTCAAATTATGAAAAATCTGCATTTTAATTATCTCTGTGGAGCAATGTATCAACAGTCCTCTAGTGACTGGTCACCAGGCAGCTTAGCTGGGACAGTCTTTGTAAGGAGGACAGAGGAATCTATTGCTAGACCCATGCTTGAAGCTTTATAAAGCTGTGAGCCCACAGAATGCTTGCAGAGTGTCCTGGTCACCCCCACGCCCAGGGAGGCTCTGTAAAAAACAACCTTTGGAGATAAACTGCCGTGCTTAGCATCATCGAAGTTCAAATACTGCCAGCACATATCCATATCACTCAGTTTATCCTTTGATTAGAAAGACACCTACTGTATAATATAGATAAGAGCCAGTTAAGTTTCAGTCATTCACACCCCACTATGTACAGTTTTCTTACAGTCAGTCAGGAATTGGGCTAAAATGTACACTTTTATAGTAAAAGAGTTTGCCAAATAAATTAACATTGTAAATAAAATATTTGAGGATATATCTAACTTTTTAAAAAACTTATTTTCAAGTATCTTAATACCTAAACATATAACACAGATATATTAAAAAAATGCAGTAATGATTCAAAATCCTATGGAACACAGTTGTTCAGTTTTCTGTTAGGCAACATTTTGTCACCTACTTAACTCTTAACTATATTTTTGTGTAGTTTGTAGTGTGCAAGACAGATTTGTGTCATTCTGGGCATTTGTCAGCAAATATTGGCAGAATGTTAAAGACTCCACCTTATTTCCAGGGCCAGCTTCCTATTGACATTTGCTTTGATTTCTGACTTCTTTGTTAGCATTGATCTATTCCATCTTCACATGTGCTTATGGTATGTACATTTTTGTCAACAGCCTCAAAGTGAGAATTCTGGATGATTGGTCCATATAAAGGTTGATTTTGTTTTTCTGTTTCAGGGTGCAGTGTCTGGCTCAGTGCAGGCTTCAGACAGACTCATGAAAGAGCTCAGGGATATATACCGATCACAGAGTTATAAAACAGGTAAAAAGAGTTTTATTTGACCCTTCTAGACTTCTTCACCTCACTCCTTAGCCTACTGCTCTTTCTAGTATTTATGATAAACTAATGAAGGCAGATTAGACATTTTCATTAATTTTGTGTTTAAAGCTGTGAGACCCAAGTTTTAATATTTTTCCAGCAAATATAGGTAATTGAATAGTATGAACTAAACCCTTCTGTTGTTTTCATGGTTATTGTTCCAGTGGTCTGTCTATAGCCTATCTTAATCATAACTGTTACCTGTTTTTACTCTTTGGAGGATGAAAAATTATTATGCAAAGAATGATCCTTCCATCATTGAGCAAGTAAAGCAATTATAAACTTCATTAACTTTCCATTGGTTCTGTTTTGTGTACTTTCCAAATAAGTTGACAGCTTTAGTTTTTACTCATTTTTCCATATCACTTAGAATTGTGGTATGTTGCTCATTTAGAAGAATTTAGTATTTTTCCTCTATTGTCATCATTTACAAAACAGTTCTTCCATTTTACCCAACATATTATCCAAGAAAGGTTTATAGGAGTCTACATTAGAAAATCTGTACTGGCATATTTTGCTTCTAATAAGAGATAGGAAATCTGAAAAACACATAAGGATCTGAAAGCAGAAGTGAATTGTTTGGTTTAGTTATGTAGAGAGAGATATGATTGAAACACCATTAGAAAGTTTGTGTGACCAAATATAAATCATGTCGCCTTTTGTTTAAAAATACAAAGCCTACTCAACAAAGGATCAGATCTATCACTTCTCTGGAGTTAACATTTTGAATTCACTGATCACTTTTTCTTTGGGATGCTTTATGGAGGTCTTAAAAATGCATGTTCATCCTGAGTGATCTTCCTTTTATATTTTCTAAATTAATAATCTTTATCTTGGGAAATATAAGACTTTTAATTCTTCTTAACCTTCCCCTTAAAAAAATACTTAGAAAATTGTATGCCTGAGAAACATCTGGCTTGAAATTTTTGAGCAACCTTTTTTTTTTTTTTTTTTTTTTTTTTTAAGGTTTAGATGAAGTCCAAGGAAATAAAGAAAATGCCTTTACTTACTGCTCTTTAAAAGACAGGTGTTTTATAGCTTAAGTATCATTTACATAGTTCAGTTATTTTCTCCTGAATTTCAGAGGCAAACAAGGTCTCATTGACCATCTGGTCCAAGTCATGGCTGAAAAAGAATTTCCTTTGCCTTATAGCTCACAATTGGCCATTTTTCCTGTGCCTAAGAGATCTCCAGGATGGGGAGGGAACTCATTATCCTGGAGACATCAACCTCAGGCTGTTTTCCTATTTCTAACTCCTGTCTTTGCTCTATCTTGCTCTTTGGCATTTTATATTGGTGAAGCTGATTTTTTAATATTCTTAGAAGACTTGACATGTACCCCTTTTCAACTTGATCTAACTTTGTGTAATGTTCTAAATGTTCAACATTTTAAAAAAATTATCTTTTATCACATCACATATATAGCTGCCCCTCCCAGCTTTGTTTAAACCTTTCATTTTTGCCTTTATCCTGGATGTTGACAAAAATGTTAAACAGCCCACAACCAAACACAAATCCCTGTGGCACTCTAATGGAGACCTCATCAAATACTTAAAGGCTCTTTTTTTTTTTAAAGTTTAAAAGTTAAAAGTTTTAAAAGTCTTGTCATTCAAGCAGTTTTGAATCCATTTAAACATACTATCTTCTGGCACATATTTCCATGGCTTTTTCACAAACATGATCCAAGAGACTTTTATAAAATATTTTGTTTAAATCTAAATAAATTACACGTCTATAGAATTTCCATGTTCTATTAAAATAATAACCCTGGTAAAAGGAACCGTTAAATTAGTTTGAATGGCCTGTGATAGATCAAAGGCAGTTTTTTTTAATGGATGCTTTTTATTATTATATTAAATTTCTTTTTTTTAATACTAATAATTTTTTATTTTTCAAAATACATGCAAAGATAGTTTTCAATATTAACTTTGCAAATCCTGGTGTTCCAGTTTTTTCTCACTTCTTCTCCCCTCTCCCCTCCCCTAAATAGTAAGTAATCCAATATAGGTTAAACATCTTCAGTTCTTCTAAACTTATTTCCACATTTATCATGCTGCACAAAAAAAATCAGATCAAAAAAGGGGGGAAAAAAGAGAAAGTAAAAAAAGGGAACTTTAAAAAAAAGTTAAATTACTATGTTGTGATCCACATTCAGTTTCCATAATATTATCTCTGTCTGCAGAAGACACTCTCCATCACAAGTTTATCATCAAATTTATTTCTGACTGTATCCTTTTCCTACCCAGTAAATGTTCCTTTTTAGCTTAGATTTTATAAAACAGGAAAATCAACCAATCCACTTGCCTTCATCTGACATTGTATGCAAAATTCCACACCAGAATTCTGCACTTGTGCAGTGAAGAGAAGGAGGTGCATTTTCTCAGCTCTTGTGTAGGGCCAAACTTGGTCATTTTAATTATGATATTAACTTTGAGTTTTGTGTTCTTTTCTATTTATATTGTTGTCATGTATATTGTTCTTTTTTTTGATGATTACCTCATTCCACATTAGTTCATAGAAGTCTTAGTATATTTCTCTGAGTCTTGTTGTGTTTCTTATCCAGATGCTGCTATAAATATTTTGGTGCATGTGGGACCTTTGTCTTTAATCATCTTGGGCACATTCCTGACCATGGATCTCTGGTTCACAGGCTATGACCTAGTCACATTTTTTAAAGCACAGTTCTCAAGTATTTTCCCCTGGTTGATCCAATTTAAAAATATATATATATATATATTTTATTAAAGCTTTTTATTTACAAAACATATGCATGGGTAATTTTTCAACATTGACCCTTGCAAAACTTTCTGTTCTTAATTTTTCCCTCCTTCCTCCCACCTCCTCCCCTAGATGACAGGTAGCCCAATACATGTTAAAGATGTTAAAATATATATTAAATCCAATATACGTATACATACAGTTATCTTACTGCACAAGAAAAAATCAGATCTAGGGGAAAAAAAAACCTGAGAAGGAAAACAAAAAGCAAGCAAACATCAACAGAAAGTGTGAAAATGCTATGTTGTAGTCCACATTCAGTTCCCACAGACCTCTCTCTGGGTGTAGATGACTCTCTCCATTACTGAACAGTTGGAATTGGTTTGAATCATCTCATTGTTGAAGAGATCCATGTCCATTAGAATTGATCATCATATGATCTTGTTGCCGTGTATAATGATCTCCTGGTTCTGCTCATTTCACTTAGAATCAGTTCATGTAAGTCTCTCCAGACCTCTCTGAAATCATCCTATTGGTCGTTTCTTATAGAACAATAATATTCCATAACATTCATATACCATAACTTATTCAGTCATTCTTCAGCTGATGGGCATCCATTCAATTTCCAGTTTCTAACCACTACAAAAAGGGGTGACACAAACATTTTTTGCACATGTGGGCCCCTTTCCCTAGTTTAAGATCTCTTTGAGATATAAGCCCAGAAGTAACACTCCTGGATCAAAGGGTATGCACAGTTAGATAACTTTTTGAGCATAGTTCCAAATTGTTCTCCAGAATGGTTGGATCCATTCACAACTCCACCAACAATGTATCAGTGTCCCAGTTTTCCCACATCCCCTTCAATATTCCGCATTATCTTTCCCTGTCATTCTAGCTAATCTGACAGGTGGTTGTAGTGGTATCTCAGAGTTGTTTTAATTTGAATTTCTCTGATCAATAGTGATTTGGAGCACCTTTTAATATGACTAGAAATAGTTTCAATTTCTTCATCTGAAAATTATTTGTTCATATCCTTTGACCATTTATCAATTGGAGAATGGCTTGAATTTTTATAAATTTGAGTTAATTCTCTATATATTTTTGAAATGAGACCTTTATCAGAACCTTTGAATGTAAAAATGTTTTCCCAGTTTATTGCTTCCCTTCTCATCTTGTCTGTATTAATTTTGTTTGTATAAAAGCTTTTTAACTTAATATAATCAAAATTATCTATTTTGTGATCAATAATGATCTCCTGTTCTTCTTTGGTCACAAATTCTTTCCTCCTCCACAGATCTGAGAGGTAAACTATTCTATGTTCTTCTAATGTGTTTATAATATCATTCTTTATGTCTGGGTCATGAATCCATTTCAACCTTATTTTGGTATACGGTATTAGGTGTGGGGTTGACCCAATTTGTAGGTGCACCGACAATTTTATTTGTATGCCTTGCTTCCTTTAGTATCTCAAATATAAAACTATTCCCTGCTCTTGTTATTTCTGACAATCTGCTGGGAATGAGGTGGGACCTCAGATTTGTTTTGATTTGTGTTTCTCTTATTAGTTTGGAACCATTTTTCATGTAATTGTTAATTCTATGAAATTCATCTTTTGGAATTATCTTCCTTTAATCATATTCTCTACAGTTTTTTCAGGAATTGATGTTGACTGACTCCTAATAGTTTGCTGACTGCATACTCTTTCCCCTTTTAAAAAATATCAGGGCCTTGTTTGCCATTTTTAGTTCTTTACTACTGCACTTTGCCTCTTTAGAGATCACCCACAGTGGCTCAGCAACCATATCTTCCCTATCAGTTAACATTGATGCCTAGATGCTCTATTGTCAGAAAGAATATTAGAACTATTTCTCATTATAAAGAATTGGCAATATCAATTATAATTTTAGGACCTTGGGGCCAATTGTCTTAAAATTAAACTGATAGGGGCAGCTAGGTAATGCAGTGGATAGAGCACCAGCCCTGAAGTCAGGAGGACTTGAGTTCAAATCTGGCCTTAGACACTTAACACTTTCTATCTGTGTAACCCTGGGCAAATCACTTACCCCCCAATTGCCTCAGGAAAAAAAAATTAAACTGATACTGATATTTTAGTTTCCTTAATGATTTGCAACTTTCTGATGCAATCCTAGAACCTATTCCTCAGATAAATTCTACTATTTTATAAGAATAAAAGTGTTTACAAATTAACATGGCATCAGATTGTACTTAGTATCTTTCTAGTGGAGTGCTACTATTTTGTCTGTTTTAGAAACCAAAAGACAGAAAAGAAATAAGCATGGCTATGTATTTATTCATACATTTTCTTTTCCCATTTCTTCATTTACTTGGCAATTCATTTGATAGTAGTTAAAGTTGAAAGAATACCTTCTTCATCAAATGACCTAATCACCTGTTTTATATCAGAACAGTCGTGACCAATCCTTGTTTGAATTGTAGTCTCTCAGATGTTGATGAATGTTTTCTAGTATTAGTTTCTGTCAATTGAAATAGTTTATCAGATAAAGAATCATGAATTTATTTTAATATTTCTACAGGAATTTATTCAGTGGAACTTGTAAATGACAGCTTATATGAGTGGCATGTTAAACTTCTCAAGTAAGTATTTTTGTATGGTTTTATTTGCCCAGTCAATGGCTACCCTAGATTTTATAAAACACTTAACTTATCCTTACTGCTCAACTTGTGATGTCTTATTTTTAATCATTCCAGTAAATGAACAAGTGTTTTAATAATGTTCACCCTGTGCTAGGCGGTTTCCCAAATGTGAGCAATGAAACGTCTACTCTCGAGAAGCTCATGGTCTGTGAGGAAAGACAATGTGTTTATATGTTTGTGTGTCTGTCTGTCCATTCTTCTGTACAAAGTAGGTAGAGAGAGGGAAGGCCCTAGTAATTGTTGGGGATCATGTAGAAGGCTTTATGTGGAAAGGATGATGGAGTTTGGATTTTTATCTTGAAAGGAAGGAGAGATTCTTTGAGGCAAAGGTGAGAAGGGAGTATATTCTAGGTGTGGGTAATGTGGGGATAGGAAATGCAGTACAGTGTGTGAACTGTAAGCTCCCTGAAGGCAGCAGACCATGTTTTATCTAGCTTTACATAATTCCCAGTGTCTAGTTCACTGCTCTTGGGACAAAGTAGCAACTTCAAAGTAAATGTTCATTTGATTGAATACTAAATGATAATGCTAGGTACTGTAACTTTTCATATTTAATTTTAAGGCACTATAATTTTTTTTTATTAAAGCTTTTTATTTTTTTTTTTTTTTTATTTTTTAAAACATATGCATGGATAATTTTTCAACATTGATCCTTGCAAAACTTTGTGTTCCAAATTTCCTTCTCTCCATCCCCTACCCTAGATGGCAAGTAATCCAATATATGTTAAACATGTTAAAAATATATGTTAAATCCAATATATGTATATATATTTATACAATTATGTTGCTGTGCAAGAAAAATCAGATCAAAAGGAACAATGCAAGCAAACAACAACAAAAAAGAATTAAAATGCTATGTGGTGGTCCACACTCAGTTCCCACAGTCCTCTCTTTGAATATAGATGGCTCTCTTCATCACAAGATCATTGAAACTGGCCTCATGATCTCATTGAAGGCACTATAATCTTGTAGCACCTCTCCTTAAATATTAGAACTGTGCTATATATGGAACTTGGTACTCCTTCAGATTGAAAAAAGAATTTGTTCCTCAAAATTAACCAGCAAAGTGTGAAATGATGGGGGGAAAAAAGGGGTGGAGTTGTGGACTACCTTGATAAGATTTATACTTGAGAAAGTAGACGGGAGGTGGGGCAAAGTTGAGAAACCAAAGTATGGGATCATTTGCTTTCTAATAAGAAGATAATAGGCTATAAGCAAGTGCTCTTGGAACTGGAACCCTGGCAGTTGTAGGCACTTTTAGGGATGGAAGCTGGACCTGTGATCTCAGTGCTAGAAAGATTCCCTTCCACCAATAAAAGTTTAGAGTACACATAAAAGATTGAACTTCCTCCATGGTCATAGCCTCTTTGTGGCCAAAGTACAACCCAACCAAAAATTGGCTGCTAAATATACTGTTAGGCAGCACCAGACAAAATGTAGGTAGGAAATGCTAAGGGCTTCCAGTTACTTTATGGAATTAATTTAGTTCTATAATTATAGTCTTCCTCAGACTTTTTCTTTTCACTTTTAGTCTCTGTTAGAAAGAGGAAAAGACAATTGTCATTCCTGGGTTTGTTTGTTTTTTTGGACCTAGTTTTAAAAAAAAAAAGGTACAGAAAAGCTGCATGTAAAACAATGATGTTTGACTTGTTAGTGGCTCTTAGCAGCCTTAGAGATCCTCCCATTAATCAGTAGCCCTGTTGCTGATACAGACAGAGGGGTTGACAAAACTCAAATGCTTTGTGATAGAGGCAGGAAGAATTCTTGTACTTTGGGCTTTTAAGATGACTTTTAGATAGGCTAAAAGCAGTGAGACTGACCTTGCTGGCCACAGCTTCCTCAGCAGCAAAAAGAGCAATTTGGACTTACCCTTGATGCTGTGATCACTTGTCTGAAAGAAGCTGGAAAACCAGCTCAATTAGAAGCAGCCTGGATGAGCATTAAGCTGTTCTGATTTGTCCTTACCTGAACTGTCCTGTTTTTACCTTAGGGTTGATCCTGACAGTCCATTACATCATGATCTTCAGGTCTTAAAAGAAAAAGAAGGGGTAGAATATATTTTGCTTAACTTTTCTTTTAAGGTAAGAAAATCTCACTGAAATCCAAATCAGATATCATTATTTTGATGCAAAATCGAGATAATGTTTTGCTTATGACCATGTTCTAGTCACTGATTGTTCTGACCCTGTTTACTCATTTATAAAGTGGGAATAATATTCATGCCCCTTCTGTCATAAAATGCTTGTGAGGAAAGTATTTTGTAAACCCAAAAGTTCTATGGCAGGGGTCCTCAAACTACAGCCCACGAGCCAGATGCGGCAGCTAAGGACGCTTATCCCCCTCACCCGGGGCAATGAAGTTTCTTTATTTAAAGGCCCACAAAACAAAGTTTTTGTTTTTACTGTAGTCTTTGCTTTACTGCTTTACTGCAGACTTTGGGTTGTTACTGTGTAGCTATAAAGATTTCCCAACAGATTTGTGAAGCTATCACTTGAAAATGTTGAACAGTTCTATACCCTTGACTTAACATCAAGTTGAGTTAGTTCTTTGGAACCAACATATTTTAGAGATGTATTAGCTTTTCTGACCTGCAGCAAAAATCTAAGCAGAACTTATCTTTGATTTATTTACCTTTATATTTTGTTCAATAAGATTAAACTTTTTGATAGTTTAATTTGTAGCTTAAATTCAATATATTCATCCTCTCAGAAGAGTTGATATTTATATTAATGAACTCATTGGATCCTCAGAACTTCCTGGTTAAGTTTCTAGTTCACATATTAATTTATAGTTTTTTTAAAGTTCAGAAGCACAGGAAGGTTATTGATTTGATATCATACAGCTATACATACAACAGCTAAGAGAATTCAGACCCAGGTCCTTAAGTATTTTGTACTCAGAAATTTCTGTCCCATTTTTTTCTTTTTGTTTTCAGCATGTGTTCACTTGACCGAGTGTCCACTCTGGCTCTTTCCAACTGAAATTATTTATACAGTGATATTGGATGGAGGGGTTGTAAACAGATTATTAGATTTTTCTTCTCTAGTCAAACTGTTAGCAAGATCATGGTTATTTTTAAACCTTTTTAAAACCAATTTTCCTCTTTTTATATTAATAGTCTTTGTATTTTGTGTTGAATTTTTTCTTTCAATGAACCCACCAAGTCTTAAGAAAGTGAGCTAAAGGGAAAAGAGCACTAGGAAAGCTCCATATAATAAAAAGGAGTCAGGAGGGAGATGGAACGGTGCTTGCTGAGAAAATAAAGTCTGGTCTTCACCAGAGAGGAGGGCTAACCTTCTTGTTTGACTTCCTGAGACCCCCGGAGCAAACTTCTGAGTTCTGGCCATTGTTCTCTGTACTCTTCTCTTTGGTTCCCCAGTCTTCAAATGTATGATCTGATTCAATCCTTTATTCCTGGGAGTTAAAATCATATACTCTGGAGCCGGAAATATCCTTTGGTTATCAGGGCAAACGGCTTTTTATTTTGGTTGGGAGAGGTAGCAAATAATAATTAATGACAGTGATAGAGTGGAGGGGAAAAACCTTTTCCTGTCTTGGTGCACCTTGGGCACTAGCTTCTCCCAGAGTTCAGTCCCAGTGTTAAGTAGCACTGATTTCCCTGCTACTCAGTTCATGCTGAAAACATTTTAATCTTCCCATTATTTTGTTTGACTTTCACTTACTGGAAAGTGACAAGTTTTATCAGGCTGTTTGTTGAAATTTAACAAAAAACAAAACAAAAACCTCCAGTTTACAGTGTTTGTTTCTTCAAACTGTATTGTAATCTGTGCTACTGGTGCTTTCTTTTTAGGATAACTTCCCCTTTGACCCTCCTTTTGTCAGAGTGGTGGCTCCCGTCCTCTCTGGAGGGTAAGTTGCTTTAGATTCACTTACTTCTTGGAGCTGGATTTTTTAAAGGGTTCAGAGTGTTTGTTGTGTCTATGGGTGTTTGTCAAAACTTGGTGGGCCTTCCATTTTTCACTCCTTTGTGATGGGGGGGAGAAGGGGAGGCAGAAAAAGTTGTGTGAATGAATGGCTCCCTCTTTTCCTCTCACCTAAAGAATCCTCCAGGGTACAGTGAAGAAAACTTTGAGGAATAAATGACTTCGTGTTTGTAGCCTTGGCAATTTGGTCCAAATATTTTACCTTTTCTGTGTTATAGACAGAAGTCACAGAAAGCTTATGAAAGTGACCATTCCTGAATTTACTTCTTTTAGGGACTATGTTAATGCTTTTGAAGGGTTTTCAGGAACCTAGAGAACTAATAGTCTTGTTGGCTTTGGAGAATCTACTAAATTTGTTCTGAATTGTAAACACTGCATATAATTCTTCAGGAATACCAATAATTAATTACATGAATAGGAATTAGTGTCACCTTTGCCAATTTTCTGGATGTGATTTGAATAAACTGCAGAAATGCTATGATATGCATTTCTCTCATTATTAGTGATATGGGCTATTTGTTCAGGGTTTGCCATTCTTTTTTTGAAGAACTATTTGACCTTGGACTACTTTTCCTGTCCTGAGGAAGGGCAAAGCATCAACATATTTAGGCTATTTCTTTGCTCAAAAACTTTCAGTGATTTCCCTGCTACTCGGCTCATGAGCTATGAGCCTAGTTTTCAAGGACTGCAGTCTTGATCTCTTTAGATCATTGTGTTTCTTTTCTTTTTCACCTTTTCCCCTTTCCATGCTCACACTGCAGCCAAGCTGATCTCCTGGGTCTTGGATCCTACCTCCTTCTGCCTTAGGGTCTTTGCACTCATTAACTTTGATGACAGAGCTGCCAGCCCAATACCACGTTTTAGCAGGGGGTTAGCTTCGAGTGCCTTCTCCTTGGCTCTGTGGCCAGAACTGACCCATTGTCTTAAGTCTGGCAAGTCTGCTTGATCTCTTTTCTACCTGGGATCATTGTCTATCTTGTTTTATAGTTCTGTGTGTCTATGGCTAATTCTCCTGGGACTTTAGAAGCTCCTTGTAGTCAAGGGCTATCCTCTTACATCTTTATCTCCCCAGCACCTTACTTTGGGAAGTCTGTAATATAAACGCTAATTGAATGTGCTGAATGTTAAGGTGGGGGGAGTATTGAGCTAATGCATCTTAAAGAGTTTGTAAATCAGAAGGCCCTACCCAAGTTTTGTTTCATCACTCAGTACATGAGAACAAAAACCATAAGTAAAAACTGAAGGCAGGAAGGGGCAAAATATGTACTGGAGCAGACTCTGGTTAAGTTGGAGTAGAAATATGAACAGATATACAACATAGGCAAGGGGAGAAAGGGGTATATAACATAGGCAAAGGGAGAAAGGGGTACTCAGAGCTTTGGTGGCTGGACTCAGGATTTCTGCCCATCTTTTTATATCTAGTCATGAAAGAGTTAGTGGTGGTTCTGTGCCAGGCAGTGTTGACTCTGCCACATACACTTTCTGATGACCGTGGAACACATTGTATTTTGCCTCATATTTTCCTCTTCCTCAGTTCTAAGTCAGTCACTTTTACCTTCTCTGTATGTCAGTGCACAGCTATCTCATCTTGAACTTTAAAACCTTGTCTTCGACAAACACGTTGCTGACTGATCAGAACTGTTTTTGCTACTGGCCCAGAACATGACCTGCTTTGAAGCTTGTAGCAACAATCCCTGATTCAGAACTTCGCTGCATGCTTTAGAAATATAAACTGCTCCTTACAGAGCTCATTGGAATATTGCAAAGATTATGTGACGTGTATCACCATTCAGCAGAAGAGTGCCTCACTTGGACTGGTATAAGAAAGGAGACATAGTGGGGGAGAATAGAAAGAGTTTTAGAGTAGGAGTCAGGCAGACCTGGGCTGGCTGTGCATGTGCCTCAGACACTAGCTGGGTCGTCTGGGGAAAAATCTTAGTGCCCTTCAACCTCAGTTTGCTCATCTAAAAGGAAGATAAAGACTACTTTACCTCATAGGATTAGGAGGGTCAGCTTCTAGGAGATAAAGCTGTTTTTGGCATCATTCCTGCATTGTGGTCACCTTATAATTCTCCACAGTGTAGACTATCAGAAGCTATGGGGATGACCCTTAGTGAGCCGCTGTTGGACTTGCCAAGTGGCCTGGGCCTTTGCTTCTCCTTTGGAAGACAGCACTGGGTTGAGCTGGATATAGAATAGCTCCTTGTAGCCATCTGGGGGACTGGACTTAGCCCTGTCAGTGCTAGAATATTGGTTCGAGGTTTCTATTAAGTACTCATCAAAAACCAAGGTAGTTTATCCTCTTGGTTGAGGAGCAAGGCTGACCACTTCCTCCTTTCCCCAACCATTTTCTCTTCAATGGAATGCTTGTAACTGAGCTGAGAGTCTTAGAGATGCTGCTTTTATCCTTATCGTGGTGGAGCTGTATGTGTGTTGTAGCTGACAGTGTGTTGGCACTGTCCCATAGAGGGGACAGAAGTCACAGGGAGCAACCCAGGCTTTAGCATGAGATTTTCTAATCTATCTCCCCACCACATTTTACAAATGGGAGAACTAAGACCAGGCATGGGAGAGCAATTCACTGTGAATCCTGTGGCTACAAAGTAGCCAAATTAGAGCTCAGACCTTTGGGGACATTGGCATGTATATAAGAAAGAAATCACTCAACTTAGATTCCTTAATTTTACAGAAAAGGAAACTGAGGCCCCCAAATCAGAAAACACCCAGTGGGTACATGGATACTAAGCAGTAAATTCAAACTTCTAGACACTTTTCTCCCTTTGCTATCATGCATTCCCTGTTATTAAGAAATATTGGGGTTATTTTTCTTCTTAGTAATCTCTCTTGGTTCCATTTCCTGACCAGGGAGACTTCTGCTTTAGATCTCACGTAAAACCTGTGAATTCTGAATGACATGAAATGGGAATGGGGTAGGGAGAAGAAGGGGACAAAGAAAAAAGGAGAGAGACAGAGATAAAAGACACACTTCTTGGTAATTATTCACCAGTACTGGAATGACATCTTTAATTAGCACATCTGTTTTCACAAAACAGAGCTTTTCCAAAGTTTTTAACCCTCAAAGGATGCTTCAAGTTTGTTTTTGTTTGTTTTTTCTGTTTTTTATTGGTGGAAGGCAATGAGGAATGATTGGAGCTTTTTTTCCCCCATTTGCATAAGAAACTTCCCCCTAACTAAGCTAAGTATATGCTATATATTGATTTGTTCAAGATTGTTTAAAAAAAAAAATCAGGCTTCCCATTTTGAAACTGAATTGTCCACGTGTTGAGTTCTATGACATTTATGGATGATGAACACCACAAATAGGGGTTCAGTTATTATTCTTTAGTAATAGAACATGATTCGTAGATCTTAGAGCTGGAAGGGGGCTTTATTGAAGCTAACTCCCTCACTTTTCAGATAAGGAAACTGAGGCAGAAAGAATGTAGTGATTTGCCTAGGATTACACAATTAGTAAGTGTCTGACTTAGGTTTTTCACTCAGGCCTTCCTAACTTCCAGTTTGTTGCCCTGTTCATGATGCCAGACTAATTCCTAGGGGGTGCTGGGTCAGGCTGGTTTCCTCAAGGTTTTTTTTTGTTGTTGTTGTTGTTGTTGTTGTTGCTAAAGAGTTCCTCAGGGATAGAATACACTTAAATAGGCCTAAGAGTTTGGGAAGGACAGGTCAGAAAGGAGAAAAATAACCTAAACTAGCCAAGGTAATGTGAAAGTAAGTAGAAGAGAGTGACATTGTCAAAAGCAAATGCAGTATAAGGAGAAGACAAATTGTAATAATGAAAAGGGAAGTCTGAAATTTAATTAAATAATGAGAACATTTGGCCTTACTTAAGTAAGGAAACCTTATTTAAAATGTTTTTGTTTGTCTCTTCCTAAAATTTTGATTGGGAATAATTAAGCTCTGATATAATATCAGCCTAAGTAAAAAGGGATTTTAGTGTAATTTTTTAATAAAGGCAGAAATAAATATGACAAGTCAAAAATCAAGACTGACTCTTAATCTCTCTTTAAGGTATGTGTTGGGTGGTGGTGCATTATGCATGGAACTTCTCACAAAACAGGTAAATACATTTCACGTTACATTTCTTTGTCATGAAGAGTATTAGGGTTGTAAATGATATAGCCCCAGATAAGTTCCGATGGAGTGAATGTGGGTCCATGGAACATCCTGGTGAGAGTAGAAAACCGACTTCCTGTGGTTATAGCAGTTAATCTCTGACCTCTGTGCCCTGGCTACCTGGTAGCCAAGAACAAGGAAGACCTCTTGTTTGGCCTCTGGGGCCTTAAATCTGGCCTGCCCTGGAAGCCTTCGTGTTCTTTTGTGTTGGAACAGAATGAGGCCTTTGATAAGGACCTTCATGTAGGATTGTGGGAACTTTTTAAATGTGAAAAGTTAGCTTTAAACGTGAGTTTAGTTTTCAGTTATTTATGTGTCACCTGCTTATGATAAAAAGTCGAATTTATAATAATCAGCATGTCTGTCAAATCAGATGACCAAATTGAATCGCCACATGTTTATAGATGTATCTACTTCTACTTTTAGGGCTGGAGTAGTGCCTATTCAATAGAATCTGTCATCATGCAGATCAATGCCACTTTGGTCAAAGGAAAAGCCAGAGTCCAGTTTGGAGCTAATAAGGTAATTTCATCCAGACTTGCCTTGACCTTCCCACTCCCTACCCCTATCCTCCCTCTTACATGCAGAATACAAAATGATAAACATGTTTCATGATAAACAACAAATGTAGTTCTGGAAAGTTATATATGTTGATCAAATTGTCGGTTGAATTTGGTTTTCCTTGACTTCGTTCACAACAGAGATTTTATTTCAGATTGGTTTTCTGTTGATTACTTTGTCTTAAATCAGTCAAGTAGTCAAGGTTAATCATAGTAACTTTCATTTATATATTACTTGGTTTTTCTAAGTGGTTTTTCATTGATTATCTCATTTTATCTTCAAAACAACTCAGTGAGAAAAATCTATCGTTTGATCCTCCAAACAACTCTGTGAGGAGATCTCAGTGCAGATGAAGAAACTGGAACTCAAAGAATTACCAAGTAATCTGCAGCTTGGAAATAACTCAAGCAGGATCTGAATGCAGGTCTTTTGGACTGTAAAATTTAGTGCTATCTTCACCAAGCCACAAATAAGCAATTCAGTGAGGAGGAAGTGCCCATTTAAAGTCACTTTTTAGTAAGGCCTTCTGCAAAGAGAAGAGTCTTTATGAGTCAGTCACCCTGTCTTTTAACTTTGGATTTCCATATAATGTTGTTTTGTAAAATAGGACTTCTATGACCTTTACCTTTATTTTGATTTCCTATAAATATCAGTCCAAAGAGCTATTGCTCTAATGAGCAATTTTAGACTAGACCTATGATGTCTTTGGCCTAAGGAATACCTCAGAAGAAAACTTTCCCCAGGAAGAATGGGATGCCCTGCTCTGGATTGCTTGGAGAGAATTAAAGCATTTCCTGGGCCTTGTCCAGGGAGCACACAAGCAGAACTTGAAAGCCAAGTTTCAGGCTATCTACTAGCCCACAATCTTTCTACATTTATCTTACTACCGTTTAGTCATTTTCAGCCATCTCCCGAGCCATAAAGAATAAGTATTTGAAGAGATAGAAAATTTAGTATCTTTTTCATATGTTCCCCCATTTCTTTCAGAGATTTTTTTTTTTTAACAGCAACTTGAAGTGGAAGAACAGAGTATTTTAAATGAAAAGTTCTGTTGAGTCCTTAATTTCATGAGTGCATGTACCTTCTCCACAAAGAAAACAACTTCTAATCTTTTATGTCATCATAACTCCACAGTAATCACCTTGAAGAGGATCAGCCTCCAGGTGACAAGCTGTTCTTCACATGTTAGTGAGGCCGATCCTGGCATTAGAGATGTTCAGGCCATCCCTGGGCCAGAACTTGGAACCTTTCCAACATGAAAATTTGGGCCTGCCCCTGAACTCTTCTCCTGTCCTGACTCGGGGCTTTGGAGCAGACCACGGAAGTGATGATTGGGTGACAGAGGCTGGATTTTGTGGTGAAGTGAAAGTCTAAAGACTTGGATTCAAATCCTAGCTGTGTGAACTCAGCAAAGTCACATCAACTTTTGGGACTAAGTTTTCCCATCTCTAAAATGGGGTTGATGATAGTAGTTCCACAGCCTACTTTCCAGAGCTGTTGCAGGGAAAGCATTTTCTAAAAATAGTCAAATGAGGTAGAAGTTCTTGTAAAGGGAGATCCTAAGTTGTACTCATTTTGAGGAATTAAGAGGTAGGTGAATTTGAGGGAGGAAATTATATAGCTTGTGAGCTGAGACCTCAGGTTACTAATGTTTGGAGCTATATATTCAGTCTCCTGTCTGAACCAGATAAGATATTTGTAAACATTTAAAAGCCTCTATGTGCTACCTGTTCTTTGGCGAGTGTGAGTACTCTTGGTTATATGTCATCAATTGTGTTATAATGAGTGATGCCCTAATAACTTCTTGGTCTAAAATATGTTTAAAACTCTTCCTTTCAGAATCAGTATAACCTAGCAAGAGCACAACAATCCTATAAATCCCTAGTACAGATACATGAGAAGAACGGTATGTCAAATTGTCATTTTGGAGCTATGTGTTTGTAAATATATTCTTTGTGTGAACTTTAAAATGTCCTGAAGAAATTTCAGCAAACCTCCTAACTCAGACTGTGGCAGTTTTGTAGTTCTGGTAATCAGGATAACTTTGAGCCATTGTTTACCTTTGTAGACAAAAAAAAGCATTTGTTAGGTACATTAATGATAGAGGCAAAATTCCCTTCTTCATACACTAAGGTGTTGGATGCGCTTCAAGGATAGAAAGAAAAAGGAGAAGCCTTCAGAGAGTTTCTCTGTTCCTGAAGGTCACAGTATGCCATTTTCAGAGGACTGAGTGCAGATTCTAACTCTGCTATGTAAAACTCTTTCCTTCTCTTCTTTAAAATGGAAAGAGTAAGATTAACAAAATGCTGTATAAATGGGGGGTGTCAGTTATTGTCGCTTACTCCCTGTGTGACTTGGGGCAAACCCTTTCTCCTTTTTGAACATGGACTCGCTACTTACCTCCTCAGATCCCCAGGTCTTCTAATCCTAATTAAGTGAACAAATTAATTTAAAACTCTGAGATGTGTAAGTTTCTATGTAACTCAGTCCTTTTACAGATTCGGGTTGGTCTTAGTCTAAGTGAGAATTGTTTAGTATTTACAAAAGAAACTATTTTATTTTCATATATTACTTGTTTTTAATGGCTCCTAAACAAAAGCCAAGGCTTTTCTGATCAGAGTAAAATGACTGTGGTAAGAAGTGACATCTCAAGTGTCACACCAATGTTACCTATCGTGATCTTTCTCTACATACTGATTGGTCGTCCTATAGAAAATAAGACTAAACATATAGTACTATTTTGTAATTGAAGAAACTTTTTAGGTTAGGAAGGAGCCTCAACTACCAGCTCTTAACACCCACCAGCTAACACAAAAAATGTCTGTCCTGCCTACCACCACTCCTGGCTCCCCAAAATCCCAGTTCCGATGACTCCATTCCTCCCAAATTTTGTATTTGTACACCTCAAAAATCTTGCATTTTGCTACAGTTGTGATCCAATAGTAATATTCTGGCACAATGGGCATTCTTAACTTTTATTGGTGGGTATGAAATTAATAGCAATAAAGATGAGTTCTAGAAAGCACACTGTATTTATTATCGCTGATGAGTTGAAAGCCCATGGGGGGGCGGGGTGGATAGGTATGAAACTCAGTAGCAGTGGGACAACAGTGGAGAGACTCTGGGCTGAGAAATGAATATTGTAGAAGTTTTATTTTCCATTATAATTTACAATCAGTTGATAATAACTCTTTTATAGTCTGTAGGCATTGCATTGCTTTTGTTATCAATATGGGCAATGGTTTCTACAAGTTTTATAGCAAGTTTAAACAGTAATAGTGTTTAGATAAAATGTGATAAAGTGAAAGATAAAGGTGGCGGTTAAGCTTTCCTTTCTGAAAAACTAAACAGAAGCCTGGATTTTTTTCAAATCACCAGCTCATCAAAACTTTTGTTTTCCCCTTTCCCAGGCTGGTACACACCTCCAAAGGAAGATGGTTAAGTGGATGGACCGTTCTTTGCCTGGACTGATGTCACTCTAATGAAATTTCCTGCCAGCGGATAATAAGCTACAAGTGCCCCTATAAACAGTCATACTGAAGACTTTAGTTATTAAATTTGTTAGTGGATAAAAAATTATTTGACATCCAGTGTAGGTTACAGCCTTTCTATTCTGCTCATCATAGGTATCTTGAACTGAGCAGTTTGGGACCTTTATTGGTCCATTTCTTCCCACCTCCCTTTCATTGAAAGTGAAACCTCCAAAGCAGGCAAGTCAGCATTAAATTATACACACACAACTTGTACACATGCACACATACACTCTTACACATACATACACACACAGCACATATACATACACACAGCACACGCACACACACACACACACACACAAGAGTTCGATGAGTTGCAATGGGGTTTGAGATTCTTACCTTTCATAGGATAATGGACTACAAAGACTTGCAATATATGGTTTCATTTAAAACCAGTAAAGCTTCAATCATTGTTTAATACTGTTTTAGAGATTTCAGGTCTTGTAAAATCACAGGTTTGGGGGTCTTTTTCTGGTCTAAAATGAAAACATTTGTAGTATTGCCAAATTAATGACATAGGAAACCCCACATATATGTTGTCAATTACACTTTTTAAAAATGGCTACATGAAGATATGAACTGTGTCTCAAAGAGATACTTATAATTGGATTATGTTGTATTTGAGCAGAGCAAGGCTGTGCCAATTAAAAACTTAGAACTTCTACTGGGGCCTGTCTTGCTGGGCTGTACCTGCTACTTGTTGGTTCAATTTACCTTATAAAGAGGAACCACAGTTTAAAGCTTGAAGTTATTTAAAATACTAAAAGCCGTTGGGGGCGTTCCATTTATTAACGGGGTGTTGCAATCATTTGTAAACTAATGAACTTCTAAAGTGATTGGCAAAATAAAACTTAAGTCCTTGAGCAAAATCTCTCATTCATCAGAGAACAAAAAGGCATCACTTCTGAAGAAACTTAAAATAATGTTGCCAGAGTCATAGCCGTGGGTTTGATGTTGAAAGACTGATGGAAATACATACATGATGTGAACGCTTTTTTCTCTTTCTTAGAAGATGGTATGGATTGGTGTAATGTCTTCATTTTATTGCCTTACTTGAACCAGTTCTATTTGGTTACTAACAGACCTTTTATACCCCAGGTTTAAACTAAAGGTATAATTTAAGTATTAAGCACTTTTTAAAAGAAACCCAGGAGCAGCACATCTTCGTATTCCATACCTGTCAGTGAAAACATAAAATGGTTTTTTTCTTATCAGGCATTTGCTTTAAGATCCAATTTTTAGCTTTGAAAACCACATTGGAAAGACTTGGCACTACTTCTGATAACTTGTTTTTAATTACCTTTTAGGTTGTTTGTTGTGTTCTTCATTTTAAATTAAAGGTAGTTGAAGATGTCCTAGCCTCCTTGCTTTTTTGGTTCTATTTGTATAAAGTCCTGATATCTTGTTGCTCAGATAACAGCCTTAAGTGTTAAGGCAGATCTCTTTTTAAGCATTTTAAAGTTCCTTAAACCTGAGGCTAAAATATTGAATACATTATTGAATTCTTTAATACTCAGATGGATAACAGGTTGACAGCTGTGCATTTGGCATGCTTAGTTTTGGATTTCATTTTTCATTGCAGAATTATTTGGCAATGTAAAGTCAATTTGTAAACTTGCATCAAGTTTATGAATAAAGAACCATTTTAAAAATGACATGTGTCTTCATTTATGCTTCAGAAGATACTCTGCTTTATGCAAGGCTGAGTTCACGATAAAGGTAAACTTAAGTCAGTCTTCATATGTGACATTTCAAGGCCATTAACCACAATGTACCTGCCTTTCAAATTTCAATACTGCATACTCAGGTAGAATAATGTAGTTATGTGGTAATATATATCTCTCAAATACTCATTGATTCTCCCTGAGTTACAAAATATCTTTTTCTAATTTTAGACTATAGTATGTTAAATTTATTTATATAAGGGGTAAACTTTTTTTTTTGGATGAGGTAATTGTGAATAAGTGACTTGCCCAGAGTCACACAGCTAGGAAATATTGTCTGAGACCAGATTTGAACTCGGGACACAGCTAGGAAATGTTAAATATTTGAGGCTGGATTTGAACTCTTCTGACTCCAGGGTCAGTGCTCTATCCACTGTATCATCTAGCTTCCCCAAGGGGGGATTCTTATGTCTGGAACTCTCAAATCTTGGACCAAGATAGAAGAATATCATACAGTTGCTGTATCAAAAATGTAGCTTACACTTCCTCAGAAAGGTCATATAAAAGGGTCATGTTCCTCTTCTCCAGTGCCGTGGGGAGATGCCAGACTTAGGGGACACACGGATACCTGAAGGTTGATTCACCAGAACAGACAGAAAAAGATGCATGTCAGGGAAACTTTGTGAAGATCAAAATTTCCATGCCCTTCCAGAAGCTGGGAGCTTTCCTGAATCTGCCCCACAACCAAGCTACTTCAATAGCTAATGAGCATTTGTTAACCATCTGCCAAGTGCCAGTCACTACTGGAGACACTGATGACATCAGGGTAGTGGAAGCAAACCTTTCCCTAGAGGAGAGATAGCTCATATATATGAGCATATGTTAAATATACATAAGGTAATTTGGGAGGGGAGATCACTAGCACATGGTAGAATGTGGCATACTAGAAATGCTAAGGGATGGGGGTGAGGAAGGATCACCCCTCAGACAAGGATGGTTGCCTATGTAAGGACATCCAGCCAGCTGTGTTACAATCTTGGAAAGGTTAATATTGACCCAGTTTGTGAAGAACTTTAAATGCTACACAGAGGAATCAGTGTTTGATCTTAGGCTTGCCATGATCAAACTTCAGGGTGGTCACAGCAGATGGATCATATTAACTACATGCCTCCCCATTCCTAGGATGGCAAGGGATTTGCCAAAGCGTCAGCCTGCTTGCAGTGTTCACTGGCCATGGTGCTGATCATGTCTTAAGATTCTGAAGTGCTCTCCTCTGCATATACAGAGAACGATGACCAGAAGGCAGCATAAACTGACCAAAAGGAAGACATCTCTATAGCAGTGTACATAAAAGAAAGCTACTTCTGACTGTAATACTGCCTACACCTGTTAGTCTCATCCTGCAGAGAATATATAATTGTAAGTATTTTTAATAATGTAATCAATAACTGGGCTTTTCTTACACTATAACAAAGAAAAAGCTGAGCAGAATTTACCAAAATAGCCACTAGATCTGGCAGAATGTGCAGTTTTCTTCACCTGTCTTCTCAAACGTGACTGATAACAAGTTGAACAAAACTTGAACAATTTGATAGTTTTTTTCCATATTACAAGTAAATGGTACTGTTTACAATTCAACATGCTTTCAAAAAGCATTTATTAATGACCTGTTATGTACTACTATCTGGATACAAATTCAAAAAACACATTTGAAGACTCCTGTTGTGAAAATTTTGTGTAGTGCATCATAAGTCTTTTTGTTAAACCCAGATATTTGAATAATAAGCTTGCTTGAAGTGAGATAACACCTACAGTCACTCTGCAATTGCTACCTTACTAGATTTTGATTGGCCAGAATCTAACAGCGTATTGTCTAGCTTCCATCTCCCCTCAAATCCTATGCCATTCTCGGTTCATATCCACAGATTTTCCTACTTTCACAGACTCACAGAACATAAAAGGCCAAATCTTTATGATATAACTGTTTTAGTCCAGTCTCATTTTGTAGATGAGGAAAACGACCCCTAGAGAGGTAAAGGGAGTACAGTAAATAAACTGAAATCAAATTTGAATCCAGGGCTAGTGCACTCAATACCCAGAGAAAAGTCTCTGTAAAACATATCTAACAAACCAAACAGACTTTGCTTAAAGATGGCTGCTGAAGAAAAACCTGTCTCCTCCTGTGTCAGTCCCTTCCTTAATGGACAGTTCTGCTAGAAAATTGTTTTCACTCCTAGGTCTGCCCTCAGAGGCAGAGAACAGATCTAATCCCACTTGCCTTGGATATTCCCTTCAAATAGGCAAAACCACCAGACACACTTGCCTAAGATCACACAGCTAATGTGTTTGAGGTCAAATTTGAACTCAGATCCTCCTGACTATAGGGCTGGTGCTCTATCCACTTCATCATCTAGTTGCCCCTACATGGTTTATTCTTGAACTCCATCATCCTCACTGCCGTTCTGTGGAAAATCTTGATATTGTGTGCTGCCTAAAATGTGACAAACGGTCTCAACACATTATTACACATGTGGGCTGACAGCCAGCTGAGGGCAGTGGGCTTAATTCCTTTGGCTTAAATGATAGGCCTCTCATAATAAAGCTGAAGGCTTTGGTTGCCATAGCACATTGCTGATTCATTCCGGTCTCAATGCACTCTGGGTAAGTGAGTTGAGGATCTCAAGTACAGCACAGGGACTGCAGAGAAAGGCAATCAAGCCAGCTTTTTATGTGCAGAAAAGAGAGTTGGAAGGATGAGAATAGTTAAATACACATGTAGATATAAATAGATTTTATCAGGTGTTATTGATGAAACTCTTCATAAGGGCTGTTTCTAATCAAAAAATCTGTTACTTTTTTTTTATCCGATAGAAGATACATGTTTTTGTGTTGAACCAGATTTTCTAGGAAGAGCATAAAATACTTTTTCGTTAAATGGAATGTTTTTAAACTTGTCTGACTTAACTCAAATCTTCACCTAAAGATTTATGCTTTCCAGTACCAATCTTTAAATTTTCCAAAACTCTTATGCATAATACATTTAATTTTTTCTTCTTCTATATGTGAGTTGATCTTTTTTTTACAGTATGGTGGAAAGTAATGAAAATTCCTCAAGTCATTAAAACAAGGTCCTATAAGAAATTAATATTAGCTAATCTCTTTACCAAACCAGAAGAATAAAGAAAATTCATATGTAATTCAGATTATGTACGCCACATAGCAGTACACATGCCACCTCTCTGGGTTCAAGGACTTGATCAATTTGAATAATTTCAAGTTCTTTTTAACTACAGTGTTTAATTCAGTTTTGTTTGTATTACTTTGGTAATAAAGAATGAATTTTGTCCAGAAATAGCTTAAAAATCAATCAACTTTTCTTTACTTACAATGTCAGTCAACAAATGTCTACTATGTGCCAAACACTGTGCTAAGCACTGGGGTGCAGACAGGAAAAAGTATATAGCCCCTTGTCTTGATGGAACTTACAATCTAATGAGGAAAGACAACACACAAAAAGCTTAAGATAGATTGGGAAGAGAAGGTACCCAGCATGAAGACAAAATGGAAAAGCCCAAAGGAGTACAGCTGAATGGACAATGAAGAGATGGCTGATCTGTATACCTACCTTAAATGGAAATTTTGGGAAAGAGCTCTCCAGCTCCCCAATCAGGAGGGTCCAGGAAGACTGGATGATGGGTGAGTATCAGGGCTGATGCAATCTTGCAAGATGATGAGGTTCCAGGGATCATGATGGAAAAATCCAAAGGAAATGTAGGCAGATTGAAAATGAAGAGGATATCTTGAATACTGAATCATGCAAAAGATAATTGCAATTGATGATTTTAACAATGCCAAATGATGATTTGGAGAAAAATTTCTAACTCTGTAGCTATTCCAGACTTTTCTTCCCAATATTGTGTTAATACCATGAGAATAAAATGCAATTAAGTTTGCTTTCAAATATTACTAAAGCTACACTCATTTGAAGTAGACAGTAATATATTGAAATATGTTCCCATGGTTGACAGCAATTCTGAAATAACAGCTGATCAAATTCTACTACAGAGAAATCATTAGAATACTTCAAAATTGTAGATGCTTCATCAATTATGATACAAATGTTAGTGTTCTCTTTCATAATATTCTTAGATTTTATCTTTATATTAATTTCTTTTGTGATATGTTCTTGCTATTGAACTTATGTCATGTATGTAAACAAACTCTTAATTTAGTATGGGCTTTAGAAACATCATGTTCTGTATTTTTCTCCCAGAGAAGTTGGCCTGATAGTTTTATTCCTGCCACTTGATAACCATAGTGTTATCAAACCTATCCTCCATTCCTGAGACACTTTGGCATGTTTCTCTACTATGACTCTTAAATGCTGACCTGTCAAACAATCCTTATATCCTGTATTGTTCTGTAAAAAGAAAAGATTATTTTTCGTTCCAGTAATCTGGAAGTGAAACTATTTCTTCCTTTGGGAGACACTGAAGAGGGAGGGAAACTGTTCCCTTTACTGAAGCTGTGTTCCCTTTAAGATTTCCTTTATTGTGTCTCCTGTTTTATCTGAGAGATCAGGATCTCCCAGGCTCCAAGGAGTCTAGAGAAGGCTCTTCTTCCCAAGATGAGAGAAGCAATACTATTCAAGGGCAAATCAACTCTCATAGATCTTTTGGAAATTCTAAATTCTCATTCGGTTGAGAAATCCTGGCCCGATCAGCTCAGGCTGTCCCAGCCCCCTCTCTCCCCCCAAGATACCCATATAACAAGCTTCCTTCAGCTAAACTCCTTGCAAAAGGCCCAAGCATTTGCCTAGGACTCTTCTGCTTACTGAGAAAGTATTCTCAGTGCCAAATTCCATTTCCCCAATAGGACTCTGCCACTATAGAAGTTGGTCTCTTAGGAAACTAGTTCCTATCCAACAATAAACTTTCATTTTGCAATTAACAATTCAGGAATAAGTGAATTCTTTCACTGAGGCCAATTAAAAGGGCATTTTTAACAACTTATTGCCACTAACCTCATCACCACCAGGAATTGAGGGGATTCAAACCTCATCAACATAATGAGTTTTCTTAGATGATTGTTCAATAGATTAAAAATGTGGTTCTATTAATTTGGGCACTCCATTGTTATTTTTGTTCTTACTTTCTGTGCCTATTTTTATTTTCTTCATATTTAAAAATCCCAACAGATTATACTACCTACAATTGGCTTTTTAGGGAACACAATATGAAAAAATCAAATTTTAACTTGGAATGTTGCAATTTTTCAGTTTATACCTATACTTTCAGTATTATTTGGAATTTCTTGAAAAATCCACCATCAGTGACACAGTACATTTGAGTGGAAAATGAATAGTGTCACAAATCAGACTAACCATAAATGTTTGCTTGCTAGATTCATTTCAGCAGAACAGCCACTTGAGTAGTTTTTCCATTTTTAAACAAAGTTTTATTGCATTTTAAATTGTAGTGTTAGTTCCCTGAGTTGCATACAAACAGGCTGGGTCAACCCCTGGTCTAGACAATAAATCAAGTCTTGTTTTGTGGCATTTACCAGTAAATATTTCCACTAAAGTGGATTTCAATCTACCAATGAAGGCAAAATTGAGAAAAGATGCATAGTAACATTATCATCTAGTATTTACACTATGCAAGTACAGTGAACATGATGCTGTTTGAGTGGTCTAGATCTAGAGATGAGTGGCTATAAGAGAGTTGTTAAGAATCCCCTTTAAATGAGCCGCAGGTTTTAGGAGTAAAAGAATTCACTCATTCCTGAAATATTAGTTGCAAAATGAAAGTTTATTGTTAAATAGAAATCACTTTACCAAAAGACTGACTTTTATAGTGGCAGATCTATTGGAAAATGGAATTTTGCACTGAGAATGCAGTTCTCAGTGGACAGAAGGTCCTGGCAGTAAAGGGAGCTACCAAGGTCCATCTGCAAAGGACTTTAGTTGATTGGAAGCTATTATATTGGGTGTCTTGGTGGGGGGGTGAGACAGCCCGAGCAGAACAGATCAGACTGGGTTGGGGCTGGGATAGCCATGATCTCTTATTGGAATTAACACTTCAAAGGATTCAAAAAATCCTTGACCAGGATTTGTAATTGAATCAAAGGCTCTGGCATCTTGGAAAGATAACTTATCTAGGGAGGCTATGCCTCAGCCTGGAGGGACTGAGAATCTGAAAGGGATCACAGATCAATGGGAAATAATTTCTTAAAGGGATCACAACCTACTTCAGACATAAATCACTTCGAGAATATAGATAATAGTAAAACTAGGAAGTGATTTGATTATCTTTATTTTAATATAATTTACTTAATTATAAATTTAAGTTTAAATAATGACTGTATTTAAGAAATGGCTCAGAGGCAGCTAAGTGGTGCAGTGGATAGAGCAGCAGCTCTGAAGTCAGAAGGACCTGAGTTCAAATCTGATCTCAGACACTTAACACTTCCTAGCTGTGTGACCCTGGGCAAGTCACTAAACCCCAATTGCCTCAGGAAAAAAAGAAGTGATAGCTCACAAAAATCCTTTAAAATTTAACTGGCTCCAGCATAGACACTGCTTTTAGTCCATCTAATAGTTATGAAAAGGAAGTCTACTTAGTCTTAGTAAAGAGAAAATATTTAACAAGAATTCAGTGTTGGTTCAGTTGGGTATGGATTCCCTATCTCTTAAATTGTCCATGCTCAGAGACCAGTGCTGGAGGGAAAGCTCTTCCCTGACTTTTTTTTTTTTTTTTTTTTTTTTTTTTTTTTACTTAAGACACAAGCAAATTATTATATCAGTAGTCCAAGCCTTAACTTTTTGAAACAAAGGCAGTTTCAATACTTCTTAAGGAAAGTATACCTTTAGGGCAGTGGTTAAATAATTGTGATCTTGGGATACAAGAATCTTTTGGAAGAAGACAATGAAAAACCAAAACAGAGACAGCAGACCAGTAAAAAAAAAAAAAAAAAAAAAACCTAAAACAAATAAACAAAGAAGTGCTATACCCCTATGATGGAGTGACAGAATGAGGGGAACCAGAAATTTCAGGTTTCATTCACCTCCCCCCTTCAGAAAGCACCAAGCCCAGAATCATGCTGCTAAATCTTTGTACTTCATGCTGTCATTGATGGGGCCTGAGTCCTCTTCTCTGTTGGCCAAGTCCTGCCAGCTGCCACTATTGAGGCAAGTCCCTTGTGCTGGGGCTCCTCAGTGACTCCTAGATCTCTATATCTAATCTCATCTCTCTATAATTTCACATAACCCACTGCCTTTTGAATATCTTGAAAGTTAAAAGAGTGATGATGAGCAAAAACAGCACCTGGGATACCACATGGATTACGGCCCTTCTCACATGGAATCAGGATCATCAAGATCACTAAGAGGTGCAATACCCAGAATTGCCACACTTGGTTGATTGTTCCCTGCCATTGTCCTCCATCTCTTCCCCCTTTTCCGGCTAAAGTCTGTGATACAGCCACATTTATGGAAGCCTCTACTTCCTTTGCTCTTACCCCTTCTTAATTCTCTGCTGTCTACTTCTGACAGCATGATTCAACTGAAACCTCTCTCTGGTTACCAATGGTCCATTGAAACTGCCAATTTTAATCCACCCTCATCCTTTTTGACTTTTGTGACCTCTGAAATGGCTGCTTATCCAATTCTTCTTCATACTCTCTTGTCTAGGGATTTGAGACCCTGCTCTTTTCTGGTACTTCCCTTCTCTGACTGCTTCTTCTCAGTTGTCTTTGCAGGATCTTCATCCAGGCAATATCCAATAACTATTGCTATCCTCTTCAAGTTCTGTCCTGGGCCCTCCCCTCTCTATACTGTTTCACTTAATGGTTGCATTATCTCGCATGGGTTCAATTGTCATTTCTATGAAAATAATTCTGATTTGTTGATCCAGTCCTAATCTCATGCCTCCTAACATTTTATTCAGAACCTTGAGTTCTAACATTAAAGAATAATATCATGCCATGAGCAAAAAAAGGTTTGGAAACCCTGCCCTAATCTCAGTTTAGCAATCATCACTTTCAGAGTTCTCATCAGGACCCTCTGCTGTAAACGTGCTAGGAAAGGGGCTTTCCCGGGAGCACAGAAATGTCTCCTACCTACCACACCCTGCTATTTACCCACTTGCCCCTAGATTCCAGAGTCTGGATTCCAGTTCTTGGCATCCACTGGTTCCATTAACATGGCATGTTTAAAAATTAAATGTCAGTAAAGGATGAAAGCCATGGTGAGTGGGGAAGTGAGGGCTGCGGAGACCCGGACAGGAGATGTGACCCTGGACAGACCCTTTCTGCCCTCAGCAGTCCCCAGAGTTAGAAAGGATCTGGATGACGGACTGACTGGTGGCAGGGTAGTGGATAGCGGTGGAAAGCCCAGGGGGCAGGGGCTGCCTTAGCAGTGGGAGGGGTCCCACATTAAAGCCCTTTCAGTCACACACCCGGATCCGGGTTCACTAGCACAGGTGGTTCCCAAAGGGGCAGTTGCAGATAGGGTGACCAGCTGTGAGGTCCAAGTGGGAGCCGGGCTCACTGCCAGCTGAGAGGGGCGCCCGAGGGCCTGTGCCCCAGGGATGAACAAGGTGCCCGCGGCACAGAGGACTCTTCCCCGTGGGCAGCCTTCTGCACGCGACCCCGCGCCCCTCTGCCACTGCTCGTGAGCGGCTAGCAGCTTCCAGGACAAAGTGTGCCCGGCATGAATGTCTGCCCGGCCTCTGGACAAGCGTTATCCCATCGAGGGATATGCTGCCAGGATCGTCCCTACTCTACAGGCGAGGAAAGTTCGGGAAGTGAGGGTCACCCGGGTATAAGGGTCTGAGGCTGGATTTGGGCCAAAAAGCAGCCAAGGAGCCACCCCTGGGGGTGCTGAAGGCAAGGGGGGCCCCGGGCGGGAGGACAAGAGGAAGGGACACGTGGCGCAGCCTAGACTTCACACCGGAAGTGAGCGGCTGGGGGGCGGGCCCTCCGTGCGCGTCCCCGCCGGGCCCCGCCCCCCGCGGGCGCTAGCGGAAGTGGCGTGGATGCGCGCTGGGCGTTCAAAGCGGTGCGTTGGAACGCTGGCATTTGCCGTTGTTGCGGCGGGACTGACCGAGGGCCGGCAACAGGGAGGCAGCGATGGAGCCGGCGGGGAGCAGCAGCTCCTCCTCCGTGGACTCTCAGGCCGCCTTCGTGCTGAGTAACCTGGCCGAGGTGGTGGAGCGCGTCCTCGCCTTCCTGCCCACCAAGTCGCTGCTGCGGGTGGCCGGGTGAGGAGCTCCGGGGGGCACGGGGAGGGACGGGCCCGCGCGGCGGCGGCCTCTGTCCTCCCCGGCGAGCCCGCAGGGTCCGGGCCCGGCCGCCGCCTACTCTTCTGGAGCAGGCGCGGAGCCCCCGCCGGGCTGCACCTGCCCCGCCCCCCATCCGATCCGCCGCTGTTGCCGCCGCGCTTGCGCACCGGGCGCAACCGCCGTATCCCCTCCCCCACCCGCTCTGGGCTCTAGGCCCGACTCTGTGAGTGTGGGGATGCCCGCGGGGGGAGGGGAAAGAACGCTGTGCCCCACGTGATCCGTGGCCTGAGGCCCGGCCCTCGTGCCTCCCGCGCTCCTGGAACGCCTTGACATCCACTTTCTCCTGTGCCCCGGGAGGTGTTCCCCGCCCATTTTCACCTTAATCGGAACCACTCTCATTTTTGTGGAGCTTAAAGCGCTTTGCAAATATCCCGCACCCCCGCCACATTTTACAGATGAGAACCTTGAATCTGACAGATGCTCCCCATAGGTGAAAAGGCAGGTGGGGCCTCCCTGGTTCAGGGCCTCGGTGTTCTTAACCAAGAACTTCGAGCTGCAGGAGGCTGGAGATGGCGTCCTGAGCCCAGGAACCTGGGATCCTGGGGGGGGGAAGGGGGAGCGGGAGAGGAGCTGACACACAAGTATGACCCTAGTGCTAGGGGATAAGCCATACCCCCGGGAAGCGTTCCCGGGAGCCATAGGGGTGGGCTGGGCTGGGCTGTCCTCTCCTGTCCTGGGCTGAGCTGGGCTGTCCTAGGCAGCCTAAGGGAGGCTGGGCTGGGCAGGGAACAGAGAGTCCTGTACAAAACAGAGTGATGGGAAATAGACTGGAAGGATACATTGTGTCCCTACTGGGGAGTGCTTGGAGTGCGCCAGCCTGAATCTTTGATGCACTGCGTGGTAGATAAGGAGAGCCCTGCAAAGAGGAGCAATGAAGCAAGATCAGTGATGTAGATTTCATTTTCTGAGGGGAGATTCCGGAGGCAGCAAATATAGTAAAGAGGTTGTGGTTGCATTTTTATTAGGTAAATGCTAAGAAAACCTAGAGGAGGTGTTAGCAGCGTTTGTGGAGAGACAGGGCCAGAGGTGATGTACTGACACAATCTGAAGCCTTGGCATTTGAATGGAGGGAGAAAGGGAAGAGTTGATGCTGAGTCAAGAACTGGTGATTGGGAGAGTGATTGGTGTTCTCATCCAGACACACAGAGAAGTTAGGTTGGAAAACAGTTTTGGGAGAAAGAATAGCAATGGTGATAAGTTCTGTTTATATAGTGCTTGAGTACTCTACAGTTTTCATATGATACCCGCCCTGGGAATTACTTGTGTTGTTAGTTACCATTTTACAGATGAGTGAATTTTTGGATGCCGTGGTCACTTTTGAGTTAGAAATACCAACCTGATACTCGGGTGATAGAAATTTCCAGAAAGCAGTTGAAAATGTGGTATTGGGATCCATTTGGAACCTGTCATGATTTTCTTTTTCCAGTGTATCCCGGTTATGGAAGGAATGTGTGCGTCGAACCCTGAGGACCCAGCAGAGCGTGGCCTGGATCTCCACAATGGAGCCTGGGCCCCCAGAGATGCACTCGCTGGTCCAAGTGTTAGCCAAGGAACTTGAGGCAAGTGATGGTCAGCCAGTAATGAAGCACTGCATTTTCCTATGGTGTCAGTCTTTAATAGACTGAGCAGTCATTCTCCTAAGATCATGGCATCTTCCTTGGGATGGTTGTGCTTAAACTTTGTCTCATTTCTTTTTGATGTGTTTGTGACATGGTCACTATTAGTTACGTTATTAATCTTTATGGAAATGTTTCCACTAGCTAAACTTAATATACCTATATACAGATCATTAAAGTACAAACTCTTTCAGGGAATTCTTAGTGATACATTTCCAATTAAGTTTTATTGGTCTGAACACACTTTTAAAATGACACAGTGATGACTTGGTAATAGTTTCTGTAGAAATTGGGCCAAAAAAAAAAAAAGTAAGTGAATTAACTTTTTAAAGTCCTAAAGCATGAGAAGATGGGGATCTGTTCAGAAGCAGTAGAGAGTAGAAACACTCCAATGGGACTCAGTGTACCACTTTGAAAGAAGCATCTCTAAACTTCCTCATCCTATCCAACCCCGGAAACCATTGTGAGGAGATGTAGACAAGCTGAGTTAGGACTAGGGTGGAGTAGAGGCAATTCTCAGAGACTTCAGGCTAGTCCATCATTCCCAGCCTTTCCCTGAAGTCAGTGGCTGTGGGAGCATCTTCAGGGCAGCTGTGAGAAAGACCCTAAATAAAATTCAGCCTGAGCAGTCTCTGAAGCTTGTGGAAGGACCCCCAGTTAAAGTTTATAGCAGTGAGAGGTCCTAGAATCCTGTCACAAGTGGCATTCCCCCTTCTTCCCTTCTCTCTATCCATTTCACCTCCTCTCAGCCCATTAGAGCAGCTCTCAAGTCCCTTAAAAGAAGGGCCTAACCATGCCATTTTTTGGTGGAGCTTGACCCAAATGTAGCACCCTTCACTTCTCATCCTTCAGCCTAAATACTGAACTGTTGAGCACTTCAAGGTAAAAACTAAAAATATCAAGAGGAAAATAACCTTGGCTTAAGAGATATACATGTAAGGCCCAAGGAAAGTGGCAGCTCAACATATATAAGATAAAGCTTGGAAAATCTTTCTTAGCTATAGGGACTGCAGCAGTACCAGGAAGAAGAAATAAAATGATATATAGAATAGAAAAGGGAAAGAGGAAAGAATGGTAAGGAAAATTGACATAGAGATGGTAGAAATTCATGCCCTAGATGTGCTGAAAATTAGGATAGGCCTCACAGAAAACAAGGACTGATTTAAGACAAGAATTAGGCAGACCCAACCAAAGAACTGAAAATAAAATGTAAGAAATGTAATATCAAAAACATCTGGTTTAGAAACCTGATAAAGAAGGAAAAAAACCCTTAAAAATTATATCTGAAGACCATGATGGGGGGGGGGGGGGGGGGGGGGGAATCTATATGGATACTATAATAGAAATAATAACAATAAAAAACAGCAAATCAATCCAGAACGCTCAGGACCACATGGAAAAAAGAAAACAGAAACCCAATATGGCCTCCTCTGGAAGGAAACCCCAAATGAAAAACCCAAAAAAATTATAGCCAAAATTCAGAGCTTCCATCAAAGAAAAAAATACTACAAGCAGTTGAGAAGTCCCAAGTACCAAGGAACCACAAGACTGCTAAGAGGAGAATTTGGAATACAGTATAAAAGTCAAGAGATAGAAGGTTTATAATCCAAAAAAGAAGTTTCCTAGAAAACTGTCTATAATCAAATGGGAAAGGGTTGGTGAATGCATCTTTAATGACATAGAAGTTTTCCAAGCCAAAACTAAGTTTGTAGATATTTTTAAATAGAATTCAGGTTCCAAGAAAAATAAAGATGGAAAGGGAATATTTGATGATGAATTATTTCATTACATAGGGGAACAAGAAATGTCTGGTCAGAATTGTAATATTTTTAAAGGTTTGTAAAGAAAGAGTAAAATGATAAGAAGGTCTATGAGTGATTTTCTTCTAAAAAATCCTAGAAAACAAAAATGGGAGAGACAGAATTCTATTGGGGATGAAAGAACTTGTAAGGGAAGGAAAATTCCATAAAAGAGATGACATAAGATGAAGATTGTATAGTTATGAAGAAAGGTGTTGGGGAAATGGCATCCTATGAAAATATCAGTTTCAGCTGAACATGATAAAAGAATATAGAAGGCATTATACCCATACATAAACAGATCCTCTTAGAGAAATACATTAAAATCAAAGGGTAAATAGAAGATAGGGAGAAGGGGAGGGAAAGAAAGATCTAAGAAGGAGGGCAGGGTAGACAAGGGAGCAATCATAAGCAAAACAGACTTGGAATATTAGAGACTAAAAGGAAAGGAAGAAATAAAAATTTAACATCAGAATTGAAGACCAAGAGAAGAGCTTCATTATAGGGTGTTGCACATAACACATATGAGATGACAAGCATCAGACAAATTCCCTTCTACATTTTAAAGAGGTAGGTAGGGACAAAGAAGAAAAAGTACAAGACAAATTAGAGGGAAATAACTAATCATAACTGAGCTAAAGTTGTACATAAATCGCAAAAGGCTAGCATGATACAGAAAATAAAATCTTAAATCTTATAGCAAACATTTGGAACACTAGGATTCATGTAGGGTTGAAATGAAAATCTGGAGCAAAATCTAATGCTTGAGCTGAATTAAAAAGTTAAAAAGAGAAAAAACATTTTACATTGATGATAATGTGTTGATATTCATATCTGCATGGCTATATTTTTAATTTTTTATCTTCCTTTTTTCCCTTTTTAAAAATTGAAGCTTTTTATTTTCAAAACATATGCAAGGATAATTTTTCACCATTGACTCTTGCAAAACCTTATGTTCCAATTTCCCCCCATCCCCTCTCCTAGTTGGCAAGTAGCCCAATATATGTTAAACATGGTAAAATATATGTAAATCCAATATAGGCATGCATATTTATAGAATTATCTTGCTGTACAAAAAGAACCTGATCAAAAAGGGGGGAAAAATGAGAAAGAAAATAAAATTAAAGCAAACAACAAAAGAAGTGAAAATCTATGTTGTGATCCACATTCATTTCCCACAGTCCTCTCTCTGGGTCCCACGCATGTCTTCATAAACTAAAAGTAGAGAAGGCATTAAGATGCCCCTTCTGAACCTAGACAAATCTAACCAAAAAATAAATGGGAAAGACATTAAGAATCTGAATAGAATTCTCTTGTGGTGAATGAATGGGATTAAAATGGAATTAACATACTTTTCAGGAGTACCAGGCACCTTAAAATTTGGCTATGAATTGGGAGGCATAAAAACAAACAAACAAAAACTAAATACATTTACAATTCAATTAAAAATTATATTAAGTAAATTGGTGAATTAGGAAATTAGATTTGACTACTGGATCAAAGCAAATTACAATTTCACCCAAAAAAAAAGACAAACCTAAAATTTATGCAACATAAGTAAATCAGTTTTGAGGGGAAATTTTATATCTAAAAGCTTTCAGCAACAGAAGAGGAAAATAAGTAAATCGGAAACACACATATAAAACTTGAAATGGCAGGTCAAAACTCTTCAACTAATGCAAAATAGAAATTGTGAAAATTAAAGAGAAAATTTAAAGTAAAAACTATTAGGTTGATAAAGTTACTTTAAAAAACTAATCTGATGATTTAAAATGGAAAAAAAATATATTTGTATCAAAAGTAGAAAACTTAAAAATTTAACAGAATGAACAAAATGCCAAAAACCATTTTATTCAATTTTATGCTAACAGAACTAATAAAAGAAATAGATGAATACTTATTTTTTTAAAATCCAGACAAATAAATAGACAACTTATTAAATAATATCAGAAAAAGAAGATGAATACTTATTTTTTTAAAATCCAGACAAATAAATAGACAACTTATTAAATAATATCAGAAAAAGAACCTGAGTGAATCATAAACACCTCAAGGAAAAAACTCCAGTAGCACATGAATACAAACATTCAAAGAATAATTAGTCCCAATACTATGTAAACTGCAATAGTAAGGCACTTTCTTTTTTTTGTATATGCAAGTATGATATTGATACCTAAATGGAGAAGAAACAAAAATAACAGACCAATAGCACCAATCAATCGATGCAGACAGTTTAAGCAAAGGAACATACAAACTGTAATATTTTATGAATATTGACCCCAAAATGTTAACTATCAGGTAGATTGTAACATATTTGAAACCTAGGTAATGAGCAGGTTTTATATGATGAGTACAGGCTTGATTCACTTTAAGGAAGACTATAAATATAATAATCCATTTTAATAATTTGTAAAAATTAACAACCATATAATTATGTCAGTGCTGAAAATTTCCAACAAAAATCCAAAATTTGTTTCTATTTAAAAATCTAAATCATGGAATAGACCTCAGTATAATAAAGTGTATCTTAACTGCAAGAGTGTAAGACAAGGAAAAAAAAAATTGAATCTATAACAGGCAAAAACGGAACAGAATACTTTTTGCAGGTTAGATGGTGTGCTTGAAGAATCCTAGACAGTCAACCAAAATTAATTGAAGCTGCAAGATACAAGGATATGTGATACATTCATTTAAGTCATCAGCATTCCTACATGTAATTAATAGAAGACATCAGGTAGAGCTTAAAAGAGAAATTTCATTCAAAATAATTACAGAAGCTGTGAAATTTTGGGGAATATGCTGGGATTCGTGCAGAGACTATAGGAAACTCAATTCTATAACATTGTAGAAATACAGACCTAAATAAGCAAAATGTTATAAATATGTATAGGTAGGAAAAGATAATGTAATAAAAATGGCTATATTTTCAAAAATTTTCTCAGTGTTGTACCAGAGAGGAAGATTTTTAGAGAATTAGCAATAATAATTTATATGGCAGAAGAAAAAATTAATCTGAAGGGCAGTGATGAAAAAAAGCATGAAGGAAGTATTATTATCATTACCAAATCTCAGTATGCTACAAAGTAATTAAAGTGATTTGGTACTCATTTTAAAAATTAATGGAGTAGATTTAGGCATATGGAATATTATCAGTCAGATAATCTATTTGATAAGCCTAAATCCAAAGACTACAGTTACTGGGAAAAGGACTCGGTATTTGACAAAAACTTCTGGGAAAACTAAGCATCAGCTAGCAAAAATTGAATAAACCAATTGTTGCATACTAAGATAACTCCCAATAGATACATGCCTTAAACACAAAAGGTAACATAAATTAGAAGAATAAAGAAGTGAACTTTTAAAATCTCTGGAAAGGGGAAGAGTTTATGAATAAGCTAGTGATAGGATGATGTCAGACATATTAGTTTTATTTAAATTTTTTTCACAAATTGTAAAAACTGGGGGGAAATCTTTAAAACAAATTTCTCTGATGAAGATGCTATATTTAAGTTTGAAATCAACTTTTATAAGATTAAAGCATTTATACAATTAAAAATTATTCTCCAAAGATAAATGATTAAAGGATATGTGCAAGTAATTTTCAGAGGAAAAGGAGAGACTTAAGCTAGGTACACTAGTATGTTTATTGTTGGTACAGCTGTGATAAATCTAGCTATGTATTGTGGAAAAAATTTAGAACTATGCTTAAAAAGTTCTTCACCTGTGCATATTGTTTGGTCCATTTATACAACTTCTAGGTCTATATACCAAAGAAGAATATGGAAAAAGGTGTCTACATATAAAAATAATTCATAGAAGCTCTTTTCCTGATGGCCAAAGATTGGAAAGTGAGGTGGCCCCCTATTGGGATTAACAGTTGAAACAAATTGAAGTATGTGAATTAATAGAATCTTAATGTGCCATAAGAATTGATGAAATGCTTATACATATGGGGGGAAGGGGGCATGCATCAGCATTGTAGAAAAAGATAGCTTTGAAGAAAAGTATCCAAGAGACTGAAAATGAAGATTGTTCTCTTTCCTAACAAAGGAAAATCATGAATTTCAAAGAGACATAGGTTTCTGGACTTGGCCAAGTGTGAGAATTTGTTTTTACCAAATCATGCAGTGATGTGTTGAGAATGGGGATAGAATTGCTATTGATATTACTGTTCCTAGGATTAAAAAAGAAGTTAAATGAAAAGTGTAAATTTAAGAATTTAGAATAAATGCTATTTGTATTTTTAAATCTTGGTATTGCTATGAAAATAGAAATAGTTTTTTTTAAAAAACTAAAGTCCTCAATCAGCTTTTTAAAATGGCATATCAGTACATTAAAAAAACCAAAAAAGATTAATGGAGTAGATTAGACATATAGCATATTATCTATCAAAGCCTAAATCCAAAGACTTCAGTTACTTGGGAAAGGATTCAATATTTGACAAAAGGTTCCAAATCATGGATTTCTGACTGTTGACTGCATATGCCTGTGGGAGCTTAAAGTCAATATTTATTAATGACTTTTTTAGTATGATATAGCAAAATAAAATGTTAGAAATACTTGGAAAACCTGGTATAGTTTTCTAAAATATTTTTCTTAGAATTTTTGGTTAAAGAGAAAGCTCTTTGAGCTTCTAGTTCCTGAAAGCCTTGTTTTGAGCAACATATAAAGAATAATGTTAAGTGTAAATATTGTATAGTGTGAAGATTAAGATGAGAAATAAGTGGATAATTTTCCATTTTTCAGATTTGGTCTTTCCCTTTCTCTGTGAAATGTGAGTTTATGAAGATGCTCACCCAAGCATTCTCTCTTTCTCTGTCTTTTTGTCTGTGTATCTGCAAAAACTATAAAAACATCCTGTCACCAAATTTTATATTTTGAACCAAAAAATATGGGCAGTATGTGGATAGATTGTCTAGAAGAGGGATTCTTAACCATTTTGTCAGGAATCCCTTCCAAGAATATCATGAAATAAATTGCACAGGAAACCATTATGTTGAAAAAATTTGTCAAAATATTAAACAAAAAGCAAGTTCATGGATCCAAAAATCTTTTATGAGAGTTTTGTACTCATCAATTCAAATTTGGAAACTAATAGAATAGGAAAGAAGGTAATAAACATCTTATTCCCACATATATTGTAAACTGAAATTATTCATAGCAATAAATACAAAATATTTTAAATAGATCCCTTCTAATTTTAAAATTTTAACTGATGATAATCATGTGTTCATTTGACATGTGTTTTGTTTCTTAATTTATGGTAGCATGTAAGCTTTTTGAATAAGGTACTGTCTCACTTTTATATTTGTCTCCCCAATGCTTGGCACAGTCCCATGTACATGTAAGCTTTTAATACATATTCACAGATCATATTTAGGTTCCATTGTGTTCTTGACTTCTTTGAGGATGACTGAGCTATAACAAGTAATATCTTTAGGTGGCAGAGCTTTTTTTAGCAGAGAAATCTGTGTTATAAAATAATATGATAAGAAGAAGGTCATTGTGGATGAATTGAAGGAATGTGGTCATCAGAAAGTTAAAAGAACTCCGAATGTCCCAAGCAGTGCCCATAAGTGGCTGTGTTCTGCTAACTTTAGTTCTCCCATTGTTTTTTTTTGCAGAAGGTTCATGCATTACCACAGACTGTCCTCTACATGGCTGATGAGGATACCTTCGTTGGAGAGGAGGATGGCCATGGACACAAGAAAGGTGACTATCAGAACATAAGGGGATAATTTTTTTTAAGGTTCTCTAATACTGAACCAAACTTGAGAGTTGACAGCATTTCAGCTTAGTAGGCATGTCATATAATGCATTTTTAAGTCATTATACATGTTAACATTTTGTTCCAGATAACTTAAAATCCAGTATTATCGCTCATCCCAATTATTTAAAGTATTTTTTCTCCTGAAATAGCTTATATATGTACCTTAGTGTGGATGAAATCCATAGTTACAAGACTGGATGCATGTTAACCAAAAGAACTGTAAGTGGTTAATTTATTGATTCTCTTTTCCTGGTGGAAGTTATTAATAAAACATTCTATAATAAATGATACACATATTGAACCAAAGAGTCTTATACAGTGTGATGACTGTCCAAACTGTGTATATAACCAAAAAAGTAATTCCATGACATGGTCAGCCAAGTAGAATTAGAAAACAGTAGGTCTTGCTTTGAAATTCATTAATGACTTCCTTATTTGTTAGTAATGTGTTAGGGAAGGGAGAAATATCTCATGAAAAGTTTTAGAACTTAAAGTCTGAAATGTTGTCAGGAGGAGACATTATTTATTGTTACATTATAATTTTTTAAATTTAAGCACTCTTAAAAACCCGTACTGCATTAAATGAAGACTTCCAAGAGATTCTTTCACATCTCAGTTTCTTTATCATTTTGTTACAGCACGAAAGAGAAACCCCCAGGAAATTGCACGTGCCATTGAGAAGTTATTTCCAAAACGCTGCCATGTTCTTGGGGTTATTACCCCAGGAGTCATAGGTGAGAGATCTCCCCCTGTCCCCACCAAAGCTCCAAAAACAATGTCTCGCTCTTTTCTCAAAAGAAAAAAAATCTGATCAATAGTGTTTTTTTTGTTGTTGTTGTTTTTTAAACAATTCCTTCTTTTCTAACCATGTCCCCTTCCCTTCCCTCATCCTTGGGTAGCACTACCCTATGATAGAGAATGACAGAAAAGAGGAGAAAAGGAGTTCAGCCAAAGGAACACATTGGCTATACTTTGCCATGTGAGTGGTGTTGGGTACCTATCTTCTACCTTGCAGAAGAGTTGCATATTAAAATTGGGGGGAGGGGTTTAATTGGCCACCCTTACATAGCAAAGAGGTGGTTTTTTTGGAGGGGGGAGTATTTATATTATTACAATTAATGAGCTTATTGTTATTCTGCTTATTTCACTTTAAATTTCTGTTCTTGGTATCATCATTTTTGATGGAATTATACTGCCTCTTTATCTCTGTTGAGCTGGGGAAGTGTATAGGTTTTTAAAAGCAAAATTATTTTGGTCTAGAAATGATAATCACATTTGTTAATGCTATTACTCTACTTGACCTAAAATGATGTTTTTGAAATTATGACTAATTTGTTTTTAAAATTAGCCAGAGGGACTGGTAAATGTACAGTGTAAATTAAAATACCGACTTGGAAAATTTAATCAATGATTTGGATCAAGGAATAAATGTCCTGCTTATCAAATCTGGGTATGATCCCAAACTTGAAGATCATGTATTAGATTATGGAGTTGAGATCCAAAAACCCTTTCTGACAGGCTATAATTCACTGAATTTAATAGAAATAAATATGAAGGCTCTGATTCAGTGGTTTAAAAAATTAGTTGTACAAGTGATGCAAGGATAAACCACTTGTAAACTCCCCAGATTTTAGTGGGTAGAGTGATGGTTTTAGTTTACTTTGGGTTTAGTATGTGTCAACAAGCATACCAAGGTGACAAAAGAAAAAAAAAAGCTAACAACCATTAGTCTAATTTTCATTAATAGAGAGATGGTGACAAGAACAGGGAGGTATTTTGCCTTTATCATCCTCCATCAGATCACACACCATATAAATAGATCTCTTAAATTGTCATCCTCCCTCTTTCCTTACCCCTTTGTCAAAAAAAAAAAAAAAAAATCAGATTAGCCTCATTGATTTTTTTTTTCTTTTGCTATAGCTTCTAAGCAATCTTTTATGGGTTTTCCTGCAGCTACTTATAATCTTTCTCATATGGGACATTCACTCTCTAGGTGATTATATAATTGTACTTGGAAATAACCCCTCAGTGGACCCAAACTTCAGAAGCTTTAAGCAATGTGTAGACAGAGAGAGAGCCTGATTTTGTCTCACATAAGGAAAAGCTTACTATGTTTGTTTTTGAACTTTTTAACTGTTAGGTTGTAGATGTTTTTATTTGTTTACATTAAATAGGTAACATTTTTCAACTCTTTGGATTAGTTTTGCATATTACTTTAAATAGATAGCAAAGTTTATGGTCTTTTGCATGTAGAAAATGAAGCAATTTGATTTAAGTAGGTAGAATTGACTTCAATTATGAAATGTTTCTAAAGAAGACAATTTTAAAAGTCTGGTTCAGTTAGGTATGTTTAATACAGGTATTCAGATGCCTTTTAAATACAATAGTTGTCTCTGAAAACAACTATTAACTTCTGTCTTGCTAGCTTTTCCCTTTTCAGAGGAGGCAGGATGGGGATTCATTTGTGAGGTTAGGGTTATTAATCCATTCAAGTAAGCTACTTAATTTATTTCATTTTAAATGTTAAAAAGAAAGTGACTAAGAGTTTTTGGAAAAATAAAGATGAAATCTTTAATAAAAGTGATTGTTGACTGAATTTGAATCAGAAAAGGACCTTAAAATAAAAATAACTTTCCTGCTTTAATGTTGTCTAGATTGTTTAGCAATCTGGTCTGAGAAACACCTCCAGCAGAAGGTGGGATTTGAAGCTGAAAGGTAGAATAAAACTAAGTGTGAGAGAACATTCTTTGCAAGTTGTGATTTATTTTCTAGTAACTCCAATGGGATCAGGTAGCAATCGACCTCAAGAAATAGAAGATGGAGAAGCTGGTTTTGCAATATTATTCCCCAAAATTGATGGAGTAAAAATTGAGACTTTTCATTTTCTGAAGGATCTGAGAAAATGTATCCATGAAAGCAAACTAATTGAAGCAGGTAAGTTGCTGTTCATGTTTTTATCAGTATTTTCATATTTGATGAAATCTCAGTGTGTCTCCAGGAAAGTAATTAAACAAAATAACTAAGGGCTCCCATCCAGCAATATGCAGTGATGTTTTTGTTATCCAGATGACAGTGAGCCTTCTGGTAACATGAAGATTAATGCAGAACAAAGTGTTTTTGGAGAGTACATTGCTTTGATGATAGAAAGGAAAGGAATGTACTCATTGACCTGGTACTGGTCAAGTACATTGACCTTACCAAAAAAGTAGCCTGGAAAGCAGCTAGCCAAGGAGAGGAAAGGGATGTGTGAACCCAGAGGCCAGAGCACAGAGCCCTACCTTTCTGAGAAGATGGAACCTCCATTCTTTCAAAAGCCACTGGTGGTTACTCCAAAGTTAAATTCTTCAAGTCTATTAGTGCCTTGGTTTATATGGCTCTGAGAACTCAATCTAATCAAGGGAATCCTATCTTCTCACTTATCTTGGGTTTCAGTTTCCTCTTAAGTCCTTTTTGTTCTGCCCTTTCTAGTTCATGTATCATTGTTCTTGGCAGAGAACATTAAATCCATGTTAAAGTTGAGCAGTTCTTCCTTCTCTCTCCTTTGTGTCTCTGTTTTTTCCAACTTAACTTTTAAGAACTTTTTTTTGGTTTCAAAGCAGATATATTGTAATAGTATGTAATATTAAGTTTATGATTATTTACATTTTAAAGAAGATCCCAAAGAAGAAAGTCTCCAATACATTGGGTTTTATGGAAGGATGTGGACAGTAATTTTATGGGATGGAAAGACTTTGGTGGATGGAGGTGGGGCTACCTAGCATCAATGTAAGGAAGACTTTGAGACTCAGCCAGGGCTTTTTGAGGGGTCTTCACTTATAGTTAGTATGACAAGGACATAACAGTCCCTCTTCTGCTGCTTCCCAACACCTACTGCAAAAAAATGTGAGATGTTTTCACAATGAAAGTGCATCAGGTTTTTTCTTTTTTCGAACATTTGAAGGAGGCTACTTTCTCATATTCTGTTAATAAGAGTTTGGATTAAAGTGTTAACTTATGATTTTGTTTCTTCTAGGGGAAGCAACTCCAAAGAATTTTAATATGTTTTATATCATAGGGAAGTATGTTTTTCTTGACCCATTAGGCCTACTTTCTAACAATTTCTAATCAAGTATGTTTATTTTATGTTCAGTTTGATATGGGGGTCTTTATTTTGTAGGCATATTTGAAGGAACATGTATTTTTAAAATGTTAGTTGAATAGCTTTTGGATGATAACTAGTCAGTGGAATATCATAGCCATTTCTCAGGGTTTACTTAGTTTTTTACCTCAAAGTTTATTTTTCCCCTCTGGGGTTTAAATAAAATTATTTTTAAAATTTTGAAGTTCAATACATTTATCCTGGGATATTTGCATATACCAAATAGAAAGGATTATATATAGTACTATAAACTTTTATTTATAGTTTTCTTTTTTAAGGGGTATATATTTAATAAAATGAACAACCTATTAACTTTTGAAATCAACTTGCTTATATGTATTTCCTTTTAACTTCTTTCTGTTCTCTTCTTTGCATTTTTAAAAAATGCTTTAATGATATTCTCTTTTATTCCTTTTCTTTTCCTACATTAATTGCAAACTTCCTTCTCTTCACCTAAATGCCTCACGTAAACACTCAAAAAGAAAAAACAGAAACTCTCTAAGAAACATAATCCACATATTTGCATATCTTACTCTGCAGAAGTCTGTCACCTCTTTTAGGAGGTGAGTGCCATGCTTCATCAGCATTCTGAATTGTCAATCATTATCTTAATTAGAGTTCTGAAGTCTTTGAAAAAGTTTTTCTCTGCAATGATGATAAATCATTCTCTTAGTTCTGCTTATTTTACTGTATGAGTCCTCATTTGATGAGTACTGCCTTAAATATTCACTTTTGTTTGCCACTACAAAAAGAATTGCTACAAATATTTTATATACATGGGCCTTTTTCTTCATTCTTTAATCCTATTGGAATATAGGTCCAGTTAGTAGTGTTGCTGAGTTAAATAGTATCAACTTTTTGCTCTATAATGTTAAATTTTAGGTAGGGATGACTTTCTAAGTTTCTGTTCTGTTTGTGGAAGTAGAAGTTCAAATTCAAGAAATTAGCTATAATCATTTCAAAGCCAGAAAAAAAACTAGGTATTTCTGACTTAGGCTGCTGAAAAGTAGAGTGACTTATCCAATAAAAGGCCATTAGTGTGGAAACAGAACAGAAATCCCACTTGGTTTTTAATACTTGATTTCTTTTTATTGAATGAATAAGGTTTTAGATTATAAGTGAATTCCATCTGACACAATTTTAGGAAATATTTGTAGCATGATCAAGTGAGAAACTGGTATTTCAGTGACAATACTAAATTCTTTTAATGTCTGTCATTTAGAAAGAGAGCAGGGCATAGTGGCCAGAGGGCTCACATTGGAATTAGGACAATCCTAATTCAATCCTGCCTCACAGTGCCACAGGTAGTCCTCCACAACCTTTTGAATCAGATTGAATTGTGAAATTGCATAAATAGAGGAAGTTTGTCCATCTGGAATTCCTTTTGTGGATGAATCACAGATCTAACTTTCCTATCTTCCTCCCTTTCCCACTCATCCCCCAAATCCCGTATTAACAGCTTCCCAGCACTTAAGGGCCTTGCAGTTGGATAATTCTTTTACTTTTTGAAGATGTATGTCTCATAAATTGAATTCAGATATTTTCAAGTTTGCAAAGAGCTCTGCTCAGTAATATGGGGGAGAGGTGATAAGAAGATTTAAAAAGTTTAGTTGAGAGAATAGCCTTGTCTTTGTGAAGTTTATATATAGTTTGTCATTCTGGCTGCCTAGTGGACTCTGGGAATGTTAAGAGTTGGAAAGAACCATTCTACATCCAGCTCCCTTAACAGAGGAAGAACCAGGAAGCTCAAAAAGGGAAGTGACTTGAAATAGCTTCTGTAGCCAGGGTTGATATCACTGTAGAACTGGAGCTCCTTGAGTCTTGAAGGGATCATCTTACTTTTGAATTTGTGCCTTGAGTATCAGGCACACAGTAGGGCATAATAATAAATACATGTTAATTGATGAATAGTCTCTTGTTGAAGGGCCCAAAGTAACTAGAACTCAACATCAGATCATAAATTTGATCAGGATTCATTTGTTTTCCATAAGCTCTTTCCATAAGTACCAATACTACTTGGTAGTGTTAGAAACACACTTGATACTGAAAATTAGATATCAAGGAACACTTAATAAATAAGAATTTTAAGGAATTGTCTTAATTGGTCAGAAATGGGCTCTGCTTCTAAGAAAAAGGGAGCACTGAGCACTTAAGGAAGAAAAGCTTTGTACTTTTTAGCTTGGAGCAGTCCTTCCCTTCAGAGATAGGATTGGACTGTTCTCTTCCAAGTTACAATCTTTTCTAATACACCCACTGTATGTTTCCCCCTAAATATGTAAAAGCATGTCCCCCCTTCCTTGTTCAATATCCCATGTTCAAAAATAGCAGAAAACTCCTCCTACAGGTTGTGAAGTTTAATATTTAATTAACCTTTTAAGTAGGCACAATAGTGATTTGGTCAAGTCAGTCTATTGATCCCAACCAGTTTAAGTTGCTATTATCTTAATCTTGTGGTTTTCTCAAAACCACAGACTCTTTCTGATTAGCTGAGTCCACCTGTGCCTTCCTAGCTCCCCAATTACTTGTTTGCTCAAGGCTTCTGAGAGATTGCAGCTTAATTGTATTGTGGAAAAGTAACCTTCCTTATTTTCTCAAATCTGAGATCCCAGTGGTCAGCGGTACAAGTGGTATCTGACATTACTTTGAAACTTTATTTATTTATTTTATTAAAGCTTTTTATTTATAAAACATATGCATGGGTAATTTTTCCAACATTGACCCTTGCAAAACCTTTTATTCCAAATTTTCCCCTCCTTCCCCCCAACTCCCTCCGCTAGCTGGCAATACATATTAAATATGTTAAAATACATGTTAAATCCAATATATGTGTGTGTGTGTGTGTATTATACAATTATCTTGCCGCACAAGAAAAAATCAGATTAAGAAGAAAGAAAAAGAAAAACTGAGAAAAAAACCCCAAAATGCAAGTAAATAATAACAGAGAGAGTGAGAATGCTATGTTGTGTTCTACACTGTTCCCATGATTCTCTCTCTGGGTGTAGATGGCTCTCTTCATGACTGCACAAGTGGAACTGGTTGGAATCATCTCAATGTTAAAGAGAGCCACGCCCATCAGAATTAATCTTCATATAGTCTTGTTATTGCCATGTATAATGATCTCCTGGTTCTGCTCATTTCCCTCAGCATCAGTTCATGTAAGTCTCTCTAGGCCTCTCTGAAATCATCCTGCTGGTCATTTCTTACAAAACAATAATATTCCATAACATTCATATACCACAATTTATTTAGCCATTCTCCAATTGATGGGCATCTACTCAGTTTCCAGTTTCTGGCCACTACAAAGAGGGCTACCACAAACATTTTTGCATATTTGGGTCTCTTTCCCTCCTTTAAGATCTCTTTGGGATATAAGCCCAGTAGAAACACTGCTGGATCAAAGGAAATGCACAGTTTGATAACTTTTTGAGCATAGTTCAAAACTGCTCTCCAGAATGACTGGATTCATTCAAAATTCACACCAACAATGTATCAGTGTCTCAGTTTTCCTGCATCCCCTCCAACATTCATCATTATTTTTTCCTGTCATCTTAGCCAATCTGACAGGTGTATAGTGGTATCTCAGAGTTGTCTTAATTTAAATTTCTTTGAGCAAAAGTGATTTGGAGCTCTTTTCATGTGGCTACAAATAGTTTCAATTTCTTCATCTGAAAATTGTCTGTTCATATCTTTTTACCATTTATCAATTGGAGAATGTATGTTGAAGCTTTTATAACATTCTGTGGAAACCTAACTTTTCTATATTTCTTACAGTAGCTTTAGCTTTTCAAATAGGATGGGAGTGAGGATAAAATCTATGATATAAAGTGTACGGCATTTCCATGGCTGAAGAATTAATTCACTAGACCATTTATTAAATACCCAACTGTGCTAGGAATTATTTAACTGTGATTAAATTATTTGATGAAATGCTTCTTTAAAGCCCTTTTTTTCATATGCTTGGGTTAAATTACTTCAAAATGAGTTCTTAAGTAGTTAACTTCAGAATTGTTCCTCTAAAAAGAACATAAATTCTCTCAGATGTTAATAAATCCTTGCTTTGACTTTAGGCCTGGCCATCCTTGAAATACTTTTGCATTTGACTGTCCTAAATCTATATAAGATCTTAATGTACAGCGATTTTATTTTTTAACAATGAATATTGAAGCTCTGCCATTTTATTAAATAAATTTAGTTCTACATAAAGCTAAAGTTAAGTCATTCTGTTTCAGACAGAAAACAGTTGACAATCTGATTGATCCAGTTTTCCTACATGTCGGTCAAATACTGACTCCTAAATTCCCTGTGAGTGCCTTTTTGTTGCTGATGTATTTGGTCTTAGCTTAAAAATGGTCTCCAGTATTTACTGCATCTTTTTGTTTTGAATCTCAGTGGCCAGTCCCATTCCAGCCCCCATGTAGGGATCCACAAGAGCAGAGAAAGAGCACTGTCTGAAAAGGGATGAGGTCATGGGGCTCTGCCCTTGTTTCTGCCACAGACTTCTGCTATGACTTGGGGAAAATAATCTCTGCTCTCGGGGCCTCAGTTTCCTTGTCTGTAAAGAAGAGAAGGTGAGACTAAGCGATTACCGAGTGTCTCACCAGGCCTGTGACTGACAGTTGATTCTCCTTTTGTCCGTTACAGGCCTTAAGAACAATCCTGAACTTCGGGTAGTCCTCATATTTGGCTACAATTCTTGGAAGATAGGAGCTGCTGGATTTCTTCAAAAAGTGGTCAACATTCTTAACGAAAAAAGCGTCATGCTGGCAGGGGGCCAGGTGGACCGCTTGACCTCCCTGACGTCAGAGAGGTTCGTGCTCCATCACTGTTCTGTCCTGGGTGGGGAATTGTGGCCCTCGGGGGGAATTTTTGCCTCCAGACTTGTTAGCATCATTTGTCTAGTTTTCTAATAGAAAGGGTGGTATACTAAAGAAAACAACCCAAGTAGCTAGCATTTTTGTGGTGGTTTCAGGTTTGCTTCCTTATCCCACTCTGTGAGATAGGTACTATTATTATCCCCATTTTATTGATGCAGAAACTGAGGGTAAGAAAGGTAAAGCATCTTGCCTAGGGCAACATAGCTAGTAAGGGTCTCAGGCTGGATTTGAATGGAGGGCTTCCTGATTGCCAAGTCCTCACCTCTAGTTTCTGTTCCATCTACTTCCCTAAGAACCCTCACATTACATACAAAGGCTTGGTTTCACCTCCCAGCTCCTAAGCTTGGTGGGCATCTTGACTTGGGGATCACAGAGCCAGAGGACCCTTGAGAGTTGTGGCCCTCTATCCCCTTCTCTGCCATGCTGCCGCCTTCAGGTCTGCGATGTCTCTGGATTAAGTCTGTTGGCAAAGGTCAGTGGCGTGGGCTCAGTGAGGGAGTGCTCCGAGTCACCCCTTTCCAGGTCACTCATGTCCCCCTCCCCCTCAGATAGTTGTGAGTAGGTGGATGTTGTACTTGCCCTTCACTTAAAGAAGTCCTTCTCCTTGCCAGGACAAAGCTCTCAGCCTGCACAAGCGATCCATTCCACCCCACATCCCCAACAGACTGCCCACCTCCTTTGTCATCCCACATGTGCCCATATCTCTGCCAGCCTTCAGAAACCATCCCTCCCCCCTTTTGTCCTGTGTCTGTCCTTCCATCAGCCAGGCTTGCGTATTGAGAGCCGGGGTGATAAGTACAAGAGGGGAGCACATGCAGTACATAACGTCTCCATGCACAAAAGTGGTTTAAGTTAGGAACATTTGTGAGAGATCCCCAAACTTGTCAGAGGGATCAGGAAGGGTTTCCTGCTTGCGTGGCCTTACAGGAAGAAATTGGGGACTCCAAGGCAGCGGTCAGAGACAGACTCAATCCTCAGCAAGCATTTATTCAGCACTTGCTTTATGCCAAGCCCTATGCTAAGTGCTTGGGATACAGAGAAAGGCAAAATCCCTTGAGAAAACTCTCTCTACCTGATATTTGCCATTCCTCTGTCCTGCCTGATCCCTCTGCTGTCTGGCTTCTGACCTCCTAATTCACCTGAAATTGTTCCCGGTCATTGTGATGGCCTTTGCTCAGCTCCATCTGACTTCTCGAGCCCTGGCAGCCTTTGTTCTGTCTGACTATTCCTCAGTCTCATTTCCCACCATCTTCCCTCTTGAGCTCTCTCCACTGCTCCCTCTAGTTTCTCTTCCCTCTCTGTGCAGATGGCTTTCAGATTTCTGTCTGCCCCCCATCTTCCTCCTGAGCTGCATTCCCACTTGCCCCTACCATCTTTTGGATATCCATTAAGTTAGACATAGTACTCGTTCTCTTTCCCTTCAGATCCTTTTTAGGACACCATGACCCTTCTGCTCACCCGAACTCCACTTCTCCCCCTATTTCTAATTAGTTGTCACATCTTGTCATTTTTACCTTCACAGTATATTTTATATATGTTGCCTTCTCTCCACTCATGGTGCTGACTTTGGTGCTAGCCCTTTATTACTTCCCACTCTCTGGGCAGTCCCCCTGCTTCAAGCTTGTTTCCACTCTAATGCTGCCAAAGGAGAAGGTCTGTGAGTGGTACCTCCTTGTTCCCACTTAATAAGAGGATATTAGTTGGAGCTGGTAGGATTAGAGACTGCTTCATGCAAAAAGGAACAATGCTTGAGTTGAGTTGTGGGAAGGGACACAAAGGGGTTAGCCATGGAAAGACCTGCATCGCATGAGAGAGGGTCATGGATGCATAATAGTGAGTGAGCCTAGAGAGCATGAAAAAATAGACAGAGGCAGCTTGTCAAGCTTTTTTCATAGCTTGACACTTCCCTGAGACAATGGGAAGCAAGTGGGGTTTATGGAGAAGAGAGCTGGTGTGGTTAGACTGGGCTTTAGGATAACTTTGTTAGCTAAAAGGAGTGAGGAAACCAAATGAGCAGCTCTTCCAGAGTAGATACGAGAAGATGGAAGCCCAAAATAGGGTGGAAGCTATTTGAGATGTTGAACAGATAGAAATGGCAGGGTTTAGATACATGGAGGTGAGAGAGAGGAAGGCTTTGGAGGTCCCAGGATTGCTGATCTGAGTAGTAATGATCTTCTTGGGAAAAGGAGAATTCAGAATAACTAGGCCTGGGGTTAGGGGAACAATAGCTTTTTAAAACTAGAACGTCATGGTTCTGAAAGGTTTTCTTCCCTAGGGTCTCATCTTCATTTGGTTCTCATCAGGAACATTTTATTACAAGTTGTTTTTTTTTTTTGTCTTCAGACATGTGAGCATTTGCTTGCAAGTAGTGATTAGTTGCTAATCACTACTTGTTTCTTTTATTATAATACACTCCAGAAAGTGAGTAGTGATTTCTTGTGAAATGCTAGATATTCAACACAGCTTCCTGACCCTCTAGAACAACTGTGCAGTCATTGCGTTGCCATCAAATCCTCCTGATATCTAATGCATACTGTCAAGGCATTTGAGGATCCAAAAACAGAAAATTCAAGCTTTTTATTTCAGAACACCATCCATCCAGAGAGATTTTTTTACAAATTAGTTTTCATTTTTGTTCTAAATGTAATTGGCATTTGCATGTAAAGAGAAAAAGAAGGGTCTGTATGATCTTTTTTTTCTTTAAATATGTTAGGATCAACCTGTAGTTCTCTTCCTTTCCTGGAATTCTCTGTCTTCTCTCTCTCTTTTTTTAAAGAAATATCACTTCTTTATTGCTCCTTCATTCCATCTTCATTCTGAACCCTCCTCCCTATTTGGGGGAATGAAAACAAAAACCAAACTTTTGTAACAAATAGACTTGGGCTACAAAACATTCCCACTTGGCTTTGAACAAGCTTCATTTTGTACCTTCTCTGTCAGGGATATGATGCTGGATTTCATCAGCTGCCAGGTAAGCTTCAGCCTCTGAAATTGTGGTGATTCACTGTACTGATGAGAGTCCTTAAGTCTTTCAGTTATTTTTCTTTGTAATGTTGTTCATGTATAAATGGTTTTGCTTTTATTCACTGTACTCTGTTTCAGTTCATAAGGGCTTCTCATAGGGAATAGTTTCTTTTGCTTCCAATATATTCATATTCCATAACTTGTCTATTCCCCAGTTAATTACCATCTCTTAAATTCTAATCCTTTGCATCTTTTAAAAAAAAAAAAAAGCTGCTACAAATATTTTTGTACATATATGGGTCTTGTAATTTCTTCCTTTTTTTGATAAATGATTATATTAACAGAGTTGGTTATATTTTCTCTCCCCTTTGCACAAAAGCGAAGTGATGCTCCTAATGACCCCTGTGGTTTGAATAGTGATGGAAAAGCAATTTTAAATCAAGTGTTAGAGTCAATACTTTACAAGGAAGTGGACAGGAAGGAAGAAGAAAGCCTGAAGTAACAAATTCTAGATAATAGAATACCAAAAGCCCAAATTCTTGACTCACATAACACTGGGCAAGCAAAGTTGGAATTTCTGTGCATTTTAGGGCTTGGGCCAGATACTAGTTCAGAAATATATCTTTATTAATTGTAACTATTGTTACCACCATCTTCTGTGTAGCTGTTCCTGCTTTTTACTCAGTCCATGCACTCTTTTTGTTACTGTTGTCCAGATGTGATCATTATTACTTTCCAGTTCAAAACTGCAGGTAATTTCTTATCTGAAGCCAGATTGTGACTTACTCGTTATATACACTTGGAAAATCCTAGAGTGAAACTTGTCAGTTGTAATATGTTCACACTCCAGTGTTGTGTGTCATTAAAAGGGAAGGCAGAGACAGTGCTGACTCTCTTGTCAGGTGGCGTCCCAGACCATAAATTTAAGTTTCTTTAGCAGAAATGCCCTTTAGAACAGATGTATCAAAACGCCTTGGGGAAGGTGGCAGGAGAACCAGATTAAAATGTAATTGGGACAATGTGTAACAAAGTAAAGATACACAGTGTAGCATAGATAATGTTAATTTGTGGTTTTCTGTAGTTGCCATCAGGGAGCTTGACATAGTTGCTTTAAGATTGATGCGGTAGTTTGACATCTACCTAGTAGTAAGAAATGATACAAAATAATTTTTCTCATTCCATAGGATATGTGTAGAGGTAAACAGGAATAGGCAGATTGTATTGTAACGTAAAATATAACTTGAGGGACAGTAGCAAAATTTCCACTGCTAGCTCTTTTTTGCCTGTATATATCAGGAAAAGAACGCAGCGATGATCATTACTACTTACTGAACTCCTCTTTTCCTTCCCACAAACGGGACCCGAGATGGGTTAGAGTTTCCCTGCTGGGCCGCAGGGCGGGTCGGATTCAACTGTGCCCAGTCGGACTCGGGGCCGGCCCCTCCCTGTGGAGCTCAGGGCAGACTGGCACGGGGGCTTGGGGTGGGGACGGTGGAGGTGAGCCTCCCGGCCCCGCCCCCAGCCTAAGTGCCTGCGGGTTTCTGCCCCGGTGAGGGAGCCCGGGCTGACATGTCCATTGCCTTTTCAGTAACCCCCCCACCAACGAGGCCTGCGGCGTGGTCGGCCTGTCCTTCAGCGGCCCCCAGATCCAGAGCGCGTCTGTCCTGCTGAACCAGGACGTGAATGACGAGAAGACGGCGGAGGCCGCCATGCAGCGTCTCAAGGCTGCCAACATCCCTGAGTACAACACGTTTGGCTTCATGTTCGCCTGCGTGGGCCGAGGCTTCCAGTACTACCGCACGCGCCGGAACGTGGAGGCCGACGCCTTCCGCAAGTTCTTCCCCAACGTGCCCTTGTTCGGCTTCTTTGGAAACGGAGAGATCGGCTGTGATCGAATAGTCACCGGGAACTTCATCCTGAGGGAGTGTAATGAGGTAGAGGATATTTTGCTCCATAGCTACACCACTGTCATGATTCTGATCCACCTGGGCCCGACCAAGTGAGACACTCACGCTCCAGGGTGCCCACAGGGCTCCCCCTCCCCCCCCAACCTGGGGCATGTACATATTTCAGATGGAAGTACCTTTAGAAGTATCTGTTTTATAACTTTGTTTAATGCTCTCAAGATAATGTTGGAATAGGTCTAACGATGTCCAGTGTGTGTAAGATAATCCTGTGTGGGTCAGCTCCGGGAGGTGGAGGGCCAGTTTGTGGCCAGGGAGAGCTGGATCAGAGTCTGAGCCCCCTGCCCCTCCCCTTGTGTGCAGAACCTTTCTGAGCCTCCGCTTCCTCATCTGAATAATGCAGAGAACACTTGCACTACCTAACTCACAGGGTTGTTGTGAGGCTAAAATGGAATGTGTGTAAAGCGCTTTGTAAAGCCGAAGTGCTACAGAGCTGTGTAAGTGATTATTGTCAGATACATGATCATCTTGGAGCCACAATCATGACGTTTTTTGTTTTCTTCAAAAACATACATTGGTCTGTTGTCTCCTTAAGGGAGACCTTTTCTCAACCGCACCTGTTTTTCAGACACTTTAATAAAGTTATTACATTATTTTTACTCATTGCATAAAAGTTAAAATAAAATATTTTGTGGTGGTAGTTGGTGCTTTGAAATTATTCAGTCTGAAGAACAAGTTTGCAAGACTAATCAGCAGTATTACTTTATACATTTAAAGCTATTCCTTTCCATTTGTCAATAAAGAAAACACAAGTAACTCTTTTTTGTTCCCCTTTTTTTTGTAGCTGAATGGCAGGCACCTGAGAGTAAATTCACTGTTCTCACTTTTGTTCTTGGATATAGATATGACAACTTTGCGGGTAGATGGTATAAGCCGTTAGGGAGAAAGGGGGGGATTAATACCCAAGGCTTGCACCAAAACACTAAGCAGCAGCAAAGCCATGGTTATGGACAGTACCAGCAAGAGGCAGCGTACCAAAGAAAGGAAGTGCTCATCTTGTCACTCTTTTCCCCAGCCTGTGTGAGCAGGCTTGAGCAAATCAGTTCAACTTTGTGACTATTAATGATGGGTTCACACTAGACTGACAAGATTCCTCCTTCTGAACCCTAAAGAACTGTTTTATTTTCTCCTAGGGGTCCTAGCCTCTTTGATTAAAATAGGTCTGGGCCATTCCTTGATGTTTTAGTGTTATGTGGGACCTAAAGAGCTGCCTTTCTGGAATAGAGGCAGCTCGGCTCAGACCCAAATATCACATTCAGTTCTAGGTCCCACATCTTGAAGGACACTGACAGATGAGCTCATTAGGAGAGATGTCGCCTGTGAGTATTAACTGAAGAGAAGAAGACACTTAAGGGGAAATCACTTGACAGTTTGCAGATTTGAACAGGGTTGTCACATGTTCCACTTGGATTTAAAAGGCAGAACTTGCAGCAGGAGAGGGAGTTGGGGAAGCTGCTTTTAAATTAAACCAAGAAAGAAAAAACTTTACATGAACTCTCCACAAGTGGAATGGACTGCCTTGTTAGGGTAGCAAGTTGTACACCACTGACAGTGTTTGAGTGAGGACTGGATGACCACTGGTCCCTTTTCCCTTCTAGCTCAGATTCTTCGAAGTGGGTTTGGAGTTAACTTAATATGTAGATGCTGGCTTCTGCAGTAACTAACTCTATGGATCAATTAGCTTTTAGCTTTGCTAATTTTCTGTATTCTTTATGATGATGGTTCTGCTAAATTTGTTCTACACCCAAAAGCAAGTACTCCACAACCACATATCTCCCCTGACCTTTTTGTCTTTTTGCTTCATCAGATGAATACATTTTCATAAAATTCAACCCCTCAACCTAAGCAGATTGTATTACCTAGAAAGTTCTATACCAGGAATAAGGCCAAGAATTGAATTGGTCATTATATTTATACAAATCAGCACATATGAAGAGTTTGGGGGCATTTCCCAAGGGATCTTCATTCCGCTGTTCCAGTAGGATTATTCAGAGGATTCTTTTCCATCTGAGATCAAACATCTTATGTTTACAATCTTGTCTCAAGGCCAAAAGGATTGTTAAAGAAGCTGAGTTGAAAAGAAAATGAGCTTTCTGGAGAATGTTCTCATTGTCCATCTGCTTCTGAGAGATATTGTCCCTGGAGTTCAATGGTTATGTAACATTTGGTTTCAAGCTAGGATTAGTTTAGATAAGAAAGACCACCAATAAAGGAATAACTACTATGGTCTCAGCTAAAAAATAAGACACCACTTATCACAAGAGAGTACATGTTAAGAAATTGCAGACAAATAGAGAAAGAAGACAGAGGAGGTGACAAGAGCCCTGGACTCCAGATCAGAGGGCTTGAGAATCAGCTCTGTGTGACTCATACTAGTCATAGTTACACCTTCTGCCCCATTTTGAACCTGGCCATAACGAATGAACTGTTTTTATTGGCCCCATCTGTCAAATGAGGTGGGTTTGGAAGGTCTCCAGGAACCTTGGGCTTAGGTTTAGCCCAAGCCTATGTCGCTTTTGAAATCAGAAGCCAAAATGGCATCGTACCCATGGATAGAGCATGTGAAGAAGGCAAAGCGAGGACATCACTGAATACTTTTTGCAGGAGTGAAGCCTCGGGCTCCCACGGTGCCGGCTGTTCTGTTGGGCTGTTGGTTACTTAAGACTCATCCATTCAGCTACTTTTTCACTTGAGGGTTTTCTTCCCAAAGGCTACTGGGTTGAATTGTTTTTCATGACCTGATTACACTATAGCCTCGTTGACGGGACCTCCATAACACCATCATCCAAAGCCCTATCAGGGAGCAGTCAGAGCCCTGAACTCGGAATCAGAAAAGAGCTTTAAGTCCTTGCTTTGTCATTAACTGCATATGGTCTTGGACAAGTCAACACTGAGCCCTCTGTCAAATGGGGCTACAGGTATGTCCTGTTTCCAAGAGCTGCACTAAAGAAAATATTTAGAAACAATGAATTGGAGAAATGAGTTATTAGGCAAATGGGAATTTTCTACCATTACTCCCCTCCCCCAAAGACCAAGCCCTCTAAGTGACTCTTAATAGATGGGAGTCTTCCCTTCCTCCCAATCCTCTTGAGTCTCAGCTTGAACTTGCAGTAAGATCAGAAATCTGAATTTAGGCCATCCAGCATAATGAAAAGGGATACAGTACAGAAAGCAAGTTATGACCGATGCTGAGGGCAAGGTGGCGGGAAACCTGAAGAAAACTTCCAGAAGGATAAAACTGAATTTATGTGGGTTTGGGTGTCCACCAGATGTCCTTGGCTAAAATGTTGCAGTGAAGTGTCATTTTTACAGATGGATACACGTGGTCACAAACACTTGAAGAAAAGCAGAAGACTAGATGCAGTCAGCTCTTGTTTTTGAAGCACTTGCAGATTGGCTCAGGATCTGCCTTGATGAAACCCCTAAACAACGAAAAATACAATAAGAAATTTTCATACATCTTGTCAGCTAAAGCATTTTTCTGTTACATTTAGACTCATACTAAAATTGAAACTTATCTGTGGAAGAAAGCTTCAAAGCATTTTTCACATAACTTTTAATATCAGTCAGACATGATTGTCTTCTCTTTACAATATTTACAACATGCTTCAGAGCACAATTAGAGCTGAAAGGGACCATTGAGGCCACTGAGCCCAAGACCTCATTTTGCATCTAAGTAAACTGTGGCCTGGAGTAATTATAAAGGTCACAGATAGTAAACTCCATAATCGGAATCCAAACCTCTGATGCCATGATAAAATAACTTCCACATTTCTATCCACTATTACCTTCCGAGCTTACCCTTTCAAAAAATCATGGATCTCTTTTGTCAATTCTGTTTCAAAAATTAGTTGTAAAAATTTAAGTTTGTAGAAAAGTAAGGCCCCTTGGAAATCCCTGTCCCTAAGAATAGGTCAGCAAGCCTAGTACTTTACCCATGCAATCATGAGCATGCAACAACCTGAGCTGTAAGATGAGATGATTTTAGGAGCTGTCACCCTAAATCTATGATTCTCTGGTCTTAGGAGGTATATGAAAAGATTGTTTTAAGTGTAGGATATAAGTAGATTAAATCAGCAATCATTTTGCAGCTTAATGCTTGATGAACAGCTTACATGGAGGAGAATAAGATAGGGGTGTGTGTGAGAGAGAGAGAATCAGAGACAGTTCTTTCGCTCAATCTGGATAAGTCTGTGGACCCCTTTCCCAGAAAACGATTTTTAATGCATAACATATTTATGGTTGCAAAATCAAAGGTTTACCTCCTCAAATTTTATAGATCCTTTGGGAAATCTGTGAATCCTCAGTTAAACCCTCAACTAAAAAATAAAGTATTCAAAACATTTCTTAAAATGTCTAATGACAATACATGGCTTATTTTAATGAATAAAAGATGGAAATTCGAGATAAAAATGTTTCAGTAATTGAAAACCTAGTGATGGTTTTCCATCACTAGCTTTTCAATTACTGAAACATTTTTCAGTATGATATGCAAATGATAGCAAATTATATACCCCCTCCTCAACCAGAGAGCAGGGATTGTGAGGCAGGTTGGGAGAAAAGAAATTGTCTCCCTCCTCTTTTGGCTCACTTCTCTCCTTTTAAACCCCCTCCATCTTTAAGATGAGAATTTGAAAGTGAGAGTAAGATTATCCCTTGATTCCATTAGCTTCCAGAAGAGAAGGCCCAGCTGGATCACTGACCCATCCCAGTCTAGAACGGCAGCTGTTCTAGGCGCTGCCCCGGGCATGCTTCGTACTTCCCTCCTCCAAGGCCTGGCCCAGAGTCCCTTGGCTGCTGCTGAGCTCCGATGGCTTCCTTACAGCCTCTGCTTATTCTTGCCCTGCCAGGCTTGGTCTCTCCCTTTCTCACCTACAGTTCAGCCTCCATCCCCTCTCCCTCCTCCCACCCACCCCAGGTCAGGGTCAAAGACACTCCAGGGGGGTTGCCCTCAGGTCTGTTCTGATGAGAATTCTTAAGAAGATAATCCACTGAAACCTGTTTCTCTGTCTTCCTTGTCCAAGTCTTTGGGTAAATTCCCCCCAAGTGGGGGGAAATGACTCATGTAAAAAGAACATCCAAAGAACCAAACCTGAATTTCCATTGTGCCCAGGGATTCAAATATATCTATCATCTCAGAACAAACTTAGTCAAATTCAGAGGCTCATCACCTTCTTGGCCATGAGGTGAGGAACTTTTTCCTCTTTCCCTGTACTAACCCTTTGGGAGGCACCGGCACAGGACCTCCCCGCATGGCGTGCCCTCATCAGAGTAGGGCCCAAAGGAAATGCAAAATACATAAAACTAGAGAGTCCCCCCCAAATGTTCACAGGGACCATTTGTGTCTGACTTGTGGCAGAGCATTGGTCTGATCAGCCACAGTCGGACCTGCTGTAACTCAGTTCTAATATAGGGATGTCATTTTGGCCTTCTTCCAGAATGTGGGACAACAATCAACCCTTTGCACAAAGGCCATTGAAGGTTAATTTGATTTAATCTGGGTGGTCATAGAGTGTCTCTACCCATCAGTCTCTGCACAAACTACAGTTCCCTCATAGTGTATCCTATGAAATAACGTCTCTATATTGCCTTGGAGTGGGCTTTCTTTGCCTCCCCAAGTAGACTCTGGGAGTCATCCTGCACTTGTTTGCATCTTCCTTCTATGGTTCCATTTATGGCAAGAATGTTAATATGACACGATTCAGCTTCCCTGGGAGTAGGCTCACTCATGATTATTGGATCTCATATTTAGACTACAAATGGCCAAGTTGATGTTTATAGGTGTCTAATTAAGGGAGTGTGGTTCTTCCACTCTGTCACCACCATGGGAGAAGCAGAAGGGCACAGCACTTCGGAGCACCATTTTACTTCCTGGGTTGCTATGAACAAGGAATTGGCTAGTAGCTTATGTTCTGGTGATTACCCTCCACTGGTCCTTGGAAGGCAGAGTCTTGTCAGGCCCTGTACCCCAAATCTCTCAAGCATGACAGAGCCTTCTAGATTCTGTACTACAGTGGCTCAGCTTTAGGAACCCATAGCCAATTCCATGTCATAGCAAGGACATCAGGAAAGCATCTCTGTGCAGTATCTTTTATACATCTCTTAAATTTTTATTGGTATCTTTTGTTTTCCATCATGTAAATTTCCTACAGCATCATGTACATTTCTTTCCCCCTCATTATAATCATTTATAACAAAAAATTTAAAAGGGAGCAGTTAAGTCAAGATGTTGAAAAAGTCTGGCATTATATATAATATTCTGTTACCCATAGTTCCCCACCTTTGCAAAAGGCAAGGAACCTTCTCATGTCTCTTCTGCAGGACCATACGTAGTTATTCGTTATTTTTTTCAGCATTAAATTTTGACTCTCGTCGTTCTTTCCATTTCCATGTGGAAGTCATGATATGCTGCATATGTATATATAAAATTGTATGTGTATGTGTGTTTTTCCTGGTTCTACTTTGCATCAGTTCATACAAATCTTTCTGTACTTCTCTGTACATCATTTAAAAACTATAAATTGGTCATTTATCTTCCTGTGCATAACTTTGGATCTCTTTTCACCTCATTGGAATTGTTTCTCTTTGTGTCTTTGAAAGTTCATTTGTGACTGTATTCCATCATTCCTGGGATGATTTTCTCTGGAGAATTTTAATCCATGGAATCCTTTCAATGAATCCCTTGACATCTGTTCTCCTTAAATCTAAGGTCCAAGTCAGATAATCCCCGACTCTTCTCTACTTTCCCTACAGGCTTCCTATCCTTTCTAATGCAGTACCCAGTTCTCCCTTGCTGATCATAATCATGTCCAGTACTGTACTTCCTTTTGTTTGCTCCACTTTTAGAAAAAATAAGATTATAAAGGCAAGACAAGACTTTATCAGTTGCTCTGCTTTTAGCAGAATAACTTATCTCATAGAGGATCCAAGCCTTTAGTCAAAAAAGAATAACCCTCATTCCCAACTGCTATTAAAAAAGACACCTCGCCTTTCCTCTTGCCTGTGTCACACTCCTATCCCATCTATCCTGAGGACTCATTGAGCAGTAAGGGGACCCTGGGTTCTGAAAGGCCCAGAGTCCAGGTCTGTGTACCCAGTGTTCAGGTCTCAGGCTCTTTCCTGAGCCAGAGGAAGGTGTCGGTAGCTACGGACACTCACGATGACCTGCTATACTGAAGGCTGGAGATACGCTTGCAGAAGGTACTGAAAGAAAATTTTCCATCAGTTACATCTCAGTGTGATTTTAAAGAGTTACCAAGAGATTTGGGGATTTAAAAATAATCTCCTTCCTCTCCCCTAATTGCTGATGCCTGCTTAGATAGAGAAACCTGACCAGTATGGACTTTATTCCTATCAGGTAACATGATGCAACATGTTCCTTTAATGAAGGAAGACAAAAGGGTTAAACAAGCTTTTTAAAAAACATACATCCTATACCTTCTGTGGCTTCCTTTATTTCCCCTGCAGCTTGGATGTAATATCTTGGTTCACTTGGCTGGTGCTTCTTCAGTTTTCTCCATGTTCTAGGGAAAGTAACATTTTACCGATCAAAGGCATTTTCTTTGCCTCTCCAATCATTTCTCCCCTTTCTTTTACCTACAGACTCCAGAGAGCTGGGTCTGGAGTCAGGAAGATGTGATGGCGTTAGAGAAGGAAAAACAGCCTGGAATCTTACACTGGAGCTGTATTCAGTCATGCTTTGGGGAAATGAGTTCATAGTCTTGCTATGTGTGTGTATGCAGCCAGCATTGTCACTATTGTTTGAGGGTTTGCAAGGCGCTTTACACATATGGTCTCATTTCATTCTCACAGCCACCTTGGGGGCAGGTGCTATTATTATCCTCATTTTACAGATGAGGAACCTGAAGCGGTGATTTGCCAAGGATCATCACACAGCTAGTTAAGTATCAGATGCTGGATTTGAATCCAGTTTTTCCTCTTTCTGACTCCAACTCCAGAGTCTGATCCCCTGGGGGCCCCCCTTACTTGTATCTTTTCCCTTAGTAAGTAGAACTACACAATTTTTTCTTTAGGAAGGAAGGAAATGAACATTTATTGAGCACCTACTATGTGCCAAGAGCATAGTTAAATGTCTTACAATTTTTACCTCATTTGAACCATATAGTAACTCTGCAAGGTAGGTGTTATTATGATCCTTTTTCTACAGGTGAGGAAACTGAGGCAGACAGTGTTAAATAACATGCCCGGAGTCACACAGCTAATACGTGTCTGAGGATGGATTTTAACAAAGATCCTCCCACCTCCCACACCAGACCTAGCTGTCTTAGCATGGGACTAAATAAACGTTTGTTGACTGATTGAATCTGGATGGAATTATTAAAACAACCATAAAAAGGTCATAAAAGTTACTAAAGCTTTGTAGTTTAAGTGCCTCCAATCAATAGATTGAAAGCCTCTTGGGCAAGCTTACAATCCAAAGGCCCATAAGGTGCCCCAGCCAAACCCATCATAGAATAAATACCCTGGGGTCTGGAGAGGGCTGCCAGACCTTTGGTAAAGGAACTGATTCTAACAGGAAATGTCATCTCTTTTGAAACTCTGGTCTGGCAGCTTTGTTTAAAAATAAAAGCAACAGAAACTGAAGGCAGTTCAGCGTGTAGGGTTGCAGTGAGTTCTGTACAATGTGAACAGGATCGGATGGAGAACTTGTACAAAGTATCTTAAAAGTCTGGCTGCAGTTTAAGGCTTTAATTGCTTAAAACTGCATTCAAATTTTGGGGGCATCCTGTATATCCTCCACTAAAATTCTCCTCTAAGACCTCATGGTACAAAGGTCTCAAAGGCTGTTTCAGCGGACAATACAAAGAAAAAACTGTTAGTTATGGGTCTTCAGACTAAGTTGTTAGGAGTCATTTGGTTTGGTTTGGTTTGTTCTTGGTTTTTTGGTCCTATCTTAATTAATTTGAAATAGGCTCACCACCAGGAGGTGGGCCCGAGATGATAGATTTCTTTAGTTAATTATGAAGCCGTGAGCCAAGCATGGTGATATCGTTACCCCTTTCTACCAATGGAAGACAAAGCAAAAATGAGAATTACAAACCCCTTCCTGACAGCAGGGACATACTTTCCCACAAAGAGAAGGAAAGGATGAGCACAAAGCCAAATCACCACAGAAGGCCAATGTAGGAGAACTGCATCCCAGAAGGGCAAGGCCCTCTTTAGCCTTCAGAGACATCTGGTCTCCATTTTGGGCTGCTGCTTAGGATATTTGGCAACTGTCCTTGTTCCCTATCGCAGAAGAACCTCGGCCAGCTTAAGAGGCAACCCTAAAGACCTCACACCTGGAATCGCTAATTACCTTCGGGGAGAGTTTTTCCTTTTTGACAAATTTTTCCTTCCTCAAAAGTCTCTTCCTTCTGTAAACAGCTCTTTGTGCCTTTAGAGTGATCAGTGTTTTTCATCCCTCATATTCCTTTGGGAGTCTTAGGTTGTTGACTAGGGACATCTATGGAAAGGAAATTGGTACCTGGAGGCTGGTTCCTTGTCTTTCTGGCCTTTTCATATTCAATTAAGCTTTTAAGTCTCTAGGGTGGAGAGTGTCTGTTTTTCATCTGAAGGCTTTTTACCCTTGGCAGATTTTGTAGAAATCTCCCCTCACTACACAAAGTCTAACAGTTACTCTGAGAAAGCTGAGGTTCTTGCTACTTTAAAAATGCTTCCTCACTCCTCTTTCTCTTCTCTGTGATAGACAAAAGGGGTAATAATTGTGTCCTCGGCAGGAAAGGCCCGTCCCTCTTGGGATGACCCCCACCCTAATCACAAAGAGAGAATGGATCCTTCCTAGACTTGAGAAGAGCTTGGCCACTTTGGATCCCAGGGAAGAGTTTGGACTTTGGTCACTGGGGGAATAGACAGATGCTCTAGAATACAGATGAGGCATATTTGGGCACAGCGTGTAAAAAGCAGAACTGAAGTGTGCAAAGGATGGACCGGCAACGATGCAATACAGGATTGAATTACTCTGGGAGTAGGGCTGTATATGAGTCAGTGCTGCCTCCCTGCTCTATCCGACGTTGTTGTGTGCATTCAGTAAGCATTTCTTAAGTCCCTTGCCAAGCAAACCTGGTTTCTAACCTGAAGAGTTCCTTCTGAGGGAACTCCTCAGAATTCTAGGGATTTCTGCCACTTTCTACTGGGCAATAAAAAAAAGATCCATTTTGAGGAACATCCATCAAAAAAGGACATCTTGGGTCAGAAACAACACAAAGCCCTGACCAGGACTCCAGTGCAACATATCCTCAACCTGTGCTCTGAAAGAAAGCCCAAGAGGTGACCCAAGCCCAAGAAAAGTCCGACGAAAGCAGACAAACCCACGAAGCAGATTTTGCTCAAGCTGTGGGTTAAGGAAGTCTGAAATAACATGGATATCCTTCATTCAGAACCACCGGGGAAGCCTGGAAATTCATCATGTGACTAAATGTCTACTTAATGGCATCTGTAAATCATCCAGCTTGTGTAATTGATGTGATGTGCAGTTAACTATCTCAGCAGTGCTTATGGAAAATATTTGGGGGCCATTTATATTATTAAATTTCTTTTAAAAAGACCTTAAAATACCAATAAATGCATTGTCAATAATTATTATATAAACACTTCCTTGCAAAGCTGTTCACTTTGCTAGGCACTGAAAGGACAAATGTAAAAAATGAAACAAATCCTACCTGAAAGGAGATTACATTCTAATGAGAAAGAAGAGGGAGTATGATGTGATAAATGGGGCACTGGACTTGGAAAGACCTGGGTTCAAATTCTACCTCAAACACACTAGTTGAATAATCCTCAGCAAGTCCTTTATCTGCCTTAGGTTCTTCATCTGTAAGGTGCAGGGGGAAACCCTCCCTCCATCTCTTAAATCTTCCCCCAAATTAAATGACAGACTCAGTGTGTGGAAGGGACTCTTGTCTGAAGCGTTCATGTGGTTGCAATAAATACATTCCCATGAAATACGAGTGATTTCATTACTTAGTACACCAAACAAACCCACTCTGGTGGGTGCCACACAGGAACAAATCTAAATGCAGATGGATGCTAAATAAACTTTAAATTTACTTACTGTTGTAAATGTTGATGCTGCTGGTCTCTACCAGGCCAACGTCATACTGGGCTGAGCTAGCCCTTTGGAGGTGGCCTTTCCTGACCCAAAATAGGAGAGAAAAAGGAAAGAAGATGAGAGGATAAATTTAGATTGAACTCTTTGGGCTGTCCCTCCCCGGCTGCTGAGAGTTTGTAACATATACTGGGAGACTGTCCATACTTGAAGACACAAACTCCGTGAAGGCAGAGCTTCCATGCCCTAAAGCACGACAGAGTTCCTGGCAGACACCCCTCAATAAATGAACCAGGGCTTAGCTGTCTTGCTGTGTCCTATCAGCTGAATTCAAGAAGTGGTCATCAGATGTCGGCATTGGATGAATGACAGAGAATTAATTTTGAGAATTCACATTGATTTAGGTCTGAAACGGACCTTAAAGACAACAAATTCCTCCTTTTTACAGATAAGGAGACTGAGGCCTATAGAGGTTTGAGTTGTCAAGGGTCACACGGCTAGTAAATGTCTTGAGACTGGATTTGAAGTCAGGTCCTCCTGACTCTATCCACAACTCCATCCATTGTGACACCCATCAGCCTCCGTGAAGGAAGTCTTTATCTCCTCTAAGAGATTGTATTATGTGACTTCAGATTTTTAGACTCATCCTTTTGGGAAATTTGAGAAGCAACAATTACATTTCCATTGCAGGGGTCCTCAAACTATGGCCCCAGGATCAGATGCAGCAGCTGAGGATGTTTATCCTCCTGACCCAGGGCTATGAAGTTTCTTTATTTAAAGGCCCACAAAACGAAGTTTTTGTTTTTACTATAATCCGGCCCTCCAACAGTCTGAGGGACAGTGAACTGGTCCCCTATTTAAAAAGTTTGACGACCCCTGTAGAGAATCCTAGATTTAGAGCTGGAAAGGAACGGGCAGCTTGGGTGAGATCACACAGGGAGTGAATGACAGAGGTTTTGAACCCAAAAGCAGTGGTATGCTTTCCCCCTCTCACATGGCAGGGATTCAGTTACCCTCTACATAGTTAGATTTTGTATATATTGATTTGCATGTTGTTTTACCCCTTCTCCCCATTAGATTGTAAGTTCTGGGGCAGGGGATGTCTTTTGTCTCTATGTGTATTTCCAGTGCCGGACTCATAGTAAACAATAAGTACTTATTGAATTGAATAGATTAATTTAAAAATTGCTTTTATTACATGCATCTACTTCTGGGATCTTGTCATCTTTCCACTAACATAAATCTCAACTCCTATACCACTGAGAAACCACTAAGTTTATACCACTCAGTTTTCCATGGAGAAAACTAAGGTCAACAAGAGAATTGCCCAGTGCAGATAGGTAGTGAACAGAGGGAAAACTGAAGGCCCGTCCTCTGAGTTCAAATTTACATTCCTACTGTGGTGACCATGAAGAGAGAGGAAGTGGAAACAAGAGGGGACAGACTGAAAAAATGGAAGGAAGGATGTTGGGGAAATCAGCTCATCCAGGTTCATGAGAGCTTGTTGGGGTAAGTTTTATTATTAACCTCACAAATCAGCAAATGCTTCAGATCAGGGTTTAATTTATTGTTTTCTTAATGATGTAGACTTAAGAAAGTGAGGTAATGTTAATAATAGAGATTAAACTTTAAAAGTTCTTACATGAATTTTTACAAGAAAGACAATTATTAAAAACATTTAACAAAAAATCCCTGGATAAAAATCATATCATTTGACAACTCACTAGAAGTTTTGGATGAGAGAAAAAAGAAAAGTTAAATATGGCTCCAGAATTATAAATGAGAGGAGAACTGGGGTACTATCTGGAAAGCTGGGGGGCAGGTCAGGTTTAGGGAGAAGATAAGTTCTGTTTGAGTTCATGTTGAATGCGATTACTCTACTCTAATATTTCTCTTTATCTTACCTCTTTTAAGATTCAGATCTGGGATCTAGTGAACATTCTTGGATCGTGATATGACTAGATCCTCAGAGAAAAGCAGTTCTCATCTTTCTGCCCAGATACAGGTCCTTTATCCCTACCCTTTGCATTATTTGTGGCTTGATGCCACTTAAGAATAACTTGAATCCCCCCTGCTCCTTACCTCAAATATCTCTGTCTCTCTATAACCTTATATAATTCCCCTACTCTGGCTGGCCAGTTTGCTTGGGAATAAGGAGGAAGGATTTTCTCCAAGCTCGGGGGCCCCATTGTTAGAACTAAGAGATGGGGAAGCCCAGTGCCTGACACATCTGAGTTTTTGCTCCATAGAATCCAATAGTTTCAATAACTAATCTCACATCTAGCTTAGATATGATTAGGTTGGCTCACTCTGAGCACAAGATAAATGATAATAAAGCAATTGTGATTTTATTTTTACAAAGCACTTTATCTAAGGCATCTCATTTGATCTTCACTATGATGCTGGGAGAGAGATTCTATAGGTTATTTTGTTCCCATTTTAGAGATAAGGAAACTGAGACTCAAGAAAAGCTCATAAATATTAAAATCAGGATTTGAACTCAGGTTCAAATATAATGCTCCTTCCAAACTACAAGATGCTGCCCTTTGAGTAGAATAAACCAGCTTTTATTTCACCAATTCTTTTTCTAAATCTTTTCTTTGGAATACAAGGATGAGATCTCAAAGGATAGAGGTCAGTTTGACGGGAAGAACTTCCCTTTAAGTAAAAATGTAAGAGGAGGATTAATTGGGATTATCTCTATTTACCTTCCCCTTTGATTGTTATACTCACCCTGCATATTCCCCTGTAGTACTCAGTGGTTACTCCCCATTCAACCCCCTCTTTTCTTTTGAACTGAATCTGCCATTTCATTGGTATAAAGAATTCCCAATGGAAAAACTCTCATCACCCAATGTAGATGAGCTCTTTGTAGGCCTGGCCTAGAGTCACCAACCAATCTGAGTTCTTTCCTGTGATGTTGGGGTTCTGACAGAACAGGCAGTGACAGCTAGAAAACAGGAGAGGGCACCAGAAAGCTAAGTCCTAGAACTTTTGAGAAGAAAAGAAGGGAGAAAAGTGATGGGGAAGGTGACAGGGGGCCTGCTGGGTGTGGTATCCTGCACTTACTTATAGTGAAATTCATTCTCTTCAATCTCTATTCTTTTCTGCTTCCTGCTCATTTAAAAAGGCCCTAGAGGAACATACTGTTGGTCCTTCTCTGTCCCTTACATAGCTACTATCTGCCCCGTCTTGCCCTATGTGTGACAAACATTCCTCACAATCTCACGGTGGTCTCAACATTGTTATTGCTAGTTTTTAGTAAGAATCTCCAAATCGATTCTAGCCAATGATCCCCTATCTCAACAAGCAAAAGACAGAATAATGCCATCCCAGAGGCAGTGTTTTTGCTATTTTAAAAACCTCTGAGTGAAATCTTTTTTTTTTGCTTTGATTCATTAATTATTTCAATATATACTTAATAAACACCTTTAGTAAGTTACATTGAATAAGTATTTGATATGTTATAGATGAATAAGAATATGTTAATAAGTATATTAAACTTGACTAAGTTTAATATGCTGTACCTGGTAATGAGAAGATGCGAAGAGAATCTTCTTTTTCTAATAGCGATCATTATCCGTTTCTATCAACAGTCATCTCTAAGCCCCAGATCTCCCTCTCGAGCTCTGGCCCCACATCATCAGCTGCCTGATAGCAATCCTCACTTGGATGCTCCACTGGCAAATAGAACTCATCATGTCCCAAATAAAAAACCAAGTGTCGTGCTCACTAAGCTGGAGCTCTTCCTCTTTGTGCTGAAAGCACCGTCCTTGTCCTGGCCATCCAAAGTCATGACCGTGGCCACTTCCTTAACCGTTGACATTCGTTCATCCATACATTCATTCAACAATTCATGTATCAAATGCCCACTACAGGGCTTAGATCCCAGAGACACAAAGACAAAACAAACAGCCCCTCCCCTCCACGTGTGTCCGCGGCTCCGTCAGAGCCATTTATAACAGCACAAGGTGGAGGGCAAATTCCTGGAGCACTTCCTTAGGGACCTCTGCTTAAGCTGACATCAGTGACTTCTTTGGGCTAGAGACATGTTACTCTTTTTTAACTCATCCCAGGTAGTACCATTTAGATTGTATTTCTCCCTTCTACTCACAATAATATCATTAAAGCCGCAGATTTCAGCAAAGCAATTGACAGTGCATTCTCTGTCAAGATATTTCCTCATTGCCCATCTATCACGCTGCTTTTGGTGCGCCTAACTGTGGGTATTATGGTTTAGGAGGGATACAGACGAGACTGACCCCTGTGTCATATGGACAAGGAATGGAGGAAAGCAGCTGCAAAACAGAGAGCTGAGTCTCGATGGTGGCCTTCAAAAGGCTGCCATGTGGAAGAGGCCTTAAAGGGCAGAACCAAGAACAATGGGAGAAGCCCAGAAAGGCAGATGAAGACTTAAGGCAAAGACAGACTTTGGGCAGCTGAGGGGCTCATCTTCAGCCTCAGACACTTAGTGACTGTGTCACCCTGGGCTCATTACTTTACCCTGTTTGCCTCAGTTTCCTTATCTGTAAAATAAACTGAAGAAGGAAATAGCCAACCACTCTTAATGTCTCTGCCAAGAGAACCCCAAATGGGGTCACAGAGTCAGACATGACTGAAAATGACTGAACGACAAAGATTATGAACACTCAGAACTCCCCTTCACTGGAAGTCTTCCAGCAGAGATCCGTTCTTGGGGAACATGGAGAGATCTTTTGTCACATATAGGTTTACCAGATGGCTTCAAAGTTCCTTCTAGAGTTGGGATTCTTGGATTCTAGAGTTAGTCTTCCTGGATTCCTTCCCTCCCTCCCTCTGCTTTTCCCTCTCTCCCTCTATCTCTTCCTGCCTTCCCTTCTTTCTCCCTCCTTTCTCCTTCTTCCTTCCTCCCCCTCCCTTCCTCCCTCTTTTCCTGCCTCCTTCCTTTTTTCCCTCCCTCCCTCCCTTCCTTCTTTCCTTTATTCTTCCCTTTCTTCTTTCCTTTCCTTTCCTTCCTTCCTTCCTTCCTGCCTCCCTTCCTTCCTAACTTCCTAACTTCCTTCCCTTTCCTCCTTTTTTCCTCCCTCCTCTCTAAAAGACCTTCTTTCCTTCCCTGCTTCCCTTCCTTCTTCCCTCTCTCCCTCCTTCCCTCGCTCCTTCCCTTCCTTTTTTCCTTCTTTCCTTGCTCCCTTCCTTCCTTCTTTCCTTCCTTCCTCTCTTCCTTTCTTCCTTCTTCTCTTCCTCCCTCCCTTCCTCCCTTCCTAACTTCCTAACTTTTCCCCTCCTTCCTTCCTTCTTCTTTTTCTTCCTAACTTCCTTCCCTCCTTTTTTCCTCTCTCCTTTCTGAAGCACAAACAACAAGGGAGTCTAAGTTTGAAGATGAGCAGAAATGCGACACAAAATTCTAGCTCTAGAGAATAACGCAAGTAGAGAGTTTTAAACTTCATTTTCTCATGGGTTTCCTCTTCCTTTATCCCTTCTTTTCATGATCCATCTTCCCCCCACCCCCAGCCCTCATTTTTCCTCTCTCCTCATAACATCTTACACCTTCCAGCAGGTGATTTAGGGCCTCTCAAAGAAGTCGCAGTTCAGACCACACATGGGTCCTTTGATCCAGGATAGAAAGGATCACAGATTCCCCACGGGAAAGGACCCGAGCAGCCCTTTGTTCAGCCCCCTCATTAGAGAGATGAGTAATGGAGGCCTAGCAAGGGGAACGCTGAGCAGGTTTGCCTGAAGGCACCCATCACTCAGTGGTACATAGCTACCCAGATAATGAAAAGCACCAGCCTCCTGATGGTGAAGAATGGGGTGGGAAAGGTCCCAAAGGAAAGGAGAGAGAGGAACACCACAGCACCACAATGTAAACATTCTAATCATTGTTTGAATGTGTAAATATTGGGTTACCTTAAAATCCCTTTGATAACAGCTATGATGTTTGCTATAGAACACCTGTAAGGGCTGCTAATATTGTCTCCCCGGGAAGTTAATAGCTAGATTCAGGAGGGATTTAGATTTCTGGTTTTATTAACGTACTGAACTTGGGGAATCACGGAACCTCAGAAACTGGAAGGGACTCAGAAGTCATCCAGTTTTCCCTTAAATATTTCCAGGCACTCAACACGCCATATCCTTGTCCCTCTCCCCATGGCAACCCATTGTGGTAATAAGTGTCAGGAAGTATTTGTCTTAAGGGTGAGCCTTGAACCTTCAGGTACATTAGCCTGGCCAAGGCTATGCAGAATTGGGCTTGAACATTTGCTTCCTATGTGACATTGGAAGTCAATAAACTTCTGTCTGCCTCAGTTTCTGCCTTTGTAAAATGAGAACAATAATAATACCTGATTCACAGGGTTGTTGTAAGGGTCAAATGAGATCAGTGCTTTTCAAATTATAAAGTACTATACAAATGCCAGTTATTGCTATTATTATGATGATTAAAAATATGTAAAAGGGAAGATCCAATTCCAATTTCTGTGCCTAATTTTACTACATGTAAATAATTTTTCTTTAATCTTAGGGTCTGTTCTTAAAATTATTTTGGCCATGAATATTAGTGGTTCATGCTTAAATTCTTAAAGTATTATAAAACTTGTCGGTGATGGGAAACATGGTCTGCAGTTAGTGAGATAAGTGGGGATGAGCCAAGTTTTGTACTTACTCTTTCAAGTATCACAGATACATCACACACACACACACACACACACACACACACACACACAAAGAAGTGAATCTGCTCAGTCTGAGGGGCTGAGCTGTCCTAGAAATTGAATGAATGACATGGGATTGACTGACCACAGAAAGAGCAGAGGGTAACAGCTTCCCATGGCTTTCATTGCTTTTATAGCCATTTAAAAATAACCAATTAGGGGCAGTTGGGTAGTGCAGTGGTTAGAGCATCAGCCCTGAAGTAGGAGATCCCGAGTTCAAATTTGACTTCAGACACTTAACACTTCCTAGCTGAATGACTCTGGGCAAGTCACTTAACCCCACTTGCCTCACCAAAAAAAGAGAGAGAGAGAGAGAGAGAGAGAGAGAGAAATTTAAAAGAACAGCAGAAAGACTTGGGAGGAGAAGAGGGTGGGGGGGTGTCAGGACCCTTCCCCTACACAAAGGGACAGATCAGTTCTGACATCTAGGCAAGCACAGGTCATATTCTCTCCCCTAAGAAGCAGAAGCGGAGTTTACCTGCAAAGGAAGTAGACAGCTCCAAGGGTCAGTACTCCCAGGAGCAGGGCAACGGTCAACAAAGCTGCAAACGGCTCACTCTCACTTTGGGTCTTGGTGCTAGGAAGGTAGACCTCTTCACACCGGGCTCCTGTATAATTCTCAATACATCTGTGGAATAAAGTGCGACAGACAAATGACCTCTCCTGCTGCAGCAGCTCCCCTGAAAACCCAGGGCCACCACCCAGAGCTTACGAGAAGGGGTTTGGTCTGAGATTCAGGCAACAGAAGTATTCCCACCTCCCCAGGCAGATTTTCCTATTCCTAGTATAAGGGACATCGCAGACAGTGACTTATTTTTTTTAAGACCAAAGGAGGTTGGAGGGGTTGTAGAGAGATTTTTAGCCTCGGTCCAGACTTGGTATCTGACACATTCCAGTTGTGGGACCCTCTCCAACTTGGGGTCATGGGAGTAAAGTTCGAAGGAGCAGAGGCTGTCCCACAAGGCCCCAGGAAGCTCTTCCAGACCTGAGGGCCTGCACTGCTCAAGAGATCACAAGGCTAGTCACACACACACACACACACACACACACACACACACACCTGAAAACCAGCCAAGTTCACAGAATGAAGGATCACACTAAGTTCTAGCTTTGATTGTCACCAAGCACCCCCATTCACTGATTGGGACAGTAGGAGTTTTTGGACATTAAAACTGGGTGATCATTGGGCAACAATGCAGAGCATTGTTGTTCAGGGGGCACACTTGTCCTTTACCCCTGAAGAAGTCCCGTGTCTTCCTGAGGCTGAAGCATTTCATTGAGCCTCTCTAATAAATCCTTGTGGAATTGGCCATGTGAAAGAAAACACAGTGAGAAACTGATTAAAATCTAGCATTCGGAAGATTAAAGCTCTCTACAGGCAGATCTACATGAGCTTCGACCCAGCCGGGGCATCAGTGACCAGAGAGAGTGTCCCCATGGCACGGGCTTCCATCTAGAAAGAGAGAACCCAAAGATGGGGGAAAGACTCAGCTACTGAACAAGAATCCTTTCATGGCTTCAGGGACAGGATGCTGATATTGGCGAGTTTGGGGACCCAAATGACTCCATATCATGACCAAAAAGGCAGCGATGTGGGAGGATGCATTGAGACAACTTCAGGAGGGATACCACAAATGGACAGCCATAGGAGCACCAGCCCTCTGCCTTGTCTCAGGGTACATGGCGTATGAGGCGATACCAGGCACCCTGCGTTCTGCCTTCAGGAGCAGAGTCTCGGAGATCTGAGCTAAGAACTGACCCTGTAAGATTTTGTCCATCACCCTTAGGGATTTTATAGCAGAGCTGAACCGAGCTTCACAAAGATCTGTGATAGGGCTTGGGTCGGAACAGGATTTTGTATTAATAGGCAAGTCATCCGTGGAGGCAGTGGGGGAAAGGTTGGAGTAGATCACTCCAGTGAACTCTATCTCTAAACCTGTTTTCTTTTTTTTTTTTTCCTAAATTTATTTTCTTTTCTTTTTTTTTTAATTTAATAGCCTTTTATTTACAGGATATATGCATGGGTAACTTTACAGCGTTAACAATTGCCAAACCTCTTGTTCCAATTTTTCACCTCTTACCACCCCCCACCCTCTCCCCTAGATGGCAGGATGACCAGTAGATGTTAAATATATTAAAATATAAATTAGATACACAATAAGTATATATGACCAAACCGTTATTTTGCTGTACAAAAAGAATCAGACTCTGAATTATTGTACAATTAGCTTGTGAAGGAAATCAAAAATGCAGGTGGGCATAAATATAGGGATTGGGAATTCAATGTAATGGTTTTTAGTCATCTCCCAGAGTTCTTTTTCTGGGCATAGCGGGTTCAGTTCATTACTGTTCCATTGGAAATGATTTGGTTGATCTCGTTGCTGAGGATGGCCAGGTCCATCAGAACTGGTCATCATATAGTATTGTTGTTGAAGTATATAATGATCTCCTGGTCCTGCTCATTTCACTCAGCATCAGTTCGTGTAAGTCTCTCCAGGCCTTTCTGAAATCATCCTGTTGGTCATTTCTTACAGAACAGTAATATTCCATAATTTTCATATACCACAATTTATTCAGCCATTCTCCAACCGATGGACATCCATTCAGTTTCCAGTTTTTAGCCACTACAAAAAGGGCTGCCACAAACATTCATGCACATACAGGTCCCTTTCCCTTCTTTATAATCTCTTTGGGATATAATCCCAGTAGTAACACTGCTGGATCAAAGGGTATGCACAGTTTCATAATCTAAACCTGTTTTCACATGAAACACTTACCAGAAGGGATGCCGATCTTGGCAGGGCTGTTAAATGAGGTTTATAAAAGGGATGGAAGGAATGGACATGGTAAACAGTGGGTTGGAGCAAGCTGAACAGTTGGTGCAAATACGAATCCCATACCCCTAGATAAAATCTATCAATATAAGAACTTGGAACTGTGATGGACACCTAGATGCCCTGAGGTTCTAACAGAAGAAGAAGCCACTTGACTGTACCGGCCCACTATACTTGGAATCTTTTAATACGACCAGTGAATATCAATTAACCTATTAAATGAATAAAACCTACCATGAGAGTCACTGTAGTCATCAAAGGAGTCCTATATTTTCCTGAAAAAACCATCTAATTTCGAGGGCATGTAGAATATGGGCGCAATATTAGTTACATTGCTATAACTATCACAGGTCCTTCCCTACCAATTAGCAACCAATGACTACCCAGTGGACCAGCCTAACTGATGTAACAAAGCACCCTGAGGGACAGACAAGAGGCAGCATATTCCAGACAAATCAAAGTACCACCTCTCCATCAAGCAATAATGGAGAAAGCCAAGACTCTGCTCCCAAGGACATTGGGAAGAGCAGTATTCCCAAGCCCACTGGGCCTTATCAAGCCATTATCAAGGGAGCCAGTATCTATGGAGAAGGCATCCACCTTCCTTGCTACCACCAAGACAACCGCCGCCAAAGGGCAGGAAATCCTCAGGATTCCTGTCAGCAGCCCCAAATTGTCAGCCATTGTCCCTGAAAGCAAATCCCTCCTCCAGCCAACGCAGGGTTTCGGGAGGTGGTACGGCCACAGCTACTGAAGACCCAAGAGGGAAAAAGCTCTCACCACAAAAGTACTTGGTACTGTCGGATCATGAAAACATCATGGAAAACTGATAAGATCTTTTCTTCGTAAATGACATTGAGTTTGAATCATCCTAAAAACCAAGGGACCTTCCATCTGACTTGCAGATGAAACCTTCCATATATATTGTCCCTTCCATTAGAATGTTGCTGAGAGCCATCCCCAGGATAATGTTTTGCATACAGTAAATACTTAATAAGTGTTTTTTTTTATTCACTCATATCCAGAAAAAAATTCTAAAATATAAGCACCTATTGTAATTTACTGAGAGATGCATAAGTTAGGGTCAGTTAAATAAGAATATGTGAATGACAAAGTTGTTAAAAAAAAAAAAACAGCTTAAATGGGTCAAACACCAAAGAGAGAAAGATATAAAATGAAAAGTTCTACCAGTCAATATGAAGACAGTCACAAAGTGAACACCTGGCACAGAATCCCAGGGTTGCAAGAGACCTCAAAGTCTCTTTATCACTACAAAACAAATAAGAAGGAAATGAGCTCTCAACTTAGTCAAAGAGCAAACTCCTAAGTTTATCTTTAAAAGCAAAAATGGATAAATAACCCCTCCAACTTCTCACAATTATCAAAAAGACAGCAGCCTTGGATAATGCAGAAATGTTATTTATACTTTCAGGGGCCTTAAAAGAAATATGTTAACCACAAAAACAAAATCCCATTACATATTTAAAATTTTAGAGTTATGAAATGAAGATTAAAATGAAAGTGATGTTCAAAATTGAAAATGCAATTATCAAAGAAACCTATTTCTTCAAAGAGAAAATTTGTTGTTGCCATTGTTCTTAATAAGGAGAAGTTCTGAAAAACAGCTTAAGTGAATCAAACACTCCAATGGGGAAAGAGACTTATAACATATACAAGGAAACTTATAATGTTGGATTTTTAGAACTCAGCAAGTTTAGGAAAGATTCGAAGGAAATGCAGAAACATGACCTCATGCCAAAAAAAAAAAAAAAAAAAAAAAAAACAAAAAAAAAAAAAAAAAAAAAAAAAAAAAAAAAAAAAAAAAAAAAGGCAACCTAAACCCTAACTAGCTGACGCAATTATTGGTAAGTAATGTTCAACAAAGATGAAAAAACACGAGAAGGAATCAAGGGAATGGAAGACAAATAAACCATGTAGTCAGAGCAAGAACTGATCAAACATTCAAAGGCACATAAAGAGAACCAATGAAGAATAGGGTGTTCCCTGATCTCAGATGGTGCAAAAACAAACAGAAATGTTATGCCTGCTCTTTGTCCAGAAGAAGGAATTCAACTAAGGAAAATTAAAATAAGCAAAAGTCAAGATAGGAAAAAAGGAACTCCTGATATTTTAGTCAATTGAACCAAGACACAAAGAAAAGAAACCCACAGATTTCAAAATATTCAATACTTGCTAGTCCAGATATATGATTAATAATCAACGAGAAACATGTTATTTATCTAGCTTTTAGCAAAACTTTCATTAAAGTATCTCAAAATATTCTTGTTGAGGAGATGGAGACTTATGGATTAAACAAAAATGCAATTAGATAGAGTCAGAATTTGTCAGCTGGCCGGACTAAAAGAGAAACTTGAAATGGTTCCATGGTAATGGAACTGAAGCTGAGATGTACTATCAAAATAATAAGTAAATATGTCTAGTTGAGGATATTAACCACATATTCACCCTTCCCAGCCTTGGGTTCAGGCACAACAGAAATACCAAACTTAAGGAGCTCACAGTTAATTTACTATATTTTACAAATCAGAGAGATATCAGTGCTTCTGAAAAGACTTAATGTTGACACAAAGCTCTAAATATGTTTACGCCTTTATGTAACCTCCCATTATTTAATCCCTAGTCTGCCCTTCAGCAGAGAGGTGTCCATAGTGTGTGTGTCAACCTGAGAGGGAGCATGGTATAGTGCAAAAAGAATTGGCTCTTGATAAGTGACCTTGGAGTCTTCTCCAAGCTCAACATGCTCATTTTCTTCAACCAGTACTCGTATGATGTGGACTCAAGGTCCTTCATAATTCCAGCTGCCCTTCTCTAGACAATCCTCAGTTCAAAGGATCATAAGATCATGGATTTGGAGGTAGAAGGTAGATTAAAAGGCTACTGAGTCTAATCCTCTCGTCTTGTAGATGAGGAAATGTGAAGCATAGAAAAGTTAAATGACTTGTCTAGAGTCACACAGACAATAAATGTCTTCCCAACTCAAGTCCAGCACTCCATCCACCACATTACTCTGCCTTTCAGTGTTAAGCTTATCAATATTCCTCTTGAACCTTGGTGCCCAACCCTGAACACAATGCTGCAGATGAAGACTGACAAGGACTCTCACCTACCTAATTCCTGGAAGCCGTCCCTCTCTTAATGCGGCCCATGAGGAGCTCTTCTGGCTGCCCATAACCCTGATGACTTCTGTAGCATATGTGGTCCACCTAAAATCCTAGATCATCTTCAGAATTGCTGCCTCTCCATACTTCCCCCATCTGGTACTTGGGAAGTTATTGGGGGGATTTTTTTGGACTCAAGTTCAGACTTTACATTGATGTCTTTTGCATTTGATCTTACAAGATGCTCCAGTCTGCCAAGAGCCTTTTGAATCAGATAATATTTGGGATTAGTTATCTGGACAGACTAAAAGAGAAGATTGGAATGGCTCCTTCCTTGTTAATGGTGCAGATCTTGGAGTATCACAGAGATCTCTACACTTGGCCCTGGCTGATGGACATTTTCATCAAGGATTTAGATAAAACCATGCTTCAGCTTTGTGTCACATGGCAATATGGGGAGTATAGTATTATCTAAGTCTCTGATCAAAAAACAGTTCTAAATCCATTTAAGTGCATTTTTGTTTAATTAATATGTCTTCCTGTCCTCTGCAAAAATATTTTGAGATCCTGTGACAAAAGTTTTGCAAAAATCTAGGTAAATCATAGTCCCAGCACTTGGCTCCTCTACCAGATTAGTCCTCTTAGTACCAGATTAGTGCAAAAAAGTAAATGAGGTTGATGTGTCATGACCTGTTCTTTGTTTTTTTTTTTTTTAGGGTTTTTATTTTATTTTATTTAATAGCCTTTTATTTACAGGTTATATGTATGAGTAACTTTACAGCATTAACAATTGCCAAACCTCGTTCCAATTTTTCACCTCTTACCCCCCACCCCCTCCCCTAAATGGCAGGGTGACCAGTAGATGTTAAATACATTAAAATATAAATTAGATACACAATAAGTATACATGAACAAAACATTATTTTGCTGTATAAAAAGAATCAGACTCTGAAATATTGTACAATTAGCTTGTGAAGGAAATCAAAAATGCAGGTGGGCATAAATATAGGGATTGAGAATTCAATGTAATGGTTTTTAGTCATCTCCCAGAGTTCTTTCTCTGGGCGTAGCTGGTTCAGTTCATTACTGCTCCATTGGAAATGATTTGGTTGATCTTGTTGCTGAGGATGGCCAGGCCCATCAGAACTGATGACCTGTTCTTTGTAATGACCACTTCCCTATCTACATTGTCCAACCATTCTAATGATTTGTTCTAGAATTTCCTCAAGGGATTGAAAAACCCACTGGTCTGTAGTCCATAGATGCTGTTCTCTTCCCCATTTTGAAAATTGGGACATTTGCCTTTTTCTAATCTTGTGGTACCTCTCTTGTTTCTCCTGATCTTTCAGATACTACTGAGAATATCTTTTAAAAAATACAACTGCTGATTCTTTCAGAACCCAAGGCATAATTTATTTGGGTCAAGTGACTTGAATTCATTCAGGGCAACTTGGTACTCTCTTACCTTCTCCACAGCCTGGGTATCAACACTCTGCTGGACATTTTTGTTCTGTTGTTATTTCTTTCCCCAGAGAAAATAGAAGCACCATTCCCTCTCTTATAAGCAATTGTCTCAGCCATTCCTAGCAAAGCTCCTATCCCTTTTTGGATATTCCCTCCCCCCCACCTCCATATATCTAAAGCAAACCTCTATGCTGACCTTGGCCTCCCTTGCCAACTTCTGTTCATCCTTAGTTTTAGCATTTCTGACATTATTCCTGTAGGACTGCACCACACTCAGATTCATTATCTATTCCATCTTTTGTTTATACCTCTTTATCATCTATATTGATTGGTGAATTGCCTGTGCACCTACACTAATGCAGAGAGATCTCCTTTTTCCTCCTCGTTGTAATTATTCCCCTTTATCATCAGAATTTTATTCTTGAATATCTCACATGCCAGCTGGGCTGAGTTCCCCTGTAATATTTTCATCCATGAAACTCTGCATGTCTTTCCTTTGAATCTAGAGTGCATATTAGTCTACAGCCAGATTTCTTCTCTATCACAAACTCTAGAAACCAATTTTTCTTTCTTAGTGAGAACCAGATCCAAAATAGAATTTATCTTTTTTTGGTTCCTTTAACCTTTTGAGGAACAAAATTATTGCTAAAACAATCCAATAAGATATCAGAGATAGGAAACTGGAAACTGAGTGGATGTCCATCGGTTGGAGAATGGCTGAATAAATTGTGGTATATGAAGATTATGGAATGTTGCTGTTCTGTAAGAAATGACCAGCGGGATGATTTCAGAAAGGCCTGGAGAGACTTACACGAACTGATGCTAAGTGAAATGAGCAGGACCAGGAGATCATTGTGTACTTCAACAACAATGCTGGATGATGACCAGTCCTGATGGATCGGGCCGTCCTCAGCAGCGAGATCAACCAAATCATTTCTAATGGAGCAGTAGTGAACTGAACTAGCTGTGCCCAGAGAAAGAACTCTGGGAGATGACTAAAAACCACTGCATTGAATTCCCAGTCCCTATATTTGTGCACACCTGCATCTTTGATTTCCTTCACAGGCTGGTTGTACAGTAATTCAGAGTCTGATTCTTTTTGTACAGCAAAATAATGTTGTGGTCATGTATACTTATTGTGTATCTAAGTTATATTTTAATATGTTTAACATCTACTGGTCGTCCTGCCATTTGGGGGAGGGGGTGGGGGGGTGGGGTAGGAGGTGAAGGATTGGAACAAGAGGTTTGGCAATTGTTGATGCTGTGAAGTTACCCATGTATATATATCCTGTAGATTGAAGGCTATTAAATAAAAAAAAAAAAAAAAAAAAAAGATATCAGAGATAAAGTAAGACCCAGCAAATGTTGGCATAATTGAAATTCTTTTGGATTATTTAACCATTTTGAGATCCTGTGACAAAAATTGTACTAAAATCTAGGTAAACCATAGTCACAGCACTTTGCTCATCTGCACTCTCGTACAAAAAAAAGTAAATGGGGTTGATGTGCTCTTTGCAATGACCACTTCCCTATCTATATTTTCCAACCATTTTTTAAATGATCTGTTCCAGAATTTCATCAAAGGATTGAAAAACCCACTGGTCTGTGGTCCACAGATGCTGTTCTCTTCCCCATTTTGAAAACTGGGACATTTGCCTCTGGGTTAGGCTTATTATCTCTTCCCAAAATTCATTATTTATTTCCTCTTTCTGTCCAGGTGGTCTGTAGAATGATCCAATGACAAAAAACCATTTCTGCTTCTCCCTCTATTGACTTTTACCCAAATATTTCCCTTCTGTTTCCTGGATTTCCTCACATGTATACAGCTTCTTTATAATATAATGCCATTCCTTCCCTTCCTCCCTCCCTCTCTTGCTTTTTCAGTTTTAAATAAGGTATACTTCCCTAGAATCAGAGTACACTCATGAGCCTCATCCCACTAAGTATCAGTGATATATTCTTTTAATTTCACATTTGCTTTTAGTTTTTGTTTGTTGCTGAAACTTTAGATATTTGTATATAACATCCAAGGCCATGAGTTTTATTCTTTTGTTTGTAGATGCTTCAGCTCTCTTCTATGTAGTTACTCTCAATGATATCTAACTTTAGGAATATATGTAGGCAGTTTTCTCTCTCCTCCACAGCTCTTTTGATTAAATTTGCAATTACCCAGAAAAATACATTCTTCCTACCCTCAGTTGGGTGTACATCATCTCTGGTCAGGAATCTGTCAAATTCATATTTTAAGCCACAGTCCAGAAATCCAAATCCCTTTCTTAGATGCCACCTTCTTATCTATCTTTTCACTTCGCAAATTAATTTTTCTGATTATATTCATTAACAAAACACAACCTCTGCCCCTGTAGTCTTTAGTTTCTCACCCAATTGATTATTGACAATTGTTGACGATTCTTTTTAATTCCTTTTTAGTTCCTTCTAATAGTTTTTATTTGTGCCTCCTATGGATCACCAGGAGTGGGTAGTTTTCATCTATTCTGGTAAATCTTGGAAGAGGCTTATGGGAGAGTTATGTCTTCATACTGGAGGAAGACAAAAGACTTCTGTTATTACTGTCAAATCAATAAACATCAGCCTTAGTACCTCAGAGAAGGGAACTACCAACTACTATTACCCTTCTTCCCTTTCTCTCCCCTGATACCGGGTACATGGCTCTCCTCTTATCATTCTGTGGAGAAAAAGAAGTCCAAGCCCCATCTTCCTCAGGAAGGTCCCCAAATTTGTCTTTGAGCCTCAGTTGTATATTTGCCCATTTCCTTCATTTCCTCCTCTGTTATAACTATAATTCTGAAGACATGATAATACCTTCATTCAAATGAGGCAGGTAACCTTGCACAGTCCTCCCTCACTTAAATCCAATTCACTTGCATATCACAGCATCAGCTCCCTGATGTCATGGTCCTCTTTGGGAATTAAGAACAAACAATAACCCAAAAACATCCATACTGCAAAAACCCAACAAAGGCCAGATTTTCCTTTCCTCCCTTCAGATCTCTGTCCCCATGGGCATCTTGCTTCTATTTCCTTTAGGAACTTTTCATTGTCCGAATGAGCCGGATCAGTTTACCTTGAAACACAAACAACAAACTGTCCCTTCTCTTTGACAGAAATACAATTGTCACTTATTTCTAAGTCACTGAACATGTTTCTCCTTTCTCCATAAAGTTGAGCTTTTCAGCCATAGTTTTCCTCACTATGTGTGGGTTTTTATACCTCATTCATGAGGACTTGATTAATCTTTTTAGAGCCAATTACTGGGCCATAACAATCCAACTCAACTCCCCTTACTTAGTCTCAGCCCTTCCCAAAGTTATCCCTACCTCTCTTTGAGCCTCTTACCAACTTCTGTTTCAAGTTTTCCCTATTATCCAATCTATTCTCTCAAATTGTTTTCTCCTCTAATTATTCTACTTATCTTTTCCCACCATACCTTGTTTTCCCAACTACCTTCTTTTCTTTTTGAGTATTTCTTGGGGTTCTACTCCCTAATTCTCCTTGATCTTCAGGAGAAAGATGAAGGCTAGAAATATTATTTGGGAGTCATCTACATAGAAATGATAGCTGCACCCATAGGAGCAAGTAATAACACAAGAATACTTGTTATGTCTTCATATTGAGGAAGACAAAAAACTTCTGTTATTATTGTCAAATCAATAAATACCAGTCTTAGTACTCCTTAGAGAAAGGAACTACCAATTACTATTAGAATGCTAGAAGAGAGATGTATACCTACACATAGGAGATGGAATGATGATTAAACAAAGGATACTGTGGAGTATCAGAGTCATGGCAGAACAATCAGGAGAGAAGAAGGTCGTGAAAAACCAGGAAGGAAGCTATTCAGAGATTGGGTACAGTCAACAGTGCCATAGAAAGTCAGGAGATACAGCAGTGAAGAGACTTGTGGTTACCTGGGAGAGAGCAGTTTAACTCGAATAGTAGAACTGGATGTTAGACTGCAAGAGAAGAGAAGAAAGTGAAGATAGTGGATGTAAGCTGGTGTTTCTGGCTGTGAAAGGAAAAAAGAACATGGGTGATTTGGGGATCAAGTGAAAATTGGTCTTTTTAAAGGAGTGGTAATATCTGGTATATTTAAAGGCAATAGGGAAGGAGCCAATGGGAAGGGAGCAAACACCTGAAAAAAGTGGGAGGAAGTGCGATCAAGGGCACACTTTTAGAGGTTAATGTTGACAAGGAAAAGGATGACTTTGCTATCTGAAAATGAGGCAAAGGAGAAATTTTAGGTCTAGAATTAGATGGCACCAATATTCTCCATCAAATCGGAAGTAAGGTCCTCATCTGATGGGAAGGAGGTTGGTGGAGTCTTAGGTGATGTTAGGAGAATAAAGAAGGTATGAAATAGGCAGTTGGGATGTGATGGACAATTGAACATTAAAGGTGGAAAAAAAGATTATTTGCAAATAATTGTCCCTTGACCTATTTTTTTTCAAACAAACATATTGAAGTTCAATTTCTAACTAAAAATGACTATAGATATTCATGGCATTTAGCAGTGGTCTCCACCTCAATAGTCTGAACTAAAATTATAGAAGAATTATAGAAGAATTCTGATAATGACATTCTGGATTGCCATCTATACATTTGAAAATGGTCACCTAAAGGAGTATAGTTTTTTTCCCAACTTCCAAATTGACAACATTCATGTAATACCACCAGATTTAGCTAACTCTTTTTCTTGTACTATTTCAGTAATAGAAAGGTAGAAATTCATTCAAGGTTATTTTACAAAATACTACACATGTAGCTGATATTTTATGTGAACAATTTTCCTAATTTATGTACGCCTCAAATTCAAGAGTGAAAAGATTGATTTTCCCACATCCTCCCAGCTTGTGCTTTCTCCCTTATGATTACTTTGTTTCTACTCCGTATGTATCTTGCATATGCCTATTTACTTTCTTCATTAGAATATAAACTCCTGAAGGCATGAAATGATTTCTATTTTTTCTTTGTATCAGTTCTTAGCACAGGATGTGATGAACACTTAATAAGTATATATTAAGCTTATCAATTAATTGGCTGACTTGCTACTATATCCTGGATAATATGATAAAGTTCTACCTAGGTTAACATTAACCAGATAATGTTAACAGTATCCATGGGAGTATGGTGAACAACAATTTTTAACATAATTATTATTGAAGTATCCAACTAACGTCCTAACCTGGCATCTCTTTTTGTATGATTTTTTCTATCTGATGCTTCTCGGTGATACAGATGTGACCTTGGGATCTTGAGGGCTGTATTAATGGGATGTAAACTCTGTCAGGTCTCATTGAGTTGGGAAGGTATTATGGATGATTAAGCATTGATTGTCATCCAAATGCAAACCTTCCTAACTTCAGAGAGATGCAGTACAAATCCAGTTTGGAAATGATAAATGTTTTGACTCAAGAAACTCACTAGTAAAGCATGTGTTACCAAAGGGAATATTTACACCAATAAAAATCATAGTTCTTTTGATATATTCCTAAATTAGCAACATTAAATACCAAAAATTATTAACAAGATATTACCCACTTAGCTAATGAGCAGAAATTCAGGTTTGCTTTTCTCAAGATTCAAGCTCAAGACTGCACTTCCTCCAAATGTTGATTTTTGGTTGGAGTCTGGACTTTTAACGTGTACATAGATGCATTACAGAATCCTCCACAAAATAGGATAATCATGGCATTCATTCATCAGGATACCATTGGCAGTTCTATTGTGGAAGATAATCATTTGTCAGCAAAATGAGATCTCATTCCTCAATTATAAGTGTTCATGTGAAACGGTGAATTAAAGCTACTACTTTAATGAGGGGTTTTTAAATGTAAATATATTAGTGACAATTTGAAAATATTAACATCATTTATATTGCCAATATATAATACCAGAAATCTGTAGAAAGGTTGGCAAGCCATTTGTTAAAACTGGCAAGAGAAGTGTAAACAGGACCTTTATTAACTGAAAGCCCTTCTCCTTAGAGGAAGTAAAGAGACACACAAAAGCCACTACTTGTATTATCAGGGTAACAGCTAAGACAAAATCGTACGTTGGTTATTTTGATTTCCATGAATTAAGCCCTATGCTTTTGCAGCTTTCTTGTCTATGATTTTCCCCCTCCACTCAAAATGGACATGTCTATTACTACCTGTGTACATGCTTCTGTTTGGTCTGTTCTCTGTGTCTGGTATTTCCTTTCCCTCCATCTTTATAATTCTATTTGTAGAAATCTTAAGCATCATCTAAAATCCAATTCAAATGGCTCCTCCTCTACCATGCTCCTCCTGATCCTCCTAGTCTAGAGTATCCTCTACCCTCTTCCCTGAAGGAATTAGTTTGCATTCTCTCAATGGTACAGGGATTGAGAATGACTGGAGTCCTAGGCTCTAGAGTTCACAGAAATTAACATTTTGCTCTCATCTTTGAGAGTGATTTGGGACTCTCATGTTGAGCCAGAAAGCATAGGTCACTATTTGTAGTTCCTAAGCTTATACACGTGTATGAGACCAACTGAGAAGAAGGAATGGGGGACTTTAAGAGCTGAATAGTCCTACCAGCACTTGGGGACAGGCTCTATAGATGTTATAATTTGTAAATATTATGCCAGAAAAGCCTGACACTTTAATTACCTATAGATTTTAATTTCTAAAATGAATCTCAACCAGTTCCCACTTTATCCAATAGAATTTTCTTCTGATCCACATCTATTTTCTCGACAAGAAAAAGATGCAATACTTTAACTTACTAAAACTCAGCCATACTATATTTATAGCATTCCCCTCACTTACTGTTTTAGTAATCCTGTCAAAGAAGGAAATGGGCTTCTTTAGCATCACTGGCTCTTGCTGAAACCTGACTGGCTTTCTGAAATCAATGATTCCATTTCCATCACCAATCATTTCCTTAATGATCTAGAGCAGTGATCCTCAAACTTTTGTTCTCAATATTTTTATCCTATTAAAAATGATTGAGGATCTGTCCAAAGAGTTTTTGTTTATGTGGGTTATAGTTATAGATATTGATCACATTAAAAATAAAAACCTATTGTGAATTTGTAAACTCTCTAAAAGGATTTCAGAGATTCTGAGGATGCTCTGGACCAGACTTTGAGAACCACTGATCTAGAGTTTCTCAAATCAAAGTCTATAAATTGCAGACACTGTACTCTCTGCTTTTATTTTTGTTTTTGAAAACCAGGACAAAATATTACTAAAGAGATACAGAGTTGGTAAACCATTAATGATTATTCTTAGGGTCCTGTTGTTTAACCAATTCTAAAGTTACCTTGCATGACTATTCATGAGCCTACTACAGCTTTCCCCCTTTTCCAGAATAGCATAAACTCTCTGCCAAATGTTTTTGTGCTAAAATCTAGGTGAACTATAGTTATAAACAACATTCTCAGACTTTCCTGCCTGTTGGGGTAGTAATTGAGAAGGGTTAGCTGCTTTATCAAAAAGGCAAATGAGATTGGTCTGGCAAATGGTCTTGATAAAGTCATGCTGACTGGCTCTATGTGACCACTTTTTTCTTTTGTAGATGTTCACTGACCTTTAATAATCATTCAAAAATTTGTCTGGTAGGATCAATGTCAATTCAGGGGACTGTAGTTTGAAGACTCCATTTTCTTCCCTTAAAAAAAAATCAGGATAACTTTGGCCCTTTCCCAGTCCTGTAGCCTTTCTCTTATTGTCCCCATTGTTCCCCAGTCTTTCAAAGTTTCCAGAAAAGTTCTCAGCAATCACATCTGCCAATTCTTTCAGTATCCTGAGATGTAGCAGATCTGGGTCTGGTGAATTGAACTAATTAAAGGAAAGCCCCATGCTGGGATAGAGGGCTTCCTATTAGAGACTGCTAGGTGGTGTCACACTACACAGAATGATGGGCTTGGAATCAGGAAGACCTGAGTTTAAATGCGGTCTGATACCTATTATCTATGGGACTCCAGGCAAGTCACTTTAATCTCTATCTGCCTCAGTTTCTACATATATAAAATGAGGATAATAACAGTACTTGCCTTTATGTAAAGCTAAAAACCACTAATTATTAATCTTCTTAGCATTCATCATCAGCCTTGGCTCAGAATGAAACTTAGTATCCCTGCCATTCTTTTTAACAGGGCCACGCCAAATTTTGCATTTGTTCTGTTATTTGTCCTGTCTTTTAAGAAGCTAAGTTGGTTAGTAAATACCCTGTGATTTCACATTTATTTCTTTGCACAGTCTTTCCATTTTTTGCCTTCACGAAATTCTTTTCTTTATATCTAGAGATAGCCAGGTGACCCAGTGGTTAGAGTACTAGATCTGAAGTAAGGAAGATTTGAATTCTAAATTTGTCTCAAACATATACTAGTTGTATGATCCTGCACAAACTCTGTCAGCATCAATTTCTTAATCCAGACAAAGGAGATAGTAATAGTACCTACTTCCCCAAAGTTGTTATGAAGATCAAATGAGAAAATACAGGTAAGGTTCTTTATAAACCTAAAGTGTCATACTTAGCTATTGTTATTGTTACTGTTGTTATATTCTTTCATCTGAATTTTATTCTTGACAGCTTTCCTCTTTCCTCAGCTTCCCTGCAGAATATTATGCAGAATTCTATCTAACCTTTTTCTGAACCCTTTGAAACCTTCTTTCTAAAGTCTAGGCTACATGCCCAACTCATATATATTTTTTAAATCTCCTATCTGCCTCTACTAAGGAAATTATAAGTCCTGCTAAGCATTTGTAAAAGTACATAATAGAAAACTTGAAACAGGTTTCATCTGTGCTGATCTAGAATATTCTTCTAACTTATTTCTCAATTCTATTGTTTTTTTAAATTAGAGACTCTTTATTTTTCTTCTCCATAAGGGAGAACAGAGAAGAATGGGTAAAATTTACAAGAAGATGGCTTTCTCCCCAACATGTAGGGAAAACTTTTTAGCAAAAGCTAGAAAACCCTCCTAGGATGGAGCTCATTGCCTTTGCAGATAGTGAGTCATTACTCCAAAGGTTTTTGAGGAGAAGTTGGTTGGTAACTTTTCTGGGATGCTCTCAAGGAGACTAATACTTCAGGGAAAAGTTATTCTAGAGCACAATTCCAGCACTTTGACTCCATGATTCTATGATAATATGTCATGGCTTGGTAAAGAAATGATAGGATCTAGTGTAATTCGCAGTCAAAGTAGTGTTTTATTTTTTGTAAGTGACCAAAATTTATAAGTTCATAATGTTCTTCTAAGTTTGACAAGAATGAAAGGCTAGATATAGGTATGATATGCAAGTAAGGGGGGAAGGCCTCTCTTGCTTCATCTTTTTAGTTATAATTTCAATTCCCAGACTTTTGATAAATATATAGTGATGCATTATGAATCATCCAAGTGTGAGTACGTTCCCTTTCTGCTCTTTAGTAAAACCCAAAGGGCCGACCAAGAATACCATCAGTGAATAGTGATTTAAGCTGGTCAACGAGTCACCAGATAGTTACCATGGTATGGACAACATTCAGGCTGGCATCTTACCTTCCCAGGTTTCACGTCTCAACAACCTTCTAAGGCAGGGAAAACCTCATGCCCCAACTTGGAATAAGACAAAGATAAGCCAGCATCAGTTCACTTCCTGACAAAAGAAGTTAAGCATTAGAGCTGGGCAAGTCACAGTTCTCACTCTGCGTGGCTTTCCTGTAGTGGAAATAAACATTAAGTGTGAGCCAGTGGAGAGTTTCACCCTCCCCTTTCAAAGGCCAGAGGAGATCAAGGAGGTCCTGTGGTTGGCTTGTCATGGGCTACATGGGCAGCCAGTTGCCAGAAACAAAAGCCGATGCTGGCTAAACCTCTTGGCTTGAATGAGAGGAAGAAAATGGATGCCCCAGAAGTGTTGTCCTTTCTGATCACACCCCAGATTTACTCTTGGAGCTCCAAGGCACACGAGTCAAACCCACAAGACTGAGTCTTGGTGAACAGATGAGCAGAATGAAGGTAGCCAAAGTTTAGTCTTTGTTTTCTTTAAAACATCCCACCGTTATTATAATGTAGTAGGAGAAGAGAATGTTGATGCGGTCAAAAGTCAAAACTTTCCTCAAGTTCCATCTTCACTGAGATTTGTTCTAATTAACATGATCTGAGCAGAGAAGATATGTGTTATCGCACCTCACGGCTAAATGAAGAGTTAGCTCAGGAGGTGTGTCATTGTGACTATCACAGCCTTCAAGACAGAAACATTTTTTGTGACAAAGGAAAAGTAAAGACCTGCCTGAGTTCTGCTGTTTCCCTACAGATGATGCAAAAAAACAAAGCCCATACAACAGAGTCCAAAGTCCCAAGTACACAAAGTAATATTCTTCACTCTACTTGATCTCATGCCAAGATTATGAACTTTAAATTTTCCCTTCAACTTCAAAATCTGGTCTCAGTTTAAAGTCACAAACCCATAACTCAGCTGGTAAAGAAGGAGAAGTCAAGATGGCTGTCTGTCCTTCTCATCCATCTGTCCCCCAAAAAGACAGTGCTATGATTCTCAGCAAGGATGGAAAATATCCTATAAGGGAACTTGGCAGATACTCCTTTTGGAAGCAAGTTTAAAAAGACATGGATTCCCAAAGTATTTACCAAATTCAGTTACATAGCAAAATTTAACTATAGTGAAACAAGAATCACATGCAAACGCTGGCTCAAGTTGTTGAGTCCAAAATGAATTCTTTACCATTGACTTCTCCGAGTTTTAATCATTCTAATGCCTAGAATTAACTTCAAAAAATGATACATCTTCTTTAATTATAACAGCATTGTTTAACTCAAAGCAGGTTAATGCAATCAGTTTGGGGAAAATGGCCTCAAATAGTTGGAAGGATCTATGTTCTAACCAGTAGGGGTACTGCCTTGACTGGGATAATTCACAATTAATGATATCTTCTCAGACATGAATGTTAGTATCTCTGTGCTCCCATAAATCTTCCAAAGATAACCCACTACATTTACTGGAAGCCTTCCTCTGATTCTTTTAATATTTCATGGATACCTGTGCAAAACTCAAGTGGCTGTTATTCTTATTCTGACATTACAACACATAGCTGGGAAGGAGCCTAGAAGCACCTCCATTCATATATAGGCATTCCAAGTGGGCAGCAATCATAGCGGGAGAGTTAGAAGGGCCTTAGAAGCCATCGATCCAATCCCCTCATTTTACAGACTAAGAAACTGAGATTAGAGCCATTAAGAGACTTGCCTAAGTTCCCTTCATCAATATCTCAGGTAGAAGGCTAGGACTCTCTTCACTCACCACACCACGCTGCCTTTTGACTCAATTAATCAAGTTCAGAATCGAATGGGAGGAAGAAGATGAGAACATGTACCTTCCTTATACTTGGGAAACTGCATGGTACTCTGGGTGCTTCTACAAAAGAACCCATTTTAACACTAACGCTGACCTTTTGCACTCTCTACAGCTGAAGTGTTAGGCTAGGAGAGTGATGGCTACCAGGAGCCGATTGTACTTAATGTCACTGAGACCTGTGATTCCAACCAAAGTGGAGTTCTTTGGTTTGAAACTGGCTATCTCTGATGAGTTCCTAGATCATTTATATATCATGTGACTTCAAGTTTGGATGGACAATCTTGCCCACATATTATGACAAGCCTTGGGCTGAGCTAGCTTGAGAAATAGAGCAGCAATAGAAAACTATGAATCTATCATATATTGTTATCCAAGGAAGATAAACATGGAGCCCACTGCCCTCTCTGCAGAAGAGATGAGTGTGTGTGTGTATGTGTGTGTGTGCATGTGTGTGTGTGTGAGAGAGAGAGAGAGAGAGAGAGAGAGAGAGAGAGAGAGAACAGAAAGACAGAGACAGAGACAGAGACAGAGTTGCTGAAGCCATGGTGATCCCCACAGAAGAGATGAGTGTGATCTGGCAGCTGAGCTACATGAACTTGGAGCAGAAAGCTGACATTTCTCTTTCAGAGAGCTACCTAGTGAATTTCAATTCTGGAACTTAAGGCTACTATTCCTCCTTCACCTGTATGTCCTTCAGTGACTGGCAGTGGGGACAATTGCATGCTGCAAGTCTATTAAAATTAACAAAGGCCAAAAAATGAATGTGACTTTTGTGGACTCAAGCTTTGTTCTGAGAGGACATCTCTCACTGCTAAGAAAGTGGAAAACACTGCAATATGCAATGGGATTCTATGTCAGACCATGACTAAGGCAGAAGAAAGCAACTGGTCCCATGCAAGGTATATCCATAAAAGAATTGCCCGAAAAACCAGAAGTTTGGGCCAAGAGAATTCTGTAGAGCTGGTCATACCATTTTACTGGCTGGTTACCAGACATCTGAAGGAAATATAAGGCTTGTGCCCACTGGGTTCAAAGAAAGTGCTACTGACCCATATAGCTTATCTCAAGAGATAAGGCACAAACAGGCTTTCAGCTCTGAAAAGAGATAAGACCATGACCAACGTCCTGGTGGGGACACACTATTTCATCCAGCATAGACAGGTCCGACCTGGAGCCAGGCAGTTTCCATTGCTTCTAAGGTCATGGAAAAAGTATTTCTCTGAATGGCTTCTCCGCCAAGATCCACCCTGTCCAAGATCAAGGTTTTTGGAGGACTGCTCAAGGAGGCCGGAATGAGTAAGTGGAGAACTGCACCTTACCAACTTGGGTAGAGCCAGAGCATTTTAACCACACACAGTCTGGAATCTTAGAGGAATGAAGAGGAAGCTCAATGGAGTCCGCAGGTGAGATTTCTACCGCATGTGGTCCCACGTGACGAATTTGCCTCCTTTCTCGGGTCAAACATCTCTCAGGATATCATCCCCCTTTTTGCCATGTATTCCAACCTGCTCATCCTGCCACATGCATCATGACTTTGGGTGACCGATTCCACTGCAGTTCTCTGGAGACCGTGCTATTTGGTGGCTTGGGGCCATGAAGTATCACTGTAAGAATACTGTTTTTAAGACACGGGCCTCTGTTTTGAGGAGAAACTTTGGGGGTAATTTAAAAAAAACTGTCATTTCAAACACAATTCAGCATGCTTTCCCCCCTCATGTTCAATTCTAGATTCAGCTAATTTCCTATATGTTGAGTCAGATCCAACAATAGATTAGATAGAGATAGGTATAGAGAAAAGAGAGCAACCAAGACAGAGAGACGATAGAGATAGATAGATGGATGGAGACAGATATAGACAGAAGTGGAGGCATAGATACAGACAGGTAGATGACATAGATGGAAGAATGGATGGAGAGAAAGAGGAAAAACAAAGTGAGAAAGCAGTCTGTGAGTACAATATATCAAGTTGTACCATGAAGGAGGGATTGATAAAACAATCATATGTGTGTGAGAGAGAGACAGAGACACAGACACAGAGACAGAGAGACAGAGACAGAGTGAGAGTGTGAGAGCCAGAGAAAGATGCAGGCATGTGCTGGAGCCAGCTCAAATTCACCCCCAAAACCAACCGGTAAATGTTAATGTGAGCAGGAATGAAATAATGAGTACCAGAGTGTGCTAGGACTGGGGTGGATATGCTGCAGCCAGCTCCACCCAGCAGCTTTCTGAGAATCAGTCGTTAAGTGTTTGGTTTGATTATTTTACATCTTGTAAATCAGCAAACACCACAAATCAGGATCTGATTTATTATTCTGCGGATTGTTTAGACTTAAGAAAGTAATAGGAAAATGTTAATAATGCAGATTAACCTTAAAGGTATTCCAGGTGTGCGTTTATTTATTCAGAGTTGATTTGTAAGCATTTCCCAGCAACCTAGAATACATCAGGGTGGCAAATGGCTCTGAATGGAGGGACAGAAGAGTGGGAAGGACAAGCTTAGAACACTTCACAATTTGGCTTAGGAAGGGTCCTAGGACCGTCCTGCTGTCACATCAGCAAAATCCTGGGGGAAAAAAAATCTTGATTTTATGTTCCACAGCTTTCCTTGTACCCTTTAAGAACTTTCCTAATGGCTTAATGCTTTTTAAGTATCTGGGTTAACTTGTAATTAAGCATTAAGGGATTTTTTTTTGTTAAATCACACTACTGTATTTAATCAGGGCCAGTTTTGGGCCTGAATTTTTAAAAACCTAGTTGCTAATCAGATATTGAAACAGTACGTTGGCAAATGAAATTTAGAGAAAATCCCATTGGGCCTTTACAGCTAGACTAAGTATTATGAAACACATCTCAGTGATTACATAAAATCTTAGAGCCCTAATATAAAATCGGGGGGAATGTGATTGTTCTCTTGTAATCAGGCCATTTTGGAAAACATTTTTTTCAGTCCAGCTCGACATATATCTCTGCATTTTTTTTTGTAGACTCTTCATCATCTAGATTTGAGGGTTGGGGGAAAGAGCTGTCAGTATGCGTGTGTGCCTTGTTCACTTTCCAGGGATTGTTTAAGCCCATTTCTTTGTGGTTAGTAAAAGTTTCTGCTAACAGGCTGATGCAATGATCATAACTCACTCTACTCTTGATAAACTGTTTACTGCTTTTCTCTAGTGCTAGATTAGAAAATTTTGGAAGCAGAACCATTACTATCTTTTACAGATGCCCTGATTTATGCTAAGTAGATGTGGGAATTTTTTGTCAAATGAAAAGTGGTGAATAAATCCTTGTATGTGTAAAGTACGCAGAAGATTTAAGAGATGGCATATAACTGAGGAAACTCCAACCTGGTCTATTTGAAAATGAGAAATGAGTAAAAGAACAACCATCAACATAGGCTGTTTACTAAGGAAGCTTAAAGGTCAATTGAAGAGAACATAAGAGCTCAGAAATCACTTCAGTTAGCAAATGCTTGATTGTTTGGCCATATACAGTGAGATGACAATCAAGGGCAACACTGGCTAGGACAGGGGTTGGCCCCTTTGACCCTTCAAGTCTTCTTATATCTTAATCTCCTGCAGAATCCAAATAAATGAGGAATTACCTATTGAAGGTGAGGTCTTTGAGATGCTCTTTTTTGCAGATGACATCATGACTGAATCAGCCTTCTGAATGAGATCTGTAGTCACTTTCAAGAGTAAATCTAACTATCCACATCAGAGGTGCAAAATGGCTGAAGAATATCTGTTACATAGGCAGTTATACAGTTGGATAAAAGCAGAAATCTCTGTTTAACTGGCTCTTCCAAAAAATGGATGGACGACCCACTTTGATGTTAAATTTGCACTAATATTTTCTCCATTATATTTTTAGATATGCAATACATATATAGTTTAGATAGATAGTCCACAAAACAATAGTTCAGGTCCTGCTTATAGCGTTTCTGATTGCCCAGGTGTAAATGTTCACATTTAACAATCAGCTCTTAGGTGAGTTTTCCTGATTCCAGGCCCTGTGCTCTACTCACTGAACTACCTAACTGTGCTGTGTGGTTCTGGACAAATTAATTACTCTCTCTGAGCCTCCTTCAGTCTGCTTCCTCAGAGGAGCTTGGTCTTCAAGGTCCTCTCCAACTCTAAAGATTCCATGATCCCAAAATTATGTGTGACTCATTCCTTCCAGTTATCATTCCAAAATCAGTCAGATTTACGTATTTCAGAGAGTTTGACAATTTGAGGAGTCTTTTGTCTTATGGCACTCACAATGAACACGAACACAAGCTGAAAGGCTGCCAATTTATATTCCAGGATCTGTGACAGCGGGTAAAGTAGTCGCACATTTTATGAATTACTTCCACACCAATCAGAGGAAATTTTGTTCCTTTGACTTCATTCCCCTCCTCGCTGCACCTCTGATTCTCCTTGACTTTCTTTCCAATATCCCAGAAATCTCTTCACTCAGCTCTGAACTTCAGTCACTGAAAGTATCCTCTGCCCTTGTGGCCCCTCCTTTGACTGACTCCTCTTGGACTTTCCATTTTAAGGACGTCCAAGCCTGCCATGTTTTCCTTCTTCTCCCAGACTTCCTCTAAAAAGCCAAGTAAGACCACAACACTATTATAATAATGAACTCATTTTAAGCTAGGGGGCAAGAAATGTCCTCTAAGAGTTCCTTCTCTTCAGCTTTTTAATTTATGTGTATTTATGTGTATACATACATAGCATATCTTACTATTTAGTGCTTAGTATGGACATTTTTTCCTATACTCCTTTCAAGTATATCACACATTGTTGCATAAAATTATTCTTTAGAAAAATCCTACTCAAAGGATAATTGTTAACTGGACCCACTTACTAGTTTCAAACATTCTTTCCAGGATTCCAGGAATGTGTGGGGAGTATTTATCTATATCATATCTGGTAATTTTAGACAATTTGGCAGAACACACTGAAACGATTCTTAATGAAGGTCAAAAATTCTGACTCAATCATGCCGTAGGAATAAACATTAACTTTATAGAGAAACACACGCCACTTGAAAGGCAAGATAGAAGTGAGTTTTATTCAACTGAAAGTTAATATTTGTGATTCTACAATTCTAAATACATTCTCTAAAAATATAATGACGATAATAAACTGCCTTATTATTTTTGAGAGTGCCATCTCTTTCCAGTGACCCAGGTTTACAACCTTGGTATGGTCTTCAGCTCCTCACCCACACTCCCTCCACATTACTGAGTGGTTGCCAAATCTGGTCATTTCTTTCTCACAGCAGTTCTCAAACATATCCCATTCTCTCTGCTCCCACAGCCACTTCTGTAGTTCAGGGCTCCATTACTTCTCACCTAGACTTATGAAATAGTCTTCTAATTTACATCCTTGCCTCAAGTCTCTCCTTGCTAAAAATTTTTCCTCAAATCATGAGTAGGATGCTCTCAGGGAAAAAATACCTGGAAAGTCCTCCATGAACAAAGTGAAACATACTATATGCAAAGTAATAGCAATGTTCTGGGATGACCAGCTGTAAATGACTTTGTTATTCTCAGTAGAACAATCACTCCCACCTACTCTGAAGGACTTATGATGGAAAATCCTATCCATACTCAGAAAAGGAACTGCTCAAGTCTCAATATAGATTGAAACGTTCTTTATACTCTCTTTATCTCTATTTTAAAATAATTTTTGGTGGGTTTTTATTTTCATGAGGGAGGGTGATCTATATTTTCCTTCACAACTTGACTTTTATGGAAATCTTTTGCATAATTTTACATGTGGTTTCTTAATTGTGGGTAGGAATAAAGGAAAGAACTTAGAACTCAAAAATCTTAAATAATATATATCAAAAATTGTCTTGAATGTAAACTGGGGGAAAATATTAAATAAATAAATTATAAAATCTTTCTTCTCCAGAGCTGCCAAAGTGATTTGAGCATAGATCTCATTGTATTATCTTGTACAGCTACAACGCCTCTGTTTTACATCTAGATCAAATATAAGCTCCTGATTGGTGTTTAAATCTCTTCCCAAGCTGTTCCTTTTTATCTTTCCAGTCTTAACATATTTTTCCTATGTCTTCTATGATCCAGCCACATTGGCCCAAACTACTGCTTCTCACACAAGACATTCCAGCTCTTGCCTCAGGAGCTTCCTCTTGCCTGGACACCCTAACCTTCACTGCTTAGAATCACTAGCATCCTTTAAAACTCAGCTCAAGCACCACCTCCCTTCCCTATCCCTCTAACTGCTTGTGTGCTTCTTGATAAGGTTACCTCCATCCTATACAAAGCTAATGAACACAGAAGGCTCATCCCTCCAAAAGATCTTCTATAGAAATAACACATTTGTCTACAAGAAGACTAATAGATGTTTCCAAAATATATGATAAATAGGCTAAAATATGTAGAAATATATTTCGGATAGATAGACCTCATTTCAGAAAGCCAAAGTAAAGGCTGACAGTAAATATGAGGTAGTAGAATGGTTGAATGTGGACAAAATGATTTCTTTCTAGATAGAGCCTATGAAATAGCTAAAAGCCAAGAGTGGAAAAGATACTTTATGAGTGACATTGTCATTAACAGAACCAACAATACATTGATAAAGGAGCATCAGACAAATGACTGAGTCATATGGATTTGTTGATAGAAATGGAGGAGTCTATGATTTCTTTTCAGGGGAGGTATTACTACCAAAAATTACAGGAAAGAGCTATCCCTAAAGCGTATTGATCCATGTGGACTGGGGATGACATGATGGAAATTGTAACATATTACTGCATGTTGAAAAAATTTAGCACCTACTGGATACCTTGGAAGACACAACCAAGTGCCTAGAATTATCCATTCAAAGCTTATTATCCTTTTTAAACTAACAAATGTCATTTCTCCATTCCACAAATATAAACCCACAAACATCCTTGAGAATCATTAAAGATAGTATTATAGCCCAGAACATCCAGATGAATCAAGTGACTCAGTAAGGACTTCACAGCCCATGATTGTCAGAGGCAGAAGTAGAGCCTAGATCTTCTGGAATAAGAGCTCAGTATTCTATCCACTTTTAATCCATATTAGAATATGCTTTTAAGATAATCAGAAAGAAATTTGCATTACAATACTATGTGAGTCAATATGTAAAAATTGAACCCAAAGAAATTTACTCCATAAATCTTAAAAGAAAACTTTTATAAAAGGTTCATTTGTGACATTTTAAACATTTATTTGATTCAAAATTTAACATGATTCCACATTAAATTAGCTTTAGCATAAGCTTGCTAAATGATAAAAGAGATTCAAATCAATCTGTGATATCATTGAGGCAAGAGTTTCTAGGAATGATGCAGGTCACAGCCCATTCACACTTGCCCATCTTGGATGACTCTTGTCTGTAGTCTCACCTAAGTTCACTACCAGGGGTCTACCATGAGCTGGAGACCTTTCTTAATTTTTTTTTTTTATCTAGCAGAGCATCCAGCTATTTACTTGTCATCCTTTCCCCTTACTACATGACCAGTCTGTCTTCTTCCTATAATGCAATTCAGTGATATCTTTTACTCCTGTTCTTTAGAATTCATCAGTGGTTGCATGCTGCAACCTGCTCATATTCACCATGCACTTCTCCATCACCCCCATTTTTAACTCTCCAGAGGCTGTTTCATGTCTCACCAATATATAGCAACACTGGTAACTTCTTGGTGGATGGATGGCTATATACATGAAGAAATAACACCTACACCTTGAATTTTGAGGGACTTGCCCAGGCGAGTGCTGGTAGAGTCCACTACAGTATAGTGTAGTATAAAATTCAACTGACTATAAAAATAAGTGCAAAATACACTTTTAAATTTAAATGACATTAACATTTTCTTTTTTATAATAACTTTTTATTTTTCAAAATACATGCAAAGATAGTTTTCGACATTCACCCTTGCAAAACCTTGTGCTCCATATTTTTCTCAGTCCCTCCCCACTTTCCCCTCCCTTAGACAGCAAGTAATCCAATATAGCTTAAACATGTGCAATTCTTCTAAACATTGCATTAACATTTTCTCCATCACTTCGTTAAGTCTAGACAATCAACAGAACAATAAATCAAGCCCTGATTTGTGGTGTTTACTGGTTTTCGAGATATAAACTCACGATGAAAATTTAATAATTGATTTTTGTGATCTGGTTAGAGATGACTCCAGCATACCCCAGATCTGACCAGTGTGACCACTCTTCCCAGAGCACACTTTATTTCTCCCACTGGGAAATACAAGTGGTTTGATCTTCCCTTGGCTTTATTCTGCCCCTCACTCTAGATGCTGGAAACTTCATTGAAATGATGGCTACTCTGCATAAGGCACAGAATCTGGCAGACTGATGCCTTCATAGACTAGGGGCGAATGGTCCCAGTCATGTAGTTTATCCATTTCTGTTGTTTATGAGCTTATAGGAGTTATTAATAAAATCAATACCACATATTTCTCTCTCCACTGGCTCAGCCCCTGCTTGATGGGGTTTATGGAGTGGAAAAGAATAGTCGGACCAGAATGCTCATTCTCTCTGCTCTCATGGCTATTGACTGGCTTCCTCTATCCCAAACCTTTTTCATGCAATCATTGAACTGATAGGAATCATAAAGAAGTTAGAACGGATCATAGCTTTATGTAGCGAACATGTTCTTAGGCTTGCTTTGAGCCAAGTCAGCTACATCTCTCCCTTAGGGCTCTACAGCTGCCCCTTAGAGGTCTGAGTGAATTTTCTCTACTGCCATTGGTCTCCCCGGGGGAAGCTCTATGACTGTTGGGTGCTAGTCACTTCCATTTGACCAATTAACACCAATTAACTTTTACAAAGCAACATTTACTTCAAAGATATAATTAGAACAGAAGCACACTACTGTGGAAGGACATAGGTTCCCCTGTGCCATCTCTGACTCAGAATAGAGTACACGGTTTCAATATGGTGCTGGTCCTACCAAGTTCACATCCAAATGAAGTACTGCTGCCTGATGAATCTACCCTCAAACTCCCAGGACGGGAGAAAGCCAAAGTCCCTCCCAGGATGAGAAGAAAATATTATCTGTTCAGGGCTACAATTCCCAGTATTCACAATTAGATTTCAGAGTTTTTCCCTGCCTATAGTCTAGTTACCTCATTACATTAGCATTTAAAAAACAGGCTTGGGGTCAACGAAGAAGAGTTACAATTTCCTGAAGAAAATCTAGCCCTCTTCTCTTCTATACAATCTGGGGCCCAACTCAGTGTTCTTCTGTACTGTCCGTCCCTTCTCTACCTATGGATGAACAAGCTTTAGAGGACACATCCATCTGAATGCATATGGAGACTTAAATGATAAGCAGTCTTCATGTACTTGATCTTTCCTGGGTAGATGGCCAAGCCAAATCCTTTACGGGATTCTTGACCTCTTTCAGGAAGTTCTGCAAGGATGTGATACAATCAATGCAACATTATCTACAAAAACAAGAGTCTGAGGCACTACAACATGGATTCTATCATGGATTTCTTCCAGCATCAACGAGGGTTATCTCTAGTGTTCTGTCTTCTAAGGAATCTTGTATGATTTTCATGAATGCATGGCAGTGTATACATCTATTGTAAACTATATACATGTTATATACATCTATAGATATATAATTGTTGCAAAAGAGCTTAAACATATCCTTTTGTTCTATTGAATCTATATGAATAAGCATATTAGAATTTTTATCACTTACAAAAAAGCCTGCTTAATTCCAATAGATTTGTTCCTTTAACTTTCTCTAGGCAGCCTAGCATAGAAAGACAGCCAAAGTACCGAAAACCTGGATTCAAGTCCCACTCTGACATACCAATTATATAACCATGAACAAGCCCTTGAAGCACTCAGCATTCATGCCCAGTTCTAGAAGTCACTAGATTACAATCAGCAGCCTATTTACATTTTTGGAAGGACTGTCCATACTGAACACACTTAACACCAATTAAACCAATAAGCCAGAAAAAAATATAAACCAAACCTCCCCCCCAAAAAACAAAACAAAAAAAATTGCCATCACATTACTGTGACTTGAGCAGTGTGTGTCAGAGTATGTTCATTGAAACAGCCAATGTGTCTATTACTGTCATTTAATAAAAAGGCCCTATAATCTCTTAAAATAGGCACATCTGGTAGAATCAACCAAGCAACAGTATGTATTAAATACCAGAGTGCTTAACTGTTGGGGATACAAAAATTAAAGTCTCTGCCCTCAAGAAGCTTAAATTCTCTAGAGGGAGGCAACATATACACTCAGAGGGACACGCAAAAATAAGCAAGGGCAAAACACCTACAGAAATACAAGATAACTTCTGGGGAGATGGCTCTGGTCATTGGGGGGTCAAGAAAGTTCTCCACCAGGAAGTAGAGACTGACTGAATTTCTGAAGGAATGCTGAGAGATGGAGGAAAGAAGGGTGTGCCTCCCATGTCTGGGGACACCGGCACAGAGAAGGCCAGTCTGGCTGAATAAGGAGGATGTGATAAAGAATAATGTATAATATTAGTGTGGAGGGGTAGGTTGGTGAATGGTTTTAAAAGCCAAATAGAGGACTGTAGAATAAGGAACCAGTGAATTTATTTATGGAACAGGTAGAAAATGCAGCTTAGGGATATGGCTTTGGCAGCTGTACCGAAGATGAATAAGAATGGGGTCTTATGGTGATGTCAAAGATGCAGTGGTAGCTGACCTTATAAAATAACCATCATGGGGCAACCAGGTGGCTCAGTGGATAGAGCCCCCCCCTGAAGTCAGGAGGACCTGAGTTCAAATCTAGCCTCAGACACTTCACACTTCCCATTTGTGTGACTTAACCCCAATTGCCTCAGGGAGAAAAAAAACACAACCATCACTTCACAGCCATTTTCTCTTTCATCTAGTGTAGAGCTCACAGTATATGGACACATCCAGCACCATAAATATTAACCCAAAGAGAAAGCCATCTCAGCAGCTCAGAGCAGCAGGGCATTGCCCCAAGACCTTACCCAGCCCTCACATCCACTTTCTTCAGTCGCAGTGTATACATAAGGGCAGTTTAAGGAGCCTCTCCCTGCTTTTTCCCACTCTCTAGAGGTAGCCCCAAGTGCCTGCCCTCTCTGAGGTCCCTGGCAGCGGCAGCTGTCGCCTTCCCACCCTCACTGCCGATCTCATCTGCCTCCTTGATTGTGGTAACGATTACATTATTCTAATTCTGAATCCTTCTGGAGGGGATTGGCCAAATGGTTTTCATCAATATTTCTCTACCTCTCCAAGAAGCTTCAATTAAAGTAGCTGCTAAAAATAAACTGGAACACTTACGAGAATGAGAATAGTTAAGACTAAAGAGACACTTAAACAGAGAGAATCAAAGGACTGAGAGAAATCTTAGGAAGTCACTCTGCCTTTGTAGAGTAATTAAACCATTCTGGGCAGATGTGCTTCTCTCCGATTTTTAATAAAGCCTTCAAAGAAGGAGGTTAGACAACTTCCTCCATGAGATTTAACTTAACAACCCCCTTAAGTACTTTCAAATATTAAACCGAAGGAGATGCAATTAAAATTCTTTGTAGTTCTATCCTCTTTAGAAATACAGGACACGATTATCCATAGGATAGACCCTAAACTATTATTGAGATAATGATTGGGTGATTTCTCTTTCTTTTCCCTCTCTAGTCTAAATAATGCTACTTTCTTTAACTTTTCATGATTTCCTTTTTTTTAAGTTTTCATTATTATCTTCCCGGCCCACACCAAACCCTCTAGAGCTCCCCCGAGTAGAGGAATGTAAACCTAAACAGAATATCTGCGAGTAAGTGCTTGTCTACCGCCAAGTAGCATGCTATAAAGAACCTGGGGGCACTTAGCTACGATCATCTTATTTATATCCTGCTGTATTTCATTTGCCTTTTTTTGGAACAACAGTGCTCCATTGTTGAATCGTATTATCTCGTCAACAATGTCTTAAACCTGTTTCTACTGTGTTCCCAGAAAGCCCTTCTGTATTTTCTAGTCTGTGCCCCACTCTGTTCCTTAAAAAAAAAGAAATCCCAAAGAAAAGCCTATTGTTTAAAAATACATTAGCTGCTGAGGCACCAGGCTGCTTTTCTCTACTGCTGACAATCAGAGATGCAGTTACTTTTCCTCTCAATTAATTTTCTTTCTGAAACAGGCTTTTCTTTTTGTATTGATAAATAGTGACCACCAGAGGGCACTTCTACTGATGAATACTAAACAGATGGGAAAATTACTCACTCTGGGCCCGTCTGCACTGCTGAATTCTCTCATGGGAAAATCATTAATGCCCAAAATAGTGTGGCTTTTGGAAAGTGCCAAAATCTACAGAGATTTCACTGTAACCGATGATAAAACAATTTGATAGTACTGGTAAATTTCCACCAGCAGTTTTCAAAGAGCATGTGATAACAAGGGAGAAATAATTTTTGTGTGATATTTCCTCCTCCTTCTCTCACCCCCACCCAAAAAAAATCCATTTTACTCTAAAGAAATGTCATAAATAACCTCTTGTATTTTTCCTTCTTGGCCTTCATTTTGTTACTAGAAATAAGAGTTCCCAGGCTCATACTGCTTCATGATTTGCTGAGTTTCCTTCATCATAACCTTTGTGGGTAAATAGTAAAACTATTACTATTCCCCATTTTAAAGATGAAGAAACTGAGGCTCAAAGGAGTAAAAAATGACTTGGTCAAGGTCACAAGAGCTGGTAAATATCAGAGCTGAATTTGAACCCAGGATTCCTGATTCTAAACCCAGAGCTCTTTCCCTTTTGCATAGGAGAGAAAGGCCGAAAGGGGAGGGGAAATCTTCCCTAACATATATTATCTGTATGATCCTGGGCAGTCACTTCACCTCTATGCTCCAGTCTCCTCATCTATAAAATGGGTATGATAATATCCAGCCCTACATGGTTGTCAGAAGGGCCAAATAAATGGTGTTTTGTGGTGCAAGATTTCAGTTGCTATCTAAATGCCCATTATGATTTCTAATTCAAATTTCCAACTGATCAAGTTGCTTTTTTTAAAGAAAGGTAAAAATATAATGTTATAAAATACACTTCAAAAATACCTTTCACTCACCTACAAAATGGGCTGGGAATAGTGGGTATCACATAACAAATCCCCCCATTTAGGCAAAACGACTTGTGACTGGGGCCACAGGGTTCTTCATGATCTAGAAAACAAACATATATAAAACAGGGCAATTAATATTTTTTTGGATACAGAGAGAGAGAATTTATTTTTTCTTGACACAATTGTAAAAAGCATTTAATCTCTCAACAAACATTTATTAAGCACCTATTATGTGCCAAGCATTGTGCTAGACATTGGGATATACCAAGAGGAAAAAAAAAAGGAACCAGTTCTTGCCTTCAAGGAGCTTACATTCTATCAGGAGAAAGAGTGAGCTGTGAGAAAGGGACAGGTGTGAGCTATATTGTGGGCATTGACAACCAATCAGATTTCTACAGTGAAGAAGAATAAGAAGCTGTGGACAAGACCAGGGTTGTAAACTTGATGGTAATCTTGAGAGAATAAGAAAGAGGGAACAGTTTATGGAGAAAGATAATGAGCTTTGTTTTGAATGTGTAATATTTGAGATGTCCACCGGACATCCAACTGGAGAGGCTCAGTAGGATGCAGGTGATGTGGGACTATGGCCCAGAAGAGTGACTAGGGCTAGATGGATCAGAGTTATCTGCATAAAGATAATTATGGAACCTTGATAAGCTGACTAAGAAAAAGCCTTAAAGAGAAGGTCCAATGTATACTTAGTTTGTATTTAATTTATACTTTAACATATTTAACATGTATTGGTCAATCTGCCATCTGGGGGAGGGGGTGAGGGGAAAAATTGGAACAAAAGGTTTGGCAATTGTCAATGCTGTAAAATACCCATGCATATAACTTGTAAATAAAAAAGCTATAATAAAAAAAAAGAGAAGGTCCAAGACAGATCCTTAGGGGACACCGAAACTGAGAGCAGAGATCAGGAAGCCAAGAGAGACTAGTGTCCTGGAAACCAAGACAGGAGGGGGTGTCCAGAAGCTTAGTGTCGTCTCCAGTACAGGCAAGGAGGTTGAGGACTGAGAAAAGGCCACAGGATCTGGCAATTAGGGAATCTGTGGCAACTTCTGCTCCAGTGGATCAGTGATGGGAAGCCAAACTGAGGAGTGAGTGAGAGGAGCCGGAGGGCAGACACTCTGTACATGGCTTCTTCTAGGAGTTGGGTAGGAAGGGGAGGAGGGACATTGGACTAAAGCTTGCTTCTCTTCCTCCTCTCTCACTCACCCCCCCACTCTGTTCAATCTGACTTCTGGTCTCAGCATGAGACTTTTCTCTTCAGAGTTTCTAATGATCCCTCAGTTGCCAAATCCAATGGCCTCTTCTCTTTCCTACATTTCTCAACTTCTGTACAGTATCTGTTCCTGTTAACTACCCCCCTCTTTCTGGACGTGCTCTTCTCTCTAGAATTTTATGGCATTTCTCCCTCGTTTTTCCTCTTACCTCCTCGCTTATTATCCATACTGCCCCCTACCTCAACTGTGGGTTCTGTTGTCGGCCCCCTTCTCCTCTCTCTACATTTCCGTCTTAGTGACCTCATCGGCTCCCCAGGGTCAATTACCTCTACACAGATGACTCCCAGATCTACACATCCAGCATTATTTTCTCCCTGGAGCTTCAGTCCCACATCACCACTTGCCTATTGGACATTTTGAATTGGATGTCCCGTAGGCATCTCAAACTCAACATGACTGAAACAGGAAACAGAATTCATTAACTCCCTAACCCCCCACAAACCAACCCTTGCTCTGAATTTCCCTCTTCTTCCAGGGACCGTAATCTTTTTAAGTTTTCCAGGTTTGCAGTCTTGGAAATCGACATTTCCCTCACCACATAGATCCAATCTGTTGCCAAACCCTGCCAGATTTACATCAACAATATATCTCCCATCCATCCCCTTCTCTTCACTCATAGGACCACTATCCCAATTCAGTCCCTCATCACCTCTTATTTCAAGAGTCTATTTCTTAATCATCCATTCTATCATACATCTCTCTCTCCTCAATCATGGTTCATATGGATACCAAAGTCATATCCTAAAGTACATTTTTGACCATATGACATCCCTGTTCAGTAAATCCCAGTCACATAACATACCAACTCTCCTGTCATTCTCCACGTCCTGGAGTTGCTTTTGCAGGCTTACTCTACTGGGTGTCCCAAAGTCTTAGTGCAGCTTTAAACTCTAATAACAAAACTGTACTAAGACTTTGGGAATATCCTGGATGTTTTGCCCTCTCCGATCCAATACTCCACACTTCCTGTCCTTAGGCCCATGCACAGAATGCACAGCTCTGCCTCTTAAGAATCGGTAGCTTCTTTCAACCCTCAATTCAAACCATACTTTCTCCTTCCTACAAGAGACTTGTCCCGATCTCCAGCTTTCATTACCCTGAGTTTATTTTGTAGTCATTGGTCTATCTATTGTCCCTCCTGGTAGAACACAAGCTCTGTGGGTAAGGTCTGTTTTCTTTTTGAGGTTTGTATCTAACCTAGCCTAACCCAGCATCCAGCACATAACAGCACTTCATAAATACTTATTGATGACTTGACTGGTTTATAATTATTATTCATGGAAAAATCTTCCAAGTTTTGAAAAGTGGATGATCTCTGGTGGAAGACTAAATTAAAAGCTGAATACAAGAAAATCCTAGGCTTGTGCCCTAAGGAGGATCTGGTTCGTTAGATTATGAATGGAAAGTGGTAAAAATATAAGGAGAAAATACAAATCAATTCAGCAATTCCACAAACAATGTATATGTTGCCTGGTCAAAGTTACTAAAAAATTAAAAGTGAGGAGAGGAAAAGCTAAATGAGCAACTTTTAAACAAATTCTTAATTGAATGTTTTTAACAATCCAAATAGGTAACTGAAAAATTGCCGAGTAGAGGGAATTTTCATGTGGAATCCTAGAAGCCAAGTCCTGTAAGTGTTCCAGTGAGGGTGGAGCATAGCTATACAAAACTTCTCAGGCAAAAGCTGCGGCCTTTTTTCCCCCAGATCACAACCAGACATGTCTGAACATTGAATATTTTCCTGACAAAGAAAACCAATCTAACCTGAATCGCTATCTCTGAATCTATTTTTATTCTAATTTCATTAGCCTGCTGATTAGGAAGCTAGTATCAGAGACAGAATAAGCTCGAAGTTACTTTCATAAGTAAGCCCAATAAAATACCTAAATCTCAAATATTCCTCTTTATACCTAGGATTATTCTGTAAACCTTAAACACTCCAGCTATTCCAACCCACTTCACCTTAATGTGGATTTTCATTTCAAGAAAATGTTTTTAGTTTTATAAATATAGCAAATGCACACAGAAACATTTTACACATTTGATTTGAAAATGATATAAACTTACAAGAAATTACCTGTTGGCATCTTTTTTTGAAAGTCGTATCATTCCTGGTCAGAAGATTTGGGTTGAAAAACAGCACCTGAAAAAGTGTTTAAATTTCAACACTTTCCTTCTCTGGGGTGATAAGATGGATAATGCATTAAAAATCATTCCTTAAAAGCTAATTCATGCAAATCAGTAGCCCATTTGTATCCATAAAGTTAGAAATAATTAGATGGATTGAATAGTATATATTAAGTACTAAGCAATACAGTTCATCCTGATAAGGAAACAAAAGGCAAAATTGTCTCTCTAAAGGCACTGAGAATTTGAAGAGAATCCAGAAAATATTTAGCACTCTTTTATCTAATAGCAAAAACATATGGAATTATACCAACAATTTGCTTTCACTGCTAAAACCAAAGCGTTTAGCGGCTGCTACTTGCTTTCTTAAGGACAATTTAATTTTACTTTCTGCCTTCTGATAGAACGGTCCACTTTTCGTTTTGAAAACATTTCTTAACTCTTCTACTTTACTGCAAAGTAAACTTGTTTTCACAGTCCACTTAAGACTCGGGTCTTATGATTACAACCAGAAATTATGAAAAAACAAAAAGGGTATATTTCACCAGCCCACGAACATGCTTTCTTTTCAAACTTTTCTGGCCCCTAGCAAAGCAAGGTCCCTAAGGAGAAAGCCCAGCCAAGAGCACCTTACACACAAACCGAGGCCCTGAAAAGCACATTTGAGATGATGGTCTGTACTTACATTAGGAACATTAACGGTCAATTCTACTTAGTAAGGGGGGTCCCGTCTTTGTGTTCCTTGCTAGGGCTTAAGTAAGAAACTGAGCCAGCAGCTCCAGTCCTGACCCAGGTGGCTCTCCCAGGTCTCCACCCAAAGGCGGGCTTCCTGTCCCACACAGGCAGCTGCCCCAGCTCTGAAAAGAACTCCCTGCCCAGGAGCAGATCGCTGCGGAGCCGGGAAGTTTTCAGCAGAAGCAGCTCACCTGGGGCACGGAGGAGCCCGGCTCCGGAAGGCAGGGCTTCAGAGGTCGCCACAGACTGGGGACTCGGGCCGCCGGGGTTTGCATTTTGTAACAGATGTCAAAGAGCCGACTCTCATGACGGCAGGGTTCATTGTGGGCGAGGCCGGGAAGCCGAAGGTGGAGGTCTGCACAGAGGTCGGCCACGGGCCGGGAGGAAACGCCCCCATTTCTGTCCACGTGCTCAGTATTGCCACAGCACCCAGAGTCACCTTCGGGAAAGGACGTGTGCTGGCCCGGGGGACTCCCCCAGCTGCCCGGCAGCGTTTGCGCGATCTCGGCTGTGACCCCGCCGGGGGGACCTGGCATTTCGGGGAGTCTCCGGCGGGGAGGGGGGGGGTCCTGCCGCGGGTGGGGGTGGAGAGAAATTCGGGAGAGAGCCTGTGCCAGATGCTGCTCATTTCCACGGGTCCTTAAAAAAAAGAGACAGAAAATTACACAAATGTCAGATCTGGCCCCCAAATGAAAAAAGGTGATTCGTTAAGACGCGGTTGGTCTGTTTCTAACAGGAAAAAAAAAAAAATGGGGGTGGGGGTGGGGAACAAAACATTGATTTATAGGGTCACGTGGGAGGCCAGATCACCAACTTGGAGCTGAAAGGTAGCTTTGAAGCCATTAAGCTTTACAAGTGTGGAAACTGCAGGCTGGAGGGGGGACTTGGCCAGGGTCACCCAGCCAGTGCAGGTTTCAGGCAGGATTTGAAGCCAGGCCTTCCCAACAGTCAGGCAGGGTTTATGAGGTGTCCGGGCAGCCGTGGCTTGCCTCTTGTGATCGCTGAGAGCCGCCTCCGCTGGTGGTCGGGCACAGCGGGGGGTGGGGACGGGCACAGGGAGGTCAGGGACGGGTGTTCCCGGTGGGCACACAACAAGGGCTTAGTAAGTGCTCTGGGGCTCCCGCTTCCCGGAGACCTGAGCCGAGCCGGCATCTGCTCCCGGTGGCCACCGAGGCAGGGACTTGGGCGAGCCTCCGGGCCTGGGAGACCACAAGCCCGGGGATCTCCAGAGGTCCAAGGCCCGGAGCCCACATCACACACAGTGGCTACACTCTGTCCCTGCTCGCTTCTGCAAACAAGGGAGGGACTTTGGCCTCCGGCCGCCCCGCGGTCTCAAGCGACTGAGGGGGACAGGAGAGGAGAGACTATGAAATTCGAGCCCAGGCAGAGGCGAGAGCATTGGCCCTGAAGTCGGGAGCTCTGTCTGATCCCCCTTAGCTTTTTAAAAACCCAGGCAGTGTGAGCCCCCAGGACCCAGGCGCTCTTGCTTGGAGTTGGGGGTGCATATGGGGGGAGGGGCGGCGTGTGCTGTGTCTCTGTTCTCGCTACATTTTCCCAGTAAGTATCTCTTTTGTAAAAGCAAACTTGTTCCGGCCTGGGTAGCAGCGTTATTTCATGAGAGTCATACAGAGCAAATCCCCAAAGGGCCAGCTCGCTATAACACGGGCCGTCCCAAAAGCTTGGGTGCCTGGGCAAGCTCTTAAAGCTTTCTAAATTATTGATGCTGGTGCTGAGGGAAGCACTGGCACCGAGACTTTGGGGACACTTTGTGAGGTTGGATAGTTAATTATCCACACGCATGAGCAAATGGGACAAGAGGCTGGACCTGGTGCCGGCAGGAACGTGGGTTCAGATCCTGGCTTTGCTATTTGCTCCCGGGGTGCAAAATCACTTGACCCCTGAACTTTAGCTCTTCCTCTATAAAATGAAGGGACAGGGACTAGATCGCTTTGAAATCCCTTCCAGAACTAGTTCCTTGATAGGATTCCATTCATTATCTGTAAAATGAGAGAAATGTTATCAATCAATAAACATTTATTAAGCACCTACTATGTGCCAGGCACTGTCCATAGTGCTTATCCCACAGGATTGTTCTGGGGATCAAAAATGACCACGGAGAGCTTTGCAACTTGAAAGTGCTGTGTGAATGTTTACTATTTAATCCAATTAAACAGTCATTTATTGAGGACCTACTATGTGCCAGCTAGGGATTGGGCATATAAAGACAAGATGACAAAAAGGGAAAGGTCCTTGCCTTCAAAAAGATGTTTTATTTAGAGGGGAGGGTGGATGGTAACAGTGGCAATACTTACACAGAAAATTCAATATGAAATCTAGAAAAACTTATTTCCCAGATGCAGGTAGCAGCAGTTGGGATAGGGATTCAAATGAGTGGCTTCCCTGAGGAGAGGGCACTTGAGCTGATCTTTAAAGAAAGCTAGGGGTTAGCAGAGGGAGGTGATGAGGGAGTGCGTTCCAAAGAGAGGGGACAAAGGAGCAGCAATGACACATGAGACACCGTGCCCCTGGGAGAGTACGCGGACCAGTTTGGCTGGAGCATGGAGTGCATGACGGAGAGTGATGTATCTGTCATCAGCATGAACAGGCAGGCTGGAACCAGGTGGTGAAGGACTTCAAAGTAGAATCTGCATTAAACCTAGAGGCAAATGGGAGCCCCTGGGGTTTCTTAGGCAGGGGAGAGATGGAGATCAGATTTGTATTTTAGGAAGGTGAATTTAGCAGGAGTGTGCAGGACTCCTTGGAAGGGAGGGAGACTGTGGGCAGAGATGGGGAGCTAGTCCAATGGTGCAGAAAAGAAGGGAAAAGAGGCTTAACTGGGGTGGTAGCCATGTGAAGGGAAAGAGTAGATGAATGTAAGAGAAATGATGGAACCACTAAAACCAGGATGCCCATCAGTTGGGGAATGAATGAATAAGTTATGGTATATGAATGTAATGGAATATTATTTATATGATGATCAACTATGAGAGACTTAGCTCTTCTGAGCACTACATTAATCCAAGACAATTCCAGTAGACTTGGATGGAAAATACTATCTACATCTAGAGAGAGAACTATCGAGATTGAAGCCTACTGTTTTCATCTTTTTTATTTGTTTGCTTCTTCTCGTGGGTTTTCCCTTTTGTTTTGCTTTTTCTTCACGGCATGACTAATATAGAAATATATTCAAAATGGTTGTACATGTATAATCTATATCAGATTGCTTGCTGTCTTGGGGAGGGGAGGAGTAAGGAAGGAAGGAGAGAAGAAACTTTGGAACTCAAAATCTTACAAAAAATGTTGAAAGCTATTTTTATATGTGATTGAAAAAATAAAATACTATTGAAAAAAAATAAATTAAAAGTATGGTCTGTGGATGCCTGGGGGTCCCTGATCATGTCAAGGGATCCATGAGTTCAAAACTGTTTTCATATAGTTTCATAGTTTCAATACTAAGATGTTTTAATTTCTAATATAAGTCCATATATATTCCACTTAAACAAAAACTTTGGAGGGAGTTCTTAATAATTTTTAAGATTGTAAAGGGGCTCATTGATAAAAATGTTTGAGAACTCCTGATTTAGATAGATATGATCTAAGATCAGCCCATTCTCTGAGGGAGACTGCAGTTTGGATCTTTGTGAGGAGTAAGAGGAGGCCCAGGATTGAGTTCTCACTCCTTCAATCTCCTTATCTATGAGACAGTAATTGGGCCTAAATGATTTCTCTCCACTACACATCAGATCCTTGCAGTCTGCCAGTTTGATGTTCTTTTGGTGAGGTTCGGAATAAAACCCACTTGTTACCTTGTCCTCTGGGAAAGAAACAGGCCCATCCAAGATTAGAAGGATAAAAGCTGGTTTACTCTTGACCATCTTAGCATCTTTCCAACCAGAGACTTATTTCACAAAAATATGCATGAAGAGCAAATAAACATTTTTCAAAGGCAATTGGGAAAGTTAATATATAATTTAGATCAGACAACGGAATACACAAGAGCCAGGAAACTCTGTGACGCAAGATGGCATTTTAACCAAGGAGATTATACAAGTCCACTCTCTGTGTCTGAGGCGGGGGCAAGTGCTGGGAATAGAGAGATGGGGCACCAGCTTTCCCCATAACCCAGTCTCCTTGAACTTAGCTCTCCTCTTTCCCCCATTTCTTCATCAATGAAGAAGTCACATGTCCTTTCCAGCCCACAACCTCAGAGAACTGCCGCATGTTTACCTGGATGGGTTGTTAATTAAGTTAGATATTGATTTCCTGATGTTCAAAATTTATCTGGATGGGCTGTTATATCTAATTTATTGATATTCAAGATTCATTTAATGATTTCAAGATTTATTTAATAAAAGAACCATTATGGTCATTTTTTACTCTATGCAATTAAGCTTTGGGCCCAGGAAAAAGGACCTACTGCAAATCCTACTGCAAAATGATGATGATGATGATAACCATGATAATGATGACCATGATGATGATGATAATGGCAGTTGACATACTTTGCAAATTGCTTTACAGATTTTATCTCATTTATTCCTCTCTCTCTCTCTCTCTCTCTCTCTCTCTCTCTCTCTATATATATATATATATATATATATATATATGTATTTATAAGTATATCCCTACGCTAGAGAGTAAGAAATTGAGTATGAAAAAGATTAAAGGACTTGCCCAAAATGACACAGTTAATAAATGCCTAAGGCAGGATGAGAACTCAGTCTTCTTGACTCCAAGTTCAGCGCGTGGTCCACTACTATGCCCCTAACTGTTTGGAATAATAAATACTTGTTGAATGAACAGGTTTTCTCATGTGTTTAAAGGCAATAAGAAACATAATTACATGGGCCACGTGGCTCTCTCATTCTGTTGTGTTCATGATAAGCACTTGAAGACAGATTACCATGGAGATAATTGCTGCTCATGTACCAAAATCTGTTGCAAAAAATGAGGAGCTGGAAAAATTCTTTGAGGACCCAATAAGACCCTCTAAATGAAGTCGGCATACACTTACTTTAACAATCAGTGATTTCAATGGAAAAGTAAGCAGAGGGAAGAGGAGGAAAATATCAATATATTTAAAAGGTGATGGGAGCCTGCACCAGGATGGTGAGGAAAGGAGTGAGAAGCTAGCTAATGAGGCTGAAAGGGTAAGCTGGAGCCAGATGCTGAGGACTTGAGCTGCCAGAGGAATTTGTATTTGAGTCTTGCTCTTAAGGAACCACTGGAATTTACATAACAGGGGAATGACATGGACCTGTGCTCTAGGAAAATCATGGTGGATGGATTGGAGAAGGGAAACGATTTGGGAGACTCACAATAGTTCAAGCAAGAGATGATCAGGACTAGAATGAGGGTGGGGGGTATGAATGGAGAGGATGGATCTTGTGTGGGAGCTGTTATGGAGGCAGAAACTCCAAGATGTGGCAGCTGATTGGATAGTGAAGGAGAATGAGGAGACAAAGACGACACCAAAGGTGAGTAGCCACATGATTAGAAGTATGGCAGACTCCATTGACAGAGGTGATGTAAAATAGAGAGGAAAGATCGGGAGTTCTGTTCTGGGCAGATTAAATCATGTGCCTGCAGGATGTCCTGTTGGAGATGTCCAGATGGTCATTTTAATAGAGGATGGGAGCTCAGAAAAGATGGTAGACTTGGAGAGTCGGTTTGGGAGTCATTTGCATAGAGGTCAGGATATCCCCAAAAGTTGATGAAGATCACCTGAGAGGATGTAAAGAAGAAAGCTCAGGGCAGAACCTTGGGTAGAGGACGCCATGATGATCTGGGCAAAGAGTCCATTTAGTAGATGGCAGGTAAGAGGAAGACCCAAGAAGCAGAGGGAAACTACTAAAGGGGCAGTCAGTAGTTTCAGATGTTAATAAGGATGAGAACATAGAAAAACACATTGTCTTCCTTTCCTTGAAAATACATTTGTCCTTCTGCTGCTCTCCTATTGTCCAAGATTTTAGTGATCCCATAAAGGTTCACCAATTATTCCAGGTCTCCATGGACTATCTATAGTTCATGGAGCCAGTCACTTACATTCATCAAGAGTAGCTAAGTGCTCTTTTGCTTTGGACTTTGGTTTTCAAGGGGAAAGGATCTACCTCCTCTATATTTTTGATTATGAGCACTCCATTCACCTTGAGCAATGGTCCCATGCCTTCTTTGATCCTCTTTTTTTCAATATGGCTTTTAAAAAACCCGCAAAACCCAACAACAAAACATCATTTTAGTTGTCTTTCAATTGTGTCAGCTCAGGTTAGCTCCTCTTTGGATCAAGCTGACTATAGTATGTGCAGATGTGCTGATAACAGGGTTGCTTTTGTTCTTTATCCATATCCTCCAACCTACTTGGTCTTCTGATACTTTTCATTCAAATGCTCCTTATTGTGCCTTTCTACTCTGATTCCTGGCTTCCTCTACATTTGTGTATCTTTTTTCTTATATGCATTTATGTATCTATACTATTCTGCCATTTTGTTATATTGGAGTAGGTAAATCATTACAGTTTTCCAGTTCTAGGTCTTATCTTACCAAATCTCAGTGATACCTAGCAGGTTAAATTTGGATCCTTCTGTTACAAACTCTAGTTTATTCTTTCCTGCCACCTATTTATACCCCGATGTCTTAGGCCATGAGTTTTATTGTTAGCTCCTTTCTCAGATTCTGCTCTGAATTTCTGGATGAATAGTTCTCCGGACTATTCTTTCTACATTTTAGCTCCCCTCCCTGTTATCTGGTTTGGAGGATATACATACAGCAGGCAGTTTTTTTTTTCCCTCTCTTATTCCTTTTCCTATTTAAATCCCTTTTAATTAGATCTGTGAGATTCCAGGCAAATCCATTAAATTTCTTTTACTGACATCTTTGGTTTTTATATCACCTTCATTTCCAAATATATCTCTCCCTGAACCATCCCTTATAATAATGAATAAAAAATAGTTGGGGGGAAGCTTTTCAGCCAAACTAATCAATACTTCAGCCCAGTATCTATCATACGAAATAGTTCACACTCTTGCTTCTCTACCTTTGAGGGGAAAAAGGGGAATAATGGGGGCATTTCAGGGGCATTTTTTCTGGGAGTAAGCAAGGTCATTATAGTTTTGCAGCATCCAGTTTCACTTTTTTTTTGTAATTTCTATTGACTTCGTTGTAGTCAATATGTCTATGTTATTGTCTTGCTTCTTTTTTTTTAAACTGTATTTGTCTACATTTGCCACACTTCTCTTAATTCTCCTCATTTCTTCAGGAACACTACTGTTTCATTACATTAACAGATCATAATTTATTTAGCTATTCTCCAGTTAATGGAAAATTACTTGTTTCTATTTCTGGCAATCCATCTTACCAATCACTTAACAAACATTTATTAAACACCTACCATGTGCCAGGCAATGTGCTCAGTGCTAGGGATATAAAAAAAGGAAAAAGAGTCCTTGCCCTTAAGGAACTCGCATCAAATAGATATCTATAAATTAACTATATGTAGGATAAGTGGGAAATAATTAGGAGTGAGAAGGCACTAAAATTAAGAGGGGTAGGAAAAGTCTTGCCAGATCTTGCTGGGTACATTCCCTCCCTGGCCAATTCTGTCTTCAGTTACCATCTTCCTAAGTAGCTGCTCACTCCCCAAACTGCCTTTCCCTTCTGAAGCCCTTGCTCCTGTCAGTGTCAGTGTTAAAAGAAGCATCCCCCGGTACGCATCATAAGTTTTCTGCTCCAAGCAATTCCTTCTTGTCATAGTATTGGTGCCCATGTTTACCGCTGCCCAGTCTGACAAGTCTTTTGAGATCCTCTCTCTGGTCCTGATCATGTGCTTGGGAAAATCGTAAGCTTTTCCCGTTCTATTACTGTTATCAGCGCCAAAAAGAGCTTCCTCAGGGCCTCTCAGCCAGAAGTCACCAATCTCTACCAATTCTTCTTACTAGAGATTCTCTTACCTGATGGCAAACACCTATTAAATACCTACTGTATGCTTAAGCATAAGAGATACAAAGACAAAAATGTCAAAATAATCTCTGCTCTTGAGCAGCTCACATTCTATCATTGTTCCTTGGTACAACAGCCCCTGCTTTCTTCTTGGAGGGCCAGCCCTCTCCTCTTCAAAAAGGCCCTCTTATCTGTTACCTAGCTTTCAAGTGCTCAGGGAGAAATCCTTTTTTTTTTTTTCTCTTCTTTGTCATATTTTTTCACCCTCTAATCTCTTAATACATGTCAGTGACTCCCCTCTATCTGTTTCTTTATTTTCACAGAAGCACTTTATTATTTATTAAATTAATTATTTTTAACACTCCATTCTCCCTCTGGGGTTGCCCCAATGTGGCTGACTGGTCAAGCCTTGAGGTTCACAATGCTTAATCTATTTTATGTTTTTACCTGAACTTGTCATCTCTGGAAGCCCTGGAAGATTGAAAGAAGACAAAGACTGTAAGAGACAGAGAGAGAGATAGAGAAAGAGAGAGAGAGAGAGAGAGAGAGAGAGAGAGAGAGAGAGAGAGAGGAGGAAAAAAAAAGACAGAAATGTATTTTAACATGAATACTTACTCTGTTTCAACATGGGTCATGAAAAGCTATCCCAATTTTTCCATATGGAAGAGCTGAACATTTTCATTTTGTTCCCATGTATAATAATGGGTAAAGAATTGAAACTGGATTTTAAAGCAGTTCCTGTACTGTATGGAGTGTGAGATGGGGAAACAGATTCTGTCTTTCAAATTCTGTCTTTCACATTTGCCTCTGTGGCCTTAGGCAAGTCCTTTGTTCTACATGGACCTCAGTTTCCTGATCTCTAGAAAGACTACTTCATGGACTCTGAGGTCATTCCAATGCTAGGTCTATGATCCTATTGGAGCCAAAATAGACTCTGGAGATCATCTTCACTTCACAGATAAGGGAACCTGGTTGACGCTGAGAAGACCACAGAAGCTGATATGTGTGGTTTGTGTTGTCTTTTGTTCTCCAGTGCCATTATTGTATCCTTTCTCATTAAAGGTAAAAGTAAAACATGCCATAAAGCTTGTAGGTAAATGGAGGAATTTTTCATTTCTATGTATTTGAATGAGAAGCATTTTTACCTGAAAACATTCAATAGTATGTTAGAGAGAATCTTACTCAGACGGCTGCTACCTCAAAAAAATCAATAAAATTTCGAATTACTTTTGATTATATTCAAGGTATTTCTTCAGGAATTTGCCATGGGGCCAAGAAAGAGCCAAGACTTGGAAACACAGCTGGTCAAGCCAGAAGACAAAATGGAAATTCCTGATAGTGGGATTGCAATTATGCCATATGGGCTTTCTCTGCTACGCTGGCTCATCTGCATGAACCACTGGGGCAATTTTGTGCATTGTGAAGTCTGGTCACCAAAGGCAGCTGGGTGGCACAGTGGGTAGAGCACCAGCCCTGAGGTCAGGAGATCTGAGTTCAAATCTGACCTCAGACATTTAACACTTCGTAGTTGTGTGACTCTGGGCAAGTCACTTACCCCCAATTGCCTCAGCAAAAACAAAAAAAAGTCTGGTCACTATATAAACCATAGCTGCCTATTTGGTTTTAAAATCATTTAGGTTAAGTTGACAATCCACATGAAAGACCAAGTAGAATTGGAGAATAAATGTTCAGCACCATAAAAATATGAATGCCTTCATTTATATAATGGTTCTCAAGTTTCCTTCTTTCTTTCCTTCCTTCCTTCTTTCCTTCCTTCTCTTTTTTCTTTCCCTCCTTTCCTCTCTCCCTTTTTTCTTCCTTCCTTTTAGCTCTCTCCTTCTTCCTCCCCTTTCCTTCCTTTCTCCCTCCCTTCCTTCCTTTTCTTCCTTCTTTCCTTTCTTTCTCCATTAATTTCCTTCCTGTCCTTCTCTCCTCCTCCTCTTCCTAATGTATCTTTTGTTTCCCCCTCTCTCCATCTCTTTCCTCTCTCTCTCCTCTATCTCTTCTCTCTTCTCTCCTCCTCTTCTTCTTCTTCTTCTTCTTCTTCTTCTTCTTCTTCTTCTTCTCTCTCTCTCTCTCTCTCTCTCTCTCTCTGTCTCTCTGTCTTTTTCACACACACACACACACACACACACACACACACACACACACACACATTTCCATTCCCTTAATACAATGAGATACAAATTGTGTTCCTATCCCAATACCAACAAAAAAAGCAACCCAGTACCGTGGAAAAATCAGTTGTCTCTGGAGCCAGGGGACCTGGTGGAATCCCCTCCTCTGATGTTTTCTACCCATGTGACTTTAGGCAATCAATTTCTGTGGCTCTTTTTCCTAATCTATATAATGATGGGGGAGAGATCTGTGATCACGAGGCAATCTGAGAAGAGGAAAGCATGGATATCATGACATTTTTCGGCCCTCCCTACTTGCTAGTCCCCAGACCAGTCAGTCCCACAGCTGTCCCTCAGAAGGCTATTCCCAAGCATTCTGAAGCAAGGGCATAGTTTATCTACTTGATTCTACCATAAGCTCTAGAAAATATGTCTTATACCCATCAACCCCAAGCACAAAGTAGGTGCTCAGTGAGGTCGAGCACAACTCACTCTTATGTAAGACTTGCAGGTTTCCAAATCACTTTCCTGGTTCTGGGAGGTAGGAGGTGGGAGGACTGCCATCCCTATGATGCAGCTGGTAGCCTAAGACCAGAGACGCCCACGGACGGCTTCAGAGCATCAGAGCAAGGACCAGAAGCCAGTTTGGCTGCCTCTGAATCCAGTTCTGTTTCCAACACTGGCTTATTAAAGCCTGGATCTCTTGGACTCATCTGCTCCTCTGTTTTACTATTAGCAAGAGCCCTTGCCTGACTGTGAAGGACATTTTACTTTTAAAAAAGAATTGCCAGCATTTCCATACATTTTCATTTCATTTGTGAATTAATCAAGGGCAAAGTGTAAGGATCATCACCACCCAGCTCCACAAGTATAAATGACCCTTTTAAAAATACCAAGAAGATACTGTTCTTTATTTAGCACAAGCTTTCCTAAGCAGATGCTAAATTAAAAGGATGGTTTCTTGCTTCACACAAACACTCAAAAATCTTGTATGGAATGACAGGAAGAGCCACGTAGAAAAAAATGTCGGTCATGGACACTCCCAGCAGCCTCCCTCGGACAGGTTCCACAGGTTCTTCTGGTTCATGCTGGCTGCTACCAGTCTTATATCTTATGTCAAAAGGGTAAAGTTCAGCAAGAAAAGCCCTTCTGGAGTCTCATGTTGCAAGGGAAAAGCTATACTCTTGCCATTTCCCACATTAATATAGGTAACTGCCAATAAGAAAAACTAGGAAAATATCATATCTAAGAGATCCTGGGAAGATGGAGAGCAATCTAAGTCATTACTGGTCCTTCTGTCTACATTCTCGGGACTCTGGGTTGTAGTCATGCCTTTCTGCCATTTAGCACAATGCCTGGAATATAGTAGGCATTTAATACTTATTGAGTGAATGAATCAAAGGCAAGCCCAAGAAGAGAATTTTTTTTTTTTTTTTGCTGAAGCAATTGGGGTTAAGTGACTTTCCCAGGGTCACACAGCTAGGAAGTGTTAAGTGTCTGAGATCAGATTTGAACTCAGGTCCTCCTGACTTCAGGGCTGGTGCTCTTTCCACTGCACCACCTAGCTGCCCCCAGGAAGAGATTTTTAAAAAACATCTCCCATTGAAGCATGGAGATCAGTCATCTTTTAGCTGTTTCCCACCTTGAGATTCCTGTTTTTAGGAAGTCTTTCTCTCTTTTTTCTTAGCTATGTGTATATGTCACAATATGATGATGACAATGCAGAAAAAGCATTTTCCAGTTATACAATTCAATCCTACAAATATTCCTTAGACACTTGCCATGTGCGCTAGACTGCAGCAAACCTTAGTGAACTACAGGGAGAAATGTGATGTAGCTATTGTCTTCAAAGAGCTTACTCTAGTGGGGAGTTATGGGATGGATCGATAAGGCAGGCAGATGGATAGGTCTATAGATGGAGGGATGGGTAGATGGGTAGATAGATACCCAGATAGACAATAGGTATAAAGACATGGATTGACAGATACAAAGATGGCTAGATAGATATGAAGATAGACAAAGTAGAATATAAAAACTTTTAGCACTGTAGATCTGTGATTGTCCAGATAATTGACCTTTAATTAGCTGATAACAACCAATAGGCAAATACTTAGCAAGCATTTGCTTTAGACAGAACTCTGTCTCTCAAAATCTATCTATCTATCAAAATTGTAGGTGATGAAGCATGGCTAATTAAACCAATCATTTTGTACATTTGCAGTCAGTGCTTTATATTACCTGGGAATGGGATATTTAAAGAACTTCTCCATCACATGGAAAGCCAATAAGACAAAAAGCACATATTAAATTCTTACTAAGTCCCACATAATATGTTAAATGCTGGGAATACAATACAAAGAGACAGAGAGAGAGGGAGAGAGCCCACCAGGAGCTCACATTCTAATGAGGAAAGAAAAAGGAGAGGTAATAGAAGTGTTCTGGCAATTTTTCCCCTGAGGCAATTGGGATTAAATGACTTGCCTAGAGTCACACAGCTAGGAAGTATTAAGTGTCTAAGGCTGGATTTGAACTCAGGAGCTTCTGACTTCAGGGTTGGTGCTCTATCCACTGCGTCATCTATCTGCCCCTCTAGCAAATTTTTAACAACCAGCTCTGGAAGTACAAATCACTTAAGTTTAACTTGTATTACTAACAGTTTCTCTATTGCTTTCTTATGTCTAAACAAGCAACAAAAACTAAATAAATAAATAAGCCTTGATGTATAGTGTTTCCGGATTTCAAAGGTGCAAAGCATCATACTGGAAATTTAACAATCAGCTCTCTCTAGCCAGTTCAAGCTGGCTCTAGCACAACTGGTATTCTCACCTCTGGAAAAAAATCATGTTGGGGTATGGTGTTGAACTCAAAGAGTCCAAGGGAGATTTGAAAGGGGATTGAGGGATAACCAACATGGGTCCCAAAACAGAGGCTCTGGAAGGACTTCCCCAATGGGAAAGGGAGGTTAGCATGGTGGAGGGATGCAAAACGGAGAGGGGGAGATGAAGGGGATTCCTCATTTGTTTGGCTTTTACATAGGGTTCTTTCCAAGTGAATATCTGTCTTCCTGTTTAATACCTCCATCTGAGATCAGCTTTCCGAAAACACAGTTCTCAATAACCAGGATCTCACTAAAATATTATTTGAAGAAGCAAAATTTGCTATCTCATGATTCTACCTCAGATCAAATTCAAGAAGGTTTTGTCACTGAATACCAAAAAGTCCTAATTATAAGATAGTCTGATTTACAAGATGCCCCCCCATCTAATATTCTTTAAAGAGATGCTTCAGCATAACAGAAGGCTTCACATGTATTTAGCCCTGTGCCTAGAACACAGTAGGTGCTTAATAAATATTTGATTGATTAATTGATTGATGATATGTCATTTACCAGAAACACTATCGGTGGCAAATTTTGTGACTCAGGCAGAGAGGGTCCTTGGGTATTTGATATTGCCTGCTATTTGTGCGAGAATAGTATCTGAAATAGGAGTATGCTAATTTTAGCAACTCTTAAAATTTGTCTCATGAACACAGCAGAGAGATGTTTTCTATCTTAATTTTTTTTTTTTTGCCTAGAAACAGGTAATGTGGATGAGATTTTCTTCCTTCAATATTACACCCACTACGTCTGCCTGATAATTTTGATTTTGTTAAGCTATTCTACATGACCGATCATTAAATTTAGAATTTTCTGGAACGTAAAGACTTTTCCCATCTGATTCTCTTGATTTTCTATTTGACCGTATTCAACCCAATTCTGTTTTTAGGATTTGCAGAAACAAATTTCTTCTCTTTATTTCTGGCTGTTCTGAAGGGGCAAAGGACAAACTAGCAGATAGAGTTCTATTTTTAAAAAATACCAGCTCATATGCAGGGTTATTATTTTGATGGAGCATCACCCCTGACTGATATTTAGTTCTAACTTTGTGACTGTGAATACTTCCTGTGATGGATATCGCCTTGTTTGTGATCTAGAATCCGAGGATAAGACTTAGAGGTGATGAAGGAGACACATATTTTGCCATGTCTAATAGAGCTTTCTTTTAAAGACTTTTCAAATTATCTAACAGATTCTCGAATTCTGAATATTTTTATTTTGTCTTATTGATATTTTTGATTTCTGCATGAAAATCGCCATTTAAAAACATTACTTAAAGAACCTATGATTTTATTGATAGGAAATATTGAGTATCCCACAACAGAAGGATTAGCTTATGGCTGGAACTGAAGTGAAAGAAGGAAAAAAGGGTTATGCAAAGACAACTGTATAAATATGTATCCATATGTTGTATTTAACATATACTTTAACATATTTAACATATATGGGACTACCTGCCATCTAGGGGAGGGGGTCGAGGGAAGGAGGGGAAAAACTGAAACAAACAGAACAAAAAACAGAATTGGGTCGAATACGGTCAAATAAAAATCAAGAGAATCAGATGGGAAAATTCTTTAAGTTCTAGAAAATTCTAAATTTAATGATTGGTCCTATAGAATAGCTTAACAAAATCAACTTTTGCAAGGGTCAGTGTTGAAAAATTGCCCGTGCATATGTTTTGTCAATAAAAAACTATAAAAAAAAATAAAAAGAACAAAAAAGGTTATGCAAGTGGAAACATGGCCAGGGCTTTTCCTAAAATGGAGGTCTGGGAGAAGCAGTCACCAATCAAGAACACATGAGTCCCAAGTGAAAAAAGCTTCTTGAGGGTGGCAATGTGGTTCAGGAAAAGAAGATCCTTCTCAATAGTACTTGTAAAATACATGCTGTGGGTCAGGTACTGAGCTGTGGGATACAGATACAGTGAATGAACCTCACCTACATCCAAAGGGTTTAGTATCAGAGGGCACTTAAAACTCAGGTCTTCCTGACTCCAGACCTAGCACTCTGCCTTTTATAAAGGATCTACCCAAAGTGCCAAAAGCCCTCTTGAGATTGTCTAACATTTCATGAGTACCATGGCCAAATCATTTCTTATTCCTCACTCTCCCTAATACACACAACCCACTTCTTTGTCTAATCATATATTTCTTGGATGATAATTTTATGTTACTTTGGATGGGCAATTATGTAGGTACACTTTATAGCTAAATATTAGGAATTTGAAAAGTCAAACAAAAATTTATTGCTTTAAATTCCATAGTAAGTGATTTGCTGTGACAGCACATAAATCAAGAGTGACTCAACATTAGTGTCTAGAACATGTAATCATAGAATGCTAGTGCTAGAGGAATCATCTAATTAAAATCCTTCATCTCAAGAAGGGGAAACTGAGACTCACAGAATTAAGTGATTAATATCAGCAAATCATGGCCATGAGATTAATAAATTCCAAATCTATTATAGACAATGAATAAGCAGCTATAACATTCTATAATAAATTCAGATATTCTACAATAGTCTAAGAATAATAATATTCACTAAAGCTTGCTGAATTTGATAGTAAGTCTATTGTACCCAATGAAGAATATTGGTATGGGGAAACACCTTGTGGATCACTCACAGAAAGACTGACTGTGGCCATAGAGTGTACTAGTATCCAGGCAGTAGAAAATGATCTAAAGGGGGTGAGATCCTCTCTCCTTTTGGGTAGATGTTCTATGGAATTGATGACAATAGAGTAACATCTTGGACTATATTGGCCCATCCCCCCAAATGTTTTTGATTAAATTTTTTAAAGTGCAGTTTATTTTCATTTTTATGCAAGGGATTCATTCTCACTATTATCTTGATTCATCCCATCATAGATTGTGTTGAATCTATAGGATTCATCTTTTTTTAGTTAAATCAGTTTCTATTAGAATCTTCTGCATACTTCACTTGCCCGCTCACAAAGAGTAAAAAAAAAGTCCAGCAAAACCAATTTCCACATCAAAAAGGTGTGATTTGTCTGGATTGCCCCATACTGGCTGTCTCCAGCTTCTTCAAAGAGAGTGGGAAGTATCTTCTTATTTCCCTTCTTTGGCACCAAGCTTGGAACAATTTTATTGTTCAACTTTGATTATTTTGTTTACAATTATCATTTTTCATAAAGTCTTAAGATGAGAAGGAAGCCAAGTGACCATCGAGTGCAATCTCAACAGACAAGAGTCATACCATGGCAACATCACTGGAAATTATCCAGTTATCCCTCCCTCCCCTCAAGGACCTCCAGCCAAGGGCAACTGAGTTCATCTGCTCGACTTTAACTGTTGGGAAGAATTTCCCAAAATAAAGTCCAAACTTGTCTCTCTGTGATCTCAGAATGCTCCTTCTAGCACTGTCCAACTATAAGTCTGCAGAGGCTCACCACCATGTTGGCTGCAGGAAGTCATGACATTAGAGACAGCCGATGCTCTGGAAAGCCAAGGTCATCACCATGAACAAGGAAGTCATCAAAAATGGCGACAGAGATTGGGGAGACAGAGTTTGGTCAAAGTACTGAGGAAGAAGGGAAAAGGACCCGGAGGTAGCCAGAATCTGGATGAGGAGGTTTGGTCAGACGGTATGAACCTCCAGGGAAGAGCTTGTTGGCAGAAGGAAGGTCTGAAAGCATCAGTGGGGGAAGTAAGGGGGAATCACATCCTGGTTTTATGGTAGAGACATGAGAGCAGGGGCAAGTGCTGGAGAGGGAGCCAAGGGATGTGTCTTCGTGAGAAAGAAAGTCAGATTTTAATTAGGAAGAACATAGAATATAATAGATCAGGGGAGAACTGGTGCTTGTCCCCCACAGAACAGGACATGAATGTATGAGAAGGTCATCTTTAAACAAACAATCTAAAATTAGTCCGCAGAAATGTATTGACTTTGAATAACTCCAGACCCGTCCTTAGGTGGGAATCAAGAATCTGAGATGAGACAAGCTGCTGAATCTGCAAGTGGTTCCCGCTGCCACATGCAGACGTCCAGGAAGCAAAGGAATGGTTTTCTCCCCATTTTCAACCCAAAATATGGAAGGAAGGGTTTTTGACGAGAGGAACAAAAGCATTTAGAAGGACAGAGGATGAGCAACGTGGTTCCAGGAAGACAGCGCGTAGGGCACTGAGAGAGACCCGTCACTCCAAGGCAAGTCTCCTGTCTCCCAATGGGGCTGAGCTAAAAGGTTCGGTTCCAATGCTGAGAGAGGATTGAACCGATTCCCCTGGAGTCAGCACATTTCAGCTGGGGCCCTTTTTATTTGGTGGCAACAAGTCTGAATATTGCCTCCTGTAAAGCAGAGCATGGGAAACCCATTTTAGAAGGTGTTGGATGATTATAATAGAAATGTAATGCTGAGCCATGCTGATGATCTGTGCCAAAGAGCAAACTGGGCCAGGTCCTAAGGAAGTGCTTGCCAGCAGGAACCCTGTCAAGGACAGGACTAACTCTGTCTTTCTCCCCTTCTTTCTCTATCTCCCTGTCTCTCTCTGTCTCTCTCTGTGTGTCTGTCTCTGTCTCTCTGTCTCTCTGTCTCTCTCTCTCTCTCTCTTTCTCTCTGCTCTCTCTCTGTGTCTCTGTCTCTCTCTGTGTGTCTCTCTGTATCTGTCTCTCTCCTTTCTCCTCCTTCTCTCTTTTGTTCTCTCTTTTCTCATTCTCTTTCTCTCTCATTTTCTCTTTCTCACATCCATTTTCTCATTTCTCCTCTCTTCTCTCCCTTTCTGTATCTCCTCCTCCTCCTCTTTCTTTTTTCTCTCATTCTCTCTCTCACATTCACTACCTCATCTCTCCCTCTCCTTGTCTCTCTCTGTCTCTGTCTTTGTCTGTCTCCCTCTCCTTTTTCCTCCTCCTCTTTCTTGTTCTCTTTCTCCTCTCATTCTTTCTCTTTCTCATACTCACTTTCTCATTTCTCCTTCTTTTCTCTCTCTTTCTCTCCTTTCTCCTTCTCCTTTCTCTCTTGTCTTCTTTCTCATTCTCTTTCTCTCTCTTACACCCACTTTCTCATTTCTCCCTTTCTTACCCCTTCTCTCTGTATCTCCATCTTCTCCTCTTCTTTCTCCTCTCTCTTGTTCTCTTTCTTTTCTCATTCTCTTTCTCTCTCTCTCTCAAACTCACCTTCTCCTTTCTCTCTCTCTCTCTCTCTCTCTCTCTCTTTCTCTCTCTTTCTCCTTTCTTCCCTCCCTCCCTCCCTCTCTCTCTCTCTCTCTCCCTCTCCCCCTCCCTCCTCCTCCCTCTCTCTGTCTCTTTTACTCTCTCAGTTTTTCTCTCTTTCTGATTCTTTCTGTCTCTCTGTCTCTGTCTCTCTCTGTCTCTCTCTCTCTCTCTGTCTCTCTCTCTCTCTCTCTCTCTCTCTCTCACACACACACACACACACACACACACACACACACACCACATGGGCATATGATTACAGTGAACAGATTCTTTTCATCTTTTCTTAATCTGACACAAATGTGATGTGCCAGCTGCTAGATGCACTTTCACCTGATACTGAAGAAAAGTGTCTCTGACACTGCAAGATTAAAATGAGATGCAAACACACTGTGTCGTAATGCCAGCCAGCATTTCTAAAGCACTTTAGGGTTTGCAAAACACTTTACAAATTTTGTCTCATTTGATCTTCACAACAACCTTGGGAGGAAATGGCCAGTGTCATTTCCATCATTACAGATGGTAGAAGACAAAGGTTAAGTGGCTTGCCAGCAAGGATTTGAACTCAGGTCTTACTTCTTCCAAATCTGGCTCTCTATGCACTGTACCTCCTGGCTGCCCCATCAGAATCTGTGCTTGTTTTCCAGCTCAAGCCAAATTTATTTTATTCTCACACAGGGGCTGACAATCAATAGGCACTTGATAAATGCTGGTTGGTGCATGATTTGGAGCTAGCTCTTCCCTCCCTGCTGACCGTATCGGCCAGAAGAAGAAACAAACTAGCCCATTTTCCCATGACTATTTTGGTGATGACGATAACTGACATTTATGTTACTTTAATGGTTACAAAGCATTTTTACTGTCACAGTGAATTCTTATAATATCCCAGAGAAAGAAACTACAGGTATTATCTTTCAGATGGAGAAACTGAGCCTTGGATTAAGTGATCAAGTCTGGATCACACATCAATTAAGTGTCAGAGGTAGAATTTGAACTCAGGTCTTACTATTTTATCCACTGTATTTCTTACTACTGTCACCATGACACTATCCCAAAGTAAACACTCTAAGGCTTAAGCACAGATAACTGGGGGACAAGTAAAATGGATGGACAGAGTTGGGGGGATGCTGGATGCAGGAGATGGAGCCCAAAACATCATGGGGGTGGGAGTGCCCGCCACAAGCCAGCAGCTGAAAAACAGGGGTATGAGCAGGATGGTAGCAAATGGTCAGGAGCCAAGATCAAGCTGGCTCTCTCTGGGGCAAAGGGAGCCACCCAGAAAGGGGCTAACCCTCGAAATATCTTTCGTCACTCTATTCGGGCTTTGCATCAAGTTCCCACCTTGAAAGCCTGGTTCCCCAGAGGAAGAAAACCGAGTCTCACAGGACAAGAACCAACAAGAGCTGGATACTAATGTTCCCAGAAGGACTTCTGGGTGGGGGTAAACAACCTCTACAGAGAAGAGTAATCACTGAAGAGCATCTTCCACACAGGATCCAGAGTTTGGGTTCCAGGGCCACAGATTAGAGAGTCACAAACTTCTTGAAAGCTCACCTAAAGCAGTCAGGCCACAGCAATATTATCAACGGCCTAAGTTCTGACCAAAATGCCAATCTGCTAAGCTGGAACAAACCCAGGAGGGGGAGCGACTGAGCCGGGATCCAGAAGCATCTCTACGGGGACAGGCCGTCACTTATTGGGCCATACAGACTATAAGCGCGCATCAGGGTGGGTGCTTAGTCGGAAGACTCAGGAATAGCTTTGAGGAGAGTTTAGAGAATCCAGGCTGATGTTAATCAAGTGAACCCAAGCTGACACTGAGCTCACACTTTCCTCGCACTTTACATACTCGATGATGGGCATGCAGGAGGCTTGCAAACAGCCCTGTGAGTCTTACAAGCAGAGCTGTGCGAGCCAGACTCCGGCAATTCATCGTTAAAATTTTAATGTGAGCGTTTATACCTGGGAAGCTGACGAAGAGCTTGGTTTATTGTTTTGTCGATGATCTTGACTCAAGAAAGGGGTGAAGAGAATGCTAATAATGCAACTTAGATCTAAAAGTGTCTGGCACATTTTTTTCCTGCAAAGATGGTTGTTCTCCATTCACTAGTCTGTCTCCACTTACAATAATCCTCTGGGGTGGGCACTATAGGAACTGTGTCAGAATTTAAGGATGGGGGGAAGTGAGGAGGTGCAGTGGGTAGAGCACCAACCCTGAAGTCAGGAGGACCTGAGTTCAAATCTGGCCTCAGACACTTAACACTTCCTAGCTGTGTGACCCTGGGCAAGTCACTTAACCCCAATTGCCTCAGGGGAAAAAGAATTTAAGGGTGGGAAGTGACCTCAGCCACCACATCACTCAACCCATAATCCCATGACAACAGATGTCCCAAAAGCTCATTCAGGATTCATTTGGAAGACTCATGACATAGAATCATTCTCAAATGGATCCATTGATTTTTTTACTGACATGAAGTCTAAACTTGACCCACTGCAACTTAAATCTCTTGTTCCTAGTTCTGCCTTCTGGGATCAAACAAAACAAGTCTTCCACATAGCAGCCATACTAGGGCTAGACCCCCAGTTATCTTCCCCCATCCCACCCCTTAGATCATCTTCCAATCTTAAAAAAAAAAACAATAACAAAAAAACCTCTAGCAAAGGGAGGAATGGGATGGCAGTACATATGAAGAAGGCATGATTGTTTGAGGAAATGTAGAAAGAAGATGCAGCTAGGTGGTGGGACAGTGGATAAAGCCCCAAGACTGGAATCAGGAAGACTTAGACGCCTTAGTTCAAGTCCAGCCTCAGACATTTACCAGCTTGTGACCCTAGTCACTTAATGCTGTTTGCCTCCATTTTTCTCATCTGTTAAAAAAAGTGAGCTGGAGAAGGAAATAGCAAGCCATTCCAGTAACTCTGTCAAGAAAACCCAGATGGGGTCACAAAGAGTTGGATGTGACTGAAGAAAGAAGATGGAAGGGAGGAGGAAACAAGCCTTTATTAAGCTACTATGTACTTGCTAAGAACTTTGTATATATCTTCTCTGATCTTCACAAAAACTCGGGGAGGAAGGTGCTATTATTATCCTTATTTTACACTTGAAGAAATTGGGGCAGACAAATCTAATGACTTGGTTAATATCACAAATGAGTGATTGTCTGCAGATGGTTTGAACTCAGATCTTCCTAATAGCAGAACTAGCATTTGGAGGAAGATTAATGGAAATGGGGTGAGGAAAGCAATTTGTCAACATTATATTATAGAACAAATTGATAAACATTTATTAAGTCAAGCATGTGTTAAGAACCTGTTCTGTGCCTTCCATAAAAGGAAAGGGGGAAGGAACCCTGGGCAGAAACAGGAAACATAAGGACTTTAGGAAAATAATGAAATGCCTGGCACAGAGACAAGATAGAATATTGATGTAGTACTTCAATTATTAAGATGTTGGTTAATGGACTCTGTTGGCCAAAACCAGAACAGCTAAACTTTCTTGACTTGCTTTAATTTCATCCCTCAAAAGGTGGAGAAACCATTAAAGGGAAAAGTCTACACTGGATTGTCATTGACAGGGAAGAACTGGTCACTGGGGTCGAAATTATGTGAACTTTGGGGGGAAATGACCCATGACCTCCTAGAGTTTATAACAGAGAAGAGCCTAAATTTTAGGAAGGCAGGTTTCAAAAGGAAAGACAGATCATGAGGGCTAAAACTCTACAAGGGAAACCAGCCCAAGAGAGAATTCCATTAGTAGCATGGAAAAATGGGAGTTGAATCAAAAGTCCAATGTGGTTCATGGGGAACTCTCCAACCCAATTTAGATTTTTAAAAGAGGGAAAAGAATTTAATGGATCAAGAGTAAGTAACAGAAAATGAATATGAGCATGTCAAAAGAGTGTCAGGAATTCAAATGCTCAAAATGACCTGAAGCTGGAAAAGGAAAACTGAGGACAATAAAAAGTTAGTTTTTAGAGCTAATTTTGGGGAAAGAGGAAGTTCACAGAAATAAGTGGGACTGATACTTAGGCCAGATGGGAAGATGATAACTACAAAAAAGTGAGCCAGAGATACCCAGTTCACATTTGGTTTCTGTTTTTTCTTCCAAGAAGAATGACCTTGCATCGGAAATGGTAGGACAAAAAATGGTCAACAAGTTAATGCCCAACCAAGGAGAGCGATAAAAAGAAAGTATTCAATTGGCCTTGAAGAATTAAAACCTAGATGAAGCACCATTTTGAGTACTGAGAAAATTGGAGGACATGAATATTGAGTCATCAAACTACCAATGATATGTGAAAGAACACGACTAAATATAGTACAGGAATATAATGGATTACTTTAATGATGTAAGAAATGATGAAAGGGATGATTTCATGGAAACATGGGAAGAGTTGTATGAACATCAGTTCATACAACATAGATAGAAAGAAAACTTTACTGGGAAAAGAAGTTCCACAATAACGATAGCATTGTAAAGACGACCAACTTATAGACCAGTTGATGAAACACCCAACCACAATTCCCAAGGACCAGTGATAGAGAGTGCTATCTATCTTCTGACAAAAAGGAGATGGACTCAGGATAAAGGACGAAACATACAATTTTGGACAAGGTCAACGTGGGAATTATTTTTGCTTGATGACATTTATTTGTTACAAGGATTTTGTGAGAGGCAGAAAAAAATAGATACTTATTAGTTTTAAAAATTAAGGTTGTGGAAAATAGGATAATTGATTCAGGATTGGAGAAGGCACATATATTAATTTTTTAATGGAAGAGGATAATGAAAGAGAATAAAGTCTAAAAATTATAGGCCAATGAGCTTGAATTTAATTTCTAGGAAAATTCTATGATGGATCATTAAAGAAATGATCAATGAACTTTCAACAAACATATTATTGATTTAAAAGAGGCACCATCCAGGACAGAGTATTCAAGGTTAGCTTTATTTTCTTATTTAGCATTTATTAAAACTTGAAGATGAATGCCATGGATATAATTAATTTAGATTTTAACAAAATATTTTTAAAAGTATTTCATACTCTTCTTATTTTATTTACTAGTTGCCTGGTACAAAGTAGGTGCTTTAAAAATTGATTAATTGGTAGAAAAGACTGAGAGATGTGAACAAGACAGTAATGCAATGAGATAAATTCAAAACTTGCTAAAAAGCCAGCTGCAAAGATTAATCATTAATGATTTGAATGTGGCTGGAGATAGCCAGTGGAGCATCCCAAGCATCTGAGATCAGCCCTGAACTGTTTAACATGAGTATTCTTATCAATGACTTCATTAACGAAGGCCATTAAATTTGGGGCCAACACAAATTAAGAAGAGATAACATAATAAATGATAAAACTAAAAAATAACATAAAAATGATAAAACATAATAAATGATAAAATTACGCAAAATTATTTTGACTGTAGAGCATTGAGAAGAATCTAAATTCAATAGGAATTTTTAGGAGTCTCACACTAGGACCAAAATCACTTTTATGTGACAAGGTGGTAGAATCATGGCTAGACGGCAGTTTCTTTGTAAAGGAAATGGGGATTTTTGGTGAACTGACAGTTCACTATCAGTCAAATGTGTGGCAGCCAAAACCACTAATGGAATTTTGAGCTGCACTAAGAGAAACATAGATTTCAGTAATAAGGAGGTGGTTCTTCCCTCTAACTTAATCAAACCACATCTAAAACACATATTCAGCTCTGAGCAGCCCAATTTAAGAAAGACATCAATAAGATGAGGAGTAAGTATCAAGATGGCAACTAGACTTCTGCAAACAAGGCTGGATGACCACTCCTTGGTATATTAGACTAGACCACTGGTTAAACATGGTAGCTACTGAGGACCTTGCCAACGTTATGAAATGGAGGTGGAAAGTGATGAGGAATGTAGAGCCTTGAAGGCATTATTTTTAATTTTCAGGAAACAAAGGCTGGGGAAATTTAAGTAGCTTGCCAGGGGAACATAGTTAACATATATCAGAGGCAGGCACGGGATCTTTCCATGTTCAGAGCGGGAAGGAATAACAGCTCTGTTCCTATAGACATACAAAATGGGGTGACAGACTCAGCAGAGGGGCAGGGAAAGTTTATAGACTCCAGGTCCCAGTGCTGACTATCATGGTAGTTATCAGGACTTTGCCTCCAAAGTATGGTAACTTTGATAACGAAGTAAATGGAAATATTTCACTAGTGTAGTTTTGAGCCCTCATATACTTTCAATATTTAAGAAAAAGTATGAGAGTAAATGTGGGCAAATTTGGATGTAAGAATAATTTGTGGATAGTAGAAAGTAAGTGTGTGTGTGTGTGTGTGTGTGTGTGTGTGTGTGTGTGTGTGAGAGAGAGAGAGAGAGAGAGAGAGAGAAAGAGAGAGAGAGAGAGAAAATGTTATGGATTCCTTATGTTTACTCCCCCTTCTGCTGGACTCAGATCAGAAGAACAGAACTGAGGCTTCCTGCCAGAGAAGGCGGTCTGCCATTTAATTTACAAGGACACTAGATGAGCTCTGGTGCTCCACATTTTATTGTTCTTGGGATATAAGCTGTGTGAGATGGACAAGTCATTTTATCTCTGCTTCCTCATTTGCAAAATATAAATATTCTACTTCTTTCATCGAAAGTTGTGAAGAAAGCATTTTTAAATTAAAATGACAATATGAGTTATTAATTATTATTACTCTGGAGGTAGAAATTCAAAGAAGAGATCCTAAAATAAATGCCTTTTAATTGACTTCTTCAACACTTTAAAATATCTGCAATTCCATTAGTCCTCTCTTCCACCAGCTCTAATAATTGCAAAACAATCTTATGGCAAAAAAAAAGCATGTATAAGCAATCTCCAACTAATGAAAAGGTTGTGTTCCAAAAGTTTGTTGGCAAATCAGTTTTTTGGGAACTTGGAAACATTTTTTTCCCCATAGAAATAATGATGTTTGGCATCCTAGGCTGGCCCACAAAAGTCTTTTTAACCTTTACTATAGCTGAATTATCATATTCATTGTACAAATTTCAGGTCATATGTACAGAAGATTTAAAAAAAAAAAGGACTATGAATTTCTTCCTCCTTTTCAAAAAATAAGGCCCAGACAGTATAAAATTTTTAAATATTTTGTTTATGGTTAGCTTCCTCTTACCCTCCTTTCTGCCCTGCCCTCTTCTCCCTAAGACTTTAGGCATGCAATTCTACTTAGTCCTTTACTGGGCAAAGCTACCCATACCTATATTTCACCTCTCAAAATATTCCATGCTCCAAAATTGCCATTCATCCCCTCCTTCAAAAAACTTACTATTCTTTACAAGACATTCTCCAATTGATAAATGGTCAAAGGACATGAACAGATAATTTTCAGGCAAAGAAACTAAAGCCAATTCTACTCACATGGAACAATTCTCTAAATCACTATTCATTAGAGAAATGCAAATTTAGATAATTCTGAGGTACCACTTCACATCTCTCAGATTGGCTAAAATGAGGAAAAGATAATGACAACTGTGATGTGGAAAAACTCAGATACTAATACATTATTGGTGGAGTTGTAAACTGATCCTACCATTCTGGCGAGCAATATGGAACTATGCCCAAAGGGCTATCAAACTGTGCATACCCTTTGATCCAGCAGTGTCTTTTTTTTGTCTGTATCCCAAAGAGATCATAGAAGCTGGGAAAGGACCTACGTGTGCAAAAATGTTTGTAGCAGCCCTTTTTTTTTGTAGTGGCAAGGAACTGAAATCTGAGTGGATGCCCATCGGTTGGAGAATGACTGAATAATTTATGGTATATCAATGTTATGGAATATTATTGTTCTGTAAAAAATGACCAGCAGGATGATTTCAGGAAAGACTTATAGGAACTGATGCTGAGTGAATTGAGCAGATCCAAGAGAACATTGTGCACAGCAACAAGAAGATTATGTGATGATCAATTCTGATAGACATGGCTCTTTTCAACAATGAGGTAATTCAGGTCAATTCCAATTGACTCCTGATAGAGAGAGCCTTCTACATCCAGAGAGAAGACTTTGGAGACTGAATGTAGATCACAACATAATATTTTATCTTTGTTATTGTTGTTTCTTTGCTTGTTTTTTCCCTCTCATTTTTCCCCTTTTCTATTTGATTTTTCTTGTGCAGCATGATAAATGTGGAAATATGCTACTTAATTTTTTTAAATTTAATTTTATTTAATATTTTCCCCAGTTACATTAAAAATAATTTTTATATTTGTTTTTAAAATTTTGAGGTCTAGGTCTCTCTCTTATCCCCACCCCTAATTAAGAAACCACATGTGAAGTTATGCAAAACATTTCCATAAAAGTCAAGTTGTGAAAGAAATCATAGATCTCCTACCCCAAAGAAAATAAAAACCCACAAGAAAAATTAAATATATATATATTTATATAAAGAGAGACAGAGAGAGAGAGAGAGAGAAAGAAATAGAGAGAGAGAATGCTTCAATCTGTATTCAAACACAACCAGTTCCTTCTCTGGGTATGGGTAGATTTTTTCATCTTAAGTCCTTCAAAGTAGTCATGATTGATTGTAGTGCTGAGAATTGTAAACTCATTTATGGCTGGTCATTCCAGAACATTGCTGTTTCTTTGTATACAGTACATTTCACTTTGCTTGAGTTAATGAAGGACTTTTCAATTGTTTTTTTTTCTAAGAGCATCCAGATCATCATTTCTCATAGAACAGTAATATTCCCTTACAATGTAGAAATATGTTTAGAAAAATTGTACATGTTTAATCTATATTGGATTACTTGCTGTCCAGGGAAGGGGGAAGATAGGGAGATAGGGAGAAAAATTTGGACCACAAGGTTTTTGCAAGGGTTATTATTGAAAACTATCTTTACATGTATTTTGAAAAACAAAAAATTGAAGGTGGCCTAGCTGTACCTGATCTAAAACTATATTATAAAGCAATGGTTACCAAAACAATTTGGTACTGGCTAAGAAATAGACTAGTTGATCAGTGGAATAGGTTAGGTTCATAGGACAAAATAGTCTCAATAACTATAGCAATCCAGTGTTTGACAAACCCAAAGACCCCAGCTTTGGGGATAAGAATCCACCTTTTGACAAAAACTGCTGGGAAAATTGGAAATTAGTATGACAGAAACAAGGCATTGACCCACATTTAACACCATATACCAAGATAACATCAAAATGAGTTCATGATTTAGGCACAAAAATGAGATTATAAATAAATTAGAAGAACATAGGTTAGTTTACCTTTCAAACCTATGGAGGAGGAAGGAATTTGTGACCAAAGAAGAACTAGAGATCATTATTTATCACAAAATAGAAAATTTTGATTGAATCAAGTTGAAAGCTTTTATACAAATAGAAAGGAAGCAATAAACTGGGAAAACATTTTTATAGTCAAAGGTTCTGATAAAGGCCTTATTTCCAAAATATATAGAGAATTGACTCTAATTTATAAGAAATTAAGCCATTCTCCATTATCCGAATTGATAAATGGTCAAAGGATATGAACAATTTTCAGATGATGAAATTGAAACTATTTCTACTCATATGAAAAAGTGTTCCAAATCACTATTGATCAGAAAAATTCAAGTTGAGACAACTCTAAGCTATCACTACATACATGTCAGATTGGCTAAGATGACAGGAAAAGATAATGATGAATGTTGGAGGGGATGTGGGAAAACTGGGACTGACACATTGTTGATGGAATTGTGAACAGATGCAACCATTCTGGAGAGCAATTTGGAACTATACTCAAAAAGTTACCAAACTGTGCATACTCTTTGATCCAGCAGTGTTTCTACTGGGCTTATATCCCAAAGAGATCTTAAAGGAGGGAAAGGGACCTGTATTGGCCAAAATGTTTGTGGCAGCTCTTTTTGTAGTGGCAAGAAACTGGAAACTGAATGGATGTCCATCAATTGGAGAATAGCTGAGTAAACTATGGTATATGAATGTTATGGAATGTTATTGTTCTGTAAGAAATGACCAGCAGGATGAATACAGAGAGGCTTGGAGAGACTTACATGAACTGATGCTGAGTGAAATGAGCAGAATCAGGAGATCGTTATACACGTCAATAACAATCTATCTTCGGCAATGAGAGGCTCCACATCAGTTCCAATCGATCAGTGATGAACAGAACCAGCTACACCCAGAGAAAGAACACTGGGAAATTGAGTGTGGACCACAACCTAGAATTTGTACTCTCTCTGCTGTTCTTTGTTTGCATTTTTGTCTTTCTTCCCAGGTTATTTTTACCTTCTTTTTAAATCTGATTTTTCTTGTACAACAAGATAACTGTATAAATATGTATACATATATTGTATTTAAGATATACTTTAACATGTTTAACATGTATGGCACTGCCTGCCATCTAGGGGAGGGAGTGGAGGGAAGGAGGGGAAAAGTTGAAACAGAAGTGTTTGCAAGGGTCAATGTTGAAAAATTACCCATGTATATATTTTGTCAATAAAAAGCTATAATAAAAAAGAAAAAGAAAAAGTTATAAAAAGAACTTACTATTCTCTCAGCCCAAATGTTTCCAAGTGGATGTTAGGAAGCATTCTCTCATTGGCCCAATTTATACTACTACTTGAATAGAAATATTTTAGAGGAAAAAGCTTAGAAATCCAAAACAAACTCTAATGAGTGGAATTGCAAATAATCACAAGAATGAAGTAAGGGGAAAAATTGAGTCAGTGAGAGGTGGGGTATTGGAAACAGAAAATATAGCTAGGCCAGTCCAGCCTCTAAGTTTCTACCCCAATAATCCTCACTCTAACTCATTTGTCTTCCCAGAACTAACCCTGCTTTTTTCATAGTCAGACAGGTAGGAAGTTAGTCAAAAAGCATTTAATAAGCACTTTCTGTGTTCGAGGTGCTAAACATACAAAGAAAGGCAAAAGCATAATCATTGCCTCCATGGGACTAAAAGTGTAATGGGAGAGACAACATGCAAACAACTATGTACAGACAAGCTATATATAGTATAAATGGGAGATTGTCTCAGAAGGAAGGAACCAGCTGACAGATGGAAGAAAGACTTCCTAAAGAAGGTGGGATTCTTGCCAAAATTCGGCAAAAGCCAGGAGGCAGAGATAAGGAGAGAGACCATTTTAGGCATGTGGAACAGCCAGTGAAAAGGCACAATATGTCTGGCCTGGCCAAATGGAGATTCCCTGCCTCCACTTACCAAGGAACTCAGCAATGGGAGAAAGATGCTGTTATGGCTCCAGGTGAGAGTGTCCCGGCATAAAAGCAGTTTCAGGATGAGAGGCAATTAGGTCATGGGGTTGAAGCCTGAAAAATCAGAAGTACAGCAAATAAGGGAATGATCCTAAGGATGAGAGGAACTGATAATCTGTACATTTTTAGCAGCAATCAGTGACAAAATACTAGAGGAAGTTCTGAAATCAATAATCATACCCTGAATATCCAGGAATATTCAAGGAGGCCACAAATGAATTTGCTTTTCAGGTAAGCTACACACAAAAGCCATTCTATAAGGACAATTCATAGAATCCATAGGATAATGTCGCTTTTGTCACTCTCATTCATCCTTCCACTAAACAAACATTTATGAAAAGCCGACTGTGTTCCTTACTTAATCGAGACACTAGGGGAGACACAATGAATGGCAAGTTCTCAGGGAGTTTAGAGCAGTATCTATAAACTATTAGTCCCATTTCAGCTTCAAAAGACTCTTTTTTTCAGCTACCTTTTAACTCTTTGATTTATATCTTTTGATTTTGTATCATCTTCCTACCTTCTCCCCTACCCAATAAATCATCCCTCATAACAAATATTTTAAAAAGAAAAATCTCCCAATTATTAGTTTGCCATGAGCTATTTAAAAAGAACACACATCTTAAGTTAGCAAAATAGTCAAGGCAACAAGCACTTATTAAGCACCTACTATTTGCCAGTCATAGCATGGAAAGAGAGGAAAAAATATTCCTGCCCTCAAAAAGCTCACAATCTAATGGAAAAGATAATATGCAAACAGCTATGAACAAACAAGGCATATACAGGATAAACTGTATATAAGATAAGAAGATAAACAGAGGGAAGGTAATATATTCTATAATTATTTCTATCGTACATATGAGCATCAACAGCAGATAACGAAAATGAATTAAAAATGAATTTCACTTCTACTTCTGCTCCTCTAGAAAATCCCTTTCCTGAAAGTTAGAGGGTCAATCCTGATCTTTTAAACTTTCCCCCAAAATTTCTCTTTCCTTTACTCTCTTCAATAGCTCTAGATTTACCTGTCCTTCCTTAGCAGAGATGAGCTGGAGTTAGCAGCTAGCTCAGAAAAAGTTAATTGTTAAATTTTCTAGAGTGAGTAAATTTCCAAGATTGTCTCATGGAAATCAGCAAATTGGGGCTTGATTTATTATTTTGTTGATTATCTGGTCTCAAAAAAGTTGACAGAGGAAATGGCAATAATACAATGGGTCCTATGTACATTCCTTCCCACCCTGAAGGGTTGATTGTTAAATATTTACCTGCATACCCCTATTCCTTGGCCAAATTTCATTTAAATGCTACATTCCTAACTTTTTAAGTCTACATAATGATTTTTTCTATATTTAATTTTTTTTGGTAGTTCAGCCTTGATGATTACTTAACCATCATCCTTCTATACCAAGAAGGGTAAATTCACTTAACTCTTTGAACCACAGATAGCCAGACAGGTCCCCTTTCTTATCTCTGTCTACATAGTACAAGATAAAATCAGGCCTATTTGAACTAAAGGAGATCACACTTTTCCAGGAAGCTTTTTTTCTTTAGTCCTTTGTACTGGCGGATTTATTTGAATAGATCTGCTTGTAGATATTGTTTCCAACTCTAGACTTAACTCACACTGTAATTCACATAACAGGTCTTATTTAAAGGTTTTTAACTTAAGATTGTGGTACCAAGATAAATAGATTTACATTTGTATGGCATTAGTAAGGAGGTTCCTAGCCAGATTGGCTGAAAGCTGATAAGTTTTCAATACAGTAGCTCTTAAAGACCAACTAAATTAACTGGGGGGCTGCAATCTGCTTCGGTGGAGAAAACAACTATACTAAAGAAATAACTGAGCCTTGGAGTAATGGATCAGCATTATCTAAAGCAACAGGACTAATACTATTCAGAAAGGGAGACATCAGAAGAGTTGGCTAAATACTGTAGGCACTGAACACTTATTATTTAGGAAGATGATAAGGTAGAACATTAAAAAGGGAGTTTATTAGGGAGCCACAAAAGACAATTTCATTAGTACACATCTCCTACCTCTCAGATTGACTAAGATGACATGAAAAGATAATGATAAATGTTGGAGGGGATGTGGGAAAACTGGGACACTGGTGCATTGTTGGTGGAGTTGTGAATGATCCAGCCATTCTGAAGAGCGATATGGAGCTATGCCCAAAGGGCTATCAAACTGTGCATATCCTTTGACCCAGCAGGGTCATTATTGTATCCCAAGGAAATCATAAAGGAGGGAGGAGGATCTACTATCTGCAGAAATGTTTGTAGCCTCTCTTTTTGTGGTAGCCAAGAATTGGAAAAGGAGTGGATGCCCATCAACTGGGGAAGGGCTGAATGAGCTGTGGTATATGAAGATATTAGAATATTATTGTTCTATTAAAAATGATGTTTTTAGAAAGTCTTGGAAAGATTTACGTGAACTGATGCTGAGCGAAACAAGCAGAACCAGGAACGCATTGTGCGCAGTAACACCAAGGATGTGCGATGATCGACTGTGAGAGACTGGTTCTTCTCCTGGTTCCGTGATCCAAAGCAATCCCAATAGACTTTGGACAGAAAACGCTAGCTGCCTCCAGAAAAAAGGAGACTGAAGGTAAATCACTGTGTTCACTTCTTTGTTGTTGTTTTTCCCTCTCTCCCTTTTGTTCTGATTCATTCAGTCATTCAACAAACATTTATTAAGCGCCTACTACATGCCAGGCACTGTACTAAGTGCTGGGGACAGAAAAGGGGGCACAAGATAATACTGCCCTCGAGGAGCATGCAATCGAATTCATCATTTATTGGACAGGGGCTATGAACAGAACGCTGTGCTAGGTGCCAAGAAAGTTAAAAACAAAGCGAGACTTAGTATCTGTCCTGAAGTAATTCTTCAAAGAAGTTGTGGTTTCCTGATTGTTTCATAAGAATACTTTTTTACCCCCTTTCCCTGTGAAAAGCCAGGTGTCAGGTCATTGGTGCCCCCTTCAGGTTCCTGGCTGCAACTGCTCCCCCATTGGAAATCCAGATTTCTTGCCAGGGGGATTCCCCACTTTTCTCCCCATTCCCAAAGAATCATCCTCAAACCTCTTGGGTGATTTAAAGGAGATTTGCTTGAAACACTTTCAAAGACCACAGTAGAATCATGGCCTCAGAGTTGGACAGTCGGAGTTCAGAAGGTTTCTACTCCAACAATCTCGTTTTACAAATGAAGAAAATAGGCTCAAAGAAGAAATGGGACTTGCCCAGGATCACACAGCTAATAAGCAAGAGGACCAGAATTCAAACCCAAGTCCTACAATGGCAACTCCAGAAAAAGAATTTACCTGTTTACAGTCAATAGATCAAAAAGATCAAAGCAAGATTGGAGTCATATCTCCTCATGAGTTAATCAACTAATCAATAGATATTTATTAAGCACCTACTCTACATATCAGCAGTCCTTAATACATGTTAAAAAAAAAAAGAAATTGTGCCTCCTTACAATAGCATTTATGCACCGCTTAAAGTTTTGGAAAACATTTAAAATAGCTCCTTTGATTCTCTAATGAGAGTGTGATGGGAGCCATGTTGTTTTTGCCCATGTAGGTTATGTTTGTCCAGAAGGAGTTCTCAAGGAGACAAGAGTAAACATCTCTAACATTTCCTCCCTCATACTTTGCCAAGAGAGACTGATACCTGCCAAGAGAAAAGCAGGAGGCTGGGACCAGAGGCTGGCCTCTGTTCTCCTCAGAGACCAGGGGTACCAGGATAAAACTTTTTCTGTCTGCTGCTTTAGATGTTATTAGCTTAGGAGAAGTCACTTTTAGATTCAAGCTAAAGTGCTGATCACTGCTGCTCAATAGGAAAGGCTGGCAGGGGAAACTCCACATCCAAGAAAGGCTCTACTCGTTTCTCACCAGATACTACAACGACCATATATAGCAAATAAACTCATTTATCCAAGTTGATAGCAAAATAGAAATCAGAATAAGTATCCGTAAGAGAATTTATATATCATACAATACAAATTGAATGAGCTTTCCCTTTGGGAGTGAGATAATTAAGCTCAACTAAGAGAGAGAGAGAGAGAGAGAGAGAGAGAGAGAGAGAGAGAGAGAGAGAGTCCCAGATTCTCCAAAGTTTGTAGTGTAGCCAGCTAAGGATGGGAAGATAATAGAGATTTCCACTCTATATTCTGGCTTCTTCCCAGTGTCTTTCTTTCCCTTCAGGGACTTGAAGAGAGATTGGAATGGTGTATCTTCTTTCTTGAATCTGGAAGCCAGAAGAACCAGTATTTTTTCTCTGCCCCCCAACTCTCACTAACTCTGACTGCCCCCACTTAGGCACAAGTCTCCCTCAATGAGGAATCTCCTGGAATTGGCTCTTATTATAACAACCTTGTAGATAGGTGCTGATAACATTCTCATTTTACTGATTAAAAAGAACACAAAGGCTAAAAGAAGTGACTTGCCAAAGGTAATACAACTAATAAACTGGAGTTCAGATTTGAACTCAGGTCTTCCAATTCCATTGCTCTATCTACTGTTCCATCTTTTAAAAGAGAGAAGGAATCTGTGATTTCACTATCTTAGGGGCAGAACTATTACAATACCTCCACTCCCCCATCCTGGTGTTCAGTTTGAAATGCTTTTCTTCTTTGTCATACATTCAAGCCTTCATCACCTATGTTTCCTTCATTTTGGCAACCCAGAGACTGGATTTGATCCAATAAATTTTGGATGGAAAATGTCATTTGCATCCAAAGAGAGAACCATGGAGACTGAATGTGGATCAATCTATACTATTTTCACCCTTTTTTTCCTGAAGTATTTTTTATTTCATGGTTTCCCTTTTGTTCGGGTTTTTCTCTCCCAATGTAACTCATATGGAAATATGTAAAAAGCATGAATGCACATGTATAATCTTAATAAACAAACAAATAAATAATTCTTGGGGGGAAAATATATAGCTTAATACTCAGATAGCTTTTACAAAGGAATACATTTTTCCAAAATATAACAAGAAGAAATGCATAAAGTTTTACTTCTGTTGTGATATGCTACATTTTTAGCCTACTGGAATTTTCTTCTCTAGCCCTCAATGTAATTTGGGAGGACAGGCCTTGGGCAGGGACCTTTCACCTACTGCCCCAACTTGTTCATCATAGAATACCTTACCTTCAATTTACTGGTCTGTGAAAGCTTGTCTCCTCCATCTCAATTTCCTCCTCCCCCCCCCCCCCCCCCCCCCCCCCCCATCTATTCCTATTATAGCAGACTCTCCAGGTATGGTTATTCCCTGCACTGGTACAGACTAAAGTTCTTCAGGTAGCTTTCCATATTCCAGGGTTACCTCCATGATACATTGGATCATCAGAGAAGGACTTTGGTGGAGGAAAAACTATTTTATTATTCATTCCAAATTCTTCAAAGGAAAGATATTTCTTTTGTTCATCATTCTTTGAAATTTATATTGTTCCTTTAAGCTATGAAGGTTCAAAGCAGGGATCCATGAGATGACAGATTTCTGTTATTAGGATAAACTTTTTTCCTAATTTAAATTTCTTTTGTATTATTCTGAATCTGACAAACATCTGCAACATGAATAATTCCTTCTATAAAGAACAGGAAAAAGAGTTTTGTGTACCCTGCCATGAAATTCTGTCAACTAATAGTTAATTTAAGTATATGTAAAATTTAACACAGCATTTCCAAAACTTCCCTACTTGTTTTTGTCCCCTTCTGAACTTCTTTCTGTTCTTTTCTGTGTGTTTTAAAATATGTTGTTAATTCTCTTAAAAAAACATTTCTTCTTCTTTTTGTTAATCATTACCAGTATGCACATGGTGTGACATGTTAGTCTGAATCCAATTTCTGCCAGACTTTCTAGTTTTCTCAACCATTTTTGTCTAATAGTGAGTCCACTAATGTATTCCATTCTTTTGTATTCTTAATTGGTTCTACCGATCACATTTTTTTCTTTTAAACCATTTAAAAATTATTACTGCCTTGTAATACAATTAGAGAACTAGTACTACTAGGCTTTTGTCCTTATTTTATAATTGGCTCTCTGCTGTACTTGTGATATTTACTCTCCCAATATACCCTCTCTCTTTAACCTCTTTCTTTCTTTTCCCTGTTCCTACTTATTTCCTTGTTGTTTTATGTATTTTTACAACAAAAGCTGAGTGTGTAGTATATATAAGTAATTGTGTATGGGGGTTCAACACCCTTTTGTGTATTCAGATAAGAGGATCACAAGATGCCCTTTCTTGTTCATAACCTCTTATTTTTGCATATCTCAGTCATCAGTTCATTCTTGTTCTGAGCCAGGCTTACCTTAGGTCATTGTTGTGGTTCAGGATCAAGACTGAAGTTCAATAGACACTTAGGAGTCATAAAAGTAAATTCACTCACAATAATATTTTTGAAAATACAATTTACTGAGTCATGTGATGCTCTACTCCATCTCAAAATGGAGGACATTTGCCAGGGTAGTGCGACAATGTCAGAAACATTCTCCATAGAATCTACAGTATGCTGGAGTCACTATGTTTCAGTTCACAATAGCTTATTGTTAACTGTTTGCTATAAGCATTTATACCTTGAAAACGGGCGAACACTAAAAATCAGGGTTTGATTTATTGTCTTGTTGATTGTGTAGGCTTAAAAAATCGATGGAGAAAATGTTATCAGGCAAATTTAAAACTTATGCAAATTAAATAGATACACATGGAGGGGCAGGTGGGGAGCTCAGGGTAAAACACATTTATGAGGACATTTCTTGTATAATGCCAGTAGGAACCGTAGGAAAAGCAGCTCACCCTAAACTGGGCTTCTCATGCCTGTGGAAAAAAAAATTCTGTAGGAGGAGATCTGGCTGACCTGCATTGGAGAAACTGCATAAGGCTTTCAACAATCCTGCCCGGCTCTGTGCTGCAAAAGCTCAGTTCTTGAACACCAATAATCTCCCAGTGATGTTAAATGGCTGTGAATCACGGAACATCACGAACTTGGAAGAATTAAATTACAAGTGATCCAAAGAGCAACACAAAGGTACAAGGTGAGTCTAACTTTTATGCAAGAAGCTGTATCAAGGCCATTATCAAGGACATGGATGATTGGAGAAAGGGAAAAGTTGGTAATGCTCCAAGAATGCATAATTACAAGAATATAGTCAGTCCAAGTGGTAAACTGATCCTCCTGAGATACTGAAAACCCAAGAATGACTCGTCCAGCATTGGCAGATTTTACACGTAGGATTTATGGAAGAATGGTTCAGCAGGAATAGGCATGGGAACAGAGCCCAAATAGATCAATTGGGGATTTGCCTAAGTATCAAAGTTCTGCTCTTTGTAGTGAACCTGAAAATAGGCGGGATAGGAAGTATTCTCCTTATTTTATAGGTGAGGAGAGAACACAAGGTTAAATGACTTATCCAAGGTTATAAAGTGAGAGAATGTCAGAACCAAAGTGAGAGTCCAGTTCTCCTGCCTTCTCCCCTCAGCACTTTCCATTAGCCCCCATTGTACCTTGAACCACATGTTGATTTAGGACCACATAAGTATAAAGCAACTTGCTAGTGTCCTCCATATAGTTAGGTTTTTAGTTAGGAAAGCCAGAAATAAGGCATTTTCTTTGAAGATAAAATTATTTAGAAAATCCTAGTGAGTAAAATGGTACGGCTATTCAATTTTTGAATATTAGTTATCTCGTGCATTATCAATAAATATTGGGATTATGTGGCTAAGTACTCTTTTGAGGACAACTAGGTGGCTCAGAGGAGAGAGCACTGGACTTGGAATCAGCTGAAGGGCACACGTCAAGAACCTATTGGACCAGGAACACACTTGGGGGATGTCTAGTAGTCAGGGTATCCAGGTGACTAAGGAATTGTAGGAACTAGGAATGTTTAGTCTAGGGAAGAGAAAAGCTGGGATGGGGTAGCTCAATAATACTTGAAGGGGTTTATATATGTTCTCCTGAATCCCCAAGGACAGAACTAGAATTAAAACTATAGAGATACAGATTTAGACTAGAAGAGCTTCCTAGTCCTTGCAGGGGTTCAAGAGTAAAATAAACTGCTTCACTTGAGGTTTGCAAGGGAAGGGGATGCTGTAGAAAGGATGCCTATTTGAATATAGGTTGCTTTCAACTTCCCTTCCACTTTTTAGGTTCTCTGATGTCATTTGCAACTCCTATTTATCTTGAGAGTTTCATATCTGTGTCTTTCCAAAAATTCTCCAAGGAGGATGGACTGAATTTTGAGGCTTTCTTTTGTGTGTCACAGTCAGCTCCAATCTTGACGGCTTTTCCACCTTCTCCACAGGAACCTCATCCCCTTGGTGAAGCTTCCACTTATGCATTCCCTTCCAACAACTGGTGAGTTCTTCCCCAGAAAAGCCTCCAGTGGAGGAAGTACTCGGGCCCACCAAGTTCCTCACTTCCACCCCAGCTCAGCTGCTGAATTTCACTGGATTATTTCCCAGTGACCTTCCCCACCATCCCCATTTGATGCATTTCCTTTTTAGATGGGAAAGGAGACACTTCAGAATTCGAAATGTAACCAAAAGATAAAAGAATCTAAGTTCCTTGAGGGCAAAACTCTCTTGTTTGTATTTGTACTCAGTCTTTAGAGTTTCTGGAGTATAGGAATGGATGTGTATTTTGTTGTGATTTTTAATATTTCTTGAATGTTGCCATCTCTCTTCATCTGCCTATCATTTCTCTGAGTCTATCGTTCCCTCACTAAGGTCCCCCTAACTGATTACTCATTTCCTTGATGTTTTTTACAACACTGGATTGGGGCAAGTCATTATTGGCAATATGCTTCAGCCTACTTTACCTACCATGTGTCTTTCTATTGTTTATGTGTATATATGATCATATACCATTATGATTTTTCTGACTTGGGCATTCTATGAAGATGACATCAGTGTGCATCCCTGGGAGAATATTGGTTTTAAAATAAAAGTTCAGTTGCAGCTTTCTTTCTTTTTCTTTTTTGCTGAGGCAACTGGGGGTAAGTGGCTTGTCCAGGGTCGCAAAGCTAGGAAATATTAAGTGTCTGAAACCAGATTTGAACTCAGGTCCTTCTGAAGTCAGGGCTAGTGCTTTTTCCACTGCACCACTAGCTGCCCCATGTGTAACTTTCAAAATATGAATCATCCTCTATGAACCACTACATAGAATTTCCAATCCCTCTATTTTTGTCCACCTGTATTTTTGATTTCCTTGACAGACTAATAGTACACTATCTCAAAGTCCAATTCTTTCTGTACAGCAAAATAACTGTATGGACATATATACATCTATTGTATTTATATTATTGTACTTATACTTTAACATATTTAACATGTATTGGTCAACTTGCCATCTGGGGAAGGAGGTGGGGGGAAAGGAGGGGAAAGTTGGAACAAAAGGTTTTGTAATTGTCAGTGCTGAAAAATTACCCATGCATATATCTTGTAAATAAAAAGCTGTATATTTAAAAAGAAACCCAAAATATGAATCATCCTAACCCTGACATTCTGTATATTCTGCTTTTTTTCTGCTCCTGGCATGCACCCAACGATGAACTCAATGGACTGCCCATCTACCTTCATACCATTAGGGTAATCATTATTAAGTATCCAATTATATATTTTCTTATACTCTGTACTAATTATTTCTCCATCCTCAACTATATTGTAAATTGGAGAAAGACCATGGTTTATACTTCTGTATTCTACATAGCAACATATTCATGAGGAAACAATAAATATTGACTGATTAAACTTCAATTATTCAGATGTAACACAGAGAAAATGAGGAACTGAAGAGAACAGAAATAAAGGATAGAAAAAGATGGAATAGGCAAGGGCAAAGGATTACATGAGGATAGCTGTGATATTCTACCAGAATCTTTGAGCTGCCAAGAGAATTGGAGAACCTTTTAAAGCAGAGTTTCTTCACTGCTCTGGGGCAGTCTGGTTGAGAAGCCTAGGAATCCCTTCTCAGTAACATGTATTTAAATGCTTAAAAGAAAATATCCAGGATTACAAAGGAAATCACTTACATGGAAATAGTTATCAAAATATAAATTTTGAAAACCCACAAGTTCACAGATCCCAAAATTAGATGGGTAATCAATGGAAAACTTATGAGAGGGCATAAGTAAAAGTAAAAAAATGATGGACAGAAGTGGTTTTACAATTTGAACTGTTGGAGGGAACACTGAAATTAAGAAAGTAGATCTACTTTAAGCATGTAAAACTGATTAAAAGACTTCCAAATCACTAGGTCCAAAGAGCTATCAAACTGTTCATACCCTTTGATCCAGTAAGATCTCTACTCAGCCTATATCCCAAACAGATCATTAAAAGGGAAAAGGACTCACATGGGCAAAAATGTTTGTAGCATCCCTTTTTGGGGGTGGCAAGTTACTGGAAACTGAGTGGATGTCCATCAGTTGGAGAATTGCTGAATAAGTTATGATATATGAATGCTAGGGGATATTATTATTCTATAAGAAATGATCAGCAAGATGATTTCAGAAAGAACCACAGAGACATATAAACTGATGCTAAGTGAAGTGAGGAGAACAAAGAGCACATTAAACACAGCAACAAGAAGATTATGTGATGATCAATTCTGATGGTCCTGGCTCTTTTCAACCATGAGGTAATTCAGGTAAATTCCAACAGACATGTGATGAAGAGAGCCATTTATCTCCAGAAAGAGGACCACGGGGACTGAATGTGGATCACAACATAGTGTTTTTACCTTTTTGTTGTTACTTGATTGCTTTTTGTTTTCTTTATCATTTTTCCCCTTTTTGATCTGATTTTTCTTATGCAGCATGATAAATGTGGAAATAAGTATAGAACATATATTGGATTACTTGCCTCTAAGGGAGGGAGTGGAAGTAAGGAAGGGAGAAAAATTCACAACACAAGATTTTGCAAGAGGAAATGCTGAAAACTATCTTTGCATATATTTTGAAGACAAAAAGCTATTATAAAAAAGAGATTTTTTTCCAAACTTATTTAATGTATGTTCAGCAGAAATTTATTTATTATTAAATAACTATTTTTATTGAGTCATTCAGGAACCTAATACACAAATTTACAAAATTATGAATAAAATATGTGAATAACTCATCTATAATACTTGAATTTCTCACTTTCTGATAAAACATTTAGAAGTATTCTCTATAAAAATTAACATGTGCTATTAGTAAAACAGATTTTTCCATGAGATTTACTATTGTAAGACCAATGCTAATAACATGTTTAATAACTGATTCTTCGGGGAAAAAAATGTACACACAACACACCTTTACGTTTTATCTGCATTGTTAACATTTTCTCCATCACTTTGTTAAGTCTAAACAATTGATAAAATAATAAATCAATCCCTAATTTGGAGTGTTTGCAGGTTTCTGAGGTTTAAATGCTGAAACAGAAATTTTAACAATCAGTTTTCCTGAGCTGATTAGAGTTAACTTGAGTATATCCCTGCTTAAGACAGAATTTTTTTAAATATACTATTCTTTAAAAATATATTGTACAAGTAATATGGAAATATATTACATGATTGCACATGTGTAAACTAAATTGCATTGCTTGCTATTTCAGGGAAGGAAGGCAAGGAGGAATAGAATTTGGCACTCAAATTTTTAAAAAAATATATTTTAAAAAATGTAAATTGTTTTAACATTTAATTGGGCAAAAAATAAAATATCACCAAAAAAAGAAAAGATATTGTAAATCATAATCTGGAAGAACCTTGACAAGTCAGTCCAGTTCTTATATGAACAAATGCGGTCAAAACTCTCTTTTTAAATTTTTCTAATCAATCAATAAATATTTAGCACTTACTATATGACAGACACTGTGCTAATTACTGAGGTCACAATAAAACAGACTCCCCAGAATCCTAGAAATAATTTATTCCAGTGTTAAGAATTCTACTGTCAAGAAGCCCTTTCAGATTTTACCTGATAAATTTCTCTCATGTTATTATTTAAAGAATTTCTTCTTATTCAGTTCCTTATTTGAACCAGGGTACAGAAATGGTGACCAGCTTCAGTATAATAACTACTGAATTACCTGAAAACCATTATTATAATCTTTCAGCCTTCTTTTTCTAGGCCAGATAAGCTCAGTTCCTTAATATTTCATCCCGGATCCTAGTGACCATTCCTGAATCTGTTAGTGCTCTTCTAAATCTTCTAAAATCTCCATGTTATATATTTATCATGTTTAACATATATTGGATAACCTCTAAAGGAGGAAGTGGGGGGAAGAGGTGGAAATTAGAACAAGGTTTTGCAAGGATCAATATTAAAAAATTATCCATACGAATATTACTGTTCTGTAAGAAATGACCAACAGGATGATTTCAGAAAGGCCTGGAGAGACTTACACGAACTGATGCTAAGTGAAATGAGCAGGACCAGGAGATCATTATATACTTCAACAACAATACTAGATGATGACCAGTCCTGATAGATCAGGCCATCCTCAGCAACGAGATCAACCAAATCATTTCTAATGGAGCAGTAATGAACTGAACTAGCTATACCCAGAAAAAGAACTCTGGGAGATGACTAAAAACCATTACATTGAATTCCCAGTCCCTATATTTATGCACACCTGCATCTTTGATTTCCTTCACAAGCTAATTGTACAATAATTCAGAGTCTGATTCTTTTTGTACAGCAAAATAATGTTTTGGTCATGTATACTTATTGTGTATCTAAGTTATATTTTAATATATTTAACATCTACTGGTCATCCTGCCATTTAGGGGAGGGGGTGGGGGGGGGGTAAGAGGTGAAAAATTGGAACAAGAGGTTTGGCAATTGTTAATGCTGTAAAGTTACCCATGTATATATCCTGTAAATTAAAGGCTATTAAATAAAAAATTTTAAAAAAAAATTATCCATACATAAAATAAATAAATAGCTTTGAAAATAAAAAGCTTTAATAAAAACAAATAAATAAATAAAATCTCCATGTAACTTGATTTGGCAAAACCCAAAGTTCACCATTATATTCTTGTAAAATTGACTGGTTTTCAGGAATATGACTAGCACATTTTGTAGTTCTTGCATATTGTAGACTTACTGGTCTATTTGTTGTGGTGGTGATGGTTGTAATCTAGAACAGTTCTGCTAGTACCGCTCCAAGGACAACATCAGAATTTTGAAATTGTGGGTATCTTTTTTGTGTCTTCTTCATTTACAAATATATCTCTGTCCCATCCAGAGAAACATCCCTTAGGAAGTATCAGCAAGCTAATCAATTTATCGCCTGCATGCTGTTGTACCTGTAACCCCAGCTCTGCAGAGAAAGGATGGGGGTGATTCTTATAGTGTTTCCTCCATGGCAAGTTAGATCCTTGTGACTACATGGAATTCAGGCTTCTATTTTTGTTGCAACCCTTCCTATTTATTATAGTCACGGTGTAGTCATCCAGCCGCCCCGATGTATTGGAACTTCTTGTCATTTGACTTGGCACTGCTCTGCTCCAGAACTCTGTCACTACCCCATCTCAACCTGGAGCCATATTTTCCCTCTCTGGGTGAGTTAACCCAATCACTCAGCTTTAAGAACCCACCCTGAGACTGAGCTCAACTGAAGAGAGAGTGATGAGCAAGTGAACTGATGAGTAAACTCATCTAGTCTATTTAGCTGGCCCAGCTTCTAGAACTTGACCTGTTCCCCAGACATCTTGGACAGGTTGCCATCTGCACTATTACCTCTTTTCATCTCTCTGAGAACAACAATGAAATCAACACATCCAGTACTTCCATCCATCAATAAACATGCATGAAGCACCTGCTGTGTGCTAGGCTGTGCTAAACACTAAGGGATACAAAAAGGGAAAAGAACCTGCTCTAAAGAAGCTTAGGATCTAATGGCTCAGACAATAGGCAAACAAAGAATGAATGTATACACACACACACACACACATATATATATATATATATATATATATATATATACACATACATACACACACACAGGATAAATAGGAAATAATTAAAAGAGGGAAGGTGCTAGAATTAAGAGGAATTAGAAAAGGTTTCTTGTAGAAGGTAGGATTTTAGTTTGGACTTAACAGAAGCCAGCGAGGTCAGTAGTCATAGCAATGGAAGAGTGTTCCAAGAGGGTGACAGCCTGAAAATTAAAATGCCTGGAGCTGAAAGAAAAACCAACTTCCCTTTGGTTCCTATTTAGGGTACCTGTGACTTCTCAGTCAAAAACATCCTTCCCTGGCTATGATTCCTCTCTAAATGTCAGGTAGAAGGTATTTTAAAATGCCTTTTCATTCATTTAATTTATGAATTCATTCATTCATATTTCATTTATTAATTCATTTTTCATTCAATCATATTATTTGATGATATCCGAATTAAGCTCTGGTGATGCATAAAATGAAACTACTATTGATTATAGATCCTCTGTTAAACTAGACTAAGATAATGCCCAATAGAATTACTCTTATGTCTCCCCAAATATTAAAGGCAAAAGCAAAAAAAAAAATACTTACCTGTTTAAATTGTATTTTGGCAGATGAGAGTTCTTCTGCAGAAAGTAGAGTTCTCTTTGTCCCTAGCTTACTTTTTTTTCCCTTTCATGGAAACCACTGTTCTTATAAAGGGGATATTAATAGAAAATATTTTGCATAACAATGTTTGTGATCCAGAATGAGGAAGAGGATAAATGTTTCCAGTGACACCTGTACATGAATTCCAAATGAGTATTTATTTTCCCCAATGGAATTAAGAATTGTAATTCGGAAGAATTTCTGGGGGGAAATTTTTTTTAAACCTTAGAAGCTTAAGTTATATTACTGAGCTTATTTTCCTTCCCTTCTTGAAATCTGTTTTTGTTAAGCTTAGAATGACTCTGTTTGGCTCACACATTTAACTAAAAGGCCAGCAATTCAGTTGAGAAATAATGCTACCAAAACACTTCTGGGCTAAGTAAGAACAAGCCTTCAAGGGGAAAGATACAACCATCATGCCCTCTACAGCTACAAATGAAAATCAAGTCACATCTCATCCTACCCAGGGATTAGGTTATAAAAACAGTGAAAAAAGGAAGATAAAAATTGCATACAGTCAAAATCATCCCAGAAAATTCCTTAATCACCCATAAAGGAGAGGACAGTTTCTTTAAACAGTTATATATGGAGAGGTACTAGGATAGCTTTAAAAGAAGGCAGAATGTATCAGAAAGAGGATGGATTTTAAATGGTTGTTATGGAAACAATTGAATGCAAATTTTATTTTTCATTATCCTTTGCTTAGCTAGTTGATCAGAGAGAGGCAGGAATCAGGACATCCACCTCAGTAGAAAACAAACAAAAAAAGTAAAAAAAACAAAAAACACCTCACTGCTGGAAAAAAAAATGATAATTAGGGGAGAATGACTTTAGAAAGGCTTTATACAAAAGTATGATTAAATGAGAGGGTTGATCACACCACTTTACAAACATTATTTGACTAGTAAGCAAGAGAAGACCCAAAAATGTCAAAGGGGAAGTCTATAATCCAGCTAGCTCTACCTGCCTAAGCAGAATGAATAGATTATGGGTGTGATGAGGAGGGGATTCTAGGATCCCAGACAGCTGATGGTCACACTCCAAGAGTTTCTGGAGAAATGGAGATTGACTATGAGGAAACAGGACATTCACATCCCCTGTCTCCCATTCACAGAGTAGCAGGCTACCCTTAACTCTACAATAAAATGCAAAATCTTCATCCCAAAATTTAAAGCCCACCTCAAATTGATTTCCACTTACCAATCCCTTCTTATTTCATAAAGTCTTCCCCTTCACACCCTCATGTGTTTTCATCAACCTGGTCTACAAATGATTGGCTGTATTCAATATTCTATTTTCCAAACAAGAAGGAAATGGCCTCCATTTTAGAGACCAATCACTAATGTCTGGAACGCACTTGATTTTCATTTCTGCCTTTTAGAATTCCCAGCTTCCTTCTGAGACAGGAAAGGACGGAATAAGCATTTATATGGCACCTACTTAATGCGAGACACTGTGCCGAGTATTTTACAAATATCATCTCATTTGATCAACCCTGGGAGGTAGGTACTATTATTATCCCCCTTTTACAGATGAAGAAACGGAGGCAAACTTGCTCATGATCACACAGCTGGAAGTGGCTGAGGCTGGGTTTGAACTCAGTGCATCCTGACTCCTGGCAGGGTGCTGTATTCCCTGAGCCACCTAAATGCTTCCAAGCCACAGCCCTTTTGACGTGACTTTGCAATAATTTGCATACATCTTATATTTACTCATTTATTCACATGGTATATTGACTACCTCCCTACCCAAGTAGGTCGCAAAGTTCTTGAGGGCAGGGTTAGTCTCATTTTTGCCTGTGTATTCTGATGGTTAACTATGCTTTACATACACACGCACACAGAAAAGGGGGGGGGGGAGAGAGAGAGAGAGAGAGAGAGAGAGAGAGAAAGGAAGAGAGTGTGTGTAAATGCTTTATAAATGATTGCTGAATTTAATTGAATTGAGATCCCTCAAAATATGTAAACCCATTGTGTAAAGGTTTGAAAAGGAAATTAAACAGATTATAAAAGGTGATAAGCCTGATAAAGAGGATCCAGACAATAGCTCAGGAGACTACTGTTATAAGAGGTGTCCCAAAAGTTTCAGTGCAGCTTAAGCTTTTTTTTTTTTTTTTTCTTTAATAAGCTTAAAGCTGCTTATATATAGGATGCCCGTTTTAAAGATGCTGCCCGTTAAAAAGTTGTTGCTAAGAATTTTTATATCTATCCAATTATTTTACTAAATAAATTAAATTTTCCAAAAACTCCGTATCTTTTTGTAGTCATACTGCTACAGTGGATAAAGTGCCAGACACAGGATCAGGAAAACCCCTCTTTGTGAGTTCAATTCTAACCTCAGACACTTATTGGCTGTGTGACCCTGGGCAAGTCACTTAACCCTATATATCTCAGTTTCTTCATCTGTAAAGAGGAGTTGGCAAACCACTCCAGTATTTTTGCCAAGAAAACACCAAATAGGATCATGAAGAATCATAAATGACTTTTAAAATGACTGAACAATAACAAAGCAAAAAACAGATAATATTTACTTCTCCCTCATTTTGAAATGACAAAATATTCAAATGTATCAATTTTCCATCCACACTATGCCTAAACCTTCTTTAATTTGTTTAAAAAGTAGAGGGGAGGGAGAAAGAAATCATGGTTTCCTCTTCTCGAATGAAACAGATTTCCCAAGACATGCCTGAGTAAAATTAATCTACCCACCTCTGGAGAAGTTTTTTTAGTTTGGAAAATCATCTAGTGACAATTTGGATTCTGAAATCATCTGAAATCATGCTGATGATTTCACTTGATATATGATTTCTCCTCCTTTTCAATATGAATAGGAGTGGGAGCCCTGTAGGATGTTGGACTGTTAGAAAAGGGCTGGATTTGAATCCTGCGTCTAACATCATGTCCAGGGACATATCAAGCAAGGGTCTTCCTCTCTTCATCTAGAGTAGTGCTTGATCAAGCCTGGACCAAGGTCATCCAGTGTAGCCCCAGACAGGGAGATTTGCCTTGACTTTTCTTCAGTGACTGGAAGAGAGAGTGAGGTTGATGACTTTGTACAACTCTGCCTCACTTGATCCAATTCACAGGCAAGTCAAGACATCTCTTGTGATGACTTCAGTTTTCTTGGAAACCAAAGGATCAGCAATAACCACTTCCCTAACATGAATGATGTGAAAATCATATGGGGGACTGTAGGGAAAAGCCTATTGGAAATCAGTCGGAATTTGTGATCATTTGACCTGAGTGGATCTGAAATTTACTCTTTTGAAAGCTTTCCTCACAGAGTCCAGTACCTAGGCCCCCAGTAAGTGTTTGTTGAATGAATATCAAAATATTTGTTACTAGAGTGTAAATGAGAGAGCAGGAAGTACTTTCTCCCAATGAGGAGGATAAATCGGTCTTAAGGACATTAGCCCAACAAATCAACAAATATTTATGGAGACAAAGGCACTGGGTTGTCTGAGCTTCATTTGAGTTTCAGCTATTGTACGAAAATGAATTTTGCCATTCAGAAATCTATTAAGGCATGACCAGTAAAACTTCTACTTAGAAATATTTTAATCAATATAATTATTGTAAAGATGTATATAACCTTACATAATAAAATTGCATTTCTTTTTAAAATAATCTCTATTTTAAATTTTTCATTAACTCAGATTGACTTTCTCCTCACCTTGAAATTTTACTTTAATTCACTGTCCAGAGGGATAAGGATAAGGGCTGGAGTTGATTGCATTGGCTCGGGGAACTCCTTAATAAAGAAACTCCCTCTACCAAAGCAAGACCTACCCCTTGTGTATAATTTAAAGTCTTTGAGAAGCATTCAGGGCATTGAGGGATTAAGTGACTTCCATATAAGTCAGAAAGTTATTAATTATGACGATTCTTCATGACCCCATTTGGGTTTTGTTTTTGTTTGTTTGTTTTGACCAAGATATTGGAGTGGTTGGCCATTACCTCTTCCAGTTCATTTTATAGATGAAAGAAACAGGGTAAAGTGACTTTCCCAGAGTCACACAACTAAGCGTCTGAGGCTAGATTTGAACTCAGGAAGAGTTCTAAATCTTCCTGACTCTAGATTCTGCACTCTATCCACTGGGCCACCTAGCTGTCCCCAAAAACTTAGTTCTAATCTGATCTCACACTTTTGTGCTCCAAGCAAGTCACTTAACCTTGTCTGCTTCAGTTTCCTCATCTCTAAAATAGCCCCTGTATAATAGCATCAACTGCCCAGGATCAGTTGAGATAATAATTATAAAGTACTGGCACACCATAAGAGTCATATAAATGTTATTGACTTTTGTTATTGGTAGTACTTGAACCCAGCCAGTTCCCTATCTACTAAAACTCCACAGCCCCTCAAAACTCACTGCTTGGAGAGCCCTCAATGATGCAAACACATCATGGAAGAGTTAAAGATAGTTTATTTCAATCAGTTTCATGCAGGTTTTAAATGCTATTTTAGTTTTCACCAATTGGGTTTCAAAGGATTCATTTATTTTATTTCCACCGATAGTTTGCCCCTAGAAAAATGGGTATTCTTTAGCTTTGATGGTATAATCTTTTCAAGACGGGATGTAGACAAACATAATCTCTCATCTGCCATCCCATCGTCTTGCAACTGGCCCTCATGCACGGATTCTCTTATTAAATAAGTGTATAAAAAGTCAGGGCTCATAATAATCTAAGAAGAAAACAGCCTGTCCAATAAAGGACATTTCAGTCTGAGAGACCAGATCTGGAGTGGCCACACTAGGATGCTAACCGGTGCAAGGACAGAGAAAAAAACCTGAAAACTGAATTCAGCCACCATTGTATTTCCTTTTTCACTTACATTACCTTGTGGCTTTATCTCATTCACCCACTAGGACGCCTTGGAATCAGTCACCTGCTGCCTGTTGAGGCAGCACCTGGACTATTTATAGCCCTACACCAGGGCTAAAGAGGTGATTTTTGTTCCTCTGGACCAGCTGCATTGCTTCCCAGGCTAAATTTGGAGGCTGGATGCAAGGTGATGGTGGTGGTTGCTGTGTGTTTGGGAGTCTGGTTGCTTCTGGTGGTGGTGGTGGTGAGAGTGGGGCTGTGTTCTATTGATGCTCGTCCACCCTTTTCCTCCTCTCTGAGGGGCTCTTGGATTCCATTCCACACCTTTAGGAAAGTGATGTTGGTGGGAAAGGTTTTAATGGGGGAGAGAAGGGTGGGGGACATGGGGGAGGAATGTATGCAGCAGGGCCTGACACCACCAGGGGTCAGCACAAAGCTGCTCCAGCCTCCATACAAACATACACCCCTGAGGACTTTTACCCAAGGGCAATGTCTAGCACACAATAAGTGCTTAATAAATGATCTCTCTTCGACTGCTTGAGTCTTTAAGACCACACATAAATTTTGTACCTAAAATCTCCATGATATTAAGAAGGCAGATGAAGGAAATGAATGCTTTGATTGTATAAACCGTCCTGATTGCAATCCACAGGAACGATAGTCCCTGGTTTTTTTTGCAATTTTCAATTTCAAGGAGCAAGGTGGCTCCTGGGGAAAACAGGATTTCATTTTAGTCCAGACAGAAGACTACAGAGATATCAAGGTGAATGGATGTGATATCCATCCCCCTCCTTTGGCAAATCCCAGGACACCTTCACCTCTCTCGGCTTAGCCTCCAAGTAGGATCAGGGATTCAGATCAGGGAACCAAGAGATCATCGAATCCAAAGCTTCTTAAACTGTGGGTCTCTATTCCATTCATAACTGAATGTGAGGGGAGTCACAAAATCATGATCTATTATCAGCGAATGTTTGATTTGTACGCCTATTCAAATACCTATGTACCTGGGGTAGAGAGAAAAAGAGAAAAGGGGTCAAGAATGGGGAAAGCTCTGGGTTTATCCAACTCTCTTACTTTAGAGATCAAGAGCTATGGCCTAGGGAGTCAAAGTAAATGGTTCTACATCAAAGAGCTGCAATTTGAACCCAGGTCCTCCAGCCCCAGAGCCCTGAAGCTTTCCCCTATCTTATGCAGTTTCTCATAGCACCAAGGAGATTTGGGGAGTCTGTTTTAATCACACTGTGCTTGGAGCAATGTTCTAACTCCCTGCTCAAACCTTCCCCTTCACAAATCCTAGTAAATAACAGGCCAAGGATATAGCAAGAAATAAGCAAACTATGACCAGAGCACATTGCTTAGCATACAGGAGGTGTTTAATAAATGTTGGTGGATTGAACATCGGAAACTCCAATGCAAACATTTTTTAAAGGTACATTATCGTCTCCTTTGGGCCTTTTCACCTGACTTACAAAAGAAAATCTATTCTGAATGTGAATGCCTTGCAATTAGGGATTGACTTGCTTTTTGGTAGAATTTACTACAATGCTTTGCACATAGTACGCTTTTAATAAATGATTCAAAGCTGGCACATGTCATAAAGTTAAGTGGAATAAAAAATCAGAAATTAGACTCCATCCCCTCTTCCCTGCTTACTAGCTCAGTGGCCCTGAGCAAACCCCTGCTTCTTTCAGTCTGTTTCTTTTTCTGAAAAATGGGGACCATATTCATTCTCCACAAATGTCTCTTATTATTACTTCTCCTGACTGCTCTTTTGTGCATTCGACATCCCCTAAGTCTTGAATTTGATGTCTAAATTCAACTAGCAAAGACTCATACCTTGTTCAAGTAGGAGTCTTTTAACTCCTAGCTCCCTTCAAGGACCAGCTCAAATCTGGCATCCTACGAAAATTATTTTCTAATTCCCTTGTTTGGATTCTATAGTTTTCTTCCCACCTCCTCTGGCCCAGCTCAATTACTCAAGATGTATTCTGTATTTCCTAATCTGCGGGAGTGTGGAGTGTAAACTCCTTGAGGGCAGGAACTATTCTTTTGTTGTTCTTTTCTCTTTGAATCTCCAGAGTCTAAAGGCTTGGAATTGGGAGGTGCTTAATAAATGCTTGTTTAGTTACCAGATCAGGGCCTTGACAAGGTGAGAAAGCCTGGGGCAGCTAAGTAAGTGGTACATCGAGGCCTAAAGTAAGGAAGCCCCATCTATCTTCTGAGTTCCAGTCTGACCACTGACACTAGTTGTGTGATCCTGGACCAGTCCCTTCACCCTGTCTGTCTCAATTCCTCATCTGCAAAATACGATGGAGAAGGAAAGGCAAACAGCTCCGGCCAAGAAACCCCCAAAGAGACTGCTGCACAACAGAGCAAAAAGGGAGGGGGCTGACGCATTAGGAAGGCTGGAGTGGAAGTCCCGCCTGGGAAGCAGACAGGCTGAGCGATCTCTCAGTGCCTCGGTCAGGAGCTGCTGTTCTACACCCGAGGAAGGAGTTTCCACACTAGGACGTTCCAGCTTTTCTTTCCCCACCCCCACCCTCTCAAAAAACCAAACCCCAAAACCCCGGACTTTTATAAGGAGCAAGAGCAGCTTCTGTTCGGGGAGGTGACAGGGGTGGGAGCTCCGGGGCAATCAGGATGGGGGCGACTCCCAATCCGGATTAGGTCTGGGAGGGAAAGCTGCAGGAAGGGGGGATGAGAAAGCACCCGACGTCTCCTTCACAGGCCGGCCGAGGGTTTCCGTCTACGTAGCTGCTCTGCTGGGCAAACAGCCTTCCCCAGAGCATCAAAATGGAAGCTTAGCTCTCCACCGGCTGCAGGTGGTGCGCGACCACCCACAGCCTCGGCGGCTCTGCCGGAGCGGTCTGGAGGAAAGCGCCGGGAAGCCCGCAGGGACTGCAGGACTGCAAGGTACCGTCTCCGGGCCAAGCTCCCCCTCTGCGCCTCAGTTTCCTCATCTGTAAAATTGGCTCATGCTATTTATACTCTCCGCCTCGGGGGCGAGTGAGAGGAAGCGCTCCGGAGCGCTCCCCGGGCTAAGGAAGAAGCGAGCCGTTAGGAAGTCACACTTACCCCCTCCAAACCTCAGTCTTCGCATCTGTGAAATAGGCGGGGGGCCCGCTCCGGGTCCCCGCCGCTCTTCTGATTAGTGTGGTTCTCCTCGTCGTTATACGTCAGAGGCCTCCCCGGCACGTGACGCGCCCTCCCCCCCCCCCACGCTCCGCTGGCCAGCCCGGCCGGGGCGCCCCCTCCCCCGCGCCGCTGCGCCCGCGCCCATCCCCGGCCCTCCCCCCCGCGCGCCCCCGAGCCCTCCCGGCGCGGCCCCGCGGAGGAGCGAGCTTGCGAGCGTGCCCGTGCCACGCGCGAAGTGGGCGGAGGGACGAGGGCCCCCGGGGGGAGGGGGGCGGGGGAGAGGGGAGCCCCGGGAGCCCGAGCCCGAGCCGCGGCTGGCTGCCTGGCTGGCGTCGTTGTCAGCGCCGCAGACCCGGGCGGGAGAAGCAGCAGCAGCACCCTGGCCAGCGTCCCCCTCCAGCCTCCCCGGCAGCAGCAGGTATGTCTGTCCCTTTAAACCCGGCCGCAAAGCCCGGGCATCCCGGGCTTCCCCGCCCGGCCGGCCGGGCCCCTCGGCCGGGGGGAGCCGCGGGGGGGGGGGGCGCGGGGGCGCCGGTGGGCTCTCGGGCTGACCTTCATCTCTGCGGGCCCGGGGGGGAGCGGGCCGGGCTCGGGGGGGAGGGGGCGCAGCGCTCGGGCAGCCGGCCGGGCGGCCAGCGGGCGCCGGGCACCTGCCTGCCTGCGGCGCCCGGGTCCGACTGCAGATGCCTTCCCTGCCATTCTTTGCCGCCCTGTGCCATCTTGCATTTATTAATAAAACATGCAAAGTAGAGGGGGGGAAAGGAGGGGGGGGCTCTGGGAAACCCCATTGCGGTGCAGCCTCCCGGGAGCGGGAGCAGCCCCGGCGGCAGCTGGGCTCGGGTTCTCCGTCCCCGGAGGCGGTGGGGAACTTTGGGTCCCCCGGAGCGGAGACGTGTGGTCTGCCTCCCAGACGGGCTCCCCGTGACCACTTCCCCCTTGGTGGAGAGGAGCCCGGAATACTCCGACCCGCGCCTGCGACGTGTGTGGGAGTGAAGGATGGAGGGCTTCCCCCTAGTCAGGCCGGAGTCCAAGGCAGTTGCCAGGTGGAGGCAAAGACAAATGTCTCTCCCCGTTCTCCGATTTGTCAAGGAACCTTCGACCTAGAAAAATCGCTTTCCATTTTGGCTTAGCAGAGGCCTTGAACAGAACCGGCGAGACTTTCGGTGGGGGAATAAACACTCAGAAACTCATTAGAGGCTTTTGCATCCTGGCCATGACTAAGATTCCACCTGTTGGAAGGAAGTCCAAGCCCAGGAAGACGCTGTCACCCGGCTCATCCCTGCCCACCCTGCGGGGACGGAGGGGATTCCCAGGGCCGGTGCACAGGGCCGGCGGCATTCTCCTGAATGAGACCCATCCCTTGGAGGATCTTCTGGGATAATGGCATTGAAGTTCCCCTTGCGCCGAGCCCAGTCTATCAATGATGTCACAATTCCAGGGTTCTCTGAGGCCCTGGCTTCCTCATTTTCCTGATGCTACGAGCAACAGTTTGGAAGGTTTAGGAGGAGGAGAAAGATGTCAGCAAATGCTTATCTTTCTTGCCCACCCCAATACAGTTCTGTCTCCTCTCTAGGTCCGTGGTTGCAAATGATGGGAAATAGGCTGGAAGGCTTATTGCAAACTCTCAGGGCGTGCTGCCGGGGATTTTTATACCGTTTTCTTGTAAGATTTTCCGAGCACAGCTTATAATACTGTCATTGAATAGGAAAGGAACAGGGCAAAGACCAGGCGGAAGTTGGAGACCTTGGGTTCAAATTCTGTTGCTCTCCCTTCCGACCTTGGTTCCAGCCCTTAATTTCTCTCGACTGCAGCATCTCATCTGTCGAATGAGGAGGTCGGACTAGATGGCCTCCCAAGTCCCTTCCAGCCTGAAACCTCTCATCTTATTTTTCACTCTCTCCGTGATGTAGAGGGAAGCCTGAGATCTCAAAGGCTGTGCCACAGGAGTGAAATCTGGCAGATCCTACAGAGATATAAAGCTCTTTATGCATTCTCATCAAAGGGCAGCCAGAGAGCAGAGAGGGGGCTAGGGTGGTGAGAGGCCTAGAGATCCTGCCCCAGGGGGATTTGGGCAAGAATCTGGGCACATTTCAAATCCATGAATGGATTCTTTCCCTATGACTTCAAACATATCTGAGTCTCTTTATCCTTAGAAAAAATCAAAACAAACCAAAAACCATTGCCTAGACCCTCCCATCTTCTCAAGTGGGCATCCTATATCTCTTGTTCTTTTCTCAGCCAGACACCTTGAAAAAAGCCACTACACTCACTGCCTCCACTTCCTCTCCTTTCACTTACTTCCCAAGCCCTTGCAGTCTGGCGTCCAAACTTCTGGACTGAAATGATTATCTCCAAAATTACCCATTGGGAGACTAGAAGGTCGGTAGTCCCTTTGCCAAGAACAGGAAGGTTTGGGAGAGGTGGGAGAAAGAGAATTTATTCCATTTTGTGTGAGTTGATTTTAAGATGTCTCTAACCATCCAATTAGAAATGGCCAAAAGGCAATTGGTGACATGAGGCTGAGCCTCGGAGAGAGATCTCCCAGTCTTTTCTTACCCTCATTTTTTTCTTACCTAGCTGCTACATTTGACATTAACCCAGGTACCCCTCTCCTGGCTACTCTCTCTTCTCTGGGGGTTTCCATCACACCATTCTCTACTGGTTTGCCTCCTACTTGCCCAACTGCTATTTCTTTCTTGAGTTCCCTTTCTTAGGTCATCATCCTGACCAAGGCCCCTAACTATCTCAGAAAGATTTGGTCCTCAGCTCTCTGTCCTTCTGTCTTCACACACTCTCTTGGTTTTAACTATCATGTCTGGACAGATGACTGCCAGATCTATGTAGTAAACCCCAGTCTCTCTCCAGATCTCATCCTCATCACCAATTGAGCATTGCAATTCAGCAAAATCGACTCACCCAAAACAGAATAAATTCTTTTCTCCCATCTTTCCCAAACTTCATTATTCTCATTAAAGGGACCACCATCCTTCTAGTCTCCCAATTTGTGGCCCCAGAATTGTCCTCGGTTTTTCCCTTTACTTCACCTCGCTTATTTAATCAGTTGCCGAATCTTGTCGTTTCTATCTTAACAACATTTTTCATACTCAGCTCCTCTCAACTCACACAACTTCCATCTTAGTTCAGGCTCTGATTGCCTCTTGCTTGGATTATTGCAACTTTCTCCCAATTGGTCTTCTTGCCTCAAACCTCTCTACATTCCAGTCAATCTACCACACTGCTCTCAAAATAATGTGTCCCATAAACAAAGATCTGATCATGTGATTCCTCTGCTTAATCAATTCCTGTGGCTCTCTATTGCCTCCAGGGCAAAATATAAGCCCCTGTGTTTGTCTTTGAAAGCCCCATGTGATCTTGTCCAAAGCTATCTTTTCAGTATCACAAGGCATGATGGCCCTTCTTGTGCCCTGTGGTCCCCACCAGGCTGATCTTTTCTTTGTTTCTCATATACAACACTCATTTCCCATCTCCATGCTTTTGCACTTGCTCTGCCACATGCCTGGAATGCCTCCCCTCCTTATTTTTGCCTCATAGAATTCCCCTTTCTTCCTTCTGGACACAGCTTGGGAATCACCTTCTTCATAAATCCTTTTCTGTCATCCTCTCTCCCGCAAATGCTAGTTCCCTCCCTCTCAAAAGAGTTTTTAATTTCACTATTTAGTAAACTCTTTATAAATGTAGTTTGTGCACAAATCCATCCACAAAGAATCTTAACTAAGGTGAGCAGGGGTTGTGATTTGCCTTCATGGAGAGAATGCTCACACTGACATAACCCAATCTTTCAGGTCCTCGTTTCATGAATGAAGGAACAGAGAATTAGTCAGGAGGAGGGACTCGTACATGGTTACACAACTACAAAATGGTGGGGCTGAGAAACAAGATCTCAAGTCTAGAGCTAGAAGGGAACAATCCAGTGCCATCATTTTACAGATAGGGAAACTGAGGCTTAGGATGTTAAGTAACCTTATGTAAATTACTGTAAGATCTTTTAATAACTAGTATAAAATGGTCTCAAATTTTCATTTAGTTTCACAACTTCATCACAAGTATTATTTCTACCACCACCTCCTGGAAAACTTAGCACCCAAGAGACCAGGGGCCTTGCCCCAAGACAATACGCTAAGATTCAGAAAATGTGAAATGCTCAAGGCAGCCTTTACTGGAAATGGAGTTATAAAATGGGTCAGCACGGGATCTGTGTTATCCCTCTGTGTTTTCATAAAATGGAGCATAAGCTATGCTTCAACTTAACTTCCTCCAACAAGTAATTAAGTCTGCCTGTTTCAGAGGTAATTTGATTCCCCCTGTCCCCAGTTATGGGTAAGTTAAGTTAAGCATCCCAGATATGGGTAAGAAAGTGAGAGAGAGGGTGCCAAATGAATCATCCACTCCTTTCCCTTAACAGCTCCTCTCACCTCCCAGACCTCTTCTCTCCCTGTCCAGTCCTGGGGCTACACAGAACTGCCTCTCACAAGCTGGTATGTGCTGAAAACATTATCAAAGAAGGGGGAAAAAATCAAACCCATATCACAGTCTTCAACCATAATGGAGTTTTTTCCAGGGACATGACAAGTCATTCATGTGCACCTTTATACTTGCCATATTCAGCTAGGAGAGGGAGGCGTTTGTATTTTTCTAGATGTCTTGCAATTTAGGTGTTGAGCTGTGCTCCTGGGCTTTTCAGAGAATCACAGAATCTCAGCTGGAAGGGACCCAAGAGGTCACTGCCTCAAACCTCCTCCAGAACAGGAATCCCCTTGACACCATCCCTGTCAGAATGGTTACTCTGTATTAAAGCCCCATGGCAACTTGTGATGCCGAACAGTTCTTGTTGTTTGTCCTTTGTCCTTCAAGACCATGACATCAGGGAGGCGATGCCCTGTCGTGCAGTGAACTGAATTGAAGTGAGGGAGGGCTGTGCAAAATCCCCAGCCTCATTCTCTCCTCTGGAACCACTTGGGTCCAGTGGCAAGATATAGATCAGGATGGCCTGGATGCAAGGAGACGTTGCCCTGTTTAAGCTGAGATCTTTAACAGATCTCAATTTGACTGAGGCAATGCCCAATGATTTAGGGAGGCAAGAAACCACAGAGTACTAGAAGTCTGGAGTTTTTAGATACTTACTAGCTAAATGACCCTGGGCACATCACTTCATCTCTGTTTGCCTCAGTTTCCTCATTTGCAAAATTGAGATAACAAGAGAATCTACTTAACAGTGTTGTGAATATCAAATGAGAAAATTTGTGAAGTGCTTAGCACAATGCCGGCATATAGCAGGTGCTCTATTAATGCCTTTTCCTTTCCGCTTCTCCACCTTCATAACCCAACCCTAACCCATCTTTCCAGCCTAATTATACATTACTTCTCAACTGATCTTCTTACTCACCACGATGCCCGACTTTTCATCTTCACACCTTTGTAGAAGTTATCCCCCAAACCTGCAATATACTCCTTCTTCACCTTTGCCTTAAAACTCCTCGTTTTCTTAAAGATTCGGTCTCTCTGAAGCCTTTCCCAGTAGTCCCAGCTACCAGCACCTTTCCTTCTCAAAATCACTTTGCATTTATTTTAAAAATCGTATTTTGTGTATAACTATCCAGACATGTCTTTTTCAATAGAATGTAAGCTTCTCCAGGGCAGAAATCTTGATATTTCCAGTGCCTAATACGGTGAATGGCATACAGTAGATGCTTCATTAATTCTTATTGCTCTACTCAAACACATCTGGTGATGGGAGCCCACTCGACTTTTGTAGTTAAGTGTAGAAACTTTTATTAAGCCCTTACTGTGTTCCAGGCATTGGGTTAAGTACAGGGGATACAGACACATGGCAGGGGAGACATTTCCTGTCCTTGAGGAGCTGACATTCTTATGGCCAAAAATAAGACTAAAAGGAGCTGAAAAGCTAGGGGTAGGAGTGGGAAGAAGGTATCTGGCAACTCTGTTCAGGAAAATCTCCTAATGCTAAATATTGAAACCTGCCTCTCTACTGCCTTTGGCTCATTCTTGTTCATAGTTGAGTACTAGTGGGCAAATTAAAACAACTCTAAATCCTCTCCTCCTTACATTGCTGGCTTCACCTCCTCTCTTAGTTTTCCCTTTTCTAGACGAATAGTTACAATTCTTTGATCCTCATGTGGCCAAGATACTATAGATGTCATCTTTATTTAATTTAGAGCTTGGTACTAATAAATGCCGGTTGATTGAATGACTTGACAATGGTGGAATACCTATCTGTTTATATGCTGTGTCTCCTAGTAGAAAGTAAGCTCTTTGAGGACAAGAATTGCTTTCTATTTTTTTCTGTTCTTGACATTTAGCACAATGCCATGCATATAGTAAGTGGTTAATAGATGCATGTTGGGTCAGATTGCTATTATCAGACTTCCCCCCTGTTTTGAGTACCATAATCCTGTTCATGTAATCTAATATTGAAATGACCTTCATGTCACACTACATTTTGAACTTGGAATCCATTTAAAACCCAGGTCATTTTCACATTAATTATTGCCTAACCATGTCCCCTATGTCATCTACTTGTGCAATTGATACTTTGAACCCAAAAGCGGTTCTTTATATTTAATCAAGTTGAGGGTTGAGATTTTTAGTTTTACCTGAACTGATGGAATTACAAAAGACATAACAATGTAATTTCAAAATAACAAAAGTCACTTCAATGTATTCAATTAATCAATAGTTAAAAAGAGAGAGACATAAGGGATTTTCTTACAATCCTATCATAATATATGAATCATTCAGTAATTAACTTGAGAGAATGATAAGATTTTGGCCAATGGATGAAAACAGATGGTGATACACAGGAAACATAAAATGCCGTAATTTGTGTCAAGTACTTTGCAAGCTTTAAAAGCACCATATGAATGCTGGTTGTTATTGTTGTCTGAAAGAATCAGACACAACTCTGGACCTATATAATTAAAACAACAATAAATGCAAGGGTAGACCAGTCTTTAGTATTCCGAAATTTAGAATTCTAGAATTGGAGCCAGGTCCTTGAGAAGGAAATACTCTTAGGAAAAAGATACAGTTTCTCTCTCTCATTTCTTCTTTCCTGCTGCCCCCCCCCCGCCTCCCTATTCTCTCTTGATCATATTTGTTAGATTAGACTAATAGCCGGCAGTGCATCCAACTGGAATCAGAGACTGTACTGGCTGTGAAACAATCAGGACAAACAGATGTGAAAAGACAGTGTCTTAAGGAAGGAGGCACCTTCAAGGAGTGTGACTCCGATTCACACCAGAGAAAAAATGCCAGCTCTAGACTCAAGGGTTTTACAGGAGTTGAGAGTTACCCTTTTGCTACTTGTGTATCCTCCACATATGCCTTATTATCAAAGTACTTCTCATGGACCCACGTATATTTGTGGGAGAGTAGGAGAATGTGCCCCAGGCTTTTGAGGGGAATATTTTGTACCAATTGTTCTTACTATGTTGTCTTTATAATTACATTTGCTAATAGTTAATGAGAAGTATACTGTATTCTTGCATCACAAATACAGTCCCAGGTGGTTCAGGACCATTCCAATAGACTTGTGATGGAGAGAGCCATCTGTACCCAGAGAGAGGACTGTGGGAACTGAATGTGGATCACAACATAGCATTTCCACTTTTTTGTTGTTGTTTACTTGCATTTTGTTTTCTTTCTCATTTTTTTTCCTTTTTGATCTGATTTTCTTGTGCAGCATGATAATTGTGGAAATATGTATAGAAGGATTGCATCTGTTTAACCTATGTTGGATTATTTGCTGTTTAGGGGAGGGAGTTGGGAGAGAAGAGAGGGAGAAAAATGTGCAACACAGGGTTTTGCAAGGGTGAATGTTGAAAATTATCTATGCATTTTTAAAAATAATCAACTGTAATAATAATTTAAAAAAACCACAGTCCCTCAGGGTTATATCTAGAACTCAGAGGGTAAGGAATAGTCAAGCAAGTCTGAGGTCTCCAGATCACAAGGGCAAATACAAATCTGGGGAGCAGTCCCAAAGGAGATGCTAAAACTCAATTAAATTCCATCTTATGAGATTCACCTCATCATCCTAGCCTCTTAGGATCTTTTTGGAACATGACTTTGTCATTCAGGGTGTTAACTGTATCTCCCAGAATTATGTCATCCACAGATTTGATAAGTGTGCCTTAATTCAAGTCAGTGATAAAATGGGGAACAGAATAGGCCTAAGATGGCTCCAATAGAAATCTACCTGCAGATTGATATTGATGCATTCGTGACCATTCCTTGGATCCAGTCATTCATATCAGTTCTGAATCCATCAGAGCTTGCCATCATCCAGGTCACATTTTATCCATCAGATATCTTGCTGCAGTCTACCTCTGTTTGCAAATAGCAACTCCTGATCCGGTGTTCTCGTTATCAGACCATGCAGGGACTAGGAATCAGCAAATAGGGAGAATATGGTGCTTGACCTAAGTCTTGAAGGAAACTAGAGACTCTAAGAGGAGGATGCAAGGGGGGAGAACACTAGCCGAAGGAAGGAGTTCAATGATTACCAAGATACAGAGCTAAAAGACAAGAATGTTTTGGATGAGGATCATCAAGAGGGGCCACTTGCAGGGACTATGGTAGCATGAATAAAGGGAAAGAATATATAATATATATTATATGTGTAATATGTATTATAATATATAATAATATAATAGAAAAATATATAAAAATATAATATTAAAATAATAATAAAATGTAAAAATAAAATATAATTATATAATATAAAGGGCAGATCATAAAGAACTTCAAATGCCAAAGGGAAAAGTTTGTCTTGGTTCTAGGGGCCATAGGGAGATACTGCAGGTTATTGAGTAGGGGAGAAAGTCACGTGATAAAATTCATGACTTTTCAATTTGGCAGACTGGAGTACGTAAAGACTGGAGACAGGGACACCAATTAGGAGACTATTGCAATAGTCCACAGGAGACTTTACAGCTCTGAAGTATTAAGCATCACTTTCTGGTGCTGTCTTGGCTGGTCCTGTAGACAGAAAAGCTATTTGTACAGCAATTTTAAGTCACTTAAACCAATCCTGGGATGTCTGGAAAGAGTGCATTCCTTAACCAGTCTGGACAGGCTGAGATGAATTCTTTTCTCCTCTGTGGCTCCCCCCCCCCCCCCCCCCCCCCCCCCCCGCTTCTCATTCTGTTGTCAGCTAAACTCTGGTTAGAAAATTTATACCATTAGGAATGGTGTAAGAAGTACCCTCAGTCCTAAAAAGCCATCCCTCTCCCTCCCAATCCACCCAGCCACGACTTCCCCTTGCCTCTTCCCCTTACCAGCCAAACTCCTTGGAAGTTGTCTACACTTAGCTCGCTGTGCATTTTTTTCTGCCATCCGCTGTGTCTTGATTTCTACCTCCCCACTTTCCTGTAGCTACTTCCTTCAACTAGTCCATAAACAAGCATTTATCAAGTCCCCTCTATGTGTTGGCCCTATGCAAGGTATGGGAATACAGACACAAATGAAATAGTCTCCATTCTCAAGGAACTACCCTAGAGGGATACATCTTTCCAAGATCATTAGTGACATCCTCATCACCAAATCCAAAGGGATTTCCCCCCCTCGTTTTTATTTTCCTTGATTTCTCTGCAGTTTTGGGCACTCATTTTGTATCAAGACTTCCCATGACTTGCCACAAACCACATAATCTTGGTTTTCCTTCTATCTTTTTTCCTGATGCCTTCTCTGTCTCCTGTTCTCATTTTTTTAGTAGGGTCCCTTTCTGAATCAGAGACTATATTTTTATGTGGTCCTTTTCAATCCCTTGTTCTTCAGAGTTCCACCCCCACTTTTTCTCCATTCGGGTTCTTCTCTTATGTGGGTGACTGCTTGTTATTCACTTTGCTGGATCTTCGTCCATGTCCTGCCCAATAAGCATGAGTGTACCCCAAAGATCTGTCATGGATGAGTATTATTTTTTCCCTTTCTATTACCTCATTTGGTGATCTCATCAGCTCCATGCAAATGATTCCCACGTTATTTTATTAAACCCTAATCTCTCTCCTGAACTCATCTCATCAACTTCTCCAATTCATGCTCCATTCAGCTGCCAAAATGATTTCCCCAAAGTTACAGATGATCATGTCTTGCACATTTTCTATTCCTACTCATTGTACTTTAGTGCCTCCCTCTTGCCTTCGGGACAAAAAGGAAATCTTCTGTTTGGCATTTTAAGTCCTTCACAACCTTGCCCCTTTCAACCTTCTTACACTTTATTCCCTTCCACTTTGTCTAAGACCAAGCCAGCCGCCAACCACACTCCCAAGTGTGGCCTAAACCAGATTAAAATATAATTGAGAAACATTTAACAAAATGAATAAAACATAATGTTTTAATAAATTATATATTATTGTTTATATCTATAATTACATATATAAATAATATACAAATTATAAATAATAAAATAAAACATAATTGTGGTTTTCTACATCAATACACACCCAAAGGATACAGTCTCTATCTCTCCCTCTTTGTGTGTCTCTCTCTGTTTCTTTCTCTCTGGTTCTATCTGCCTCTCTGTCTCTCTCTGTGTTTCTGTCTCTGTGTGTGTTTCAATTTGAGTTTGACACCACTGCTCCACAATCTCGCAGCCCAGATCTTGCTCTTCCTGGACACTGACCCCAGCTTCCTGCCTTTTCTCTGGCCGCCCCCTATGTTTGGAACACTTTTCCTACTTTCATCTATTGGTGTTCCTGCCTCAGTTCAAATTCCACCTTCTTCCAAAGGCCTTTGTCAATGGCCTCTATGGCTGATGCAATGTCCCATCTATACCACATAGTTCTTATATTCGTGGTTATTTGGATGCTGTCTCCCTCATTAGACTGTGAGCCTCATGCAATCGTGTTTTGTGCTTAGGTACACAGGAAATGCTAAATAAATGCTTGTTGACTGACTCACTGATTCTCTCTGTGGCACTAGTGTTCAGTCCTGTGCTGTTAGTATCACCAGTACAAAAATAACTCCCAGATTTATATCTTCTCTTTTGACCTCTCTCACAAGCTCCTGACGTGAGATACCAATAATAACCGTGATGACGTAACTGACAGTTATGTCATACTTCGAGACTGACAAAGGGCTTTGGAGCCATTATTTCATTTTATCTTCACAACAGTCCTGGGATTCAGGCCCTCCAGGTAATCCTTATCTTCGTCTTCATCCTCATCCCCATTACCATCCTGACTCTGTGGTTTAGGGAAAAAAATTCAGACAGTTTCAGTAATTTGCCCATGGTCACTTGATGACCGCCAGATACAGGATTTGTATTCACATCTCTCCTGAAGCCATGGCCAGTATTTCCTCCCCAAATATACCAGTATCAATTCCCAGCTGCTCCAAGGGCATCTCCATGTGGATGTTCCACCAGCTCAAGAGACTTTATTTTCTTTCCCCTAAAACTTCCTCCTTCTGATGTCACACTCTCTGCCAGTGGCCATGGCATTCACCTTCTCTCATGATTAAAACTATAGCACTATTACCTTAGATCCCCCTCCCTCTGTAGGTCTGTCTCTGTATCTGTGTCTATGTGTGCCTCTGTCTTTGTATTTCTCTCTGTTTCCCCCTTTCTCTGTCTCTTTCTCTATGCCTCTCTGTTTGTCTCTCTGTTTTTGTCTGTCTGTCTCTTTCTCTGTCTCTCTTGTCCACTTCTCTTTGTTCTCACATCTAGTCTGGAACTTCATCTCTCTCTCTCTCTCTCTCTCTCTCTCTCTCTCTCTCTCTCTCTGTGTGTGTGTGTGTGTGTGTGTGTGTGTGTGTCTGTCTCTTTCTCTGTCTCTCTGTCTCTCTCTCTTTCTCTCCCTCAGGTCTCCTCCTCTTAATTCCCACAGTTTGTCTGGAACTCTGTTGCCACCAGGCTGAGTTATTACAACAGGCTCCCCCAAATACCTTTCCGGTGCTGTCTCTCCATCCCCCATCTCTAATCAGAGGTAATCATACCTCTGGCAAATCAGTTTTCTTCAGGCATAGATTGCTCCCATCACTCCCCTCACCCAAACTTTTCAGGCCCCCCCTCATGTCTGGTCAACTCAGAGGTCCCACCTAATCAAGAACTTTCCTCAATCTCTTGCCATCTGCTTTTCATCCGGCTCCCTCACACAGGTTACAGATCCAGCCCTGGAAGGGAGTTCTGAGACCAAGGGGACCATCAAGGTCAAAGTCACCCTTTCACTGACAAGGCTGAGGGAGGGAAAGGGACTTGCCCATGGTCACACAAGTGTTATATATCAGAAGTGGAATCTGAACCCCAAACTCCTGGCTCTAAAGCCATGGTTTTTTCCCAATGAAGCACAAGCCATTTACAAATACTCTTTACTAGTCAAACCTGGCATACCTCCTGCCTCCATATGTTCTTTTAGGGTGTTCCTTGTGCTTAGAAGGCCCTATTCCCAAGCACTTTTCTGTTTATTCTTTAAAACACAAGCCAAATACCCCGTCCTTCAAGAAGTCCTCCCTGATCTTTTATTTGGGAATGAGTTTCTCCCTTCAATGCACTGTGCTCATGATTCTCTAAGGAACTTGCTGGGTACAATTATGTACTGGAGTGGTTGTATATGTGTCCCAGTCTTCTCCACTGGATACCTCAGTGAAGGATCCTAGCTCTGGGATGTTATCCCTGGGAAGCAGATGGATTTGTACTGTCTCAGTCTGGCAGATGGAGATGAGCTTAGCCAAATTTGAAGAGGGTCCAGAGCTGGCAGGGATCTCAGAGGTCATGCAATCCAACTTACCCATTGTGCAGATGAGCAAACAGAGGTCTGGGATTGGGAAGTAACTTGGAAGTCGAATTAGGGTAGGGGGCGGGGTTTGACTACAGGTCCTTGACTGTAGAACCCGGACTCTTTCTGCTGAATTATTCACCAATAGGCTAGAGTAAGGATGTTGAATTTTTTGGCCGCAGTTGACTTTTGAGCATGCACTGAGTCACAAAGTCACTGCAGTTAGTGGAAGGAGTGCCACACCAGCAAAATCAGAGGTCATTACAGTGTTGAAATTTCAATCTTATCTGCCTGAAAGACTGTAAGCTCTGGGAGGGCAAGGATTATGTAATATTTCAACTCTGTAGTTGCCCCCAGTCCAGAGCTCTCCACACAGTGTTTTAAAAACAGAAACAAATTGTTGAAGTTTAATTCTTTTGAGGCAGAGGAGAATCTTTCTTCCTTTATTTCTAGAGAGGGAATGGATACTTGCATCAATAATGCTACCTTCTTTAATTGGGAAAATCATGGCCTTGAATCAAATCTGAGATGGTCCAGTCTATTCCCCTCTTTCTGCATGACTCAGAGTGTGAGTCCTAAAGTCAGAAAGATCTGAGTTCGAATCTATTCTTACTAGTTTGTGACTCTGGGCAAGTCATTTAATCTCTGACTCCATTTCCTCATCTGTAAATTAACACCATCTCCTAGGATGTTGTAGGATCAAATGAGATAATAATTGTAAAGCACTTAACATAATACCTGACACATAGTAGACACTATTTAAATGTTAGCCGTTATTTCAGGTAGGATTTTATCCAACTCATCTCAGACAGATGGATGGTCATTGATGTTCTCAAACACCACCATAGGAGAATCCAATAACTCCTGTCCATCATCTCACCAGGAAGGAAGATAAGAGAACACCTCTGGAAGTTCTCAATAGTGCCTGGCAGTTGGTTCAGGCTCCACACCATTAATCCTGATGCGTTACGTCTTTTAGATGAGAACAATTCAATGCTGGTGTCTTCATTCTATGATAGTTGGCAACAGAGTTCAATTCAGTGCCAAGAACACTTATAAAGTAGCTTTCATAGAAGTCAATCACCCTTTCCATTACTGTTGAGAAGTGGTCAGCATTAAATATTCACAAGCAGAGCTACAGCCCTAGGATGACTGAAGTTGGCTCCTTTGATCAAAATGGCCCCAGACTCCAACCACATTCCATTTAAATTCTGTTATTCTCAGAAAGTAATTTTTGGTCCAGATCAAACTAGGATCAGGGAATAGATTTGGGACACAAAGAGATATAGCCAGTGTGTATCTGAAGGCAGACTTGAATACAGCTCTTACTGACTCCAAAGACAATTCTTTAGTCATCATGACATATTAACTCTCTTTTATTAACTTGTCTGTTGCTCTTCAAAAGAGGAATGATCCCTTTCTAAAACTGCCTTAGGTTTTTATTGGAAATTGAACAAAAAGTGGGCAAAATTGGGGAAAACCCCGGCTCCAAGATCTCATTAAAGCCAAAATACTTCCAGAACTATTTTTGGCCTTGCAATAACCTCTCCTTTCTGGAATAAGTCTGAGTTCTGAGATTTGACAGCTCATAAGCATATTTCCAGTATCCAAACCCAGCTCAACACAAGTTTTCTGCAAGGGCCCCAACTTGGTCAAAAGCTCTCACCTCTCTGCCCTCCTTTCTCTGTCTCTCTCTCTCTCTCTCCCTCTCTCTCTCTCTCTCTCTCTTTCTCTTTCCCCTCTCTCCTCTTCTATCTCCTTTTCTTTCTCCTTTTTTTGTTTTTTTGTTTGTCTCTCTCTTTCTCTGTTTGTCTCTCTCTGTCTCTCACCCTTCTCTCTGTCTCTGTCTCTCTCCCCTTCTCTCTCTGTCTCTGTCACACATACATACACACACACACACACACACACACACACACACACACGATTTTCTGCTTTTATTCAGAACTTAATAAATATTAACATGTATCAAAATTTCCATATATGAAAAACAGAAAAAGAGGACTGTGAAACCATCATTCTCTATTATGTACAAAATAGTATTTTAAAAGTAGATACTAAATTTAACGTGAATTAAATAAATTTAGGAATACATTCTTTCCAAACTTCTTTCTACTCCCTCTTGCCCATTTTAAAATGTTTCTTTGGTGTTATTTATCTTTTCTTTTTGCATCACTATTATTACCCAAGGGGGCATCTAGGTGGCTCAGTGGAAAGAGCCTAGAGTCAGGAAGACCTGAATTCAAATCCAACCTCAGACACTTCTTAGCTGTGTGTCCCTGGCAAATCACTTAACTCTGCCTCATTTTCCTCATCTGTATTATGAGTTGAAGAAGGAAATGGCATGCCACTCTAGGATCTTTGCCAAGAAAACTCCAAAAGTAATTATGAAAAGTTAGATGTGATTTAAAATGACTAAACATAAATTACTTCCATATATTAAAGGCCTCCTTTGTGGCATATCAGTATAGACGAGAAAAAAGGAATCTCAGTGAACAGACTGATTTCAGAAAAGCCTAGAAAGATTTACATGAACTGATGCTGAGTGAAGTGAGTAGAATCAGGAAAACACTGTACACTGAAACAGCGAGATTGGGTGATGAGCAACTATGATAGACTTAATTCTTTTCAACAACAGAGGAATTCAAGACAATTCCAATAGACTTCGGATGGAAAATGCCATTCCCATCCAGACAAAGAACTGTGGAGACTGAATGTAGGTCAAAGCATACTATTTACACTTTTTGTTGTTTTCTTATGGTTTTTCCCTTTTGCTCTGATTTTTCTTTTCCAACATGATTCATATGGAAATACGTTAAAAATTGATTCTATGTATTTAACTTACAACACTTTGCTTTCTGTCTTAGGAAAAAGGGATGGAGGAAAGAAAAAATTGGAACTCAAAATCTTATGAAAATGAATGTTGAAAATCATCTTGTAATTGGAAAAATAAAATACTATTAAAATAAAAAAAAATTTCAAGTTTGAACCACATAAACTTTCTCTTAACCATGTGTTCATGTTGGTCAATTCTCCTCTACTAGTTCTTTCTCCCCAACTAGATCCTAAGGTCTTGGAAGACAGAGGCAGTATCCTCATAGGGTTGTTATTAGAAGAACTCTTTGTAGGGACTGGATCTGTGATGTTGTTGTAGTAGGAAACTTCTGGATGAAGAAATTTCCCCTACTAACGTAGGTCAACACCTTCATTATACTTGTCATTTTAGACAATTGTTTAGAATATGCTAAGGGGGTGAAGTGATGGGCCAGTATGGGTCAGTCACAGAGCTAGCATGTTTCAGAAGTGCTAAGTATACTCGTCTTCCCCACCTGACTTTTTTATCCAGTATGCTAATTTGTCTCATCTGGCAAACAAAGTTCTATGTAATTGTGAAGGTGTTTTATTTTATTTTGTTTTTTTCTTTCATATTCTCTCCTTCCATAGCTATAGCCTAATACATTAATAAACACCTAGAAGGGCCTTGTGAAATACTAAACCAGAGTGAGGATTTTATTCTTTTTTCTTTTTAAATAGGTTATTCAGTAGTACAGTAAAGTTTCTGGTTTCCCATTTAAAAGAAAGAAAAGAAAAAAACCAATGTCCACATTGGATATGTATAATCCATTACTTCTCATTCTGGACCCAAGTCCATCCCATCTCTGCTTCTGGACAGCAGGTTTTATCATTGATCTTTGGAAACATGGTTAGTTTAGTTTCTCAAGGATGTTTTTCCTTTACAATGTGATTTTGTTATTCAGTAGTTTCAATCGTGTCCGACTCTGAAGCCAGATTTGAATTCAGGAAGATGTCTTCTTGATTCCCAGCTCAGTGCTCTATCCATTGTGCTGCCTCATTTCCTTTTACAGTATGATAGTCATAGAAATTGTGCCTTTGGTTCTGTTCACCTCAATCTGCATCAGTTCATATAAATCTTGCCAAGTTTTTCCGAGGCTACCTCTTCCATCATTTCTTGTTGTAAAATAAGTCAACAAGCTTGTATTAAGCACTTACTATGTATCAAGTAGGGTTACAAAGAATCGGATACACTGAAAAGATTGAACAACAACAACAAAGTATCAGGCATTATATTTAGGGCTAGGGATACAAACAAAAACAAGACAGCTCTGTCCTCATACTTTAATGGGAATAAGCATTTATATAGCCTACTTCAGGCACTGTGCAAACCTCTTTAAAAACATCTAATTTGATTTCTTCCAGTTACTCAGCAAGAAAATTGCTATTGTGATTGTTTTTCAAATTTTGTGACTAAGGAAACTGAGGCAAAAACTTTCCCAGAGTCACAGATGGAATAAGTGTTTGAGACTGGATTTGAACTCAGGTCTTCCTGACTCTGAGCTCAACACCCATTGTAGTACCAGCTGCCTTAAGTGGGGGAGACAACACACAAACAACTGAGATACAAGCATTTTATTTTTAAATAAGAGATAATCATTAAGGGAAGGCATTGCCATTAATGGAGACCTTGATATATCACAATTTGTTCAGCCATGTCCCAATTCTTGGACCTCTCCTTTCTTTCCAGTTCTTTGCTTCAGAGCTGTTCTAAGTATTTTTGTACAATGGGCTCCATTTCCCCTCTCTTTGGAATGGATCCCTAGTAATAATATGTGCCTGGTGGTCTCTCCTCTCATTCCTGCTGCTGGATGCCTACAGGTCAGGCCCACATTTCCTCTCTCCTTCTGCCTCTCAGTCAGTGTCTCCTGTGCTTCCAGCCCATCCATGCACAAGTCAGTATTAATTTTCTTAACGCCAAGCTCTGATCAAACCATGGGCAAGGAAAACATGTATATAGAGAAAAACTGGGCAAAGTAAACTGAGGAAAAGGAAAAAAAAACATTAGCAGTTGAGGGATTCAGAGAAGTTCTCTTGGTGGAGATCTGGGAAATCAGCCTTAAGGAAAGAAAACGATACTGAAAGATGAAAGATTTCAAAATCCTTGCTCACTGAATAGTCTAAACTCTTCAGTTTGACATTCAAGGCCTTCCCAACTCTAATACAACTCTCCAAAGTATTTGATGCTCCAGCCAAAGGGATCACTCATCAGTTGTCAGATTTATTTTGTGTTGCTACCTTCTGCCTACCTCATCTCCATCTATCAAACCTCACCTGCCAGTTCAGGACCTGCCTCCATGACAGAAGGAAGCTTTCCCTTTTATCCCCTTCCATGTACCCCCACCCCTAAGAAAAACAGTGTTTCTTTAAGAATTTCCTAACACTTTGTGTGGACTTCTCTTGTGTGCTTAATCACATCCTATTGTGTATTATAATTCTTTTTGCACCTGTCTTCTCGATCCTGGTACATTGCAAACCCCTCCAGGATAGGTAATGTCTTCTTTGCTTTTGTGTCTCGGTGCCCCTGGGGTGCTTTCGGGCGTTCATGAAGCACCTACTGGGCATCGACACTCCACTGGGCTCAGAAGCTACAGACAAGGATGAAATGATGTATTCTCTAGAAGACTGCGATTAATTGGGTATTGTTGAACATGTCCCCAGCACTTACTTCGGGCTTAATAAATGCTTGTTGATTTGATTTAGTTCTAGAGTTATGGAACCTGGATTCAAATCCTTTCTCTATCACTCATTATCTATGTAATCTGAGTTCTTTAACCTCTCTGGGCCTCAATTTCTTTAACTGTAAAATGAAAGGGTTGGAGTAGATGAATAAAATAGGAGAGAGGAATGTTCATGAATGTCCCTTCTAGCCCCAAGTCTGTGATCCTAATCAAAGGAAGTAACGTAGATAGGAAAAAATACAATATAAGTAACTTTGAAGGTGTGGGGTGATCAGGCAAGGTCTCTTGTAGGACCTTGAGCTTTCAAAGGAGTTAAGGATTCTAAGAGAAGAGGAGGAAGAAGAGCACTTGAGGCTTGGGGAATAGAAAATGGGAAGGTACAAGGACTTCCCACATATTATTGCTGTTCAACCATTTCAGTTATATCCAATTCTTTGTGACCCCATTTGGGATTGATTTGGCAAAAATACTAAAGTAGTTTGCCATATCCTTCTCCATTGACAAACAGAAGTTAATTAACTTGCCAAAGATCATACACCAAGGAAATTTCTGAAGCTGGATTTGAATTCAGATCTTCCTGACTTTCTGAAATCCTGACACTTTCTCCACTGCACCACCTTGCTGCCCTTTTACATATATGAGGTACCTAATAAATGAATGACTAGAGCAAACTTTTCCCCAATACAACCTATATTTTTGGCCTCAGATTCCATCTATAATCAATAAATAAAACTGAATCACCTCTCTTCGTGTTACTTTTTCATGGAAACAAATATATAGATCTATTAACCTTAACGTGCCTTAATTCGATTTGTTCAAACCTTGAGCAATTTCTTTGTTAATTGCTAAAACTTATTGTCTTGCTCATTAGATCCGATGCAACTGACATCTGTCTCCTTTTTAAAAATCTTTTAGATGACCTTATGTGCATTTATAGGAAAACTGGGAAATCTCTTCTTTCTTTCCCTTCCCAGCTTCTCCAAGAAGTAGTCGATATCTAGGCTTCTATTTCTTTTCTTCCTCCTCATTCCTTTAAGTTCTACAGTCTGGCTTGAGTCCTCTCCACTGCTGAAATTGTACCCTCGAAGGTCACCCCTGACCTCACAATTACCAAATTATTCAGTGTACCGATGTAGTCAATGACCTTTCCCCCTTTTCATTTCCTCTCATCTCCTTTCAATATTCGATACTGGCTCAGCCTTCTCTCTTGACATAATGAGTTCCTTGGTGTCTGACCTGGGATCCTGCTTCTCCACACCCCCGCACCCCAATCTCACCTCTCCCCACTTATCTCTTCTCATCTTTCACAGGTTCCTTTTATGGCTCCTTCCTTTCTCTTCCCACCTGGGCATTGGCCAAGCTTTAGTCCCTCTCCTCTTCCTCTCCTCATCTGAGAAATGGAAACTGAGTCGCAGAGACTTTAGATTTCTTGCCCAGGGCATATAGTGAGTGAGGAGCCCTCTGGAGTGGCTCCAGGACAAGCTTTCCCATCCCAAGACAATTTCACTTTTCTCCCATCATCCCCTCTCCAGTCCCTGCTGCATTTCAATGCCAGGGGATCTTTCCTCAACCAGCAGCCAGGTTGGGAAATTCCCCAGATCTCTGGTTTAGACTAATCATTTCCCTTTCAGAGGGGTTAATCGCCTCATCTGCATGAGAAGGGGAGAGGGGCTGCCTTGAAATCAAAGCCAGAAGTGTCAGTTGTCTGCAGGTCTCCCTGTGGCCAAGGATCACCTGTGCTTTGTGGCAGCAGCTGCTGCAGGCCCAGCTAAAAGTGGCAGGGACACATTGCCCGCCTCCCCTGGGGAGGACGTGCTTTGGTGACACATCTTATCTGACTTACTTAAATGTCTTCAGCGAGACAGAACACACGCAAGGGAGCACAAGATGTTTGGACGTGAGCAGTCTGGCGTCTGGGGACCGAGACAGAGCCCGGAACGCAGCAGTTCCCAGCTAGGAGGCTCTCGGTACTTGCCTCGTCTAAATCCCATGCAATCGAGCTCAGTTCCATACTTCCCATGTGCAAGGCAGTGTGCTAGAGAAGAAACAAAAAGCACTCTGGCCTTCAAAGGGCTCGTGCGGCCCAAACCCCATCATCCATCCATCCACTGATCCACCAGGATCATTTAATCCAGCTTTGGAAAGCCACCATGGTCATAGATTGAGAGTTGGGAGGGATTTTAATGGACATCTGCATCACCCTCCCATTTTACAGATGCAGAAACTAAAATCACCCAGGGAATAAGGAGTAGAGTCAGGATTCCAGGACACTGAGTGCTTCACCCCAGCTTCAGTATTTTTTCCAATGTGACATATTGGGGAGAGAGAAATAGCAGGCAAAGTAATTTGAAGAAAGAAAAAGCATTAGAAGTTGAAGGTTCAGAGGTCTTTTGGTGGAGGAGATCTCAGAGCTGAATCTGGAGGGAAAAGAGGGATACTGAAAGACAGAGAAGACTGTGTTGTTGTTCAGTCGTTTCAGTTGGGTCTGAGTCTTCATGATCCTATTTGGGGTTTTCTTGGCAAAGATACCGGATTGGTTTGCCATTACCTTCTCTTGTTCCATAGGGGAGGCCAACAGGGATAAATGACTTGCCCAGGTTCACACAGCTAATATATGAGGCTGGATTTAAAATTAGATCTTTTCTTTATTCATTTATTTATTTATTCATTCATTCATTTATTTGTTTGGTTTTTTTGTTTTGCGGAGGCAATTGGGGTTAAGTGACTTGCCCAGGGTCATACAGCTAGGAAGTGTTAAGTATCTGAGACTCGGGTCTTCCTGACTTCTAAAAGATCTAAATTTAGATCTTTTATACTCCAGACTCTACCCACTGAATCACCGAGTTGCGCTCAGAAATAATTAGAGTAACTCACATTTGGGCATTACTTTAGGGGCTGTGGGACTTTCTACATATCTTGTCTTTTGGGGTAGTCGCTATTTTTAATCCATTTTTACAAGTGAGGAAACAGAAGCTCAGAGAAGTTCAATCCCATAACTTCCATGATTTGTACCCAGCACTCTCTCCACTTTGCCACACCCCTAATTCAGAGCACCATACTCATATTTTAAATCTTTGTAGGATGAAAATGTAACCCCTGTCTTCAGGGAGTTTATAGTCTAGAACAGTCTCAAACTCATAGAACGTCTGAACTCAAAGGGGCTTAGAGATCATCCTTGCTACTCTTATAGCTAAAAGAAGCTGGATGCCAGAGAGATTTCATTTCTTATTTGGGCCTTAGAGTTAGCTGGGGGCTGGGGTGGGTCTGTAAGTCTGTAGTTGCTGCCATAACTTTAACTCTATAGCTTACTGCCATTGCTAATGAAGGGATCAATGTGCATCCAGCAGACATGTCCTTCATCTCCTGGTCTGGGGACTTCATGGACAGCCCTGCCTGCCTGATTTCAAGGCTTCAGGAAAATAGGATCCATCCCCCAGGAGAGGGCTGAGGTCCCTTGGGGATGGATCCTATTTCCCTGAAGCCTTGAAATCAGGATGGTCATGGTTTGAGCACTGGATTGGAATTCTAGATAGCATTGTAAAAAGAACCTTGACTTGAGGGACAGGAAATCCATGTTCTAATCTGGGCTCTGCCACTAATTCCTTATATGATCTTGGGCAAAGCACTTGATTTCTGGGCCTCAGTTTTCCTGTCTCACAGAGAATGACATTTTTATAACATTTAAGTTTTGAAGCATGCTCCTCATTGATTTCATTTTAGTCTTACTTCAGCCTTATAAAGAAAGGTAGGTCCTAGGGGCAGCAAGGTGGTGCAGTGGATAGAGAACCAACCCTGATGTCAGGAGGACCCGAGTTCAAATCTGATCTCAGACACTTAAACCCTTCCTAGCTGTGTGACCCTGGGCAAGTCACTTAACCCCAATTGCCTCAGCACCAACAAAAAAAGAAAAGATAGGTCCTACATTTATTTTCTTTTTCATTTTATAGATGAGAAAATCAAATTTGGAGACCAATCAGGTGATCACCAAACCTGTGATCACAAAGCTTCTTGAACCCAGGGCTTCCTGACACAGGGGTCATACTCCGTCCTCTGTTCCACTCTAGAGTAGGGTCAAAAAGGGTCCTTATAATGTTAAAAGTCCAAGATTCCTGCCACTTGAAGCCATCGGGAAGATATTTTCCTATTCCTCTAAACCACGAGCATCTTCCTTAAAACAGCAGGACCAAATAATTCACATGCTAAACAGACTGGGATTTACAAATCATCCTTAAGTCAGGTTCCTTGGAAGAGTGGAGCCAGGATAAACAGCATTTGGCAGGAGGAAAACCTTGTACATCTGAAACCCTTAATTAGACCCTGTAGGCAGCTCTCCCTGTGTCAAAAGGCACCACATTATCAAATGACAGAAGCGAGAAACATGAAAGACGCTTCCAGAAGCACGATGGGCTGGTGAGCGTTGGGCTGCGTGTCGCACAGGTAGCATCTGCGTCGGGGACGGGAACCGGGCACATCCCTCCATTTCAGACTGAGCCTCACTTCTTGGCCAGGGAGCCAAGGGAGACTGGAGCACGCTGAATCTTGAGAGGTTTGTTTGCAGGGAGATGGGGGGAGCCATATGTGGTGGATTACCAGATGTTCGTACAAATAGTAGCGACTCTCCAACACAGTGGGTGACATAATATCTAGAAACCTTAGAGCAGGTAGCCCAGGACCCCAGAACCAGCCAGGGGCATAGAGCATGGAACAGAGGACCTCAGAGCCAGCAGAGATCTTCAGACAAAGAATGGGAGGGTCAAGAGAGACCTTAGAACAGAGAATGCCAGAGCTAGCAGAATCTTAGAATATGGACTCTCAGAGATAGTAGGACCTTAGAACATAGAATGATGAATGCTGGAACCAGCAAAGACCTTAGAACACAGAACCTCAAAGGGAGCAGGGATCTTAGAATTTAGAAATTCAAAGGTAGCAGGGACCTTAGAAGATAGAACAGAGGATGCTAGAGTAGCAGGGACCTTAGAACATAGACTCTCAGGGGTAGCAGAGGTCTTAGAACATGGAACTTTGGAAGTAGCTTGGATCTTAGAAGATGGAACAGAGAATTCCGGAGCTATAGGGGACCTTAGAACACAGAACCTCAAAGGTAACAGGGACCTTAGAAGATGAAACAGAAAATGCCAGCGCCTTAGAGGACCTTAGAACATAGAAATTCAGAGGTATCAAGGACCTTAGAACATAAAACATAGAATATCAAACCATCAAGGACCTTAAAACAGAGTACTAGATCTGGAAAAATCGTGGATTTTGAGCCGGGAGGGACCTTGCCAAGGTCCCTTTCTTTAAAGTCGCTTCTCCATCTCCTTAGTGAGTGATGGGCACCTGGTTTGCAGAAAACAGCTTGGACTTTGGGAAAGACTTGAAGTCAGGAGACCAGGCTTTGCTTTTCAGTTCTCCCACCGACTTTGATGGGTGGAATGATGTCTGACTGCAGAGTTTGGACCCTGACTGATGCTCACTTTCCGAGTGACTCTGGGTGAAGTCCTGATCTACTTGGGCCTCGGTTTAGTCAGCTGTAAAATAGATGTGATAATAAAAATATGCACATTAGGTACTTTATAGGGCTATTGGGGAGGGAGTTCTTTGGAAACCTGAAAACCTATTACATAAATATGAGTTGTTATTCCCTAATCTAGCCTCCTCCCCACCTGCTGTGTCTGCAATTATGCACCAGCTTCCTTTGGAGTAATTACATCAGCTCTCCATTCTCTGCCCCTCATAATCCCCGGGAAAAGCTGCCCAACCCCACAGGGGAGGGTGGAAGAACCTGGGATGTAACAGAAAGGTCCATATGCCAAAAAGGTAATTCCCCAGTCCCTGGATTCCTGCCCAGGAGGCAGCATATCCTCCTGCAGAGACCAGCTCTCTCAGGATGGAACACACAGACCTAGGAGCAGCTCCAAGCATGGGAATAATAACAGAGCACATTCCCTAACCTGGAGAGAGAATGCTTCTCTCTGATAGGATCCAATAAGCTCTAGCAGAAGAATAGCAGCTGGCATTTCTCTGAAACCCCTTTATTTTCAAAATGCTTAATGTGTGTGGTCCCACTCAAGCCTACAATGATCTGTGAAATCATTTCTATTGGTATAATCTCCCCATTTTACAGATGTGAAAATAGAGGTCCATGAAAGTAAAGTGACTTACTGATCATAACACAACTAGGAATGTCTGATGGGACTCAAACCATGAATCAAAGTCTCCCTTGACTTTTAGTGTAGCTTTTTTCTTCTGTGCAAAGCTGGTCCATTCTCACGTGGGCACCAATAATAATAGCAGGGTGGGTTTTCCAGCACAATGTTTGAAAAGTGCTTTGGGAGCGCCATTTTGTTTTATCCTCCCAACAATCTGGGAGCCAGGTAATGGAGGCTTTATCATCCAATGATCTTTTCTCAGTAGTCATTCTTCTCAACCTCTTCCCTGCAGCCATGAACATTATCAACCACCCTCTTCTCCTTAACACTCACTTCTTTTTAGGTTTTTATTGTCACTGCCCCTTCCCAGTTCTCCTGCCTTCTAGTCTCTCCTCCTCTGTCTCCTTTGCTGGGTCTTCAGTCAACTCAAGCCTACTAACCTGGGGCTCTCTCAAGGCTCTGTCCAATTTCTGTTGGTGAAGTCATCAGCTGCCAAGGATTCAGTTATCAGTTCTATGCAAACGGTTCTCCGATCTATTTATCCAGCCTCATCCTCTCTCCTGACCTCCATGCTCGAATTTCCAACTGCCAAACCCTTTCCTGGTCCTAACTTAGCCATTTCGGTAAAGAGCATCTCCCACTCTCCCAGATTTGCACCTCGATGTTATCCCCAGCTCTTCAGTCTTCCTCCCCATTTCCAATCTATTCAATTTACAACATGTCTTATATATGCTCCCTTCGCTCCTCTGACACCCGCCACCATAGTACAGGTCCTCATGTCTGAGTTATTAGAATAACCTGCTGGTCTCTTCTCACTCCAGGCCATTCACTTCTCAGGAATTAAATTTCTAAATCACAGCGTGACCATATCACATCCTTCTTTAATAAATTTCAGTAGCTCCCTATCACTTCCAACAGCAAATGTAAAGATAGTCTGTTTGCTTCTTAAAACCCTTCATAACTTGCCTCCTTCTTACCTTTCCAGTCTTCCACTTTATCCTCCCCCCCCCAAAAAATCATCCTTCCCTCAATGTACTGTGCGATGCAATGACACTGGCCTCAATCTCTAACTCTCCCCATGTCTGGGAAGCTCTCCCTCCTCATCTCTTCTTCTTGGATTTTCTTACTTAAGAGTTTGCCTTTCTTTATTTGTACTTGTACAGGAGCAGGCTTTGGCTCCCAGTGACAGATAAAATGGAAAAAAGTTAAAAAGACTTGGGTTGGCTCATGCTTGGACTCCTCCTTGGAGAATCAAATGTTCAGCTCAAGCCTGAAGAACGGCTCCCTTTGAGCCTCAGCTAAAATTTCCTCCTCTGCAAAAACCCTTTCCTAGCTCTTTCTGATCCTTGTGCCTTCCCTAATGAGATAACCCATTTATGCCCCCCCCATATATCCTGTGTATATATAGAAGGTGTGAGAGAGGAGAGCAAGTTCTAACAGGGCTTACTCTCCCAGAAAAGCGTCAGCATCCGGTGACAAATGTGTCTGCTGTGCAGAGCTCAGTCTAGGTGAGTGCACAGGGACTCAGCGCCTAATCAATCAATCAATCAATGAGCATTCTCATCTACCATGAGTCCAGTTGCGCTGTGATGGGCTCCAAAGACACAGCACAAAGAACTTAATGCATTGTGGACTCCCAAAGAGCTTACATTTTATTACACATGTAAATTAAATATATAAATGGATAAAATATGTCTTAAGATATATGGTAATTATATTTTATTACACATGTAACTATATGTAACATTTATGTATATATATATAATATTAAATATATAAATGGATAAAATATGTTTTAAGATCTGTGGTAATTATATTTTATTACACATGCAACTATACATAACATTTATATATGCATATATAATATTAAATATATAATGGATAAAATATGTCTTAAGATATATGGTAATTATATATTGTATTTAAAATATACTTTAACATATTTAACATGTATGGGACTACCTGCCCTCTGGGGGAGGAGGTGGAGGGAAGGAGGGGAAAAGTTGGAACCGAAGTTTTTGCAAGGGTCAATGTTGAAAAATTACCCGTGCATATGTTTTGTCAATAAAAAGCTATATAAAAAAGAAATAACCTAAAAAAAGATATGTGTCTGAAAGGGGAAGGAAAGGATAGAGTGAATTCCAGGCATGGGGAACAGGAGATGGAAGATGGAATTCAATGTGAGCAATAGCAAGGAGGACAGTATGTATGGCTGGATAGTAGAAAGGGTATAGTGTTAGCTACCCTGAAAAGGGCAGGTAAGGTCAGGTATAAAGCCCTTGGAAGAGTTTTTGCATCTGCCCAGCAGAGAAGGTTGTGTCTGTTTCTCAAAGTAACGGGGAGCTATCTGAGATTGTTGAGCATGAGAATGACATGTCACCAGGTGATGTCTTGTTTTCATCCAGAGCAATTCACGACACCATCTATTGGACAATGAAAGGGTTGCAATTTGCATCGGTTGAGGGAATGTTCATATTTATGAAATCACAGGATTTTTGATGCCAAATATTAAAATGCTTATTATTACAAATTTCTTTGCATGACTATCAGCAGATGTTTCCCAGGGCTTAACATGTACCCAACCCTGTGCCAGGCACTGTGGGTAGGAAAATGGTGGGAGGCGAGGGAATATGTAACACCATGCCATTCCTCAAATAGCTTGTTGGAAAGTCAAAATAGATGCCTCTGGCATCTAACAGTCCTCTAGGAGGTTCATGGCAATTACTGAGCACCACAAAATCTTAGAATCGAAAGGTATAGTAGAGTACCTCTTTACCAATTTCCTACTCAGTGTAAGATTTCTCTTTACAACATCTGTAATAGAAGAAGTCCAAGCACTGTGTGAATACTTTTAGTGACAGGGAACTCAGTACTTCACAAGTCATTCCATTTTCACAAAACTTCAGTGGTTATGGTATTCTTGTTGAGCCCCAAGTTGCCTCCTTAGACCTTCCATTGATTAATTCTAGGTTCCCTATGGATTTAAGCAAAATAAGTCTAGTCCTTCTTTCATAGGGCAAATCTTTGAATATTTGACAACACCTAATCATGTGCCCTCTAGATTTTTCTTCCCCAGGTCAAACATATTCGGTTCCTTCGCCCATTTGTCACAAGACAATCTTTCACCATCTTAGTTATTCTCCTCCTAGTAAGCTCAAGTCACCAGCCTCAGAAATGTGGGACCCAGAACTGGAAACGATACTTCAGCTATGTTCTGACTGGGGCAGAAGGCATCAGGACTAGCACCTTCATTGACGCAGACACTGCACATTTATTGTTGTTATTGTTATTATTATTACTTACATATGTTATGTTGTTACATTATTATTGTTATTATTATTTACATATATACATAAATTTAAGAGGTGAGATAGAAAGAACATGAGAGTCAGGAACTCAAGAACATCAAAATCAAATCCAGCTTCAGATATTTACTAGCTATATGATCCCAAGTAAATCACTTTGTTAATGTCTGCCTCAGTTTCCTCATCTGGAAAGTGAGAATAATGAAAAGCACTGACCTCACAGAGTTCTTATAGGTCTAAATATAATATCAGTAAAACCCCTTGCAAACCTCAAAGCACTATAACTATTCTAGCTATTATTATCATTACTATTAATCATTTAGCCTTTTAAGTTTTCCAAAGTGCTTGAAATTTCATTTAATTTATTGCTTAAAGCAATCCTTTGATAGAAGTACCATTATTGTCATTTTACAGATGGGAAAATTGAGGCACAGAGAGGTTAAAGTCCTTTCCCAGAAGCACATAACTACTAAAGGTATATAGTGACTGTGTATCTTAAAGCTTCCTAAGTGTCCAATCTCCATTAAAGCCTCCCTGTAGCTTTAGTCATCCTAGCATCTCGAGAAATCTGCTAATAGAGCCCAAATGCTAAGGATTTCAGAGAAACTTATCCCTGAAGTTGGCCACTATGAGATGAGGGAGGTTTTTTTTGGCCACTGCGACATATGAGCACCATTTATTAAGATGTTTAAACAACCTTTTCTGAAATATTGAGTTATCTCCAGAGCTGAGATAGTCTGTCACAATGTTATTCCATTTTTTGATATTTATTGACAGTTTCCTACAGGCGAGATACTAGACAGACTTGAAGCAGATAAAAACAGAGCTATCTTTGTCCATAACTCACTTATATTCTTCATGGGGCTGCAACATGTACACAAATAAGTAAATAAAAGGTATATTCTATCTCCCTTTTATGTGTGTCCCCTCCCCCTGATTGCCTTCTCGAGGGCAGAAACTATTTTGTTTGTAATTTAAGCACTGAGAATAGTTCCTGAAACATAGTAAGTGCTTACTGATTGATCAATATATCTATCTATAAATGTATAAAAGGAAAGAACTGGTCTTTGACCATTTGATTAGTCTCTCCCACCGGTGCATATAATAACAAGATAATGGGGTTAATATCCAGAATGAAATCTTAAGATAATGAGGTGTTAATGTGTTAACATAATGTTAACACTTTAGAAAATGTGAAACCTTCGACTGAATTACAAAGGCAACTTCCCATTGACTGGCAGAAGATGGGCATGGTCCTGGGTGACCCTAAAAGTTAGTGGATTATGTCAGGCCCTTCAATATCTAGAGATAGTAGAGACAGTTTGAGAAGTCATATTAGTTGGGTAAAAAACCAAAAGTTAGGGAAAAAACTACCTTTATCTCTTGGGGGAAAGGGAGTGAAGGGGGAGGGAGTTCTCTCCTTGACTTGACTCAATCACTGAATGAGAAACTTCATCCAGTATTTGGAGAGTTCCAAGGCACACTGGGCGGGGAGCAGAGTTCCACAGTCCAGATAGACATGGATACAGAAAGATGGTGATTTGAGTCTGAGAAGAGCTCTAAAAAAAGCTATAATCTTTAGCAGAAGAGATGACTTCAAAAGAACTAGTCCTTGAGAGCAGAACCTGAAAGCCCAGCTGCACAATCCACTCAACACGAGCCACTTCATGAGGACTTCACTAAGAAAGACCCAATTCTTCTGTTGTAAACCTGGCCTCATCTATCATACAGATGAGCCTCATTTCTATTGTACTTTTAAGTGGATGGCCATTATTTGCATGCATATCTGTGCACTCCAGGTTTATGGGCAGAGTGTTTCATCATGACTGTTTTTACTGTGCCATTTCGGTCAATGCCTTTGCTAAGAGTTACCTCTGTTTGCCACCTGATTAGTAATAAGGAGCACACTAGTGGGGACCCATGGATTCTAGTGTTAAGAACCCAGACCATTGTGCTCTAGAAATTATGAGAACTGTGGAATCCTCTGAGGACCCAACTCCCAAGTATGAGTGTGAGTTGAGGGAATATCCCCGGGGCAGTACTATATACTAAGTGATTTAAAATAATTTCAAAAGGGGAAAATACTAATAACTGGGACATAGAGGTGAGGAGAAGTCAGTAAGGAAAGGACAACTAAGCCCAGGGAAACAGATTTTGCCGACTACCAAAGGAGGACATTCGAATTTTTTGGCTCCTACACCACATCATTCTTGAACTTTGTTGCACAATTGATCAAACCCAAGAAGCCATGGAACCTGCAGTAATAATATGGACAGCACAGTGTCAAAACTTTTAATGACAGACAACTCAGTACCTTACATACTAAGACAGAGGCAATGTAATATCATGGAAGGAACACTGGCTCTGTAGTCAGAGAAGCTCGGTTCAAATCCCTCCAATAATACTTACTATCTGGTAATTTTGAACAAGTCACTTAACTTCCTTTGACCTCAGTTTCCTTTTCTGTAAAATGGAGCAGTTGTAATCAGTGGTATCTGAGGTCCCTTCCAGTTCTAGTTCCTAGAACCAGTTCCTAGTTCCATGGTCCTAATTATAGAGCATGTATGTTCTTATCACCTCATCTAAACTCAGTTCCTAAAGCTGTCCATGTTGGCTGCCTGTGGTCCATCACATATCACCAGAGGATGAAACAATATCATCATGCCTCAGTCTGATTCTCTGTCATGAGCACTGCCTGGGAACTGGGTAAGAGTCGCTATTGGAGCCACCATGACCTCTGGAGCATCTCTTCCATGGACCAACTGGGACCAACAATCTCTTAAGACTCTCAAGAGCTTGGTTCAAGGTCACCAACCTCCTTTCTACTCCCCCGGTTCTCATTGGAGGAGAGGGGCCAGATCTGGGGTTGTGAATAAGAATCAAGAACATTCTCAAATCTGTATTCTCCTTCCTTAGCAGGGAGAAGGGATGGAAGCTAAAACTTGGAAATGACCACTATAGAATCTCAGGGATAGAAGTGAGATAGTTCAACCCCCTTTAATAGATGAAAAAAATACGTCAGAGAGGTTTCATGATCTGCCTGAGGTCACACAGGGAGCAATTCCTGACAAGTGATCATCCAGCCTCTCTTTGAATATCTTTAGTGATGGAGAATCCTTCAGCTTCCAGGGCAGCCCCTTTTATTTTGGGGCAACTTGATGCTGCAAGGAAACTTGCCTTTGTATCTTCCTGGACTTATCCCATACTACCAAGAACTCTTCGAGATGTCCCAAAAGTCTTTGTGAAAAGCTTTAACATGGGCACTGAGATTTTTGTGACCCCCTGTATAATCCATGCTCAAGCCAAACTGGGTTACTTCCTCGGTAGATGACCGGGGCCTTCCTGCCTCTGTATGTTCGCTCACTCTGTAACCTGTCCCTCGGTTAAGTTTTCCCCCCACTTAAAGTCTAGCTCAGGTGCCATCTCCTCAGTGAACTCCCATCTCTCCACAACATCGCTTTTCTATGTATGATCCACTCCTGCCCTGGATATTGTTCAAGCTTTATTTTTACCATGTTCCAAGCTTGTATTATTTTGTATTCTGGTTATCTTTGTCTAAATCATGTCCCATTCTTAGAATGGTACCTCCATGAGGGCAGGAATTATGGCCTAGGGAATAATAATAATAGGAGGAGGAGTAGTAGTAGTAGTAGTAACAAAATCACTATGGTTTGCAAATCGTTTTATCCATAGTATCTCATTTTATCTTCACAACAATCTAGAAAGCAGGTGATGTCATCCCCATTTTACAAATGAGGGAATTGAGGCAGACAGAAGTTAAATGGCTTGCCCAAGCTGACACCAGATTCAAAGTCAGGATTTCCTGATTCTAACTCCAACACCCACCATGCTCCATTCCAGCTGCTTCTAGTATACAGAGCTAGATTTGAAGTTAGAAAGACCTGCATTCAAATTGTATTTCTAATACTTATTAGATGTGTGATCTTAATTTCCCCTGCTTTGCTTCAGTTTTCTCCTTTTTTTGCTGAGGCAATTGGGGTTAAGTGACTTGCCCAGGGTCACACAGCTAGGAAATGGTAAGTGTTAAACTCAGATTCTCCTGACTTCAGAGCTGGTGCTCTCTCCACTGCACCACCTAGCTGCCTCCTAGTTTTCTCTTTTTAAAACTAGGATGATAACACTTGTAGCAATTTCCCATTGCTCTGGGGATCAAATGAGATCATTTAAGAAGAAAGCTTTGGACACATGTAAATCTGCTTTGTTATCTTTGCATCTCTATCTCTTTCCCCATCTTCCAGCACATTTGCTCTGTACACAGAAGATGTTTAATAAATGTTTGTTGAATTGACTTTGCTGAATGTGACCTTGAACACTGGACTGCCCCAAGCCTCGGTCTCCTGAGCTGTAAAATGGGTTCAGTCAGAGCTATCTTCCTTTCCTTGTAGAGTGGTTGTAAGGCTAACACTTAAGGCTAAGTGAAATGATATTCTTGAAAGTACAGAGATGTAGAAATGCTATTATTACTCAGCCAGAGGCACATCTCACGACTGATCTGCCAACTTGGGCTGCCCCTAAGCGATCCTCAGTATATCCCACGGGTCAGAGAACTCCCAGCTCTGCCCATTGGAGGACACACTTTCCTCTAAGTGCAAAACCGTAATCCTAGCCTCTAGAGCAAGGCAAGTTGCTGACTAAGTGCTCCTTGGTATTTTCTCCTTGAAACAGCGATGACCTTGCACACTCATCCTTAGGCACTCTGCCAGCCAGAGGACAGCGTCCGACCTCCTCGAGGACGACCTTTGGGTTTGATGACAAAGTCAAGGCTAATTTCTCCATTGCAGGAGAAGGATGAACTTGGTCCTTCTTCATCTCCTGGGCTCGGCTTACAAAAAGGTGCTTGATCCGATGAATGGAAGCCAGTGGAACATTTTCAGCTTGGGATCATGGAGCCGTTACGGGAAAGGTCAGCTAGGAAAACCCCTAACCCTTCCCATAGGCTTATATAGTACTCTAGACTTATGGGTAGAACCTTATCTGGGACCCCACCTCCTCGGGACTCTCTGCCCTCTGGCTGGAAAGTCCCCGCAGAATCTCAGAGACAGAACGGACCTAGAATATCTAATCTGGACCTCAAAATCTGACCAAGTGTCCCCCAGACTTCAGCTGAAGACCCTCAGGGAGCCAGAACTTTGCATTTCCCAAGGCACTCTGTTCTACTGACAGTTTGGTGGTTGCAGGTTTTCCTTTACATCGAGCCTTGATGTGCCTCATGGCAAATGTCACTAATTCTGGGCTCTGAGGTGGGCAGGTAGAACTGGCTTAACTCTTCTTCCAGATGACACCCCTTCAGATCCCCTTCCTCCCCTCCCCCCACATCTTCTCCATGCTAAATTCCAGCATTCACTCCTATATTTCCTCAAATGGCACAAACTGAGGCCCTTGATCCTTCTTGTTGCCCTCCCTCAGGTGCTCTCCGCCTCATCAGTGTTCTTCCTAAAGGGTGGCACCCCAAACGGAGCACAGTCCTCACTCTAAATGTGTCTGATGAGGGTCAAGGACAGCGGTCCTCTCATCTCCTTTGTCTTGGACACCCTGCCTTTTTTAATGCTGCCTAAGACTGCATTTGTTTTCTTCTATTTCTTATCACAGTTACTCCATGTTGAGCTTGCAGTCCACTAGGACCTCCCAATTTTTTTCTTCAGATGGACTATTGTCATAGTGTTTTTTATGAAGTTGATTTATTTCAACCTAAATTGAGGTCAAATGAAGACTTTGAAGCCACTTCAGATATCTATTTCCCTGGGCAAATCAATTCATTTCTCTTGTCCTCAGTTTCTCCATCTGTAAAATCAGGATAATATCTATTTCACAGGGTTGTGAGGATCAAATGAGACAAGATTTGCAAGGCATTTAACATTGAATTACTATGGAAATATTTAGAAAGATTTTATTATTTAAAAAAAGACCCAGGCTCAAATCTTGTCTCTGACACATACTAGCTATTGACCTTGAACTTCGCCCCTCAACTCCCTAACATTATAAATTGCTGCTCCTCTTGCCTACTTTGTATTTATTTAGGCTGTATTTATTCAGTATGTTCTTCTCTGCATACATGTGTCTCCCTTAAAAGAATGTCAGCTCCTTGAGAGTTGGAATCATTTCATTTTGGGGTCTCTATCCCCACTATGTTGCTCTTTATATTAGCACAGCATAGGTCCCTCATAAATACTTGTTGGGTGAGTAGGTACCACATTAATTGTTTCTCTCTCTTTCTTTTTCTCTTTCTCCCTCCTTCCTTTCCGCCCTCTCCCACTCCCTCTTCCTCTCTCTTTTTCCTCCCCCTCTCCTTCCCCCCTCTCTTTCTCTGTCTCTGTCTCTCTGTCTCTGTCTCTCTGTCTGTCTCTGTCTCTGTGTCTCTGTCTCTCTCTGTGTGTCTCTGTCTCTTTGTCTGTTTCTGTCTCTCTCTCTCTCCCCCTCTCTCTTCCTTCTTCCTTCCCTCCCTCCCTCTTTCTTTTCCCTGCAGTGATGAAGTCACAGATTAGACTATCATGATTATTATTTAAGTAGATGATCCCAAAGGTCCCATTTCTCATTTTATTACTAATATACTAAGTAGAAAGTACAATACCAAATTAAGATGTCACAAAAGGCAGTTAAGAACAGTTGTAGATCCCCCTTTGTCCTCCCTTCCTCACTCTTCATAGGAAGCCCTTTAAGAGCAGAGACCCAATTTTAGTGGAGCAGGTGCTGTGCCCTGGCCTCCCCATCTTGAACTTCCCCCTCTCACCAAGGGCTCTTTTTTTTTTCTTTTTTTTCCCTTCATTTTATTTATTTATTTATTTTTTAATATTATAATAACTTTTTATTGCCAGAACCCATGCCAGGATAATTTTTTACAACATTATCCCTTGCACTCACTTCTGTTCTGACTTTTCCCCTCTCTCCCTCCACCCCCTCCCCCAGATGGCAAGCAGTCCTATATATGTTGAATATGTCACAGTATATCCTAGATACAATATATGTATCCAGAACCGAACAGTTCCCTTGTTGCACAGGGAGAATTGGATTCAGAAGGTAAAAATAACCTGGGAAGAAAAACAAAAATGCAAGCAGTTTACATTCATTCCCCAGTGTTCTTTCTTTGGGTGTAGCTGCTTCTGTCCATCCTTGATCAATTGAAACCGAATTAGGTCTCTTTGTCAAAGAAATCCACTTCCATCAGAATACATCCTCATACAATATCGTTGTTGAAGTATATAATGATCTCTTGGTTCTGCTCATTTCACTCAGCATCAGTTCATGTCAGTCTCTCCAAGCCTCTCTGTATTCGTCCTGCTGGTCATTCCATAATGGCATTCATATACCACAATTTACCCGACCATTCTCCAATTGATGGGCATCCATTCATTTTCCAGTTTCTAGCCACTACAAACAGGGCTGCCACAAACATTTTCACCAAGGGCTCTTTAACCCCCAATCTTTATTCCTCCTGGCAGGTTAGAGTTTTCCAGAGGGGAGCCCCCATCAGTGCACTTCACATCAGGAACTCAATCAGATGACTCAACAGATTTTTGACAAATGTATTTATTCAAAAGGCAAATCATTATATGACATTGTATTCACAAAAGGGGGTAAGCTCCACCACCGAGACAAGTAGTATCTGTGAGGCAGACTGGGCACAAGCTTAAAGTACCATAAGAAACACATCTGTGTGGATGAGACAACTCGTAACTCTGCAATTATAAGCCTTGATGTCCTTTCTCTTTCTTAGGGACAGCCCTCACAAACTTCAGTGATGGGCAAGGTGTTTGAGTTGGAGGGGTAGATCCACTGCTAAGCTGAATGCTGGTCTCTTCACTACCATGAATTCTTATGTACAGATTAGTGGCCCCCATATCTGTTTAAATTTGCTATAATTGCCTCATGTGTTTTATTTTATACATCCAGAAATACATTGTACTATGTATTTTATACAACACATAAAAATAAGTATATATTAATGCATATATATGCGTATATATACATATATGAACACATATATAAATATGTAAATAAATATAAATATATATATATGTGTATGTCTATATATCATAAGTTGTTCAGTGATTTTATCCTTTTATTTTTTTGTTGTCACCACAAAAAGAGCAGCTATAAATACTGTTGTACGTAGAGGCTCTTTTCCTCTTTCTTTGATCTCTTCGATGTGCATGCCTAGTAGTGATATTATTGCATCAAATGTATACACAATTTAGTAATTTTACAAGAATAGTTCCAAATTACTTTCCAGAATGGATACACCAATTCAAAAGTTTACCCCTGATACATTAATGTTCCTGTTTTCCTGTAGCTCCTAGAATTTTTTTTGGTCAACTTTACTAATCATACTAGCATGAGATGGCACCCCAGAGTTGTTTTAAATGCAAATTAAAGTGATTAGCGATCCAGAACATTTTTTTCTTGTGACTATCACATGGTTTGAGTTTCTTCCCTTAAAAACTGCCCATTCATATCTTTGACCATTTATCAGTTGGAAAATGGCTCTTATTCTTATGAATTTGAATCAGTTCCTCATCTGTGTTGGAAATGGGAGATATATCAGAAAAACTTGAGGCAAAGATTTTTTTTCCAAGTTAGCTATTTCCCTTCTAACCTTCCTTACCTTCATTGGATTTGTTTGTGCAAGAACTTCTTGATCTTGTGTGTAATCAAAATTGGGTTTTTTTTTTATTGTTTACGTTGTGAGGTCCTCTCTATCCCTTGTTTAACATGAACTTTTCCTTTTTCTATACATCTGAAAGATAATCTCTTCCTTGTTTCTCTCATTTGTTTATATGACTTTTTATGACTAAGTCATATATCCATTTGGAGCTTACCTTGGTAAATGGCATGATAAATGTCATGTTAGGAAACAGGAAACAACCAGAACTGCCAGGAACTTAAATGTGCTGTCTTGGGAGTATTGAACACCAGAAACTTTGAAGTGGCCCCTGGATTAGCATAGTTTGGGGACACTGAAGAAGGGATGGGCTGACCTGTGAAGTTCCCTTCCATCGCCGAAAGTCTATAAATAATGGGAAGTGAATTGTCAAGACTTTGGACTTGGCTTCCCTCTCTACTTTCTCCTTTTCTCGCAGAATCACTAGCATCTGAACGAGTCCTCTTCCATCTCCCTTTGAACTAAAATGGAATGGATCCTTTGCTTCTTTCTCTGATCTCAACAGATGTAGGCAGAGTCACATGGGGACAGCACCATGTGGGGAGACCTTCAAGAACCCCTGGGTTCTGCAGAGCGAGTGTGGGTGAGTCAGCCCATGGCACTCATCCCCAGCTCCTGACTGAGCAAATGCCCCTCAGGGTGCCAGGGGCACCGTGCCAGGAGAAGTGCCGGTGTGGAGGTGAGACACGAGACAGCATGCCGACCACTTGTGGCCAGTGATGATTCTGTGACTTTTGGGGAGAGATTAACTTCCATGGAAATGAGGCAGAAGGTCAGGTGGATGCCTGTTGGTGAAAAAGACCACTCAGAGGACCTTAAGTTCCTGATGTATCACATTCCCTCCCACCGTATCTTTCTGCTTCCACAGGTGGGAGCACAATTCATCCTCAGTCAGAGATTTAGAATTGGAGAGGAACCTGGAGGCTCAGCTGGTCTCCCATCACTGGCACTTCCTTTGTGTTTAGTGAAACAAGCCCAGGGGGCTCTACCCTACCCCAGATGCCAAATGTAAGGGGCCCCTTTAGACCCCCTGAAGTTGGAACCATAACAAGGCTCTAACCTCCCTTTCCTCCTCCATTTCCCTCTTTCCCTCTTCTTGTTAGCTTCTCTTTGGTCAAGTAGAGCTACGCCTTTTCCTTAATCTTATACCGTCACCTCCTTGCCAAGGCACCATCCCCTCTGATTGACCACCAAAGTCCAGGGACTCTCACTTTGGCCCACACTGCAGGGAAGAGCTTAGAGGATACTGTCCTGAAGGATGCCCTTGAGCTGTCCCTGACCTTGCAATGTGGCCATCCTGCCCAGGACCTGGTGGGCTCTGATTGGAGCCATAGTGTGCGGCTGAAGTCACAGATTTCTCTCAGAGGCATATACAACACAGAAAGCGCGCACACACACACACACACACTCACACTCGCACTCACACACACACACACTCACAATCACACACACTCACACTGATACTCACACTCACAGACTCACACACACACTTACACACAGGAAAAGCCGGCCAAATAATCAGTCTGCCCACAACCCAACTAATCTACCACAAAGTGGTCTCCCCTATTCCCCCCTCCCCACTGCCCAGCCAGTGGGAGTATTTCTAAAAACAGAATACAACGGAACCAGCTTCAGTACCAGCCCAGAGGCCAAGGATCCAGCTGCTTTTTCTCTGTTTCCTACAGGTGTCTATGGAAGGAAAGACACCGGCGCCCTCATTCTGGATTTGGCAGCAGCTGCCCTCTCCCTGTCCCACAAATCGCTGCCCCTGTTCTGACTGGCTTCTTTTGTTCCTCCCTTCCCCAACACTTAGCTTGTCACTGGCACTGACCCCATCACTGGCACTGACCCCGTCACCAACATCTTGCCTCCAAGCCCAATTCCAGTGGGACTTCCTCCACAAAGCCTTCCCCAGCGTCCATTCCCCAGTAAAAATGATCTCTGCCCTATTTCTCATCCCTCCTCCTTTAGAGTGATATGTCTGCCTTTCTTATATTTTCATTAAAATCTAAGCTCTTTCGGGGCGAGCTCTGTGGCATATCTCTGGTATCCCTGGCGCCCATAATAGTAGCCTGAATGCAGTAGGCACTTAATAATTGTTGAAATGAACTCAATGGAATCGATCATAAGGTGAAAAGAAAGGTGGAGCTGGTATAGATGTGTTAGCAAAAACAAGCTTATTGCAGGACCAGATTCCCTGAGGTCCAGGGCACCGTCGGGGGCAATATCGGTCCTGGCAGAGAGCCAGCTGCTTGTAACAAGGAACAGCTCCATCCTCTGGATTTTAAAGTCATATATAATATGTGTGTATGAATACATCATGTATGTATGGTGTGTGCATATATGCTTCTGTATATGTATATATAGATATAGATTTATACACTATATGCATGTATTAATATAGTCACATTCTCTATGCATATATATTCACATGGCATCATTCTAGCTGCTGTTACCTGTCAAATAAGCAAGGTCTTCATTTCTGATTTTTTTCTTTTTTAAGAAAAAATTCTTAGAGCACCAGCCTTGAAGTCAGGAGGCCCTGAGTTCAAATCTGGCCTCAGATACTTAACACTTCTCAGCTGTGTGACCCTGGGCAAGTCACTTAACCCCAATTTCCTCAGGGGAAAAAAAAGAAAAAGAAAGGAAGAAAGGAAGAAAGAAAGAAAGAAAGAAAGAAAGAAAGAAAGAAAGAAAGAAAGAAAGAAAGAAAGAAAGAAAGAAAGAAAGAAAGAAAAAAAGAAAAAGAAAAATTCTGCCTTTGGAATCTGGGGTATTTTTGGGGTAGAGAGCTGTTTCCACATCAGAGGACCCGGATATGATATGCACTATCCATGTGATCTTGAACAAATCACAGCTTTCCTGGGTCTTGATTTTCTCATCTGCAAAATGAGACTACTGGACTGAGTGGCCTCTGAGGTTTCTTGCAGCCCTCAATCAGTGATGCTCTGGTCTCAGATTCAGTACCAGAACATCCCAAGGTAACAACACATCTCATCTTGAGAGCACACTGTAGTGGGAAGAGCAGTAGACTTGAAGTCAGGAGAAATCTGAATACAGACCTGCTATCTGATACCATCACATAATCATAGCTGCATGATTCTTGGAAGTTCACCTACCTTCTCTGCCTTGGTTTTCTCATCTGCTAAATGGGGATAAGTGTCCAGCTGTACCAGTAATGGAAGCAATGGAAGGTTCTTGAGGTCAAGGATTCTCTTTTTTTATCTTTGTATCCTCAACTCTTAACACAATACCAGGCACATAGTAGATACCTAATAACTATTTATTGATTAATTAATAATGCTAGCTCATCGTTATCCATGAAAAATTAATAATTATGTAACATCCATCAGAATGATAATCAATAACATCATAATGACGAACTCATTGTTGATTGACAATGACAACTCATCCTTGATGAATTGACCTTGGGTGATCAGAGTGACCTTCTGATTCGGCGGTGGACCTGCACCCTTGGCAGATGAAACAACACAACATCCCCTCAGAAGCCGTTTTCAACAAGCTCTGAGGTGTCAAGCTAAGATCACCCTCGCCAACTGTGGGATTCATCTTCCCAGCCTGGTTGAGGGAGAAAAAAATCCGGGCAGCATTATTTTAACACTTGATAATAACGGTAATAAAAGGGATAGCATTCCCTAACACTCAAGGTTTAAGCAGTCTTCACAACAGTCCTGTAAAGTAGACAGTCTATTAGAGCTCCCATCTTACAGATGAGGAAACTGAGGCTTGGGGAACTTAAGTTTTTGATCCTGGTTAGGGGTATGGTGGTAGAAGTATGAACTGGGATTTAAACCTACGTCTCCTCAATCCAGGTCTGCCCTCCTATTGAATCCCTGGGGCTCACGACCAGCTTTCCTGCCATGGGTTAGCCAGTCCCCTCCCCTCGGAGGGGGACAGGACATCCAGCTTTTCTACCTGGGCCACTTTGATAATCCACCAGCCCCATGCCATTGTATCCTACCCAAGAAAGAACCAACACGTGGGTATATGTTGATTGAGCAAATACCTGAGCAGGAAAGGGCGATCCCTGTTTAAGAGTAGAGACAATGGGCTCTGGAAAAGGAGGAGAGCTGAACAGCTGGGCATGGGAGGTCAAAACCCAGTAATTCAAGGAATAAGTGAAGGGAGCAAATCAGATGGAGCAGCAATGGAGGCTGGAGCAAGAGGCCAAAAGCAGGAACTGATTCTCTGCCTCAACCTGTCTCCCCAAAGTTTTAGTCTCTTGGTGTCTCTCACTTTCTCTGCCCACTTATTGTTGTTATTCACTCATTTCAATTCTTCCTGACCCCATGTGGGATCATCTTGACAGAGACACTAGAGTAATTTGCCATTTCCTTCTCTGGATTTGTAAAGATGAGGAAACTGAGGCTAATAAGGCTAAGGAATTTGCACACAGCTCATAAGTGTCTGAGACCATATTTGAACTCAGGTTTTCCTGACTCCAGGCCTGATAGTCTATTCACTGCTTCATCTAACTGCACCTTACCAAATGTTCTAGGTCAGAGGACAATGACTGGCATTCGTCTTTCCTGAAACAGTTTTATCTCTAGACTGATAAACTATCCCTCTCTCATCCGCATCCACTTCCCCAGCCTCCCAAGACACCGAAGCCCTTTCTTGGTGCTATGACCTCATTCAATCCAGAGTCATGCACATTGCCTGATGGCCTCCCATCTCTCATTTTAAAAGCTATTTGATTGACAATATCCGCTGGCTGATGGGAGCTGATTCTCCCACCTCTGTGAATTGAAGATATCTTGAACCATCAATCCTTTATCTCCATCTCCTTCCATAGCACCGGCAGGTGCGGACCAGGAGGATTTAGGTTCAAAGTTAAGCTGAAAACCTGTCATAATAAAAATGGGAGAGGATCTCGGATGGATTTTTAAGCCATTTTACCAGCATAGGGAGCTCCTGGTGAAGAATTCTCCCCAGACTAGAGGGAAGTAAATCATCAATTTACTGTCTTAAAGAGTGGCTCAGATAAAGAGAGGTAAGGCAGGTCCACAATATTGGTGTCATCCATCCTTAAACTCCCAGCCATCATCTTCATCCAGATCCTGACCATCCTCTCCTGAAGCTTTATCATTCGGCCCCAAGACTCTCCTCACTCAAGCCATTCTCTGCCCCCCCACCAAGGACTTATCCATAAGCATGAATCTCAAGGTCATTTTTCTACTTGGAACACAGTAGTGATTTTCCCATTATCTTAAGAGTCAAATATAAACTCCTCTGCAGGTCATTCCATGCTCTTTACAGCCTGGCTCTCCCCTGTCTTTCTAGCCTTGTTCTATAGCACACCCTTACATATATAGTCTGGCCCCCGACTTCTTCATCTAGAGCCCTCCATCTCCACACGCTCCAAACACAATCGCTCCTCACTGTACTTTGTGAAATCCCTTAATTCTTGGAAGGTGCTTTGAAGTATTTATTCTGTGTAGACATCTATACTTACATGTCGTCTCCTCCAAAAGACTAAAAGTTTCTTGAGGGCAGGGACCGTTTTGATTCTGTGCTTATATCTCCAATGCTTTTGCACTGGCAGGCACTTAATCAATACATATCGATTGACTGATTTGAGAAGTCTACAGTCCTTTTTATTTTCAAAAAAGATCCAAAGGCAAATATGAAAACATGCTTAAAAGTATTGTACACATATGATCTGTATCAGCTTGCTTGCTGTCTCAGGAAGGGGAGAGGCAAAGGAAGGAGGAAGAAAAAAATTGCAACAAAATCTTATAAATCTTACAAAAATGATTATTAAAAATTATATTTACAGGTATTTGAAAAAACAAAATACTATTGAGGTGGGGAAGGTCTAAAGGTACAGGGATTAAAGGGGACAGCCGGACTTGGTTCCCTGTGCTCCAAGCACCCTGGGGATGCAAAGGCCATCTGTCCCATTTGCAGACCTCTTTGGCTATTTATCAGGTACATCACAGCAAGGCAGCCAAGGCAGCCCACAACCCCTCACCCTTTCTCCTCTTTGGCTGTGAAAACTGCAGCATAATAGGGTGAGAGCAGAAATAACATAGTCACAACTCGTGTTTTTATAGGATTTGAAAATTTGCAAAGCACATTTTTTCCAATGAACCTGAAAGCTAGGTCATGTTCTTAACCCCATTTTGCTGACAAGAAACTGAGGTTCATGCTTGCTGTCTTGGTGAAGGGGGAGATTAAGAAGGGAAGGAGAAAAAAATTGGGAATCAAAATCTTATGAAAATGAATGTTGAAAACTATCTTTCATATAATTGGAAAAATTTAATACTATTAAGTTAAGACAGAAAGAAAAAAAAGGAAGGAAAGGGATAAAAGAAAGGAAAAGAGGGAGGAAAGAAAGAAAGAAAGAAAGAAAGAAAGAAAGAAAGAAAGAAAGAAAGAAAGAAAGAAAGAAAGAAAGAAAGAAAGGAAGGAAGGAAGGAAGGAAGGAAGGAAGGAAGGAAGGAAGGAAGGAAGGAAGGAAGGAAGGAAGGAAGAAAGGAAGGAAGAGGAGAGGAGAGAAAAGGAGAAGAGAGGAGAGAAGAGGAGAAGAGAGGAGAGAAGAGGAGAAGAGAGGAGAGGAGAAGAGAGAGGGAAGGAGGGAGGGTGGAAAACTATAACTTAATCAAGGTCTCAGGAGCAAATCTGAATTTGAACTCAAGTCTTCTTACCTCCCTGCTTACACCATACTGCCTCTTATTGGATCCTGTTGCTTCCACAGACAGGAACCACCTGAATCATAGGATCTTATATTTAAAGCTGCAAGGGACCTTAGGGATCATTTACTTCAATCTGTTTAATTTTATTATATTTTAGTATGACTTTAAACATCAACATGAATATTTCAATATGCAAAATTCAGAAAAGATTTATTGTATTTGAAACTACTAATCTCTATGATATTTTAAAATACCTATTAAATTTAAAATAATAGTATCAGTGTTGCCCTGCTTGTCTGTTGGCCTAAACTTCTTTCTGTGAATTAAAAAAAAATATTTCACTGATGACTTTTCCTTTCTTCCTTCATTTTTCCTCCTTCCTTTCTTCCTTTCTCTCTCCCTTTTTTCTTCCTTCTTTCTTTCTCCTTTTGTCCCTCCCTCCCTCCCTCCCTTTCTCTCTCCCTTTCTTCCTCCCTCCCTCCCTTCCTTCCTTTCATCTTCTCTCCCTTTTTCTTCCTTCTTTTTCTTTTTCTTTCTTTCTCTCTCCCTTTTTTCTTCCTTCCTTCCTTCCTTCTTTCCTTCCTTTCTTTCTGTCTTTCTCTTCACTATCCACCAACTTCCCTCACATCCACATAAAAGTCTTCCATTGGACAAATAAATATAGTTAAATCCTAAGACAATTCAACACAATGAACACATCGGACAGTGGCTACCTCATTCCAGACCTCTCTAGTCCATCATCTCACTACCAAGAAGTGGCAAAGCATGTGTCCTCCTTGTCCCAAGGACAGCTAGATAGTGTAGTGGATAGAGCACTGACCCTTTATCTGGAGGACCTGAGTTCAAATTTGACCTCAGACACTTAACACTTCCCGGCTGTCTGACTCTGGACAAGTCACTTAATCCTTGTTGCCTCACCTCCTCCCCCCCAAAAAAATAGAAAGAAAGGAAAACTTCACAAGTCCTGGTTACTGGTTGGATCGGCACTCTGAAGTCTCAGAGCTATTTTCTGTTACTTAATTGTGGTCATCTCATATTTTGTCCTGTGGGTTTATTCCTTCACTCTGTGTCAGCTGACAAACTTTCCCTACAACCTCCCTTCTTTTGAGGAGATTTCCCTCAGGAACAGCCATGGCACAAAGGAAGAAGAAGTGAGCCATCTTGGTTGTGGTATCGACCAACACCCTGATGGTTCCAAAGCCCTGGAACTGGGGCAGGTCTACGGGGAAAGTTAGTGTTACTGCCACCTAGAGGGCTCTCCTGATTCAGTTATACCTGTCCTGCCACTGCAAGCCTTCCCGGATCCTCCCAGGAGGTAAGCAGCCCTTGGACCTCACACAGATTGGTTCTCCATTCTCTTGTTCATTATAGTGGCAGAGGGGGAAGGACTTTCCCAATGAGCCGCCCATGATAATTTCCCAACCAAGTTCCCTCACACAGTGATCTGTGTCTATGTCTTATTCCCTTGCTAGACTGGAAACTCCGTGAGAGTAGGAACTGTGCCGTATCTAAATAATCTCAATTTTGGCTTTGCTCATAGGAAGTGTCTAATGAAGTTGTTGACTAACAAAAAAGATCTCAAGCCTGAAAGCCACATGACCCAGTTCAGGGGCTAATCCACTGTGCAAATTGGAGTGTGTTACATTTCCTGTGGGGTGCTCAATTTTCCCATCTGTACAAAAAGGTAGCTTCTGGCCCACAGCTAAGATCTCTGGAAGGTCAGGTGTTCCGAGGCTGTTGCCCCAAGAAGTCTGGACTGTGATTTGTGGCATAAGGGCAGCCATGAGGGCTGTTGGAGTAAGTTAACATAACTGGCCAGAAAACGCACTCGGTTTAAAAGCAGCAGGCAACTTTTGACTGGAACTTAAAATAACAGACAAACTTTTCTCCCCGGAGAGTCAGAACCAATTACTCTAAAGCCACAAGCTGAATTCTCCTTCTCCCAGGATCACTAGACAGCAGGTTTGCACATTGATGGTGCATTTAGAGAGTGCCAGACCAGCTGTCTCTCCCCTTTGGCTCTGTGCTTCACAGTACATTCTGTTTGGGGGCTATTATTTTTAAATAACAGCCTGATAAGCCATTTATGGGTCTCATCACAGCATCAGCTGCTCAGGAAACAAGAACCTGGCATTTTCTTTGTCTGAATTCTCCGTATTCATCGTTTCTAAAGGAGTGGTAATGTTCCATTACGTTAATGGCCACAACTTGCTTATGCGTTCCCTGGTTAATCAACTTTGTCTCCATTTCGGTGCTCTCACCAAATGTGCTGCTGGGAATAAGTTGGGGTGGGCAGGATCTCACTTGGGTTTTTTATGTTCCTGGGGTAGATGCTTGGGAGGGGTATTTCTGAGCTGAAGATGGAACAGGACGGACACGAGTCATTTCTTAGCATATTTTCAAGTTGCTTGTGGAATGGTGGACTTGGTTCACAGTGACATTCTAGAAACCATGGTCTTATGGTCCCACAAGTCTTCCCTACTGTACACACTGTGAACTCTCTAAAGGCAACAGCTATGTTATAATTCTTTGTATATGCTAAAAGATAAATAGCCTCCCAGTCGGTGACCTCTTCCTCCTGTATTCCAGATGTTGGAAGCCTTGCTTCTGATCCCTGACCCGCAGTGCTCCTTGGATTGAGGGCTAGGCTGTAGTTTGGGGTCTTCATTACCTGGAGCGTTATTCTTCCCCTCTTAAACTCAGACTCTGAGCATACCCTATTTATTTATACTTATGAATGCAGATACTCAAGTGGAGCCGTGAACTCCCATTTAGACGGTCCTTCCAACAATGCAAATCACAACCCATCCTGTAGGACTTATCTGGGATCTCCCCTGAGTCCACCACAGGGATCAACCCAAAGGGTGGGACAGTTCCTTTCCTTTGTCAAGCAGGGGCGCAGGGTGAAGAACATTTGACTGAGGGCTGTGTAAGGTCTGCAAAATAATCTGCCAAGGAGATCACAGGAAATGACGAGATGAAAGCTTGGTACAATACCCTAGCCTCTGCTTGCGTTCTATAAGGTGACATTGTTGTATGGCCTACGAATGAGATTACAAATATCCAAATGGCCTTTGGCAGAAAAGAGCCTAGTATATAATAAGTACACAATAAATACTCTTCCTGTCTGTGTCTGTCTGTCTATCCATCCATATATTTATCTTCCTGTCTTCATCTATCCATTCATTCAGCACATCCATATATCCTATCTATCCATTTATCTATTGATCCATCTTCCTATCTATCTACTTATCTATCTATCTAGTTACCTATCTATCTATCATATATCTATTGTGCTCTCTGTCTTTCTGTCTGTCTGTTTATCTATCTACCTACTCTCTATCTATCAAACTTTCTCTCTGTGGGTCTGTCTGTTAATCCTTATATCCCAGAGTACCAGTGGAGCACTTGGACAATCTAAGAATCATTTCTTGCCCTTTCCATCTAGTCAATCCACCTTTTTTTCCCGAGCCTTCCCTTTATATTGAATGAAGCCACAAGAAAATGCAGAGGCCACTGGGAATTCCAGGTTTTCCAAAAACTGGCCACTTAGGCCAACGTAAGTGAAAACAACTATTTGTGGTTGTTACTGAAGAGAACTATATGGGTTTGCACTAAGGATTTGGAACTTTCTGAATTTGTATCTAATTTTTAAAATAAAACTGTCATTCCATTATTTGTTTTCAGGACCTAATGGTTTTTTTTTTATCTTTTGTAGAAACAATGCATGAAGGCTTCAGAGAGGAGGGCAGCTAAAGATCAGGAAAGCCAAGTGCTTCGAATGTACCGTTCACCATGACCAGTCCCCAGTAAGTAACCTAAGATGATGTGGCAGAGTAACCAAAAGAAAACATGGAGCCCAAAAAATTACTCTGCTCACCTTGGGCAAGATAAGGGAACATTTGGCAAAAACAGAATTGGGCAAGATGGGACAGGGTGCGAGAAGGCTGGAAGGGAAATTGTCAGTGGAATGAATGAATGGAAAATGCATTTAGCCATGTTTACTATGTTGAGATACGTTGAAGACCTCAGCTCAAAAAAGGCCAAAGTCCCCCACTGTATCCAGGGCCATCTCCAGTCACCCTGTTCTCTGTCTGGCCGCTGGATCCAGGTGGCTCCAGAGGAGAAAGTCAGACTGGTGACCTTGAACAGCCCTCCCTCACTTCAATCCAATCATCACCTCCCCAGGGTCATGGTTCTCTGACAAACAAAAGCAAACAGTAACTAGGATTGTGCTAAGCTCTGGGGACACAAATATAAAAAGAGACAACCCCTGCCCTCAAGATATTTTCATTCTAATAGGGGAAAACAAGACCTATAAGAGGGTGATGACCAGGGGAGGGGATTTTGCTCTGGGGAATCCCAGAGAACGTTGCTGTCTATGATATCTGTTTTGTTTGATTACTGTGCTCATGGCAAGAGATGGAAAGGAGCTGATGTGGGAATAAGGGGTGCACAGCAGCATCAGCAAGTGGATGGTGAGATGGGTTGGGTAGATGGTAAGATGGCTGGAAGGGATGCAAAAGTCAAGTGTGGTCAGGTGTCTGGAGTCAACCAATAGCTCTAACAGGCTATATGGTCTAGTGTGTATTTAGATGTCAAACCATTTAAATGCCAGGGAAGATGACATTTGTGCTTTATTCAATTGGCCGTGGGAGAGCCCGAAGGATTTTGAGCAGGAGAGTGACCTATGAATTTTTGGCAGATGTGTGAGGAATAAATAAGAGATAAGAGAGAGGCTAGAGGCTGACCATATGAATGCATGAATAAAAGACATTTATTAAATAGGAAAGAAGGAAAGAAGAAAGGAAGAAATGGAGAGAGGAAGGAAGAAACAAAGGGAGGGAAGAAAGAAGGGAGAGTGAAAGAAGTGTAAGAGAAGAGAAGAAGGGAAGGAGTGAAGGAAGAGGAGAGAAAAAGAGGAAGGAAATGAGAGAATGAATGAAGGTAGAAAAGAAGAAGGAAATAAGAAAGGAGGAAGAAAGGAAGGGAAGAAAGGAAGGAAAAGAAAGGGATAGGAAAAGAGGAAGAAATAGGGAATGAAGGAAGGTAGGAAAAGAAAAAAGGAGGGAGAGGGGAAAGAAACAAAAGAAGGAAATGAAGAAATGAAGGAAAATAGGAACGAGGGAGAGAAGGAAGAAGAGGGAGGGAGTCAGGGCAACAGAAGAGAAGGGAAAAGGAGAAAGGAAAGGAAAAAGAAATGGAGTGAGGGAGGAGGAGAGGTAGGGAAGAAGGAATTATCATTATTATTACATGTTGCCTCCTTATTTTATTCCTCATTACTGGAAGTCTGCAAGCAGGGCTCTTTTGACACAGCCAGGGGGGATCCCATGGCAGGATGATATGAGGGAAGGGTAGAGGGAGGGAAGGGTAAGGGGCCATTCCCACTATCCCCTCTGCATGAAGTGGGGACAAGAATGGGACAGAGATCAGAGGCTCTTAGGTCAAGACCTGGCCATCTGACCCAACCTACTCATTTTACAGATGAGGAAACTGAGTCCTCGGGAAGTTATGTGAGTTTTCCAAGGTATTAAGCTTCAGCTAAAGGAGAACTCTAAAAATGAAATACAGAAACTCTGGCAGGTTGGCAGCCAAGTGACATAGTAAAGGGCTCTGGGTCTGGAGTCAGGGAGAGCTGAATTCAAATTCAGCCACAGATGCCTAGTAGCTATATGATCATGGCCAAATCACTGAACATCTCAAAGCCTTAACTGCCTCATCTGTGAAAAGGGAATAATCCTGCCTGAGCTCCATACCTCACAGCTTTGGTATGATACTTAAATGGGAGACATTTAGACATTTGCTGATGCTGCCAAGTTTATCCCCTACTCCTACCTAAAAGCCTCCGGACATTCAGGTTCTCAAGCATGGCCACCCGACTCCCCTTGTTCTCCTCCCTCTCTTCCTACCCCAGGCCCGCCATAGAAGGGGGAGTTCCTGAAGTTGAGATCATCTCCCAACAAGTGGAAGAAGAAACGAAAAGTTTGGCCCCGGTCCAGCTAGTGAACTTGGCTTACCGAGACCTGCCGCTGGCTGCCCTGGACCTCTCCGCCGCCGGCTCACAGCTGTTGTCCAACCTAGATGAGGAGTTCCAAAGGGAAGGGTAAGTGCCGGTCATTCCTGAGCTCCTCTTCAGAGCCCCCTGGGACTCGGGGGTCCCAATCAGATCCCACTGGATGTATTGGGCCCAGTTCTGGGGGCTGCTCAGTCTGGACAAGCGAAAGCTTCATCAGGTTCAAAATCTGTCTTCAGATCTCAGAAGATTTGAAAATCTTCTATCCATCCATATATTTATTTTCCTGTCTTCATCTATCCATTCATTCATTACATCTATATAGCCTATCTATCCATCTATTTATCTATTGATAATAGATAAATTATCTATAATAGATAAATTATAGACATTTAGAATTTCTATTATTGAAATAGATTCTCATGTGGAAAAGGGAAATGATTTGTCCATAAAGACTAGTTCTAGCTAGACAAAGAGCTCAATAATTATAGGATCATCAATTTAGGGTAGCCAGAGAACTTCAAGAGGATTCAGTCTTCCAGCCCCCCATTTTACAAATAAGGAAACCATGACCTTTCCCATGGGTGAGCATCCATGTCCTCAGGCTTTCCACTCACCAGCTGTATGGCCCTGGATATATCACCAAATTTCTATTTGCCTCAGTTTCCTCATCTATAAAATGGGGATAATCGCAGCACCTACCTCCCATGGTGGTTGAAAGGATCAAACAAGATAATCTATGTTAAATGTCCTATAAACTTTAAATGCTCCATAAAATACTACTATTATTATTATGGTTGTTACTAATAATAATTCCAGCTAACATGTAGTACTTACTAAGTGCCAGGCATTGTTTACTGCTTTATAATTATTATTTCATTTGATTAAAAGTAATTAGGACTCCCCCAAAGTGAAAGGGACTTCCTGAAGAGGTAACGAGCTCCTCATCCCTGGGCGTCCAAGCAGAGGTTGGATGATGGCTAACAAGAGATGAAGGAGGGAGGCTTTCTGCTCAGGCCCAGGGAGAGCCTCTAAAGTTCCTAGGACTCCTTGGCTCTTTATATTCTCCCCATCGGCCAAGCCGCCTGCCCAGGTCTCTGTCACCAGTAGCTAAAGAAGCGTCCCGGCCCTTAAAAATCAGCACCCTAGAGACAAGCCCAGCTGCAGGCCCTGGAGTTCAGCACTCCAGCCCAAGAGGGAGGAGGGAAGGAGGGGGAGCCCCAGCCATTCATTCTGTTTCCAAAATCAGACTCGGAGAGACATTTATCTCTGGCGGGCTCTCACTCCCAAGCAGGGGAAGTAAAATTCAATTAGGCCAGATAAATATCAGGGACCCCGAGTCTGAAGTGCGCGGCCCGCCGAGAGAAACACTTTGTCATTAATCGAGGGCCCGGCCCGGGTCCCCTCGAGAAGCTGCAGCCGGGAGTAAATAGGAAATGAGGTTAGCAGGAATTCTGCTCCCAGCCGACAATCTCCCATCAGCTGCTGCGCCCCCCGCCCGCTTGCAGCCGCAAGGGCTCCCGGCAGAAGGGAGATCACGCCAAGGTCAGAGCGCAATCAGAGGCAGCCCGGGAGAGAGGCTCCTGAAGGGGGGGAGGCCGGGCTTTAAAAATCATGATCACGTGTGATCTTCCTCCCGCTTCGGTGACTACCTGGGTGACCTTGAGCCAATCATCTCAGGGCTGCCTCTTTTGTGAAAGGGGGGAGAGCTAGCCCAGGAGCCTTTTTCACATTGATGATACTAGGCCGCAGATGGGTGTCAGAGCCGAGAAAAACAAGGCTCGTGGTCACTGAGCCAGTGGGCGAGGTAGGGTGGGAGGCGCGAGAAAACTGGAAAGGGGCACGGGGCAGGGCCCGGTTACGAAAGCCAGACAGAGGGTTTATACGGGATTAAAATAGGGGCAGAGTTAGGTGGTGAGGGGCTTTGAATGCCAAAGATAGGGTTGTATTATAGGTGATTAAAATATGGGATTTATATCCTGGCACAGAGGGGTTTATAGGTGATCTGGGGTAATAGGGAGCCACTGAGGTTTACTGAATGAGGGAAGGGGTGGAGACGGGTCTGATTTGTGACTTTGACACTGAATAAAGGCTGGACACGAGTGACTGGCAGCTCAGTCAGCGGTTTATTGCAATAGGGGTCATCGATGAGGGTCTCCACCGAGGAGGAAGGAAGGGGGGCAAGAGGCAAGAAACGTTTCCAGAGATAAAATTGATGGGCTCTGGTGACAAACTGGAAATAGGTTTGGAAAGAGGCTGAAGCAGGTGAGAGGAAGGGCTGAGAAGTCAGGGATACGGCCTCGGCTGTCGGTCTGGGGGCCGGGAGTCCGTGCCCCCTCCACAGTAAGAGGGGAGTTTAAAAGGTAGAGTTTGAGGGAGAGGAGCGAATCTGGGTTTTCAGATATTTATAGGACAGCCTTTTGGAGATCGCTCCTCCAGGCCGGACGGAAAGTGAGCATGGAGCGGGAACCAGCAAACTTCTACTTTCAGTCCTGGGAGGGAGGGGAGTGACCCCCAACCTCTACTTTAGCCTCCACTGTGACGGATAAGGAAACCGAGTCCCGAGAGTCCGGTCACATGGCTCCGGGACTAGAAAATCCTCAGCCCCGAGCGCTTGCCTCGAGGCACCAAGGTCCGTGCGGAAGCACCAAGGTCCGTGCGCAGGCACCAAGGTCCGTGCGCTGGCACCAAGGTCCGTGCGCTGGCACCAAGGTCCGTGCGCTGGCACCGGGTGCTCCGGCCTGCCCAGGTCGCAGTTTGGGGCCAGGTAAATGTCAGGAAAGTGTCGTAGCCCCCACGGAGCGCTGACATCAGGCTCTGTCCCCTCCCCGCGGGACCAAGCTCCCCCTGCGACCCCCTTCTTGCCGCCTCCCAGGCGAAGGGACCCGGGCCCGAGGGGCCTCCGAGGGGCCCCCTTCCCTCTCCCGCAGGAGCTTTATTCTAAAGCCTGGGGCGTCCTGGTCGGACGCTGCCCCGCACGGAAGGACAGCCCGGGGCCAAGAAAGGCCATCTGCTTTCTCTCGCTCACAGCTCGGGCGGCCTGGCGGGAGCCTCCGCGCAAAGCCGGCCAAGCTCCGGCCTCGGAAACTGGGCAGCACCTGCCCTCTGCTGGCCTCTCCAAAGATAGCACCGCCTCCAGCCACTGACAGAGCTGCATCTGCTCCCGGGACAGCGGCAGGACGGGGAACGGCATCTTTCAGCTCCCTTTTCGTACAGAGGAGAAACCGGGGTCCAGTGGGGGGGGGTGTGTGGCGCCCCAGGAATAGCTTCCCTGTGCCAGGGGCTGTGCCAGGGGGATGCCAGGATTAATGTGCAACAGGCCCTTCCCTCACGGATAGATAGATATGGGTGATAGAGAAAAAGAAAGAGACAGAGATACAGACACAGACAGTGACAGAGACGGAGACAGAGACAGAGAGAGACAGAGAGACAGACAGAGAGGTGAGAGCCCCTCCTTCTTCTCGAGACCAGAGGCGGGGCCGGAGGGACTAGAGCTCGGTCTCCCGCTCCCCAGGCCAGGACTCGGAGAGCAGAGGCCGCAGCCTTTGAGAGAGCGGGCGCTCGCGTCCCCTTGGGACAGGAGGAGGAACAGGAATAGTGTCCGCGGGTCACTGATTCTTGTGAAATGGGGAGGGGGGGGGCTGCTCCTGCTAGATGTTTGGAGCCTCTCTCTGAATCCCTGACACCTTAGGCATGATGCTTAATTCCCTGGGACCCCTTTTCCTCCTCCTTAAAAGGAAGGGCTCGGACTGGGTGTCCCCCTAGGCCCCTTTTGCTTTGGATCTGGGGCCCCATCTCCGTGGCACAGTCAGGTGATTAGAACTTTCCGCTTTAAGGAAAGACATGGGCAGCCGTCCTCCATCCGAGTCCCTGCCAGGCTGATGAGTGGCTTTGGCAAGTCCTGCCCCTGCCCCCCATTCTGCCCCCAATGATCCCATGCCTGTCAGAAACCTTGGCCGGCTCCCCGATGACCTGCTCCAGTTTGTCGCTTTTGGGGCAAACCTGCTGCTCCCTGTTCTTGGTGCTGGATTTAGTGCGGACCCCTGATTGGATCTCACCTGACCCCAGCTCAGAACTTCCTGCTCAAGAGATCTACCTCCCTCAGGCTCCCTGACACCCCAGACCACAGGCATGCAAGTATGGGGCGCCCTGCCCCAGCCCAGCAAGCCTGTATTAAGCTCCAACAATATTCCCAGTCCTGGGCTGGCTTCTGGGGATACAGGTCAAATACAAAAAAGTCCTTATCCTCAGGGAGCTTACATTCCTAGTATCTGGGTGCCTACCATTTGTCTTTTTTATTATTATTATTATTAATTGTGTTCAATCCTCCTTGATCCTATTTGGGTTTTCTTAGCAATGATACTGGAGTGGTTTGCCGTTTTCCTCCTCCAGATCATTTTACAGATGGGTAAATTGAGGCAAAGAGGGATAGTTGACTTTCCCAGGGTCAGACAGCTATGTCAGAGGCCACAATTTGTACTCGGCTCTTCCTGACTCCAGACCTGGGGCTCTATCCACTGCACCACCTCCCTGCCCTTATTATTAGTCAAGAGAAGAGAGAAAGCAAACAGTGGAACAATCAGGAAGGAGACTGCCAGCAGTCTGCAGATGTTCTCAGCCCATCTGTTCCCTTTATTCCAACATGCCCAGGTCCCTCCCTTGGGTTTTGTGTGAGCAGAAGGGATGCATTTATGAAGTCCCAAGGGGGAAGAAGGCAATGGAGCCAGTTATGGCGGGCGGTGGGTCATTGCAGAGGAAGTGGGCTGTCCCCTTCCTCTTCCATCTTACCGCCACCTCTACCTCCCTCCCTATCCCATCCCAGTGCTCCCACTTGTCTCCCTTTGTCCATGTCCAGCCTCATCCCCTTTCTGGGGTTAGCGAGGAAGAATAGACGCGAGGATCTCCTGATTCTTGATCTTGTGTGGTTCTGGGTTCTGCCGTACTGTTCGAGCGCCCCATGACCTCCGACCCCAGCTTAGGCTAGAGAGGGATGCAGAAGGCGCTTCTTGGGGTGAAGCTGCCCCGACCTTGTGACAGAGTCATCTCTGGACATCCCTTTGGTGCATCCTTCACCTTAGACCTCAGGCAATTTGCTGCACATTCAGTATAGGGGACTTCCCAAGGAAATCCATGGCAGAAAGGGGAGGACTCCCAGAAAGACACCAAGGGAAGGCTGTCCCGGTGTTTGTCCTCCTCCCCTCTGTTGCCTTCAAAATCTCACCCGGATCTTTCTCTCCCTTTTGTCACCATAATTGGGGCAGGTCGGGAAATGCCAGCTAAGAAACCTTGGTTACCCATATCTCATGAGCTGACTACAGGCCGCCTCCATGGGAGAAAGGTCGTTGCCATAGTTAAGTCCATCAGCAGCTTCTAGTTCCATTTATAGCTCCCGGGAAGAGATTTGGAGCTGCAAGGAACGCCAGAGAGTATCGAGGTCCACCCACTCCCGAATAAGCCTCTCTTTCCCAGCGTCCCCAGTGAGTGGCCATCCAGGCTTTGCTCAAAGTGAGGGGGAGAGAAGTGCATTTATTAAGCAGCTACTCTGCTATGCATTTTCCACCTGCCTCAGCAAGGCAGACAGTAATGCGTCTTTTTTAGTGGAGAAACCTGTGTGGGACCTGACCGAGCTCCCTGCCCTTTTCTAGGTCTCATTGTCAGGAACTCTTTCCTTCCATCTATCTGAAATCTGCCTCATTCCACCCACTGAGCCATATTTTCTCCTTTGGAAGGCACCAAAACAAATGAAATCCCTCATCCGCAGGACGGCCTTGGAAATATCTGATGTTCTGTGCCCCCACATCTCATTCTCATTTCCTCCAAACAACCCTCTTATAATATGATCTCAAGCAGGAGTGTGCTAGAGTCAGCTCACACCGAGAGATGATTGTTAAATGTTCAGTGTGATTCTTAGGACAAATTTATTCATTCATTCATTGTTCATTTTTTTATTATTTATTGTTTTATTGATTGTCTAGATTTAAGAAAGAGATGGGTGAAATGTTACTAATGCAGATTAAATTTTCAAACATGCTGTGGGCTTTTGGAAAGCTGATTGTTAAACATTTACCAGCACATCCCTGATTCTCAACGTCTCCTTTCCTCCTCTGGATGCTTTTCTAAGTTAACAGGCATTTATTAAGTGCTTACTATGTGCTGAGCACAGTGCTTAATAAATGCAGGGATATAAAGAAAGGCAAAAACAATCTCTCAAGGAGCTTACAATCTGATGGAGAGGCATCATGCAAGCAACAATATACCAAAAATATAGACAGGATAAATTAGACACAATCTCAGAGGGAAAGCACTAAAATTAAGGACTGTGAAAGGCTTCTTGACAAAGGTGAGATTTTATCTGAGGTTTGAAGGAAGGGAGGGGGAGAGATGAGGAGGGATAATATTCTAGGCATGGGGGAGAGGCAGGCAGTGAAAATGTCCAAGCTCCAGAGATGGAGTATCTTATACAAGGAACAGCCAGGAAGTCAGTGTCATTGATCCTAAAGTACATAGGAAGTATAGGGGAAGTGTAAGAGGACTGGCAAGGTAAGACTGGACCAGGTGTGTCAACCAGGGATGAATCCAATCCTCTGGACATGGTCTTACAGGAGCAGAGTATAGAGAGAACATCCTTTCTGTGATTCTGGATGCTAGACCTTCCTTAAAGCAAACTAAAATTGCATTAACTTTTTGGAGCTACTATGTTATCCTCCAATGACATTATCACTTTTCTTTCTGTGTCTACTGATCTTCACCCAAATAACCTTCATGATTGCCTCTCTCCCACCCAATCCTGCTACCCCGCTTCTGCCCCAGAGGTCCTGGATTCCCTTATACCACTATCCCCTTCTATATATTCCATTCCATTTAAATTAAGTGTGCTCTTCCAGAGACATAGCCTAATCCTGGATTCCATCCAAACAAGATTCAGGAATACCTTTCAGATTAAATTTGCCTCATTGTGTTAAGATTGCTGATTCACCTTGCTCGCTATTTATATTCTCTGTTTTTGGATATAGACATTTGAAGCCACGGACTTTGGGACTGGCCAGTTTCTTGGTTTATGCCTCCTGTGAATTTCTGGGCATCTTCATTCTGCTTTTCAGTTTTGAATGCCTTTTGGGATCAGATTTGCAAGACTGAGCAAAAATTTCTTTTTTAATTAAAAAAATTTTTCCAATCAGAAAAAATCCACCTTCTCTTCCTTTCATCCTACTCCCTCCAGTTGAAAACAAAGGAAAACAAAACCCTTGTTTAAAAACCCTTGTGGATAGTCAAAACAAATTTTCCATTGGCCAGTCTTCTTGTTGTTTAATTGGTTTTTTAGTCATGGCCAATTCTTTGTGAGGTTTCCTTGGCAAAGATACTGGAGATGTTTTCTCTTTCCCTCTCTGGCTCATTTTATAGGTGGGGGAAACTGAGGCAACCAGGATAATGACTTGGCCAGGATCACACAGCTAGTGTCTTAAGTCACATTTGAATACATGAAGATGAGTCTTCCTAGTTCTAAGCTCTGTGTTTTATGCAGCACAGCACCATTAAGCTGCCCTAATTAGGTTCTTACCAGCCTCTTTTAAAGGGCACATCATCACTGGGCAGGAGTCATTCCTTGTTTTTAATCCATTGTCCAGAAATCCTGTTCTAAGACATCAACCTAACTGGCTGCTCATTTCCCCTTTAATCTGAAGTCCCTGTTCTCAATTGGCAGCAGTGATAAGATAAAAAAACTCACCACTTGTACCCCATGATCTTCAGTTTACTACCCAACGCTCTCTGCTCTTTGACCATGCTTTCCTGACTTTGTGTTGCATCCTTTGTGTCCACATATCAGCAGAAGTGGACAGCGGTCATCTGGCTTGACCAGGCTCTCCATTCTGCCTTGGATACCTGCCCCAGGAAGATGGCAGATTCCCATAATTTCATTATCGCATTGACAAATAGCTGCCCCTGCAAGAGATGGCCAATCCATCACGATTATTCATTTCTTCTTCCTCTCATTTTTGCTTCTCTCTCACATAAAGGCACCTGTGCATCTATGTCTTTTTTCCTTGGGTAACAAGCAACTGCTTCCTCCTTGCAAACAGCTTCCTATCCATTCCCTCCAAGTGTTCAATGGTCCTCCTCCTTCTACCCTCCAACTTTTGACAATTTTGCCTCTTCAGCTCACGTTTCTCTGTTTCCACACTAAAATTCTTTTAGAGTGCGTTATTTACTCTGCAGTATGAAGGGCATTTTCAGAGGTCCGGTACCTTTTCTTTTAGGAGAGAGGGTAGCCTGGGCTTTACTCATAGATAATGATTATGTGGCTAGGGCAGAAGGACAAACATCACCTACTCCTCAGGGGTCACACTCTCCCCATCTGCTCCTTCTCTTTCTTTTTAATCACTCAATATGGTCCAAGTGGTTTGGAAATCAGAGAGCAAAATATAAATCCTCATTCGCTCTTGGGCAAGGCTCTCTAAAGTTCCCATGCTTAGAAGGGAGGCTTGTCTCCATAATAGCTAATGTGACTTTTTAAGGTCTTCTGACCCAATTGCCCGAGTTCTCTGACTTTTGGCACAGGCCCATCTAAGAGAACAGGGAAGGATTCAGAAGGTGTTATTGAGAATAAATGTGTCATTGTCCTTGTGGAAGACTCAGTATTACCCAGCCCTTGGGATTCTCTGCCTAAAACTATCATAAGCTGAGAACCCAAAGCATGACAACTTCCGAGACACAGAGAGAAAGGGGGGGGGGGAATACTCAGGGAAAGCCAACCCCATGGCTTTCAGTTCTCTGCCTTGAAGAGGTGCCCCTGATTCTTTGACTCCACTCCACATCGTCAGCTTGCCAGCTTAGGAAACACTGTTCCGGAAGCTGGTGTGCCTCTTTTTTTATTTTATTAAAGCTTTTTATTTTCAAAACACATGCATGGATAATTCTTCAACATTAACCATTGGCAAAATCTTGTGTGTAATTTCCCCTCTTCACCCACCTCCTCCCCTAGATGGCAAGTAATCCAATATATGTAAACATGGTAGAAATATGTTAAATCAATATATGGTATGCCTCTTATTTTTAAATAAATTGGCTACAGGTAGCCCAAGAATTTAGCATTATTGGCGACAGCTGCTTCGAAGATGAGTTACCTTTCCTCCCTGTAGTGAGAACAAATATGTCCGATTGCTCCTAGACTGCCCCTTGGCTCTGGCCATAACCAGCTCTTTAGGGATGGGGTTATACATAAGACTCTCTTTTCAGTTTAATCTGCCCTAGGAACTCCACCCAAGTGTAAGCATTTCCACCGGAAAAGGTTAAATCAGCATTCATGAGTCTCTGCACGCTGGCCCACGTTACACTGGCTCTGACCCATAGCTTTCCCACCCACCCCCCCAGCATCTGGGTGTGCTCCATCTTAGACTGAGCAATCACTTGCCTAACATCACTCTAACTCTTATGATTAATATTTCTCTTTGACATTAAGCCACATAACTTTTAATAGAGATGAGAAATTAGCATATAGGATTGTAGTTGCTGAAGTCTTCTTATATAATAAGATCATTGATGAACTTTTCCTCAGATCGTAGAGTAGGGATCATCTCATTGAATCCCCTCATTTCACAGAGAAGGAAACAATCTCCAGAAATAAAACGGCATGCCTAACGTCATATCAAACAGCAGAGCCAGGATTGAAATCGTGTTCTGTGACTCTAAGCTCATCGCTCTTTCAAGACTTTAATGGGGACAGGGGAATCTTCCTTCTTTGAGTTATCTTGGAAATGGATTCCCAAATGCCTTTTCAATCGTTCATCTTTAGCACATATTTTTTTTTAGGGTCTGGCTGCTCTTTTTGGCTCAGTTTTCTTTAATCTATTTCTACTTTCTTATATCATCACATAATGATGTGTTAAGAGATCCGATGTGATAGCGGCTCCACTATTACATTGTTAGAAATATGCTGGCAAATCTGCTCCACTTCAAGTCCATTTGTTGTCCTTGTAAATTCTCCGGGTACCAGGTGGCAAAGTTCATGCTCCTAGAAAGCTTTCAATAACCTCATTTTCCCCTTAGCTGCTTTTCTTTTTTTATTCTTTTTAGTTATTTTGAACTTGAAAGACACCAACATAGAGGAACACACAAAAAAATAGAAAAAGGAATGAGTATACTTTTATTATGTGAAATCTGGAGGTTTTTATTTGGTTTTGGTATATAATAAATATGCAACCTATTGTTTTAAAGCTTTCCTTCTTTGTGTGGCTTTCTCTAAACTTCAATCTGTTTTTTTCTGGACATTAAAAAAAGCTTCAATTTTTTCTTTTTTTTTGCCATTACTATCACTAACCTCTGTTCTTCTCTGATTCCTTTCCTCCTAGAAAAAAAAAGATTGCATTTAAAACAAAAGAAAGCAAAATATTGATCTCATCCAAAAATATCAGTCTCATTTGGCACCTCTAGCCTGTTAAGAAGTGAGCACTTTGCTTCATTAGCTGTTTGGAATCAGAGTTGGTCATTGCATTGATCAGAGTTACTAAGTCTTCCAAAGTAGATTATCTTTACAACATTGCCACTCCTATATAAATTGTTATCCTAGTTTTGCTCACTTCCCTTTGCATTTGTTCATACAAATCTTTGCAAGTTTTTCCGGATCCATTCCCTTCTTCATTTCTTATAGCACAGTAATATTTCATTATATTTACATCCATAATTCATTCAGTTATTCCTCTAATTAATGAACACCTCTTCCCTTTGCTGCTTTTCATCATTTTGTGAAGCAACATTACTCATCAGTTTCTATTCCAATCTTCCCTCCATAATGTTTTCCATATGGACTTACATTCTAAGTATTTAAGCGGGAAGTTATACTCTAAACATAGGTTGTTGTGTCTTTCTGCTTAAAGAGCAAAATATTTGCTCTCTCAGAGACCAAGCTACTGGGCTTTTTAGCCCAGTCTGGTAGTGACTATTTTATATTGTTTAAACTTCTATGTGGAAAGATGTTCATCAGAGTCAATGTCTTTACTTTTATCCATTCCTCATTTTTCAGAATCAATTGTTTGACTCTTTGTTTCAAAATCAATAATGTTTGACTCTTTATGACCCCCATTTGGGATTTTCTTGGCAAAAATACTAGAATGGTTTGCCATTTTCTTCTCCAGCTTATTTTGCAGATGAGGAAACTGAGGCAAAGGAGAATTAAATGACCTGACCAGGATCACATTTTTTAGCTGGGAAGTATCTAAGATTTGAATTCAAGTTCTCCCGACTCCAGAGCCAACACTCTATCCACTGCCCCACCTAGCATAGCATATTTAATGAATTGGGTTATTAGTAAGATAATTACATGATAGGTTTTCTCATCTATTTTCTTTCTTCTAATTTGGTATTAATTCTGACTAATATTTATGGGCGACATTTTCAAACTCATCATGCATTTAAATACAATATAAAAACTAAGAGTGATTTATGCTTATGTATACATATGCTTTACTTTGTATAAATTATTTATGAACTGGTAAGCTTTCCTTGAGAAGACTTTCTGGTTTTCAGGTAAAAAAATATAAATGGGAAGGGTGGACTAATTTCTATCTATTATCCCTCCCACCTCTGACATTCTCTGTTCTAAGATCTCCTCCAGCTCCAACATTTCTTGTTCTAAAATCCCTCCCATCTCTGACACTCTCTGTTCTAAGGTCCCTCCTGTTTGGACATTCTCTGTTCTAAAATTCTCCTTAGCTCTCGTATTCTCTGTTCTAAGTTTCCTCCCAGCTCTGACATTCTTTGTCAATCACTTTTCACTAAGGTGACTTTGGGAAGCTCTCCCCAATCTGTCTGGATACAGAGTTCCCATCTCTGAAAGTTGAGGCAAAAAAAAAAAAACCCAACAAAAAAAGAAGCCTTCTGCCTGCCAGTAAGCCAAGCATGACCTGCTGGGGGAGGGCGATGGCCTTTGTCTGCCTGCTCCTCTTTATTTATCACCTCGGGAGCGCACCTGGCGGAGGTTTCAGATGGCCATCAACTGCTGTCAGTTCCAGGGGGCACAGCCAATTCCACTTGGTTTGATGTAGGATGGAGGGGGGGGGGACTCAGTAACTTAATAAAGGCTTCATCCCCAGGGGAGCCTTAAACAGCCCTTCCAGGAATGAGGGATGTGTCAACAGACAGAGGGAAAGAGCAGGGAGGAAGAAAATCTCCTGGAGAAATTGCTGAGGCAGCCAGGAGGCCTCGTGAGAAGGGGAGGCGGGATGTGCGAAAGAAGGAAATGGGGCTGAGAGAGCCTGGCCTCCGAGGCAGGAAGTGTCACGTATATGAGGGAGGGTCCTCTCCCAAGTGTTAGGGAGAGACACGTAGGTGAGACAAGGAGGCATGAGTCAGGAGAGAGAAGGACCAAGGTGTCATCTTAGCCAAAGGTATTTTTAAACATCAGGAGACCTTGACATACACAAAAATGACATGCAGCCTTCTCTGGACCAGCAGCCTACCAGTGGATGACTGGCCGGGCTTTGGGGTGAAGTTGTCCTGTCCCATCCTGTTCCTCAGATCCCCACGAGGGCTCCATGGCCCTCTCACTTCTCCTTAGAATGAATAGATTCCCATCATTTGGGTTCAAACCAAAGATCTGTCATTTTTGTACCTGACCAGCCTGCTTGGGAAGTCAAGGGGACTGGGAAAAGCTTAGAAATAGAATGTAAACTCCCTGAGGGCAGGAACTCCGTCTTTGTATCCTCATTGCCTGACACAGAGTAAGCACACAGTAGGTGGTCAATAAATGCTTGTTGACTTGTTGAGATCATGGATGTGGCACAGTGGATGGAGTACTAGATTTGGAATCAAGAGAGAACCGAGTTTTCAAAGTCTGCTTCAAATACTTATTAGCTGTATATGGACAAATCATTTAACTTTTCTGGATCTCAGTTTTTTCATCTGTAAAATGGGGAGACTTGCTGGCTCCACAGAATTGAAGATGTAGAGATAGAGGAGACCTGAGAGGTCATCTTATCCAACCCCCTCATTTTACAAATGGGGAAACTGAGGCACAGAGCTAACAAGTGAGTTAGTGCCATGATCCAGATTAGTTAGAACTTTTGACTTTCCCCCCCCTCTTTTCCAACTTTTGTTGCCTCCTTTTTCTCTGCCCTTGAAAGGTATAGGGTGCTCCACACCCAACTCTCAATTCCTGGAAATATTAATTTTTTCTCTGGAGATCATTTTGTGCAATCTCTTCATTGTACATCTGAGAAAACTGAGGCCTAAGGCTTGCCCAAAGTTACTCAACTAAATAGTCAGGATTTGAACCCAAGACTGCCTGGTGTCAGACCTGAGACTAGAACACAGCTCCTGCATCTTTGCCTGCATCCTCTCCTAAACAGATCACAGTCTCCGGGAGTCCCTCCAAAATCCTAGCATGAAGAAGGACTTTAGAGGCCAAGGAATCCACACAATACACCAACAGGAATTCCCTCAATCCCAAACCTGGCCCTCCATTCGAATATTTCTAGTGATGAGGAGTCCACTGCCTGTCAAGGTCTGCAATAGCCTTGCTCCCCAGTATGACTTCTTTTCCTCCTTCCTCTGATCCTTACCCCAGTGCTTCCAGCCTTCACTTGAGGGATTCCCACACCAGGGGGATGACTTTGGACACACTGTAGTATCCATTCCCTTTTACTTGGCACCTTTGAACACAAGTCAAGACAACAAGCATTTATTAAGTACCTTCTATGTGCCAGGCACTGGGGATATAAAGAAAGGCAAAATACAGTCCCTATCTGCCAGGAGTTTCCACTCTAATGAGAGGAGTTAACACATAAACAAAATGTGTGCAGGCAACATGACAAATAAGGAAACGTGTTTAAAGGATTGCACATGGTTAACCTGCATCAGATTGCTTGCTGTCTCAGGGAGGGAGGAGGGGAAGGAGGGAGAAAATTTTGGAACACAAAATCTTGCAAGAATGAATGTTGAAAACTATCTTTACATGTATTTAGAAAAATAAAATACTATTGAGAAAAGATACATGCAGGATAAATTTGAGATGTAATCAGATAAATCAGAGTAGTCAGAGATAAATCAGAGTAAAGGCAGTAGCATTAATGGGTGGGGATACACTTTTTGTGGAACGTGGGATCTGAAGCTGCTAAAAGATGACAATCACATACTGGGGAGATCGGCACCCTGCAAGAAAGCAGGAATCCACGGAATCGATGCAGGAAAGGTCTACATTCTGGGCATGGGAGGCAGTCTAGCAAGGCCCCGATCCAAGAGATGGGATGGCTTTATGGGTGTGTGAAGAAGGTGATGTCTGTCCACACAATTGTGTTTAGATACAGTTCATTTGTTGTTCCTTCATTTCAGTTGTCCTGAGCCCTATTTGGGCTTTTCTTGGCAAAGATACTGAAGTGTTTGCCATTTCTTTCTCCAGCTCATTTTACAGATGGGAAAACAGAGTAAAATGACTTGCCCAGCGTCATGCAGCTGGTAAGCGTCTGAGGTCACCCTTGACTTGACTCCAGGCCTGGTGCTCTCTCCACTGCACCACCCAGATGCTTAAATCCAGCTCAGAGGAAGACCTAAATAAGCATCTCTAGACTTTCTTCTGCCCACACTTCTCCTAGGGAAACTTTGATTCCTTCCTAAAAGGAAAGCAGGAAATTGGAATTAGACGTTGGTTTTCCTGCTCTCCTCAGACAAAGAACTGAAACAGGAGCAGGATTCTATCTGTCTTCCCACACCCCTGTCACAAAAATAAATTATTTACACATATATGTGTGTGTATATATATATATTATTATTATTATTTGTGTAGGGAAAATAATGTTAAATTCAAGTGGAGCTCTTACTCCTAATACCTTAAAAAGAAGGACTGAATATTCATGTGTATATAAACACACACATATGTATGTATATGTTAATAGATATGTAGACACGTATCAAATCTGTATATCAGAGACTTGACTTCCCATCAAATCCCAGCACCATAAAGAGAACCCATAGCAAATAAACCTTCTGAGAAAGGTACATATAGGACCTAGCACAGGGCAAAAAACATTAGTCTAGTCCTCTCTATCATGTGTTTTATTGCCTCCTGTTTTTACATCGTTCCTGCATATAAGCCTTTCTTACATCAGCATTGAACCCCTCACTTGTAACAAATAAAAACAGCTCATCAGAGATAATCAATATGGTGTGTGTCTCGGACAGTGTATGCAGCATTTGGGTCCCACAGTCCCTCACCTCTCCACTGGAAGGAGGAAGGTCCGTTCCTTACTGTTCTATTGGACCAAGACTGATCATTATGGTCACTCCCTTAGCGTTCTTTTTGCTCCATGTTTATCATCACCACCTCTTTGCTTTGTCCTGCATCAGTTCAGGCAGGTTGCCGTGTTTAACCCAGGGAGGACGGGAACGCAACTAGAGGTCATCAGGTGTGGCGGTGATGACCCCAAGGCGGGGGCCCTGGCGGGTCTTTGGTGGGGGTGCCCGGCTCCTCCTCTCCCATCCTCCCGCTCTGTCCCCCAGGTCCAACTGGCTGAAGCCGTGCTGCGGAAGGCGGGCCTCGGTGTGGCAGGTGTTCCTCCTGAGCGCGAGTCTCAACAGCTTCCTGATAGCCTGTGTCATCCTGGTGGTGATCCTGCTGACGCTGGAACTGCTGATAGACATAAAGGCTCTCCAGTGTGAGTAGTGAGGTGGGAGGTGTGAGTGTGTGTGTGTGTGTGTGTGTGTGTGTGTGTGTGTGTGAGAGAGAGAGAGAGAGAGAGAGAGAGAGAATGTGAGTGTGAGAGAGTGTGTGTGAGAGAGTATGAGTGTGAGAGTATGTGAGTGTGAGACTGTGTGTGCGTGTGTGGGGGGGTGTGAGAGTGTGTGTGAAAGAGAATGTGAGTGTGTGTGTGAGTGTGTGTGTGTGAGTGTGTAATACACGTCTGTCTTTACTGATGTATCCTGGGGATGCTTGCCTGTGACAGGGGGACCCAACCAGCAGCACCCCCCTGTGGGCGGGACTTGTGCCTTCCTTGGGTGGCTCCAAACCGGTCAGGGCCAGCTGGGCCCGTCCTGTGGCTCTCCTGGTGATGTGGCCAGTCGCCATTTTCTCCTCCCCTGCAGTGGGGCAGGAGCCATGGGTAGAAAGGAAGCTGGGCCTGGAGCCAGAGAGCCCTGGATTCTAATCCCAGGTCACACACTTACTGCCGGGGGAACAAGTCGCTCACTTTTCTCATTTGAAAAGCGAGAGGATTGAACCAGATGAGTTCCGTGAGGTTCTCTCTGCTCTAGATCTACTTCTGCGATCCCCACAATAACTAGTACACACAGTCCCCTCTCCTGAATGTAAACAAATCGGAGAAACTCTTCATCAGGAAAAAGTTGGGGCCCCTAGAAAATGTACTTTTAAAATTATCTCAGGTGAGTCTCCTTCCTTCTTCACAGCCTCCCTCCATCAGGAGAGAGGGTCCCCAGCCTCCTGGAGCTCCCAGCCCCTCACAGAGTTTAAAGATCTGCTGTTCAAAAATCTTTGCTGTTCCTCCCTCTTCCTCTGTACCTGTCACCATTCCCACGTGCTTAACAGCTATCATTTATGTAGTATTTTGAGGTTCGCAAAGCACTTCTCATATGTTAATTCTTTTTTCCTCCCAACCAATCTGTGAGGCAGGTGCTATTAGTATTCCTTTTTTAAAGATGGGGAAACTGAGGCAGACAAGGTGAATGACTTGCCCAGGATTGCATACATCATGTTTGAGGTGAGATTTGAATTCAGGTCTTCTGACTTCAGATCCAGCATTCTATCCTCTGTACTATCTGGCTCCTTGTGCCTTCCTCCAACAAAGAGCATGAGGTTCGTGAGGGAAACAAGGAAAGATAAGCAGATAAATGGAATAGTTGCTTTCACTTCTCACTCAGAGTAATTCAGCTCCATGCAAAGGTCGCTCCCAGAGTTCCTCCCATGGAAGCAAAGACGTCCTCTGCTTTCTGCTTAGTCAGCGGGCTGAAGAGAACCAGTCTGTCTTGTCTGTGACCCAGGATATTATGGCTGCGACACTGACCTTTTGTCCATATCTCAGTTTTGTCCCTTACTGGATGTGTCCCCCCAGGCAAGTTTCAAGTCCTCAGTTTCCCCAGCTGTAAAATGAGGACCTTGGACCCCCGGCCCCCTTCCTCTTCAGCTCTGACTCTGATCTTTGGGTCCCTCAAACCCTCCACTAGAGAAGCCCTTTCTAACAAAGGATGCTTGTCAGAACAGACGGACTTTCTGTACCGGACAAACTCATCTGACGTTAATGTGCCTGATCCCCGGGTCCCAGTGAAAGTATTTCTCCAGCACAGGGTTGACAGACATTGGTTTTATACTCGGCCAACCTGTCTTGAATTAAAGCACGTTATATTTTCCCTCCCTCCCGCCCTCCCCTCATCCACACTGTCTGATTTTTATGCGATTTAATCATAACAGAGACTCTGGTTCCATGCCGTGAATTCTCCATCGGTCCCTCGCCGCTTCGGCCTGTAACTGAACCATTGGGTAGGGCTAAGAAACCAGCAGACACGGACTGGGATTTTGCTTAAAATGAAGTATCCAGGAGATTGGTTTTGGTGGGAAATCCAATGGCAGCTCATAAAAGGCATCTTAAATTCCATAAAATGGATGGCCAGAGATTTATGGCGCTTCTCAAACAAGCCGTAAAATAAAATAAAATAAAATAAAAAACGGCCCAGGAATTCATTTGAGGAACAACGGACGGAGAGAGTTTTATGTTCTCAGTCTTCCTCCAGTTCTTTTCAAATCACACAGATGCTGGGTTCCCTGGAGCACTTTCCCTTGACCCTAAGTGGTTTCAGGTCCAGAGGAACCAGACCAGTTTAAGGAGCAGATCTCCTAAAGCCAGTGGCCAAAAGGAATGTACCCACAAAGCCAAATTCTCTCCCTGTCACTTGTCCAGTGACCTGATCCTTGCCCTCCCTGTGAGAGAGATAGAACAGACATTAGGGCTCTGATCCAGTTAAGACCTGAATTCAAATCCCAGCTCAGACACTTACTAATTATGTGATCTTGGGCAAGTCATTAACCTCTGTTTGCCTCGATTTCCTCAACTGTAAAAAAGGGAATAATAACAAAACAGCACAAACCCCAGGCAGGATTGTTGTGAGGGTCAAATGGGACAATAATGGCAAAGCACTTGGCACAGCACCTGGCACAGAGTATTGCTATAGGAAAATGCTCATTCCCTTCCCTTCCCCTTCCCCAGAGTTCTCACTCCCCAACTCTTCTGGTATTAAAAATAGCCTTGCACACAGTTAGCTTGGAGCCACCGGACTCTATGTCAGGTCAACAGGCAATGATTAAGTATCTACTATGTGCCAAGGATGCTGCTAAGCACTGGGGACACAAAGAAGGAGCTCACAGTCTGATGGTGGGAGGGGTCAGCAGTGGGCAGCATACAAAAGCGAAGAACCAGCCAGATCCAGCAGGAGAACTTGGAGGCAATCACAGAGGGAGGCAACAGCATTGACAGGGGAGAGAGGCTTCCTGTGCAAGATGTTTAGTGACATCTAAAGGGAGCCTCGAGGCACAGATGAGGAGGAGGATTCCAGCCACCAGGGACAGCCAGGGAAGATGCCCAGAATCAGGGGCCAGAGCATCACGTGTAAAGAACAACAAAGAGGCCAGTGTAACCTTCAGAACGTCCCTTCCCCTCCCTGGCCCTCAATGGAAAAATAAGCCTCCTCATGCAATGAAGGCTCCCTTAGGAAAACCTTCTATAAACCTTAAAGAGCCATTGAAATGGGATCCATTATTGTTACAAGAGAGTGGGGGACACAATGAGTAAGCAAGCCCAGGATTCTGACACATATTAGCCGTGGGATCCCGGGCAACTCACTTAATATTCAGAGAACCTCAATTTTCCCATCTTTAAAATGCGATTATAATAGAAGCAGAAGAGCCAACCTCAGAGCTTAGGAAGACATGGATTCAAGTCTTAACTCTGCTATGGGCTGGTTGTGACTCTTACTTTCTCAGTGCTAGAAATTAGTCTTTTAAATTATAAACCTGTGTATTGATAGAACGTGCTTTCTCAGCTGGGAGTCCCTAATTTGATAAGATCACAAATTTAGATAAAACTCCCTGTGTGAATTTGTGCAAGGCACTTTCTCTAAGCCTCAGTTTCCCCTCCTGGCAGGTGAAGGGTTGCATGAGATGGTTCCAAAGTCCCTTCTGGCTCCAAATCCTATGACTGTCCCTTTTGGTACCTTATTCCCCTCTCCCTCTTCCACCACCAGTCACCCAGACTCATTATGCTGCCCCTGGGAGGCCCAGCCTTCCCTTCACAGTACAGCCCCCACTCTGGGCTTTTCATGCCTTAGAAATGCTTATATATACTCAGCTGCTGATCTGGTACTGGAGTGAGAGGGTTAAATGGCTAGGCTCTCCTCCTGTCCCAATAGGGTAGATGTAGGATAGTCCTTAGGATGTACCAGAGCTGGACATCTTTCCCTAAGGTGATGCTGGTGACCCTCCTGAGAAGTGATGGAGTCCCCCTCCAAGGTCACTCCTCTGCCTGATTCTCCCTAGCTCTGACAATCAGGGCTTATAAAAAAGGATCTGGGTTCTCAAATCCCACCTGTGACTTTGGGCAAATCATATAACCTTCCTGAGTCTCTGTTTCCTCATGTATAAGATGAAAGGATTGGGCAAGATGCCCACTGAGATCCCCGTGCCCTTTCACTGCCAGAGGTTCATGTGAGGTCCCCAGCGAGTCACTGAGCCCAGCCATCCCTCCAGACATAGTGAGGCTTTCTTGGCAGGTCTTCCATGTCAAGCCCCTTGCAAGGAGACAAGAAATCCCCCAAGGCCAGCACCTTGGAGAGCGGAGGGGAGAGGAGGCTCCTGACTCTGGGCAGTGACTAAGGGAAACAGCCATTAGACATGAGTCACCAAGGGTCAGGACCAAAAAGGTCCTTAGACTTCCCAAGAATGTCACACCTAACTTTTTTAACATGAGGAAGCCGAGACCCAAAGAGAGAAAGAAGCTGGTCAAAAATCAATGCATTGATCAAAAAGACTGCGGTAGATTTAAAATTCAAAAATGATACACTTCTGCCCTTATGGAGCTTACATTCTAGCGAGGGATGCAGGATGTCCACAGACAGGTAAATATAGGATTATTTAAAATAAATGTACAATGAAGGGGGGTTAATAACTAAGGGAGTCAAAAAGGCGACTCTTTTCTTTTGGAGACTAGGTCTCCCCGTGTTGCCCAGGCTAAAAACATGGCAGACATTTGTGAGCACAGTCCCACAGCTCACTGGGTCTTTGAATTGCTCCATCTCTGACGTGGGAAGGTTTGTCTTTGTGGCTGAGCTGCCCTGTGGCTTCTGCTCTTGGGGGGCTCCCCTGTTAGTGCTTTAGGTCATCTCTGCAATTCAAGCTCCCAAATTCAAGCAGTCCCCCAACCTCAGCCTCCCCAGCAGCAGGAACTATAGGAAGCGTCCCCACATCTGGCTGGCAATGACCTCTTTCAAAACTGTTACCCTTGTGCTAATCTCTAAAAGGAACTAGGTATTTCTAGAAGTGAAGGTAAAGAGGGAGAACGTTCTAGGAATAGATCCTGGGCAAAGAAAGCAGTAAATATAGTGCGATGTTTAAGTAACAATGACAAGGCCATTTTTGCTGGGACATCACCGAGGGATAATCGAAAAATAAGCTCGAGTCAGATAGTAATGAGCCTTAACACGGGAATGATTTTATCGCCAAGGCAAGTGACACAAGAATGTGTGAAAGACAGCTTGGGGAGGGGAGATGCTGAGTATGAGTAAGATCACTAAGGAGGCCACTAGTAGCTAGTAAGAGGCAGGACCCCATCCAGGTCAAAGAATATGGAACCATCGTGAATATACATGCTACCCTTAGGCTGTGGCTAGGTGGCTCATAGAACATTGGTGTTGAAAGGGACCTTCCCTTTACAAATGAGGAAACTGAGGTCTCGGCACATGAACTGCTTTACTTAAGATCACACAGCTAGTAAGTCATAGAGCTAGGATTTAAACCCAGCTCTTCTGCCCCCAAGTTTGGTGGTTACAGTGGTTTCATTTGTTGATGTTAAAAAAAATCCAAGGCAGGGAGAGCATCTTCCCAAAGTTAACTCTTAAAGCCTCCCACTGGCCTTGAGGGAAAGGGTTGGAATTGTTTGTCTTTCTTTCCTTGCCTTGTATACACACTCACACACACACTCACACACACTTACACACATTCACACTCACACAAACCCTTACACTCACACACTTACACACACACACACACATACACACACACATCCCCTTAGCTTGTGCCTACATTTCTCTTCATGATCATCTTTGAGATTTTCTATCTATTGACTTCAGTGACACTATATTCCTAGGATACACCCACAGGGGGTTTTTCCCTGCACTCCCTAGAGCTGGCCCTGATTCCAGGCCCCCTAATCACATTCTAAATACCCCCTCCTTATGCACTTAACTCCTTGGTCCTAAGCCTGGCTTTTCTTGTATCCTGTTCCTTGCAGTTTCAAATTCCTCCCAGTTTGCTGGAGTCAGTCACTGGATCAGCCTGGTCATCCTGTCTGTATTCTTCTCGGAGGTGGGTAAAACACTAGATCCTTTCTCTTCAAAGAAAGCCGCTTACTAGCGATGGAACCTGGGCAAGGCCTTTGATTCCCGGGGCTTGAGTTTCCTCATTCGTAATATGAGGGGCTTTGAGGGGCTTTGGCGAATGGTCTATTTTCTCTTTCCTGGCCTCTGGGATACTGGTCATATTCTCCGCATCATCAGCCCATAGTCCCATCTTTTTTGGCCCCTTGGGCAGTTTTCTGAAGAATTCTATAACTGGTAGATTAATGATTTAAATGCACAGTTGATGAAATGCCTACATTGATGAGATCAACTAAAGTATAGAAATATGTCACGAGTATAACTTAGACTAGGGGGCAAGGAGACATAGTTTCAAGTAGCCTCCCTTCCTCCAGCAATCTGGCTGGAGAGACCAAAGTGAAAGAAGAATATGCCCCAGTGATGTGAGAAGAAGCAGCAGCAATGTGTGATCTCAGGCCTAATACAGGAGGGGCTTAATAAACATTTCTTGATAGATTCAGAGCCAAATAAGTAGATCATGGGTGCTATAGGACCTAAGAGGAGGCTGGTGGTGGGACATGAGCTGGTAGATCGGGGAGCTAAGAAAGTGAGAAGAACATCCTGGGGAGAAAGATGTGTCCGTGCAACCAGAGACTCAGAGGGAAGAGTGGCCGACCATTCACATTGAAGTGAATTTAAAAAGATGAAGTGACCATCCTGAAAGGTAAGAGAAATAAAACACCCAGAATTCCTGAGTTGCAGGTGTTCTGTGCCTCGGCTAAAGAAATACGGCACATGAAAAGTTCAGGGAAAATAATATTTCACTGCATTAACAAATGTCGATTTGTTAATATGATATCCCTCCATCCTAATTCTGAGATGAAATATTACTCTGGCAGCTGTGGAGAAAAATGAGAAAAGAGACAGCACTCATGAAACCATTAAACAATGTGAGCAATAATAATAACAAAAATAATAACAAGCAACAAAAAGAAGAACATGTATAATACGTTAAAGTCCTCAGAGGGCTTTTGGTCATTTGATCAAGGCGATTGTGGTAACTGTCGCTATTTGAAAAACACAGGGAGATATATTTAACTTATATCAGATTGCTTGTTGTCTGGGGGAGAGGGGAAGTGAGAGGGGGAGAGAGGGAGAAAAATCTGGAACACAAAGTCTTCCGAAAACGAATGGTGAACACTATCTTTACGTGTATTTGGAAAATAAAATATTATTGAAAATAAAAATTTTTAAAGTGGGGAGGGGAAGGACAATGGGAAGGGGGTGGATTTATAGTTGGATTCTGGCTCTATTACTCCTATCTGTGTAACTTTTGTGCCTCAGTTTCTTATCTGTAAAAAGAGGGCTTTGGACTAGATGGCTTCGGAGTGCTCTTCCAGCTCTCCTCATGGAGGAGCTGTGGCTTTAGGGGACTTCAGAAGATGGATAAGACTCACCTAGAGGGAGAGGAGAGAGGAAAGGAAAATGGCATTGGCTAAGTCCTGGCGCTGAGCCCAAACAGATCATGTTTCCATGAGGACATCTGCCTACTCTCTTAGTTGCTTGCAGCATTTGATGTTGCGTGGGTCTGGGGCAGGAATTGAGGAGGGAGGGTGTGGAATTTCACTCGGGGCTCCATGGAATCCGGGCTCTTCTGGTTCCATTCCAAAACCCCACTTGTCTGAACTGGGACCCAGCTCGTGCCCCTGGGGGGATCTCACCCTCTGGCATTGGGTTACTCTGAGGAGGCTCCAAGCACAGGCGCGTTTCACCTTGTTCTGAGGCAGAGGGGAGACAAGAAGCCCTGGCAGATGGAGGGAGTTACACAGAGCCGTGTTTTTTGTTACAAACTGAGTGATTTAGGGTGTTTTGGACACCTGCCCCTAATGCTCTCCGTCCATTCTCCTTGTGTTACCCTCCTAAGCCCCCATTCCCCCAAACGCTGAAAAAACAGCCCTACGCCGCTGGCCAGAGCCAGCTGTTGGAATTGCCTCAGACCCTAGCAAATGTGCCATGGATTGGAGAGTGCCAACACAAATGTTTAGCCAGTTGTCAGAGTGCTTTTCCTGGATCCCTCGGCAGGCAGGATGTTGGCTCTTGGAAAATTTATGACTCCATGTGAATTCTCGTTTCCTTCCCTGTCACTGCCAGCCCAGAGATGTTCCATCTGAAACTAACGGTCCTGCTCTGCGTGGGCATCATGGCAATCCCATGGCGCCCGGGCTGGCAGGGAACTGATGGGGGCGGGGAGATTTCTTCCCACGGGCAGGTTTGGGTCCCACCCCCCCAGTCGGATGCCACCTGGCTGCCAAGGCCCCCAAAGAAGGCAAAGGGTGGCGTCGGTCAAGAGGAGAGCCCAGGCAAACGGTGCCCAGGTGCGGCTTGGAGGGAGGAGCTTTCGTCTGAGGGAACAGTTTCCAGTAAGTATGTGTATTCCATTCCTTTCCTGTGATGCCCCGGGTGTTTTTTCCTATGGGATGGCACCGTGCCCAAGCCGGGCTGCAAAGTGGGGAGGGGGGACAGTGGAAAGAGCTTTGGTCCAAAGCTCGGGCTTTGAGTCCCATAATAAGGGAAGAGATCTGGCAAAAATGCAGCTTCTGCCTTGGGAACATCACCTGTGTGACTTAGGGCAGCTCAGTTACCAGCCTGGGGCCTCAGTTTCCTGCTTGATCTAGAGGGTCTCTGAGGTCTCTTTCCAAATTGCAGCAGTTTCCAGTCCATGCATCAGCCATGGCAGAGGATGGTGAGACTCAGAAACGCCCCGACCTCAGCCTGGAGTGCCGACTCTCGTTATCTAGCGAGTAATAAATAGTCAGTCACTCCTTTGGGTAGATGATTTCTCCAAAATAGGGCTAGAAGATGATATCGTCAGCAGCGGCAGGACTGGGACTATTCTCAAGCTACAAGATGAGAAGGAGCTGTAGGAGTTAATGACTTCGGTCATAGCTTTGACACATTTCGAAACCTTTTTTATCTCTGTTGTCTCATCAGATGCTCATGAGGTGCAGGCAGTAGATGAGGCAAATGTTGCTATTCCATTTCACAGATTGGCAAACTGAAAAGCACAGAGGTTGAATGACTTGTCAGCCATACAGTAGGGCTACAAGCGGGAGGTTGGGATCACTAGTTCAGGTTTTATCAGATACCACGCTACCTCCACAAATTGGGTAGAAAGGACAGATTCTAGGAGATGAAATGGGACCAAAGGTAAAGAAAGGGGACAGGACAGAATAAGAAGGGAAGGAGAGCGTACTCTGTAGCCCTGGGGAAGGTGAGGGAACTGTGAGGACCAAAATGATCTAGAAATGCCAGATCCCACTCAGATGGAGCTGGCAACATCACCCATCCTCACTCTTCCATTCAAAGGGGAGCAGTTCAACTCCATTTCCCACCTTTTAATGAATTCTCTAATTATACCAATATCAGTTTGGCTGGTGTGTGAAAAGAAATAAATAGCACAGAATGAACTTGGAAAAGTAATTTGGAGTCGGATGGTGAACGGCTTTAATTAGGAGTCTCTGCTTTATTCAGCAGATCACAGGGACCAGCGGAAGTTTTTTGGAGCACTCTGGTAGTGCTTTGGGAAGATTACTCAGGCAGTCACGTACAAAGTAAACTAGGGAGGGGAAAACAAGGCAATGAGACTAATTCCGAGGCTATTAAAATAATCTAGATAAGCAGAGCTGAGATCCTAAGCTAAGACTGTTGCAGGATCCATGGATAGGAGAGGCTAGATTTCAGAAAGATTATTGGCTGGGTGTGGAGAAAGAGAGAGAGATGGGAAGATGACTCCAAAGCTTCAGGATTAGGAGACCAGGAAGATGGTCTCCTGCAGAATGGAAGAGGGATGCAGGTCTGAAGGGGAAAAGGGAGAAGTCCAGTTTTAGAAACCACTGATTTCTGGCCCACATGATAGTAAGTGGATTTTGGTTATTGAAGGAATAGAACTTTGAGGCTAATTGAGGCAAGGGGAGGATGTATGCCATGCTAAGTTAAGACTATAGTCTTCTGCTCCAAGGGCACTGCCATAAGTTGAGCTCCATCTTTTTCCGAGGTTGTATAAGAACCAAAAGTAAGTTAAAGGCACCGCAAGGCAGCAGGGCCCCTGGGAGAGTTGAAGATCCTACCACATAGATCTTCCTTTCCACAACCTTGGTTCCCAAGTCTAAAAACAGAAAAGAAGGGAAGGGTCTTCCTACATCCACTTTCCATCTTGGAAATGAAAGAGAGCCCCAAGCAATCAATCAACAAGCATTTATTAAACACTGACTCTGTACCAGTCCCAATGCTGAGCACCGCTGATATAAAGACAAAGCAAAAATACAGTCCCATTCATCAGGAAGCTTATATTCTAAGAGGAGAAACAAGATAAATGGGTATGTAAATATACCTACAGAGAAGATGGAAGACAACCTTACAGGAGAAAATGATACCAAGCAGGGAGACTGAGAAAGGCCTTCTGTAGAGAGTGGTGTTTAAACTGAGACGTGAAGGGAGTCAGGGATCCCAGGCTGAATACACAAAGGTGTGGAGGTGGGAGATGGAGGCTCCTCCAAAAGGAATAAGTAAGTTCCTGTGACTGGTTTGTTGTGGAGAGAATGGAAGTATAAGAAGACTGGACTCATAGGAAGGAGCTGTTCATTGCCCTTGGGCAATTAGCCAAGAGGCTCAGAAATAAATGTCTCAATTGGTCTTGAAGCCAGAAAACCTGGGTTTGAATTCTTACCGACATACTAGCTGTGTGACCCAAAGCAAGTGAGTCAGTCTCTCTCTCTCTCTCTCTCTCTCTCTCTCTCTCTCTCTCTCTCTCTCTCTCTCTCTCTGCCTTGGTCTCTCCACTTGTGTAGGAAAATGTCCCATATTATCCTGACTTTGGTTCAGCCAGTTTGGAAGTTTTACTCCTCTCCATCATCACTTATCACTCCATCCCCCCTGGAGAAATGGCCCATTCTCTTCTTTTATCCTCTTCTTTTCCTCATTGTAGCCTTTAAAAAAAAAAACCAAGCAATCTTTTATTATCCTTGATTTTTCTAACTAGATAAGTTTTCCCAGTCCTAACACTACTCTTACAAAATTGAGCCATGCTTTTTAGATTCAATTTCTGTTTTCTGCCCTCGGGTTCACCTTCTGTATATTATTAATATCTAAATTGGGTCAGCAAATTCTTTGCGTACCCAAGTAGCCTTTTTAAATAGCCTCATCTTTTTCTCCTCATTGGAAATGTTTTTCTTTTCATTTTCAAGAACTCCACTTTTCTTTTAAAAGTAAAATCTGCCATGGAGATGTGTTTAAAGGGATGGCACATATCTAAGCTATGTCAGATTGCTTGCTGTTTTGGGGAGGGGGGATAAAGGATGGAGAGAGAAAAAATTAGAACACCAAGTTTTACAAAAATGAATGTTGAAAACTGTTTTTATATGTATTTAGAAAAATAAAATACTATTTAAAAAAACAAAAATAAAAGTAAAATTTGGATTCTGATTTGGCAAATTGACTTGGAATCAATCCCTGAGTTTGAATTCTGTCAATTAGGAGTATGTCCTTAATCAAGTCACTTAACTACTCTCAGCCTGTTTTCTCAGCTGTGAGATGGGTGTAATAATAACACCCACGTCCCAGAGTTGTTGTCAGGATCAAATGAGATTACATATAAAGTGCTGTGCAAACCTTATATAAATGTTATCTGCTATCATAGGTATTATTAAACATATTCCTGTTTCTTTAACAAACTATACACACACACACACACACACACACACACACACACACACTTGTCTTATTTTTATGGATACCTTTCATTCTTTCATCACTTTCATTTCTAAAATATGACGTCCCCAGTGTGCCATTCCTGGAAAGACAGATTTAAAGGGAAAGAAAAAAAAGGTACAACTTCATTGTTGAGAGCTTGTCATTCTTCTGGGAATTCTTCCCTCTCTCAGACTTTAGTCCACAGAAACCTATCTATCCTTTCTCTGATCCTTTTGAAATCTAGCGTTTGAGTGATTTAATCCAGATCATGGCTTTTCTCTCTATTAAAAAATTCTAAGATGGAGTGGTCACTCCCTATAATATAAAATTCCTAGCCTTTCCACCCCAGAAATCAGTTCTTTCTTCAGTGGGAACTGAGTACAAGAAAGGTTACCCCAGGCTTGGTTCTTCTACCTTTTAAAGAACAAAATTATCACTCAAATTAAACCAAGAAATTTTGATCTGCTCTCTTCTGTTGACAAAGAGAAAGAAAAAGGTACAGCAGATTTCTAGATCATTCGAGTCCCCTACTCAGTAGTATGCAAGAGATCTGATTATTAAATTTTCAGTGTTTGCACCTCAGAAATCCACAAACAATACAAATCTGGGTTTGATGTATTGCTTTGTTGATTATCTAGATTTAAGAAAAGGATGGATAAAATATTACTAATGCAGATTAAACACAAAAGAGGATCCTGCATACATTTCCTGCCCCCTAGAGAGCTGGTTGTTAAACATTTACCACTACACCCCTGCTTTTTCCTCTACTATATCATGCTTCCATGTGACCATTTCCCCAAATACTTCTTCCTCTTTCTGTCCAAATGATCTGAAATTAAAATATTCTGCATCTGCTTCTATTGATCTCCACATGATTGCTCTCTGTCATATTTCCCTGCTCTGGTTCCTGGATTCCCTTACATGAATATGACTTCTTAATATGTTCCTCCTCTTTATGAGTCTATCTTCTGGCTTCTAAATAAGAAGGCTCTTTGGTGAGCCATATTCCAGACAGAGGTCTCATCCCATCCAGGCTCAGGAATATCAGTGAGGCTAAATTTGCCTTTTTGCATTAAGATATTTCATTCATCTTGCTAGTTACACTTATTTTATGCATTTGTATATAATAGACTCCTGAGACCATGACTCTTTTCCTGGAATTTGTCTCCTCTTAAATTCTAGAGATTTCTCTCTCGCTAGTCTTCTTTCTACATTGGTTGAATGTATGATATCTATCTTGGTGGATGGATTATATATGTGTGGATAGATAGATAGATAAATAGATAGATGGATAGATAGATAGATAGATAGATGGGATAGATAGATATAATAGATAGATGGATAGATAGATAGATGGAGGATGGATGGATAGATAGACGGATAGATGGATAGATAGATAGATAGATAGATGATAGATGGATAATCGATAGATAAATAGATAGATAGATAGATATCATATGTATACAAAGTTTAAAGCCCTTTCAGTCAGATGTGCAAGACTTTAGACCAATACAAAATTCAGGACATATCATTGTGCTAACTCAGAAAGAGACCAAAGAGTGCCCCAAGATGAGTGAATGGCCTCCCTGAATGCAGTTTTCCTTCAGCCAAGAGCAGGTTCCTTCCCATAGTTAACCCTCTCTTCCTTTCATGTTCCCCTTTGAATACAGTTGATTTCAGGTAGGATCTATGAGCAGAGCAGACCAATGTGCCAACAAAAGTTTTCTCCTTGTTTTTCAGGTGCAACCAGAAGCTTTTTATTCAAAAACCGTGAGAACAAATGAGAAACTAGAGAGAGCCAACATGCTGGACAAGAGATTTGGACCCAAAACATCCTCCTAGGTTGACATGATGAGCCAAACTGAATAAAATCAAACTTCAGGTAGTCAAATGAAAAGTCCTGCACTTGGACTTAAAAGTCAATCACACAGGTACAAGATGAAGGAGGTATAATGAGACAGCAGTTTGAATGGAAAAGATCTACAAGGTCTTAGTGGACTGCAAGCTTAATATCAGTCCAGGGTGACAAAAGACAAAAGATCAACTGTGGTCTTGATAAAAGCCTAATGTGCAGAATGAGGAAGATACTTGTCTCGCCGTCCTTTTACCCTGATTCTGCTGCACCTGAAATAACACACCCACTTCTAGGAACCCTGTTTTAGGAAGGTCATTGACCAGCTGCCATTTGTTCAAAGGAGGGCTCTGTGCCTTTGAAACTGTGCCATAAGGATCCACTGAAGGATGTAGAGATGCCCACCTGAGGAAGACCAGACTTGGAAGAGTGTGAATGTTGTCTTTAAATAAAGAGCTGTTGGACAAGACAGGATTTGGTCTGTTCCATTGGGTACCAGAGAACAGGACTAGGAGCCATGAAGGGAAGCTGCAAAAACATTCAACATAAGGAGAAGCATCCCAACTGTGAACTCCGTCCTGAAGGGGAAGTCAGTGACCCCCAGGCAGGGAGCTCCCGGTTGCTATGGAAGCAACATACTCATTGGATATGTTTCAGAAGAGATCCTGTTCAGGCATCAGCCAGTCTATGAAGTGTCCTGAGACTCCTTCTCTTCTGAGTCTGTGAAATGACCCCCGAGTCAAACCAAGTCAATGCTTCTTAAAAAATGTTTTAATCTTAGGAAATTGTCAGTGCTGAACCTTCATTTTCAAAGACCAGCGGTTTCATGGGATGATGTCTTGACTTGTACATGAATTGGATTTAAATAAGGCAGAGTTGTTTACCTTAAAATGTCTTATTTGTGGACGGGTTGCCACCAATGGAAGGCCTTTGCTCTCATCTCTACCTCTCCAAATCCTCCTACTCTTCTTCCTCCTCTCTTCCATGAAGACTGCCTCCCCACCCAGCCCATTCCCTAGAGAATTTTAGTTTTCTGGGTTCAAACTGTTTATCGCCCAGTACCCTGTATTGTAGCCCTGTACTTCAAGCGGCCGTGCCATTGAGATTGTAAGCCTCTTAAGGGCAGGTATGGTGTCTTCTCCCTCTTTGTGTATCCATTTCTGTGGTGCCCAGAATAGGGCCTGCACAGAAGAAGATGCTGGATGAATGAATGAAATAAATCTATAAAGCCTTTCTGTATTTATCTGAATCTTTCTTTTTTGCTCTTCTTCCTGGGATAAACTAAGCATATGAAGTGACTTCAGTTAAGCTCCCTGAAGTCATTCCCACCTAATCCAGCATCCGCCAGCAAATGTTCTTCCCACTAGCCAGGTGGGTCCACCGAAGGGGAAGGGAGTGAAGCATGAAATCTTTTTAGGAAGGGATTGCCTGATGAGCCTTCCAGGTGCCAGCCGTGGGCCTCGGAATGCATGATCCAGTCAAGGCCCATTAGCCACTCTTCCCGTTCCGCTCCTGGCTCACCAGAACACAGCGTCCCTGTCAAAAGGAGGATTTGGAGAAGGCATTGAATTTTCCATGCGGCTCAGGAGAAGGAAAAGAAATCTCTTCACACTTGGGGAATTCACTAAAAGGTCAAGCCCAGAGTCTAGAATTGCTCCCCTCTGTCTAAAAAGACCAGAATGGGCTGGGCTCCAACTCCCTCCAATGCAAACCCAGGGACTTCTGGAGAATTTGGTTGTTAGAGACCCCCACAGCAACAGAGAGAACATGTGAGCAATACAGAACACAGGGTATTTATGTTGGGCCCAAAGTCAAGGAGGGCACTTTCTGGATTCTTCTCCCCAGACCAGCTGACTCCAACGTGGGGTATTCTACAGGACTTCTGTCCCTCAAAATCGTACAGCCTGGAACAGAGGGAGGAATGCTAGGTTTGGGGTCAGAGGATCTCCCAGCTCTGCCGTTTCCCAGATCTTTTCTTGGACGGATCTCTTCTCTCTGGGTCTGTTTCCTCTTCTGTAAAATCAGGGGGTTGGATTTGAGTCAACTTCAAATCCCAGGACTATGAAAGGGAACTATTGTGTCTACTTTTAGTAATCAGCCAGACTTCTCTGTGAGTTCAGAGCAAAGGTATTTTGTGAAATTGCATAAGAAAAGTCCCAACAACACAAATCGCCCCATAAAAGCGCGAGGCATTTTCCTGTTATCACCAGTGGGAAGACAAAAAGTTCCTTGGGAAAACCCATGAAGGGGTGCGCTCGTAGGAAACGCAGCCCGGGGGCACTTGTGAAGGGACACGCAGGGAGCACACGTGGCTGAGGCTCACACTTGGGGGGATAACCATGTAGGAAATGGGTGCTTGTCCCAGCTCAGAGATCCCCCATTGCAGGCGGGCTAGTATTTCCTGGCAAAGCCAGCAACCTTCTCCCACCGGACTCCTGTGCCAGCAAATGGCCCCATCTTATCCAAGGTGTTACTTCCTTCAGTCTTGTATGGCTGCTCCTGGGCAGCATCCCATTGTCAGTGGCCATGTGCCTCTTCTGCTTTTGTGCCTAAATTCCTCTCTGTAGAAACTCCTAAAGGAACTTCATATCTTCGGAGTGTTTGCTGGCTCTCTTGCCTCTTGTCTGCTTGGGTGCAGTGGCTGGAGAGCTCCAAGAGAATGGGCTCTTTGGCTATGGCCAAGACGATGAGCCCCCACAAACAGCTAAGATAAACATCTGTTTGGTCCAAGAGAGATGGCCAAGTGACCATCATTTATTAATAACCTGCTGGCCTTATTAATAACACAATTAAATTACCCAGGAAAAAAGTTGTGTTTTATGAAATCCTTCCTCCTCTCCTATGGGGATCCATGGCCTTGTCCTGAGCCTCTTCCTGATTTAGGGTTGGAAAGTCTTTATAACTTCCACTTAATTTCTGAACGCCGAGCCGGACTCCTTCCGAATCGTTTCAGAGGGTGCCCTTTCAGCAAACCACCAAGGGCTGTTGCATTTGACATTTTCTCCTTCTCCAATTGTATTCATCCCAAGCTTGTTTTTATTCCTTATGCAGATAAATAGGAAAGAAAAAGGCAAAGGCAGATGAAGTGTTGGAATACATACATATGAGCACATATCCATACATATCCATACACATATCCACAAGACATTTATATATATATATATATATATGTGTGTGTGTGTGTGTGTGTGTGTGTGTGTGTGTGTGTGTATATATATATATATATATAAATATATATCTGTATATATATATATATATATATATATATATACAGATATATATTTATGCATGTACCTCTGCATAAGCCAGTCATTAAAATGAGGACACCCTTTTAAAACTTCCACAACTACCCAATCCTTGAGATGGGAAGGAAGAGCTCAGAAGGTCAAAGACCTTCTGTGACAATGACCACGGCTGCCCAGACGTTGCAGGTTCTCGATGTTTCAGATGGCAGCGAGTAGCACGGTTCCTTGCACAAAATTGTCCCGGGGACACATATAACACAAAGTTGTTCTATTGGACAATACCATCTAAAACCTCCTCCGGTTCTTCATTATATACAGCTCTACTGTGACAGTCTCAAACCCAGCTCAGAGACCAGGGATCTTCCTGATTTTAACTTTAATTTTGCCCTTCACTTGCTCCATAAGTCAATTGTTCTGACTCTCTCTTGTGGTGAATATAAAGCGCTTCTCAAACTTTAAAATATCAATTCTGGTTCATCTGAGGTTGGTGTATTATTGTTTCCTTTCTACAGCTGGGGAAACTGAGCCTGAGAGAGCTCACCTAGCATCAGCTTTAGTTACTGTTGTTTCTCTTTCTTATCCAGGGTCCAGCTCACCAGGGCAGTCCTTAGAAAAGATGGAACCTGCTCTACCTTTGGATCTCTTGGGGCCTTCACAGCAAGTTTCTGGGGGCCCGGAGCAGGCAGCCAGGTGCACATCTGCTCAGAAGCAACCATTTCAGCAATGTGCGGGCCCAGCTCAGATCCCACCTGCTCTGGGAGGCCTTCTGTGGCCAGACCAGCCCTCAGCACATTCGCCCTAAACATTTCTGAGGCTTATTAGGGGCACCCTAATTTAGGAAGGACAATAATGATGCTAATGCTGACGCTGGAGGACGATAATGATTATTATTAATTCACTTATCCTCAAATTCTAACCTCAACCCGCGCCAGTAAAGGGAGGGAATTTCTTTATCAATGAAATCACAGGCTCATTTCTTCTCCCTGATAATTATAATTCGTGTTTACCTGGAGACTTAAGGTTTGCAGGACACTCTGTGCACATAATCTCATTTGAACCTTAGAGTAACCCTGTGAAGTGGGTGCTGTGATTGATCCCATTTTACAGATGAGAGCCAGAGGCTTGTCCAAGTGGCAGAAAACTTGCATCCATGAATGTCTGCCCAGTATATTAGAGAGTACCGGGCTTGAAGTCAAGAAGAGCTGAGTTCAGATCCTTTCCAGACACTAATTGTGTGATCAGGCAAGTCACTCAGTGTCCTCTTCTTTAAATGGGGGTAGGAATAGCCCTTACCTCCCCCAGGTTGTTGTGAGAACAAATGAGACAACAGACTCAGTTCCATATGAAGATGAGCTACTGCTAATTTTCATGTGTATAAACCTTGGCTTCTCGATGAGAGTCTAGCTCTCGGAGGGCAAGGGCCATGTCACTTCCTTTGTGTGACTGCAACCCGAGCCCTTTCTCTGATGACTAACGTAGCTCTGTCATTTCACAATCCCTCCTTGCAGGCAGGTAAAGCCCCCCACAATGGACCTCTCCAGGAATTTCTCCCTTGGTGAGTGCCCTTCTGATGAGGAGCGCCCCTGAGCTTGGAGAAGCTGGGCCCAGATGGTACTCAGCCCATTGGCCCTGCTCACCCTCTAGTTTGCTAAGCTCTGACAAAGTGTCTTTGAAAATCCCAAGTTGTCTTTGAGGCATTCAAGGCCCCCGGAGATGCAGGCGGGAAATTCTTCTATTTCTTGCCTTGGCCCCAAGTACTTAGAATCATGGGATTTAGATCAATGGAATCAGTTTCCCTAATTTGCCTCTCAGAAAGTGAGGCCCATGGAAGCCAGTGATTTGTCCAAGGAGTTACACAGGACACAGAAAAGGTCCTGGAGCAAGCAGCAGGGATTGGACCTGACGCCAAATCCTGTGTCTCCGTAAGATGAGTCAAGATTAGGACTCTCGAACTATGACAGCCTAAGATTCCGGACTCAGACGGAGCTCCTACAAAGACACGGTGGCTGGAAGTTTTCTCCCAGGACACTAAACTTTAGAGCAGTGGTTCTCAAAGTCTGGTCCAGAGCATCCTCGGAATCTCTGAAATCCTTTCAGAGAGTCTACAAATTCATGATTGGTTTTTATTTTTAATGTGATCAATATCTATAACTATAACCCATATAAATAAAAACTCTTTGGACAGATCCTCCATCATTTTCAATAGGATAAAGATGTTGAGAACAAAAGTTTGAGGACCACTGCTTTAGAGGGTGCAAAAGTTGGACCCTCACATTCCTTCTGCCACATGAGTCACTGTAGCGACTTCCCCTTTTAACCCCGAGTGAATTTGTCCAAGTGGTTTCTTGTATTGAGTTCATATTGACCACTTGCCCTGGGCCCCAAAATTTCTAGTTATACTCTGGTAGAGGGTCTTTTATAGTGCTTAGAGTTAGAAAGGATTTCATCTTGGCCAATCTTTCACTTAAGAGATAAGGAAACTGAAATGTGAATGATTTGCCCCAATCACACACCTCGGAGCTCCTGACTATTGTGACTCCTCTGGCTCAGGAGGAGCCCTAGGTCTAGTCTCAGAGAAGCTGCATTCAATTGTCTACTTGCGTGACCTTGGAAAAGCTATTTAAACTACTTGGGCCTCAGTTTCTCCATCTGTAAAACGAGAGGTTGAACTAAATGGGCGTGGAAGTCTCTTCCAGCTCAGATCTATGATCCCATGCCTGGGGTTCAAATACCAGCACTTCCACTTAATCTTTGCATAACCAGGAGTCAGTCATGATTTCTTTGGGATTCAGTTTCTTTCCCCATAAAATGAGGGGATTGTATAGGATGACCTCTCAAATCCTTTCCAGCTCTCAACGTATGATTCTCTGGGTATAACTAACAATGCAAAGCAGTTTCGTATGGCAAAGAAGGGGCATCTGTCAGGCTCGAGTGGGCTGGGAAAACTTCTTGAAGTAGCCAGAGCCCAAGCTGAGCTTGAGGGACCCTGAGGAGGCTATTCCAGATGTTTCTAAGGGCTGGACTCCAGCTGCCCTCTTCCCTTGCTTTTTATCACTTAAACCCTCATCATTTTACAGGCTCTGGAGGTGCCCCGGACATTTAAACCACCATCTGTCAGTTCCTTATCTCTGGGGACGGCTCAGTGCTTCTCAGAGAAGGTCTGGGTGGAGGAGGGAGGGCAGCAGCCCCAGCCCGTGCACCTGCTGTTAACAGATTTCTTCATCTTGGGGTGAAGAACCAGTCTGTCTGAGCTCACTTTGCCTCTTGGGGATCCCCAGAATCTTGACTTCTGGAGGGATTTCAAAGCCTAAGGGCCCAACCTGTACCTGAACAAGAATTCCTTGCCCACTGGACCCAACAAGGAGTCTTCAAGCCTTTCCTGAAGATGTCTCCTGAAGAAGAACACTATGAGCTTTGATCCCCCCATATCTTTAATCTGGGGTGTTTTTCAGGAGCTCCTGAAGTAATCAGTCAACCAACAAGCTTTTATTAAGCTCCTACTAAGTGCCAGGAACTGAGATATAAAAGAAGTCCTTCCCTCTATGAATTCTAGAGGCGGAGGGTTTGGATTTCCTCATAATATTCCTGCTCCTTTCTGTCCTTGATGAGGGAGCAGAAGCTCCATCTAAACAGACTTTCTGGAGACTCAGAGAAGCCAGAGTCTGGAGCACCCGGGACTAAGTGCTGGGCAAGTACTGCGATTCAGAGGCAAAAAGCAGCCAGCTCTGGGCACAGCCCAGTTCTGATGTCAGTTTAATAGGAAGCATCTGGGCACAACCAGAGCTGGCAACCAGTTAGGTCATGGAGGTAACATATCACCCTTTGTTTTTGTTCTATGTGAGTTTGGGGTAACAGGGTGAAGCTTCCAGCCAACCTCCAACTCAGTAAAAGTCATCAGTGTGACCCAAATACCCTCAAAATAACTTGACCTTAGACTGCATGGAGAGAAGTAGGGGGTCCCAAATGAAGAAAGAAATGGTTCCACCACCCCTGTCCAGGTCAGATCACACATGGAAGATCGTGCCCAGTTCTCAATGCCAGCTGTGTGAAGTACATCTGCACACTGATGCATCCCTGGGGATGCAGCTAGGATGATAGGGGGGGGGGGGGGGAGGACCAGAAACTATACCACCTGAAATACCTGAACAAGCTGAACCTGAAGAAAGAAGACCTGGATGACACAATAGCTGCCAGCAAGTGTTTGAAGGGCTGTCATGGAAGGGTGTGCTTTGTTCTATTTGACTCCTGAGGACAGAAGAAAAATATAGAAGTTGCAAAAAGAAAAAAACTGAACTTGATGTCAGGAAAAACTTGCTAACAATAACTAACTGCTGCTAACAGTAACAGCCTCAGAAAAGGAATGGATGGCCTGAGGAGGGGATGGGGTCCTCTTCCCTGGTGGATAGGAATGGTGATGATGATGATTTTGATGATGACGATGACAATGACACTTCAAGGCTGGTCTACATTTGTCTGCTATTCCACAATTGCCCCTTATTCATTATTCAGGAGCTGTTGTTGTTATTTGTCCTTCGTTATTGAAGACCATGACATCAGAGAGATCATGTCATGACTTCTGAGTGAGTTGGATTGAAGTGAGGGAGGACTGTACAAGGTCCCCTCCCTCACTTTCTCCTCTGGAGCCATCTGGGTCCAAAGGCAAAATATAGATCAGCACAACTGGAGATGGCCCTGGATACTGTGGGAGACCTTCACACACACACACACACACACACACACACACACACACACACACACACACACACACATCTGGGAGGGGAGACCCTCAGGTTTATGGCCAAAACAGAAACAATTGCTATACACATCTACTCAGAGCCAATCAGCACCCTAACAATGACGATGTAGGCCTTGGCCTTGGACCTATTATTGTTCATTCAATGAGAGTCAGAGTAATTTCGGTTTAAAGCATGATCCAGTGTTAAAATTTACATTCCTTTAGGCAGAGCACCCATAGGAAGGACAGAGGGAAGGGAGAGAAGGGAAGGGGAAGAGAAAAAACCGGAAAGGGAAAAGAAAGGGAAAAGGAAGGGAAAGGGAAAGAAAAAGAAAATGGGAAAGGAAAGGGAAAGGGAAAAAAGGAAATGGAAAGGGAAAGAGAAAGGGAAAAAGAAAGGGAAAGGGAAAAGGAAGGAAAAAGGAAAGGGAAGGGGAAAGGGGAAAGGGAAGGGAAAAGGAAAAAGGACCTATTGTTGGTCACTCAATGAGAGTCAGAGTAATTTCATTTTAAGGCATGGTCCAGTATTAATATTTATATTCCTCTGGACAGAGCATCCATAAGTAAGGACAGAGGAAAGGGAGAGAATGGAAGGGAAGGAAAAGGGGAAAGGAAAGGGAAAGGGAAACAGGAAGGAAAAAAGAATCTATGTTGCCCAATTGGCCAGTTCTGGTTGGCTCTCCAATGGGGAAGATCTTGTTGCTACTAACGAGGTTCCTGTTTGTCTTTCATTCTCAAAGAAAACCATGATATTGGGGAGGTGATGTCATAACATGCAGGAGCAAGATGGAAGTGGATGGGGCTATTTGGCATATTCTGAGCTTTCAATAAAGTAAATCCTCATTCATTCACCAGTCCAAAGTAATGGATCAAGATGGTTTTCAGGATAAACAGTGGCTAAATCAGAGATAGTAGTGATCATGTCCTCTAAATGTCATTATGAACTCTTGGTGAGGAAGCATCTCTGTAGAGCAGAGGTGAGGAACCTGTATTCTGCCAAGGACTTTTTAATTATTTATAACATCATTCACGGGCCATTCAAAATTATCACCTTAAAGAACTAAAGCCATAGGAGATTGTTGTCACCTGTGATTGCCCTTGGAAGGGCTAGACCGAATGATTTCACAGGCCTTGTACAGTCTGCAGGCTGAACATTCCCCACCCTGGCTCTAGAACAATGGATCTGGGATGTTTTCAGTAAAGAAAACATCTCAGCTGTTTCCTAGGGAACCTGCTTTGCTACTGGCAGGACTAGATAAACTCAAGGATCTGTTCCATCTCCAAGCTTCTAGAATATCTTGGGATGGGAAAGACAATTATTTTGTCCAACTCCTTTTAAAAAGAAGGAAACTGAGCCCCATTGAGGGGAGGTAGTTTGCCCATGGCCACCAAATAAATAGGAGATTTGGGATATGAAGATACAGGGAGACCAATTTCACTTTAATATTAGGAAACAATTAGAGGTATTTCTGAGTGGAACAGGAAGCTTCATGAGATGGTGAGTTCCCCATTCCTTAAGGTATTTGGGTGGAATCTGGAGTGTGTCTCTTACCAGAGATGGTGTGGAGGGCATTTCTGCTCATGTCCGGTATGGATGTGGTGGCTGCAAAGTCCCCACTAATTCTGACCTTCTATGATTTTGTAATTCCATGAAAATCAAAAATACTCTGTTTTCTCTTGAAGGAAGTTATGAACAAGAAGTCTCCATAAAATGTCTTTTCTCAATTTGTCTCCCCAGACAATTCTACGCATTGTGGTCCTTGGGATCTGGGATTATATTGAAAACAAAATAGAGGTAAGATTGTTGCTCTCATCCTTGATGGCCTGATATTTCCTGATTTCTATCCATGGTGGAATGAGGGGAGGGTGAAAAAAGAGGGAGGTGATATTGAAAAAGAGATTTTAAAGGTATCTGTTCCCTTAATTTGTGGTCCCAGAAATAACTCACATAGCGGTATACTGGTAAAGATCCATGGAATGCCAGAACTGAAGGGACCTTATAATGAGGGATTTCAAGGCCGGAAGACCCTTAGAACTTAAAACAGAGAATGCCAGACCTGGAGGGCTCTTAGAACAGAGAATAGAATTTTGGAAGCTAGAACTCCTTAGTGTACAAAATGGCAGATCTAGAAGCAACAGAACCTAGTAACAAAATCTACAATATAGGACATCAAATCATGAATCTGAAAGTTTTATTAGAACACAAAACATCAGAGCTGGAAAACTCTTAGGACACAGAACATAGAATAGCAAAGATGAAGGGCTCTTAGAACAGGCAGAGTAGAATTTTGGAAGCTGGAAGACAAAAACAATACAAAATGAAGAGCTGGAAATTACAGAACCCACACTATTGAACCTGAAAGGTTCATTAAAACAAAGAACATCAGAACTGGAAGGCCCTTAGAACACAGAGCACCAGAGATGGTGGAGTATTAGAATAGGCAGTATAGAATTTTGGAAGCCAGAAGACCTTAAAATACAAAATAGCATTGCTGGAAATAACAGAACCTAGAATACAAGATGTCATATGTTGGACCTGGAAGGGTCATTAGAATATGAAAGAGTAGAGATGGAAGGCCTTTAGAACAGAATACAAAATGGCAGAGTTGGAAGAAAGAGAATCTAAAATATAGGACATTGAATGATGAACCTGAAACAGACTTTAGAACATAGAACAATAGAGCAGGAAAGAATCTGGAAGTCTAGCATCTTCACTGAGAATACTGAGGGGGGGGTCACAGGCCCATAGATTTTGTGGGATTTCGTGGATAGGATTTTAGGTGCCATGTCCAAAAATTTACTCTCATTTACAGATGGGGAAACTAAGGCCCAGAGAAGTAAGTGACATGCCCAATGTCTGCCATTGCTAAAGATACAATAATCAGTATAATAAAATCTTGGACTTGCATAGAAAAACCTCAAAGGCCAATTTATCTAACTCCTATCTGAGCAGGAATCCCCTTCCCAAGATCCCTGATAAGTGCGCATCCAGTTTCCATTTGAAAACCCTACAGTGATGGGCAACTTACTACCTTAATGGGTGGTCCATTGTTGGACACCATTAGAAAATTCTTCTCTGTATTGGATCAAACTCTGTCTTGCTGTTAAGGCAGCTAGATGGTACAGTGGTTAGAGCCCTAGTTCTGAAGTCAGGAAGACCTGACTTCAAATCCAGTCTCAGACACTGCGTGACCCTGGGCAAATCATTTAGCCTCAATTGTCCCAGCAAAAAAAAAAAAATAGCAAAAACAAAACAAAACCCTAAACACCCTAAACACACACACTATCCTGAATTTTGGGTGGACCCATTGGGTCCACTGATCCACTGATCATCCACTGATGATTCCCATAGCCCTCTTTTGGAATAAGTTTTTAAATGAACAAAATAAAATACACAGGATAATAAGAGAAATCAATGATTCATGAAATCAAATTCATGAAAATAAATTTTCCCCCATCCAAGTTCAATAACCTCCTGAAATCTACCCATGAGTCTCTTGGTTAAAAATCCATGTTCTGGATGATTGCAGAGATTCCTGACAATACTAAATGCTAGAATCCCAGCATCCTAGCTTCTACATCTCTTCCCTGCTTTATATGACATCCCTTAAGATTTCTGAAGACAGTTACTACATCTGCCCGCAAAGAAACAAATGTCCCTCCACTCTCCAGTGCCCTCAAGTTCAATTAAATTCACTCATGAACAATTATTCAGCTGGTATTATGACTCTAGATCACCAGGGCCCAGCCTTGGCAAAATGCCTCAGACAATCCCAACCAATTTCAAGGAGCATCTCAAGTCAAATTTAATTTACTTCCAAGGAAGCCATACTAAACCGTATGGGCTACAAAGATCCATTGGGACATGCTAAGAAGAGGACATTTGTCAGATGAAAGAAAAGACCAAATTAAGTTTTCCCAAAAAACTAGGAAATATTGCTCCAACTGAAATTATAGGGGGTTGTGGAATGGGTACAGTTGGTGTCTCACACCAGGAGATTCCCAGAGGAAAATTCTAATATGGGACAGGGGGAACAAGGAATATGGAAAAACTGAGTGGAGAGCTGATGTCATCAGCACTTCCAGAGCTGATGCAATTTAGGATATTCAACAGTCAGACAGAGGAAAGAGGATCGTTTTGTATGTTATTGATCCAATCTGCCAGTGACATTATCCTAATGGTAATAATGCCTTCCACCTGTCCATTTGTTTAAGGCTCTCCAATTTAAAAAGTACATTCACCTACCTTCTCATCAGATCCTTTGCAGAAAAGATTAAGGGGACAGAATGCTCAATGATGGGATTCTAAGCTCCTTGAGAATTAGAAGTGTGTCCTATTTCACCCCAGCACAGAATATGTTGCAAACAATTAACAGATATTTTATTGAACTGGCTGAGAATTGTTACTCTCAGGTTCACAAACTAAACCCTGCTCAGATGAGCTGTATTTTTTGGGTAAATGACTTTTTTACCTTTTATCTCAAATTTCATATCTATAAAATCTGATCAGGGTCTAGATCACTGGGATTCATGAACTTGGTGAGGAAAATATTTTGATATTGGTATTTTGTCTAACCGATTTCCTTTGCAGTCCCATGTATTTTATTATATGCTTTTATAAACATGATTTGGAGAAGAGTTTCCATTGCTTCCCCAGACTGCCAGAGGTAGGGTCCATAATCTTCAGCAAGTTTAGGATCTCCTAGGCTAGAGGTGTCTGGGTGACGCAGTGGGTAAGATGGAGTCAGGAAAACCTGAGTTCAAATTCAGCCTCAGACATTTCCTATATGTGTGACCCTAAGCACATATAGGAAAAGTCACTTAACCCTGTCTGCTTCATCTTTTTTATAAAATGAGCTAGAAAAAAAAATAAAATGAGCTAGAATGAAAATGCCAAACTACTCCACTTTTTCCCCCTGAGGCAATTGGAGTTGAATGACTTGCCCAGAGTCACATAGCTAGGAAGTGTTGGGTGTCTGAGATAAAATTTGAACTCAGGTCCTCCTGACTTCAGGGCTGGTGCTCTATCCACTGCGTCATCTAGCTGCCCCCACTTCACTATCTTTGCCAACAAAACTCTAGAAGGGAGTCACAAAGACTCATATATGATTGTAATAACTAACAATAGTCTTGCAGAGCTCCAAAGTCCCTTTTACAGTCTACACCTGTCCAACCCTATGAGTAAGTGCAGGCAGATATTCAAGGAAGGGACAAATCAGAGAACTGGAGTGGCCAGGGAAGGCTCCCTGGCAGAGGGGGTACCAGAGCTAAGCCTTGATGGAAGGATTCACAGAGACAAAGGAAAGGAAGAAGCAGCATAAATTCCAGGCTGGGGGAAATAGTCATAGCCTCTTAAAGAAGTATTTTCAAAATATATAATGGGAATGATCTGTCCCCTTGTTGAACACAGATGGCTTCTGTCCCTTGCTCAAAGCACCCACAACCCCATCCTATCCCCAGCTGACGTGGACAGCTCCCAGTGCTGATGGTCAAGTAACCGCCTGATATCCTCCACCTCCTTTTCTTCCCAGGTGTTTGATGGGGCTGTGATCATCTTATCCTTGGCCCCTATGGTAGCCTCCACCGTTGCCAATGGTCCCAGCAGCCCTTGGGATGCCATCAGCCTGATCATCACCCTCCGAATATGGAGAGTAAAGAGAATCATTGATGGTGAGTGCATGCACCCTCGAAAGATCTGTCTGGGGGTGGGGGGGACGTTGGGCAGTCCTCCAGCTGGCTGAAGATCTTGGCCTATTTCTTAAATAAGCACGAAACATCCCTGTGTGTGGATCACCATCCCCAGTGCAGGGGGAGACTCAGCAGTTAGATAAGAAGTGACCCTGCCTTTTGGGACTTGCAGACTAAAAGACAAATACAGAATTAGATTCTGGAAGCTGTAGGAAACCACTGGATACTATCAAGTGAGCAAGCCATGAGCATTTATTGTGCACCTACTAGGTTCCAGGCAAACATGCTATAATTACACGATGCATTTTAGATGTGTGCAAAGAGAAGTACAGCCTGAAGTCATAGGGAGAATCAGGAAAGACTTCATGGAGAAGGTGATATGAGGTAGGTTTGGAAGGATGAGGAGCAACAAGCATCATAAGATCAAAGATCTAGAACTATTAAAAAAAAAAAAAAAAACCTTAGATTTCTTCTGGTCCACACCCCTCAATTTAGAAATGCGGAAACTTGTCCAGAGAAAAGTTAAATGACTACTCCAGGGTAATAAAACTAGTCAGCAGCTGAGCCAGGATTTGAAATCGAATCCAGCTTCAGCATATTCCATAATATATTCCAGGCAAGGGTAACAATGTAAGCAAATAGAGGTGGGAGATGACAGCATGTCCAGGGAGCTGTGACTGGAAGAGCCTAAAAGAAAGTAATCCATTAGGAAGAAAGGTCCAGGAGTACATGATTTTTAGAAGATTAATTTGCTTCTGGAAGCTGTAGAAAACCACTGAAAATTGTTTAGTAAGCAAGCAACAAGCACTTATTATGCACCTACTGTGTTCCAGGCAGATAAAAGTGAATAATTGTGCTTTTTCTCAGAGAGCATCCATTCTATGGAGAGAATACATTTGCATAGATAAGACAGATATCAGGCCACCTTGGCAGCAAGGGCAGCTGGCTGAGAGAGGGAGACACAATCAGATCCATGTACTGGAAAGATAATTCTATTTAGTGTTTAAAGGACTAAACCTTGTCCTTATATGTTTATTAGATGCATACCCAAAGTCATCGCTTAATCCCTCTGTGCCTCAGTTTCTTCATGTGTAAAATGAGATCAAACTCAAAATCTATGTATCCATAAGCCCATAACTTGGGGATCCAAGTTTTATTGTACTCATTCTACCAACAAGGAGTTGAGTTTTGGAGAGAGGGAGCCAGATGGCACAGCGCGTAGAGTCAGGAAGACCCGAGTTCCTCAGGTACTCCCTGGCTGTGTGATCTAAGGACTAGCAAGTCATTTAACTTCCGTTTGCCTCAGTTTCCTCAATCAAAAAATGGGGACACTAACAGCAGCATTGTTGGGAGGGTCAAATGATCTCCTGATTGTAAAGAGCTTAGCCGGTGCCTGATAGTGTGTGCCACATTAATGCTTATCCCATTCCCCATATGCCCACTGCTAGTAAACCCAAGAATTAAGGCAAACAAGCAGGCTCCCGAGGCTGGGTCCAGGACTCCATCAGCTGCACTCCACCACCTCCCTGATGGCCCCTGTTCTAGCTGACCTCGCTCTGTCAGACCATTAAAGTGACAACTCCTCCGGGGGCCTGTATCTTCCCTACCTACTCTGCCCAGATGGATGCTTAGACACTAATGGAAGATAACAGCTCCCCTCCTGGATGCTCTTCCTGGATGTGCCGCTCCCTTTTCCTTTGCCATCCCTCCCCCTCCTGAAGATTCCCGGTAAAAAAAAAAAAATGCTACATGAACCTGCTGTTCATTGGAGCACACACGAAGGGGCAGCCCTATCGTGTCCTGCACGGGAGACCTGTCTGGTCACACCGATTAGTGAAGAATAACGGAATCAGAGCTGGGAGGGAACTTGTAGTCTGTCTTACCTATCCGATACCTGGGCAAGAATCCCTTCTTTTTTTAAAAAAAATTAATACTGACAATAAATTTAATCATAAATTTGAAAGAATTAATAATAATAATAATTTTAAATAAAATGACAATCAAGTTCATTGATATTTGTGGTAGCACCTAAAGTTTTACCAGCCAATCAATCAGTGTATACATTGCTATCCCCTTTCTAAAGATGTGAAAGCTGAGTTCCATAAAAGTACAATGAGTTCCCCCATGATTGCACAACTCACAACAACAATTGCTGCTGCTGGTGGTGGCTTTTATATGGGCTTATAAAGAGCTTTTTACCATATGTTTATTTACTAGGTCCTCACAGTAACCCCATGAGGTAAGTGCTATTATTGTTTCCATTTTACAGATTAGGAAACTGAGGCACAGAGAGATTTTTTTTTTAAGTGACTTGACCAGAGTCACACAGCTAATAAGTTTCAAGGGGAGGATCTGAACCCATGTCTCTTGAGTATGCACAATATAAAAGGGGGTTCTGACTATGACAAAAAACTCAGAGACTAGTTGAAACTTTTGATACTGACCCACAGACTTCCCAACACTATTGAAGAGCCTCGGGTAAACAGTTCAGGCTTCCTAGGTGGATCTAAGAATATGTGACTATTTTCACTAGGTCCCATCTTCTAGCAGCCCTTGGGTGGTCAACAATTTTTCCTTTAAAGAAGCAGGAGCATGGAAATTTCATTAAAATGTCCGTACCTTCAGGTACATTTTAACCAGGACAGGACAAAGAGCGGATGTCTCTGAAGGCTCCAGCCCGAGCCAGGTCAGCGCCGTGTTTGTTAAATTTGTTGAGTTATTAAATAATCTCTTGTCTTTCAGCTTATGTCCTGCCGGTGAAGGTGGAACTGGAGATGGTCATTCAGCAGTACGAGAAAGCCAAGGTCATCCAGGATGAGCAGCTGGAGAGGCTAACACAGATTTGCCAGGAGCAAGGGGTAAGGCGCCTGGGGTTTTCCTCTGGCTGGGTCTTTGTTCAATAGCCCTGATCCTACTGAGATTTCGAAGCCTGGAATATTAGGGGCATAGAAGGAGTCTTAGAACATAAAGTGTTGTAACTGTCATGATCTTAGAATCTAAAAAGTCACAGTTGGGAGGGACCTTAAGATCTAAAAGGTCACAGCTGGAAGAGACTTTAGAACCTAAAATTTTACATCTGGGAAAGACTTGAAAACCTAAAATGTCACAGCTCAGAGGGAGCTTAGAATCTCAAATGTTACAGCCAGGAGGAACCTTAGAATCTAGAATGTCACCTTTGTAGTCAGAATATTAAAACTGGGAGAGAGCTCAGAATGTCATCTTAGAAGACAAAACATCACAGCTGCAAGGGACTTTAGGACATAGAATGCCACTTTAGAACACAGAATATTAAAACTGGGAGGGCTCTTAGAACATAGAATGTCACCTTAGAACATAAAACATCACTTCTGGGAGGGACTTTAGAACATAGAATGTCACCTTAGAACACAAAACATCACAGCTGGGACGGACTTTAGAATATTGACTATTGCCTTAGAACATAAAATGTAAAATTGGGAGGAACTTTAGAACACAGAATGTCACAACTGGGAGGGAGCATTGAAAAGCAGCCTTGAAGTCAGGAAGGCCAGGGTTCCACTGTGCTTCAGAACCTTCCTTAGCGGGCTGACTCTGAACTCCGCCTCCACTTACCTCTGTTTTCTCATATACTAAATAAGGAGGCTGCACTCAGCCACCACAGCTCCTCCCAGCTCCAAAAATCTATGCTCTGTGATCCTCTGACTTCAGAGGTAATCGAAGCTCATCTTCTGTCATGGATCAGTAAACAGAACGGAGGGCAGGGGCTTTCCAGAGCAGTTCCATTACCTGGCCAGATGGGGCAGATTTGGAGCCCACCGGTAACTCCCAGAGCAGCCTTCCCTCTCCAAGATCAGGCTCTCCTTGCAGGCTCCCTGAGTCCTCCCCTCTCAGAGGCCTCTGGCCTTCTCTAAAGCAGACTCCTCCAAACAAGATAAGTTACCGAGCCCCTGGTATCTGCAGGCGCTCTGAGAGCTCAGGGAGGGATCCCGCTCACAAAAGTCCCCCAGACCATGGGGGACACGACGTGAGTGAGGGGGCTGGGCCGGTGGTCCCCGAGGTCTGTCCCGCGGCAGGTCTCCTTCTGTGAGGCTGGGAGTGGTGCCAACAGCGAGCCACACAGGAGCAGAAGGAGAGCTCCCTGGGAAAGATGGGATGGGGGCAGAAACGAGACTCGAGCTGCACCTTGAAGGGGACTTTCTAGTCTATCCGTCAAGCAGGAGACATTGTGTCAGAGACCAGCGGGACTGCCTGTCAGGCAGGGAAGGCTGGCCTCCGCCACATAGCCCTGGGGCCTATAGATGCTCCTGCATACTTAATTGTGCCAGCGAAAGTCAGAAGCATCCCTCTGGACCCAGGATCCTGGAGCTGCTTATCCCATACATGCACAGCCAGAATAATAATGATGATGATGATGATTTTGATAATAATAATGTTGATAATGATGATGATGGTGATGATTTTGATAATGATTATGGTGATAATGATGATGATAGTGATGATTTTGGTGATGGTGATAGTGATGATGATGATGATGATGTATTTGGAACTTTATAAATTCTGTGATTTACACACTATTTGATCCTCACAACCATCCAGTAAGATAGGTACTATAATTATAATTATTTCCATCTCACAGATAGAGTGTGACTTGCCCAGAGTCACAGAGTGAGTATCTAAGACTCACAAGCTGAGCCAGCATGGGCAAGAAGGCACATGGGGGACTCCAAAGACCAGGATTCAAGTCTTGTCTTTGAGTATCCATGTGACTTTTATTTCCCTGCTCCAGTATTTTACATTTACTAATTATTCACAATCTGAATAAATCTCTTAATTAATAAAATTAGATCTTCCAGTGAAAAAGATTGAAAAACCAAGGAAAGGACAGGTGACTGTGTAATCACAGCAAAGAACTATCCTCCTTAAAATAAACAGGTCACATCTTTGAAATCATTTTAATAGACCAGGTTTTTCTTTTGGGCTTAAAATAAAGTTATATAATTTTTTTCTTTTAGTGAAAGCCCACCTTCTCTCCCTCCTATCTCCCCAGCCCCACATATAACTAGAAGAGAAAGGGAAATCCTGGTAACAAGTACGCCTCATCAAGCAAAACCAAACAAAGATGGGAGCTAGTTTCCCCATTAGCCAGGCCCAGGACATGAGTCCATCCCTCTGACAGGAGGTACATCCCCTCATCATGTGTCCGCTAGAATCAGGGACTCATTGGCTGTTGTGTTGAATAGAGTGGGATTTTGTGGGAGTTACTGGGACTCTGCAGAAGAAGAGGTCATCACAGGGTGGAAACAAAAGAGCAGGTGAGTTTTAGGCAGAGTCCAAGACCCGAGTTCAAATCCTGACATGAGCAAGTCTCCACAGCTCAGTTCTCTCATCTGTAAAAGACAAAGGCTAAACTAGAGAAGACTAGGTTAGCCCAAGACTTCTGACTCCGGAGTCTTATGAGCCTTAAAGCCCTCCTCCCAACACGACAGTGAGCTGGGAGGTGTCCCAGCTTATTTGAGCAGAGCCAGGATGCTGGCGGACCCTGGTCTGGCTCCCAGATGATGAGCCTTGTCGGCCCCTGAGCTCTCGAGGACAGCAGAGGGAGCCCCGCACTGATGGAACCACAGCCCTGGGAAGCAGCCAAGGACCAACGGACAGCCACGGCTCACCCAGCGGCAGACGACGGCCCGTAAATCTCCCCTGGCCCGACAGAAGTGGGGCCATGCAGACGTTGGGCTGAGCCGCCATTGGAGGGAAGCACCCGAGTTTGCTGCAGCAGCGGCCGAGGAGATGCTGCATCCCAGCTCCCCCTATAAATTAAGAGCTTCATAACTCGTCAGGGAACAGGCTGTCAGCTTGAGTAAAGTCACCTTCATGGCACAAATATCCACAAAGCCAGGACAGGAGAAACATCTCCCACCACGTTTAAATGTCCCAGACCCAGGCGCTTCCCCGTGGTTTTCTTTTGAAATGTTTAGGGGGGAAGTTCTGAGAGCGAGCTTCAGATCCTTGCCCTGCCACTCGTGCGGCCACGGGCCCCAGCATGGAGGGTTCTCAATGCCAAGGCTCACAGAGTCACAGAGCTGTAAGGGCATCCTCTAAACCATGTGCTACAAATGAGGAAACTGAGTCACCCAGGCACCAAAGCTTTGGGGGTGGGATCTGAACCCAGACACGGTCTCTGTTTCACTAAGGTCCCTCCTGGATCTAGTTTTCAGCTGTGGGTGCCTGTTTCTAGCAGAGGTTAAACTGTACAGATTCTGTTCAGGAAAGAGCCAATAAAGAAAGACAGGTTTTCCCTGAAGAGCAACATCTGGAAAAGCAATGAGAGGGAGCAGAGCAGCCTGATTTAAAAAACACTTAAAGCGCATCTCGTCTCCGAAGAGATGGAAAAGGAGAAAATTGGCAAGGATGGTTCTGTGTTATCCTGCCTCACTGGGGCAGAAAAAGTGGTGGTGGTGGTGGTGGTGGTGGTGGTAGTAGTAGTAGTAGTAGTAGTAGTAGTAGTAGTAGTAGTAGTAGTAGTAACCATAAGAATAATAAAACCTTAATGAAGGAGGAGGTGGGGAGGAGGAAAGGAAAGGGGAGGAAAGGAAAAAAAAGGAGAGGAGAGGAGAGGAGAGGAGAGGAGAGGAGAGGAGAGGAGAGGAGAGGAGAGAAGGAGGAAGAAAGGGAAGGAGAGAGGGAAGGCAGGAAAAGAAAGAAGGGAGGAAAAGAAAGGGGAAGGAAAGAAGAAAAGGAGAAAGGGAAGGAGGGAGGAAGGGAGGGAGGGAGCAAGGAAGGAAAGGAGGAAGGGAGGGAGGGGAAAAGGGTGGAAGAGAAAGAAGGAAGGAGGAAGACTAGAATAGATTAAAAACATGGTGATCAGATGCCACCATCCCAAATAATTAGTTATAACCTCCAAGATACATGGAATAAAAGTCTTCAAGCCAGCTACTAGAGATGTCCCAAAGATGCTCTCAGGGAATTAAAAAAAACCATGGTTTTGCATGCTAAGACTTCTAATCAATAGGAAAAGTTGTTATTTATTTTCTCTAACTGTGCAATAATCATAGAACACTGAGTATAAAACGTGAGCACTTGTGGGGCACACAACAATATAATGGAGATTTTGTGTGCGCCTAGGTTGGACTAAAAAGCCATTGAGGTCCCTTCCAACTCTCAAATCCCATTATTCTGTGATATGACACTGGGATTACATTGGAGGAAGTGGGGCTTTGCCCCAGGGTGCCAATATATTCGAGGGCACAACAACCTTCCTAATGGCACACTTCCTCCCCAAGACAACCATTTATTCCCCTGCCCTCCCTAGTTTTTGCCACCATGTTGTGGGGCTGCTGGATGGAGCTACAGTGGATAGAGCACCTGGCAGGGAGTCAGGAAAACTTCTGAGTTCAAATCCAGCTTCAGACACGGACTAGTGTGACCCTGGGGAAATCACTTTACCCTGTTTACCTCAGTTTTCTCATCTGTAAAATGAGCTGGAGAAGAAAATGGCGGACCACTCCAGTATCTTTGCCAAGAATACTCCCATTGGGGCTACAGAGAGTCAGACAGGACTGGATATACTAACAAGTACAAATGGCCTCTGGCCACTATCCTCAAGCTCTTGTGACTGTGATTTTTGTTGTTGTTCAGACCTGTTTGACCCTTCATGACCCTATTTGGGGTTTTCTTGACCAAGATACTGGAGGGATTTGTCATTTCCTTCACTGGCTAATGCCCCCTGCAAATATGGGAAGAGGTGGGGGGAGAATGAGGTCTGAACTTTCCGGTGTCAAGGACAGAACCACCAGTAGCATCCACATTATGAAGTGCACAGAAGCCACAAAACCAGTGTAGGAGACAAAGATGGCACAGTTGGAGAGGAAGGAGGAGAACTAGGAGAACATGATGTCCCCAAAGCCGAGGGAGCAGAGGAATTGGCAAGAAGGTCAACAGCATCGTATTCTGTCAACCCGTCAAGGAGGAAAATGATTGAAAACCAGCCAATGGCTTCGGCAACTGGGAGGTTATTGGTGACCTTCAAGAGCAGAGATCAGATAGAGTGGGGGTGAAGGAGAATGTGGCTAGGGAGAACACAGAGGAACAGAGGTTGAGAGAAGCTTCTAAGAGAATTTGGTCCATTAAGGCAAGAAATATTGGCTGGATGGGGTCAAGGATAAGGGAGTCCCAAGCATGCCCCAAACAACTCTCCAAGACCATAGAAGATGGGTCCTGGTCAGCTGAAGGTTCTTCCCAGGAATCAGAGGTCCAGTGAAATAATAATAAAAATGACAATAGTAACAATAATGATAACTGGCATTTACACAGTTCCTGGTGCACAGTGAACAATTAATAAATGCTTTCTGGCCAATCAACTTTAAGATTTACAAAGTCTCTTATGTAGAACATCTCCTTTGGGGCTCGCTGCAACCCCATGAAGCAGGTGCTTTGAGTTCCCTGAGGAGAAAGGTTGTGGGCATTCCCCTGGACAAATCTCAACCAGGGAAAGTAAGGGTGAATGCCAAAGCTGGAGAGAGACTGGTTGATACGTGTGCCTGTGAATTTATATTGAGAACCATGATAGGGACTGCTTTTGCCTCTCTTTGTAGCCCTAGAGTTCATCACAGTGCCTGCACATAGTAGTCACTTTCAATAAATGCTTCGTTGTTTGACCAACTAATTAAAAGAGCCTGTGCTGGGAACTTTGGAAAGTTCAAAGAAATGGAGGATCTACTCTCCATCCTCTATAAGTTTATAGTTTGGCTAGAGAAACAAGGCACACATTCCCAAGGAGATAGCTAGCAGCCCAAGGACATAGGAAAAGGGCAAATGATTATTACAGAGAAATGAAGATGTTCTGACAGTAGTGTGACCTGGAGTGCTCCTGGAAGACTTCCTGTAGGAAGTGCTGTTGAGCTGAGCCTTGAAGGATGAGCAGGATTCAGATGGGCAGAGAGGAGCAAGGGGAGAACAAGAGGACACAGGATCAGGAAGAAGGGCTTAGGGAATAGGGCTATAGGGCTCCAGAGAGCATATTTAATATGTAATGGAAGAGTGGGTCAGAAATATAGCACACTCTGAGCAGCTATGTGGTGCAGCAGATAGAACATTGATCCAGGAATCAAGAGAACCTGAGTTCAAATCCAACCTTAGACACTTGTTGGATGACTTTGGGCAAGTCACTTAACCCTGTTTACCTCAAAAAAGGGAAGAAATGTAGGATACTTTATAGAATGGTAGAGAACTAGTTTTGAAATCAGAAACGGATTCAAATTCAAGTATTGCTACAAACTGTGTGATGCTGGGAAAGTGACTTAATCTCTGACTCTGTTACTTCAACTATGAGACGAAGACAATAATTTCAGATTCACGAAGTTGCTTCTGAGACTCAGCAGTCCATGTCTCTAAAAGGCTTTGTAAACCTTTCAATCTCTCTCTGAGGACAAGGAGTACAGATGGGGAGAATCAATGAACAGTTGGAGATGGAAGGGGAAGTCGCCCCATCCCATATGGAGCAGCCACCTCGCAGCTGTGCCTTCGGCCATAAAGAGCAGGACGACCCCAGTAGAGAGAACAGCCTCGATTGATTTTGCCTTAGGAGAGGAAACGTGATGTCGTAGTGGAAAGAGCCAGTCCTTGAATCTGGAGGTCACACTTAACCCCGGTGCCCTTGGTTTGCTCATCTGTAAAATGAAGTTTGGACCGGGTGCTCCCTGCCAAGGCTAAAATCCTGCTTCTCTGTGGGTCCCTATGAATGTCATAAACCCTACAGCTGGGCAACAAACACCACCGGAACCACTCACTGACTGACCCAGTGATCAGCGTGGATGGACATATTAAACTAAGCCCAGGAAGTCAAGAGATTCTAATTCACGTAAAAACCTCTTGGAATATATTATATGGACATGTGGTTCAGAGTCCATTAAAATAGAGGTGTGGTTGGCAACAACAGGGTTCAGTGCAAAATATATATATATTCCCCACCAAGTGCCTAGCATGTGCCAAGGATTGGGAAGTCTTGTGCCTGACCATTTACATAAAATAGAAATGAGGATTCTAGTGACAATATGAGTTAACATGAGCCAGCATTTGATAAAGCAACCAACAGCGTTAACATAATATCTATCATATTATGTTATGTTACATATATATGTAATATAATTTCTCAGCATCTGAGAAGAGAACTGTGTTAATCCTATTATCTTCTATCTCAGAATATACTTGGAACAAGGAAAGACAGAGGCAGAGGATCTGTGTTCAAATCCCACCTCTGAAGTTTGTAGCTCTCTGTGTGACCTTCAGGGCTCCTGAAATCCCCTGGTTCCCTTCTCTGTAATATAAGGGATGGGACTGAATGGCTTTTGGAGTCCTTCCAGCTCAAACTCTGTGACCCCGTGAATACTCGTGGGAGTTGTAGATAGTTCGGGATGCCAGCTTTGGGGAAGGATATTGATCAGCTTGGAGCCCATCCAGATGGGGGTGACTCAGAAGTCAGACCATGGAAAGCCTTGGTAAAGGAGAAGCGGCACTTGAATAATCAGTACTTAGGTATCGAGGACCAGTGGCAGTAGAGCACAAAATGCTTGGTCTGTTTGGCAGGAAGGAATCTCAGGGTCGATGTTAGTGGAGGAGATTGGAAAGAATAGCCTGGATGTGGAGAAGAAAGGCAGGAGATGGCGAGGGAGCGTCTTCCTTGTGATGAGGGCGTGGAACTTGGGGACCGGCATTTTTGATGAAAGTGTGAGCATTGTCGGTTCAGGAGCAGGGGATGAAAGGAGACAGTGAGCATTCAGACAAATGTTCAGAGGAGCTGACCGACTCTCAGTGATATGGGGTAAATTGATGATATAATCCCAAACGTGACCTTGTAACTAGGGTGGGACAATCAGAGCTTTGTCCCAGGGAGCTGACATTGTAGGGAGAGCAATGATTTTTCGCCATAGTGATCTGGAGACTGCCGTTCATGTCTCACTTCTTGTTCTTTGTCAACTTATGCCATATTTACTCACTCTACACAATCTCACCTCCGTAGTCCCAATTTTATGGCATCTCTTAAGTCCTGCACAGTCCTACCTTCCCCTGCCCCAGCCCTCACAATTCTGCCCTTTCTTCCTTCAGCTAGCACAGTCCTGCCCTCATTTCTCCCTCAGTCTTTTACACCTCCTTGTACAGCTACCCTCCATCATCAGACTCTTCTCAGCCATATCTCTTCCCTCCCTTGGAATCAGTGTTTTTTACTCCAGGCAAAAGGCTGCCTGACTCCTGGCTTCTATAGAGCTGGACAGAGGGCGAGCAATGGTGGCAGCTGCTGGTTCGATCTGGCCTCAGATCACTTCTCTGCTGGGTTCATTTTCTCACTCTGCGGGGGGCAGGGGAGCCCAGGGGGTCAGTGGGCATGGGCTGCCTCCAGCAATCATTTTACTGTTTTCAGAGTGCTTTATGCATGTGATTCCATTTGAGGTTCACAACAAACTTATGAGGTACAAGACTTACAGGTTACATGATTTAGTTTTCAGATGAAGAAACTGAGGGTCAGAGTGGTGACTTTTTCCCCCCAAGGGCAAGCCTGATGATAACAATTCACATTTATGTCACAGGTTGAGGTCTGCACAGTTCCTTCCGCACAGTCATCCTGAATAAGTATGATTATATCCATTTTATAGACAGGGAAACTGAGGCTCAAAGAAGGGACAATGGTCAGCCCATGGTGAGTGTCCTCCAGTATTCCTTCCACAGTTCTGTGCCTCCTCTCATAATTGAAGTCTTTACAGTCTTAATTCAGACTAATTCCCCCTTACTACACTCTATGTTCTCATAGACTGTTCCCTGACCTCGTCCTGCTCGCCTTCCTGCATTCACACAGACTGACCCCTCAACATTTAGTGGGGGAAGGCTCCATTTTGGGGGCCCTGCAGACAAAGACCAAAAAAAGGGGGGATGGGGACTGTTTTTAAATAGTTTATATTCTTCTGGGAGAATATAACATATATACAAAGATATGGACAAATCCTGCAAATATAGGTAATACAAATCCAGCCTCATACCCTTCCTAGCAATATGATTGTGGGCAAGTCACAACCTCTATCTGCCTCAGTTTCCTCATCTGTAAAATGGGGAAATTTACAGCACCTACTTCCCAGGGTTATAGTAAAGATAAAATGAGGTCATATTTAAAGTGTTTTACAATATAAATTACGTTATATTATAATACAATTATAAAGTGCTTTACTATACAAATGCTAGTCATATTTAGTATTGCCATAGTAATTTCACAAGGGAGAAATTGCTCATTCCTCATAGGGATGGCAGTTGGGGGAGTGTGGAAAATCAGGAATGGACTTCTTTTGAATAGAAGAAATCTCAAACTCACTCCCATCTCATCTCTGCCTCTGGGATTACTTCAAGTCCCTCCTCGGGTGCCATTTTGTTTTTAAAGCTTCGTTGTTTCTTCCTCCCCTGATTCCAGTTGAAGGAGATCTCTCCCTCCTCAGATTTTTCTAGGGCACTTTTTATGGACCTTCCCATTGCCCTGATGACACCGTGCATCTGTAGTGGGGGTCTGGTGCACAGGTTAAGTAAGATGGAGTCTCTATTTGAAGCATCCAGTTCCGAGCCAACTGGAACTAGCTTCCTTCATCATTTTGTTGATCCACAGTTAGGAGGGACCTCAAAAGCCATCTGGTCCAACCCCTTGAGACACAGGTGATAATTATCAGAGGAGGATTTTGAACTCAGTCCAGCACCAGTGCTCTTTCCACCGAACCACAATGTCTCAAAGATAGAGGACACTTTGGAGACCTTTTATTCCAACCCTTTCACTTCCCATTGAACTTATTTGTGGACATGTTCTACTTCCCATCCCCTTAGATAACAAATTTCTGAAGATCAGAGACTCTGTCATCTTTCTTCTTCCCCCGCCTCCCACTCAGCCTGTGGCCTTGCACATAGTAGGTTCTTCATAAATATTGATGAAGTTGGCTTGAACTCATCAGCTTGATTCTCAGAACTCTCAACTAAGGGAAAGTCAAGTTTTTTAACTTAGAGAGTGATTTGTAAAACAGCTGATAGCTTTAATGACATGCCTCTTTAGCTGATAAAATTAGCTATCAGAGGAATAACTTATGCTATCCTTTCGCCATAATTTAAATTTATATCCAACTCCCAGTCATCTTCCTAGTGCATGGAAAGTGGCCAAGGTTGGCCTCCACTTCACCTTGCTTGTAAATCATTAGTTTGCAACTATCTCTTGATTTTTTTATTGTTCCCAACAATGGCGAATCTAATGGAAATAAACATTGGATGGCGTCCCAACAGCAGATGAATTTTCGAGCTGGATCGTCTGTGTAGACGGCACTAAGAGGATGGAGCAGAAATGACGGCTCCTCCATTAGATGCAATGGAGCCCATTGCCAAAGTGTCCATCGATCCATCCAAGGCCACGTCAATTACCCTCCCCGGCCGGCCCATTAAGGAGAAGTGCTCAGTGCATTTATCTCCTCCTCCCGAGGCTCCTCATGTACATGGAGTCCAGCTCGAGCCAGGACGGATGGCACCTCCATTCACTGGTAATGCACGAGGGGGGCCTCCCTGAGGATCTATAGCGGTCCCTGTCATTCTGTCTGTTTATAAATAATTGGCTAATGGATTGCATTAAGTGGGGCTATGACTGCATGTTAATTCTTCCCAAGTCCGTTGTTTGGGGGTAGTTTCTGTTGTTTTCCAATAGCCCAGTTTGCCAACATCAGATTTGTTGCCATCCATTTCCAGTGGGTCCACAGGTTTTTGCCTCCCCTGTCCTTCACCCTGAAGAGCTGAGTGAAATCTTTTTTTTCTCTCAAAATCAGAATTATATGCATAGTAACAATAACTGATATTTATGTAGTGATTAAATTACAATGTGTCAGGCACAATACTAAGCAAAAATATAATATATATAAAATATGATGATTATCTTATTGGATCTTTGCAACAACCCTGTGAAGTAGGGACTATTATCATCCCTATTTCATACATGAGAAAATGAGGGAAACAGAAAATAAATAATTTGCTCAGGGTCATACAAGTAGCACCAACAAAGTAGATCAGCAACTATTTTCCAGGGTTTTTGCCCAGGAGAGTTGCCGGAGGTATCTCTGAAAGGTTAAGTGGTTTTCCCAGGGACTGAGAGCCGGCATATAAGAGGTGGGATGTGAAGGCCACAGTTCCTCTCTGGGCCAGTTAATGTCACTTGTCATTACATGGTTCTGTGTGGTTACAAGATCCTTCTACAAAGGTTGGGCCATTTGGTCCTTATAAACCACCTGAGAACTAGAGGGATTATTTTAAAGAGGGGGAAACTGAGACTCAAAGCTTTAATGTAACATGCCCAGATGAGGATGACAACACTGGTTTCCTGACTCTCAGTTCAGGCTTCTTCCCCCTACTCCCCAGTATAGCTTTGTTCTAAGTGGTCTAGGGGAATCCAGTCAGTCAGTCAATGAGCATTTATCAAGCACCTACTGTTTGCCAGATACTCTACAAGGACAGTACAACTTCATGCATTCTTATATCATCCTCTCTGCATCCCATTTCCCATTATAATCCACGTCCTGTTATAATCTCCAGTGAAAGGCAATGTGGCTTAGCAGAGAGAGCATTGGACCCAGTCAGGATAGTCCTGGGTTCCGATTCCCCATCAGATCCCAGCTCTGCAAGGCTGGGCAAGTATCTTAACCTTTACAGAGCCTGTTACCACATTTGTAAAGTGTAGATATTAATAATAACAGCACCTACCTCCCCAGGCAGATCGGAGCTCAAACAAGAAAACACCGGGAGAGGTCTTTTTACCTCCAGTAGTACAACTGCTACTGTTTCTGGCTGAAAATAAGGTTGGACAAAAGGAACAGTGGAGGCACAGGATAGGAAGAGAAGGAGGTCATGAGCATAGGTCCAGCTCAGGCCACCATAGAATGGGAGAGCTGGGAAAGAAATGAAGGCCAGACAGGGGAAGAGACATATTCAGAAGTAGGTAGATAAGGAGAGAGAGACAGAGAGATAGAGACGGAAAGAGACAGAGATAGACTCAGAGAGAGACAGAGACAGAGAGAGATATGAGTTTATGAATAGATGGATGAATGGATGGATGGATGGATGAAGATAGATAGATAGATATGGAAAGATAGATAGATGATTGGGTTGATGGATAGAAGAAGAGATAGAAAAGAGAAGGGATGAGAGAAAGAGGGAGGACAGGAAGAAAAGAGAAAAGGAAAAAGGAGTGAGGAGAAAGAGGAAAGAGAAGAAAGATAAAAAGAGTGGGGAGAGAGAGAAGAGAGAAACTTTATTAAGCGCTTACTACGTTCTGTGCTAAGCAAGCACTGAAGATCTAGACACACACGTATACATATACATGTATATATATGTATGCCGATAGCAGCATGCAAGACACAGTCCCTGCCTCCAAGGAGCCCACATTTTCATGGGAAAACAACATATGAAGGCAAAGGCTGAGGAGGCGGCAGGAAGTAAGCGGAGAGCAAAGTTCTGTCCAGGTCTCTCGGTTCCAAGTCCTAAAAGCCTGCCCTGTGCTGTCCTTGGCACTATACCAGGTATCCTGGGAAATACAAGACAAGAAGTAATAACTGCATTTACTTACGTGCTTCGAGGACCCACAATTTCATCCCACTTGGGAAGACTATTAATTCACAGGATCCTGGACCTAGTTCTGGGAGGGACTTTGGGCAACAGCCCTTCCCAGGCCCGAGGTTGCCCATCCCATAATGGTCTGAACCTCTATCCTTGCCCCCAGAGTACAACTTGTACCTTCACCCACCCCAGTTCCCGACCTCTGTCCTTCTCAAGTCCGGGAGGAAGGAGAGGGTTGGGCTGGCAACTTGTGGCCCTACAAAGAGTCTCCTTTTTAAGTGTCCTTCGGGGTGGCCACTCCCCTGGTGCTCCGCCCTGGGCTAATGCCTCCTTTGCCTCCCCTGGGTCCTGGTTCTGGGTCAGGCTCCACCCTTAGCATCCCCTGAAGTTCTGTATCTCACCTCATTAGTCATTTATATCCTTCACCTTCTGGGGTTCAGAGCCTCTTGTGACATCCCTTTTGGATAATGTTTTTAGATGCAGAAAATAAAATACATAGGATTACAAAGGAAACCAATTGTGTTAAAACACAGTAATCAAAATACAACCTTGATGGAATGAAGGCTTTGAGAGGCTGTGTGGTGTAGTGGCTAGGAAGTCAGACTTACATACAAAAATGGCCTCAGCTGCGTGACCCTGGGCAAGTCACCTCACCCTGTGTGCCTCCGTTTCCTCATCTGTAAAATGATCTGGAGAAGATGGCAAACCATTCTAGTATCTTTGCCAAGAAAATCCCAAATGGGGTCATAAAGAATTAGACTGAAAATGGCTATTAACAACTATACCAGGCACTGTACTAAGAGCTGGAGGTACTAAGAGAGGCAAAAACACTCTCTGTGCCCTCCAGGACATCCCAGTGTAAAGGGTGGGGAGCAGATCAGATGCACAGCTCCAGACCAACCAGATTTAGAGGAGATAAACTGAAGCTAGAGGGAAGTCATTTAGATCAAGGAGATCTGGGAGAGGCTCCCGAGCAGCTCACCAAGTTGGGAAGGCTCAGATTTATACTGACAGAAACTGGGATTTCTTTATTTGCACTGATGAAATCACCCACCAAAACCGAATGAAGAATTGCATAATAATTATCACACCTGTAGAGCTTAGAGATAATATTACGGGAGGAATAGAGACTGGATGTGGGATATAAAGAAATGCCCTGTACCAGGGGAGGGTGGCCAACTCTGCATAAAGAGACTTAGAAAGTGGGCTAGAGCACTGGGAGCCCAGGCTATGTTATCCCTCAGAGGGAGGACTGCTGAACTCAGGCTTCCCTGGCTTGGATGTCTGTCCTCCAGCCTGGGCCTCTGAAACACGACCTGCCTTTCAGTTAGTTATTCGTCTGATCTTGGACACCACAGTTCAGTCGTGACTGAGGAGAGGAAAGGGAGAGATTGTGATTATAGCCGCAAAGATCTGTGTGCCCTTGACCCACTGTGTGGATTTGTATGCGGTATTTATGTTGTACCTGTGTGCTACATGATGTGTATTGTATATGAGGGAGCTGTACTGTGGGAGCAGTTGTGTGTATGGGGGTGGTACGTATGGTGTATGTGTGGTATGTGTATTGTTTGGGAGGATTTTTTTAATTATACCTTTTTATTTTCAAAATATATACATGGATAATGTTTAACATTCACTCCTACAAAACCCTGTGTTCTAATTTTTCCCTCCCTCCCCCGCCATCAGCAAGTGACGCAATGTTAGACATGTGCACTTCCTCTATACACATTTCCACATTTGTCATCTGCACAAGAAAAAGCAAATCAAAAAAGAAAGAATGAGAAAGAAAAAAAATCAAGCAAACAACAGCAGCAAGCAAAAAAGGAGGAAATGCTATGTTGTGGTCCACACTCAGTTCCCACATGTCTCTCTCTGGGTGTAGATGATTCTCTTCATCACTGAACAATTGGAACTAGTTTGAATCATCTCATTATTGAAGAGAGCCACATCCACCAGAATTGATCATCATATAGTATTGCTGTTGACGTATATAATGATCTCCTGGTCCTGCTCATTTCACTCAGCATCAGTTTGTGTAAGTCTCTCCAGGCCTTTCTGAAATCCTCCTGCTGGTCGTTTCTTACAGAACAATAATATTCCATAATATTCATAGACCACAATTTATTCAGCCATTCTCCAACTGATGGACATCCACTCAGTTTCCAGTTTCTAGCCACTACAAAAAGGGCTGCCACAAACATAAGTCTCTCCAGGCCTTTCTGAAATCCTCCTGCTGGTCGTTTCTTACAGAACAATAATATTCCATAATATTCATAGACCACAATTTATTCAGCCATTCTCCAACTGATGGACATCCACTCAGTTTCCAGTTTCTGGCCACTACAAAGAGACCTGCCACAGACATCCTTGCACATGGGGTGAGAGAAAGAGAGAGAGAGAGAGAGAGAGAGAGAGAGAGAGAGAGAGAGAGTGTGTTGACCTTCAGATCTCGCTAGCTGTTTGCCTCCTGCTTGTGGAATAAATGCACGCTTGCCCTCCTCATTAGGCCACGGCTGCTTGGATTATTTGCTCCTTATAAATAACAAATGACACTGAGTGCCCAGGCGAGCCATTAGCTCAGTTTGGAATGGAACCCCCACCTCACCCCCCACAGTCCCACCCCACTCCACATGCAGACACACACACACACACACACACACACGCACACACACACACACACACACACACTGCTCTGGGCTGTAGAGATGGGTATCTGGCTGGGAGTGCCCATGGGAGGTGGCTCAGGGGAGCCCCTTCTTCCCTCCCTGTCCCCTGACCCCAGGCCCTCCATGGTTTTGTCTGTGAATAAGCAGGGATGGATCCTTCACCCTGAGCAAGGCTGGAGGCAGGGGCGCAGCTTTAGCAGAAATGGTGCACATGGAATAACCATCATACAAACATCTTTCCCGGGCCCCAATTTCAAACCCACTGCAAACCCCCAAGATGGACTGGCCCCCTCCCCCTCAGGGGAAGCACTTGTGTGTTTGGGTGTGAGGGGAGAATCTGGGGGTTTGTGTCCAGGATGCCGTGGAGAAGGACCAGCCCCAGCCCCAGCTCCTTGTGTCTCAGGAGCCTGTCCTTCAGCCATTTTGTCTCGTCCCTGAACTCTCCACATTTGGTCTCAAAGCTCCAACCTTCCCCTCAAAAGCAAACGATCCTTCCTGGGCCGACACCGACCGGATCTGAGACTCTGAGCATCGCCCATTCAGCCACAGCAGGCAAGCCCAGTGCAGACGCTGCAAGTGCTCTCATCTGAATGAGGGCTCGGGCTTTTCCCTGCCAGATTCCAAAAGACAGAATGGGGGGCGGGTGAAAAGGGGGGCTGATAGAAGCTGAAGAGAATGAACTTCTGGCTCAACGAAAGGGCAAAATTTACAAGGAGAGCTGCCCCACAGTGAAAGGAGCAGTTTGGAAGGTAATGAGTTGATTGTTACTGAAGGTATTCAAGCAAAAACTGGATGGGCGTGGGTCTGGTAACACTGTACAAAGGGAATTGTTCCGGTCTGGGTTGGACTGGACGGTTGCTTTCAATGCCAAGATTTTATGACTCTGTGCTCTAGAGCAAACCTTTCCTTGTACAGGGGGGGGCCAGAGTAGGATGACCATTGGCCCAGTGGAACGCAAAGTCCCTGAGAGCTGTTTGGTTTTGTCTTTCTATCCCCAGCACCTGGCACATAGTAGGTGCTTCATAAATGCTCATTGAGTTGAGGTGAGCCTGCTTGAGTGGGCATTGTATCCACCACCCAGAAGTCACGAATGTCACGTTAATCTATTTTCAGATGATAGAATGATGGGAGGCTCAGTCAGGATCCAAAAAGTCCCCTTAGGACAGATCAAATCTGAGAGAAACTGAATAGGCAGAAATGTAAAGTTCAGTTCTTAGTTTCCAAAAAACATGCTGCACTTCTGTGATTCAGGTTAACTAGCCCCAACTCCCCTTCCATGAGAGTTTCCTGATTCCCGCAGACTTGAAGTCCTCTAGCCTCTCCCCAAACGCCTTTCTCATACAGAAACCCCTGGAGGCTCAGAACTTTAAGGCAGTTTTTTGCCCCTCCCAAAGCTAGGTCGTTCCAAGTCCCTAAATGCTACCGTTGTTCCATGGGGATTGATCAGCACACCCTGCAAGGGCCACAGCTTCTCCACCTTTACCCAGCATTGTCATCTACCTCCGCCCAGTCCTAGAACCATCTAACCTCGCCCATTTTCGCATCTATAAAATGGGTATCATATTTGCTCTCCTTCTACTCAGCAAATGCCCAACTGTTGTATAGTTCGTTTGCTTTTCAAACCCTATTCTCATTCATTCATTCAATGACACATTCAAACCCTATGACAAGCACACCCAAGGACTGAGTCTTGCCATCAGAAGGAATCATTCCCCCACGTCAGGAGAGGGACCGCTTTCAGCCCTGGGTGATGGCTAATCATTGTGGATGGGGGCAGACAGAGTGCAGGGAAGCTTCCCTTCTCCAAGGAATCTCAGCCTTCCTACCTGGAAGACTAACTGGGCTGCCCGGTGGACTGAGTCAGCAGTGTGACATCGAAGCCAAAAATTAATGTGACTTTAGATTGCATTAATGGAAGCATCGGGGCCATAATGAAAGGAGAGTTTGGCTTTTTGTCCACTGCCTGGGTCGTGTTCCATTGGAATATTGTGTTCACTTCTGAACGCCCCATTTTATGAATGAAGAACTCAATCAATGAAGAAATGAATGAATGAATGAAAAACCATTTATTAAACACTTACTAGGTGCAAGGTGCTGTGCTAAGGCTGGAAATACACTAGAAAGACAAGAGAGTCCCTGCTCTCAAAGAGCTTTCGGCATTTGCTAAGTGAGAAAATCACCAAAAATCAATCCATCCATCAGCATCGATTAAGTATTTGCAAAGTGCCAAGGACTGTGCTAAATTCTGGGGACTTAAAGAAAGGCAAAAACAGCTCCTTTCCTCAAGAAACTTATACTCCAATAAGGCAGGGGCCATGTTTTGTGCTGTGGAAATCGCCCCGGATTTGGAATCAAAGGGTATGGGTTTAAATCCTAGGTAGGACACTTAGTATGTGATGCTAGGAAAGTCTCATCACCTCCAGACTCCTGTTTGCTCTTTTAATCTAGTTTTTGTCTAAAATCAGTTTCTAGCTTTAAATCTCTGGCCAAGCAGGGAGGATGCTAGTATTGTCTTGAAGTCTTTGAAGGATCGTTTTAAAGACGGGGGTTAAAAAATGACACAGGTGATAAACTTTTTCTTTTTGGTCCCCGAAGCGGAACTAGGTAGAACTGGTCTTTTGTCTCTGTATCCTCAGCACCGGGCACACAGTCAGTGTTTAATAAATACTTGTTGCTTGAGAGTCAGTCTTCAGTTCAGTGAAAGGAAAAACATCGGGGATGGTTCAAAAGTGCAATGTGATGTCTCAGGAGAGCATGAGTTCTTTGTACTTGGAAGTCTTAGGTAGAGTCTGGCTGGGAAAAACACTTAGAAAGAGAATTCTTCCTCCAGTACAAGTTGGACTTGTATTTCACAACTAGGAATATATATATATATATATATATATACACATATATATGTATGTATATGTATATATATATATGTATGTATGTATATGTGTGTGTGTATATATATATATATATATGTATATATATATATATATATATATATTTGTGAGATGGATGCTTTGTGGCTGAGGTTGGGAACCAGAAACCATGTCATATGAGGGTAGGGGGTTGGGTAAAATTACCAAAAATTGTCCAGCTTGAAGACAAAATGATTTGGGAGAGAAGGAGGAGGAGGGAATGAGAACTGTCTTCAAGAAGCCATTGTTTGTCAAGAAATTGTCGGGCTGGAGGCTCAGTGTGAAGATGGGGTCAAGGCTCAGGTTAAAGGTTAAACACCAAGCTGGGGCTGGAGGGGGGTTCACTTTGAGCTGGGGTTAGGGCTCAATCGAAGGCCAGAGTTAGGGTTCACTTTATATTCAGGAGAAGGAACAAATCAAAGGTCAAGGCTAGGGCTCAGTTTGTACCAGACTCAGGCTGAAGCTAGAATTAGATTCAATTTGAAGCCAGGGTTAGAACTCAGTTTCTATTCAGGATAAGTCTGGGGTGAAAGCTCTGTCTTAAAGACAGGATAAAGAATTAGGTTCCAAGGCTGGGTGGCCGTGGCTCCGTCTGGCGTCATTCTTGCCCAAAGGAAGCAGCCCCTGGCAGGGAAGCCGGGCCTGGGGCTCCCCTGCTCTGTCCACTCTGACCGGCCACCCTCGGCTTCCAGGGGCCCGTCGCCCCCCTCGGGGAGCCCCCGGCGCGTAACCCGGAGCCTAGAGGCCGTCCATCCTGGCCAGAGGAGGCGGGTGACAGTGGGACAGCGAGAATTTATTTCTCGTGGCCCGAGGGGAAGATATTTCACGCTTGGGCAGTTTCCACAGCGGGCTGGCCACGAAACCCAACTGGCCGGGCGTGAGTCTGTGTGCGCGTTTTGACCACTAGGTGGCACTAAAGGCACTTCTGCTTTTGACTCCCAAGGTCAGCCCAGTGGGCAAACTTCCCCCAGAACTCCTCGGAATCGGCATTAGGGGTCCTAACGTTTTCCTCCGTGCTGGAACATCACCCGGACCTGGGACCCAGCTAGGAAAAGCTTCCATTCGTCAATGGAGGATGCAAAGGGGGGAGAGAAAAGAAGCAGCATTTATTAAGCACCAGATCCAATTGGGACTATCTGATAGGGTCAACAGCCCCTTCCTCTTCTCCTCTCCTCCGCTCTCCTCCCTCCTTTCCATATAGGGTATTATGCCCTCACCTGCGGGTGCTCTATCCAGAGGAATATACATTTTGATGCTGATTGTAGATGCTTTGAGCCTTAAACCCAGATCACTCTGGTTCTCATTTATTGGTCAATAATAGGTCCCGGGTCAAGCCCACTGAGTCACTGTTTGGATCCTGATTGTTCCGAGTGACTATAAATAGCATTTGTTTCAGTTTTGGTCAGAAACCCTGTGAGCTTTCCCCCAAAATTTGATTTTTTTTTATTAGGCAAAAGAAGCCATTTTTTCCCTCATTTCTTACTAAGTCTTAATCATTGAAGGGAGTGGTTGCCTCAGTCAAATTGAGATCTGGTAAAGATTTTAGCTTCAAAAGGCCAAGATCTCCCACTGCATCCAGGGCCATGTCCGGTCATCCTGATCTATATCTGGCCACTAGCCCCAGATGGGTCTGGAGGGGAAAGTGAGGGAGGTGACCTTGCACAGCCTGGCCTCCTTCCAATCCAATTCACTTGCACATCATGGCACCCCCTCTCTGATGTCCTGGTCCTCTTTGAGAATGAAGGACAAACAACACTGTGTTAAACACTTTACAAATATAACCTCATTTAATTTGCAACCATCCTGGAAGGCAAAGTTATAACTTCCATTTTACAGCTGAGGAAACTGAGGCAGACAGCAATAAAGTGACTTGCCCAGGATCACACAGCAAGGAAGTATCTAAGGTCACATTTGAACTCAGGGCTTCCTGGTTCCAAGCTTTAGTGCTTCATCCACAGAGTTTATTTTTTTCTTCCCCATAACAAAAATAAAATTAAATCAGAGAATAATCATCCTTACTATCATTCTCACTTCTTTTGTTTTCTAATGTGTACAAAGTTCTTTTCCCTACCTTGTGAGATAGCTCTGGGCACTTGGAGTCAGAGGACCTGGATGCCTTTTGTGTGGGCTAAGTCATTTCAGGACCTACCCAAATCTAAATCTAAAACTCTAAATAAAGCCTCCCTCAGACTAATAAAACCTGGAAGGAGAAATCCATTGAGTAGCCTCCTTCTTCTGGAATACAGGGCTTGATGCTGTGGCTGTCCATCCTTCTCTGCCTTCCTCCCAGAGCATCCTTTCTGCAGAGGATTGGACCTTCTTAAGGCAAAGAATTTGTGTATGTTGATTTCCTCAAGGCCATTCAATAGAAAAAACAGACTGAATGGAGATTTCCTCAGGGCTTGCCATGAGCCCCGCCTTCTTCAGCCAACCATTTCTCGGGACCTACTCTTTTTTACCTTTTGCTGAGAGATTGTAATCAAATCTCCATCACTCTTGCCTCCATAGGAAATGTGTCAGCTGGCTCTCCAATGATTCCATTTACCATCCCTAAGGTTTCCCAAAGCCAAAGTCCCTTCCTTGGTCACTCCACAAACATAAATGCATGTATACACGCAGACATATGCATGCATTGTAATGCAGACATTATGTCATGTATTATATCTAATACACAAATTATATACAATATATTCTACGTTGCCACTCTACATATGTATATGTGTATTTGTGCATGCATACGTGCTATATAATACATATATGCATTTGGTTTACTTCTCAGGTTTTTTCCTTTCTTTCTACATCTGATTTTTCTTGTGCAGCAAGATAACTGTATAAATATATACATATATTGATCTAATATATATTTTAACATATTTAATATGTATGGGTCTACCTGCCATCTAGAGGAGGGGCTGGGGGGAAGGAGGGGAAAAGGTGGAAGAAAAGGCTTTTCAGAGGTCAGTGTTGAAAAATTACCCAGGCATCTGTTTTGTCAAGAAAAAGCTTTAATTTAAAAAATACATATATGCACATGTGTATATATATGAATGTGTGCAAATATGTGCACATAGAATAAATGTAAGGTACACAATATATACAATTTACAAAATAAATACAAGGAAATTTGTCAAAGGAGGACACTAACAGCTGGGAGAAGTCAGGGACCCCATGGGGTAGGTATTATAAACATTATAATTCCATTTTATAAGTAAGGAAACTGAGGTTCAAGTTAAGTGCCTTATTTAAGGTCACAAAGTTGGAAAATAATAGGACTGAAACTCAAATTTAGGTCTTTGGATCCCAAATCAATTCAATTTGATTTAACAAGTATTTATTAAGCATCTCTTTATACAAGTCATTGTGCTGGACCCTAGGGAAATATCACTAGCTAAGTAAATCCTGTTTATACAAAGCATTTCAACCTAGGGCTATAAGGAATGGCTTCCCGTAAGAAGTGTCCTTGAAGGCAGCTCCCGAAGGTGCTGATAAGAGAGCAGGGCCCTCTCCTTGGCACTGAAATGACTCTCATACAGGAAAATAGCTTCCTAAAGAAAGATGCCCCACAAAGAATTGGAAATTGAGGGTCTGCCCATCGGTCGGGGAACGGCTGAACAAACTGTGCTATGTGATTTTGATGGGACGCCGTTGTGCAGTAAGAAATGACAAGCAGGATGCTCTCAGAAAAACCTGGAAAGACTTCCAGGAGCTGATGCAAAGGGCCATGTACTGTATACAGAGCAACTGCTGTCGTGCTGTAGTCCAGCTGAGAGCGACTTAGCTATTCTCAGCGATACAATGATCCAAGACAACTCTAACGGACTTAGGATACAAAATGTTATCCCTCCCGATGGATACAATCTGAATACAGATTGAAACGTACTTTTTTGTTGTGGTTATTTTTCTTAAGATTTTCTTGTCTATTTTCTTTTACAACATAACTGTTATGGAAATGTTTTGTACACGTGTACAAAAATATATGCAACTGTATAAAATTGCTTGCTTTCTTGATGAGGGCCTGGGGTAAGGAGGGAGAAGGGGAGAGAACTGGAAACTCAAAGTTTTAAAAACAAATGTTGAGGACTGTTTTTAGATATAACTGGGGAAAATAAAATTTAAAAAAAAGAAAGATGGCCCACCTCCCTGCCAAAAAGGGGGCCACCTCTTATCCCCTCTCCCCACCAAGCCCAACCAGTGATCCATTGCCCTTGGTCTTCCAGTTTGAGATCCGGCAGCTGAGGGCCCACTTGGCTCAACAAGACCTAGACCTGGCAGCAGAACGAGAGGCAGCCTTGCAAGCCCCTCACGTCCTCAACCCCCAGGGCAGCGCCAGATACAAGGTGGTGGACACGGGAGATTCGGACGATGACGAGACCACAGAGAACATCACGGAGCTGAGGCCTCCTCACGGTGAGTTCATCCCGATCCCCTGCCCAGGGAGCACCGTTAGGCAGATGCTTCAGGTCTTACCTGGCAGGTGTCTAACTTCTCTCCCTTTTCTGCATGCGGACTTCACTGTCAGAACTGCCTCTCCTCCTCCTCCTCCTTGGGGATCTCAGTAATATCAGTGGGGATTACAATGTCCTGAAGCAAAACAATAATTTTGGAGGGATCAGGAAAAGTTTCCTCCCAAGGGTGGGATTTGAAGTGAGACTTAAAGGAACGAGGGAAAGTAAGGCAGGGGAGGAGGGAGGAGAGAAAAGTGTTCCAAAATGGAGGACTGCCCGTGGAAAAGTATGGAGTCAGGAGAAAGTGTCACGTGTAAGAACAAGAAAGTCACAGTTTGTAAGGGGCTTTAAATACCAAATTGAGGGTTTTATATTTAATATTTGGACGACAGCTAGATGGTGTCGTGGACAGAGCACCTGCCCTGAAGTCAGGAAGAATCTGAATTCAAATAGAACCTCAGACACCTAACACTAACCATCTATGGGCTAGTCACTTGACCCCCAATTGCCTTGCAAAAAACAAACTTAATATTTAGAGGTAATAGGGAGCCACAAGAAGTTACTGAGGAGACAGTGACATGCTCAGTCCTATGCTTCAGCAGCTGTGTGGAGGACCTTTCTTAATTCTGGGGTTCTCTCTCTTGTAATTATTCCCTATTTATTCTGTGGATACTTATCTGTACATATTTCTTTGCTTGTGAGATTGTGAGTTCCCTAAGGCAGATGTCTCTTTTTGTATCACTCACATTTAGAAGCACATTTACTAAATAAATATTTGTTGACTGACTGTTGACCAGAGGAGAAGCTCAAGGGAGGGAGGACAATTAGAAGTGAATATGGAGAGAGCCTGAACTATGTGAGTGGAGAGAAGATAAGTGAAAGGTATTGGGAGGATAGAAATGATGAGAATTAGCAATGAACTGGATGGGGGGAGAGGGTGAAAGTGAGAGTTGAAAGTGACTCCAAGACTGCCAGTCTAGGATCCTGGAAAGTGATGGTCCAAGAAGTCCCCATGAATAATAACGAAATCCAGGACACTGGGATAGGTTTTGGAGAAATGGCCTTTTCTCTCCATAAAGACACCCTTCACATACACTGGTCAACAAGACTCAAATTGCTCCATATTCCTTGATTCCCTACAAAGCGCCTCTGAGTCCCATTTTCCTCCTGGCCCTGATTCTCCCTCTGTGGGTGACCTACGTGCCATCTCCCAGTTCCAGCTTCCACACGTCACCCTCATCCCCCACCTTGCATTTCCTCGTTCCCCCATCAATACCGAAGGCAGATGTTTCCAGTTTTGAGTTCATCTGTCAGCTATTTCACAACCAAGGGCCAGAGTCTCTGAGAGCACAGACAAAATAAATGGCTGAGAAAATCTACACCCATATCATGCTTTTCCTCTTGCTCAGGCTCTGGTCCATCGGTAGAGTTGAAATAAGTCTTTCCCCACCCTAGACTTTCACTGGGGAGTCACTGAAACTGCTTTCTCAGTTGGCATCTGGGAAATGCCCATAGAGGGAGAGCCCCACAAGACTTGGAATAGCTGTCTGGCTGCTCCCATGAAGGAATGAAGGAAGCCCTGGCTGGCAACCCCACCTCCAAGCCAACTGTGTTTTAAAAAGGCTCGCTGACATGTGACAGCAGAGAACAGATGCATGGATTAATGCATAGACACATGGAGTGCGTGAGGAACGCAGAATCTGAGATGATCCCACGGAGTCCAGGAATCATCAGAAATGTGGCAGAATCACAGAGGGGCCTAGCTGGGAGGAACCTTAGAATGTGCACAGAATGCTACAGAGGAACCCAGAATGTGAAACTTGGAAGAGGACTTAGAACTTAGATCCTAGGAAATCGGAGTTGGAGGGAAAGTTAGAGCCCAGAATGTCAGAACTAAAAGAAATCGCTGAATGTAGATTATCAGAGAGTGGCTGGACAAGAAGAGACCTTAGATTCACTGAACAGAGAATACCAGAGCTAAGCAGGATCATAGAAGGGAGAAGAGAAAGGGAATAAGCATGTATAAAACACCTGAGCCAAGAGCTGTGCTAAGCTCTTTTACAAATATCTCAACCCTAGGATTTAGGTGCTATTATTATCCCTATATTCCAGTTGAGGAAACTGAGGCGGACAGTGGAAGTGTCTTACCCGGGACCATACAGTTAGGAAACAGAATGTCATAACTTGGAGGGACCATAAAGTATAGAATGGCAGAACTGGGAGGGGCCATGGAACACACAACCTAAGATATAGCTGGGAGGGGCCTTAGAATATAAAACCTAGAATGAACAAGAGCACCTTAAGCACAGTGTCACAGCTTGGAAAGACTATGCAGTGGTCCTCAAAGTGTAGTCCGAAGAATTGTTGGGGTCTCTGAAAGCCTTTCAGAGGGTCTACAAATTCAAAATTATTTTTTATTTCTAATATAGTAAATAGCTTTAAATATAACCCATGTGAACAAAAACTCTTTGAACAGATCCTCGATAGTTTTTTAACAACATGAAGATACTGAGAACAAAGATTTGAGAACCACCGGACTATAGCACATAGACATAAGACGAGAAGGATCTTAGAATACAAAATGTCAATGCTAAAAGGGACTCTTGAGTCCCTTTGACTCCCTCATTTTACAGATGCGTAAACAGAGGCCCAGAAAGTTTACGTAGTAAATTAACAACAGTCAGGATGAAGCCCAAGCATCCTGACTCTCAGAAGTGACAACAATAGCTACCCATGGCTGATCGACTCTGCTCAGCTCAAAAGCTACTTCAAAGCGCTTAGATTTTGATTCTGTGCCATTTCCAAATCGCCATTAACTACAACCAACTAGGAGACTTGATTTTGTTGGAAAGAGATAACGAGGGGCTGGAGGCTGGATGGTAGAATTGTTGTTTCCAAAGAAAGGCGGAGCATATTCCAGCAGAATTATGGGAACTATGGTGACAAGTAAAGATGGGGCCAGCCCAGAGTCATCAGGCTTTGTCTTTGGTACCCACATAGAGAGGGGGCATTTCTCCATGGAGATATCAAGGCCTGAGGACCATTCCAAGATGGAGCCCTTACCACTTCCTTGGCCTGGGTCCCTTCCTCTCTATGGTGCAGTGGTTCTTATTTGTGTCTCCCAGTGTGTCTTATACCACCATTGCACCTGGGTAATGACGCCCAACTAGCATAGACTGTCTGGACAAAGAATTACCCCCAGGATCATCACTGGGATCACCTTAGGGTTTCCCAGAGTGTCTGTGTCCATCCCTCATGGCCAGCACCCCAAAATTTATCCTAAGAACCAGAATTCCCAGTTACGGCTCTGAAGATAGGACAAGAAACAAGACAGAGCATGGCAGTGTGAGGAGAACAGCAGGGACTCTGAAACCAGGAGACCTGAGTTCAAGACCTGGTCCTCCAACCAACTAGCTGCGTAATCTTGGACAGCTTCCTTCCCTCCATTTCCTCTGCTATAAAAATGAGAATTAAATAAGATAAAATAGATAATAGAAAGTGTCTCCTGTGCCTCATAGCACTGAATAAAGTATAAGCCAGGAGGATGCCATCCTTTCCAGCTCCGATGCCCTCTGCCCTGAGACCAGTCCACTTTGAACTATGCTAGGGTTCAAAACAGCCACTACTTGCTCAGTCCCTGCTACTGTGGAAAGTCTGACAGAAATGTGATGAAATCAGGAAGCTTCTTTGTCCTCAGCAATCTTTCGGCATCCAGAGGGAGTGGAAGTGGTGAAATCTGAACAGAAATTCTTCCAACCATGGCCAAGCCCTTCCAGAAGAGCCAGAGAAGCTCCCCTTCCCCCCTTCCCCCCCTACTCCACCCCATCCCTCACCCCAAGCTGCCGACTGGGTCTCAAGCAGACAAACGCTGGCTGGTTTCTGTTCAGACTTGCTCCAGCCCAAGTCCTTTAAATCATCTTTAAAACCCAGGGCTGCAAAGTCCCAGGCTTCAGGGACTGCCAAGTTCACAGTGCCCCAGTGTAGGCATTAATACTTCCCTCCCAAATTTATTAGTCTTGAAGCTCACCCATAATGAATGAATTACAGTCCCCAGCGGGTGTAGCCACGTCGGCCCGTATATCATCCCAGCCCTCGGAGTCCCATTCCACCATACTGACATTTCAAAATCGCAGGAGTCGCTCAGATGGAGGCCTTGTCCATCTGTCTCCCCCGCCACCGACGAGGCTCTCTGTGCTAGTGATTTTGTTACCTCCTAGAGGGAAGGGATCTGGGTGAGGTGCCAAAGGTCAGAGGAAAAAAGTTACAGTCCTCTGCCAGGGCTGTGAAGCATATGATAGAAGAGATGGCAGAGAGAACTCAAACCAAGAGCTTGTCTCATTTTACAGAGGAGGAAACTGAGGTCCAGAGAGAAAAAATAACTCTTCCAAAAAAAAAAAAACTCTTCTAGGTTTTACTACTAGAAACATAAGATTGTTATAGGTAGAGACTGTCTCTCTTTTGTGTTTATATACTCAGTATATACCAAAGGCATTTAATAAATGCTTTTTCACTAAGAGTCAGTCAAATAAGAAGTAGGGAAGTGGGAAGCGTGCTGAATTTGGAATCAGAGAACTTAGCTTCAAATCTTGATTAAGCCAAGTACTTTTGAACTGAATTTTTTGTGCCTCAGTTTCCTCATTTATAAAATGAAAGGATTGGATGAAGTGAGTTGTAAGAATCCTTACAGGTTTAAACCTGGTGGTCCTAAGTAGCAGAGCTAGAATTTGAATTCAGCTCTTCAGCCTACAAATCCTATGCTCTTCCCACCTAGGTAGGATGCCTCCAGCTCAGACATTCAGTGACTCGGTGTCACTCTCAAAATCCTTTGGGATTTTTTTTTGCTGCCAAGCTCGGAGTCAGGATTCCTGGGTTCCCTCCCAGACTCTACCAGTGACTCATGTCACCTGCCCTCACCAGCCTCCACTCCCTGATGCTGCAACCTTGGGCAAGTCAGGCTGCTTTCCCCAGAGGGCAAAGCTCATTAAGGAAGGCTGTCAGCTCTGCACTTGACTGGGGTTTTGGAAGGATTAATGAGGTCACGGTTGCCAAGAGCTCTGGGTGCTGAGGAAGGAAAGTATCTTGAAGGTACAAAGGAACAGAGCCGTGGGCATTCTCTGTAGCCTCCTGCCCACTGCCAAAAGTCCCATTGGCCCAGAGGCTTAGGATTTCACATTCCAAGTTGGCTGCAAGACAGTAAGCATTTCTTAAGCACTCACTGTATGTCAGGTACAATGCAAAGTGCTGGAGATACACCTACAAGCAAAAGAAACACAATCCCTGTCTTCAAGGAACTTACATTATGTCATAGAGGAGGCAACACATCAAAGGGAGTTGGAGAAAGGATGGAAGAGCTGATAGATCCTTCCATGTATATGGTAACAAAATTTGTATGCAGCCAGATATAAAATAAGCATACTAGACGTGGGCCCATCTCCAAAATGGGGACCCCAACAGAATCTCACTAGTGGGTACGACTACTTCCCTTGGCTGCCTCGATATCCAGGAAGTCAATTTACCTCTGAGCCTCAGTTTCCACATCTAACAAATGGGGGGATGAAACTAGATGATCTTTCGGGTCTCTTACACCGCTAAAGCCATGATCCCATAGCCCCAGCGTAGTCAGAGAGGGGAGATTTGCCTCTTTTCAGAAGACTTAACAGTTCTTCAACTGTGTTTCCTACAACTGAGGGAATTGGACTAGATAATGTCAATGATCCCTTCAAACTCTAAATCTTGGAATTCTACAGCCCACAGTTCCATGTTAGGTAATTATGGGAAGAGAGTCGTTGGAATCAGGAAAAATCTGAGTTCAGAACCTGCCTTGAGACACTACCTAGGAAAATCACTTAAACTTGATTTGCCTCAGTTTCCCCAGCTGTAAAATTGGGTTAATAAGAGTGCCTCCCTCCCAAGGCTGTTAAGGATCACAGTGCTTTGTAATTCTCAAAGTGCCCGATAAACATATTAACCTGATCCAAGCACGTCCACTGAGAGGTGTAGAATGTGGCTTGGATGGAGCTCAGGAGACCAGGGTTGGAGGCTGGCCTCAGAAGCTCATTGACATTGGCCAAGTCTGCAGCTCTGTAAAAGGGGGATCGTGATACCCACACTTCTCACTTATCAGAACAATTGTGAGGGGAGGATTTTTACAGCTTAAAGCGCCACAAAAATATAAACTCTTCATCCCCATGAATGGAGGGGATGGAGCAGCCCAGATGTTCTCCACTCCCTGGGCTGAGCTGAGACTTGAAGGAAACTGAATTTTAAAAAGCTGAGGGGAGGAGAGAGTGCAAAGTCACAAATGCGGTTGATGGAATGTTATGCGTGAGCAACAGCAAGAAAGCCAACGGTTCTGGATTGTACCAGTATGGAAGGGAAGCAGGGAATAAATCTGGGAAAATGGGAAGGAGCCAGTTTGGCTGGACAACAGAGGGCATGAAGGAAAGTGCTCAGTTGGAACCCAGTCATAGGGGGCTTCCAATACCAAAGGGGAGCCCTTTTCATTCAAAAGGATTTTTGGAGATAAAAAATTCTCAAAGCTCTCAAGAAATGCAAGAGTGAATGTTTGGGCCCCAAGACACTGAGGGCAATCTTTGAGGTCGGAGGCTGCCCTCAAATCCCAATGTATTCTCTGCTGCCAGCTCATCCAGCAGCCCTGCCACATAGCTGAGCTAATTCACAGCTACCGCAGCCAGCTGATTCCAGGGCAGCCCCCGCCATTGGGGCATAACTCTGATTATCAGGAAGTCCTTCTTTAAATAATCCCAGGACACGTTGGGCTGCCCGCCCCCCACCCCAGAGCCTGTTATAAGGAGAATAGCTCTTTTGTCTAGAAAAACATCCACTGAACAACAGAGAAGAGCTGATGGGCCTGGGAGGGACTGGGCCGAAATAAAAGTTGTAAGGCTGGAGGAGCACGAGGATGCTTGGAACCACTTAACAGCCCCTTCCAAACGCCGTCGTAAAAATGTGCACAAATGCTATTCCAAGCTGGCCTGTTGGCAGCCGCAACACTGAAACCATTGAGAAGATGCTCGCAGGCCGACCTTGACAGAAGTTGGGATGGGGGAAGGCCGGTAAGAAGAAGAACTGGCGTCTCCTGTCTGGGCTGGCATTTATGGTAGCACCAAATTTACTGCTTTTACCTTTGCCCGGAGACCAAAATAAAAGATGAGCTCAGCAGAGGGAAAGGATTTTTCTCTAAATTTAGCTTTTTATTCCTAAATTGGGGCAGCTTTCTCTTCCATGCCCACATCCCACCGAGGGACCAACAAGGAAGGTCAGAAGGTCAGACTGAGGGCACTGGTCTTTTGGCCAGAATTAGGTCATTTTGGCTTCTGGGAGAAAGGTCCAAATGGGTTTTCCAGTTTCCTACATGTTCTTTCTTCCTATATAATAACATATGGGGGAGATGCGTGTTCCTGTAATTTCATCACAGTAGAGTCCACCAGCCTAACAGTAGTATAGCCCAAAGAATTCAAAATGAACATCTTGCAGATGAAGAGGAGGGGTATATAGCAAGTGTGAACAAATTGCACCATAGAGTCGATGAGAAACAACAGAGAAACATACTGTTCACAGAAGAGATGATCGGGCACTGTGGCCAGCAAGAATGGCTGGTGGATAATTCAAATGCTCCACTGGGATACTTGTGATATCAAGAGAAATTAAGGAAGCCCATGTTGGGAGGACCCTCATCCTTAACCCCTCTATGATAAACTGACATGATGTCAGAGACAAGAAGCATACAAAATAGGCAAGGAGAGATGGGTGACACTCTGCACCATTGGAGGGAATGTCCACCTCGGTGAGATCACAGATCCATGGGAATATATACACAATAAGAGAATTCCCCATTTGGAAACAAAATATTTACAATAAATCTCTTACTTGTAGAATCCGTTGTTGGGTCCTCGGAGAGATAAAAAGATCAGCTAAAACTTGGCCCTGTCCCCATGGAGCTTATGATCTAATAACAGTACAAGACACTATAACACAAACGATTGGAAAAAATAATGAAAAGACTGTTCCCCATTTCATACTAACATAGAATGAAGGAACTCAGGCTGTTTAGCCCAGAGAGAAGACTGAGGGATGATGGGATGAGCAAGAGGAATCAGATTCATTCTACTTGACCTCATAGGACAGGAAGAGATTTGATGAGTGGAATTGGCAGGCAGATTTTGACCTGATTCATTTTTTTCCACTTAATAGTATTTTTTTTTTCAATTACGCGTAAAGATAGTTTTCAACATTCACTTTTATAAGCTTTTGAGTTGCACATTTTTCCTCCTTCCTTCCTTCCCTCCGCCTTTCCCAAGACAGCAAGCAATCTGTTATAGATTATTTATGTACAATCGTTTTAAACATATTTCCATATTGCTTTTGACCTGATTTAAGAGGAATATTTCTCAAATTTAAGACCTGTCCCAAAGTGGAATAAGCGGCCTCCGCAGTGAATTTTCTGTCACTGGAGGATTTCAAACAAAGATTCGATTAACACTTGTCAAGGACATGACTAAGGGGATTCCTGTTCAGGTAATGAGTGATCTACCATCTTTCCAACTTTCCCATGCTGGCGTGGTTTTTAGAACGTATAATACTAGAACGTCACAAAAGAAAGTACTATGTGATAATTCATTACAATGAATTTCAGGGAGGGTTTCATGGAAGGAAAGGCATTTGAGTTGGCTTTTAACAGTTAGGTAAGAGGAATTCAGCAACTCCAGATGGGATGGGTGAACATGCCAGATACAGGAAGGCCGGGATCTGATCTTTAATTCTCAAGGCCTTTCAACCCTGGCCCCTTAGCTCAGCAGGTTAGGGAACGGAGTGGTGAGATCAGTTAGTGAACTGATATCCTGGTATCCTCTGTTGTTGTTCAGCCATTTTTAAAATTGTGTCCCACCCGTTGTGACCCCAATTGGGGTTTTCTTGACAGAGATATTGGAGGAGTTTGCCATTTTTCTCTCTAACTCATTTTACAAATAAAGAAACTGAGGTAAAGAGGATGAGGTGACTTGCCCAGGTTCACACAGTTAGTAAGCATCTGTAGCCAGATTTGAACCCATGAAATATCTAAGATACTTCCTGCCCTCAAAGTGTTCATTATATAGTTTAAATGCACAGGAGGGCTCCTCTACCAGGGAAACATTTTGTTTTCAATCATAGCAACTCATGATACTATAAACTTAAATGGCGGAAGGGTTGCCGTCTCTACCTGCGGAAGTAGCGTCTACACCTTCCAAATCACTATGAAGTATGTTCCCAGGCTTTGGGTGGATGCTTAGGAAATGTCAGGGCTTTATATAAATCTTACAAGAAATGCTTCTTCACTCTGGGTTCCTTTCACTAGGGAAGTTTGCACCAGGGGCAAACACCTCAAATCAGACATCTTTGGCAAGGGCGGAGGAGATTCCCATTTTATACTAACATAGAATGAAGGAAAGGCTGTTTAGCTCAGAGAGAAGACTGAGGGAGGATGGGATGAGCAAGAGGAATCAGATTCATTCTGCTTGACCTCATAGGGCATTTACGAATCATGCATTTTACGTGTTTACTAAACAATATCTGTTGTTTCTACACTGTCAAAGGACTACAAGGGCTCACTATATCGGGCAACCTGAGCCAACATCCCCACCACCTCACCCTGGTTACATCGGTGCTCACCACTCTATTCTGAAGGAGTAATGGGTCCCCTTCCCATTTGCCAGGGACTCCTGAAGGAGAGGGCCGGCCAAGCCGGACGGAAGGGCTGGGTACCATTCCCCTCCTTGCCCCCGTGGCTGCCACCCGGCCCGCGACCCCTTCCTCCGGGTCCTGCGCACCTTTCTGCTGCCAGCCCTGCTTGGGTTTCTCTCCCTGATCCCCAGGGGGGCCAGCTCCCGCCCCCTTTCCCCACACGCTCAGGCAGCCGCACCCCACCCCCCGCCGTGATGGGAAGATGGCATTTAGAGCATGAATTATGGATGGGCACAAAGAAGCGAGTTTTGCCTTCAGCTCCCGGCAGGAGCTGCCGGTCCCGGAGTACGCCCCCGGGCGTCTCACCCGGCCCCCTTTAAACTCCGACATTAGCTCGAGCCCAGCTCTGACTGGAGGCGTTTAAGGAGCAACAGGGGCCAAAAAAGCTTTCTCCGAGCGGGTGGGCCGCGGCACCGGGCGCCGCCGGGAGGGCCGGCCCTGCTTGGGCGTGTCGGGAGAGCGCTCCAAACATCTGCTCCTTTCACCTGCAAACCACCGGGAGCCTCCCGAGCCGGTGGGGGATGAGGAGGGGGGTTGCTCAGCCCGCCCCTCCCCCCGAGCACTTAGAGAGAGGAGGCTTTTAGAGCCTCAGCGAGATGCGGGCTGGCCAGAGAGGCTCCTCTCAGAGGACGAGAGCACGTGCCCCCGGCTTGCAGCAGCAGCAGCCCCCCACCCCCGCTCCCCCTCAGGGCCGCGGCCGCCGGCCCCAGCCCCCGCTGCAGAGCCTGCTTGTCCCAGCAGTCCCAGAGCGGGGTGTCGGGGTCCCTTTCCACCCGGTTCCACTCGGGCTTTTCAGAGATCCCTCCCGAGGAGCCCCTTTCTCCTTCCCTGAGAATCCCTGATCACTGACGGATCTGAAGTTCATTCGTTTCCCAGAGCAGGGGCTGGGAATCCATTTATTCCCTTCAGCGATCTGCCTATGGGCCCATTCTCAGGATAAGGCCTTAAGACTCTAATTTGAAAATTTTCGATTCCATTTTCAATGAATTTAAAAGAAATGTTTCGACATTTTAGCAGAATCCTTTTATTAGTCAAATATATTATTTATGTCAAAATCAGGAGAAAATAAACCATAGAAGGAGAAATATCGATAAATCTGAGTGAATATCAATCCACAATCTAAAAAATAAATCTAAAATCTAAAAAACAAACTAAGCAATGCATGCCCCCCCAAAAAATATTTTTTAAATAAATTAAGAAATGTATTTAGAAACAAAGTTTTTTTTTTTAACCTGAGAGATCTCAGGTTATATTTGAGAAGTCTTTGTTTTGTGTCCCCCAAGCTCTTCCCTGTGCTGGATGTTGCTGGGTTGACCAGGGATAGAGCAAAGAAAGATCGTGCTCTTGGGCCGGATGGTGGGATTGGAGAGGCAAGGTAGCTACCGGAGACAACGAGGGCATGAGAAAATCCAGGCGCATTGAGTCACTGGATCGTCTATCGCTGTGAATTGTGGGATGTATGGAATACTTAGTACCTGGAAAATTAGGAAGGGGAGAGGGAAGTGTTAGGCTGGAGTTATACAGGAAAGTTTTAGGGAGGACGTGGGACTAGAGCTAGAGCAGGATTGAGAGGAAGAGAGAAGAGCTGGAGCGAGCTGGTAACGGTTTAGGAGAGTCGGTTGTTAAATTTTCGAGATGGGCTCGGAAATCAGCAAATGCAACAAATCAAGGCTCAGTTTATTGTTTTGCTGATTTTCTAGACTTAAGAAAGCGATGGAGAAAATATTATTACAGATCAAAATGTGTTCTATATTTATTCTTCGGCATGCGTGTAGTTTCCCCAATAAAGTGCAAGCTTGTTGAGGGCAGGGACCAATTTCATTTTTGTCCTTCTATCTCCAGCATCTAGCACATAGTGGGCGCTTCATAAATGCTTGTCAAACAAACAATTGAATGAATACCTACCATAGTATGGATACTCCATAAATATTAAGGAACCCTTAGCAGTTTGCCTCTCTGTCTCCCCCTCCCAGAAGCCTTGGTGAAGGATGACATGAATAGCTACATCAGCCAGTATCACAATGAGCCTAGCAGTGGTAAGTGTCCTTTCCTGAGCCCTGACCATCCAAACAAGCCCAAACGGGTGGCCGCCATGAGGCAGATGTCATTATTTTCCAGATTCTGTCTTCTCCTTTTCCGTGCTACCCACAGGAACCTCAGCAAAAAGCTCCAAGTGAATGTTCCAAGGGTAAGACCCTACCTCCTCCATCTGATGGTGGTAGCCTTGAATGACAAAGTGCTCAAGAGAAAAGCAGCAGCCCACAGAGAGTCTGACCTCTGGGACAGTGCAGACTAATGTTTCTCCATTGCAGGCATTTTCAGATCTTGGGATCTGGGTCTGGAAGAGATCTTAGGATCTAATTCAATACCTTTATTTTAGAGATAAGGAAACTGTGACCCAAAAAGACCCAAGATTACACCATCAATGGCAGATTCAGGATTGTGAATTTGGGTTCAATCTTATGCTCCTCAAATTCTTGTTGAAATATCTTCAAGTATTAAAAAAGTTATTTTTTCCTCCTGAACATCGAATTCGTTTTTTAAAAATGTGATCCATGAATTCAGTTTCTGTATGACTTGTATATCTAGAATACAAACACAGATCTTGGGTCTATCTGAAAGCAAGCCCAGGAGTGAGGGTGAGCACTCAAAATAAATACTACCTGAGGAGGATGAGAAGATGATAGAGAAAGTCAGAATGGGAAGCTCCAGACTGTGGGCCAACGCTAACCTGTAGCTTGATTTCCTTTAACCCTTAGAGTGACTATTCTGAATCCAGCTACTTACACCCCATTTAGTCACCTCTTCCTGTGCTGGTTGTCATTTAGCACAGAGCCTCTAGAGATAGAAGGATTGATAGAGCAGATAAAGTGCTGGGAACAATGGTTAATCTGACTGTTAGAGGACAAATAGATAACAAATAATAATACTCTGAAGCTAACCTTGAACAGCATGTAATCTCTGAGTAACAGTCACCAACAGGTGACCAAACCACTCTGCCTCTCTCATCCTCTATCTCTCCTCTCCTCTCTCTCTTTCTTCATTGTGCTTTTCTTACTTTCTCCATTCCTACTTTCCCTGAATCTCCCACAATTCTTTAAAATACAGAACTTAATTTTTAAAAATGTTTTATGCTTTTGTAATAAAGTTTTGCTTCCTCAATTTTGTTCTTAATTTTAAAGGTGAGTTAAGGAATAATTCTATAGGAGTTATTCTATAGGAATAAGAAGATAGATGATAGACAGCTAGATAGATAGAATTTTGATTTTTATATTAATATGCTGCCCTTCCTTAATTTTTTTCTGATGGTTGGGAATACTAGATAGAAAGACTCTTGACCCCACAAGAAGTTAAGCCAGCATCTCCCATTCACTCAAGTACTTGGGAAAGTAAGGGTACCTAACTGATAAAGTCACATCTCTTGGACCCAACAGTTGGCAAAGTTGGCAATGACATATTCACCTGAACAGGGACTTCTCTGTCTTGGGCTCTGATCACCTCATTTTCAATCTCAGAATCTCTGAGCTCCAAGAGTTCCTGGAGGCCATCTAATTAAACTCATGCCCAACCAAAAATTCTCTCTATAACATTTGTGAAGAGTGGTTACTAAATCCCCACTTGAAGATCTCTAGTGATATGGAGTCCCCTGCTGCTCCAGGCCACCTGTCCCATCTTGGACCAGATCTTGGTATTGGGAATTTTCTTCTTCTGGCCAAAATCTGCTTCTCATCTATTCTTTGAAGTTTTTGTATCTGGAAACAAGAACCACCCTACTTGTCCATGACAGCCCTTTAGATTCTTAAAGATGGCTTATGAGTGTGTTTGTGGGCTGTGTGTGTGTGTGTGTGTGTGTGTGTGTGTCCCTTATCCAGCTATTCCAAAAGCCTTCTCTTTCTTCTTCAGAATGGATAGTATTAATACCTTCAACTGAGCTCTCCATTGCAGGATTTCTCAACCTAGTTAATTTGCTCTGGACCGCTCCGGATTTGTCAATGTCTTTTCTAAAAGATAATGCCCAATCAGTTCCAATGATCTTTTGATGGAGAGATCCATCTACACCCAGAGAGGACTGTGGGAACTGAGTGTGGACCACAACATAGCGTTTTCACTCTTTCTGTTGTTGTTTGCTTGCATTTTGTTTTCCTTCTTGTTTTTTTTTTACTTTTGGATCCGATTCTTCTTATGCAGCAAGATAATTGTGGAAATATAAATGCCTATATTGGATTCACATATATTTTTACCATGTTTAACATATATTGGATTGGAGGAAATTGGAAAGAGGGAGAGGGAGAGAGAAGAGGAGAAGAGATGAGAGAAGGGGGAAGAGAAAACAGGTTAAACCTTGGCAGGCGATTTCCTTTCTTAGGAATGAAGAAAGGAATTTCCTTTCTTACAATATGAGAAACTCACAAAGGGAAGTCAGGCAGAAAGCACCAGCCCTTGAGCCAGGAAGACCCGAGTTCAGTCCGGCCTCAGACACTTGCTAGCTGTGTGACCCTAGGCAAGTCACATAACCTGGATTAATTCCCCCTAGCCAGGCATCCCCCCCCACCCCAAAAGAAGGAGAACCAGAAGAGAGCAGTGTTGTGAAAACCCAGAGAAATGAGCCCATCCAGAAGGAAAGAGTGGCTGATGTTGGGGGAGGCGGCTTAGTGGTCAAAGAGAAGGAGGACATCAGAGACCTGGCAGTGAAGGGACCTTTGGAACTGGAGGGAGCCATCAGGGTAGTGATGGAAGCCTTGAGAGCCTCCAGAGAAAGGAGAGCAAATGAAGGCAACTGACGACTTTCTCCAGTGGTTTAGCCAAGAAGGGAAGGAGGGTAGGAGATAAGAGCTGAAGGGATAATAGGCTCTGGCATGTTAGGTCCCAGTAATGCTGAAGGTTAAACTATGTCACTGAATGTCCCATCGTGGTCGGGATCATGTTGAGATGCCCATCGCCCTTTTCCCAAAGAGAGAACTTTTCTCTCCCCAGAGAGAACTCAGAAAATGTCTCGTTTGGGTGATGAGCCTAAGTCTCTCCTCGCTGCAGTTTGGAGTCAGTCTGGGTGACCCGCTGGGGGGCAGCAGCAGGTTCTGGCCCCCGCCACAGCCCGGCCATCTCCATGCTCCCCCGCCCATCATTTGCCCCAAACCGCTTCCACTCACCTTCCCACACTCCTACGCTCTCAAAGAGCACTCAGACTCATAAACTTCCCAGCACTCCACATAAAGGCCGAGTCTCCATTAACACTCCCCCCTCCCTCCTCCACACCCAGACCACTTTTCCAGGCAGTAGCTAACACCAGCCCTGTGACTCCTTGATGATGCTCTTGCAAAGGCTAGGGGAATAGCTGGCGTCTCCGCCCGTCTCTCTGTCTCTGTCTCTCTCTGTGTGTCTCTTTCTTTGTCTCTGTTTCTTTCTGTCTCTCTCTCTCAGTCTCTCTCTCTCTCTCTCATGCCCAGCTGTTTCTCCTCTTCTCCTACCTTTTGACATATAATGAACTTGAAGTCCATTAAGAACCACTCAAAAAAAAAAAATATATATATATGTATATTCCTTTCACAGAAACTGTTATCTCCTCAGTCGGCCAGTCAACAAGCATTTATTTAGCGCTTACATTACCCCGGGCATTTGTGCGGACATTGGGGATATCATCTCAAAAGGCAAAAACCCACTTCCTGTGCTCGAGGACCCACTTTCTAATGGGGAAGAAAACGTGCAGAGACTGTACAGAGAAGAGATATTACAGTGGGAGTGGAGGCAGCTGGGGAGGATAGGTACTAGCAATACGGGGGTGGAGATGGGCACCAAAGAAAGGCTTCTTGAGGAGGTCAGGGAAGCCGGGAGGCAGAGCGGAGGAGGAGGGAGAGCATTCAGCCTGGACAGTCCAGAGATAGGGACGGGAGGGCGTGAGCAAGGGACATTGAGAGGACTGGTGTCCGTGTTTCCCAGAGCCCGTGGAGGGGAGTGAAGCAGCCTGGGAAGGGGTCAGGTGACCAAGGGCTTTAGAGGCCAAAGGGAAGCTCTCTATCTGCTCCTGGAGGTACTAGGGAGCGTATGGAGTGGAGGGCTGTGGGCAGACGCTCTTAATTCCGATTTTCCTCTTTGCCCACAGACAGCGGCGTCCCGGAGCCCGCCATCTGCGTCATCACCACGGCCGCCATCGACATCCACCATCCCGACACCTCCTCTGACCGATTCACAGCGGATGTGCCCCTGAAACTGGGGAGCAACGGCACCTGCCCCAGCATCACGTCGGGGAGCGTGTCCTGCTCCCTGGGCAGCTCCGTCACCTGGGCCCAGAGCGATAGCAGCCAGACTCTGGGCTCCTCCACAGACTTCAGCACAACTCGGGACGAGTCGTCGGAGCTCTGCCCCTTGGAACAGGGCGGGCCCTTCCCCCCGGGGACCGCCCCCCAGCCCCAGGTCAACAGTACTGTGGTCCAGGAACTCCTGTCCTCCTTGTCGGAGGACTCCTGCTTAGCCCAGAAGGGCCTGGACCTGGTCAACCTCAGACGGCCGAGCCCAGCCAGTTCTGCCCTGACCAGCCCGGAGGTGGAGCACAGGGTGAAGGTCTACAATGAGAAGAACCAAGAGGGCTTCACCGTGTTCCAGATCAAGCCGGTCATCCACGTTCAGCCCAACCCCGCCACGTTCGAGGATAAGTACAAGGCTTTGGACTCCAAAGAGCAGAAGTCGAACCAGATCCCGGAGTCCTGACGCGTTCTGAAGTGGGGTTCAGGGAGGCCGGTGTGGGTAGCGGGGAGGGATTGGAGAAAGCGGGGAGGGGGGAGGACGGGAGACAACCGTGTGCGGGGACCATTACCAGCAGGGCCTTGCTCCTTGGGGGGCCGGAGAAGACGCCCACTTCCTCCGGATGCATGAGTCCTGAGAGCTAGCACAAATCCATTCTGTCCCGACTTCCGAAGGTCCAGCCGCCCACCCCAAGGGGCCACTGCACTCTCCGGTGACTTCACAAGCCGATCAGGTTCTTCAGACTTCATTCTGGGCCCCGGAGGCGGGGAGGGTGGACTCTGGGGGGACGGGAAGGGGGACAAGGATGGGATAGCAGTTGTTTTTTTTAAAGTCATTTTTACAAAGATTGTTGACCTTTATGTCCGGGTCTGGCTTTGGCAGGGGAGAGGACAGCTGAGTGTCAAATTCTTTCTCTGATTTCTTACATTTTCTTTGTACACAACAGCTCTAAACCCCTTTGTACCAAGATTGTGGCTGGTTTTTATTTATTTATTTCAGTGTATTTTTGTCCCCAAAAGCCCTTTTCAGAGAATCTTTCTGGAAGGTCAAGACAGGAAGAAATGGTGTCTGAGGTTGTCTCTGTTTCATTTGACTTCCAATCTCATATTTCATATTTCTCATCTTTCTGTCTTGTATGTCATAGTTCTCATATTTCAGTCTCATATTTTTATCACCAGGATCTGGGAATATTCTGAAAGCGAATCTTGGGACAACTCAGTAGAGTCTAAAAGGGTAGAAATGGGGAAGGGGCTACAACTTTGCGGCTTTAATAATATTAATTTTTAGAAACCTAGTTAACTTACAAAGATATTAAGGGGAAAGAAAAAGGGGAAAAGGGTCTTCCAGTCTTGGGCCAACTCGATAAAGTGTAAGAGGTTGGAAATGGGGAAAAGACTATAACTTTGTGGCTTTAATAATATTAATTTTTAGAAACCTAGTTACAAAGGAGAAAGGGGAAAGGGTCTTCCAGTCTTGGGCCAACTCAGTAAAGTCTAAGAGATTGGAAATGGGGAAGGGGCTACAACTTTATGGCTTTGATAATATTCATTTTTAGAAACCTAGTTAACTGACAAAGATATTAAGGGGAAAGAAAAAGGGGAAAGGAGCTTCCAATCTTGGGCCAACTTGGTAAAGTCTAAGAAGGTGGAAATGGGGAAAGGGCTACAATTTTGGGGCTTTAATAATACTAATTTTTAGAAACCTAATTAAAAAGATATTAAGGGGAAAGAGAAAGAGGAAAGGCGTGTCCAGCGCTAAAGGATGAAGCTTTCCAAGCGATTGCCCCAAGTGCAAAATTATCTGTTTAAGCTCCTCGTGGTGAGATTACTCTTCCCCAAAGCCAGGTCCTTTAGGCAGCTTTAAGTGGATCACGCTGTGGTATCTGACTGGGGTGTCCGGTCTTAGCTAAAAAACCTGGTCTCCTGACCATGTCTCCCCACTGAAGGAAGACAATTGGCCAGAGCATCTGTGCTGACTCTAAAACAGGCAGGATTGTATCGAATAATGTGGGTGCTCACTCCCCTCACTCCATCAACAAACATTAAGCTCTCAAAATGAGCCAGACCCAGTCCTTCAGGATAGCCAGGCTAGGCAGGGGAGAGAACATATAGTCAGTCAATCAGCATTTGTTTAACACCTACTATGTGCCAGACACTGTGCTAAGCTCTGAGAATACAAAGAAAGGCAAAAACACTGTCCCTGCCTTCAAGATCAGGTCTAAAGGAGAGACCTGCAAACAAGACAGATTGGAAATGGGAAAAAGGCTATAACTTTGTGGCTTTAATAATGAGGACAGTTATGGATGGGCTCTGAGGGGCCACACTAAGACTGAGAGGGAAAAGCTCTAGCAGGGAGGAGAATTTAGCTGAGAACTGAAGAAAGGCAGTCGGCAGAGACCAGGAGGGTCAGTATTCCAGGCATAGGGACAGCCAGGGAGAAAGGCCCAGTTAGATACCTATAAGATGAGATAATTTGGGAGGGTGGGGCACTAACACCGGGTTGGGGAGTGGGAAAGTCTCCTGTCATGGGTGGGGAGCCTGGAGAGACATGGGCTTCTGAGGGGAAGCAGGGAGAAAGTGAGGAAGCCCAGAAGACAAGCTGAGCAACAGCCTGGAGACGAGCAGCAATGAAGAGGTGAGTCCGGCTGGTCTGGAGTGTACGGGCAGGGGAGAGGCACATAACTGAAGCTGGGCCATGGAAGGTCTCCCTGAGTGTGACCTGTTGCCCGCCTTCCCCATGGCCAACTCCCCACAGAACAGAGGAGTCCTGTCCAGCACCAGCCCCTGGTTGACAGAGTCTATAAAGCCACAAGTCGCTCCACTTGTGAAGCATCCAGGAAGGATGACAGCGGCAGCTGTTACAATAATGCATCACTGAGACCAGTCATTTGAATGACCATATTTGTAAATGCAGTAACACTTCGAACTTACTCTCCTAACACACGCTAGCCAAGAGAGCCTGTTGCATCTCACTCTCAGGGTCTTGGGGCACTCTTGAGGAGACAATGGCAGTAGTTCTTTCAATACTATTGGCTGAAGCCCCTGTTCTGATGTGCTCCACAGCAATCACTCCTTAAAGTTAGTCTCTTCTCCATGTCATTGATGCCTGGTGATGAGTGTCCCAATACCTTTTATCCCACTAACATAATTAGAGATATTTGCTGGAAAGACATCCCAAGTCCAAAATACCCCCTCATCACAAACCCCAAAAGGACACAACTTGTCCCCCTTCCAATCAGCAGAACCCTCTCCTATATTTTGAGCAGGCTCAAACGTGGGGGCTAGCTACAAATCGTTCCCCATCAAGTCCACATCTGAATGGAAGTCATTCTCTTGTTTGAAGAACACGGTGCTGGCTGCCTTCCATCCTCCCCTGGGGCTGTGGCCATCACTGGGTTCCATTATGATACATTCTGTTACGGGCTCCCATCCTTGGACTTTTAAGATCCGACAAGGTCCTGTTCCAAAGGAGAGAGGAGTTGGCTCCCATCCCAGACACGGCTCTGCCCGGGGGCCACTAACTGGTATGATGGGCTGGAAAGTGCGCCCTCCCCTTCTCCCACTGACGTTCCTTTTGTGGCCAAGAGAAAAAGAGAGTGAGTTTCCACACTGGGACCTGTCATGTTGCTCAGTTCTGGCTCCAGCGGCCAACAGAAACAGTACCTAGCCAGGAGACAGCCACCAGCACCTGTGCATGCTCTGAGCGAAGAGCCAACTATGGCATCATGACCTAAAACGGGCTCACCTCCAGCTCCTGAAGGTAGGACACGGCGCCCAGGAGCTTAAAAACTGGGCTCTGGCCACTCTCTGCATTGCATAAAAATCAGTCAATAAGCTTTTAGTGAGTGCCTCCTGGTACTTTCATTTAGGAGGCAGTGTGGTCTCATGGGCAGAGTATTGGGCTCAGGCAATGAGCATGAAGTACCCGCTATGTGCCAAGAACTGTGCTAAGCATGCAGAGCCAAAAAGATCTGGATTCAAATCCTGCCCCTGATACTAATCATGAAATCCAAGGCTCAGTTTCCTCGTGGGTAAAAAGAATAATAATAGTAACTGGAGTCCTTGTCTTCTGGTCTTGTTATGGGATCCACATAAATGCCAGTTATTATTAGGAAAAAGAGGACTTGGGATAAGAAGACCAGGACTTTGTGTGACTTTGGACAAACTTTTTAATTTCCCTTGGCTTCAGCTTCCCCATCTATAAAATGGGAGGAGGGTGTCTAAAATGTGGCTTCAAGGTCCCTTCCCGCTATAAAATCCTGTGATCCCATAGAAGTTTTAAGGATTACCAAGTACTTTATTCCCAACATTTCTGAGAGGTGGTAACCCATTTAAGAAGCCAGCCCATGGGGCAGAAAGGGCGACCCGGGGAGAGGCAGCTTTGTGTAGATGTGAGTCAACAGTGTGATATCACTGCCATAAAACATAATGGGCTTGGATGCTAACCGTGGCCATGAATCCCAGGAGCGATAGGAAGGGATGGGCCCTCTGTGTTCTGCCCTGGCCCGACCACACCTGGAGCATCACATCCCACGTTCTAGGCAAGACAGTGACAGGCTGGAAAACAGGCAGGTATTTTTCATGAATCTAAAGGCCAAATTATGGGTAGGGGCTGCAGCTTGGACAAGGCAGATTGCAGGTGTAAGGGCAGATTCCCTAACAAGAAGAACACTATAAAAGTGGAACCATCTGCCCCAGATTGCAAGTGTAAGAGAAAATTCCCTAACAAGGAGAACTCTATAAAAGTGGAACCATCTGCCCCAGAAGGCAAGTGTTACTCCTTACTGCAGAATATGGATGTCCACTAGGGTCATGAATCTAGATCTGAAAGAAGTGATCTTCTAGTCCAATCTCCCTTTCCCTATTTTATTGATGAGGAAACGGAGAAAGGGATCTTGATTAAAGCTATACAGAGAGTAACTAGCCAAAGTAGGATTTGAACTCAGACCTTCAGACTCCAGAACCTAAGATTCTTGTTCAGGGAGATTGGATTGAGATCCTGAGATCAATAGTAGCAACATTCCATTGACTTCTGCTCAGAAAAATGCAAGAATTAGCCTGAGAGTCTCCCTAATATCGGGCTCACCAAAGTCAGGAAGAGACCAGTTCAATCTTGCCTCTGGCACTTAGTAGCCATATAATTGCAAGAAAGTCGTTTAAGCCATAGTTTTGTCTCTGTCTGGCTTTGGCTTAATCCTTCTCATGCAGAGCCACTGCAATCCCCACCGGGAGATATAATGCTTCTCTGGAGACCACAGCAGGCTCTAAAATTCAATTTGACACACTTCTATGACTCCCTTGTGGTTATATGGCTTCTAATTGCCAAAGGCAAGATTGAACTTCCCACCTCCCAGCTCAGGGTTCATTAATACAACTCATTCCATGTTGCTATTGCTTTCATGTGGGGACACGTTCAATACCAAACATGGAAACTGTCAAGTGATCAAATAAAGGCACAAAAGAGAGATGGAGGCAGATTCCAAGTCCAGTCCCTTCCCCACTAACATGCTAATTCTATAAATGCCCAGACCTAGAGTTATACATGAAACATGTGGCTATGTTTAATAGGCCTTCTTATTTCTCTGGTTCATTATTACATCTACCCAGAAAATTTGGGGATTTCAGTATCTGATAACATGTCCCTCCTACCCACTAAAACCTCCGCCTCAAGGGTAGAGTCACCAGTTCCCCCTTACAAGCACAGGTGGCTCATAAGGCTCAATAAAAACCGGTTTATTTAAAATTTATATCAGAAATATAGAAAACACCCACCAGTGAACTCAGCCACTTCCTGTTCCTCAGGTAGGGCTCCAGCAGGTTATTTCTCCTACGTGGTTCCATTAGTTGATTGTATAGCATTGCTCCTCTGCCAACTCTCACCTGTAGCAGTTCACTGTTCCACCTACATCTCTCCTCTCCCACAATTCTTTTAGGTTTCCAACAGATGGCTCTGGTACTATTTATAACCTTTTGTCTCATAGGCTAGCCTGCCAGCAGTCCATGGCTTCCTTCAGTTTTCTTCAACTCCCAGTAGATGAGGGCTGTTCCCTTTCTTGGGAGACGACTTTATTTTCTATCTCCAAAACCCTCTAGTTAAATTGTATCAGACCTCAAAAACATAGTTCCAAGGGATTCTATTTCTAGAGAGACTTCCTCTATACTCCTGAGTCTTACAAGCAAGAAGGGACTTCTTACAAGCCAGGGACTCCTGGAGAAATCTTCTTGTGGATCCAACAAGAGGCTGTCTTTCTCCAAAAAGAGATGATAACATCACAGTTGACTTACTTTCCCTACCAGCACTCAGATAGAATATTTCCCCCATCCCCAGTATATGACTAGAGGCTCAGATAATCACTTCTCTTTTGGAGACAAGCGCCAAGGGACAGCTCCCTGGGATGGGTCATTCAAATTATGCAAACCTGCTTCCCAAAATAAAATAAGGAAAGGAGTAACGTGGCATCTATGTACTTTCCCTGTCTACTACATATGGAGAAAGGAAAGCTTTGTAGTCTTTATTACAAATGTTTGTAGAATATTTGTCTCTCTACCTCCAATGAAATTTTGGAATAATTATGAGAATCAAATAATGTAATTACTGTATTTGTTGAAAATTCCTTTTTGAAAACTGGTAAGATTTCTGTTTCATGGGTTGTCACTGTCACTGCTGAAGGTGATTCTCTCCATATGTAGCTGCTCTGATGCTCAAATAGCAAAGTCTGTCTGTAGGCCCACACTGGTGTCTTTGTTTCTTTTCCAACTGTCAGGACCCATGTTATCCTGGTATCGTTCCTGAGAATTCAAGACCAGACCGGACAAGCCCTGTCCCAAAAATCAAGAAATGTAAAAAGGCCCACAACAAATCCATCCTGAGATGCTCTGGGAAGCATCCACAGGAAAATATAAAGAAGAGGCTAATGTGGATTCATTAAAGCTCAGTGGGAACAGCCCTGGCCCAGGAATCAGTTCAAATCCTCCCTTACAGGAAGCTCTAAGGATGTTGTCAGCACACATGTCTCGGATAGATCCTGTGAGTGGACAATGACCCAGATCCAGAACCGAGCAGAGGAAGAAAACAGGTTGCATTACCTGCGGGGAACGGACTGGGCTTTTAGGGATGTCGAGCTGCTCCCCGGAATGACAATCCATCAGTATTCTCCTGGTGACGCTCCATGGCTACAGTCCACGGAGTAGCATGATGTGCAGAATCAAAAGTGCTTAGAAAGAAATTATGAATACCAAGTGGCCTTGGCCAGGCTTTACTCAGCGTTCAGCTCCCTGGTGGTTCAATATCAGAACAAAATGAGACACACATAAGTCATCCGACAGATAAAAAAAGATTCCGTTGGCCACAGCAGGGGAAGGATAGTCAGCGAGGCTGAGCACCAAGGACACCAAGGGCTGAGTGAGCCAGCCGGGAGAGGTCTTCCTGCCTGTGAGCTGCCCATCATGGTCCGAAAGCCAGGCTGAAAACCTTGCCCTTATTGTAATTCAGATGATCCAGAAAGAATGTCAACCAGCCCCTAAGCCCTTACTCCCCTGAACCAAATACATTGGGGTCAGAGGGACCTCCATACTTTTTAAGGAAAAACCCACCCACACTACATGAGAAGTTCGAATGTGGCTCCCACTGCATGAAAAATTCAGGAAAAAGGGGCAGGGAAAGAGCCGATATCTGTAGTGATGACTTAAATGCAAGGGCCACCCTGATGCCCCAAAAAGCACAGCAGATTTTGAGTCATTGGAATGACCGGTCCTGATGCAGGAGAACAGTAAGGAAGCAGAAGTGGGAGGCTACAAGTACAGAATGGTGTATACGTTGCCAGATATGATCACTTTGGGGGCTGGTTTTGTTTACCTGTTTTTCTTTGTTACAGGGGAGTATTTAAATTATGGGGACAGACAGGAGACAGAAGGAAGGGGCAATATCCAGAAATGACTGTGACGGAAAAGCAACTGCCATCAAGAGAACTTGTTTAAAAAAATAACCTAACAAGCCAAAAACGCAAAGGACGTTTCAAAGGTTCAAGGAGGGTGTAGACAGGAGGTAGTAAGTTCATTTAGAAAGCCCTTTGCAGTGACTCTTCGGTGCCGGGCACCCTGGTGCTGCCAAGGATGACTCGCACACAAGCGGCCAGAGAGACAGCAGAATGCAGAAGGGGAACACCAGGAAGGAATACTGATGAGGCGGCCGAGACAGGCTGGTCCCCGGACAGGAGACGGCTGGTCCCCGGACAGGAGACGGCCGGCTCCCGGTCTGGCTGCACCCGCGGTTCTTCCGGTCTGTGGGAGGGGGCCACCAGGAAGCTGGGATCCCATCCCCCCGGGGGGATTCTGACAGGGCCGGCCACTCTGGAAGGCAGCTCGGACCCCTAACCCCCACGCCACTAACTGGGATGTTCTTTGGTCCCGTGCTTGCCCCAAAGGGCACAGACCTCCAAGGAGATCAGGGCAGGGGGAAGGGCCCACTTATACAACAGTACTTACAGCAGCTCCTTCCATGGTCACAAAGGACCCGCCTGCCGGGGGTGGTGGGGCAAACTGTGGGCAGGGAAAGTGAGAAACGTGAAGGGTGCAGAGAAACTTGGGAAGAATTGTCTGCACGGTGGCAGTGAAATCAGTGGAACCCGCTGGACAGTTTGCACATTCACCATAAACGGTGGGAGTCCCAGAAGTTCTTAGTAGCTTTGAAACTGCACTATTTGTACAAACATACACATGCATATATATGTGCACATAATATATATGTGCACACCTATAATCTAAATATATACTATGCATTCATGTGCATATACTTACCTACATATTTGTATATGTGAAAATTATAAATGATAAATACACATATACATTTGTGTTACATACAAATATATATATTTGCACAAATAAATATACATACCTATATAAGAACACATATACATTTGTGCCACATACAAATATATAAAATAAATATGTGTGCACAAGTAAATATATATTTTACAGATTTGTATATATAGAGGTTATATATATATATACACATAAATATATACACTGTATTCCATACAAATACATATTTAATATAACTATATGTGTACACAAATGTGTACTACATGTTTGTGTATATACAAATTCTATATGTATACATACACATGTACATTTTGTTACATGCAAATATATATTTAATATAAACATATGTGCACAAATGTTTTTCTATGTATACAAATATGTATGTGTGAATATACAGATATGTTTATTTATAAATATACATGTACTCACATATGTGTATTTATCTAGGTGGTAATGAGCTGCTCTATTTTTGCCAGCCCCTCTCCCACCCATCCCTCTCTTCCTTCTCTCTACAACTTCTAAAATGCATTCCTGGTGGTTTTGAAAAAGCTCTCCCCTCTCCCCAGTCCTTTCCCCCAGTGGAAGCCCTCCTAATTTGTTCTTTGTATTTTGAGTGTTTGTCACAAAATTATATTCATAATTTTAGGAAAATCTTTTCAAAGGCACTTGGAGTTTCCCCCAGATAATTATACTCTCTCATGAGAGCCTTAAGAAATACTGCTTTCTTTAAAAAAAAAAAAAAGAGGAGCAAGTTTTACGGACCCTTCAGCACGTCTAATGTCATTTTTCCTTCATTATATCACATTACTTTGGAAAGCATAAAACGAGAAGCTGCCCTCCAGGACGCACGTGACCAGAGAGGGAGGCCGCCACAGCTCACGGGGGTCACTCCCAGGAGTCCTTAGGAGCATCCTCTCCGGATGGCTCCTGGCAAGGCGGGAAGAACCGTGCAGCAGAGGCAGCAGAGGCAGCGGAGGCGGGTCCCGATCCCACCAGAGGAGAGCCCCCGGGGTCCGAGCATGGGGATCCGAAGCTAGAAAAAGGCACAATTCTGGTCCCGGAGACAGAGAGCTAAGCCGGACCGTGCCGGCCCATCCCGAAAGCCTTTGGGCTCCAAGTTCATGATGCTTTTTTCCTGGCTTCAGCTTTCTCTACCTGAAGGGTACAGGACAGTACCTGCACCCTACCTGAAGGGGACAGAGCCCGCCGTCCTGGGAAGGTGACTACGTCCTCCCACCAGGCTTAGCCGGCCCTGCTGCGGGAGGAGAGCCCCGCGTCTCCCTGGGCCAGCGGGGCTGCCCGTCCCGGAGCTGGGGGAGAGCCTGGGATGGGGAGAGCTGCCCCCCCCGGGCTCTGGCTGCGCCCACCCGCCACCCGGTTAGGGAGCCCATTTCTGATGGGGACGCCCACCCAGGGCAGGGCTGGGCAGTCAGTCAACAAGCGCCTATTAAGGGCTCACGCTGGGGCAGGGCCGCTCGGGGAGACGAGCTTGCCACGTCTGGAGCCATCCTCCCCTCAGTCCGGGAAAGAGCGTGTCAGTCCACTCCCGTGGCGCCAGTCGCCATCCCTCTCACTTCCCAGGCCACAGTAGCTTTCCCCTTCCCGGCCACCATTTTTCTCTTTCTCTGTGTTCCTCCTAGGTTTCCCCATGACCCTTGTGTGCCACAAAAGGTCCCCATTCTCTCCCATCATATTTGCCTAGTAATTAGAGCTGCAAAGTGGCTCTAAGTCCCTTCTATTCCGGATGAGAGCCCCGAGCCCAGGACAGGTACCTCACACAGAAAGCAGAGTCGGAATTTGAATCCAGGTCCTCTGATTTCTCATTCCACCGTGCTCCCCTCTCCACACTGAAGACTTAATTTAAGAAGAAATCAGTTTGGTCTGAATCTATATAGTACAATGCACAAATCAAACCAAATCAACAAGCATTTATTAAGCACTTGCTGGGTGCAAGCACTTGGGGCTGGGCATCCAAGGGAATATTTTAGAAGAGCTGGCAGTTCAGGGGGCTTTAAGGGATGAGCTGGAATCCAGCAGAGAGGCTGAATGAGGGCTCCAGAAACAGCAGAGCCACAGGGTAGGTCTGGGTAATGGGGCCGGAGGATGGAGAGAGAGACCTTCAGGGATTATGATTCACCTCCTTTAGAAAAGCAGAATCTGGAGGGTCCCATCCAGCCTGCCTCCAATCCCCAAACTCTAAGTCTACACGGGGTCCCCAAAACCCGACCTCGGTTCTTCTGTCCTCCCCCAGAGTCTCCCTGGGAGCCCCAGGTTCTAGCGTAATTCTCTGAAGGAGCCAATAAACTGCAACTGGATTCTGCAGCCATGCTTGTCTCCATCACCCCTTTCTCCACGTAGGCATAAAATCTATGGAGGCTCAGGTCCCATCATATTTCACAGACATTAAATGCTCAATATAATCCTAATGAAGTTAGCTTCTTAGGCTCCAATCCTGAAAAAAGTTTGCTATTGGCGTCTGGTGCATATTTAATTTAATTACCCAAAGAAAATGATGGAACGTCAGCTGCTGAAATTTATAGCCAGCTGCCAAAGAGATGGCTTTGGCGGGATTTTATGCAAAAATGCCGTCAGCGGGTGGGGGAGCAAACTGTCTATTTATTCTGAAACAAGGAAATTAAATTGACGACCCCACCCATCAATCAGAACGGGGAAAGCCAGAAGGAACAGCTTCCAAATCCTCCAATGACTCCGATTTATAGGGCACCTTTCACCAAAGGTCCGGGAGCCTTCCTAACATCAATTAAGGCTCTTAACTAGGTTGGGATTGTCTCCTCCACCTGCCAAATGAGGGAGCAGAGGAGGCCCCAAGGGAAGCTGGGGGGGGGGGGGGGGCAGCTCGCTTCGGGCCACAAAGGAGTTCAACTTCCACAGGGCTTAGTTTCCTTTTCTGTAAAAAAAGATCTTCTGACCAAATAATTTCTAGTCTGGCTCCCAATGAGGATCCGGAGGCAAGGCTAGGAATGGAATCCATTTTTGATCCTGAGCTTTGCCAGGGGGGAGGAGAGACAGACTTGTGTTTTTTATTAAGATCAGCACCCAAGTAGCAACCACTGGGTCTGGGCTGCATGGGAAACGAGCGGGGCCAGAATGGGATGAATGGCCAAGCCAGGACCGAGGCAGGAGTGGTGAAGGATCGCAGGCACTCTAAGCATGAAGACCAAGTTTAGTGAGAACAGGGGAGACAGAGGACAGGAGACTGAGCCCAGAGCGGCCTTCAAAGGGCTACCAGGGGTCCTCAAACTACGGCCCCGGGCCAGATGCTGCTGCAGAGGTCTATTATCCCCCTCACCCAGGGCTAGGAAGTTTCTTTATTTAAAGGCCCGCAAAACGAAGTTTTTGTTTTTACTCTAGTCCGGCCCTCCACCAGTCTGAGGGACAATGAACTGGCCCCTAGTTAAAAAGTTTGAGGACCCCTGGCCATTAGTGCTTCAAAGAGGTACAAGACCAAGAGAAAACCAAATTAGAGAGATGCCTATTTCATTGTGTGCCTGAAGTGAAATGGAGATCTGGAGCGTCATATCCAGCCCCAGGAGAAGGTGGTACATGCAGATTAGGAGGATTTCAAAAGGAGAGAGAGGGATAGTGGAAGGATAATGAGAGAGGAATAGTCTAGAGACAGTGAGAGAATTGGGAGGAATTTGGCGTCTTCAGAAGGACTAACGGGAAGGGTCGATGGTTAAAAAATTTGTGGACAAGAAAGAAGAGGTTAAGTCAGGGGTCCTCAAACTTTTTAAATGAGGGGCCAGTTCACTGTCCCTCCGACTGTTGGAGGGCCGGACTAGAGTAAAAACGAAAACTTCGTTTTGTGGGCCTTTAAATAAAGAAACTTCATAGCCCTGGGTGAGGGGGATAAATGTCCTCAGCTGCCGCATTTGGCCCGCGGACCGTAGTTTGAGGACCCCTGGTTAAGTCATGGGTGAACCGGGTTAGGGTGGCCTGGAAAATAGGGAAATCCAAAGGGTCTCAGGGGTCAACAGGAAGCTGTGGGGAGGGAGACGGGACTAGGCCTGAGAAGGAGGGTTAATATGGCACCTTCCCTTAGCAGCCTTTAACCAGCAGAGGATCTGTGCAGTTAATCTGCCCTAATGTTCAAGATGGGATTTGATTTGACGGGGCCTTCTTCCCGGGGATATTTGATGGGGATCCTGCAGAGAGTCGGCTTTCAGGCAGCGTGGGCCAAGGCTTCCACGGGACACCCGGCTTCCGTGGGATTTCTCCTCCCAATGTACATCTGCCCCCACCTCGGTTCCCTCACATCACTCCTCAATCCAGTGAGGTTCCCACTGCGCTTCACCTCCAGTCCCACCTGGGGATTGGCTGCATCTCTAACTGGAAACACATAAAAGCTTCCCAGCCTCTGCCCATCTCGGTTAACCATGTCCTGCCCCGTTACATTTTACACCCGTTCTCCAGTTGCTCCTGATTTTCTCGGCCTCGGCTCCGGAACTCTCAGTAACCCACCTCAGGTTTTATAAAGCGCATTTTGTGCACACACCCGGTGAGTGCAGGTCCTGCCTTCTCTCCAGCTCGCAGGTGAGCAAAGTTAGCACTTATCCAGGATCTCACACAGCACGATTCAGATTCAAGATCTCCTGCCTGAAGGGAGGAATTTACAGCCAAAGAACTAGAGATTATGAAAGGCAAAATGGATAGTTTTGATTATAATGAAGTAAAAAAGGATTCGTACAAATAAAATCAAAGCTAAGATTAGAAGGGAAGCAGAAAACTGGGGGAAAGTCAGTCTTTCAGATAAAGGCCTCATTTCTAGACTATACAACAATGACGCAAATTTAGGAGAATACAAGCCCCAATTGATAAATGGTCAAAGGATATGAACAATTCTCAGACAAAGAAATTAAAGCCATTTTTCTAGTCATCTGAAAAAATACTCCCAAGTCATTATTGATTAGAAAAAAGTAAATCAAGACAACTCTGAGATATCACTACACACCTCTCAGATGGGCTGAGATGATAGGAAAAGATAATGATGAATGTTGGAGGGGATGTGGGAAAACTGGGGCACTGGTGCATTGTGGGTGGAGTTGTGAGCTGATCCAACTATCCTGGAGAACAGTGTGGAAATACACCCAAAGGGCCATAAAACCATGCACATCCTTTAATCCAGCAGTGTTTCTACCGAGCTTATATAATAAATATAGAAATTGTGTATTTCTATCTCAAGGAAATTTTAAAGGAGGGAAATGTTTGTGGCAGGTCTCTTTGTAGTGGCAGAAACTGGACACTGAGTGGGTGCCCATCAGTCGGAGAATGGCTGAATAAATTGTGCTATATGAATGTTATGGAATATTATTGTTCTGTAAGAAATGACCAGCAGGAGGATTTCAGAAAGGCCTGGAGAGACTGACAGGAACTGATGCTGAGAGAAATGAGCAGAACCAGGAGATCATTGTACACAGCAACAAGAAGACTATGCAATGGTCAATTGTGATGGACCCAGCTCTTTCCAACAATGAGGTGATTCACGCCAGTTCCAATAGCTTTGTGATGGAGAGAGCATCTGCACTCAGAGAGAGGATTATGGGGACTGGATGTGGATCAAAGCATAATATTTTCACTTTTTTGTTGTTTTCCTTAATTTTTTTCTTTCTTGTTTTTTTTCCCTTTTGAACTGATTTTTCTTGTGCAAATGGGGAAATATGTTTAAAAGAACTGCACATGTTTAGCCTCTATTGGAGTACTTGCTGTCGAGGGAAGGGAGGAGAAGAGAGGGAAGTTTAGAACACCAGAATCTGTAAGGGTTTTGCTGAAAACTGTCTTTGCACGGATTTTGAAAAGCAAAAAAGTTTTATAAAAACAATAAAAGGTCTCCTTGTCCGTCCAGCTTCCTGGGCCCCCCACCAGGGCCCCCACTCCTTCCTCAGGCCCTGGGACCCCCCTGCTTTTCCTCTGTACCCCCGCTCACCCCGACCTTCACTTCGGACCGATGCTCTGAGGGATGCTCTGACGCTGGCCCGGCAACCTTTACTCCAGATAGATCCATCTGCTCCCTTTGTGGCCCTGACCTGTTTCTCCCACCAGCGGCTCCTCATTTCGCACCAGCACCAGCAGCCTCCCCCGTCCCAGAACAGATGAGAACATTAAGTTCAATTCAACAAGCATTTATTAGGCGCTTCCTGTGAGCAAGGCACTGTTGTAGGCACAGGGAATACAAGGACAAAGGTGGGACAAATGGTTCCTGCCTCCGAGCTTACAGGCTACTGGGGGCCGCCACCTCACTGTAAATACACAGGACAAGGCCCGAGGCGCTGGGGGGGGGGAGGGCAGAGAGGGGAGCACGGGGGAAAGGCTTTCTGGGAGCCCGGGGGCAGAGGGAGGGTCGGCGGGCCAGGGGCGGAAGACACCATTGCAGAATTCTGTGTGGGAGGCGGAGCTGGTGCTCCCACCCCGCAGGGCCGGACTTTGGGGATGAAGCCAAAAGGAGCTGGGGGAGGATCCCAAACAACGTTAATAATAAAGGCTTTGCAGATGTCATTGTGCCCAGCTTAGAGACAAGAACACTGAGGCCAACAGGCTGTGCCCTGATCCGAGGCAGGATTCGAACTCTGGCCTTGCCCTCTAGGGGCCCCCAAAGCCGGAGTTGGTGGTTTAGCCATGAGCAGAGGAGCCACCGAACCGACGACTTTGGGGGACGCCTCAGGGAGAAAGGAGAAACCAGCCGGGGGCGGGAGCCGGAGGAAACAGAGGCAGAGGGCCTGGCCAGGCGGTCGGCGGGGGCTGGTGACTGGCCGGGGGAGCATCGGGAAACCGGACCCAAGCCCATCACAGGCGAGGGAGGCACGGGGGCAGCCTCGGGCCGGAGGCGGTGCCGAGCCAGGTCCTGAGACCCCCGATTCTTAGGTTAAAGCCGGAGGGGAGACTCGGAGCTTCGAGGTGTGAGGGATTGGAGGGGGGGACATCTGGCGGATTCTTTGACTCCACAAAGGGGCTTTACTGGGGCGGCCCAGGAGGGAGAAGCACAGGGGCCTGGGGCAGCCTCAGGCACATGAGGCTTGTGAAGGGTGGCATCGACCAGGGGCTGACTGAAGTGGGGCTGACACACAGCCTGGCACTGGGGAGCGGACGAGGGGGAGGGGCCGGACAGGAGCGGGCCCACCTGGGCCTGGACCTGTAGGGACCGAGGGGGATGGGGGAGGGGGGCCGGGGCACGGGGCTGCCAAAATAACCAAGGCCCGACTCCTCGTGGGAGCTGCAGAACACACCTTGGGGGAGCAAGAAGCCAGTGCCTTCTCCAAACAACGTTTTAAACATTCATGAAGCACCAAAATATCTGGCCCCAGCAGCGGTCCATGGGGCTCCGGCTGCTCCCTCTCCTGAGCGGGCACAGAGGGTTCTAAGCTAACCCAAGGTGCCAAAGCCCCCAGTGCATCTTGGTCCATTCTCAGAGCCTGGGCAGGCTTCGGGGTCGAGCTGTGCCCTCCTCAGCCCTTTCTCCCTTGGTGCTGCCCTGTGCCATCCTGAGCCCTGATTGTGCCCTATGCCCGCTGGGTCAGACCAGTCCTGGGCCTCAGTTTCCCCATCTGCAGACTGGAAATAATAAAACCCACCCCCTAGTTTTCCTAAGGGCTGGGGGAAGGAGGACGTCACATAGGTCATTGGCCCAACACGAGCCATGCGGCCCGGGACCTGTGACGTCCCCGGGGCCTCAGAGGGCAGCTGCCCGGGGCAGCGGGATGAACTTACGTGCCGCCCCGGCCTGGCACTGCCCTGTCCTGGAGCAGCTGAGCCACGTTCGGAGAGAGCAGGGGAGGCTCCTCTTGAGGTCCCAATAACACCACTAAGGTCAGAGCAAGGACTCCAGGGTCCCGCAGACAGGCTGGGGAGTGTGTGTGTGTGTGTGTGTGTGCGTGCACGTACGTGTGCACGGGGCAGGGGGACGTGGGCACACGGCTCTGACCATTAAGCAAAGCCAGCCGTCCCCTTGCCCATCTCCCCAAAGGCTCAGGTCGGACTTCTTGAAAGCCAAAGCCCGAAAGGCGTCTCAGTGTCAGGCTGATTATTATCGGTTTTATTGGAGAATTAGAAAACATTCAAAATTGATGAGGTTTGGGACCAAGAATGAACAGAAAACGTGGGTCTTCCCACCGAAGACATTCTGGCACCTCAGAGAATTTTTTAAATTGTCTGAAATCGGCTGTCCAAGCTTCCCGCGGCACCTGCCACACTGATGGATTCTGTGACCTGGGTAACTGCCTCTCAAAGCACGACCTCTGGCAGCTTCGTCATTTCTTCTTCAGGATCTCGGTCATCTCAGGAACGACCTGCAAAAAAACCCCAACGGGAGCTCAGAGCCAACAGGCGACGAGGCCGGTGTCTCCGAGAGCCCAGGGCAGGGCCCTGCTGCCCGCCCCTTCCCAGCCAGGCCAGAGCCTCCCGGGGCAGCAGTGCGGGGCTCCCGGGCTCTGCCAGACCAAGGGGCTGGAGAAGAAATCGTGCGCAAGAAGCCCTTCCTCTCTAGGCCGTGTCCGCGCAGAGACCACCCAGGCACACCCAGGCTCCGGCTTCCCGCAGCTTGCACTAGTCACACCTCAAAGCTGCAGCCCCAGAGTCTCCCAGGCAGCACTCGTAGCTATCAGAAGCAATGACTCAATGCTGCAAACACTTATTAAGCACCTGCTGCATGCCAAACCCTCAGGGTCACCAAAAAACCTACAATCAGTGCTCAAGAAAGGGGGGTGGGGTGGGGGAAGGCCACAGGGAGGAGGCGCCCTCCCCACTAAGTGGGCCAAGGCAGGGGGATAAGGGCTGGAAGGGTGTCCCTCCCTGGCACATGCCCCCAGCCGCCGCCCCTGGAGGGTAAGCGAGCTGGCAGGCCGGGGAGCAGAGGCCAAAAAGGAGGCACAGGGAGGACCTGCAGAGAAGGCCCCTGGGGCGCCCCAAACTGCCGGCTGACTGGGGGAGCCGGGGTCCCAAGGCCACCTTGGCTGTCCATGCAGCCGTGCTGGGGGCCCCGCCCCTTCCTGGCCCAGAGGAGAGGCCGCACACCAGACGCTGCCCCGTGACACTCGTGGGAGGGAGGCTGCTCGTCCCAAAACTAAGCGATCTGTCAGCCACGGACACCTTAAAGGCAGCTCCCCCCGCACATCCCGACAGAACAAACCTGAGAGAAAGCACCCGCCCCAAGGCACCTCCCACAGCTCCGGGAGCTGAGACTCAGAAACAAGCTCACACCGACCCTCAGGAGGCCAGAACTCGCCTTCTGTAGGTCTGACCCCAAAAGCAGCTCCATCACCAGTGACCTCAGGCGGCCCTTGCGGACGAGGCTCCACGTCACTACTAACCCTGCATCCCCTGCTCTGGGGGCAGAAGCTAAGCGGAAAGGGCCCCAGAGGGGAAACGTCTGGTCCCAGGCCACACAAGCAGCAGGGCCTGGGCCTGAAACCAGACCTTTGGGCTGCCAGGCCGGGCGCTCACGGCCTCAGGCTGCTGGGGACCATAGGGCAGAAGGCCCTGGCCTGCCGCAGAGCCCACTGCTGCAACCCGAGCGCCTGGGTCTGGGGGCTCCGCGCCGGGCCTGGCACAGGGAGGAGCCGGGGGCAGCGGGGGGCCCGGGACGCGGCCTGGCGGCTCCCTATCAGTTACCTCGTCTTTGTGAGGGCTGTGGCCGCCCTGGCTCACAAAGATCCCCCCTGAACTCGCCCCCGGTGAGGAGGTTCTCAATTATTGAAGAGAGCTGCATTTCCAGCAGGTGGAAGTAATGCGTTCGTACAAAATTTATTAAGGAAATTGTCGACATGTTGTTTGTTGCAAATGTCGCTTTGTCTCTGGCTCCCTGGAAGCCCACGTTGGCGCGGGCGGGCGGCGCTCACTCAGGGAGAGCACTAAGTGCTGGCACAGCTTCTGGGGACGGCTGGGGGCTCTCGGAGCAATCCCACGGCCCGACACAGATCCCCCTGCAGGCGCCAGTGCCCAAGGCTGGCACGGCTTCATGGTGAGCCTGATGGAGCCCCTTCTGTAAAAGCACATGCGGGTGTGTGTGCGTGTGTGCATGTGTGCGTGTGTGTGTGTGTGTGTGTGTGCGCGCACGTGCAGAAACTAACTTGTTTCCCTCTGCCTCTCCTGGATGGGCATTACTAGAACCAGAGGAGCTCTGCCCCGCTGACTTGGGGAAAAGAAAATGATATTGAAATTCATCATTTAAAAAGGCATTTTAAAAGCCCAAACCCCTCTGGGCGCCAAGAGGCGGTGCTGGATGGGTCAGGGCCCCTCTGGCCCCATTAGCCCCCGTTTCTGTATCTGAAAACTGCACCAGGAGCCCGGCCCTCTCCTGGGTCAGTGTAAGCGAGCGCACAAATGTGGCTGTGCTGGAGAAGTGACAGCTCCCGGGATCCACTGATCTTCTTGTCATTTAAACGTCTTGGTGGGTGTGAGGGGGCTGGGGGGCGGGGGGCATGAGCCTTTTGTGAAGCCTCGTCCTGAGGCCCTGAGCATGGGTGGGGGCCTCACCAGCCAAGCAAGAGTCAGTTCCCAACCAGAACCCCTATAGGAGGTTCCACGCCCACTGTTACGGGTCCTGAGGACAGATTCCGGCCCAGCCCCAGCAGGCTCTTGGAGCCCCCAGGCCTCGTCCCTGTCTACAAAAGGAGGGAGCCGGAGACAATGCAGTCCCTCCAGAGTAAGTATCCGGGGGCAGATGGAGGAGGCGGGTGTCTCGTGGTGCTTTTAAGTAGGGCCAGCCCGGTTCAGTTGTGGAAACTGCTTTCAGGCCAAGCCGCATGTGTGCAGTGTCCCTGGGGCCAGAGCCAGAGCGGGCTTCCAGGCAGGGCCCACTGCGGGTGGGCCGAGCTCGGAGTCCCTTGGGCCTGCAGGCCTGTCTGTGCTTTTCCCAAACAACAAGCGTCCCTTGTGAAAGCAGAGGTGACTCCCCAAGGGCACCCACTCGGGGCAACTGGAGGAAGCCCCCCAGGATCGGGCTCACAGGGGCGGCACACAAGGGCCGGCAGAGCTCTGCTGCCAATTCTTGGGACCCTCTGAGCTGAGAAGAAGGAGCGCATCCCCCTGAGGAAACGTCCTCTTTGTTCCTATGCTGTGGATTCAAGCTCAGGCCCTCCATGGTCTTGTGAGGTCTCTGCCCTCATCTGGAGACCCCGGCAGTGACCGCCATGGGCCGGAAGGTGGATCCCAACAGCCTGACCCTCTCCCTGCCGCTGGGGAAGGAGGGGTGCATCTGGCTGCCGGCCCCCAGCTGTGCTGCGGCCTCGTTTTCCCGTTCAAACAGGCTGCATCCATCAGGAGTCTCCATGGCAGCCCTCGGCCCTGCCCAAGCACGACCCCACACAGGCCCACCCCGGGCTGTCGGAGCGCCGACGCTCCCAGGGTTGCTTGTTCCTCATATTCCAGGCGGGGGGAGGCTCCCAGGGGATGTCATTTAGGTTCAGCAACCTCAGCACAGGCACAATGCCAGCCTTCATGCCCCACTGAGGATGCACAGATGACACGGGGTCGCCTCGGCCCACCCCAGGCCCTGCCCATCCTCGCACTGCAGAGTGAGCAGCAGCCAATGTCTGACTCCATCTCTTTTTTCCAGGAATGAACCCAATGTCTCCTAATCCTCCACTCTGACAATTTCACTTTACCCCAAAAAGAACAAAAACTCTTGCAGAGAAGAGCAAAAATCTCATGACTCCAACACTTGTGGAACAACACAACCAGGAGCCGAGCAGGGCCGGCAGCCCCCCACTCATAGGCGGGCCAAGACACGGCCGGGAGCCACGGCTGAGTGACCCCCCACGAGCATGGCCACCCAGCCTTCGTCCTGACCAAAGCTTCTCCCTGAATCAGAGGCCGGCTGTCAGCCAGCAGTCACTGGGCCACAGGAGGCAGCCCCAGGCCTGGCCAAGCAGGTGGCAGTGGGCGGTGTCAGGAGTTGCAAGTGCCGACACCTACAGGGGGACAGTTACCTGTTGGTGCGTTCCCGGAGGGCAATGGGCAGCATGGGGTCTCTGAAGGCCTCAGCTCCACGCTGCACTCGGCCCGATGAGTGCCCCAAAGAGCTGCCTGCCCCGAATGGGGTCTCCCACTACGGCAGTGGGAAGTAAGGAGACTGGGGCTCTGCCGCCAGTGGGGGGTGACTCGGGGGAACTGCTCCCCTTGCCCCCCCCCCCCGCCCGACGTGGTCTGAAGTCAATGACTTCCATGGCCCGCTCCAGCTCTCGTGGTCTGTCAGCTTCCTGCAGGCAGAAGCCGAAGCCTGCCCTGTCCCAGCGCTCCGCCCGGAGCGCGCCAGGCCCCAATGAAAACACTTGGGAAAAGCAATTCTGCTGTAAACATTCCATGAGGTTCTGCCAGCCCCCGCGGCCCAACCATAGAGACTCCCTGACCCGGGAGACGCCCCAACCATGGAGATGTCCCCTCCACACCAAGATGCCCCAACCCTGGAGATGCCCTGACCCGGGAGATGTCCCCTCCACAGCGAGACGAGGAAAGCTGACTCCCCCCCAAGGCCACTCACCTTAAATAAATCTGCGACGATTCCCAGATCTGCCACCTGGAAAATCGGGGCCTCTGGGTCCTTGTTAATGGCCACAATCGTCTGTAAGACAAAAGAAGAGCAAGCCCAGCTTGACCACGCATCTCACTCAGGGAGAGGCCAGGGGAGCCGCCTGCCTCCTGTCTCGGGGCCTTCTCCTTCCTGCAGTGGGCAGAGGGCTGAGTGTGGGGGTCAGGAAGCCCTGGCTGTAACTCCAGCCCCCCTCCCCCGCTGTAGCTTGGCCCTGGGCAGGGCCCCCCAGATTCTGGTGAGATGGGACCCCCCGCCAGGATTGTCTCTGGGACTCCCTGTCAGCAAAGTAATGCTGGGGGAGCCCAGGGAGGGGGGGAGGCAGCGGCTCCTGCTCACGGGCATCCTGCGGCCCTCGAGGTTTCTGATTCACTCCCATCCTCCACAAAATGGGGACCTGTTCCCCCTTCCAGGCATTTGTCCCCTTCTGGGCATCTGTTCCTGGGGATGCCTTCTTTGCCCCCTTTTCAGAAATAGGGACGTCTGAGCTTCTTTCTCAGTTGTTTTCTCCTTTCACAATTGTCTCATCCTTAAAATAGCAGATAACTAAGGCACCCGATGGCTCGCTAAGATCAGTCTGACTTTTCCAGAATAAAAGGCTATTCTTTCACCCTCCACAACTGCCTCTGTTCATAATTCTCATTATAAATCAGAGTTGTGTCTGAAGCGAAGCACATTCTGGAAAGAGCACCCGGTCTGCGACACTTTACAGACTAAACGTCTTCGACAGGACTCATCCCCCTGCAGTTGATTGCTAGCAAACCTTCTGCACGTGTGTCGCTTGCCATCGAGCAAGGGCGCTGCCGTGAATGGGCCCATTCTCCCCTCGCCAGTCAGAGCCATCCCAGGGCATCCCTCCTTCCCATGTCACACCCAGAGGTAGCTGTGTCGCCCACCTTTGACCAGAACCCCACATGAATGTTGCTTTGTGAAAAGACCGAGGGCGAGCCGAGGGCCCAGACCAAGGGCCACATGGGGCCTGCTAAAGTTAGATGACACTTCTGGCTTCCATGGGAGCAGGCGAATGCACACATGTTGGCATCGCTGACTCCGAGAGACTCGGTTCATAATCCAAATTATGCCTGGTCATGCATGGATTAGTATGTCACATTCCAGAAGGAGGACATCCGATCCAGTCCTCCCCACCCCCTGGACACGAGCTGGGCAGCGAGTTAAAGGGAAGCTCTTCCTCTCCAACCCTTCTCAGAGCACCTGACCCTGAGCTACAGGTTGGGGGCCCAAAGGCCTCTGTGGACGGGATAAGGCAGGAAGGAGGGAAGGTCCCACCTGGGAGTCAGAAAGGCCATCTCACTGTCTGATCTTAAAATGCAGGTGACGGGACCCAAGCCCAAGGTGTTGGGAAGCTCATAGAAGGTGCAGAGGCGCCTTGGGAACCACCAAGGGCTGGACCCGGCCCCCTCATCAGCAGGAAGTGTGTGTGCCCCTGTCTGCGCCCTAAGGGCAGGAGCCCCTCTCTGCCCAGCCCAGGGGCCCGGTGCTTCATCAGAACAGGCTCAAATGCTTCCACCCCACAGAAGGCAGGAAGCGGGTCCTCCAGCCTAGAACAGGGTCTGGGGGCGCAGCCTCATGTCAGACAGACACGTGGTACTTCAAGCAAGGATCGCTCTACTGCTCCGAGCTACGTCTCAAAGCAACAAGTCTCACACATCAACCACTCACACAAGCCACTGAGAAACCCGCCATCAGGGATCCGCCCCAGGAGCCCACCATCGGAGATCCACCTGGGAAATCCACCTGAGAAACCTGCCCCAGAGACCCACCATCGGAGACCCGCTCCCTCCCCGGAGGTCAGCGCCCCGTCACGTACCTTGCTGTCCTTCATCCCCGCTAGGTGCTGGATGGCTCCTGATATGCCCACGGCGATGTACAGCTCCTGTGACAAACGGTGGCAGCGTTAATTGACACTGACCCAATGAGACATTTTCAAAAGCCCAGAACTCACACTAATACTTGTGCAAGAGATGCACGCTGCTGCCAGGGTAGTCAGTCCGTCCATGGGCATTTATTAAACACCTGCTGTGTTCCGGACACTGTGCCAAATACAAAAGAATGTCTACCCTCAAAGAGCTTACTGTCTAATGGGGGAGAACCTACAAACAAGTAAGTACAAACAAGCATTTCTAGGAAACAGTGAAAAGGGGGAAGGGGCTCAGACTGAAAGGGACAAGTCTGGGCTCTGAGGAACATTGCCTGGGCGTCTGCGCAAATGGCCAAGCCTAAAAGCAACACAGAAAGGGCCGACCTGCCCTAGGGGAGGGGATCCCCTTCCCTGGGAGCCCCAAGGCCCAGGCTTGGACCCTCCCCTTCCCCTTCCCCGGGCACTCATGATGAGTTCATTTTCCACATGGTGTTCCCGCTGACCAGGAAGACTGCCAGTCTTCCTTCTATGTGCTGTGTCCTCAGCCCAGCTTCAACAAATGGGTTACTAATGATGGGGAGAGGAAAAGTCGAGCCTGCCTGGCAGGATGGAGCTCAAACTCATTCTCGGTCTGCACTTTAAGATCAGCTATATGGAAAGGCTAAAATCAAAAGCAACTTCACAGAAAACAAGGATTCTTTTCATAAGGACTTAGTCAAGAGACTAAATTTTTCCCTTATGCCTAACAAGGCCACTTCTTCTGGAGCTTTTTTATTTTTCAAACTACATGTGAAGATAATTTTCAACATTCATCCTTGCAAAACTGCATTCCAAATTTTTCTCCCTTCCTTCCTCCCTTTCCCTTCCCCTTGACAAGTAATACAATGTAGGTGAAACATGTGCAATTCTTTACATATTTCCACAATTATCATGCTGCACAAGAAAAAATCAGATCAAAAAGGGAAAAATGAGAAAGAAAAAAGAAATCAAGCAAACAACAACAGAAAGAGTAAAAATACTATGTTGTGATCCACACTTAGTCCCCACAGTTCTCTCTGGAAGCAGATGGCTCTTCCCATCACAAGCCTATTAGAAATGGCCTGGATTAGCTCATTGTTGAAAAGAGCCAAGTTTATCACAGTTGATTATTACATCTTCTTGTCGCCGTGTACAATGATCTCCTGGTCCTGCTCACTTCACTCAGCATCAGCTCATGCAAGTCTCTCCAGACCTTTCCGAAATCATCCTGCTGATTATTGCTGAGCAATAATATTCCATAACATTCCTATGCCACAATTTATTCAGCCATTCTCCAACTGATGGGCATCCCCTCAGTCTCCAGTTCCTTGCCACTACAAAAAGGGCTGCCACAAACACTTTAGCAAATGTGGGTCACAAGGCCATATTTTAAGCTCCAAATTTACAACCACATTTCAACTGTACCAACAACGTGGGGGTGAAGGAGAAGATGCAGCTAACACATAACTAAACTAAGTTATCGAAAGATACCAGAATCCTGCCACAGTGTGAGCGGCACATAAGGGTGGCTCCAAAGCATGGCGGTTTATTAGAAGTTAAAGGCAAAGGAACCTCCATTATCTGACAAATAGATGAGCAGCCTCCCCTGCAGCTCCCTCTGCACTATGCCCATGACCCACTGAACAGGAGAGAGTTTGAAACCATGAAGCTTTAAAGAAGGATGTGCCGACTCCCTTTGTGATCCTTTTCAACTACATCTACCTACCTGAGGATGTGAGGGGCCAGTCTCTCCTATTCAATTAGGCCTCCAATTTCCATACTTAAAATGACTCTGAAAGGTTTCTCCCTCCAATTCATAATAACTCTGACATGTATAATTTTCTCCTATGCACTGTGGGCATATCAGTGGGTTTGAACTTTGGAAAGCCAATGATTCTAGGAGTCCCAGGACACTAGGGAACCACTTTGTTATAAAAGGAAACAGACAATCCTGAAAAGAATTAACTTCCTATGTTGTTACTCTCCCAAATCCCTCTAAAGTCAGTAATAGCAACTGATGTGTGAAGGAACAGTGAGCTACCCCTCAATGGAGAGAAAGAGAAATAGATGAGGGGGGGAGAAGGAGGGAGGGAGGGAAGGAAGGAGAGAGAGGGGAAGGGGAGGGAGGGAGGAGATGGAGGGAAGGAGAAAGGGACAAAGGGAGGGAGAAGAAGAGGGAGAGGGGGAAGAGAGAGAGAAGTGGGGAGAGAGAGGGAGAAAAAGAGAGAGGGAGGGAGGGAGGGAGGGAGGGAGAGAGAGAGAGAGAGAGAGAGAGAGAGAGAGAGAGAGGGAGGAAGGGGGGAGGGGAGGGAAGGAGTGTGTGTTCTTCAAGAAGCCTTCCTACTGTAAGGCTCACTGGGGCACAGAGGTCAATCAGTTACTCAATCAATAAATATTTGCTAATGAGGACTTGATGTTCTCCAGGCTGTGAAGAGCACAAGCTAGAAGCCATCATAATGCTACAAAGGTACTGAGGGTGGTCTAACCATTTGCTGAGTGCTGGGAGGCGTTTTTGGAGAGGAGGGTCTCAGGGAAGGCAGACCCCAAGAAGACTAATCCATAGTCGATTCACCAAGCATTTATTAAGCACTGAGGGTGTGCCAGGCAATACGCTAAATACACAAATGATAGGTAAGACACGAGCAAAATGGACAGGCCTCCAGGGGAGATTTCTGTGGAGTCCGAGGTCAGGGAAACTAAAGCAAAGGTGATGAGGGGCGGCTGGCCCACAGGCATGAAGATAGCACGAGTGTCTCCCAGGCGTACATGGACACACATGACAAATCTCACCAACCAGAGTTAGTCTTTAAAAGCAATTTTTAAAAATCAAGCATAACCTAAGAGAGTCGCTGCCATATATTTTTAATCCTTAAACTCATCATATTTTAAAAGTCCCTCCTGCTAATTCACTCTGATATCAAACACCCACAGAGGGGGAAATGGCCATTCTGGACAACAAAAATGAATCAAGGCTGCGTGTTCCACAAAGATCCGGGGCCCTTGTGGACCTTTCAACAGGTCTCAGAGACTCAGAGGGTCAATTTCCAGTTTGCTGTTTGAAAATAAGCTATTCCACAAATATTTAAGCCCAGCCCCACCCCCGGTAAGTGCTGAAACGGCAGATTCTGGACAGACGAACCCTCCCAGGCTTTCAGGGGAAAGGAGGAAAGCTTTGGGTCTTTCAAACACATTCAGGCAATTAGCTCCCAACTCGAGATGATTTGCTTACGGTTCAAAAAGCATTTTTGTTATCCAATAATAATAATTAGCATTTACACAGCACTCTGCAAACGCTAATTTATGGAGCACTTTAGACGCGGCTTCATAAACCTGAGCAGACAATCCCTGCCCGGAGGAGCTTACCTCCTAAATCAGACACAGAGTAAGAGCTTGCAGAGAAAATGAGAGAGTGGCTGGAGTGGAGAACAACAATTAAGGCTTCAAAAGGAGGTGGGATTAAAGGAAACAATCAGGAGGAAGAGGGGATCCTGGGGGGTCTTAGTGGGGATAAAGAAGAGGAGGCAAAGGTATGGGGGAGGGAAGAGAAGCGAGCAGGAGGAAGAGGAGGACCAAGAAGGGAGGCTCTGGGCTGGGCTCCCGGCCCACACTCAGGAGGATCCCTGCCTAGGAGAGTCCGGAGCTTTTCTCCACAATAGAGCTGTCAAAAGGACTAGAAAAATGCAGTCATGGAAATGTGATTTCTTCTCTTAAAACCTTCCATTGTTCAGTGGAAAGGCCTTTGGCACAGGGAGTGGCTAAGGGCAAAGGTGGGTAAATCCAAAATCTTTGCCTTCTCTTAAGAGCAAAGATCCCAGTCTGCCCTGCTCTTGCCCTATAGCCAATGATGTTCTTCTAATATCATTTCTCTGGTTTTGTTTCTCATAAGCATCCTTAGTAAAGAGAAAAATCAACAGTACTTGGAAGGGTTCTGGTCCAAGCTTCACAAACCAGACTCACCTGAAGAATGGGAGCGGGAGGGGGGCGTTCTTGGGGGAGGAGCTTCCCCTTAATCCCAGACCGCTCAGGCAAGTCCCCTCACAAAGAAAGTAAGACCTTGGGAGCCGGCTCCCGCCCACCCCACTCCTGGACATGTTGTTTTTAGCCGCCGTGTTTGTCTTAGATCCAAGATACTGGGAAGCAGGCGCCACAGAGAGCCTCCCTGTAAGCACACGGCAGTTAATTGTGACAGTGAGGGGCTGACGGCAGATCTGGAGAGAGATTGATGTGAGTCCTGTGTGTCCAGAGCCTTCTGAGAGCCGGCTCAAAGCAAGATCAATGAGGCCGTTTTAAGCTCAGTGGGACAAACAACAGAAAAGGAAAATCAGCAGCACGAGTTTAGCGAGTCAGCCAAAGGCCCGGCCTCGGAGGAGAGCAGGGTCTCCATCTCTGGGAGAGACACAGGAAGGCGAAATCCCCCCTCCCCCACGAGCCCCTTCCCTCCTCTCACACTGGCACAGGAAACGCCAAAAGCCACACAGGCCAAGGGCACCCTTCCTTCCGACCCGTCCTCTCTGGGATCATTTTGCCAAATGAATTAAAAAGCAGAGCTTGTTCCCACCAGCTGGTCTGAGGGCTGAACAGGCCCAGAGAGGAGTCTTAGCTCTGTCTGCCCCTGATCCTCCTGCTGACCTTCTCCGTCCATATCCCATCGTCAGAGGAAGCCCATCCTCCTGAAGGCCGGAGCCTTTATCTTGGACACAGCCTGGTTGTCCGGTTTTCTGTCTCCTCCATCCGACTGTGAGTTTCTGAAGGGCAGAGGCTGTTTGGCCTTCCTATCTCTAGCACTTAGCACAGTGCCTGGCATACAGTGGTGTTTAATAAATGCTTACTGACTAGCTGAATCTGACAAGTACCTCCGCTCTCCTTAGTTTCATTTGATGAAGCTCTAGACGAAGATAACAATCCTTGCTACAGGAAAGAGGAATTATGGCTGTTACTTCTTAAAAGTCATTTGGGGGGAGGGGGAGCAGCGAGGTGGCACAGTGGGTAGAGCAGCAGCCCTGAAGTCAGGAGGACCTGAGTTCAAATCTAGTCTCAGACACTCAACACTTCCTGGCCGTGTGACCCTGGCAAGTCACTTAACCCCAGTTGCCTCAGCAGCAGCAACAACAACAAAGTCATTTGTTAAAATGTTCGCTTTATAAAACCTGTGCAAAGAGCACATGCGGAGAACCACATGGTCTGAAATGCAGCGACGAGTGCCTCCCCAACAACACACCTAAGTTCACCTTCCTCCTTCCAGGGAAGAACTGCGCCGGGAAGGTGGGGAGGCTACTGCAGGCGTGCCACAGAGCACACACAGCAGACCCAGGGGTTTGAAAGTGGCCTGAAGTTCCCTGAACAAATTCACAACATCATTTCTGGACTCGGCACTGCTCTGGGAATGGAGCAACTCTAGGCCGGGGACAGTTCAGTATAGAAGATGAGGCATTAAAGTCATTAAAATGGGAGCAATTCAATGCACAAACTAAAGCAGTGTCAGTCATCTCTCCATAGAAAGCGCTGTTCCTGTCGTCTTGCTGACGAACTTTAACAAGAGCACATACATCCGCTGCAAGCGACAGCTGCCAAGGTGCTTTCCTTCAAGTGCAGGGAGGGAGGCAGCGTGAGCGCTCGCCGCTCATGGGAAGCCAGAGAGCTGGACGGGTGAAGGACCTGATCTAGGCACCTGGCGCAAAGCCTCTTAAACCATGAGTTGTGACCCCACCGGGGGTCGTGTAACTGAATGTGGGGGACCATGAAAAACTTGGCAATAGCAAAAGATATCCAATGTCCCGCCAAGATTTAATTCTTTATGTAAAAATAAACAAGGACATCCATCTCGTTAGTATGCAAACTCATTTTCATTTTAATAAATGGTAAAATTATAGATCTATATTACATACTCAAGAATTGTTTTAAAATAAATTTATGACATATTATCAGTAAACATTTGATTTGTATACCTAGAGTCAGGTAAAAATTTCAGAAGCCCTGGCCTAGAGTGAGAGTCTCCTGATTTCAAGTGCAATGTTCTTTCTCTGCTATCATGCCCTCATTGCTTGGCAGAAACAAGAAAAACCAAGTTTCTTTCAAGACTCCCAAAGTAAAAATGATTACAGATCAGGATCCTGGGCCACAGGCTCAGAAATAATGGGCAGCCAGGATGGGATTTTAGCAGAACTTAAAATGAGTTCTCCTATTATTTTACAGAGGCATAAAATGGCACGACCTCAAATAGTAATTGTTACTGCTGAAACATGATATGTATACCCAGGACAAATGCCAGGTTAGGAGTTAAATGCTGTAATTTATCCCAACAAATAAATGAATGAGCCCCTCTGTGAAACAGATTAACCCAACTATATTTTCTAATTACTGCACTCCTGCCATACCTTAATATTATGAAAATATTTCATTCTGCTGCTCAGGCCACGCCGTTTTCCCCATTGGCCAAATGTGTTTTTTCAGCTTTCTTCTTTTGGGGAAGGAGCCCCAGTGACACAGAGGGCGTGCTAGCAGCCCGTGGAAGGGTGGTCATGGGAAGTAGCGGGCTGGGGTCACAGAAAACCCCCACTTCCTATTCTGATTTTCAGTCAAGCCCTTATCCCTCTGGATTCCATTTCTTCATTGGTTAAAAAAGGGTGCGGATGAGAGTGTCTAAGATCCCTTCCAGCTCAACTGAGGAAACAATGATCTTTCCTAGGTCAGTCTAAAGCACCCTAGAGGTGGGCATCCTTCTGAAGATGGCAGGCCGTGGTCAGACCCTGCCCCAAGCAGGATAACAGAAGGAGCACCACGACTGCAGCCGAGAGGTCAGGTCAAGGTCAAAGTGGTCTCTGTCCCCTACTACTTTAGACAAGCCACCTCAGCTCTAGGCCTTAATCCTTTTTCTCCTACAAAAGGAGACTGGGCTAGATTGGGAGTCTGGGAGGCCCCCATCTGTACAGCCCACAAGGGTTTGTTTTGGATTGGTTTTTAAATACAATAAAACTTTATTTAAATGTGCCAAAAAACCACTCTTGGCTAGCTGATCCCTGGCCTAAATGAGCTCTATACTGAGCTTGCAGGTGATACAGGTAATATCAGGCTGAGTTCTCATCTGAAAAAGAAGGGGCTGCTCATACCAGGGCCAGCCGGTCTGCAGAGAGGTAAGCCCTCTTCTAGCTTTGGAACCCTCCTCAAAGGGCAAAGGCCAGAAAACTGTGGGTTCCCCTAGGACAAATTGGGTAAATGTCTGTTAAGTGAAATGGAGCTGAATGAGATCAGACAAGATGGATCTCAGGAAGTGATCCAGGCAAGCAACAGGGTCAGAACCAAAAGATGCAGGTCAAGCCCCCTTTAGGCAGGAGCAGGGGTACAAAGTGAAGGGTCAGAGTGAAAGGGCACGAGCCACTGAAGCCAGAACAGAAGCCCAAAGTCCAAATCACAAGAGAACATGGAAGAGCCAAGACCTGCAGCAATAGAGAAGGCCACTTGAAAGAGGTCCCAGAGGAGTGCGTCTGCAGCCCAGCTTGGAGCCAGCCCCCCAGCCGAGTCCCTTCACCCACCCCCTCAGTCATGATCCTGCGGCCTCCCAGAGCTGCCAAGCTGTGACCCACAGGGAGGGATGTGATGGCCAACACCAAAGACATGAGTCCATCTCATGGGACAGGCCCTGAGGACAGAAGAGCAATAGCTGGAGCAGGCAAAGAGGTGCTTTTTTTTTTTTTTTTTTTTTTTTTTTTTTTTTTTTTTTATTTAATAGCCTTTTATTTACAGGATATATACATGGGTAACTTTACAGCATTAACAATTGCCAAACCTCTTGTTCCAATTTTTCACCTCTTACCCCCCCACCCCCTCCCCTAAATGGCAGGATGACCAGTAGATGTTAAATATATTAAAATATAACTTAGATACATAATAAGTATACATGACCAAAACATTATTTTGCTGTACAAAAAGAATCAGACTCTGAATTATTGTACAATTAGCTTGTGAAGGAAATCAAAAATGCAGGTGTGCATAAATATAGGGATTGGGAATTCAATGTAATGGTTTTTAGTCATCCCCCAGAGTTCTTTTTCTGGGTATAGCTGGTTCAGTTCATTACTGCTCCATTAGAAATGATTTGGTTGATCTTGTTGCTGAGGATGGCCTGATCCATCAGAACTGGTCATCATCTAGTATTGTTGTTGAAGTATATAATGATCTCCTGGTCCTGCTCATTTCACTCAGCATCAGTTCGTGTAAGTCAAAGAGGTGCTTTTAGGAGAGCTGCCCCCAAATAGGAGGCACAACCTCGAGAGGGGCTTTCTTAGAACTGGAGGCTTCCAGTGGAAGTTGGATGACCACTGGTTGGGAAAGAGGGGGGAGCTCTTAGAGGGGACTCCTTTTCAGGCAAGAGCTGGAATAAGTGACCAATAGAGGGGCCTTTTGTAATTGAGAGATGCTGGAACTTTATTCTATCAGATTTAACTTCAATAACAATCCCTAAGCAAGATGATGCTAAGATTACATGGAAAAATTCCATTTTTCAGGAGTCATTTTTGTTCCCAGGTTTACAGCAATTGCTTCAGTGAATCCACATGTATGTTAACTCTGAGCTCCCCATCGTGAAGATGGCCTGAGGCCCCACCCTGCAGATTTACTGCTTTGTTTTCTCCTGATGTGTCAGTGAGGAATGCCACAAATGCAGGCTCCCCAAGCCTCACCTCCTCCAGGGCCCTGTCATGGGGCCTGAGGGCCTCTGCTCGGGGCCCCAACCCCCAGAATGAATCTGAAACAAGAGGTAGAAGCATTTTCCTTGAAAGCAAACACCACACCCTGGACAGAGGTCCCTGCTCAGGCCTGGCTCTCAAGAAAGGCAGCACGTGACCCCACAAGAGTGAAAGGAGGAAGACCGAAGACAACAGAAACCGTCACTGGTTATCGGCCAAGCTCCGGAGCACCCCGATGGGAGCCTGACGCTCACTCAGCTCCCCTCAGCACAGGCCTATGGTACTGAAGACATTCCCCAATTAGCCTCTGGAGAGAGTTCTTCCTGCCTCCTCTAGAGTCTGGGGATTAATAATCACAGTCGTTCCCTCCAAGACCAAATGACCTGTACTGCAGACCAAGAGCCCCCGTAAGCCGGCCCTTCCTGGGAGACAAGCCACAGCCCCCTTCAGAAGCTTTTCAGCTGTGTCAGACTTCGTAATCTGGTTTTCTTGGCAGAGACACTGCATCGGTTTGCCTTTTCTTTCTCCAGCCCATTTGATAGATGAGGCAAATAGGGTTAAGGGGGTCCCTAGGCTGGCTGAGATGAGTCTTCCTACCAGAGGGCTCACAAGTGTAAATCCTCTGTCTCTTCCAACACCAAGAGGGCTTTGCCCCAAAAGGATCATTTGGATCCACAAACACACAAAAGCCAAGCCCAAGTAGAACCCCAGAGTTATGGGGTCAGTCAGTGCCATAGCCCTGGTCTCATCATCCCAGGAAGTCCTGGGGCACGACTAGCCGGGGGAGTCTGCTTCTGAAGGCACTGCTTCCTGACCCCAGCTGCCATCTGAGCAATAACTACTAGTAATAACTCAGATTTACACAGAGGCTGACAAAGAACTTCACACGCACCACCTCACAACAGCCACGCACTAGCTCTGATCTCATTTTGTATGTTAGGAAACTGAGTCAAAAGTCTCACCCAAGATTTATCAAGAGCCCTTAAATTCAAATTGTCTCCAACCTGCCAATGTCCTTCAATTAAAACTGTATCCTTTCCTCTGTCACTGGTTGTGCTATGCTATTCCTCCACTAAAATTATAAGACTAATGTATTTCCATCAAAGGCTCGTGGTGGAACAGTATAACGCCCCATTTCTTTCAACCAAAGACTTAAGAGAATCATGTTCCTTTTTTTAACCAAAAACTTAAGAGAATCATGTTCCATTTTAACATACATTCTGTCTAGGTACTTATTACTCAGCTCTCTTGTAAATGAGACTTAAGACAGGCCTGAGAACTACTACATGGAACAAACATAAGTTGGCGTTGCGATGGCAAACAACAAGCCTGTGGGATATTGGCCAAGTCACTTCCTCTCAGCATGTCTCAGTTTCTCCATAAGTCTAGCCCATAATGCTTATTAAATATCTGCTGGCAAAAAAAAATTGTATAAGGGCAGCTAGGTGGCTCAGTGGATAGAACACCAGCCCGTAAGTCAGGAGGACCTGAGTTCAAATCTTACCTCAGACCCTTAACACTGTGTAACCCTGGGCAAGTCACTTACCCCAATTGCCTCAGCAAAAGAAAAAACCAAAACATTGAATATAGCAGCAACAAGATTATGCGATGATCAACATGGCTCTTTTCAATAATAAAGTGATTCAGACCCATTCCAACAGACGTGTGATGGAGAGAGTTTTCTGTAATCAGAGAGAGAATTATGGAATCTGAACGTGGATCAAGCATAGTATTTTCACCTTTGTTGTTGTTTCTTCACTTGATTTTTTCCTCTTTTTCCTTTTTGATCTGATTTTTCTTGTGCAGCATGAGAAATGTGGAAATATACATAGAAGAATTGTACATATTTAACCTATATCAGAATACTTGCTCTCGGGATCGGGGGGGGGGAGGCGGAGGGAGGAGGGAGGAAAAGGGAGAAAAATATGGAACACAAGATTTTGCAAGGATAAATATTGAAAATCATCTTTGTATGTATTTTGAAAAACAAAAGGCCATTATAAATAAAATCTAAAAAGCATTTTTTAAAATAAATATCTGCTGACTTCCATTTGTTGACTGTAGAATCAGCAAGGTGGACTAGTCTCTTCCAGTTTTAAACCTGAAGATCTCACAGGATCAGGCGGGAGAGCAGAGTAGCTTTTGTTTTGCTTCATTTTGTTGTTTTTGTTGGAAAGAAGTAATCAAGAGAGAAGTGCCTTTCATACCAGATGAATGGCCAACTTAAATCCAAATAATATTCTTTTTACCTCATATAATCTTTATAGTAATTAGATAAGGATTTTTATTGTTTTAAAACCTAAAGACCCAAACAGGTGGGTCTCTAAGAGGTAACTACTGGATGCTGGTTTTTAACCTGTTCAGTATTCTCAGTTCTCCCTGGTATCATCCGTCCAAAGACTTCAAAGAACTTTGGAGACATTCACTTTATCCTTGACAATTTTTGCATACAAGCAACAAACCAAAAAGCAACTACTTTTCTTAGAGTTAACTTAGGGATAAACTGTCACCTATCATGGGTAAACTTCTTGTCATCCTCTGCACTGGCTGGCTCAGTTGCTCCAGCACAAGGATTAAGATAAAAGATACTACTCGTCTCCTGCAAGACCTCACAGACAGGGCTGGAAAGCAAAATTGTTTCCTGACTGATTGAGGGGTCGGAAGTGGAGACAATGAAGGACTACTCCCCTCCTCAGTCTGGAGGTCAGCAAAGCTGGGTTCCTAGTCTGGGTTCTGACACTAACTTCAGATAAAACATCATCAGGAGTCTCCTCTACAGAGCAATAACATCCCTGTGATCACAAAGGGACTCTGTAAACATAGAAGGACTATAAAAATGGGAGCTCTCATTCACAAAACCAATATAGTAAATCAGAGGAAGAAGAGGCAGCTTTTCATTAAGTACCTGAAAGTATTTTGACTGCAAGTGTCAGTTTTGTAGGATTGGTGATACTCTGAAATCTATTTATAAAGAAAACATTTTACAAATAACACACGACTTTAGCTAGTCTTTTTGGCATTTATCCATTTAATTACTTATTTCAGTTTGGCTCAAAAATTTTCCCATTTAAGAAAAATGCCTGGGGACAGCTAGGTGGCGCAGTGTTTAGATAAAGCACCAGCCCTGAAGTCAAGAGGACCTGAGTTCAAATCTAACATCAGACACTTCACATTTCCTAGTTACACCCTGGCAAGTAACTTACCCCAATTGCCTCAGCAAAAAAGAAAAGAAAAGAAAAGAAAAATGTCTCTTAAACTTCTTGTAAGTGAAACAAGGGGAAAGGGGCATCTATGGAAATACAAGTGTCTTATTAAAATCAATATTTACAAAATTGATTTAGAGGATCAATTGCCCTGCATGAAAACAATTACAATTCAGACTCTTCCAAGGCTTTATTTACATTTAAAGAAGGTCAGATAAGATTTCACAGCAAGAGGTTTAACAGAGTACACAGAAAGGTAAAAGAGGCTTCCAAAATCCATCCAAACCCTGATTTTATAGAGGATACCACTTACCAGCAAAGGGGAGTCACCCAGTGAAACAGCAATAAAGCCAGGCCCAGAACCCAGCTTTTTCCTACTTCCCAGATAGGGGGCCCTTCCCTACTCCTTACTGTTTCCCTTCCCCCAAACTGCAGAATGCACACTGTTCTCTCCAATAGCCTCTACATATTTAATCTAAAATTAATAGATAAATAAACCTCAGTCCAAAGGAGGCCCTGAAAGCCAACAAGCTACCTGAGCCCTGAGGTTCAGCTCAAGCGCTTCAAAATCTCCTTAAAAACCCTTTGAAACTGCTTAAGTTTGGGGTCAGAGTGATGCTGTAGGAAAATCTAACACCAAGAAGAAACTCTTCCCTCTCTCAAACTTGACGTTTATTCTATTTGAAGCCAACTTCTACCAGTCTCCAAATCAGTAAGTCAGGGACAAACTCTCCCCATAAACAGTCTTCAAATGCCTTTCTCCAACTGGCAGTTAAACAAGGTTCCTGAGATGTTCCTTACCACCTTGCTATTGTCCTCGGTCCTGGGCTGAATGCTTTCAGTTACACATGCCAAGCTACCAATTATTCATTGACTAGACACTGGATCTTCCAAGAGTCTCACGTTACTTAATACTATGCCTGTGACATATACCTATTTAATACACCTGAAATCATGCATGAGACAATAAATTATAGTAGCAAAAAAGAAGCCCCTCAAAAAAGGGCTAGACATTAATAGGAGATAGTTCGAGGAATTTTGTGTCTTTCACAGGTAACAGAGGGTTATCTATTATCCCAATTATTTTCATCCCAATAGGCTACTAATGATTTTCCATGCCAACTTTTAAATTAAACTGATAATCTATATGACATGTCCTTTATCATTATATTAGCTAGAATAATATTTATGTAGAAAGATTTCAATAAGACTTCTTGGTGGCTAGAAATTCTAACTTTATGTAGTGAAATGTCAGTGGAAGAACCTTGCTCATATTGAATAGGTCTTCTGAAATCAACCTTTTTTTCATGGAATTATCCCCCAAAAAACCTGGTTAGCAATAGGCCCACTCTAGGAAAAACTGCTTTAAAATTCTAAGTTAGTCAACAGCTGAACAGCACACATATGCCTCAGTAACAGTGTATCCACTCCAGATTTTTACCTCCTTCTTATCCTCTTGAGCTGTGTGAGCTTTGATCATCCAGGCCATGTAATTATCCTCAAGAAGTGTGTTTAGGGTGTTTGCCAGAGTGCAGGGCCATACAGCATTTCTCTTGGCTCCCTTGGGAATGGGAACATCAATTGCTTTCAGCTAAATGCACTCACATATGAATATTTTAGTACAATTTAATGCTTCTGCACCAACCCCAGAGGAACAGAGCATCAATTTGTGAACACAGTTCTCCTGGAGTTAAAAGCCAAACTGGATAATGCAGTATGAAAGGGGTTGTCAATCTTCAGCTTTTTAGCAAGTCAGAGAAAGGTGGTCTGTAAATTCAGTCCCAGCTGCATACAAATAGCTTCACAAAGTTTGCTCCCGTGGACACTTTTCAACTTGAGTGAATTTTCTAAAGAGATACTCAGAAAACAAATTTCCCTTATACCCTTATTTTCCCAGTGCTTCTCCTCCATCTGGCCAACCAACTGCCATGAGGTTGCCTCTCCTCACAGTTACAGATGCACCTGCTGCTCTGTTACTAAAACACCCACAAAGCCGGGCAACGTAACACAATCCCCCACACCAATGGGCAGCAGGTGTGAGAACTTCACCAGGGGTGGATTACAGGACCTCCAGTGAAGTCTTTCTCTTCTCCTCATCATGCATGAGCACAATTCTGGCATCTCCAGGGGGACTCCAAGGGAGCATACACTGACAGGGACTGTCCATCTGGAAAAGCTCTGAGCCACTGAAGGCCAGGCTAATTTGAGTTTTTTGCAGCTCATCAACATAGAGGGGGGCAAATGATAAATGGTTGGGACCACTGCAAATCATTAAACCATGTATGAAGTCAGAAAGAGGCTGCAATTGGCACCCAAACTTAGGAAAGAAAGCCTAATAGTTTTGATACAGACAGTCTGAATGTTTGGGAAATTAGAAAATGAAGGCGTTAATAAGCACTAAGTGAGAAAGGGAGAAAAAAAGAAATGCAGATGAGCAGTCTGAAGAACCAGGCGACAGCTGCAATTAGCATCTTGTTTCGATGAATCTAAACTTAATAAGATCTGTGTGTTAAACTAGGGGAAAGGCTAAAAGAATAAGAAAAAGACCTAAGCATTTAAAAACTTTAACAATGATCACTTAGAAAAGCTATAAAAAGAAGAAATTAAGAAGATATCTGAAAATGAAAATTAATGTTAAAAAAACAGCACAAGACAGAATACACCATAATAGTTTCCTTTCTGACGATTATAAAAAATTTAAATACAGTAAAGATATATTAATAATTTTATTTAGCACATTTAGTAGCCTTTCCTTTCTTTCAATTTCCAAATCATATGACTGGAAATATTTGAATAGAGGGGAACAAAAGAATGAATGACAGGTTAGGAGACACTGGAAGCACCCACCCCCACTAACGTGTCAGACAACTAGGTTATGCTTAGTTTATTTTAAGATCTTTGTCAAATAAAATGGAGAATCTATGAACACCAAACCAACAAAGATCTAGATGTCTCCAACTCACCTGATCTTTTTATCCATACCCTAAACTTTCCCCTCCTTCTCATCATTAATGCTGTGATTAACTTTCTTGTCCGAAACCTGAGCATCCTCCTTCCTGCATCCCTTTCTCCTCGTGGCCTACAAGAGTCTGTCTCCCTCATCACCATTCCTGTGGACACTGGCTACAGAATGCTGTTTCTGTCTACCCCTTTCTTCCCTCTTCCATTTCCACCATCCTAGAGGCAACATGAAAGAAGTGCTGGGAGACCCTCCCCCCTTCACCAATTAAAATCTGGAGGACCCTAAACAAGTCATCCTTCCTTTCAGAGCAACATTTTCCTCATCTGGAAAATGGGAGTAATATATTCACTGTATATTTCACAGGTTTATTGTGAGAAAAGCGCTCAATACTGTAGAAATTGAGCTGGAATTAAGTGATTCAGGTCAGTTCCATTGGTCTTGTGATGGAGAGAGCCTTCTGCATCCAGGCAAAGGATTGTGGGCACTGAGTAGGTGGATCACAACATAATGTTTTCACATTTTTCGTCATTGTTTGCTTGTTTTTCTTTCTCGTTTTTTTCCTTTTTGATATGATTTTTTTGTGCAGCATAATTATGGAAATATGTATAGAAGAACTGCCCACATTTAACATATATCGATTACTTGATCTCTGGGTAAAGGAAGGGGAAAAAAATTGGAATTCAAGGTTTTGCAAGAGTGAATGTTGAGTTTTGGTCATGTATACTTATTGTGTATCTAATTTATATTTTAATATATTTAACATCTACTGGTCATCCTGCCATCTAGGGGAGGGGGTGGGGGGGTAAGAGGTGAAAAATTGGAACATTGGAACAAGAGGTTTGGCAATTGTTAATGCTGTAAAGTTACCCATGCATATATCCTGTAAATAAAAGGCTATTAAATTTAAAAAAAAGAGTGAATGTTGAAAACTATCTTTGCATGTATTTTGAAAAATAAAAAGTTATTTTAAAAAATAGGGTTAGGTTGTTGAAGAACAAGTCCACTTTGTCACCCAATGAGATTTATCCAAATATTTCTTTAAAAAAGAGACAAACACAGACAGACAGAGACAGAGATGCTCAAAAATATTTCATAGTTCCCCATTACTGATCTGATGGCCTGGCATTCAAGGCCTTCTACAATTTGGTACATCTTAAATTGCTCTAATTCACTAAGCATGATCTGCTTTTTTTGCCTTCTTAATGGGTAGAAGAGAGGAAAGGATAAACTTATACTGAAAATAAAATAAAATTGTATCTAAAAAATGAATTGATAAAGAATGAAATGAATAGTCAGAAGAAAAAAAGTATACATTAAGAAAAATACCATAAAGTCAAATAACTATGAAAGTTGTAAGAACTATAACCAAGGAAATGGTCATTCTTGATTCCAGAGGATGAAACATGTTATATCCATTTCCTTATAGAGACGTAATAGATTTAGGGTGTAAAATGAGACAAATTTTTTTTTTTTGCTTTTAGCCAAAGAAGGAATTCATTTTGCTTGATTATACATATTTATTACAAGGAAATTTGTTTTTCTTTCTTTTTTTCCAATGGCATAGGAAGTAGGAGAGGAAGAAGAAAGATCTCCATTCTTTTTTTTTAATAAAAAAGAATGTTGTATGTTTTTTCAGATGAGGCTGCTGTATCAATAGTTTTGCTTAACTGTTTTACTTTGTTTCAAGAACCATCTCAAGGAGTGAAAGTAACCTGGAAGTTTTTCTAATGTGAAAACAAAGCATGTCAATGAAACAAAAAAATTAAAAACAACAATACTGTAAGAATGGGCTCCTCACTAGAAGAAGTACAGTGTAATTTATGAAAAAGGAAGGAATATGTTTTGATAGAAAATCAGATGGCCTAATCAAGTGGCTTTAAACTGAAAACTGAAAGAGGAAAAAAAAGATTCAGATAACACAAGAGAATAATGAAGGCTGTGCCTTCTAATACCTGCAAAGCAGTTTAGAAATGAGACTCATGGCCTCAATAGCCAACTGACCAGTGTCAACAGTATATGAGTAATAAAATGAACCGGAAATCTTAATACAAGGCGGCATGCACCCCAGGGCCTTATTTATGATCACCAGACCATAAATTCAGAGCCAGAAAGGAGCACTGCAATAGATGAAGAAACAAAAGCCAAGTGTGCAGATCAATGAAAGTCACCAGTTCCCCTGAAACTCTTTCCTGCAGAGGTCCCATGCTCTGGTCACTGGCAGCCAGCTCTGGGAGAGGGGAAGAAGCTAGGGATTTAGAGGTGGGTGGGTGCCTCGAGCTCAAATCTAAATTCTTCTAACTGGCTATATGATCCTAACTAGGTCACCTGAATTTCCAAAAGAAAACTAAAAAAAAGAGGCACGTATGGATCTGAAGAGAGAGAAAATGGAAGAGGGATTAGTTTCCAAGAGAAGAAAAGATGTTGGGAGTAGGAAGCATGTAAGGAGATAACTTTGAATCTCTGAAGGGATCTCCCTTAATAGGAGACTAGCCCTAGAGATGTGTGCAAGTTAGAGGGATGCTGATTTTTAGCTTAATTTAAGAAGTAACTTCTATGCTTGCCATCTGGGGGAGGGGGTGGAGGGAAGGAGGGGAACAATCGGAACAGAAGTGAGTGCAAGGGATAATGTTGTAAAAAATTACCCTGGCATGGGTTCTGTCAATAAAAAGTTATTTTAAAAAAATACTTTAAAAAAAAGAAATAACTTCTAAAAAATAGAGCTGTCCTTAAACATATTAGACTCACAAAGTAGTAAGCTCATTGTTACTGGATACCCTTCAAGCAAGGATTAAATAACCATCTGATGGAGATACTGTGGGAGATTAGAATTGGATGAACTCTAAGACTCTTCCAGATCTTAGGTTCGAGGATTAATTATTAAAATATAAGTTTTCAAAGTTTTTAGCATTTTAATTATTCAAGCAATTCCAACTCACTTATAATCAGAAATCAAGTTAAAAAAAAAACAATTTTGAGATACCATCTCAGACTCATAAAATTGGGGAAAAAAATAAAAGGACAAAACTCAAAGTTGGTAGATTTGTAAAGAAATAAGCACACTCGCCTACTGGTTGTAGAATTGCAGATATATGGAGACTTTTTGAAGAATAATCTAGCACTATACAGAAAAAAATAAACACCATAATGCCTTTAGACAGTAATTCTATTGTTAGAAATATACATAGAAAGCATTTGAAAAAAATAAAAATAAATTATCTGTACAAGAATTTTATAGGAAGATTAAATGACTACTGTAAAATACTAGAAGCAAACTAAATGTACAGTACTAATTTTTGCCCAACAAAATAAGGTGCAAAATGACAATATGGTGAAATCAGGTGTAAATCAGTTAAGAACTACACAACATCATATAGGTGAAAAAAGCAGAATCAGAAAAATGGAGCACATATTCTCTCTTATCCTAAGAGTTCAAGTGAAGAAGAATGAAAAGAATCCCAATGAATATACAGAGCAGTTCTTAAATGTCTGTGTGTCACGGACTTGCCTGGCAGTTTTTAGGGAAATCTGTGGAGAGTTTTCTCAGGAAAGTTTTTAAGGGGTGTTAAATATATAGGATTATAAAAGATATCAATGATATTCAAATATAATTACCAAAATATATATATATAAAAAAAAAAACAAGTTAACAGACATCACGTTAGGAACTCCTAACAAAGAGGGACTGGACTGAAAAACTGTTGGAATCTTTTATGCATTCTTGAAATTGATTTGCTTAAATATAAATCATTACTCTAAGAAAATAAAGTTGGTTGTAATGAAGTTAGTCTTTTCATGTATACTAATATTGTATTTAGTTTATACTTTAACATATTTAACATGTATTGGTCAACCTGCTATCTGGGGGAGAGGGTGGGGGGAAGGAGGGGAAAAATTGGAACAAAAGGTTTGGCAATTGTCAATGCTGTAAAATTACCCATGCATATAACTTGTAAATAAAAAGCTATAATAAAAAAATTTAAAAAATAAAAAAAGAAAAGTTAGTCTTTTACTAAAACATTAAAATCTTTGAGCATTTAAAATATTTTCTAAGTTTGAAAAACTATGACTCAGAACCTCCCTTAAGTCTCCCTGGGCATGAAGGAGACCATGGGATCTCAAAGGTGAAGCTGAAGGAGTATCAAGAAAATGCAGGCCTGGTGATCGCCCAAACCAACAGGCGTCGCCTTGTGACCCATTCCTCATCTCCCAGGTGAAGGGTCTCTATCGTTCCTTCCAGCTCCAAGACTATTGCCCTGAAGCCAACCTTGCTAAGTCCAGAGAGCTTATCAACCGAACAGTGGCCAACAGATGCTATTTTGGTCATGAAAACTGGGGAAACACGAGGAGCTGGGAAATGCCTGAGTGACAGGAGCACCCACACAGACAAGATCACACATCTTTCAAAGTCATGAAGTACAGGGGCAAAAACCATAGTTGCCTGTTTGTGAGAATTCAGAACCAATGTGAATTTAGGACATTTGCTTCTAATAAGACATGAAGAAAAAAGATCACCTACAATTTCTCCCACTTTTCTCTGTCCAAAGTAAATAACTCAACTGCAACTAAAAATGAACAGTTTTCAACTTAACACACAACTTTTATGTACATGCCTTTTCATCTCAGTCCTCTTAATGGTCTTTTGAATTCAATTTCTACAGAGGAAACAAGGTCACCTCAGGCTATTTTCATAATTACCAGTTTTCCAACACAATTTGGTTTGGGGCAATTTCCACCTCACCACACACACACACACACACACACACACACACACACACACACACACGTGTGCGTGCGCGCTGCTCCATCCCCTCCAGAATCACAGAATCATTTTTCAAATGCTGTCTGTATATATTTCTAACAACAGAATTACTGCCCAAAGAATCCATTATTTGCCGTTAGAAGCACATCCCAACCTGCCCCCTCTACCTTCCCAGGCTTCTCACGCCTCCCTTCCCACCACACACACTCCCCTGCAGTGACACAAGATCCTCCATGTCTGAGCTCTGGCCATTCTCTCTAGCTGTTCCCCACGTCTTCCCCTCTGACTACTGACCTCTCTAGCTTCCTTTAATTCCCAATTAAAACCCCACCCTCTGTGGGAAGCCTTCCCCAAAAGTTGTTCATTTCAGGGCCTCCACTCTCCTAATTCTTTCCTATTCAGTGGGTAAAGAACTGGTGTGTTGTCAGGCTCCTAGAAGACACCATATTTCCCAGCTCCTGAGATGCAGCAAGCGCTCTGGGCCTTGAGCTTGCCCTAACAACAGTCCTTTGCACTCGCTCTCTAGAGGATCTCAGACACGAAGCCCTGCTATGAATCAAGCGCATCTCGTGCCTATTGTTACCCTTCACTGCCAGGGCTACGGTCACTGGGAAGTTATAGATGTGAGGCCTGAGATCTCCGCACGTGGCCTCGGGAAGACCCCTGACATGCACGCACTGGGGAAGGGGCCCTGCAAATGGGCCTAACCTGCCTCCTTTCCTGACTGTGAGACCCTCTCAGACTCCTGGCTGTCCGGTCTCCAGCCTGCTTTGCCCGGCTCTGGCACTCACAGGGTGGAGGCCAGCTCCGTCTGGCTGATATTCAGTATTCATGTGCTCGTTGCTTCCTCCCTCCCCCCCACAATTACACTCCCACGGATGGGGACTGTCTCTGGTGTCTCCTTACTCTCAAGAGCTCAGCCCTGGGCCCAGCCCGTAGGAGGACCCCATAAGTGTTTACTGACCACGGTCGCCACGGTTTGGCCTCTTCTCCCACCAAACCATTCCAGCCAGAAGCCTGTCCCCACCAGCCCTTGACTCCTGTCCAATGTCCGTGCTCCGCAGCCTGGCTCCAGCCGCCTTCCCAGCCTCCGGCTCCCTCTCTGACTCAGTCCTTGTAAAGCTGAGCCCGGGGGTTCCCCCTCTGCAAAGTTCTCAGATCCTCCCAGATGTCACAAGTGCTCGCTGACCTAACACAGACCTCCAGCAACGCCAAGGCTGCACCCAGGGAGGCCGTGGTCTGGCTGGGGCCAGCGGCTTTAGCACAGGGGCAGCAGTTCATGTTGGTAGAGGGGATCTCCTTGCCAACCCCCCAGCTCCACGAGGGCAGACACAGAGCGCCTGCCTCAGGGCCTCTCCACAAAGACTCTCTCTCCTCCATTCCAGCTACCTCCTTACAGCCCTCTTCCCTCTCCCCCACAGCCTGGGGCTCTCCCCCGACAACCCCTGCCAGGCCTCCTCAGCCTGGGTGCCCAGTTCTGACTAGCTCTACTCTACATTTGGGTTGGATCACATGGAAGCGCTTGCTTGTTTTTGGTGCCCAGGGCCTAGGCACAGAGGGAGCACCAACAACCTGGGGTCATTCGCTCACTGCCCCACATGCCAGCCCAGCCTCCCCAACGATCGGCACAATCATCAGCCCCCACCACAGACTCAGCAGGGCCTGCCCCAGAGCTTCAGTCCAACCTCTCATTCTACAAATGGGAATCTTTGTTGTTAAGGTTGTTCCATGTATTTTTCAGTTGTGCCCAGCTCTCTGTGACCCCTTTTGGGTTTTTTTGCCATCTCCTTCAGCTTATTTTCCAGATGAGGAAACTGAGGCAGACGGGGTGACGTGGCTGGCCCAGGGTCACACAGCTGTCTGAGGCTGGATTGGAGTTAGATGACTCTTCCTGACTCCAGGCCCGGTGTTTGGGCATAACGGAGCCTCTCACTGCTCTTTGGGGAACGTTAGGCTTAGTGAAGTCACATGCCCACTTCTAAAAAGGGAATCCAAGTCTCCTTAATCTAGAGGCAGGAAGCCTCGCCCTCCCTAACCCTGCTGCCTCCCTGGCTCCCGAACATATAGAGCTGGAAGAAAAGAGATTCTGCCAGTACCACAGGTAAGTGTCCCTCAGAGCAGCCATCCTCCAGCAGCAGCCCTGGCACACCGGCACGCTCCTCCCACCAACGCCAGGAAGGACGCCAGCACCCTGCCCTGCATCCTGCAGCTGGTCAGTGGCCATTCTGGGTCCTACCCGCTCAGGCCAGCCTGGAGCAGCAGCAGGAGAGCCTGCCCTGCCCAGATGACTGGGCCAAGATACCACCCCGACCTCTGAATACAGTCAGGAGACAGGGCGTTCTTCAGCTTGTGCCCAACCCCATTCTTTGCAAAGCTGCACAATGTATTTTATTGCGATACTCACTGGGGCCACAATTTTCCCCGTCTGTCCAACTTGCAGGTCATTGGATACAAAGCCGGCGTCAACAGCAGCCCGGGAAGCACCGACTGTGGAAGGAGAAAAGATGCTTTTTTTCACGTTCTTCACACTCACGTCAGTGAAGGCCGAAGGACCGACCCGTGCTTGGAAGCGTACCTTTAGAGACTAACTTTGGCGAGAACTCCAGGCCGCTGATACACTAACGTGTGTAAGGAACAGACTCCCAGGAGGCTCCTCTGCTCAGCAGCCTCACATTGGAGACAGAAATTAGGCTTACAAGTCTCTGCTGGCTCCACCACTAACAGGTAGACACCCCCTGCTGAGACCGGTCCCTGGTCCCCCCCACAGCACTTTTAGCCTCATCACCTACTCCCCCCTGGGTGCGCCCTCTGAAAACGCCCCAGCCACTCCCTCCCTCCACCCCAGGCCTCTGTCCTTGTACAAGCCTCACCCACAGGACACACTAACCCCACCAATAGTGGCAGGCCCAGCCCAGACAGAGCCCCTGGATGCCCAGCCCGCCCTCGTGGATGGATGCCGCCCGGAGCTGGCTCCCTTCTCAGTGGGCCAAGGCCTCCAGGGCACTTCGCACCCTCTGTCCTGTCCCTATTTGGGTCAGTGCCTCCCTCTCCCCCACGGACAACAAGCTCTTTGAAGGCAAGGACTGGCCCTTCTTAGTCTATGTCCTACAGCTCCGAGCTGTGCTGAGTCAGCCCTCAATAAATGTTTAATAAACTGAACGGAAAGCGTACAGAAATAGCAATCAACTTTGAATTCCAACCTCTTCACAAACCTATTTTTATTGCTCTTCTGCTTAGGAAAGTGGAGGGAAAAGATAGAATTTGTGTTGTTTTAGTTAAAAATAAAAATTAAGAAGGATTAATAAGCTGCTAACAAATGATATCATTCCGATTCTATGAAGCCCAGGGACAGCACAAGGCCTCTTCCAAAAAGAGGCCCAGCCACCCTCTCTGGTTCACATCTTTATATCATGTGGGTACATGTGGGAGCAGCACTACAGTGAACAGACTAATAGTATTTAGGATGGGAAAAGAACTCGTGTTGAAGGTGTGAGGCAAAACTGAACAACAAACAACAACGCATAGCTGGACCTCAAACTGAAGAGAAGAGCGGACCAGAGGGAACCTGGGGACTTGTGCAGGTCTTTCCGTGCTTCCCACTTACTCCTCAACACAAAACCTTAATAATCTCCCTGTAAAGCGCTATGGATTGTGGTACCCAGGGAAGAGCCCCACAGTGAGTGTAAGCAGGCTCCTGAACGTGGTCCACAATGCAGGGAGAAGTCAGGAAGACAAAAAAGGGATGCCTAACCAGAGAAGCGGTGGGGAGATCCCGTGGCACGAGTAAGGGAGGGCAGCTCATACTACTATCCACAAAATATCAGAAGTCTTAGAAGAAGGTCTTTAGGAGCCTGGAGAGATGATCTGTGAAGGATTAATTTAGGGAATACGGACAAAAAAACAGACAGAATGAAAAGGCAGAGATGGATTTTGCTGGCTAGGGCAGACCCAGTGATCCAATATCCAAATAATAAAACATTGTTTTTTTTAAATTAACTACCACCTTTGATAAAAGATGTTACTCGACATAAAAAAGTGAACCAGTAAAAACACCTGATTTTTATTTTATAGGATTCCCCCCACCCCAGATTTCTAATATACTTTTAAGAGCAGCTCTCTCCCTATCTTCTTAAAAACAAATCTATTACATGAGAGACTTAAATCAGATCCCTAGCAAGAGAAAAGCAATTGATTCTAGAGCTTGAAATAATCAGTGAAGTTTCACCAAAATTAAAGAAACTAAGAAAAGTACTTTGTTAGTATAAAATCCTCACATCAAGGATGCAGAAGAGGAAGCTCTTTCCTCCCCACTCAATACTGCGCTATTCAAGAGGGAAACAAATGGATGATGACTTCAGAGAGAAGAGCTGAAAACCACAGAAAAGCAAAACAACTCTACAGCCAGAACAATAAATACAAGGGCAACTGTCATTGGTCTCACACTTTATGGTTACAAAGCACTTGACAAACACTGAGTCTCATAGGCACAGGATCATTGACTGAATCATCTAATCTAACCCACTAATTGACACTGGAGCAAAGTCAGGGAGAGAGAGCTGAAGTGACCTGCCCAGACTACAAGATAGAACCAGGCTCTGAAAAAGAAGCTATGGCGACGACTCACTACCACCATGATCTGGGTAAAGTGACCGGATCTCTACTTCTCTGTAAAATGAGGCTGTGGGAACAGAGTCCCTAGGCCGATTCTAATGAATGATTCTCTGAATGCGTAACACCAATGCCAGGGTGACTTTTACCATGAATATGTTAGTACTTGTCAGTCTAAATTCAGAGAAAAGAAATAATCCCTCCAAAGGAAATGTTTCTCCAGCCCCACAAAAGTCCTTTTACCTGCAGCATGGAGCTGATCCGCCAAGTCGTATAATAGCTTAAAGTTCTCCCCACTCTTCAAACCACGTCCTTGTAAAAGAACAAAATAGAGTATAAGCCAATATACAGGTCTGTCTTAAATGTTTCTCAATAAAGCTGCTGAGATATTATTCCTATCAAGTTTACAATTTGGTAAAAAAAAAAAACCTGTGCACAACACTCCAGAACCCTGAATTCCACCTTTCCCAATGTTCCTAATCAGCTGCTACTGAAGACTAACCTCCTCAGGATGGCTTAGCTTTGTTTTTTTCCTGATGGACACTCACATTTCTGGGTTGAATGGGCACCAATGTAGCAGAACACAGCTACCCCCAGTCACAGGGATACAGTTTTCTTAAACATGATAGCAGGCTATCACAAAGCAAGTGTGACCTGCCTGCCAAGGTCCTCATCAGAACAACATGGGCAGTTTGGCTAAGTAACATTTATAAAAGGATAAGGAAAAACTAGAGATAGGCAGCAAAATGACTCAAGATGTGAAAAATATAGTGACAGATCAAGAAGTGGGATCTTTTTTCTAGACTAAGGCAATGTTACAGGGAGTCTGACAAATGCCTTTACATATATGAAGGCCATCACTGGCTAGTCGTGAAGGAAGGAAGGAAGGAAGGAAGGAAGGAAGGAAGGAAGGGAGGGAGGGAGGGAGGGAGGGAGGGAGGGAGGAAGGAAGAAATATAGTTAACATGAAACAAAAAAGAGTTTCTATAAAGAAAGACCCAAGAGGGAAGAAATACTTGAAGGGCTTAATGAATAGAGACTGGAGATAATTTCAAAAGAAGACAGATGCTCCCTATCTTAGATGGCATGGCCATGTGTAGGAGCACAGAGTTAGATAAAGTGACCACATGAGGACTTTGACATAAATAAACAAAAGGACCACTGCTGTCTTTGAAATAAAACCCAACCTTCTTCCACAGCTAACCAATGAAAATCTGTTAATAAGACAAATACATCAAGTGGTAAATAAAGCTACAGAAGTGGAATTTGTACTATGCTCCCCCTGCTGCCACTCATGAAGACTGGCAATGGCACAAATTGAGTTAATAATTTATTGTACTCAATTATGCCTCAGTTTCTTCATCAGTAAAACAGGCTGCCGTCTATCACCCACTTACCTCAGTACTTCTTGAAAAGAACCACTGAATAAATTCATAGTACGGTGGATTGCTTTTAATACTGATAACAAATAACAACCTCCTACTTACCACCAGACACCACCACTTTTGCACTCGTCAGCTCTGGCCGATCACTTTTTGATAGTTTCTGGTCAAGCCATTCTGACAGCCCCACTGGAGAGGCACTGGGAGCTGCTCACATCAACACAAACAACACTTTATTGAGCTGGGTATCCTTGTACGTGCATGAACATCTCTACCAATCTTCACATAGATCACCCTAAATCCTTAGTGGGATCCTCAATGACAGAAAAGCAAGACTACTTCTACCGAAACATTTTAAGAGTGAATGACGCCCTATCTCGGTTTCCCAATGTTCATTTGTAGTAGGTCAGGTTACAATGTGTTGGCAATCATCCTGCTAAACGACACTGCTCAGGGTGATCTTAAGAGGGATGCGCCTAAGTGACTTTAACAAGAGAAAGTACACATGCCATATTCTGACACAGCTAAAGATTAATGGGTCCTCAATGAGATTTTTGTTGAGTTTCAGGTCACATTGTTCTATTATAATGAATGTCCTAGTGTGATGGAAATGATTAATAAATGGAGAGAGAAAGGCAACCTAGTATTCATACGAAAGACTAGCCTTCAGGGCACTTCTTTCCCCACCTCCCTCTACCCACTCAAACTTGGATCTCATCCCATCTTCCCCAGGCCAAAACTATCTTGGGCAGTAGATAAGTAATGCTTATTATTCATACGTGTAACATTTATCTCAAAAAGGCCACTTGGATAAGCCTTGCAAGGAGTGAAGGAAGTGCCTGTAACAATCGAATGGGAGGCCACCTCTGATCCCAATGCAATCTCTCATGTGTCTGTCCTGCTGAAGCCCATCAAATGAAAACCCAATACCCACCGTTCTCTGTGCCGGCACTCCCCCCACTTGTGGATGCCGCTTCAAATGAGGTCCCTCGAACAGAAAACACTTTGACTTTCTCCTCACACTTCACAGTACATATGGCATTCCCTACAACAAGAAGAATTCACATCCACAAATTAACACTCTTAAATGTAATGGTACAAAGGGGTGTCAAAATACTACTGGTAAGACTCAGAAATTATGTCTCAAGAACAAAACGGGAAAATACTCAGGATGGGCTTTTTGCCAAAAGGATTACAGAGTTGAATTTCTAAACAGAAATCATGTAACCTATAACTTGATCACAAACTGCAACAAATTTACAATGACTACATTACTATTTTTGTGCTAAAACAAGGTGACACCTAAGTGCCCAGATGCCCCCTTGTTAAAGTACTTGAGGGGATTCCTATGGATTAGCTATATGACATTAAGAAGGAATTAACCTCTAACTACTGTTTCCCTTGAGCATTCCTGAAGATGAAAGGTCTAAGTTTTGAGAAATGACCATTTGTAAAGAAACACATAACTTTAATCAGAAAGAACAAAGAGTCCAATGCTCTTCCTGTACCACAAGAGACCAGAATATATTGAGGGATGGATCAATTGACACAGGAGATACTGAAATGAATTTCTTAATGAAAATGGGAGCCAGAAAACCATGGATGGACAAAGAGACGAGACTGTACTGGCTCAAATGGCATCTCCAAATCCTATATCTACTTCTGTCCCATCAGAATGGGAGGTGGTCCAGGTGAAGGTCACTGAAGGTCACAGCCTTGGGACAAAGCTTTTGGGCAACAGCAGCAGAATAAATAAAAATCAGGCAAAGCGCAGGTTCCCTCCCCTCCTCCTGCTTCCAGAGGCTAGGACAACAGGGAAGGGAGGAGGAAGGTCGTCTGCTTTTCCACCCTATGGTCAGGGCCCTTGGCTCTCCACAGCTCTACACGATGCAACTGAGCTAAATAGCCAGGGAGGTATGATCTCAGTGACAGAATGACAGACTGAGGCTCAGGCATGGAAAGGTTCGTGGTCCAAGTCACCTGAGAGCTGGGCAGTGGGAGAAGGATTTCAGAGTGGGGAAAGGTGGAATGATCCATTCAATATGAAGCTCTCTGGTAAGATGAGAGATGGGGGGGGAGACACACACAGAAGTAGTACAGAAAAGAAACCCCAACTCGGGCAGTATTCAAATGTTAAAGAGTTCAGAAAAAAAACATTTTTTAAAAAAAATTTAAGTCATGTTTTTGAATCAGAGAACTCTGCTAGAGTTCTGAGTTTCTCTGTAACAACGCAATCCCTACACACTTCCAGGAAAGAACAGGAAAGGCAGGGCCTGACTCCCTCTGTATGCAGGTCACGGGCCTTTTCCACAGGGAAACTACTGAGCCTTTGCCGTGGCTGTTCCTTGTAGGGCAGACATACAGAAATTACCACTGGCTCCATCCTCCAAGCTTTTGCTGCTTGAAAAGAGTCATCAAGAACCTGAATTCCTCTCCATGCCAGAAACAGGCTGTGTCTTTCAAATACCTCAGTTTGTATTTTACCTTTTGCAGATGCAGAAAGCATATAGTTCCCCAAAGAAACCTGTACAGTGGTCCACTTGAAAACATCCCTGCATTTGGTTTTTTATATAATTTTTCAGGTTAATTTCTGCCTTTGAAATTTAAAAGAATTGGAATGTTGATCACATACCTTTTCCTTAATGCTTACCTGCATAAATAGTTCTCACAAATATATCTGGTGATTTGATTTGAATGATGTCAGAAATTGGGGCAACATCAAGTTTGGCTGCTACTCTGGGCAAAAGGTTCTAAAGATAAAAAAAAATTCACAAAACAATTTTTTTAAAAATTCACAGTTTTGAGTTTTTACCATATTTTGGTTACATGTGCTTGTTGACATCTGAGATCCTTAGAGCAACCTGAGTCAAGGGACTTCTGTAGTTAAACGAGTGTTGGTCATTACTGTAATAACATTATGAATTTTATGGTTCTTACAGTAAGTAAACCCCTTATTTCAATATACTGAATTATGACATATATTGTTTTAGTAGTTCAGAAATGCACCAAAATGCCTTGTTTGCCAAATGTACCATTATGGATTACTAAACTAAGAGAAGAAAGGTTTAAAAAACAACTTTCAGAGCTGGTTAAATTCTCAAATAGTGAAAGGTACTCTGGGATACATATGAACATTAAATTGTTTGATGGTCCATTAATTAAAATTAATTAAAAACTCTTTTGCTACCGGATGATGATACAAAGAGCTGCCTCAAGATTATTCTTTAAAGTTCTTAAATATTTCTGGCTTAATAAATTAAAGAATTACACAGAGGTAAAAAGTAGTACATGGTGAAGATCCAGATGTGAATTTCAGTTAGTCTGTGGTATGAGAACACTTGAAAGACAATCACCTATAAGTTAGGCTGTGTCACCAGATGACTTTACGGCCTCGCGGAAGGCCCTTCCACTCGGTGGGCCTCAGTTTCCTTATCTGTAAGACAAAGTTAATCCTGCCTGTTCTGCCTCCCTCACAGAGTTGTTGTAAAACTAAAATGAGACTCAACAGACAAAAGCACAAAGTTTTTGTGAGGTTGGCTAATTCCCACCAATAACGACCATTCCTGCTTCTGGTGGGTCTGGGCCTCCACCTTAGGATTAACAGGCCCCGGCTCCCTCAGAACCAGCCTTGCCCTCTGACTGCTAAGAACTCTGCATCACTCTCACATGGATGAAACGCTTTTCTATTATATAATCTGTCGCTCATACAGGCACACCCTGCCCAGGGAGGGCTGGTTCTCCCAGCTTCCCTACTCCTGCCAAGCTGCACTCCTACCACTGCCTACTCCCTCCTCTCCCCTTGGTCTCCTTCCTCTCTCCCAACTCTTTTCTTAGCCTGACATGCCAAGAGCTACCAAACAGGCCCTTTTTGGGCACCAGCCGGGAGTACCGATGGCAACCAAAGAGGAAGCCACCCCAACTGCCATGGGGGAGCTGGGTCTGCCTCTCCCCTCCTTCTCTCCCTGTCCTGAGGAGCACTGAACATGCAGAAAGGACACCGCTGAGCTGCAGGAGGACACTCGGGCCATAAGGAGAGAGGGGAAGGGAAATCAGGATATGTAGCAGGGAGAAGCAGGCCCATCCCACACATGAGGGGCCAACTTGTTCTTGTTGTTTCCCGAAGCAGGAGCCATGGGCAAAAGCTGACAAGGGGCCGCTGAGGCTTCACAGACGGACCCCTGTCCAACAAGTAGAGGATCCAAAAGCAGAAGGAGCTGCCTCCCTAGGCTGGGGCCTCCTCCTCCTGCAGATCTTCAAGCAAAGGGAATTTCTGGGCAGGTTCAGATCAGTCCAAGTAGCCCGAGGGCCTGAAGCTCTTAAGACTGGCTTTATTGAGGGGAGGAAGGGGAAGCCAGTGTGATACACACAGATACATCTGTTCAGAAAGAACACTCTGCCCTCCCAAGTAATGCTTATCTATGAGTAACACAGGAAAAAAGGACACAAATGTGAATTCTGCCCTGGACCCTAGCTCCCTGGGTACCCCAGGGACCAGACGGAAGAGAAGCTGAAGGGGCAGGGCAATCTCTGCAGCTGCTTTCAGCCCCGAGCTCAGGACTGGGGAGGGATGGCCCACGGTGTCCTCCCAGTGAGTGCCTTAGAGCAAAAGCCCAGCACGCCAGAGTCCAGAGTCTTCTTGATGGGGCCAGTCAATCCACACTGAGTCACTTGTATGTGCCACAGAAGGGAGGGGGTCTCACACTGAGCCACTTTTATGTATTGCAGGGGCTGGGAGGGGGGTGTCTCTCACATGAAGCTTTGAAAATAGATGGCCAAAGCCAGCCTGGAATGCTACTAAAACTGGGCAGGAGAGCTCTGCCAGAAACAGTTAAAGATGCAGCCCTGAGGAAGGGGAGGGTCCCCAAGGCTAAAAAAAAGGGAAGCCAGAAGGGTGGGGGAAAGGGAAAGCACACCATCAGACAGCTCAAAACCCCCTTGTTTCTTCTGTGTCGGTTTTGCAGGAGAAGCAGGAAGATATTGCTGCTACCGGGTCTTCTCAGCTCTAGGGGACACTTCCTTTCCCTCTCTATGGAGAATCACCATTCTCCTTGAGAAAGAACTGTTCTGTGAAGCCAGTTTAGTGGGACTTCAGTGGGAGTCATCCTTACAGTCCTCATTATGCCTGTCCCTACAGCTCTCCAGATATTTTACTTTTGGCCTTGGTTTTTCCTGACAGACACATTAATTTGTCAAGGAAACCCTCCTGGAGTCTGAAAGACTGAGGGCAGGGATTTTGTTGAGAGGAGTTGGGGGGGAGAGAGCAAGAGAGACAGAGAGATAGAGAGAGAGAGAGAGAAGGAGGGGAGGGGGAAAAGAGAGAGAGGAAAAGAGAAAAAGAGAAAGAGACATGGAAGAAATTATGATTTAAAAAATTATTTCAATAATTTCATCCTAGTTCCTATTCTGATTAATTTGATTAGATCCTGAATTCTACTTTAAAACATTTTTTACTTTGTTTTTATTTGGGGGGGAGTGGTAAATGCTGCATCTTTAAATTTTCTCTCTAACTTCCTGCCTTCTTCAACCTCAGAGAAAATTAACTCCCTTCAGGATCACTTCTAGTCTACATGTTCAGGCTCCTAGAATTGTTAGATTTTCTACAATAACTCCACTGTGACAATTGATTTTTATCTTCACTGGAAAGGAGGAGCAGATAAGATTCTCCACCCTCAGGCTTATTTTGTAGCTGGGACAAAGATGACTTATGTCAGCTGATTCTGGGACAAGACCTTTGCCCTTGGACAAACTAACCTCAGCCCAGAGATAAGCAAATAGCACTAGCAACTGTCCTTTTCTGGTGTGGCTCAGTCATGAGTGAAGAATCAAGTGGGACTCTACTTGTGACGTGCTTTGTTAATGAGTTCCACTTTCTGCCAAGATGGCCCATTTTTGCCACAATGTTCATTTACTTTACCCCCTCCCAAATTTTTTTAAACAAATGTATTAATTTGTAACTTAAACTTGGCCAGACTGTTTTGGTTTTACCCAACAGATTAAAGACATGGATATTAAAAATAAGTTTTAAAAAAAGCCTTTTCAAAGACTCAATATGTTTCTATTTCACTTCTGTTAATAGATCATACGCTCCTTGGGGTCAGGGACTATATCTTTCTTAGCTAGGCCCTAGCATATTGTCTATTTTACAGAGCAGGTGATCAAGGGGCAGCTAAATAGTTCAGTAGAAAGAGCACCAGCCCTGAAGTCAGGAGAACCTGAGTTCAAATCTGGCCTTAGACACTTAATACTTCCTAGCTGTGTGACCCTGGGCAAGTCACTTAAGCCCAATTGCCTCGGGGGGAAAAAAAAAACTAGAGTGGGTGCTCAAAATAAATGTTGGATGAATAAATAAACAAATCATAACTCATAAACACATCTTCCTATGAAGCAGGGAGTACAAATCTCAAACATCCTTCTTACATATGGGGAAACTAAGGCTGAAAGCGAGGCTGATTTGCCCAAGACAACAGTATATGTCAGACAGAAATTTGAACACAGGGCTCTACTGGATTCCACTTCCAAACTCTTTCTATGACACCACAATGACTTTCAAAATATTACGACTCATGATTATTTAGTTCTTACAAGATTTAGAAAGTGCTTTTCTGTGAAGTTGTTAATGCAAGTAATATAATCTCATTTTAGAGAGGAAGATGAGGTTCAAGAGCTGGGAATCAACCCCAGGTTTCCTAATCTCCAATCCTGTGCGTTGCCCACTACAATACAGGACGTTTCTCAATCATCCTGGCTAACGATTTCTAAAAACAGTCTCTTTATAAGGAATCAAAAGAAACCAATGAGCAAAATTATGCAGGAATTTATAAATTCACAGCAATTTGTTTTTCTTCCATAGCTTTCATTAGCTGCCTCTGTGCTATACTGTTTAAAGTGGATTATGTTGTCTTTTACCCATAAACTGACTGAATTAATTTGAAAATTTAAACTACAACGAAATAGGAAAGAGCTCAAAATGATGACTAAACGATTCCCTCTAATGATTCTCTTCAATTTGAACCGTCTATGTCAAATCCTGTTCAGACACAGTTGTTTCCATACCCTCTCCTCCATTAGTCCATGAGTTCCTGGAGGGCAGGGTCTGCCTCTGGCCTTCCTTTTTAACCCAACACTTTGCCCAACACTTGTAGGAGATCCTTAATACTTATTGACTGGAAATGTAATTCACACTCTGCTGTGAGCTTATTCACCAAAAGGCCTTTAAAGAAGAGAAACTAGTAATGAAAGCTAAGTTCTCCATTTTTATCTCTACTAAACCACCCACAAGAAAGCCACTAGTAGATGAAACACTAGTCTCAGATGACAGCATGAAGCTGTAACCTTGGGAATTAGAGGAACAGGGATCCCTACTGTATCATTTGGCAGTTCTGTGGTCACTTGGAGAGACATTTAACCCATTCAAGTGTAAAATTTCAGCTGTGAAGTGGGAATAACAATACTTGCAATACCTACTTGCCAAGATTGTTGTGTAGGTTAAAAAAAAAAGAAAAAAAAAAGTAACACACATGAAACCATTTTGGAAACTGTCAAGTATGTTATAAGTGGAAAGTACATATATCCACAAAATGGCCACTGCCTTCAATCAATGAAACTTAGAGGTGGAAGGCTTCCTATCCCATTGCAAATAGTCTAAACCTTCTGGTCAGCCTAAATTCAAATCAGATCACCTTTCACAGTTTTTAGAAAAGAAAATAATTTCCAAGTTTCAGTCTAGAAATAGCTTTTTATAGCAGATTTTTTCAAAGTCTGCAAAGGGACTTTGAATAGACAGTGACAACAGCTGAAGAAAGCAATTCTTTAGCATGACAGTAACAAGATGTTTGACGATTGAGATTGGATACATAAAACAAAGCTTGGTTTATGTGTCTGGCTGAATCAAATACACATAATGGGGTTTAAACCTTCCATATAGTCAGTACAAACCTCCATCTCCCATCTTCCCCTCACCTTTCCAAAAGCAGATGCTCCAGCACAGATGTGTGTATAATTGAACTGCTTCTGAGTTGCCAAAATCAGTGATGTCAGTTCCTCTGTGAATTAAACATACATGACAAACTTCAGAACACTCATATTCATTCACATATTACCCTCTGATTTAGATTCTTTGTTTCCCATTAAAAGGTAGCTTGTAACAGGTTTTTCGGTTCCACAGGGAAACCTTACCTGGAAGGAGTCCTTTGAACACGTCATTCTGAGCCACTAGAACCTTGGATACACCAGCCACTTTGCAGAGATCTTGGGCTATCTGTGATTTAAAAAAAGTTCCCCCTTTGCTTTAATAATCCATCATAAAGTCAGAGTCATCAACTATGTCAATAGGGGCACTACTACAAATATCTATATAGAAAGGGAAACCTTGAGGGACATCTTTGAGAAATCTCTCTGCTTAAGACAGTACCTTGTGGTATACAGAACAAGGGCTTCCATCTTATGATCATATAGTGTGGGAAAGTCAGGCTCCTTCTTGAAGCCTCATTTTCCTCACCTACTACGACTAGCATATCCTACCTCACAATATGGTTGTAAGACTAGTCTGTGTAAATGCTGAGCTTTTCATAAAGGGGAAACAGTATTAGAAGAATGAATGCTTCAAATAAAAATGATTTCTTTGTATCAGTTAATATCAGTCCACATTCAGTTTTAGAGAATTATTTAAGATTAACCTCAGAAAGAGTCCTACTTTGGCAAAGAACAATATTTATTAGTATGCCAGATAATAAATGGCTCTCTAAATTGGTGATAGTAAATTGTGTGCTTTACTATTGGGTCTTACAAAAAGCAATATTTAGGACTTAACTCTTATATGTTTGATATTTTGGAAAGAAAACAGCATTTATAGCTGAAAGACATAGGCCTAAGGTCCAGCTTTGCCACCATAAATCATCTGTAGGACCTTGGTAAGTCACTTACCCTCTTAACACCTGATTTCCCTAATCTGTGAAATGAGGGGCTTGGATTGATGATCTCCTGAGAGCCCTCCCAACTGTAAGTCTATGCTCCTACCTAGGTTTAAATAATTAGAAGACAAAACAGCTGCCAAATAGAGCCAGTAATTCTATCTCCCCAAGCTGACAAGGGGGAAAATGTGGCTCATTATGTGATCTATCCCTGCTAATATTAATTATATCTATAAGAATCAAGTCAGCAGAGTATCGCTGAAAGAACTCAACACTGGGTTCAAGTCTCTGCACAGATTCTAGCCATTTGATGTGAAATCCAGGGCAAGACATCAATTCAAGAAACCTTTACAAAGTGCTTCTTCATGTAAAAGGAGACTAAACTTCAGTTCAAATAGCATTTATTAAGTTCCCACAGCAAACAAACGTACACACACACACACACACACACACATGCAGTGGTTTTCTTAGCCTTTAAATAAGGGTTTCATACTCATTCAGGTTCCTTCCATACTTTAAAATCTAGAAATTCATAAAATCAGTTTTAGGAAAAGAAAGGTCAATGTGTCTAATCTCTCATTTTATCACTGAGGAAACTGAGACCTAGTGAGCCATAGTCACAGATGTAGTAAGTAGCAGGATTTAAGTTGCTCCCCAACCTGTGTCCTTTTCACTGTCACTGCTTCTAAACATCATAAATCTAGTGTCTAAGTTTTAAAAATGTATATAAATCAGGGAGCAGTGCATTCTCAGGAAGGGAATATAATTCCACCAAAACATGATTAGAAATGTTGGAGGACACATAGAGTCAGTTCAGTGTGATGTTGGGCCATACTTGGTCTCCTCTCCCATTTTTAAACCTTTCAAAGAATAACATGACCTCTTATGTTCTGTGCTCATTCTGCTCTGTCTAGAGAGTGGAGTCATAGTCCAACTCACCAAGTACAAATCACCAGCGTGGTGGCAGCCAGCAGGGAATGATGTTGTCACTTCATACTCTGACACAGACCTGGAAGGCCAATTAAGTAAGACTCCAGTGGGCAAGCCTTCCAGAAGAGTCATTATAGCACATTTAAATGAATTAAACTGAAGGTGATTATGCTTTGATAGTTTCAACAGAAGCAGTATTCAAATTAATTCAAATTAATCCTTCTATTTATACCGATTAAAACAAACACAATTCTCTGTACAAAGAGACCATTCTGAGGAATCCAAAAAAATCACCAAACAGTTATTCACCAATCCTAAAGGACTGCTTTGTTAAGGAGTCAACTATTATTCTAATTCTTGACCTGGAACACCAGACAAACAGTAATGACTACAACAAATTCATTATATGCTCCTTTCAGAAGAAGAAATACTCAATGAGAGCATCTCCTGGTCTCTTCCTCATTTATACTGGCATCAGGAAAAGCTTTGGCACTGGCTATTTCATAAAGATCGTTCTTGCTGGCTTTTCTTCCCCAGGACGTATGCTGCCTCTGAATACAGAAGCCACTTGCTCTGGCTGACTTTAAGTTTCTCACCTTGTCACATTTGGTTCCAGCTACTAAACAGGACACTTCCCCACCAACTCGCGTGGCTGCAGTAATAGCATTTAGCGTAATGGGTGCAAGTGTATCATTCGCATGTTCGGCTATTACTAGAGTACTCTGAAATCGTAGCATTGAGGCCTAAAATAAGAGAAAAATTAAAAAACAAGGTTAGGGTGCTTTAGCGACCCCCATCCCACTAAACACTAAAAACTTTTCCCAATGTGCAAAACACAAAAATGTCTAAGTATACAGTTAGGTGTACATGTACAGTACAGGTAGGTTTGGGTGCACAGACTGTGTGCACATGTGTGTTAAGGTGTATATATCCGTATAGAATGTGGGTAGGATGATGTAAAGTGTATGTATGTATGAGGAGAGAGACGTGTTCGTGGGTGGGTGTGTAAGCAGGCACGTATGCAGTGTACACGCTGAGCACGTGTGTGCCATGTGCATGCATGTGTGCATGTGTGCATACGTGTGTGCACTCGTACCCAGTGGTGTTCAAACAGTAAAGCTGTGACTCTAGGCCAGCCTGCAGCTCCACGAGCACTGATGCAGTATCACTTCTGCAGACCAACAGCACTGTGCTAACCAGCCTAAGCACTAACAGTCCAAGGCAGGGGATCCTCCCCTTTTTGGTGCCTTGGATGCCTAAACATTCAGTCTGGTGAAGTCTGGGATCCCTTCTTAGCTATGGCCAACCTCAAATCCTTCCAAGCAGCATGACCTTGGGCAAGTCACACTTTCCTGTACCTACTTTTAGTTGTAAAAAGAGGAGGCTTTAAGGAAACTTCTACTTCTAAATCCTAAGAACCTGGAATCCTAGGACAAGCAGGCTGTTTAATCCCTCATTTTTTCCTTTATTATCATCCTATCATTAAAATTTTCATATGTCATCACTTTCAAATTTTCACACATTACTATATAACTGCTGTTCCATTCATTTCTTCCTAACTGTGGGAATGCTGGACACTGGACAAGCCTTACCACTGAATTCTATAGTGAGGGAACACACCAGCCAAAGAGAGAATGGCCTCAAGACTGGCACCCATGGTGGCAGTCTATTCAGAGAACCCAAGGGACTGGTTCGGGGTTGATGTTTCATGAAATTAATCACAGCCAATAAAATCAATGCCAACTGAGGTCCCGACTGATCTTGTTCATCTCTCTCCAAAGTGCTGACTACGAGTCTGTTCCAATATGCAGGACAGCAATTTTGTCATAACCACTATGTTTCCAACATGCAAATTCCCGAAACTGAGAAGGAAGTTGCTGACAATGCCCTGTGTTCAGCTTGTAAATATTCCAAACAGTCTTAGTCAAGGAAGAATTTCTGTAGTTACTGATAAAAAAAGAAGAAAGCAGGCAGAGGAAGTGGTAACTCCTAATGTCTTCTCTACCATTAAGGTAGGGATTATCTTTTGAAATTTTTGTGGAAATTCATGGTAACAATTATGAACAGCACACACAGATAGCAGTGGAAAAATAATCAAAGAGCTACACTACTAAAAAAGAGCAGATCACTTAGTGAGAATGAGACAGCACAGGCCCACTAGTGCATAGGCACTCTCCTACCCCGATATATAAAAAGACAAGAGAAGATCTTAAGCAGAAGAGTTATATGGGGGGGGGGGGGGGAGGGGGGAAGCTAGGTTGCACAGTGGGTAGATTACCAGCCCTGAAGTCAGGAGGACCCAAGTTCAAACTTGATCTCAGACACTTAACATTTAGTAACTGTGTGACCCTGGGCAAGTCACTTAACCCCAATTACCTCAGCCCTCCGCCGCCCCACCCCCAAAAAAGAAAACATGTCTAAGAATTGCAAATAAGGAAAAGACATGGAGGGCTTGTGATATGCACTTGCTGAAGAAGTCCTCACATCACTGAAATTAACCACCAAAGTACCAAACTTTCAGGAACTACTGAAACATTTTTTAAAAAATTCATTCTCCAACTATCTTTTCAGACATTAATTTGTGTCAATGCAGTTCTTGTCAGGAAACATGGTCTGGAACAAGACTAGCACAGATTTTAAGTGAAGCCCTGGAGGCACCAACTGATGCTGAGTGAAAAAGACATTCCTGCACCTTGTGGTGCATTATCCTCTGCTCATATGGCCATCATGATCACATATGGTTTTCCAGAAAGTAAATAGTGATTGAAATGGTATAACAGAATGACTAAGCAGTGATGGGCTCAGAGGTTTTAAGTTTAAGTAGCAGGGAAAATATATTTGCCAGCAAGTAAGAAATAACTGATACAATACAAAATAAGAGATTTTTTGGGGGAAAGGGCATTAAAATTAACCACAAATCCCAATCTACCATTCTGAAGATTTGGGTAAGGCACCATACTAGGATCATGAATAAAATTACATGGCATTATTGATCTTGATCAGAAAAGCATGGAATCTTCCAAAGCACTTGGGATTCAATTTATGCATTTAAGCCCCCAGGGTATGATTTATGATTAAAAGATCAGTTCATCTGAAATGTCAGTAACAAACTATTTATTACTGATAGATCAAATACTATACTTTTGATTATGTTTCATGCATAATTTACCATAAATGTTATGAGATTTTAGTCACCACATGAAGGATAAATCCATGATTTGGTGGCAACAGGCTCATTTTTGCCATAATTTAACATCCTGTCATTGGATAAAATGGGTCTTACTCCTGAAGATTTTGCAACTTTTAGAATTTACAAAGACACTTGAATATTGTTTAAGGGGGTGTTCAATGCAAAAAAAAATAGTGACTGTAAAAAAAAGTATATACTTCAATCCCTCAAATTTTGACTATCTAATGGTTTTCCAATAAGTATTCCTTGTTGGTGTCTCTTCCTATCATAAACATCATGTAAGACTCCCATTTATGGTCAGTGAAACACTGAAGAGAACTCTCCAAAGAGCTACTAAGTACTGACATTAAGTGAAGTATAAAATCAGAAGAGATTCCCGAATCAAAGATCTAAAAATTTTAGGAACAACTTGAATGGGGGAGGGGAGAACAGAATGGAAGAAGCAAAAGTTTTTCAATCTTCCACATTTTCTAAGGCAGAAAATAATAGAAAACCAGAATCTAACATTTGCCTAATCTTGTAAAAATCATTATTACTACTAAAATTATTTTTGGTAATAAATTATTATTACAATATTTATTGCTACTAAAATCTCAGTTAGAATAAAACATTGTAAAACTCCCCTTCATTCATAAAACATTCACTAAGCACCTTTTCCCAGCAGATTACTGGACAGTTACCAGGAGAATGAAGTTTAGAGAAGAGCCACTCCTTGCTCTGTCCAAAAGCATGGAGAGAAATAAGCTAACAATGAGAGTCAGAATATACAATAAGTGCATTGTCAAATTTAGGTTCCAGGGATCCTAACTCTCTGGTACATTAAAATGCATTTCTATTACCTGGCCTCATCTACATTCTCCATTCTATAAGTTGCTTAGGAGTTCCTATCATTTTTCTTCCTATTGATCTGGGGAACTCTTTCCCTTCCAAAGAGCCATCAAATTCTTCAGGTGATACCAAGGATAAGTCCCAGATGGGTCTAGTCCCTCCTCCCCCATACCTGAATTCATACTTCAAAGACTAAGGGGGGCCAGGATTGAGATCTTTCAGGAAAAATCCTAAATTTATATTGGGGGCATAGATATATCAATGGCCAGTCACGTGATAGATAGACATTAATTCAAGAGGTATAGAATAGTGAAGAGGGCAGAACTATAAGAACCTGAAGCCCTCGGTAAAAAACAAGCCTGGAGTCTTAGCAACTTAAGTCTTTAAACTCATAACAAAATCATGATTTCTCACCTCTAAAATGGAGAAACTAATACACCCACCACCCCCCTCATAAATTGTTGTAAGAAAAGCTCACTGTCTACTGTCAAGTGCTAAATAACTCTTATCATTTTACTTGCCAACAATTTCCAAATTGTTTTTTTTTCCAAGGCTCAGGAATCAGTTTCAGTCAAACTACAATAAAACCAAAAATCAATAGAAAGCATGTGTCCATCTCTCCTCTGCCAAGAAAACAAATGTGGGTAGGGAACAGAATCTGAGGTGTATTTTGATATGTCAACCATAGTTATATAAAAAGAACACTTGTAATTGAACATTTACCCTCAACTTAAAAATAACAAGCAAACTACATCCCCATACTTAAAATCTTTAAGTATGTATATGTATATCATGTAAATGTATACCATGAAAATAGTATAAAAGGAATTAAATCTAATCAAAGGATCCAAAGTATCAGCTGAGGTCTATTTAATGATCAGTTTGATTATAAGGTAACCTGAGCTACTTGGGTTGGGGTTTTTTGGTTTGTTTACTTGTTTGTTTTGATCAGACCATTGCTGAATATCCGAACCCTCTGGAAAAACTCAACCCTGACCAATTGGAAAAATCTTTATTTCCAGTTGTCTTCTTTCTCAACCTATTGTACTACATTTATAAAAAGTCCTGATTGAAGGCTTCCCCTCATTTCCCCAAAATGATAAAGGTCTACTCTCATCATATCTCTGCATTTTTCAGTTGCTGTATTATGACCAACATGTAGTAAAGTGCCTTGTATTTATTAGGTGCTTAATAAATGTCTTTCTGTTTTTTACAATTTCCAGGGCTCAACTTAGAAATAGCAATTCTAACTGCAAACTTCCAATTAACAGGGAAATTTAGGCCTAAGAAGATTATGTGATATATCCAAGATCCCACCACAAATAAATTATGGAATTAAGAATCAGATTACCAGAGAGAAGTCCAATATCTTTTGTTATACCAGTTTCTCAATAATCTCAAATAAATAAATAATCCTTTAGGCAATTCATTTTGTTGTTACATATTCATAGAGTTTCTTTGCCAATAACTCACTTGGCTTATTTTTAGCACTACAAATATTACTGGATCAGCAGATCCTGAATGACATAATATGATGACAGCTATAGGAAAAGCCAAAATAATAAAGCTCCAGATTTTAAAGGATTCCTTTCAAAACAAGAATACTGGGGAGACTTCTTAGTTAAATCTACTCCTATAAAGTATACTCCATGATGCTTAAGGCTTATGTTGTTTTATTCCTATACAGCATAATAGACAGTACAAGTGAACAGAGTGTTAGAGTCAGAAAGACCTGATATCAAATCTTGACTCAGATATTTACTATCTGTGTGCTTCTGGTCACCTAATAGTCATTTAACTTTGCTCATCCTATTTATTCAGATGTAAAATGGGCATTACAGCAATAGTATCTACCTTCCAGGACTTTTGTGGGGATCAAGTAAGATAACATACATGATGCAATGCACTTGGTAGGCTTTTAATATGTTATGTTACCTATTAACATTTTTAGGTGATCATTAATTTAAGAGGCAACATGGTATAATGGGTATATCACTGGACTTGGGAACCAGGACTTGGATTCAAATCACATCGGTGACACTTATTTGAGACTCTGAACAAATCAATTTAACTTTCCAATAATAGCCAGAATTCACATAGTGCTTATTATGTGCCAGACACTATGCTAAGCACATTACAATTACTATTTCAATTGATACTTATTACCTGAAAGATAGGTGCTATTATTATCGATTTCCTCAGCTGTAAAAAGCAGCAAAATAAGATATTAAGTGACTTGCTCAGGGTCACACAGGTGGGAAGTATGTGGACCCAGATTTGAATTTAGATCTTCCTGCTCCAGGCCACTAGAGTCAAACAGAATTGTTTGGGACAATAAGCAACACCTTGTCAAGGATCACAAAGCCAATGTGTTTCTCTCCTTATTAGTAACAGAGCATTTTTCTATACAACTATTAATAGTTTTGACAACTTCTGAAAACTTTGTTTATATCTCTGGCGATCTATCAATTGGGGAATGACAATTTTAAACGTATGGCTAAACAACTGAGAAATGAGATCTTTATTAAACAAATTACATAAAATTTTCCTACTTTTGCTTTCTCTCCAATTTTGGCTGCTTTGGTTTTGTTAGTATAAAAGCTTTTTTAATATCATGTAATTAAAATTATCCATTTTATTTCCGGTGACCTTCTTTTTGTCATGAACTCTTCCCCCATCTATAAATCTAACAAGTAATTTTCCCACAATCTGTTTATGATGTTCTTCTTGAAGTCTGTACCATGTACCAATTTTGATCTTATCTTGATATATGGTGTAAAATATTGGTCTATGCTTAGTTTCTGCCAGACTGCTTTCCAGTTTTTCCAGTTATCCAGGGGTTGTATTTTTTTTTTTTTTTTTTTTTTTTTTTTTTTAGCAAATAGCGAGTTCTTGTCCCAATCGCTAGGATTTTTGGATTTATCAAACACTAGGGTGTTGTGATTCCCTTACTACTGAATATTACGTACCAAATCTATTCCACTGATCCGCCACTCCATTTCTTAGCCAGTATCAGATTGTTTTGATGACTACCCTTTTGCAATAGTTTGAAATCTAGTACTGCTATGCTGCTTTCCTTCACTTGTTTTCCCCACTGATTTCTTTTTTTAATGAATATTTATACAATTCTCTTGCTTCACAAGAAAAATCATATCAAAAAGGAAAGTAAATGAGTAAGAAAATAAAATGCAAGCGAACAACAACAAAAAGAGTGAGAATGTTATGTTGTGATCCACACTCAGTTCCCTCAGTTCTCTCTGGGGGTAGATGGCTCTCTCTGTCACAGGATCATTGGAACTGGCCTCAATCATCTCACTGTTGGAAAGAGCCACATCCATCAGAATTGATATTCATATAATCTTGCTGTTGCCAGGTACAAGGATCTCCTGGTTCTGTTCATTTCTCTTAGTTGGTGTAAGTCTCTCCAGGCCTCTCTAAAATCATCCTCCTAATCATTTCTTATACAACAATAATATTCCATAACATTCATATACTGTAACTTATTCAGCCATTCCCCAACTGATGTATTCACTCAGTTTCCAGTTTCTTGCCACTACAAAAAGGGCTGCCACAAACATTTTTGCACATGATCCCATTGATTTCTTTAATATTCTTGATCTCGTCTCCCAGATAAATTGTTATTTTTCCTAGCTCTATAATATAATACTTCCATGGTTTAGTATGGCACTGCATTATGAATTTAAGTAGGGGAGGGGGTAAGGGGAAGGAGGGGGAAATTTGGAACAGAAGGTTTTGCAAAGGTCAATGTTGAAAAATTACCTATGCATATGTTTTGTCAATAAAAAGCAATAATAAATTTTTTAAATAATGAATTTAAGTAGCATTGTCATTTTTATTATATTGGCTCAGTAAATCTGAGAGCAACATATACTTCTCCAATTGTTTAGATCCATCTTGTGTGTGAAAATCATTTTTAAAGCATATTTATATATGTTTTAAAGACGTATACGGATGTCTTGGCAGGTAAACTTCCTATACTTGTGTCTTCAGTTATTTTATATCTTTTGTTAGATTGTATAAATTATATACTACACCATAAAATATACATCTTAATTTGGTAAAAATAAGAAAGCTTTACAATACAAGGTAGATGTCATTAAAATCTTAGTTTCTTTGAAAAGTTATTTCAAATAGAATCTCTTTCTATCTCTTCCTGTTAGATTTTATTGGTAATATATAGAAAGGCTGATGGTTTTTGTAGGTTTATTTTATAACTTGCAAATTTACTAGTTATTTGTTTTAAGTTGGTTTCTAAGTAGACCATCATAGATTTGTTGTTGTTTAGTTAGTTGTGTACAACTCTTTGTGACCCCCTTGGGATTTTCTTGGCAGATACACTGCAGTAGTTGGCCATTTCCTTCCCAAACTCATTTTATAGATTTGGAAACTAAGGGAAATAGAGTAAAATGATTTATCCAAGGCCACACAGCTAACAGATGTCCAAGAACGGATTTGAAGTCAGTCACTCTTGACTCAAGGGCTAGCACTTTACCTAACATATATACATCTATAAAAAAGTAAGTTATTTCCTCATCACCTTTTTTTATTCCTGTCTTCTTGCTTATAGTAAGTTTCTTATACAACGATGGATGATGATGATGATAAGCATCCTTACTTCATCCCTGATCTTATTTGAAAGGCTTCTAGTTTATCCCCATTAAAGATAATGCTTACTCTTAGTTTTAGGTAAGTAACATTTTAAGAAAAACTCTTACTTATTCCTATGTTTGAATGGATATTGTATTTTGTCAAAACCTCTTTCTGCATCTACTTAAATGATTTTTGTGGAATGTTATTATGATTAACTATGCTGATAATTTTTATAATACTGAACCTCTCGCATTCCAAATACAAATTCAACCTAATTAGCATATATTTTGTGATATATTGCAATCTCTTAAGATTTTAAATTTTTACATTAATTTCATTAAGAAAATTAGCCTTTGCTGAAACAGACCTAAAACTATATTACAAAGCTGCAGTCATCAGAAACATTTGGTACTGGATAAGAAATAAAGTAGTGGATCAATGGAATAGGTTAGGCTCACAAGACACAACAGTCAATGACTACAACAATCTAGTGTTTGACAAACCCAAAAACCCCAGCTTCTGGGATAAAAATTCAGTAGTTGACAAAAACTGCTAGAAAAACTGGGAAATAAAATGGCAGAAACTAGGCATTGACCAACACCTAGCACCCTATACCAAGATAAGGTCAAAATAGGTTTATGATTTAGATATAAATGGTGATAATATAAGCAAATTAAGAGAACAAAGTATAATCTAATTTTCAGATCTGTGGAAAAGGAATTTATGGCCAAGGAAGAACTAGAGAACATTATGAAATGCAAAATGGGTAGTTTTGATTATATAAAATTTAAAGTTTTTGTACAAATTAAATCAATGCAACCAAGATTAAAAGAGAAGCAGAAAACTGGGGGGTGGGGAAATTTTACATGCAAGGGTTCTAATAAAGCCTTTATTTCTAAAATATATAAAGAATTCACCCAAATGTATAATAGAAGGCATTCTCCAATTGATAAATGGTCAAAGAATATGAATAGACAATTTTCAGACAAAGAAATTAGTTATTTCTAGTCATATGAAAAACTGCTCCAAGTCGCTACTGATGAGAGAAATGCAAACTAAGACAGCTAACTCTGAGATACCACATTATACCTCTCAGAGTGACTAAGGTGACAGGAAAAGATAATGATAAATGTAGGAGGGGATGTGGGAAAACTGGGACACTAATACATTGTTGGTGGAGTTGTGAGCAATTTGGAACTATGCCCAAAGGGCCATCAAACTGTGCATACCCTTTGATAAGACAGTGTTACTACTGGGCTTTTTCCCAAAGAGATTTTAAAGAAGGGAAAGGGACCCACATGTGCAAAAATATTTGTGGCAGCCCTCTTTGTAGTGGCCAGAAACTGGAAACAGAGTGGATGCCCATCAATTGGAAATTGGCTAAAGAAACTGTGAAATACAGATGTTATGGAATATTATTGTTCTGTAAGAAACAACCAGCAAGATGATTTCAGAGAGGCCTGGAGAGACTTACATGAACAGATGCTAAGTGAAGTAAGTAAAACCAGATCACTGTACTTAGCAACTGCAAGATTATATGATCATCAACTGTAGTTCTTTTCAATAATAAGGTGATTCAGGCCATTTCCAAAGGTCTTGTGATAGAGAAAGCCATCTGCACCCAGAGAGAGGACTGTGGGGACTGAGTATAGACCACAACATAATTTATTTACCTTTTTTGTTGTTTGCTTCTGTTTTTTCTTTCTCATTTTTTCCCTTTTGCTCTGATTTTTCTTGTGCAGCATGACAAATGTGGAAATATATTTAGAAAAACTGCACAGGTTTACCCTATATTGGATAACTTGCTGTCTAGAGGAGGGGAATGATGGGAAGGAAGAAGAAAAACTTGGAACACAAGATTTTGTAGGAGAGAATGTTAAAAATTATCTTTGCATGTATTTTGAAAAACAAAAAGCTATTTTTAAAAATTGGCCTAGAGTGTTTTTTCCTGTTTTTCTCTTTCCCTGATTCTTGGCATAAAATCCATATTTATGGTCACAGAAGGAATTTGGTAGGACTCATTTACCTTTTTTTTCCAAAGAGTTTTATATAGTATTGAGCTGTTTTTTAAATGCTTGGGACAAGCTGCTCGTAAATTTATCTGGGTTCTGGAAATTTTTCTTACAAAGTTCATTTAAATGTGGCTTGTTTTGATTTTTTGCTAAGATAAGATATTGAAGTATTTTATTTCATCTTATTTCCTCTTCTGATAGTGTGGACAGTTTATGTTTTTATAACTATCCATATGAAAAGATGCTCCAAGTCATTATTAATCAGAGAAATGCAAATTAAGACAACTCTGAGATACCACTACACACCTGTCAGACTGGCTAGAATGACAGGTAAAGATAACTCTGAATGTTGGAGGGGATGTGGGAAAACAGGGACACTAATACATTGTTGGTGGAACTGTGAATACATCCAACCATTCTGGAAAGCGATTTGAAACTATGCTCAAAAAGTTATCAAACTGTGCATACCCTTTGATCCAGCAGTGTTACTACTGGGCTTATGTCCCAAAGAGATCATAAAGAAGGGAAAGGGACCTGTATGTGCACGAATGTTTGTGGCAGCTCTCTTTGTAGTGGCCAGAAACTGGAAACTGAGTGGATGTCCATCAGTGGGAGAATGGCTGAATAAATTGTGGTATATGAATGTTATGGAATATTATTGTTCTGTAAGAAATGACCAGCAGGATGATTTCAGAAAGGCCTGAAGAGACTTACACGAACTGATGCTGAGTGAAACGAGCAGGACCAGGAGATCATTATATACTTCAACAACAATACTATATGATGACCAGTTCTGATGGATCTGGCCATCCTCAGCAATGAGATGAACCAAATCAGTTCCCACGGAGCAGAAATGTACTGAACCAGCTACACCCAGAGAAAGAACTCTGGGAGATGACTAAAAACCATTACATTGAATTCCCAATCCCTATATTTTTGCCCACCTGCATCTTTGATTTCCTTCACAGGCTAATTGTACAATATTTGGGAGTCCAATTCTTTTTGTACAGCAAAATAACAGTTTGTTCATGTATACTTATTGTGTATCTAATTTATATTTTAATATATTTAACATCTACTGGTCATCCTGCCATCTGGGCGAGAGGGTAGGGGAAAGGAGGGGGAAAAATTGGAACAAGAGGTTTGGCAGTTGTCAATGCTATAAAGTTACCCATACATATAACCTGTAAATAAAAGGCTATTAAAATTTTTTTAAATTTCCCAATAACTGCTTTAATTTCATCTTCATTGGTGGTACATTCAACTTTTTCATTTTTGATACTAGAAATTCTTTTAAAATGTGAGATAAATTAATGATTTACCAAAATTTTTTTTTCAAAACAAAACCAGTGCCTGGTTTTATTTGTTAAAACAAAGTTTTGGATTTTTCTTGTTTTTTACTTTATTGACCTCTGCTTTAATTTTCATGATTTGTATTTTTATGTTTCATGGATGGGGAAGGAGGAATTATTTTTCTTGCTTATTTAATAGTATGCACAAATGATCTGATCTCTTTTACTGATATAAGCTTTAAGAGATATAACACTTCCAACTAGAGATCATTATTGATCACAAAATGGAAAATTTTGATTTTATCAAATTGAAAAGTTTTTATACAAACAAAACTAACGTAGACAAGATTAGAAGGGAAGCAATAAACTGGGAAAACATTTTTTACAGTCAAAGGTTCTGATAAAGGACTCATTTCCAAAATATATAGAGAATTAACTCTAATTTATAAGAAATCAAGCCATTCTCCAACTGAGAAATGGTCAAAGGCTACGAACAGACGAATTCAAACTATTTCTAGCCATATGAAAAAATGCTCCAAGTTATTATTAATCAGAGAAATGCAAATTAAGACAACTCTGAGATACCATTACACACCTGTCAGGTTGGCTAGAATGACAGGGAAAGATAATTCGGAATGTTGGAGGAGATGTGGGAAAACTGGGACACTGACACATTCTGGAGAGCAATTTGGAACTATGGTCAAAAAGCTACCAAACTGTGTGTACCCTTTGACCCAACAGTATTACTATTGGGCTTATATCCCAAAGACATTTTAAAGAAGGGAAAGGGACCTGTATGTGCACGAATGCTTGTGGCAGCCCTGTTTGTAGTGGCCAGAAACTGGAAACTGAGTAGATGCCCATCAATTGGAGAATGGCTGAATAAACTGTGGTATATGAATATTATAGAATATTACTGTTCTGTAAGAAATGACCAGGAGGATGATTTCAGAAATGCCTGGAGAGACTTACATGAACTGATGCTGAGTGAAATGAACAGGACTCAGGATAGTATAGGATCATTATATACTTCAACAACAATACTATACAATGATTAATTCTGATGTACATGGCCATCTTCAACAATGAGATGAACCAAATCAGTTCCAATAGAGCAGTAATGAACTGAACCAGCTACACCCAGGGAAAGAACTCTGGGAGATGACTATGAACCACTACATAGAATTCCCAATCCTTCTATTTTGTCCACCTGCATTTCTGATTTCCTTCACAAGCTAATAGTACATTATTTCTAAGTCCGATTCTTTTGTGCAGCAAAATAACTGTTTGGACATGTACACATATTTTGTATTTAACTTATACTTTAACATATTTAACATGTATTGGTCAACTTACCATCTGGAGGAGGGGATGGGGGGAAGGAGGGAAAAAGTTGGAACAAAAGGATTTGCAACTGTCAATGCTGAAAATTTACCTATGCATATATCTTGTAAATAAAAAGCTATAATAAAAAAATAAAAAAGAGATATAACACTTCCCCTAATTATGTTCTGGTTTCAATCCACATAATTTGGAATTTTGTCACATTGTTATTACTTTTAATGAAATCATTGCTATGATTTGTTCTTTGACCACTCACTTTTTTTAAACCTGCAACATTTTTTAAAAATAGCTTCAGAATAGTTCCTACTATAGTCAAAAATACTAAAAGATACAGTATTAAAGCAACCTTTCATTAAATGCAAACCTCCTTTTTATGATGCATTGTATCAATGTTTTAATATTGATCCTGATGCAAAAAGAATTTTATGTTGCATCCTGGAACACAGAAATTGTATACAATAAAACAGGATGCCAATTAGATAAACTCCAAGAGAGAGACTTTTTTCTCCTTTAACAAAAATGACCATTTACTATGTTAAAAGTCAATATTCACGAATTTCAATTTAAGTTGTATTTAATACAAATTTGTATTTTTAAAAAGGAAACTTTAGGATGAATAATGTTACTAAAGCATTAACAAAAAAAGCTTGAGAAACCAAAACCAATCTGCTGCTTGATGTACTTAATGTCAACATCTAATAAGGGACTTCAATATAAAATTATCACTTTATTACTGTTGTAGAATCTTTTCCAAGGGCAACTAAGTGGCACAGTAGATAGAGCACTAGCTCTGAATTCAGGAGGACCTGTGTTCAAATCCAATCTCAGACGTTTAGCACTTCCTAGCTGTGGGACCTTGGGCAACTCTCTTAACCCCAAGTGCCTCAGCAAAAAAAAAAAAAAAAAAATCCTTTCCAAGACTAATGCAATAGGAAAATAAAAATAATTTTTACTATCTTTCAAACTTTTCCAGTATGGCTCTGAGAACTTGTATTCATGTTTTGATCATTTATTTTTTAAAATCATCTCAATCTAGACCACCTTCAATTTAAAACTCACTATTCTTAGATTTACTAAAAACACTGCATCTATGAAAATGATTTTAGGTGGGTCCCTGGTCGCTATTAGAAACATAAAATCCCTAAGAGCAATTTCATTTTACTTTTGGATTCTTAGGGTGACTTTCCATAATTCTTCATCAGTATAAATCATAAAGTTATGTTTATTCAGACCGACTACCTTGCTATATGCTCACAAATGGCATTGACATCTTTCTATCACTAACTTCTTAAGAGGCCAAAGAGGAAAAATCCAGATTTTTCTGAGGCAGAAGATGGGAAGAAGAATAAACTGAGATGGCAAAGGATAAAAAAATCTCCTTTTACAGGAAAATAGTGAACATCCTTAATGTGATCTAAAATCCCTATCCATTTTTTACTTAATGGTATTTTTTCTAATTATTATTGTCTATAATTATTTTAAATGGGATTTTTCTATCTCTTGCTGCTGGGTTTTATTGGTAACATACAGAAATGCTAATGATTTATGTGGATTTGATATCTTGCAACTTTGCTAAAGTTAACTGTTTCAAGGAGTTTTTTAGTTGATTCTCTAAGTACAGCATCATATCATTTGCAGAGTGTGTTTTGTTTCCTCACTGCCTACTCTTAAATTCTTCAATTTGTTTTTTCCTCATTGCTAAAGCTAACATTTCTAGTACAATACTGAACAATAAGGGATCTCTGAGGCATCCTTTTTTTTTCTTACCCCCCAGTCTTTCCAGAATGTTTCTAGCTTATTCCCATTACAAATAATGTTTGTTGATGGTTTTATACAGATGCTGCTTATCATTTTAAGGAAAACCCCCTTTATTTGTAAGCTCGCTATTTAATAGGAAAAGGTATTTTGTCAAAAGCTTTTTTTGCATCTATTGAAATAAATCATTTCTCTTTTGTTACTGATATGGTCAATTATTTCCCCATTATTGAATCAGCCCTGCATTCCTGGTATAAATTCTATGAGGTCTTAATGTATTATTCTAATGATAAATTTCTACAATCTCTTTGCTAATATTGTATTTTAATTTTTTGCATCAAAAATTTTTTTGGTTCTTTCTGATTTAGGTACCAGCACCATTATTTGTGTCATAAAAGGAATTTGGCAGAACTCCTTCTTTGCCTATTTTCCCAAATATTTATATAGTATTGGAATTAATTATTCTTTAAATGTATGGTAGAATTCACTAAACTCATCTGGTTTGAGTTTTTTCCTTAGGGAGTTCATTGATGGCTTGTTTGATTTCTTCTTCTAAAAATGAGTTACTTATTTTATTTCCTCTTCCTGTTAATCTGGACAATTTATATTTTAACAAATATTCTTCCCTTATTCTTCCCTTTCAATTAGACTGTCAAATTTATTGGCATATACTTGGGCAAAATATCATGTAATTATTCTTTAATTTCCTCTCCTTTGGTGGTGAGTTCATCTGGTAATCTTCTTTTCTTCTTCTTCTAATCAAATCTAACCAAATTAACCAAACCAAAAGTTTATCTATTTTACTAGGTTTTTTTTTTCATATAAACCAACTTAGTTTTCTATTTGCAATTAGTTTTCTTATTTGCAATTTTGTTGCTTTCTCCTTTGATTTTTCAGAATTCCTAATTTGGTATTTAATGGGGTAAGGGTAAAGGGGTTTTTCTTTTTTCTATCTTTTTTAGCTGCATGCCCAGTTTCATTCCTCTTTCCTTTCTCTATTTTATTCACATAAAATTTGAAGAGATAAAATTTCCTGTAAGAACTGCTTTGGTTACATCCCTTAAAGTTTTGGTATATTCTCATTATTGTCATTCTCTTGGATGAAATTAATGCATCTATGATTTGATGTTTGACCCACTCAGTCTTAAAATTAGTTTCCACTTAATTTTTCATCCATTTTTCCATGACTCTTTATTACATGTAATTTTTGTTGCATCATGATCCGAAAAGGACGTATTTCATATATTCTGCCTTTCTCCACTGACTGTGGTTTTTATGTCCTAATATATAGTCAATTTTTGTGTAACTGCCATGTAGTACTGGAGAAAAAAAGATATAATTCTATCTCCATTAGATTTTCCTTAATGGTCTATCACATCTAACTTTTTTTAAATTTCTAGTCAACTCCTTCTTTCTTGTTTATGTTATGGTTAGATTATCTAGTTCTAAGAGGTTGAGATCCCCCACAGTATAGTGGGGCTGTCTTATTTCATCATGTTTCTCATTTAACTTCTTATTTGGATGTTTTTATCACTTGGTGCATATATATTTAATATTGATATTACTTCATTGTCTGACATACCCTTTAGCAAAACGCAGTTTCCTTCGTTATCTCTTTTAATTAGATCTATTTTTGCTTTTGCTTAGTCTGAGATCAGGATTGCAATTCCTGCTTTTTTACTTCAGCCAAAGCATAATCTTGCTTTGGCCTTTTACCTTTATTCTGTATGCATCTACTTAACACATTTCTTATAAACATATTGTAGGATTCAAGCTTTTAATCCACTCAACTATCCCCTTCCATTTTATGGGAGAGTTCATACTATTCATATTCACAGTTATTATTATTGTGTATTTCCCTCTACCCTAGTTTCCCTATTTATATTTTTTCTCTCCTTTCACCATCTCTCCTCACCAGTATTTTGCTTCTGACTCCCATCTCCCTCCCTTCTCTCACCCCTTTTCTTTCCCTTTTCTCTTAAGTAGAAGTATTTTTCTGCCCTCTCATCTATTACCTTTCACTGTTCCCTTTTCTTTCTCTTTCCCCTCCTATCCTACCCTATAGGAAATCATATCTATCCCATAGAAATAAAGTAAGATAAAGTTCTATATTCAACTAATAAACTAATAAATAATACTAATATTAGTATTAGTATTAGTAAAATAAATAAAATAATAAACTAATAATAACACAGTGTGTGTTATTCCCTCTTTAAGCCAAATGTGATGAGTAAGATTCAAAGAATACTTACTCCATCCCTTCTTTCCTTCTACTTTAATAGGTCTTTTGTACTTCTTCATGTGACATAATTTGCCATATTCTGCCTCCTCCTTTCCTCTTCTCCCACTACAATTCTTTTTTTCATTCCTTAGTTTATTTTTATCTTCACATCAAAGTCAACTCATACCCACATCCTCTGTCTGTATACAATTCTTCTAACTTCTCTAACATACAGTTCTCAAGAGTTACAAATATCATCTTCCCCTGTAGGGATATAAACAACTTAACATTACTGAATGTTGTGTTCACTTACCTAGGCAATACACTTTCCAGGGATGTCCACATTGATAATGAGATTGACACACACATGTCCAGAGCTAGCTCAGGGTTTAGAAAGCTCCAAAGATTAGTGTGGGAGAGGAGAATATTAGATTGACCACCAAACTGAAGGTCTGCAGAGCCACTGTGCTGACCTTGTTGTTGTGTGCCTGAGAAACCCCAACAGTCTATCAACATCGTGCCAAGAAACTGAATCCCTTCCATCACTTCCATATGTCTCAGGAAGATTCTGAAGATCACCTGGATAAGATATCAGACACTAAGGTCCTTTCTCAAGCTAAACTACCAAGCATTCAAACTCTATTGCAGAGAGCAAAACTCCATTGGGTGGCCACACTGTCCAAATGCCAAATGTACATTTGCCAAAAAGGATATTTTGTGGGAAATTCACAGAAGCCAAGCACTGCCAGAAAAAGCAATACAAGGGCACTCCCAAGGTCTCAAGAACTTTAGAATTGACTGTACAACATGGGAGATACTGGCACAGGACTGCCCTGCATGACTGCGCTCAGCAGAGAAGGGGTAGTGCTCTAGGAGCAAAGCAGGACTGAAGTAGCTCAGAAGCACAAGATATTCAAAGTTGGACATTCCAACCCAAATGGTCCCATGGACTCTTGGTGGCCAATCTGTGGCAGAGTATTCCAAGCATCGTGATCAGAAGATCAGTCACAGTCAAGATACCCTGTAATCTGGCTTTCGTAATGTCATTTTAGTCCTCTTTGAATATAAAGGACAACAATCATTTTCTTTTCTATTTACTTTATGAGGCTTCTCTTGAGTCTTGTATTTGAAGACTGAATTTTCTATTCAGCTCTAGTCTTTTCATCAAGAAAGTTTGAAGGTCCCCTATTTCACTGAATTTTCCCCTGAAATTGAAAATTTCCCCTACTCAATTGTTCTGGGTAACTCGATTCTTGGTTGTAATCCAAGCTCTTTTACCTTTTGGAATACCATATTCTGGACCCTCTGACCCCTTAAGATATAAAGCTGCTAAATTCTGAATAAACCTGACTGTGGCTCATAGGAACTTAATCTGTTTCTTTCTGGCTGCCTGCATTATTTTCTCCTTGACCTGATAATTATGGAATTTGGCTATAATACTCCTTGGAGTTTTCACTTTGGGATCACTCTTTCCACTGATGACAGGTCATCAGTAAATTCTTTCAATTACTTTTTTGCCCTCTGGTTCTAGGATATCAGGGCAATTTTCCTGGATAATTTCTTCAAAAAATGTTATTCAGGCTAATTTTTTGTTGATTTTCGTGTAATCCAATAATTCTTAAATTCTCTCTTGTAAATCTATTTCCCTAAGTCAGTTATTTTTCCAATGAGGTATTTTACACTTTCTTCTATTTTTTCATTCTTCTGATTTTATTTGATTTTTGATATCTCAGAGTCATTAGCTTCCAATTGTCCAATTTTAATCTTTAATGAATTATTTTGTGCTAGCTTTTTTTAACCTCCTTTTCTATTTGGCCAAATTCTACTTTTAAGTTGTTTTCTTCAGTCAATTTTTATGCTTCCTTTCCCAAGCTGTTGTTTCTTTTTTCATAATTCTCCTGCATAACTCTTTCTTTTCCCAATTCTTCTATGTCTCTTACTTGATTTTCAAAATCTTTTTTGAGCTCTCCCAGGAGAAACCTTTGATCATGAGACCAATTTATATTCCCTTTTGAAGCATCACATGTGAACATTTTACCATTGCTGTCCCCTTCCAAGTTTTTGTTCTGATCTTCCTTTATTGCTATAATAGTTTTCTATGGTCAAAGCTCTTTTTGGTTTTTTGCTCATCTTTGAAAATTGAGCTCTTCAACTAGGGCTCAGGGGACACTGACTCAAGTTTCTTTTGCAGGGGAGAAGGGACTTTGTCACTTGCTTTCCACACTGGGCCCAAAGGGGCTGGCAGCTTGTCCACCACACAGAATTGACCCAATCTAGTTGTACCTGTTGTGCCAAGGTCCAGGGCTTGAAATTCACCTTCTGAGCTGGCACTGGAGGCTTCACAGCTAGCCTGTTGTGCCACTAGCCTGCTGAGCCACATCTGAAGAGCCATGGCTGCTGATCTGTGCTGCAGTTAAGAGCCTCCCACAAACAACCCTTTTACTCAAGTGAGAAAGAACTTTCCTGAAGTTATTCTAAGTTGTCTTGAACTAGAATATTGTTTTACTTCATCTTTTTGTGGATTCTGTCACTCTAGAATCCGTTAAGAGGCTCAATTTAGAGATATTTCCGAGGCAAGCTGAAGAGAGCTCTGGCTTCTCTCCACTATCTTCTATTCAAGAAATTATAAGATCTATATATGAAATGTTCTTTTGTATTTTGGTATTATACTATTTGTGCTACACAAGTATCTAGGATTCCTTCAAACACCTTCTTGGCAAAACAGATCCTGAAAAACTCAAATAAAAATGACCATTTCTCTCTGTCTGAACATCCCTTAATTAACATGAAGTTGGTCATAAGCATAAAACAAGTTTACACCTCAACTCCTATTTAGTATCTGCTTTTTTTCCCTATTTGACAAGTTTAAGTATACCAGACTACTCTTTTAAGTGTCACCTCAATGTTATCTTCCCCCAGTGTTTCAATAATGTAAAATTTAACATCCCAGATAGGAGAGCTCAGTACTTAAGAATGTTAACTTTACAGCTGAGATTTCTAACAAGGTAGATTCAATTTATGTTGTGTTTTAAAATATGATTTGAACACTTGTTCAATAGGTCTTCAACCCATTGTGAGTTTAGATAATATCTATGCCCTCTAGATGGAATATTTCAAGTCCCATCACCTATCTCTTCAATTAGCCATTCCCTAACTATTTCCCTTTTCATTTAATAAAAACTTAAAAAGTGAGATTTTTACAATATATATTCTCCCCCCAGGCCATTAAAGGTAATTATGTAAACTTGAACTTACAACCTTTAAACACACTGAGACTAATGCCTAGAGTCAAATCTCTTGCTAAAAGTTACTACAGTCTTATAATACTTAAAAAAAAAAAAAAAAGCAAATGGGATATACTGGAAAATTTGCCTTCTATTTACAGACCCAATGCCTTTAAAAAGGCTGACTGAGGAGAAAAATATTAAGTTTCAGGTACACACATGTAAACACTGAAATTCTGAATTTCTTGATAAACTCTTTTATATCCTTGCTGATGTAATTTATTCCATGTCAAATACCAATTAGAAACAAACTGATATAAACTCATATCTCTTACAATGGACATGACTAAGCAATGTTAATGGGTAGGAGAAATAAAAGATATTAAATATCAGTATCACAAAATCAATTAACTTCTACAGGACTGTTGCACATATACTACAGAAGGATGCTACATAAGTAACAAAGAATGTTAATCTTTTACCATCTAATTAAATCCATGTGGAATTTTCTGTCAGATTGAAAGGGATTCCTTTAAGAAAAGAATAGATCAAGATTTTCCTGGAGTTATCTCAGGAGACTACGTCATAATTTTTTAAAAAATACTATTCCAATGCCATTCACATCCAGAAAGAATTATGATAACTTAAAGTGGTTTAAAATAAAGTATTTTCTCCCTTTTTGCTGTTGTTTGCTTGTTTTTTTCCTCTCGTGTTTTTTCCCCTTTTGATTTTTTTTTGCCCAGCATGACAAATATGTTTAGAAGAATTGCACACATTTATATCAGATTACTTGCTGTCTTAGGAAGGAAGAAAGGGAAGAAAATTTTGGAGCACAAGGTTTTGCAAAGGTGAATGTTAAAAAAACTATCTTTGCCTATATTTGGAAAAATAAAATGCCATTAAAAAATACTATTCATAAGTAAAAGTTACTTAAGATTTGTATCAAAACAAAGTTCCACTGAATTTCTATGGCATGGTTTCTTTTGTCAACTAAACTTTTCAAACAAGTAATTATCAATCAAATGTTCCTTGGACAGTTACAAAGCTAGTTTCCTTCGTTCTAAATGAGAGCAATTCTTTGTTCCTACAGAATTTCAAAACATTCAAAGTCATTCTAGTGTGTTTTCCAGCACTGTTTGTGTAAAATTATAAGGGAACTCCTTTAGGACTCTTCTCTTCAGGATGATCCCTTTTCATCAGTAATGATGATACAGAAAAACAAGTTAATATGGGTTTCTGACCTACTGAAAGATGAATTGCTCCAAGACTATAGATGGATACAGTCCAAATTGCTCCATTTATGGTAGGAGTCCAACATTAAGATTAGAGTCTCTTTAACCATTCTCTTTGCTGTTGATCAGTCTAAAAGTTGTTCTGGATGTACCTGGGTCTGAACTTTTAGCCCTCTTCTAAAAGGAAAAGCTGCAGCATGTCTTTTTGCTAATTTAATTTATTTCTCGTAAAGCTGACTGGAATGTTATTCCTTCTACTTTACTGCTGAGGCTTCCTGGGGCTGGTTTCATCTGCATTTCATTTTGCCCCTGAAAACTTGTCTTTCTTTTAACATTAGGTAATATTATTGTATGTTCTTCTCGCTTAGAGGTGGTTGACTGATAGGGCCAATTCCACCTCATTTGCTTCCAAGCTGCCAGGTCAATGCATAAGAACATCTTTTTTCAGTTTCAATCCTTCCTCTTAGGCTCAAACAATTATTTTTCTTTAACAAAACTAGTCTGCTATTGTAGTTCCCCTCTGGACTGTCCCATCCTGAATTGATAGGCACTGATATGTTTAAGTCTCATATTCCATTTTGGAAAATTCTTCTTGCTTTCTTTCTTCTTATCCAACTTGGGGATATCATCCAAAGACCTATCAATTTAATCAAGGTTTTCATGGCTGCTGGTTTTGCAGCTGCCAGCCCAATAAAGAAAAAGCTTGCAGCAGCCCATTCTTTCTTTGGGATTAAATTTTTTTGTTTCCAACTAATTTTTTAAACAGTTGTGCTTCCAAGGCCCTTATTGAATATAATTTTTGTATCATGATTCAGAAAGGATACATTTAATTTTTCTGCATTTGCTCCTTTTTGTTGGGCAATCCAATCTGTATTTTTCTTTGAGGCTTTGCTTACAGATATCTTTGAGCTCATGTTGAGTTTACTTGTCTTCACAGAACTTTTTATGACCAGATTCTTTTTTGTTGTTATTGTTTGTTCATTTTTCAAACCTATTTCTAGATTTTGCACTTCATTAGAATTGGGATCCCCTCATCTCTAAGGGGAGAAGGGATGTCTGGCAGGTGTCTGCTTATTTTTTATGTCATGCTGCTTTTTCAGCAAGGTATAATAAAGGTAAAAGGGTATGAAGGTATAAAGAGGTGAGGGTGCTATAAATTTTCAGGGAGAATACTATTCCCTAACAACTGCAACTCATACCTAGATAAGACCCTTGCTCCCTTGTTACCACAATGCTTGTTTCCACAAGCATTCCTATCAAACTTAGAACTGCAACCTGGAAGTGGTTAATAAGCAATGGAATTGCCAAATGGTTACTATTCCCATACCAGGTGCTATTCCAGAGGTGCCCAGAAATCTATTTCTGAGCAGATATGAATGGAAGGAAAAGGAAGCAAAGTGGTTTTGTGGGAACAAAGGTAATATAGTTAGAACGCCTGCATATTTTACTGATACATATAAAATACTAAAAGAAAGGATAGTTCTCAAACAGAGGGCTGCAGAATTATTCCAACAGAGCAATATCCAGTCATATATTCTCTCAGTCAAAAAATATTTGTAGTGTAACTACGGGAACATAGGAGTCTCAAAAAGTATATAGATATTAAAAAGGGATCCTCATATTCAAAAGATTGGGATCACTAACAGAGGAAGTTCAACTTACTGATTCACTATAGATTATAGAATAATGTGGACAAGAATTATATAAGATCATATTACATTAGATAAGAAGGCTTAGATATGGCTACTATTTGGAACTGTTCAGATCAGGTTCAATTACCAAAAATTTTGAAAAAAAAATTTTCATTATTATGTTTGATGTCATGTCATGTTTTAAAAAGCATCCAAGAACTTCATATAAACTATTAATTTGTTTTACAAAAAAGAATCTTGGAAATATGAGGCATACTACAATAATCGTGGTGTAGTTCTCTTTATGAAGAAAAATGGAATTATTTTTAAAAGTTACAAAACTAAAAAATAATTTTTTAAAGTTACAAAACTATTCAACAAACTCTTTAATCTTATTCTGGAGACTACACAATAAAGATGATATTGACAAGGGAAAAGATCTATTTGTACAAAAATATTCTTACCAACATTATTTGTAAAAGCAAACACCTTAAATGGTCAATGACTGAAGAACAGCTGAACAAACTAGAATATAAAACATAGCAAGATACTATTAATCCACCAAAAAACAATAGGTAGTAGCGTAGCAGATTGAAGATTACACTCAGGGTCAAGCAGGCCTGGCTTCAAGCTCTGTCTTTGGCACACGCTGGCAGTGGCCATGGATAAGTCATAACCACCCAGGGCCTCCCTCAGGCATTCCCTCAGCGAATTCTCTAAGACTAAAGTTAGTCACACTGCTGCTCTGCATCAACAGAGAAGGGTCACTCTAGAAGATCCAAATCTGAACAAAAAAGGAAAAAAGAATAGAAATGAACAAATAAGAGGAACTATATACCACTTTCTTAATTTTTGTTGAACTTTAAATAATGAAAGTTTATGATCTTATTACAACCTTTTTTGTCTCTCTGTTTGAAAGTTTCTATTTGTTGAAGGGCATGAAGTTTATAGTCAAACATTTTTATCCAAAAGGAACAAAGTATTATTTTTTTTAATGTTATTAGCATCATAGAATGACAGAAGTAGGATGGGCCACAGAAATAATAAAGCCCAATACCACCCTTTTAAGATGAAAATATTCCCATGTCAGCAACGGCAGAATAGTGACTAGAACCCAGAATTATTTCCCAACCCAGTGCTCTTTCTACCACACTGTGCTTGTTGTTTTAGTTTGATTTCTCCCAATTATATACTAGCCTCAAATACTTAAAAAACCAGGTAACATTACTGGAATTTAAGCTGCTTGAAGACAGGAACTCTATTTGAATTACTTTTGAGAGGCAGCTTGGTATAATGAATTAGGGCTAGACTTGTCAGAGACTTGGGTTCAAATTCCACTTAAGATTCTTATTTAGGCAATTCATTCAACAGCCTCAGTCATTTATCTCAAAACAAAATCACCAAGTATGTGTGCTACTTTCTTTTCACATATATTCTGTAAGGATTGAAAAGAGATCATATAAAGTGTTTCACAAATTTTAAAGTACTAAATAAACGTCAGTTATTATCATTATGGTTTACTCAGTGTCTTTCACTCATTATCTACTTATCGAATGTACAAAAACATTTTTAAATAAAAATGTTTTCCATATAAAATGAATGAATAAACTTAAGTTTCCATGATCTGTGGAGCACACAACCATGTTCTAAGTATTCAACAGAGGTGATTAAGGCCATTTTCTTCTTAGAGAGGTAAACTAGAATCACAAAATATCAAAGGCAGAAATATCCCTAAGAATCTAGAATATCAGTGCTGACAAGGCACTTTCAACTATAGAATGCCCTAACAAGAAATCATTTTCACCTCCATCCCTTCTGCTATTCCCAAAGTCACCAGCCTTCTACAGGTCCTCATTGCCTCTCACCTGGATTACTGCTGTAATCACTGACTCAAGGCTCTCCTTCTCCAATCCACTGTCCACACAGCTGTAACCACCACAATGATTTGTCTCAAGTCTGACCAAATCTCTTAAGAGAAAAAAATCTAGTCCAATTCCTGCATTTTACAGGGGAAGATGTTGCAAGTTGTAAAACTAAAATGATATAACTGAACAAGTCCTAACTTCTAAAATCATCTCCAATTTACTCCAGATTTATCTGTACATAGTTGTGTGCATGCCATCTCCCCATTAGACTATAGGCTCCTTGAGAACAGGGATTTTTTTTTTTTTGCTTTTCTTTGCATCGCCAACATTTAACAGCACCTGACACACAGCAAGCATTAATAAAAGCTTGCTGACTTTAACCTAAAGTTAGAAGACCTCAACTCTGTCTGTCTGTCCCTCATTAGTTGACTGTGGGCAAATCACATGACCATTAGGCCCCTGTTTCCTTCTCTGAAATCAGGACTGGGCTCCGTGATTTTTAAGATCACTTCCAGCTCCATACCTCTAACAAAATAGAAAGAGATACACAGAAATAACCACACAGCACCGTCAGGCAAAGAAAAGGAACAAATGTCTCCAACCAAGGGAAATGATGTGGAGATGCTCAATTTTAAAAAAGAAAAATGACTACATATTTTGTCTCTCTCAGATTTCCAGAAATGATCCCCAAAACTACACAGACTTTAGCTACAAATAGAATTTTTGAGTGTGAATGTAACTGAACACTAAATTTTCCTTTCAGTCTCTCCTCAAACATCCCTAGTACCCATCATCTACAGTGGCAAGAAAACTTTCCAGCCTCTCCTCAGATGATAATTTTGGAACCTATATTTTAGGGGTTTGGCAGAATAGGTAGGTAAAAATGCATTTCTATCCACTTTAAAGAACTTTTAAAGAACTGAATAGAAACACAAAGGAAAAGACACACATACAGTCTCCTTTGTCTTTGCTTTTCATCTCAGGGGGAAAAAAATAGTCTACTTTAGGCATGTTGGTCACTTCCCCCCCCCTTCAATTCTACCCAAAATGATTTTTAAAAGTCACTTTTTTTCTGTTAATAATTTAACAATAATGTAACTGAATGTAGCATGAAGAACTGGAAAGGATGAAGTTCTGTCCAGAATTAACTAGCAATGTGACCTCAGGCAAGTCTCATCCATAAAATGAAAAGGAAGGCAATAACTGTTTCTAAAGTTCTATAATTCATTCTACTTTATTTAAATTAAATAAATTAATCCTCTCCTTTTTTAGTAATAAAACATGGCAGCTTTTAGAAATCCAGATAAAAACATCTGCATGACATTGATATCAATATTAAAAGCATGCTCAATTTACTTCATTTCAAAAACAGGAAAGTCCCTAAATAGACACCTTGGCAGTCAGCATCATTTTACAGAATGTGCCTCATACAATAAATTTCTTCTAGAAACCTCCCCCTCCCAACTGGCTCCAATTCTCCTTTCAAAAAAGATTAAAACCAAAATTGTGGATTACAGAGTTCAAATTCCATCAATCAAGGCTCTGACCAACCTTCTGATTTTGCTACAATACTTCCATAGCTTCTGACAAAGCAGGTCTTAGAGTAAACCTCTGCCCTAACAGCAAACTCTGATGACCTTGAAAGCATGCTTCATGTCCTTCCCAAACACCTTTCTTTACTATTTTTCCTTTAGGTACAAATGTTTCACATTCAGATTAATGTCACCATGCAAAAGTAACAGAACCAAGTCTGGCCTCCTCTCGTTTCCTTCACTTTTGTTCTATGCTTCTTCACTGGAGTGACAAAATCATACTGTTATTTAAGAGATGGAAAGTGAAACTCAAAGGACGTGTTCAGAGCCACCTCTTGAGCCAGGATGAGAATTGGACCTCTTTTGCATCTTCTGATCGATCCTCACACTGACTTCTTCCACTTCCAAAATTTTCTGGGTGGAGAAGGGCCTTCAAGGTCATGCAATCCAACCACTGAGGCAGAATCCCTTCTCCCACCTCCATCAAGCTGCCAGTAGAGCTCTACAATGAGAGCATTGCTTTCCTTTTGGATAGCTGTCACTTGTGCTGTCCTCAGATTGCTCCTAAGTCTAGAGGCCTGGACCAAGCCAAAAGCACAGGCCTGACCCTGGTTCCCTAAGTCTTATCTTTCAGTTAAAGACCACCACCAATTTACTCCAAGTACTCTCTTCTCCAGTTCCTTCAACTGCAGAACTGCTATAACAGGGATACATTCTAACTTGTCACTGTTCCTCCTAAAATCCAGCACTCAGAACAGAATGTAACACTCTGACCAGAGCAGACTATTTAAAGATAAACTTTAAAAACAGTTCCTAACCTTAATCTTTCCTTAATCACCTAGTTCCCCATGTTTATTTTTAGAGTAAAATGGACTGAAACAATTTAAAGGAAAAAAGCTTGAGATCACCTGTCTTCAGGCATTTCCTCAATGGACAGAACAGCAACTGATCACTTTCTCCTGTGTTCATACCAATGTTTTCCCATAAGACCTTTACCAAAGGACCACAGGGAGAATTATAGTTCTTGGGAATCCCAAGGTCTAAAATGGATTAACTCTCACTTTTAGTTTACTAATACACCTCTCTTCCGGGTCTTTTAAGCTGTTACTCAGATTCCCCCGGGGTTAACACTCTACAGCCTGCCCTTATCCTAATGCATCTCCCAACTGTCCTTAGGGCTAGAGATGGGATGATATTTTTATTTTACTGATATGGTAGGGGTAGGGGAATAGGTCCAGACTTCTTTCCTGTTTTGTTTTCCCACTCTGGCAGTTATTCCTTTCCTCATATATTTGTAATTCAAATTTATTTCATCAAGCACGGGCCCTGGATGACTAAAGAGGGACTGATTCTCCTTGAGTGACTTCTAAATTTAAAAATAAGTCAAGGGCAAATTCCTTTGGAACCGTACCAAAGACCATTTGAAATTTCCATCTTTAGATACTTGTCACCAAGTCAGACTTTATGAGGATTACTTACAAGTCTCTCAGATAATACGAGAGAGCACTAGAACTAGGAGTAGGAGACATTTAGAACCTCAGATCACGTTTTGCTTAAATCACTGCATAAAATTAATTTAATCGCTGAATAGGATCAATGAATAAACATTAAGCACCTACCAAGTACACTAAGAGCTAGGAGTACAGAAAGAGAGAAAAGGCAATCCTTGCCCTCAGGAAGTTTATAGTTTAATGGAAGCGTTAAGGAAGCAAATGTACACAAAGTAAATAACAAACGCTGGATAAATAGGAAGCAGGTAGCAGAAGACTTAGAATAAAGGGTGAGGAAGGCTTCCAGTAAAAGAAGGGATTTTAGCTGAAACTTAAACGAAATCGTAGCTAGAGAGGAAGTATGTTCCCAGAGCTGAGAGGGAATGTCTTACTCATGGAAAAGCCAGGAGACCCGTGTCATTGGACAGAAGCGTATGTGTCGGGGAATAAGGAATGAGAAGAGCGGAAAGGTAGAGACTAAAAGCCTTCTACACTACTTCCATACTAAAAGGACTAAAAGCGTTCCGAATGCCAGACAGGGCGTTTTCTTTCGGGGAATCACTGGTCAGGAGCAGGAGAGTGACAAGTTGGGTAAGTGACTTTGGTGGCTGGGAGGAGGAAGACCCTGGGTCAAGCAGAGCCCCCCCGGGGGCTGCCACGGGGGTCAGAAGAGAGAAGGGGCTGTTCGGGAGAGGCGGCAGCTGGGAGCCTGAGGGGCGGAGGGAGGGAAACGGCGACCTCCTCTCGGGACACGTGGAGTTAAGGGGCCTCCGGGGCATCCAGGCCGAAGAGCAGAAGCTGGAAGTCAACAGAGAAGTCAGAGCGGAACGTTTGCGCCCGAGGGTCACCGGCACAGAGATGTCCCAGTGCTCCGGTGCTGCTGGGCCCCAGAGGAGTTGTTACTGGGGGAAAGGGCCCGGGGTCCCGGGGCTGGCGAGAAGCCAGGCAGGAGAACCAGGAGAGAGGTGCCTCACAGGGGGGATGAGAGGGAGCAGAGGAAGAAACCACCGAGCGCTGACTTGGAGGGACGGGCCCGGCCTCGGCTTTCCCACCTCTACAATGGGTACATGGCTGCCGGCAGGATTCTGGTCAGACCGGCTCTTCAGTCACACTCCGGGCGTCTGACAACCAGCGTTAACCCCTGCCTGGCCCTCCCAAGGGGTCACCCCACGGCCCAACAAAGGAGCCTAGAGGGGCTGGGGTCCCACGGCCCGGGTTCTGCGCTACGGACAAGCCGGGGCTGCGAGGCAGCTGAGAGCAGGGAGGAGGGTCCCGGGGAGATTTCAGACCCACAGCGGGAGCTAGAACCGGGGATCCCCCTCGGCCCCCCCACCGGAAGTCCGGAGAAGTCGGGGAGATGACGTCCCGCAGGGGGTTCTGAGCTGTCAGTGCTGGGGGGACTTCCGGGAACGGCTGCGAGGTCAGAGGTCGGGGTCTGGCCCCCACTCCGACCAGTCGGGGCTCGGGAGTCGCCCGGGAGGGGGCGGCTGGAGGCTTAGCTCCCAAAGGGCGGCTCGGGCCATTCTGGTGCCGGAGTCCGAGGGCCTGGGCTCGGTCCAGGCTCCGCAAGCCCCTCCACCCCCAGTCTCAGTCTCCCGCCTGCCCACGGAGACAGCCACGGCCCAGCTTCCCCTCCCCGGGATGCCCCGCGCCACGCACTCGGCAGGCGCCTTCTCGGGCGCGCCGCCAAGCTCGGGCCCTCACGGGGGTCTCCCGCTCTGGGGCCTCGGCCCCAGCTGCCCTCACCGTGGCCCGCCTCAGGCGCGCGGGGGCCGCCGCCACCGCCGCCGCCCGGAATATGGCCGTTGCCGCCATTGCTGCTGCTCCCCCGCCGCCGGCTGCGGCTGCTGCCCTGGACCAGCCTCCTCCGCTCCGGCGCCCGCTCCGGTCCCGGACCTCGACTCTCCTCCGGCTCGTAGACCGACCCAACTCTCGCGAGACCTGGCCCGAGCCCCTGCACACACCCCCCACACTCCCAAACGCAGGCCAAGAGCGAGAATTCGGCCTCGGGGGAAGCCCATTGGCAGCCACGCAGCCAATCAAGAGTGGCGGGAGTCGAGGCGGGGCTCAAAGAAGTAGGAGGAGCTAGAAAGTAGGGCAAAGGCCACGGCGGCGCCCGAGGGAGGGGCGGGCGGACCCGTTTGGGCGCTGTGACCTTGGGCGGGCCGCGCCTGCTCCTTCGGCCCGTGGCGCCCGCGGGCTCGGGCCCGGGAAGCGGAAGGGGCGGGAGCGGGCAGCTGGGGGCCGTGCGCGCTTCGGGCGGGACGGGCCCCGTGCGCGCTTCGGGCGGGACGGGCCCCGTGCGCACCTTCCCCGCTGGGTCTTCGGAGCCCTTGGCAGGACTCGGGCCGTCGGATGGAGGCGCCGCCCCCAGGCTCCTCACCTACTTGTCACTCACACAGTGCGCGCGTAATCGGTCCTGCCTCCCCTCTCCCGTGAGGCGTAAATTTGTATGGAGAACTTCTTATTCTGCCTTCCTTTCCGGACACACCTTCTCCAATAAGAAGCCTCCTGTTCACCAAAAAAAATCAAAAAACTACATTAACTCCCAAGGCCGAGTGCTCTCTGACAATAACGTAAAAATAAAAAATAATTCTTAAAAATGAAGAAGGAAAGTCCAGCCAAACCAACCCGCGCATCAGCAGCCTGACAAAGTGTGTCCTGTTCCCACCCTCCAGGCTCCCACCGCCAGGGCGGCCGAACTTCACAAACGCCCGAGGAACCCGCCCTCCCGCAGCGGGAAGGACCCCCCATCACGGTTCCTTCAATTTCCTGCGGGGGTGATACTGTTTCCAGTTTTTAACGCTGCGTATTTCGCTTTCTTTGTTCTGCTCATTTCACTTGCTCCCGTCCTTATAAACTCCTGCTTCTTGGTGTTCTTTCTGTCTCTTTCCTTTTGGCCCAACAATGTAATAGACCTGATCACGTGCTGACTTGTGCGTGAGTGAGGCAGATGGTGCAAAACCGTCCGCCGCCTCCTCTCTTCCAGAGCCCTCCGAGCCCAGGGCCAGGATAACGGGTGATGGCCCAGGATAGTGTCCGACCGAGCGCCAAGTGCCCCAGAGCGCTGGCTGCCAACGCCGTCATCGTCCCTGAAAGAAATGGCTCCAGATGCCCATGCCTGTAGGGAAGTCTTCGCGGGCCCCCAACTCACCGGCAGCCCCGGAGCCTGTCAGTTATCTGAGCCTGGTTTGGCCCACCTGCTAAGAAAGTTCTGTTGTTTCCACTTCAAATGTTGGAGGTCACGGATCAGAAATGGGGGAACGACAGCAGAGGTGGGTGATTGGCGCTGAAAAAGGGTCAGCAGTCCTAACCCTGAGGGGCTACTGCTCCCCTACGCCCTTCTCCCTACTCTGCTATCCAGGGATACCTGCCTTCTTACTGTGCCAGACAGGTGTACCTTTCCTCACCCTGTACCCAATGCCTGAAATGCGCTCCCTTCTTACCTCCGCTCGCATTCCCTGGCTTCCTTTAAGACTATTGCAGGTAGGAAGGAAATGCCTGGGGAGATAATTGGGGGAAGGGACAAATCTCTGAATAAATAAAATTAACTTCCCCCCAAAAAAAAGATTGAGTTCAAATCCTACCTTCCACAAGAAGCCTTTCAGATCTCCCACCCACCCCTCAACCAACGGTTTCCACTCTCTGAGGTTGCCTCCCATTTGTCTTTTATGTAGATCATAGGTTGCAAGTTCATCCCCCCAACTGAGAACAGACACTGTTTTTGCCTTTCTCAGTATCCCTTACATTTAGTTCAACACCTGGCACATAGTAAGTATGCAATAAATACATGCTTATTGATTCAATTTGACGGAGCTTAGCCTTGTGGACTTGAAATCAAGGGAAGTCTGGGTTTAAACTAGATCACTGAGACTAGCTGAGTGACCATGGGCTAAGGTTACATCCCCTATTCCAGCGCCTCAGACAAATTGCTTAAGATACATGATTGGTTCATGGCTAGGGTCTGGAGTATTCCATGTACAATATGTATGGCACAGATATTTGTTTCCTACCCATGGAAAAAAATGCTAGGCAGAAAACAAACGCATTAACAGAAAGACTTCAAAACTATTGTTGTATTCTGCCAAGAGGGTGATACTTAAAACCATCTAAACGTGACACAGTTTTCAGGACTGTTCATTAGACAGTTCACTTAGCCAGGAACTAAAAAGTTCATGTCTTTGGAAGCCAGGCCAGGGATTGGCTCAGCCCTTGCCTATTGGTCCTTTTCTCTAAAAGCCCTGGAATAGTTGTAAGAATTTGATTATTGGGATTTAGCTGTCATTAAGAGACCCAGGACCTCCTAACTTCTGGGCCCACAAGCTAGCCTACCAGCCTGGTTAGGTCCATCTTAGAATTGATGCCCATTCAACGGAGACTAAGACAAACAGGTAAGAGGCAGTCCCAAACTCAGGTTCAGACCTAAAGCTGAATACTGGCTTTGACTGCCACGTGGTTGCAGTTTGGTTGTATTCCAGAGTAAGAAAAAAAGGCCACTTTCTCCCCACCCCCAACCTCTCCAGTCAAATATACCAGACATAGGTCACCCCCTTTTAAATATCTGGCTCATGAGCCAATAAGGAAATTGCTTAGTCATTCCCAAAGGGCCCATGTGGTCAGTCAGAAGCAGGTAGGGCAGCTTTGTGCATGATCCCAGAGTTGGCCCTATAAGCTCATTTGCAATTCAAGCCCCATTATAGTCCTATTTAATTTTTCAGAGGCTAGTGTTCTATGACTCAAGTCCATCCAACAACACTCATAGGCTATTGGCATTTTGAAAGTAGTTAAAGGAACTTTGCAATTTCTGAAGGCAATCTAACCCACTTTCTTTTCTCCTGTTTAATTCTAAACCTGGCTCTAAATTTTGTACATAGTAGGAGCTTAATCAATGTCATACTTGACAGAGAAACCATCCCAAGTCATTCAATCTTATCGGAGAAATTGTTGTTGTCTTTTCTCAAAGAGAAAGACATAACATCAAGGAGGTGATACTGTGACTTGTAAGTGAATTGTATTTAAACAAGAAAAGGCTGTGCTGAGTCACCAACCTCACTTTCCTCTTCAGAGCCACCTTGGTCCAATGGCCAGATATAGATCAAGATGACTGGAGATGACACTCTTCCTCCTCCCCCCCTGCAGTGGTCAACCTTGTTTTTTTTTTTTTTTTTTGTTTTGTTTTTTGTTTTTTTTTTTTTGTTTTTTTTTTTTTAAGTTCTTTATTTGACTGAGGCAAAGTCCAATCAGTGGTTAAGGCTAGGTAAGAATTAGGCAGAAAATAATAGAGGCAATGTGTTAATGAAAGAAATTTTGGAATTGTAGTCAAAAGACTTATGTTCAAGTCAAGACTCTGCTAAGTTGGCCCTGTATGACTTTGAGGGATTTTTGGTTTTTTAAATCTCTAATATGAGGGAATGTGATTTCCAAAACCCCTTCCAACTCCAAATTTGAAATACTATTTTTACTGAATGTTTTATTAAATACCATTCTTTCCACCTTCCCTTTAATCTCAGAGAAGAAAGGTCCTTGAACTTGCTAAAGCTTAATCTCTATTTTTGCTCTCAATATGATATTCTCCCTTCAATTTCTTCATTGATCTTGTTACATCATTCAAACCTTTTCCATGTTGCGTTTTTCAACATTTTTAATTTGTTTCCCTCAGAATATAACATGTTTAAGTCTTTTCTATCTGGAAAAACAACCAAAAAAAATGCTACCTTTTTCTTATCCTTCTGAAACAATTTTCCTATATCTGTACATCTCTTCCATGGCAATCACTTAGGAAGAGCCTCCACTGTCTATCTCATCATTCAAACAGTCCTCAGCCCTTTGCACTTTTGTTTCTTTCTCCATCACTCTACTCCATCACATCTACTCTACTCTAGTTGCTAAACATAATGGAGTTTTAAAAAATTTTATAATAACCTTTTATTTTTCAAAATACATGCAAATATAATTTTTAGCATTCACTTTTGCAAAATCTTGTGCTCCAAATTTTTCTCCCTCCTTCCCTCCCCTAGACAACAAGCACTCCAATATAGGTTAAAACATATACAATTCTTCTAAACATGCTTATCATGCTGCACTCAGATCAAAGGGGTAAAAAATGAGAAAGAAAAAAAGCAAGCAAACAACAACAAAAGGTGAAAATACTATGTTGTGATTCACATTCAGTCTCCATGTTTTTCTTCCTGGAAGTGAATGGCACTTTCCATCTCAAGTCTATTGGAATCACCTTTAACCACCTTATTGTCGAAAAGAACAAGAATGCACTTTTTTATAAACTCACCCTCCTTTATCCTGTGCTACCATACAATGTGAATGACTCCCACTTTCCCCATAAATTCATTATGACTATTCTCCCACTCTTCTGTAGAGAAACTCACTAACAACTCCTCTCTCTCCTCTCCCAGCTCCTCATGCAGTTCTCTTTCCTTCAAGATGGACAGTTCCCAAGGGTCTGTCTTTTTTCTTGAGAGAATCTCATCTATTTTTGTTGCTTCAATGGACACCTCAGTGTGGAATCATAGGATCAGACATTTAAAGTTTGAAGACACCTCAGAGGGGATCATTTATTGAGGGTCAGACAGATTCAATTGATCAGCCCAAAGTCAGATTGTATCATAAAAAAAGATGTGAATCTGGGTCCTCTAACTCTAGAGCCAGAGTCTTTCTCCTACTCAACTCCAGTGAGTTTTGCCTCTAAGAGAAAAATACAAATCTCTCTTTTGCATGTAAAGTCCTTCACAATCTCGCCCAGATTTACTGCATAGAACTGCTTGACACCTTCAATGATCCAGCCAAATAGATTTTGGTGTTTTTTACACTGACTCTTGGAAGGTTTGCAAAACACCATACAGACATTATCCCCTGCTAAGACTCACAATGGGTTGCAGGTCAACATTGTGGATATTATTATCAATCTCATTTATAGATAAGGAAACTGAGTTCACCAAGTTTGACTTAATATCTAGCCCATAGTCACACAATTAGGAATCAAAACAAGATCTCTCTGAATCGAGGTCCCAGATTCCTTCCATTCTACCACGATGTCTCTAAGTTGATGTCTCAGTTTAATTTCTTGGTGGCTCTAATTCCACCCACCTCCTACTCTCCTATCTCTTTCGTGCCCCACTACTACTCCCACCAGTGCATCAATTCCCTTTCTTTACCAAGGATCTTTGCTTTCAGATGGTTTGTTAAGGTTTATTGTGACAAACTAAGAGCTCACAATTGGTGTTGACTGCAAAGAGTTTCTGAAACCTTAAAGCATTAAGTAGAAATAAATTATTATTAGGAATATTTAAGCAAAACAAAGAGGAAGTTGTATATAATAACAGTGATATTATTTCAAGAACTGTGAAAGACTAAATAATTCTGAGTATTTATAAATAGTCAAATCAACCATAAAGAGCCTATGAAGGAAGATAATATCCACCTCTGGAGAAAGAACTTATAAATATCAGTATATATATAGTAGGGTTTTATATTTATACAAATATAAGTAAAAAAACATTTATACAAATATAAGATATAGATAGATAGATAGATAAATAGATATGGATATCATGGCCTTCTCTTGTGTGGGATAGGGAAGGAGGAAGTCAATCCAGAGCTTCAAATGTAACAAAAATAAAAATTTATTTTTCATTTTAATAATATTTCAATTTCCCGATCTGTAAAATTGAGCTCAGTTGGCCCTCAGAGGCATCTTCAAACTCTAGATGTCTGATTCTATGAGCCTACTCTGAGGTGATGACTAAAGCAACAAAACATTTTAGTACAGTACAAGACCAACTAAAGTTTTCTTTTGATGTGTATTTTAAAAATTTCTCTATATCAAAAGGTTAATTTGATAGCCCAAATTATTTAATATAGATTAATATGGAATTATTGGAAAGTATGCTGATCATATTTTTGGAGAAATAAAAATAAAGCATGTATGTTGGTAACGGAAAAAAAGGAATTTTAAAATACCTTTAAACTCCATTGCCAATTCTTCTAAACATATTTTCACATTTATCATGCTGCAAAGAAAAATCAGATCAAAAGGGGGAAAATTATAAAGGGGAAAAAAAAAAACAAATAAACAACACCACCACCAAAAGGTGAAAATACTGTACTGTGATCTACCCTCAATTAATGTAGATATAAGAGTTCAAGACTGCTTACTAAATCAATCAAAGGTGTATTTGGATCCCTAAAAGCCCAAGTTGAAGTATTACAATCTGAATGATTAGAGCTGGAGAAGTAGGCCTAGAGGAGATATAGATCTTTTGGATAAGATCTTAACCCTGCCTTCATGGAGTTTACAGTCTCATAGAAAGCTATAATACACAACGATAATTATACAAATTTATTAGAGAGGTAAAAAAAATAAAGCACTATTGGAAGGTCAAAGTAAAAGTTGTTATCAACAGGTAGAGTTATGAGATGTGTCCAAAAGGAGACATCATTTTATTTGGGTACAGATGATCTTTGGCCCTTACTTCTTAGTAAGGGAACACAATTTCCTTTCATTAGAGGACTATTGGTGAGCAATCAGACATCACTGATTTGTCCATTGGTTTTGCTGAAATACTTAGTTTTAAAAAATCTTTTATAAGGAAAGACTTGATGGGTGGCTGGCTGAGGAGTCTATTGAATAGAGGCACAGATATGGGAGGCAAATTCTAGGAGACAAAAAATAGCCTATTTTGCTTAGATCCCAGAGTGCATGGAGCAACCTAATAGAAGCAATTTATGTCAAGTCTTAAAAATGTCAGACTAAAGAATTGAAACTTTCTGGACGTTAGGAAAATTATTGAACAAAGTAGTAATGGGAGCAGATATTGGGGAGGCTATGGCCATAGGGGGAAAACAGCAAGTAAGGATCCCAGTTCTAGATCTCAGATCAAGAGCCAGGTTTGTTTTTTTTTTTTTTTTTTAGTTAAAGCTTTTTATTTTCAAAACATATGCCTGGATAATTTTTCAACATTGACCCCTGAAAACCTTGTGTTTCAACTTTTCTCTCCTTCCCCCTCTCACCCCTACACAGAAAGCAATCCAATATATGTTAAACATGCTAAAAAAATATATTAAATCCAATATAGGCATACATATTTATACAATTATCTTGCTGCACAAGAAAAATTAGATCAAAAAGGGAAAAAAATGAGAAAGAAAAAAAGCAAGCAAACAACAAAAAAAGTGAAAATACTATGTTGTGATCCCCACTTAGTTTCTATAGTTGTCTCCCTAGATGCAGATGGCTCCCTTCAACATAAGACCATTGGAACAGGCCTGAATCATCTCATTATTGAAGAGAACCACGTCCATCAGAATTGATCATCGTGTAATCTTAATATACATTGCATGTACAATGATTTCCTGGTTCTGCTCACTTACACTCAGCATCAGTTCATGTAAGTCTCTCCAGACCTCTCTGGGATCATCCTGCTGATGGTTTCTTACAGAACAATAATAATCCATAACATTCATATACCATAATTTATTCAGCCATTCTCCAATTGATTGACATCCATTCAGTTTCCAGTTTCTAGCCACTACAAAAATGGCTGCCATAAACATTTTTGCACATGTGGGTCCTTTTCCCTTTTTAATGATCTCTTTGGGATATAGGCCCAATAGAGACACTGTTGGATCAAAGGCTTTGCACAGTATGATATCCCTTTGGGCATAGTTCCAAATGCTCTCCACCACAGTGTATCACTGTCCCAGTTTTCCCATATTCCCTCCAACATTTGTCATTATCTTTTCCTGTCATCTTAGCCAAACTGTGTAGTAGTGCCTCAGAGTTGTCTTAATTTGCATTTCTCTGATCAATTTGGATTTGGAGCACCTTTTCATGTGACTAGAAATCGTTTCAATTTCTTCATCTGAAAACTGTCTGTTCATATTCTTTGACTATCAATTGGAGAATGGCTTGACTCCTTATACATTTGAGTCAATTCTCTATATAAATTAGAAATTGGGTCTTTATCAAAACCCTTGAATGTAAAAATGATTTCCCAGTTTAATTCTTCCTTTCTAATTTTGTCTGTATTAGTTTTGTTTGTTTAAAAAAATCTTAATTTAATATAATCAGAATTACCTATTTTGTATTCAATAATAACCTCCAGTTTTTCTTTGGCTATAAATTTCTTTCTTCTTCACAGATCTGAGAGATAAACTATCCTTAGTTCTTCAAATTTGCTTATGATATCACTCAGAGCCAGTTTAAATGCAGCTATTATTAGCCTAGAATAGGGGGAATCCCTCCATGAAAGAGGAAGCAAAGAGTAGCCCAGCCTCCCTGGACCAAATTGCCACATCAGCACCAAATCAAATTAGTTTGGCTTCTTACCTGAAGGATGTGGGGGTGACTTCTAGAACCTCATATCCTTCATCCCATGGGGAGAGTCCTACTTGCTCAGGGTGCCCTGTAAGGGGCCAGGCTTTGCCTCTGAAAAGGAAAGCTTGAATTCTTTGCCTTTTCTTTAATTGTTTTGGTTGGAGAAAGGCTTCTACAAACATCAAAAGTTGATAACCTAATATAACTTCATAAAATGATGTTTGCTTTTTAAAATTGTATCACCATGTATTTGGAAGTACAGAAGAATCTTAATTCCTAAGTGTGATAGTGAATTATGCAATATTGGTTTTTCCTGACACACTTTAGTGCAAGGCACTGGCAAAGGTGCTTAAAAAAGATAATGTCACTTAGTCACTCAAGAACCATTCAAAATTTGGGACTGTTGGTATTGTCAAACCCATTGCAATGGATTTACTGAGGAAGAAAGCATTAAAACTGGGAGATAGTGTAAAGATGAGATGGCTGAATTGGTCAATTACTCCACTTTATTTAAAGTAAGTCATACTTAATTACACCCTAATATGTTAACCAGGTGAGAATAGATGACAACTGGATCAGATCAATCAAAGATATTTTAGCTAGATTTAATAGGAAATCAGTTCTTATTGATTGAAGGACTATTTAGTGGCATCTTAGAAAGCTGGTATAAAAGCAGAAGCCTAGATTGGAGTCAAGCATCTGGCAGAAAAACTGAAGGGGAGCCACTTCTGAGAATCACATAATGATAGAAGAGCACTTCAGGCTCAGTCTTCTCACCATTCCTGGCCCAGAGGATGGCCTCATGGCCATTGAAGTTGGACAAATTTGCCATCGTGGGCAAAAGGAGGCAAAGACCTAAGAATTAGCTAGGATCTCCCCTATGCTCTCCAAGCCTTAGTATGATATGTTCTTCCTGACATACTTATCCTTGCCTCCCTACTTGGGAACCACTAATCATTCTCATGGGTTGGGTGCTCTGTAATCCACTGGCTTAATTTGATAGGTGCTTTACTAAGACTTGAGCCCCATGCTCTTTTCATACTATCATAGGTTTTAGTTCTGGAGGAGACCTTAGATATTATCTACACCAATAAATCCCCTCATTTTTTACAAATAAGATTTGTTTTAAATGACTCATCCAAGAGACTTAGATGAACTTAGATGAAGCAAAAGGACTACCCAATATTCATCCATCTAATAAATGGGAGATACAGGATTTGAACTTGAGCCTTTGATTCCAACATGAATGTTCTTCCTTATAAGAGACATAGATGAACTTAGATGCTAAGTGAAATGAGTAGAACCAAGGGAACATCTTGTACAGCAACAGCAAGATTATGTGATGATCAATTCTGATGGATGTGGCTCTTTTCAGCCACAATGAGCTGAATCGGGCCAGTTCTTGGTCTTATGATGGAGAGAATCATCTGCACACAGAGGGAAGACTGTGGTGTTTGACTGTAAATCACAACATAGTATTTTCACCTTTTTGTTGTTGTTTGATTGCTTTTTGTTTTTGTTCTCATTTTTTTCCTTTTTGATCTGAATTTTTTGTGCAGCATGATAAATGTGGAAATGTGTATAAAATAATTGCATGTGTTTAACATATATTGGATTACTTGCCATCTAAGGAAAGGTGTGGGACAAAGGGAAGGTAAAAAAATTTGGAACACAAGGTTTTGCAAGGGTGAATGTTGAAAATTCTATGCATATATTTTGAAAATATAAAGCTTTAAGAAATAAATAAATGACTCATCCAAAGTCTCACAGGTGACAGTGAAAGATGATAATGGTGGTGATAGTGATGTCAGGTATAACCTCCTATAGGAAGAAGTGACTCCATTCCAGTTTGCTCCTTTATAATCCCCTTTTTCCAATCTCTAATCTTCCCCAAGCTCTCCCCATCTCTCAAAGCTACTTCTATACTGCCTACAAACACATCCATCCTCAAAAAGTCCTCACTTGACCATCATCAATAGTTATCATCCCATATCTCTCCTTCCTTTTATAGCTAAACTCTTTGAGAAGATTGTCTACAGTCGATGCCTCCATGATCTTTCTCTTGCTCTCTTTAAATTTCTACAATCTGACTTCCAACCTCATCATTTAACCAAACTCATTCCAAAGTTACATGAGCTCTTGATTGCCAAATCCAGTGGACTTTTCTCGGTCCTTATCCTTCTTGACCCTTTTGCAGACTGACATTGCTAATTATCCTTTTTTCCCTTCTTTCTAGGATCCCTGACATTATTCTTTCCTGATTCTACCTATCAGTTCAGTTCTCAGTCTCTTCCTGGATCTGGGGCTTGCCCATTAACCCTCTGAGTTCCTCAAAGCTCTATCCTTGTTCCTTTTCTCCCTCTGTACTAGCAATGACCACATCCACAATCTACATCCATACCTCAGTAGTCGTAGATTCTAACAGTCCTAACCTGTGGTGTTAAAGAAGAAAGATGGAGAGGGTATCTTTCCCTCTTAATCCACAACATTATTTCTTTCTCTCTTTATCCATATATGTCTTTCTAAGATATAATGTCTATCACATAGTAAATGTTTAATCAGTGTTTATTGGTTGAGGGATTAGAGCCACTAAAGTCATCTTCATCAGAATCATCACCATTATCACAGCAAAACTACTGGTGTTTATGTAGAATATCAAATTTTGCAAAATATTTTATGAGCATTAGCTCAATCTAAACCTTACACAGTCCTTGGGAAACAGAAGCTGTAATTTCATTATCTCTATTTTGCAGGAATTTTGTCTTGTTTTGTGTTTTTTTAATTAATTTTTGTGTGTAGCGATTGGGGTTGTGTCTTGCCTAGGGTCATGCAGCTAGGAATTATTAAGGATTTGAATTCAAGGCCTCTTGACTTTAAGGTCAGTGCTCTATCCACTGCACCATCTAGCTGCCCCTTTGTGTTTTTTTAAACTGGGGTCCAGAAAAGCAAAATGACTACTCAATATTCATCCAGCTAATAAATGGGAGAGAGAGGATTTGAACTTGAGCCTTTGACTCCAACATGAATGTTCTTCCTCATACACTAGGCTTTAATCACCAGCAAATGGGACCCATCGGCACCAGAGACTGAGGCACTTAATTCTTAGGCTAGAACCAAGACTGGGGATGAATTTCAACAGGGATAAATATTTGTTCTTATAATTGGATACAAAAAGTCACATTCACAAGGTCGAGAAGAAGGGGACGTGTTTAAAAAGCAGTTGCTTAGTGGAACACAAGGTCAATATGAGTCTGCAGTAAATTATGGCCACCAGGAAAACTAATGAGATATTGGGGTGCATTAAGAGGGACACAGCTTCCATTGATAGGGTGATGGTGAATCCATTGTCCTCTGCTTTGTAGAGTATTGTGTTGGGTTCTAGATTTAAGAAGGACCTTGAGAAGCTGGAGAGGAAAACGAGGATAGTAAAAGACCTTGAGTCCATGACATATAAAGATTGGTTAAAGGAACTGTGGAAGAGATGGCTCATAGTTATGGCGTGATGATGTTCTTGAGGAATTTGAAGACTAACCTGTGAAAGAAATCTAGAATTAGAATTGTTGAGTTTGTCCCAGAGGATGGAACCAGAAGTAATTTTGGGAGGCAACTGCAAAACTGACAATTAGATTTGATGTTAGGGGAAAGTTCCTAACAAGCAGAGTCCTAACAAAGTGGTTCCCCTATCTTGGAGGTCTTTAAGCCAGGATCTCATGGCCACTTGCCAGATATGTCATACTGGAGATTTCCATTGTATGTAGGGATTGGACTAAATTATCTCAAATTCTTCCATTCTATGATCTGATATATTATAGTTTAATCTGCAGACTATCCATTCCTTGCATGGAAGGAAAATGAATTTTCAATATCAACTCATCAAGAAAATCAACTATTTGCTAAAGATCACCCTTACCTTAAAAAAAACCCAACAAAAAAGTGTTTTATATAATTTGGGCCTTTTAAAAATGGCATGTCTGTTGATTATACAAAGTATCTCCTTGGCCAACCAATTCTCTGCTAGGGAGAGTTCTTCAAAGCGTTCAGTATACCTCAAAAGACTCTTCCAAACACGGAAATCACCCAGAAAGCAGACAAATTGACTTCAGGGGGGCAAGTGATCTTGATTCCCAGTAGAAGGAGCCTTTTGCCCCAGGGGTGAGTATTTTTGGAATCTGTAATTTATAACTGGGTAGGGATTAGCTCAGCCAGGCCTGCATGTGCTGATATATCACCCAGGCTTCTCCTGGTCAGCTGGGCAAAGGGTCGCGGGCATAAAATATGACGTGCCCGCTATGTTGGGGTCAGCAAGGCTGTACCTCCTCGGTCTCTGCAAATAGAGATCATTCTGGTGAATTGATTAAGAATGAATTACGATCATGAGGAAGGACAATTAATTAGGAGAGAAGCCAAATCTATTGTTGCCTGGGATTATTTCCTTAGAAGTCCATGACCCAGTTTTCTTTAGGGGAGGAGGAGGAGGGGAGAGGGAATTACTTTTTTCTTAAGCACTTGGTATGGTCTGAGAACTAGAGGTTAATATAATGAAATTATCCTGATGAAAATAAACCCAAGAGTGGTCGTTCCATCTTGTTAATTATACACACAAACAGACACATGCACAGATGGAGAGAAAAGAATGTGACTTTTGTCTTGGGAAGAAAAAGTGTCTCTTACCCAAAGTAATGAAACTACAAGACTTGTCTTAGCCGGTATTGATCAAAGAGCCAGAATGATGGAAAATCCTCCTATCCAGTGAGAAGATTATGGCTTAAGTTAGAAAAGAGACCTTCTTCAACTGAACTATTACATAAGCTCTGGGGAGGTGACTGTAAGATAGAGGTTTAAACTAAAGGGCTTCAGTGTAAGGAGATTTCAAAGCTAATCAGCAAAGGATGATTATAATGCTGATATCAATATTAACAGATGTGGGGGTACCAAAGAGTCACAAATCTAAGCTACATGGAACAAAAAGCTTTAGAATATAGAGACTTTACTTCCTGAGAGGTGATAGATAGACTTAAAAAGCAACGTGAGATCTATATTTTGGGATGTGGCCAAGGTGGGAATTTGTTTTGTTGGACTGTGCATGTTGGTTAAGAAGGTTTTCCCTTTTTTATTGTTCAGTTGGAGGGATAGTTAATATATGCCTGTAAAAATAATTAATTGATTGATTTTTTAAATAGAGAGGCTAGTGGAAGAAAATTATAAGGAAGCTGAATGAGGTACATATCATTCCCTAGTCCTGTCTGCCCTCAGAGTTGTACCAAGAATGAAAATGAGTTTATAGTCCAATATTTAACTAAAAAAAAATAATTATTTTTTCCATCTTTGGAATAGTCCCCAGAACTTTAAATATAAAAGAAAAATAATGATGATTGGCTGGCTACTTATACTAGAACTGTTTCTATCTCTGAACACAATCAAAAAGATGAGAATTTCATCATTATGATTAATGATAAGAAGAAAAAAAATAGAATATAAACTTTTCCCAGCCTGCTCCTTGTCTGGGCTCTAATCCATTTCTTCATCTCACCAGAATACCTCTAGCTTTACCCAGACACCCAGGGCTCTGACAGATAAGTTTTCAACTTGAGCAGAACCCAGCTACCACACCGGTTCCTGATCAGCTTCTAATCCTTTGACCCATGCATACAATTAACACGATTTGCCTTCACATTTATATACCCAAGTTCCCAAAGAAGGGCTGCTATCACACTCAACTTTTCCCCGGGATCCAAAGATAGCCTTGTTGGGGGAAGTGGGGATAACAGTAGGGGAAAGCTTCCCTGTTCACCATGGTCCAAGACCTTATCAATGCATTTCCATTTATACAAATCAGCCACTCCTAATGATAACACTTTGAAGCCTTAAATATAACTTCCTTAGCAATAAGTCAAAATAAATAATATCATGGATACTTGTATATATAAAGGCAATTACAAATGCACAATCCACAAGTAAACCTGAGTCTCCCTCTCCCATCAATGCTCTCTGTATCTTTGGGGAAGGGTGGAAAACCAGAAACCTGCCAAGGAGGCTCAATTGCTCGGGCTCAGTAATTTACAACTCTGAAATTTTCCCCCAAAATACTTTAATGAATAAGGTTATGAAGCAGAGTTGATTCATCTGTGCATGACCAAACACTTAGAGGCAACATGTTTCAGTCAAACTAGTTGTTCTTTAGTTTTGCTTCTCTGATTTATCTATTCAAAAGCTATTTATTTACACAAGTGAACTTGTTCCTTGGCAACAACTCTTGTGTACATCACACCAGCTTCATATTTGTATGGTGCTCCTGAAATGATACAATTCTGAAATCTGTCCTTTCAACTCTCTTCCTCTTATCTTCCTAGATTCAGACTCTGAATCCCAGCAGCAAATAGTCTTACCTTAGCCTAGTTCTTGTTAAACTTTTTCCACCCACAGCCCCATGTTGCCCAAGAAATGTTCATGTTATTCTATCTGGAATCTGACCCAAGGTGTTTCTGGAAGTATTTGTGCATGTGCAGCACAAAACGTGGGTGTTGTGTTTTCAGATCCAAGATCACAGGGGTCATGTGAAGCAATATAGGCAATACTGGTAGAAATACCTGGGATTCATTATGCACTTGGTTTTGACTAAATTTTTAATTGTTGCATTTCAGAAATTGTTTACTGATGTCAAATTTCCAGGACTCCCACATTCAGTTATGCGACCCACAGTTTAATTTTGTGCTTTAGTCTATGGTTAAATTCTCATCTTCTGTCTATGCTATAATCCCAAATTATATTGTTCCAGTCACTGTATATATTGTCTTCCTGGTTCTGTTTACTTTTCTCTACATAATTTTATACAAGAATGCCTAGTGTTTCTTATATTGCAATTAATATTTCATTACATTCATATATCACAAATTATTTAGTCATTATTCAACAAATGGGCACCTATTTTGTTTCCAAATTTTTGCTCACATGAAGAGGACACAAAGAGTGATACAGTCATTAAATCATAGCATGATGAGCATAGAGCTGGAACCTTAGAGGCAATCTACTTCAGTGTGCTCATTTTATAGCTAAGCTAACTGAGACCCAGGTAAGTCCCACAGACAAAGTCAGAAATGGTGTTTGAACCCAAGTCCTCTTACTATGGAGCCAGTGCTCTTTCACTGTAGGGGAAGCTAAAAAGCTTCTTTAAGCATATATATATATATATATATATATATATATATATATATATGTATGTATTTGACTATAAAAAGCCCATTTATTTTGTGCTCTGTAGACTTGTGTTCTAATGTAGCCTTTGTCCTTAATGTCTTTGACTGGTCATTATTTTACAATGATATGTCACTTTGCTAAATATAGGGAATGAAACCGGGTCTGGGTCTGTGGGAACTTTGCCAGTTGGAATCTTCCTGCCTGTGTCTAAAAATACCTTTGCACAGTTCAAACACACCCCCTCCTCTTTGATTCATTTCAACCCCAGTTCCTCCATATCTGCTTCCAGAAAGGAGGCCTTTTTAGCTCTTGCCTTCCATTTCCAACTTGGAAAATCCAAGTTGTGAAACCGCTAACATTTCCGGATAATTTAAACAGCTTCCCTCAGTGTATTTTTAATAATCCTTGTCTTTATTATTACCAGATGCTGAAGTCCAAAAAGAACCACAGAGGAATAAGCTTCAAAGACTGGAGAAAGTAATAATTTTTAAATGATAGTGTAATGAGGGACAATGAGCACTGGTGTAATGTTCCTTCTACTGGTGAAGGAGACTTAAGGAGAGGCCTTTGTGGGATGGGTCGATGTTCTGTTCTGTTAACCACATGGTTAGCAGTCTTTTTTGACTGGCCACATAATCAGGACTTGTACTGGCTCTTTAGGTTCTTTAGCCAGTTTCTCTTTGGCTTTCTGCTGGAGTTCTGATCAGACCAAACCAGTAAGAGATAATGATATAAGGAGCAAGGCTTTGGGGGCTTCTCCCCACTGTGCCCAAGCACCCTGGTGAAATGCTCCAGACCTCTGGGTTTGATCTTTTTCTGTGCTAGGAGAAGATATTAGACCCTACAACACTGAATTTCAAAATATCAGCAAAAGTTCCTCAACACCTAGGTCCTTGTCTTTTCTGAATGTTGGGGGGATATTTATACATTTATTCCTGCTGTTTCTTCAAAATAAATACTTCTTTATAAAAAGCTGATTGAATTAAGTGGCTAAGTAGAACTGGGGCGCTACCTATTGACGTCTAATAGTGGGGAGAATATAGCTAATGGGGGCTCTACATGACAGCATTAGAGAAAGATACTCATAAACCGCTCAAGTATTCCTAGAATCCAGCCCTCACCTCTCTCTTAACTTCCAGTCTCATCTCTCAAGCCAGATATCCTGCAGATGCCTTAAACTCCAGGGCTCTTAAAAAAAGCTTATTATCTTTCCCCCAAACCCTCCCCACTTTCTAACTTCCTTATTACTGTGAAGACATCACCATTCTCCCAGTTACCCAGGCCAACAGCCTATAGGTCATCCTTAACTCCGAAGATCAGTGGAGAGAACAGATGTCACAAAAATCCAATCACCAACATTTGACATCAGATTCAATATGGCAGCGTGAGGGGAGTGGGAGGGAAGAAAGAGAGGAGTTAAGATACATGTGGTTTGACTTCTTCTTAATGAAGCCCGACTGGATCTCTGTAATCATTACCTCTATCCCTTCTAAATATTCATTAAACACTTTTAAATGGTCTATTCTAAAATTTCCCCAGAAGTTGAAGGCAAGCTCATTGACTCATAATTTGCAGACTCTGCTCTCTACTTTTTTTTTTCTTAAATCAGGACATTACCCTTCTCCAGTTTGGTTTTCTGTGCTCTTTCTCCTATATCATTGATATTGGTTCAGCAATCACAGCTGCCAAGGCTTTTAGGACTTGAGGTTATAGCTCTTCCCACATCATCTAGGCCAGGTGTGATTTAAGTTCATCAAGTTAAGTGCACATTTCCTATCATCCATTAGCCACCTTTGTTATAATTTCCAATGCAGAGAAAATAGGAACTAAGATATGAGCAGTTCTACCTTAATCATCTACCTCAAGCAAAGGTCCTTCTGTGATGCTCCCTTTTCTCGATGTAGCAAAACATTGTTCTTGACACTGGAATTGTGCAGAGGGAGAAGAAAAAAGGAGAGGGAGAGGAAGGGAAAAGGAGAAGGGAAGGAGGAAGGGAGAAAAAAAAGGAGACAAAGAAGGGGGAAAGAGAAGGAAGGAGAGAGTGGGGAAGAGCAAAGAGGGAAGGAGAATGGGGTAGAGAGCAAGAGCTCTAGTGGATGATGATGGCTCATGAATTTCTCCTCTCATTGCAATATCTGACTTTTGTGCCAGATTTGTGATCTGTTTCCCAGACTCTTCCTTTATTCTCTCCTTCTGTCTAGGTGGTCTGTAGTATACTCTGATAATTAAATGTTTTGTTTCTTCCCCCATTGACTTTCACCCCCTTAGAATGTGAGGTCCTTGAGAGCCCCTTCCTCAATAGTTGGCACTTTGTTTGGTACTTAGTAAACCCTTGATAAATACTTCATCCATTTAATCATGTGTTTACTCCAGTGCCCTCTATCATTCTTCTTTATTCCCTGGTGCCTGGATTTTTTAGGTGGCGCAGTAGATAATGTTAGACTTAGAGTCAAGAAAACATCTCCCTGGCCTCCCATACTGACTAGCTGTGTGACCCTGGTCAAGTTACTTACCCCTATTTGCCTCAGTTTCCTCATCTGTAAAGTGAGCTGAAAAAGGAAATGGCAAACCACTCTAGTATCTTTGCCAAGAAAACCCAAATAGGATCACAATGAATTGAATACAAAGATACAATTGCTTTTTCCCTATCCTGTTTCTTTTGAAACCCATATTCCACTCCCATATTCCAGTCATGAGTTTCATCCCATAAGTCTCCATAATGTCTAGAAAGTTAACTTTGCTTTCTTGCCTTACCATTTTTGTATTCTTCAAAATTCATGCGAAACTAGTTTTCAAAATTCACCCTTGCAAAACCTTGTGTTCCAAATTTTTCTCCCTTCCTCCTCCCTTCTCCCTCCCCTAGACAGCAAACAATCCAATATAGGTTAAATATATGCAAGTCTTCTAAACAGATTTTCCCATTTATCATGCACAAAAAAAATCAGATCAAAAGGTAGAAAAATGAGAAAGAAAAAAAAACAAGCAAGCAAGTAATTACTTTAAAAAAACTACTATTATCTAGCCTTGCTTATTGTCTAAACTTTAGGGATTCGTGCAAAGACATTTGAGGCTATAGATTTACTACCAGATACTTTCTTGGATTTTGTTTTCTATGAATTTATGGGTATCTCAGCTGTTATTTTTACACTATTGTTATTGTTATGATATCTAACTTGATGGAGAGGCAGCAGAGATCTGTAGAATTAGGTCACTGGAGTACAATAATATCTCTGCCTGCAGATGCAATCAGCTGAGTGTGTGTGTGCATTTTTATGTTATTTGATTAAATGACTTTTTTCTTTTGAATCAGCATTCCACAGTTCCTTGATGTTGCTCTGTTTTCAGTCATTCAGTCATGTCCATGACCCCTTGGACCATACCATGCAATACTGTCTATGGGGTTTTCTTGGCAAAGATGCTGGGAAGATTTGCCATTTCCTTCTGCAGTGGATTGAGGCAAACAAAAGTTAAATGATTTGCCCAGTTTCACAAGCTAATAAGTGTCCATGGCCAGATTTGAATTCAAGTTTTCTTGACTTCAGGCCACTGGCTAAGTAAAAGTACTACATTCAGTGAGGGCTCACGTGCTATAGTTTCAGGGGAACATTGATCCACAGAATACTTTGGAACTGGGGCATTTTTTCTGGTGGCCTGCACGCGAGGAGGTACCTCAAGTGTTCTTCTTGGTAACTCTGTGGGGTGGGACAAAACAAGTATTATTATTCCCATTTTGCAGATGAGCAAACAGGTGAAGATATCAATTTAATTAATCAATTTAATTAATAATGAAGATAGCAATTTAATTGTCACCAACACTCACAGGATGATAGAGTTAGAGAAGAAAAGAACTTTAGAGATCATTAAGCCCACCTCCCTTATTTTGCAGATGAGAACACTGAGGACAGGAGGGGCTGGGTGACTTGCCCCACAAGCCCTGTGCCTCCAGATCCACTCCCCCGGGTTGCCCATTAGTCAGCCATCCTGTTTGTGTGACTGGGCGGCAGTAACACAGTAAGAAGGCTTCCATGCTGTTCTGTCTAAATGAGCATAGTCTGACTCGACGGAACTTCTCTGAAACGAGGATGTTATTTTCTTCAGATCCCCGTGTTGAAATATTCATACGTCAGACTCTTAGTGGAGACATGTATGATTCATGGGACTGATGGAAAATGAAATTGCTGCCATTATCCACTTGGCCTTGAATCACTCTGTGATTCCAGAAGGCTCAAATGGAGCTAAAAATAATGGCAAATATTGAAAGCTTATTCTGGCCTTCATCAAATGAGTCCCTATTCCCAATATGCTTCTGTAGTCTCTGCAGGCTTGCTCCATATCCTGGAGGCAGTCAGGGAATAACACTTGAATATTCATTGCACTCCAATACAATATACATGGTACATGATATATATTGTCTTATGTGACTGAGAGATCGGCATGGGTTTGAAATGAACTTAGCTACTTAATTCTTTTGTAACCTTCTTAGAATCAGAGCATTCACATAACATTTTAAAGTTGGCAAAGTGTTTTACAGATATTATTTCATTTAAATGAGATTTAAATTTAAAACCTGTGAAGGTAGATTCTGTTATAATTATCCCTGTTTTATAATAGGGGAAACTGAGGCACAGTAGTGATGGTGATTTGCCTCGGGATACACAGCTAGGAAGTATATGAGGCTGTGTTTGAACTCAGGTCTTTCTGACTCCCTACCTAGCCTTCTAGAGCCACAAAGGATCCCCCAGCCTTTGCTTGACTTCATGTCATCAAGAACCCACTCCCTCTTAAGGCAGCCCATTTTCTTCTTGCGTGGCTTTAAATTTTTTTCTCCCTTTCATCAAGCCTAAAACTGCCTTATGTAAAGGGTGAGAATCATTACAATTTCCAAGCCTTAGTTTCCTTATCTAAAAAAACAAAGAACTAGAACTCTGTAAGATCATAATGACAGTTCTTAACTACTGAAAAAGATAAAGATATACACCCCACCCTTTCATTAGGGAAGCAGGAGCTAAGGGTATGGAATGGTATAGATGCCGTCAGTTGCATTGATCTGCTCTGCTGAAATATTTCACTTTGTCATTAGGGAAGATTCACTGAAATGGGGGAAGAAAAGAGGAGGGAAAAGGAGAAAGAAGTAGATAACAGAAATTATTGTAATGTAAGAACAAGAGCATCAATAAAACATTTAAACATGATAAACTAAAATGAAAGATTAGACTTGATGATCACTGAGGTACTTTCCAGTTCTGTCACAAAAACGAGTATCCTGTGACTCAGCGATCTCACCACAGAGACTGCAGCCTAAGGATGTTATTAAGGGGGGGAAAAAAGGATATACCAGGACAAAAATATCCATAATGGTTTTACTTGCAATAATGAAAACCTGTAAACAACCTCTGTGTCCGATGACTGAGAATTGATTGGATCAACTGTGGCATGGTGGTATCATGGAAGGCTTTTATGTCCTTGGAAATGGCAACCAGAAAGACTACATAAGATCTGGAAAGAAAGACCCTGGCCAGAAAACAGCAGAATAAGAAGAGCATATACAATGACTTCAACCAACTGCCCCCCAAAAAAAAATCAAGAGGAAAAAACAACTGATAAGCTCACAAATGGAGCCAGAAAGAGCCCAAATAATTAAATGGTTACTTGTATTAATTTACGAAAACTAAGGTTGTTGTTGTCATTGAGTCATTTGTCTGTGTCCAACTCCTTGTGACCCTATGGACTATAATACCTCAGGCCCTTCTGTCCGCCACCATTTCCCAAAATATGTTCAAGCTCATGTTTGTTGCTTCCATGATACCATCTCTATGTCTCATCCTCTGCCATCCTCTTCTTCTTTTGTCTTCAATCTTTCCCAACATCAGTCTTTTCCAGTGAGTCCCATCTTCTCATTATGTGGCCAAAGTATTTAAAGCTTCAGTATCTGTCCTTCCAGTGAATAGTCTGAATTAATTTCTTTCAGTATTGACTGATTTGATCTCCTTGCTATCCAAAAAAACTCGCAAAAGTCTTCTCCAGCACTACAGTTTGAAAGCATTGATTCTGCAGTGTTCAGCTTTCCTAATAGTCCAACTCTCATAGCCATATATAGCTATTGGGAAAAAAACAAAACAGAACATAACTTTGCGTATCTGGATCTTTGTCAGCAAGGTGCTATCTCTGCTTTTTTTTGTATGCTGTCCAGATTTGCAATAGATTTCCTTCCTTAATTTCATGTATATATTTGCTGCCTATAGTGGTCTCTGAGCCCAACAATATAAAATCTGACACTGCTTCTATTTCTTTTCCTTCTATTTGCCAGAAAGTAGTGGGACCATTTGCCAAGATCTTAATTTTTTGATTTTGGTTTTTTGATGTTAAACTCCTAGGCAGCTTTTATATTCTCCTCTCTCGCCTTCATCCAGAAGCTCCTTAATTTTTCTTCACTTTCTGTCATTAGAGTGATATTAGCTGACTTTTGATATGTTCCCCAGCAGCCTTAATTCCAGCTTTTGATTCATCTACCCTGGCATTTTTTCATGATGTACTCAGCATATAAATTAAATAAATGTCTACAATAGTCTGCCTTGTCAAGCTTCTTTTCCATTCTTAAATCAATCAGCTGTTCCATGTTTGGTTCTAACTGTTGCTTCTTGGTCCTCATACAGGTTCCTCAAGAGACAAGTGAGATAATCCAGTACTTCCATCTCTTTGATGACTTGCCACATTTAGTTGTGATCCACCCCGTCAAAGGCTTTAGTGTAGTTAATAAAGCAGAAAGAGGGTTTGTTTGTTTTTTTCCTGGAACTCCCTGCTGTCTCCACGATCCAGACAATATTGGCAATTTGGTCTCTGGTTCCTCTACCTCTTTGAAAACCAGCCTGCTCTTCCAGCCATTCTCAATTCACATATTGCTGAAGTTTGCTCTTCTGGTAATTCTCAACTCACATATTATTGAAACCTAGCTAGCAGAATCTTAAGCATAACCTTGTTGGTGTGTGAGATGAGCACATGTAGGGCAATTTGAACATTCTTTGGTATTACCCTTCTTTAGAATTGGGATAACGGATCTTTTCCAATCCATTATCAAAGATGTCGAAAAGATAGGATAAAGCTGGACGAGGTCCAGGGACTGGTTCACAAAGAGCTGAATTAGTCCCTGAGGCTATGGGCTAAAAGAACACAGTTCCTTGAAGGCAAGAAGTCTCATAGTTGCTGAAGTTTAATAGAAAACCAGCAGATGGCAGCTGAATACAGCATTGTTGATATTCAACAGATGGTTGGCCCATGGATAAATCGGTAAAAGGTAGGGTCTAAGGCAAAAGTGGTTCCAGCTGGAATGTAGCTCGAAAAGTTTCTCCAGCTACACACATTTCCTCCTCATGTGCCCTCTGTGTTCAGTGGCCATGAGTACTTCCTCTCACAATGATAGTGCCAGGATTTGTGGGAGAAGTATACAAGAATACTCTCTGTGTCTCTGTCTCTGTCTCTCTCTCTCTGTCTGTCTCTCTGTCTCGGTCTGTCTCTGTCTCTGTCTCTGTCTCTGTATGTGTGTATGTGTGTGTGTGTGTTGGGTAGGATGGGAATGGAGAAATCTTATATGTTACTTATCCTGCTGCTTTGTTACTGAAATCTTTTTTGCTTTGAAATAATGTATCCTCTGGCCAGGCTCATCAGCAGTGGCTCATGAGCTGTGGTTTTGAAAGAGACTTCAAAATTGGCCTGAATCTAAGGGAGCTCATGTTTGAGAGAAGCCAGACTACCCACGCACAAACACATACTCAAATGAAGCGCTGATTTCTTTAATTTGGATATTCCATCCAATGATGATCATAATCCCTCCATTTCTGTCCATTTTACCCAACTCAATATAGAGATGGGAGCTCATTTAATGATCTGGGGACTTTTCTTGGCTTTGTAAAAAAACCGGTGGAACATTTGGACTTGTCTACCTATTGTGCTTTATTTTTGACAAATTACTTAACTAGTTTGACTTCTTTTTCTGTGTTCTCCTGATAATTTCCTTTGCTTCAGTTCAGTACAGTTCCTTATTTGTTATGTTATATGTAAGTTTATATACTTCTCTTTGTTTTCCTGTGGTATTTATTTTTTATTCTTTTGGGACCATAGTGACTTACAGCTACACACCACCAGTAAAATACTAATATTAACAAGATGATACTTTGCTTTGGGGAAAAGCTTGGAGCCATCAAATGAGCTTTGAATATTGCTGAAGGCGATCAAATCTCTTTATTAATTGAGATCTTTATAAAGGACTTAGCATGATGCTTGTTCCCCTCCCAGTCTTCTATTTACCTCTGGATCCAACTTCATGTCCATGTCATAATATAAAACTTAGATCAGTATATAAATATAGAGACACACAGAGAGAGACATATAGGTGTATATATATATATGTTGTATATTATGTATGTGTGAGTTCTATAACTACATGTCATAATCTGGGCAACAAACAGTTTTCATCCACTTATTTCCTAATGTGTGAATGGTTAGGTCAAACTCTTTTGAGGGATTACAGATCTTTTTCAGGAAGATCTGCAATGTTGGAATTTTAAGGGTGCTAGATACAACCAACATGATGTCATGTGCAAATAAGCAAGTATATGGAAGCATCTTATCCATAGATAATCCAAAGAGATATCCTGCAATCAGATGTAAACAGCTTTCAAGTAGATTGTTAATTATTTAGTATAAATAATTACACCTCAGAAATCAACAATCTTTACAAATTGGGGCTTGGTTTATTGTTTTGTTGATTATCTGAACTTAAGAGAGTATTCATAATGCAGATTAAATCTAAAGATGTGTGAACATAGATATTTTCCCCAATGTTAAACTTTTATTAGCATAGCTCTATATACTTTAAAGAAGTATAAACCTTGCTTGAGCTTAGCAGGAGGACAATATATCATTCAGGGAATAAAATCATCACCAGAATGGAAACCTAGTGTCTTTGGGATAAAAAGAAGGAAGAGAAAAAGGAGGAGCAGGAAGAGGAGGAGGAGGTAGAAGAAATAGAGGAAAAAGAATAAGAAAAGAAGATTTATATAGCACTTTAATGTTTGCAAAATGCTTTATTTCCATTATGTCCTTTGAGTCTCCCAATGCACCCTGCCTCTGAAATAAATAATGAATATTTATATTCATTGTAGCATCAAGGCAGCATGACGTTGGGGATAAGTAATCTTAGAGTTAGCTTAGAGAGCTGAAGACTCAAGTCCTATTTCTGGCTGTAAAACTCGGAACCAATCAATTCACCTATCAATGTCCTCTCTAAGATGATACATTTCAGAATAGCTGTTGATCTGCCCTGATGGAAGCTGAGGGAGTTTCTTCATGGGTAGTTTCTTATACTAGTGAAATCAGAGGTCCAGACAAATGTTCCAGGCTTGCATGATGTTTCTCAGAAGCCCTGTCATATTATTCAAGCACAGACTACATGCTATACCAGTAATTGAGTAATAGTTTGGGTAGAGTATTATGCTAATTGACACAGGATCTACAGAGAAGAACAGAACACAAACCTTTCCCTCCAAGAAATGAGAAGAATTTGCTCAATGATCTTCAGTTCTTCCCATGAGGAAGAAACAGAGGTTTCCTTCGGGGTCTCTAAAGAATAGCTATTAAGTGAAGCTCTATTGAATGAATCCAGCTAAGCCTATTTCCCAACAACTAACTCTCTCTGTCTCTCTGTCTGTCTCTCTCTGTCTCTTTATCTGTCTGTCTGTCTCTCTCTCACGTATGTGTGTATGTGTATACTCATATATATAAACACACACCCTCTTCTCTAGCACATCTTCCTTGATCACTCCAGCCCAGCTATTTTCCTATTTCTGATAAAAATGGAGCATGATAGTGTTTGAAAAGCTCCCACATAGAAGAGAGGCTAGATCTGCTTCAGCTTAACAGCATTACCCCTAAAATGCCTCCTCCTTTCTTTCTGTTTGAATTTGACTTGTCTACCAAGGCTCACCCAAACTAGAGGCATTGGGCTTACACAGAAGATATCACACTGTATCTTGGATCAGGAGACCTGAGTTCAAATTCAGCCTCAGACAGTTCCTAGTTGTGTGATCTGCAAGTCACTTAACCTCTATCTGCCTCAATTTCCTCATCTTTAAAATGGGGATAATAATGACACCTCCCTGCAGAGTTTTTTATGCGAATAAAATGAGCTAATGTTTGTAAAGTGTGGTTCATATAGATATCAATATCTAGTTCCAGATTCTCTTTCCTTTCTCATCCTCACTCCCCTTTAAGAACACACAGGTGAAGTTATATAAAACATCTCTCTAGATCATTACTGATCACAAAATAGAAAATGTCGACTATACCAAACTAAAAAGTTTTTGTACAAACAAAACTAATGCAGACAAGATTAGAAGGGAAGCAATAAACTGGGAAAATATTTTTACAGTCAAAGGTTCTGATAAAGGCCTCATTTCCAAAATATATAGAGAATTAACTCTAATTTATAAAAAATCAAGCCATTCTCCAATTGAAAAATGGTCAAAGGATATGAACAGACAATTATCAGATGATGAAATTGAAACTATTTCTAGTCATATGAAAAGATGCTCCAAGTCATTATTAATCAGAGAAATGCAAATTAACACAACTCTAAGATACCACTACACACCTGTCAGACTGGCTAAGATGACAGGAGAAAATAATGATGATTATTGGAGGGGATGCGGGAAAACTGGGACATTGATGCATTGTTGGTGGAGTTGTGAACGAATCCAACCATTCTGGAGAGTAGTTTGGAACTATGCTCAAAAAGTTATCACTGTGCATACCCTTTGATCCAGCAGTGTTACTACTGGGCTTATATCCCAAAGAGATCATAAAGAAAGGAAAGGGACCTGTATGTGCACGAATGTTTGTGGCAGCCCTCTTTGTAGTGGCCAGAAACTGGAAACTGAGTGGATGCCCATCAGTTGGAGAATGGCTGAATAAATTGTGGTATATGAATATTATGGAATATTATTGTTCTGTAAGAAATGACCAACAGGATGATTTCAGAAAGGCCTGGAGAGACTTACACGAACTGATGCTGAGTGAAATGAGCAGGACCAGGAGATCATTATATACTTCAACAACAATACTATATGATGACCAGTTCTGATGGACCAGGCCATCCTCAGCAACGAGATCAACCAAATCATTTCCAATGGAGCAGTAATGAACTGAACCAGCTATGCCCAGAGAAAGAACTCTGGATGATGACTAAAAACCATTACATTGAATTCCCAATCCCTATATTTATGCACACCTGCATTTTTGATTTCCTTCACAAGCTAATTGTACAATATTTCAGAGTCTGATTCTTTTTTGTACAGCAAAATAATGGTTTGGTCATGTATACTTATTGTGTATCTAATTTATATTTGAATATATTTAACATCTACTGGTCATCCTGCCATCTGGGGGAGGGGGTGGGGGGTAAGAGGTGAAAAATTGGAACAAGAGGTTTGGCAATCGTTAATGCTGTAAAGTTACCCATACATATAACCTGTAAATAAAAGGCTATTAAATAAAATAAATAAATAAATAAAACATCTCTATAAAAGTCATGTTGTTAAAAAAAAAACAAAACATAGGTCTCTTCCCCCCCCAAAAAAAAACCTTCAAGAAAAATAAAGTTAAAAAAAAAACTATGCTTCTATCTGTATTTAGGCACAAGCAGTTCTTTCTCTGGGTGTGGACTCGATTTCCTTTTCAAAGAAATTTCATTTCAACATGTTTCTTGCCTTGCTTGTCTACCTTGCTTTTTTGTGATCCTTTCTGGCCTTCCTTGTATTTTCATTTTTAAAATGCTTCAATGAACTTCTTTTTTAAACTTTTTCTCCTTTTTGGGGGGAAGAGCATTATTCTAATTCTTTTTCAATATGCATAGTAGTCCAGCAACATTTGGGGTTTTTTCAGAGTGATCATTAAATTTAATTTGGTGGCAGCAAAACTGCCCTGCTTGTCTCTGCCCCCTTCTGAACTTCCCTGCCCCCCTTTGTGGCATTTGTCTAAGCATTTGGTGACTTTGTGACTCATTGGCAGGTTTTTTTTTCTCTCTTCTGTGATGGGAGACTGGCCAATGAGAGTCCAATTCTTATGAACTCATGTAGCACATTGACCTGATGCAATCTCTCATACGGAGTCTGGAACACGCACAGATATTCTGTGAGGATTTCCTGGTCTGCTCACTCCATGACTGTCATTATTCAAATGTGCCCAACTTTTCTCAACCCCATTTGGGCTTTTCTTGGCAAAGATGCTGCAGTGTTTTACCATTTCCTTCTCCAGCTCATTTTACAGAGGAGAAACTGAGGCAAACAGGATGAAATGACCTATCCAGGATCATGCAGATAGTGTCCGAGATTGGATTTCCACTCAAATCTTCCTGATTTCAGGCTGCCCCTTCCTCCGTGGTTGGGGAAATCTTTCTGATTGTCATCTAAGTGAGAATTTAGTGTATAGCTAACCATCTTTGTTCTTTTTTCCCCCGCGGATGTTTTTGAGGGAAGAGGCAATAATCGCCTGTGAGTCTCCAGGTGGGGAGAACCCCAGTGCTCTCTCTCCAACCCGATCTACGTAAAGCCATAAGCATCATTGCTCCTGGTTCCTTCCTCCCTTTGGTGGAGACTTAGAAGCTAAACCTGCCAACTGTAAGCTTTGAACAGTTGCAAAAGAGATCCACCAGGAGCCCAGTGACCAGATCCGGACCAGAATTTGTGGGCAGCCACGCTTGGTGAAGGGTGAAGCTCCCACTGATCTGCTTGACCGAGAACCGCAGTGGCTCCTTGGGCAGCCAAGAGAGACGGTGTCTTGGCCATAATGAGCTGGGTGGGGACGCTTGCTCTGCAGCAGCTGTTCTCAGGCAGGCCCACTCTTCCGGGAACTGGGTTGGAGAAGGAAGAAGGTGCCCCCCATTTAGGAGAGAGATTTTGTGCTTCTACTCAGAGTATATCCTTTCAGTAAATGACTTTTTCTAAAAGCGAATTGATTTTGATCACTAAAAATATAGCAGAATATCGCTAATCACTAGCAATTGATGTTGAGGACACACAAGAACAGGGCTTGGCTTGAGGACCATGGCAATAATTAACATTTCGATAACACTTCCTATATGCCAGGCCCTGTGGTAAGTATTTTACAGACATTGTCTCATTGAATACTCATATTAACTCCGGGAGGTAGGAGCTATTATTAGCCCCATTTTACCAAAGGGGCAACTGAGGCAGGCAGAGGTTTAAGTCTCTTGTTCAGGAACATAGAACTAATGAGTATCCCAGGCCAGATTTAAACCCAATTTTTCCTGAGTGCACTTACCAGGAAAACAGCTCCATCCCTCACAGGTACCAGAACCCTGAAGGGGACATATAACCTAGATGGCCCGAGCTTAATTTTGTCAGTAAGAGGGAGAGTGGAGCTAAGGACCCCTCAGAACTTTTAAAGGCTATGCAATATTTTTTTTTTGCATCAGTATAATTCTCCCTACAACCACCATCCATTTGTGTTTGAATGAATAATGATAAAGAATTGATTAAATATTTACTATGCCCCAGGCACTGTGCTAAGTACTAGTGATTGTAAACAGAAGAAAGCAAGATCTGCCCAGAAAGAGCTTTCTTTTGGGTGGGGGAATACAATGTAGACTGGGGAGCTGCCTTGGGGAGGCAATAGAAATTGTTATTTTCCTTGCCAACCAGTCTCCTTATCTTTGTGAGTGGGTTTCCGGGGCCGTTGGGTCCAATGAACCCCCACATAAAAGCCTGGAGATGTACTTTTTCCCAGCGTCCTTAAGACTATAAGGGAAGCCTGCGTCCTGTGACCCAATCATTAATAACTCCTTATTCAACTCATTACTCAAGCAGGTCAAAATCCGCTTCATCACAGAGATGTGGCAAAAATCTAGTGCAAGCCGCCTTTGGTTATCTCCAATCCAATTAGCCATTTGGAGCAGACAAAACCCTCACTGGATCCGCGGGGAGGCTGATTAGTACCCCATCCATAATCACATTAATCGCAATCTGTCCATAATTCACCATCTGATAATTCCATTGGACAGGAGCAGGCCTCCTGCATCCAATTAGCTCATTAATTATCTCTCTTCTCTCAATACCAGGAGATGTTTGCTCGAGAAAGAAAAATGGCGGCCGAGCTGCGGATTGAGAGCTTGTTGCCTGGAGATCCGGGACCCGCACCAAACTTTAGGCTTTGACGCAGAGATGGAATGCAAAGGTAATTAGGAGGAAGCCAGATATCATCTCCCATCATTACAGTGCGTTAGAAAATGCACGACTTCATGAGAGGCAAGGAGTGGAAGGATATAATCATCCCTATTTTGCAGATGAAGAAACTGAGGCTGTCAGCGTCCGAGGCAGAATTCGGAATCGGGACATAGGATTTCAGCATGGCATAAAGGGAGGAGGACCGTGCACTCGCCCAGCAGATCCCTTAACCGGGCTGAGTTCATTTCCTCGTCTGAAAAATGGGCATCCCGCCTAGGATAACCTTCCTTACACAGAGGTCCTGGGCAAAGCTACTTCAGATGCAAGGCACTCTGTTCGCACGCCCCGCCAACCTGCTTACTTTTGACATAACCACAATCCTTTGCGCTCCCCTCTGGAGGATCTCCTCCACAGCAACATCCCGGAGTTCTCCCCAACGCCAAGTGGTCCCTGAGCTCAGACGTTACCCAAGTAACGTGGATGTGGTCATTCAATGGATGCATCCATTCACAACAAGGGCCTGTGATTTCCCCGCCACAGGAAGCACCCCGGTGCTAAAACTCCCTGTCCCGACGGGCACCTCGGCACAGGGTTTGGCCCCAGTCAGCGACTAACAAATGCTGGCTGACTCAATGAAGCCGGTTCTCTGAAATGTTTAGTCTTAGAGCTGCCTTGAGGAGCGACATTAAACTCGATGAGAACGGAAGTCACTAAACCATATAGAAAACCACATAGTAACATCATCTGGGTTATATTGCATTAAAAAATTTTTTTTGCTAAATATTTTCCGAGCACAAGGGCTGGTTGGGCAACCCTTGAGCATGTGACAGAAAGTGTGCAGCTATGGGCCCATTTAGGACACTTCGGGCCTAGAGCAATAAAAAAGTTCATATGATTATCAGCCCTGACCAAGTGACCAAAAAGCAGCACCAGCTCGGCAACTGTCATTAACTTAAAAAAATATATACTTTCATTGAAGTTTTTAATTTTCAAAACATATGCATAGATAATTTTTCCAATTTCTCCCTCTTCCCCCATCCCCTCCCCTAGATGGCAAATAATCCAATATATGTTAAATGTCATTATTTTTTTTTTTTTGGCTCAGGCAGGGGTTAAATGACTTACCCAGGGTCACACAGCTAGGGAGTGTTAAGTCTCAGAGGGCAAACTTGAACTCAGGTCCTCCTGACTTAAGGGCTGGTGCTCTATCCACTAGTCACCTATTTTACAGATAAGGAACTCCAGGGCTCTGTGTAGTACCAAAGAAGCCAGGCCCCCAGACTCCCTGTCTCTTTCCATTATATTCCTTCACTCCTGGCAGACACAGGACGCCCCCCTTGCAGACACAGGACGCCCCCTTGCTCGCTCCTCGGCAGGTTAGCAGCTCTTCTTAAAGGGGAGTGGCAGGCACTGGGACCCGCCGGCAGCCCCCACTGTCCGGGTGCTCCTGCGCCTCTGGCCCATGGATGCTCCCTGCGCTCCCTGCGCGGGTCACCGGCTCTCCCGGCCCCGCTGGACAGCTCCGGCTCCCGGAGCCCCGCTGCCCGGGCCTCCTTTCCCCGGAAGCCCTGGCGAGGCCGGGCGGCCCAGCCGCGGCTGTGAGTCACTTTGCCCGCCGGGCAGGCGGAGGGGAGGCGGCAGAAGCCCCCGAGCTGAGATGTCCTGTTCTTTTCCCTGCTTACGTCTGGTGCTAATTGGCGGCTATTGTTCCAGACGGGGAGAAGATTAAGGATCAGAAAAGCCTTTACAACTACTACTTAACCCGGCTGGGAAGCCCGAGTCCCCGGGACCAAAGACTCCCCCAGAGGCCGGGTGGAGGCCGAGGCCCGGGGTCTCCATCCACGCCTGCTGGGCCCTGAATCGCTGCGCAAGGAACCTAAACTAAAGCCCGGGGGACTGCTGGCCGCCCTTTCAGCCCTCAAACCCGCCGGCTTTATGTCAACGCACCCCCAGCTTGGGTGCCGGCCCTGGCACCTACCCACTGTTATCTAGAAGTCCAAATGCGGTGATGCAATTGGAAGGCCTTCAGAAACCTCAACGTGCTCCTCATTACCGAGAAGCAGCAATGAGCCGACGGGAGCGCAAGCAGGACACAGAGTAAGGAAGCTCTGAGTGCAAATCCTACCCTAGGAGACAAGGGTGGTGTTATCCTGAGCAAATAACTGGTCAGTGTCTCGGCCTGTGCAGTGTGGGGCAGGATCCATCTGGACAAGGGAGCAGGTCACTTCCCTAGGCCAATAAAATCAAAGTCCTGGCCAAAAAAAAAAAAAAAAAAGATTATTTTCCACTGGATCCGTACAGATTCACAGAATACTGAGCGAGAAAGGCTTTAGGGAGAGCTCTGTGTAACATGTCGGAAAGAGTTCTGGGCTTTGAGTCAGAGGGTATGAATTCAAAACCTGCCTCTGCCACTGAAGATCTGGGTGACCTCAGGCAAACCACTTAACCTCCCTGGGGCTCAGGTTCCTTATCTGTAAAGTGAGGGGATTGGACTGGATGTCTGACTTTCCATGTCTAGATCCATGATCCTCTATGTGACCTTCAGCAAATCACTTTGAACTCCTTGAGCCTCAGTTTCTTCTTCTGTAAAGTGAAGTTGGCAGAAGAAGGGAGAGAGGGAAGGAAGGAAGGAGAGAAGGAGGAAGGAGAGAAGGAGGAAGGAAGGGAGGGAGGAAGGAAGTGAGGGAGGGAGGAAGTGAGGGAGGGAGGAGGGAAAGAAGGAAGGAGGGAGGGACGGAGGAAGAAAGTGAGGGAGGGAGGAAGGAAGGAAGGAAGGAGAGAAGGAGGAAGGAAGTGAGGGAGGAAGGAAGTGAGGGAGGAAGGAAGTGAGGGAGGGAGGAAGTGAGGGAGGGAGGAGGGAAAGTAGGAAGGAGGGAGGGAGGAAGAAAGTGAGGGAGGGAGGAAGGAAGGAAGGAGAGAAGGAGGAAGGAGAGAAGGAGGAAGGAAGGGAGGGAGGAAGGAAGTGAGGGAGGAAGGAAGTGAGGGAGGGAGGAGGGAAAGAAGGAAGGAGGGAGGGACGGAGGAAGAAAGTGAGGGAGGGAGGAAGGAAGGAAGGAAGGAGAGAAGGAGAAAGGAAGTGAGGGAGGAAGGAGGGAAACAAGGAAGGAGGGAGGGAGGGAGAAAAGGGAAGAGGAGAAAAGAGGAGAGAAGAAGAAGCTGTCCAAACTTTTAACACTGATGTAACAATAGACTGGAAAGATAAATCTTTCCTCTGATTCTCTAATGCATGACAAACTGTTTTAATTTTATAACGCACTTAATCCAGGGTTGGCTCTGAAAGAAATCTCTATTGACTGCCTTTTGCAGCCTGCTGTGAAAGTCACATTTATAATTTGACAGATTCTGCAAATATTATGACAAAACCCAAGCCTGGGTCTTGGGCAAGGCTGGGAGGAGCCTATCGCGGGATTAGCTAACTCTGCTGGGAAAATAAGCTGAGTGAGATGAATCATGAAGTCGTGAATTGGATTCTGTCGGCAGCTGAATGTGCATATGAGTGGAGAAGTTTGGCTGGAGAGAAATTTAACAAAAACACATCTGTAGGGAGGAATGTGATTTCTGAGGCTGAAAATGTCATTTAAAGGGTTTGCTCCTTTGTTCATTGGAAATGGTGAAAAGCACAATCAACTTGGGACTCGTCACCTGGATCAGCCCAGCTTTGTTACTATCTAACCACGAGACCCTGGACAAGTCTTAAACAAGGATACTCTATGGGGGTCCCTGTATGGGGAGGAGGTTGGGCTCCATGGACCGCTTATGCCTCTTCCAATTCAATAATCATGGGATAATAAATCTAGAGCCAGAAGCTCCCTCAGAGGCCCACCTGGAACAACTTCTTCATTTTAAAGATAAGGAATCAGGTCCACAAAGGGTTAAATGATTTGCCCATGATCCCACAGGAGTAATATGGCAGAGGCCCAGAAAATTCTGACTGGTGGCCAATCATCTTGGGAACATTGGTGACCTACTAGTCCAATCACCATGAAATCATGGCTGACCCGCCAGTCCAACCACCACGAGACCCTGGCTGACCTGCCAGTTCAGTCCTCTTGCATGTAGAGGGGTTCTGGGGCTGCCTTTTCTTTTCATCTGTCCTCCTGGTCATCCCCTGAGTCACAGAATGATTTCTCATAGAACATACAACAAACATATATTTTAGCAAATGTGTATTTACTTATTCGGTTTCCTCAAAAGAAAACCACAGGTTGTGAAATGAGAGGGGGAAGGAGGGGGAAGATAGACAAGACAGGCTGACGTGATTTAAGAAATAAAGGGAATTATTTGGAAGAGAAAAAAATTTACGAGAAAGGGAGAAGCGGAAGGAAGATAAAAACAAAAAGGGATACACTGATTTGAGAAAGGGAATAATTTGAGAAAGTGAAGGGAATGGGGATTCAAAAGGGACAGGGAGAGAAAATTATTTCAGAAAGGACTACTTTTGTGTATGAAAAGAGAGAAGAGAAGAAGAGAGAAGAAATAGGGAAGTTAGAAGAAAGAGATAGAAGAGGGAATTATCTGAAAGAGAAGTTGAGAGAGAGGAGAAAAGAGAAGTAAAAAAGAGGAAGAAAATGAAGGAGAGAATAATTTGAGAGAATGGGTGCTGTTTAGTCATACACAACTCTCTGTAACCCTATTTGGAGTTTTCTTGACAAAAATACTGGAGTGGTTGGCCACTTTCTTCTCCACTCATTTTACAGATGAGGAAACTGAGGCAACAGGGTGAAGTGACTGGACCAGAGTCTGAGGCCAAATTTGAACTTAAGAAGATGAATCTTCTGACTTCAGGTCTGCCACACTATCCAGTTACCACCTAGATGACCATCTAACTGAGAGAAAGGGTATTATTTGATAAAGAAAGTAGGGAATGTAAGGAGAGGGAGAGAATTATTTCATTAAATACAATTTAGGCATGAATTGGGGAGAAACAGAGGGAGAGACAAAGGGGGGGGGAGAAACAAAGAGAGGGAGAGACAGAGACAGAGAGAGAGAGAGACAGAGACAGAGAGAGACAGAGAGACAGAGACAGAGAGAGACAGAGAGACAGAGACAGAGAGAGAGAGAAACAATTTGAGTTTGAAGGTCCAGAGAGAAAATGTCCCACGTATAAGTTGCTATTGCCTGCTCGTTAGCCTCAAGAAAAGTCTTTCCAAATAGGCCAGCCCCAGACTCCCAGAAGGTTACAGAGATCACCTACCATCCTCCCGCTTCATTATTCTCTGGGGTAGCGCTTGCCCCCAGCTCCCTCCGAGGTCAGTGACCGAGAGGATGGAGCCTGGACAGGCCCCTTTTTCTGCTCTCCCTCAATGGCAGAATGATGGCTTCCAAACAAAGGAAGCCTCTCCTAGAGCTGGCGACTGGAGAGGATTTGACTGGCCTGGAGAGATTCCACTGTGAAAGCCAAGGCTGACATTGAGTTATGGGTCACTCTTGACCTTTATTTTTTCCCCCAATAAAACTTTGAATTTGGAAACCCTGGGTTAACCCCCTTTGAAGGAAGCCCCAAGCCTGCATTAATTCCTAAACCCAGCCAAGAGGGTCTCAGAGTCCCCTTCTAGCCCTAATTGCTGGGAACCACCAGTCAGGGAGGAGGAAGAGACATAGAACCAGTTTCCAGAGTAATAGGTTGGGAATCAGAAGGTGGGGTCCCCGTCCTTTCTTCTCACTTATAGCTTGTGTGACCTTGCCAAGCTACCTTTTCTCTGTGCCTTAGTTTCTTCCTTTGTAAAATAAGAGAATTGGACTAGATTAGTTCTAAGGTCTAATTCCAGATCTAGTGCCTAGAATTCAGGAGTCCTAGAAGCAGGAGAAGAGAAATCAGATTCAATTCTCATCCTCAAAGAGGTGTCAATATATCATATGATGTCAATCAAGTCATATAGAAATTTAAGAACACACCTCTAAAATTAGATAATATAACAGGAAAGGATGATGTCGAATGCTGGAGGGGATGTGGGAAAACTGGGACACTGATACATTGTTGGTGGAGTTGTGAAATGATCCAACCATTCTGGAGAACAATTTGGAGCTATATCTAAAGGGCTATCAAACTGTGCATACCCTTTGACCCAGCAGTGTTTCTACTGAGACTGTATCCCAAAGAGATATTAAAGGAGGGAAAGGGACCCACGTGGGCAAAACTGTTTGTGGCAGCTCTTTTTGTGGTGGCAAGGAACTGGAAACTGAGTGGATGCCCATCAGTGGGAGAATGGCTGAATAAGTTATGGTATAGGAATGCTATGGAATATTATTGTTCTGTAAGAAAACGACCAGCAGGATGATTTCAGGGAGGCCTGGAGATACTTACATGAACTGATGCTGAGGGAAGTGAGCAGGACCAGGAGAACATTGTACACAGCAACAACAAGATTATATGAGGATCAATTCTGATAGATGGGACTCCAATAATGAGGTGATTCAAGACAATTCCAATAGACTTGGGTTGGAGAGAACATCTGCATCTAGGGAGACAACTATAGAGACTGAGTATGGATCACAACGTATAGTTTCAATTTTGTTGTTGTTGTTTGCTTGCTTTTTTTCTTTCTCATTTTTTTCCCTTTTTGATCTGATTTTTCTTGTACAGCATGGTAAATGTGGAAATGTGGAGATTCATGCCTAAATTGTATTTAATGAAATAATTCTCTCCCTCTCCTTACATTCCCTACTTTCTTTATCATAGGAGAATTGCACATTTAACCTGTATTGGATTATTTGCCGTCTAGGGGAGCAGGGAAGGGAGGGAGAAAAATTTGGAACATAAGGTTTTGCAAGAGTGAGTGTTGAAAACTATCTTTACATGTATTTTGAAAATAAAAAGCTATTGTTAAAATATATATATAAATCTATATAATATATATAATAAAAATATATGTATATAAATAAAATAAATATATATATATAAAGAAATTAAAGACCATAAGGAAAAAAAAATGTCACCAGTGCTTGACAAACCCCTAGAAAGAGGCTCATGGAATGTTAAGCTCTGAGATCATCTGGTATGAGCCTCTCCTTTTACAAGTAGGAGACAGACGGACAGACTGAGGGTACATCCTTCCTGGGCTTGGGCCTGCCTGAAGTGGGTAGGGCTTCCATATGATATTACCTGCATTTATGCTAAGTACATCAACATGCACAGCAGCAAAATCCATTAGAAAACACCAGGGAGACATTCTAACCCCAATCTGGGCCTGGCTGAGAAAGGAAAGCTGGGGGGAATTTAAGGAGGAGGCTCAAGATGCATTATGGACCTGTGTGGTCCTAACCTGGTGTTCACAAGACATCCCAAGATAGATCTCAAGGGGCTGGTGAGAGATGGGGCGGGGGGGGGGGATGATTATGCCCTTATTTCCACTAAAATTGGTTCCCTTGCTAATCCTATGGATTTTATCTTATGGATTTAAAAACATGATTCTGGAGGGAGAGAAAAGGGGGTCCCTAGGCTTGATCAGCCTGCCGGAGACAGCCAGGCCACCCAAAAGTCTAAGAACCCCTACTTTGGAGCAGAAAACATCAGAACTGGAAAAGGAACTAGAACATAGAACACAAACTATTAGAGGTGAAAGTGCCTTTGGGAAAAAGAACAGACAATGCTGGAGCTGGAAAATGTGCGAGCTGGGGGTGGGGGAAGCTTAGAACATAGAGCTCAGGATGTGTGAGCTGGGGGGGGGGGGCTTAGAACATAGAGCACAGAATATGTGACTGGGAGGGGGCTTAGAACATAGAGCACAGAATATACGAGCTGAGGGGGGTCTTAGAGATCCCCGAAGTCCACATCTTCACTCTATGGAAAAAGAAACAGTAACACCAAGTGACTATGGCTTCATTTATGTGGATTCTCTGAATTTACCATCGAAACCCTGGATAATGACAGCAGCTCGCGTTTTAACCATTCTGAAGGTCTGCCAGTCTCTTGGCTTATGTTTTCTCCTTTGACCCTCACAAGCAGCCTGGGAAATGGGCTCCCCAATTTTCAGATGCAGTTCAATGACTTGTTCCCTGGGCTCGTACAGTCAGGAAGTATCCGAGTTGGTGATGAATTGTAATCCAGCTCTTCCCGACTTCAGGCCGGCCCTTTGCCCTCTGCTTCCTTGTCCCTGCTGGGACGTCCTTGTACCCACCTTCAGCTGATGACTCCTCCCTCCCACCCCACCCCGACCCCTTGCTTGGATCAGCCCTTTTCCCCTCAGATTCTTGACCCTGCGGCTAACCAGTGGGACAGTGATTGTCCTCTGCCCTTAAGACTCCCACCTCTTGTCCCAAGGCTCGTCCTGTTCCAAAGCCCAGGCCTGGATCACTCCCCCCATCCGCCTGCTGCTCCTGATCTGGTGCTGCTCCCCAGCTGGAAGAAGTCACTCAACTGCGCTGGCTGGGTCCCCTCCAAACACATCCTGGAGCCCCACCCGGCTGCCCCAGAGTCCCAGCAGCCTTTCCCCATCCTCTCTCCACAGAATTTCCCACAGCAACTCTTTTGAGCATCCCCCTCTTTTCTCTGGCTTTCCTTCCCACTCCCTTCCCCCCTCGCTCTTACCAGAGGATCTTGCCTCATGATTCATGGAAAAAAATGATGCCATTTGAGAAGCGCTGCCTCTCCTCCCCAACTCAATACTACAAATCAGCACAGAATCTTCCAGGAACCTCTCTCCTCCTTTGTTCCAGGCTTGGAGGAGAGGGTGGCCCTCCCTGCAGATGCCGACTCTTCCACTTCTACCTCGGATTCCTTTCCCTTCTCCCAGAGTTTGCTCCTTCCTTTCTTCTACCTAATTGTTTTCCTTTTAAAAATAGTTTTATTCTGAACTTAGCAAACATCAAATAAAAGGGAAATTTCCTTGTGTATAAAAGAAAAAAAAAGAGCACTGTACATAGAACTACAGATCTCCTGTGTGGCTTTCTCTTTTCAATCTGTAGCATTCAAAGCTTTCCTGATCGTCTATGATTCTTTCTGGCCTGTTGCCTTCTGCTCTCTTCTCTGTATTTTTAAAATAAGACCCACAAGGATTCTCTTTTCTTTTAATTTCTTCCTTCCCTGTCAATATCCCTGCTTGATCTCCTTCTGTCCCGAGTCCTTCACCTCTCTGTCAGAAGCAAGTAATGTCCTTCCTCGTCATCAGTCCTCTGGAGCTGGGGTTGGGCTCATCAGAATTCTCAAGTCTTTCAAAGCTGTTTTTCTTTATGATGCTGTTAGTAGCTACACTGCACTTCTTTTTCTTTTCAAAAGTATTCTATTTTCCCAAATACATGTGGAGCTAGTTTTCAATATTCATTTTTGTGAGATTGTGTTCCAAATTTTTCTCCCTCCTTCCTTTACCTCCCCCCTTTCCAAGACAACAAACAATCTGATAAAGGTTAAATACATGCAATACTCTAAAACATATTTCCATATTTGTCATGTTGTGCAAGAAAAATCAGATCAAAAAGGGAAAAAAACATGAAAAAGAAAAAAAAAAGAAAAATACAAACAACAACAACAAAAGGTGAAAACACTATGATCCACTTTCACTGTGTAGTTCTCTCTGTATATGTGAATGGCACTTTCTACCCCAAAAGTATTGGGATTGCCTTGAATCACCTCTTTGTTGAAGAGCCACGTCCATCACAGTTGATCATCACACCATCTTGTCATTACTGTGTACCATGTTCTCCTGGTTCTGCTCACTTTACTCAATATCGGTTTGTGTAAGTCTTCCCACACTTCTGAAATTAGATTGTTCATCATTTCTTGTAGAAGCATAATATTCCATAACCTTCATAGACCATAACTTATTCAGCCATTCCCCAACTGATGGGCGGGCATCCACTCAGTTTCCATACACTGTTCTTGTTCTCACTTCTCTCTGCATCAGTTCATGTAAGTCTTCCCAAGATTCTATGAAACCATCTCTCACTGTTTTTGGTGGAAAGATATTCAGATGATGATATTCATCAAAAGCCTATGCCATAATTAGTTTTGCCATTCCCCAATTTGTGGGCATGTTTCCCTCAATTCCAACCTCTTCTTATCCCCGTGGCTCTTTCCCCACCTACAACACTTTCAAATCTCTCCCATTCTTATTATCCTTTCCTTGTTTACAGCACCCCTCAAGCTATCTTCCCACAACCCTATTCCCTTTCATAATCAAACTCCTAGAAAAATTTCACTAGGCTCGCGTTTTCTCACCTCCCACTCGCTTCTTAATCCCTTGTAAACAGGCTTTGGATCCTACAAATGGGTTGAAATTGCTTTCTCCTGGGTTCCCAATGAATTTGTGTTGTTGTTGAATAGGTTCATTCTCCTTGACCTCTTTGTAGCATTAAATGCAATCCATTACTTGCTCCTTGGGGATACTCTATCCTGCCTGGAGCTTCAGTGACTGGGTCTCCTACCAGTCTGACCCTTCCCTACTGGTATGGAACTTTTGCCGAAGATGAGTGAACCCACTCACTGTGAATCTAGTCCCACGTCTCTATTCAATTCTCTCTTCTTTCTCTTCTTTTCTCTCTCCATGTTCTCTTGATTACCCCATTAGTTTCCAAGGCTTTATCTATTGTTTCTCCTGGGATGACTCTAAACAGCATATCTAAGCATTAATCTCTCTTGTGCGCTATAGTTTAATTGCCTACTGGGTTTACAAAAGTGAACTTATCTCTCTATCTCTTCCTCCTCCTCCTCCTCTTCCTCTCTCTCTCTCTCTCTCTCTCTCTCTCTCTCTCTCTCTCTCTGGTCGAATTGTCATTTTTATCATATTAGGTTAATCTAACCATAAGCAATTGATATTTTCCCCCCAGTCGTTTAGATCACACTTTATTTGTATTTGTGTGAGGGGTGTTTTGCAATTGTGGGTTTATCTTGGCAGGTAGACACCCAAATATTTTGTTTTGCTTAGTTATTTTAAGTGGAATTTCTCTTTCTATCTTTTGCTGCTGGACTTTGTCAGTAATACATAGAAATGCTGATGGTTTGCATGGGTTTATTTTATATTCTGCAGTTTTGCTAAAGCTGTTAATTGTTTCAAGTAGGTTTTTGGATGATTCTCTAGGATAGCATCTGCAAAGAATGATAGTTGTATTTTCTCACTGCCTAGGCTAATTCCTTTCCTTTCTTCTTTCTTTTCTTATTGCTAAAGCCAATATTTCTAGTTCAATGTTGAATAATAGTGGTGATAATGGGCATTCTTGTTTCACCCCTGATCCGATTGGGAATGTGTCCAGCTTCTCTCCATTACAAATAATGCTTGCTGATGGTTTTAGATAGATACTGCTTATCATTTTAAGGAAAATTCCTTTTACTCTATGCTCTCTAGTGTTTTTAATAGGAATAGGTGCTATATTTGCCAAAAGCTTTTTCTGCACCTATTGAGATTATCATATGATTTCTGTTAGTTTTGTTATTGGTTTGATCAATTATGACAATACTTTCCCTGATATTGAACCAGCCCCGATATTGAACCTAATATTGATATTGGTATAAATCCCACTTGATCATAGTGTATAATCCTGCCGATAAATTATTGTAATCTCTTTGCTAATGTTTCATTTAAAATTTTTTGCATCAATATTCATTAGAGAGATTAATGCGTAATTTTCTTTCTCTGTTTTGGCTCTTCCTGATTTGGGTATCAAGGAAATGTTGGCTTTAGCAGGTATCAAAGAGTCTAGAACTCCTCCTTAGCATCCACAAAGAGCTCCACAGCTGAATGATTTAACTGAACACTGTTGAATACCTTGGAAACTTAGAGACCCAAAATAGAGTTCAGTGAAGTCCATGACCATCTTTTCTAGTTCATGGATACAATCCGACCAGGAGTGTTACTATAGTCCCTATACAACTTGGCCTGGGCTCATTTTTCATCCATTAGCTGACTTTTGAACCTCTGACATTCCACCAGAACTGTTTCCTTATCGAAGGCCTTGACCATCATAACAAAACATAACTCTGTGCCTCAGTTTCCTAATCTGTATAAGTAACCATTTATTTAAAAAAAATAACATAACTTTGGTTTCTATCACAGGTTTCTAGGATGGAATTTTTGACTAGTTTAACTTCTTCCAGTTCTGTGTCATATCAGTTTATGATGATGAATGAACATCAAGAATTTGGTGACAAGATTTGTTTTTTCCTGGGACGACAGTGTCCGTGGCTGTAATCTTTGCTAAAAGGAGCCATTGCCAGTCCACTTCCCCCTGAGGACTGTTTCCCAGGATAATGGTGGAGGCCATTAGGCTGGAAGCATTGCTCCTGGGTTCAGAGTACTGGGCTGTCTCCATCACAGTCTGAGGGGAAATGGTATCTTCCCTTCTTTATGGTTGTGGAGGATGGGCTGGAAGGAAGTCTGGTACTTTGTGTGGGGCACTCTTATTCCCAAAGCTTTTAGGTTCAGGGTCACAGACTATGACTTGCCCAGGATTCCACAGCAAAGAAGGATATGAATCTGGATTTGGACCCAGCCCTGGCTTCCCAGCCAAAGCTGTTCCTCCAGCAGAAATGTCTTCCAGGTGGGAAATGGCCTAAGAGTTCAAAGAAGGTATGAAAAGAACATCATTCACAGTTTGACTTAGTTTGGGGTCCAGACACTAGGAGGCTGGAGAGCAAAGGCAGATGGGCTTTCCTTCCGTGGCCCAGATCCATGTTCTTGCTCCCTGTTCTTGCACACATTAGCATCGTCAGCCAGGAGGAAACGACGGCCTGCGTTATCTCCTTTGTCTTGAATCTTTTAAGCACTTTCAGATAATGGAAAGCCCAGGTTATTAACAATAATATAAGTCCTGCCATTGGGGATCAAATAACAGATAACTCTGCGCAGGGACCGGGAGCCTCTAGCGAAACCATTCATTCAATCTTTATTGCATCTCGGGCTTTGGGAAATGTCCTATTTCTGTCTCCTGTCATCTCTGGGAGAAATGCTACCCTCCCCATGCAGAGGGAGAGGATTTCTTCTCCCCCAGGAAGTTTCCCACCCAAGGAGCAGCCAGGGGCTTAGCACGAGCATTCCCCATAAATGGATGGGGTTTCCACTGGGGTTTTTTTGGTTTTTTTTGGTTACCCGTGAGATTCAGAGCAGGGCTGCCTGGGAGACATGACCAGACTAGCTGTATAGCTAACTCAGCCTGCAACTGGAGAGAAGGATGTGGGGGGGATAGACTTAGAATGAGGGGTGGAGAGAACAGAGCAGGAAACATAAGAATTGTTAGATATGAAGATGGTAAGAAAATTTAAAGAAGAGAGAAGCAGTGAATGGAAAGGAAGAAGGGAAGGGAGGAAAGAAGGAAAGAAGGAAGGAAGGAAGGAAGAAAAGAAGGAAGGAGAAAGGGAGGGAGGGAAGGAGAGGGGAAGGAAGAGAGGGAGGGAGAGAGGGAAGAAGGGAGAGAAGGAAGAAAGGAGGGAAGAAGGGAGGGAAGGAGGAAAGAAGAAATGGAGGGAGGGAGGGAGAAATGACGTGAGGGAGGAAGAAAGGAAGGAGGAGAAGGAGGGAGAAAGGGAGAGAAAAAATGGAGAAATGGGAAGGAGGGGAAAAAAGACAAGATAGTGGAAGGAAGGGAGGGAAATTAGAAGAAAAGGAGGAAGGAGCCAAGGAGGGATTAAAGCATGAAGAAGGGAAGAAGGAACAGAAAGAACTTTGTTCTTTTTTTTTTTTTTTTTTAATAACTTTTTATTGCCAGAACCCATGCCAGGGTAATTTTTTTTTACAACGTTATCCCTTGCACTCACTTCTGTTCCGATTTTCCCCCTCCCCTAGATGGCAAGCAGTCCTATACATGAAGAACTTTGTTCTTATAAGTGCCATAGGCTGGTACTCTCAAGATAGGTCCCAATTTTAGCTCTTTGACTAACCCTATTGTACAAGGGGCCGGAATAATCCCTTCCTTTCTTTGAGGCTCAGTCCTTCCCCTGTCCACTGTGGCCTACACTGGAGATCTCTAAAGTCTTTCCCAGCTCTAATGGCCTATGATTTGATTACTATTTTCAAGCAGTCTAATAAGCATCTGTTAAGAACCCGCTATACACCCAGCCCTCTGCACTAGAAAAACAAAGAATAATAATAATGATGATAGTCCTGGTTTCAAAGAGTTGACATTCCCAGGGAAGGCTGAGGGGTTCTTAAAAGCAGCATGTAGCCAGAGAAGTACTCATGGCCTATATATAAAGTAAATTCAGAGTTATTTCTGGGATCAGGAAGGGCTAACAATGAAAGTGAGTTTAGGAGGTGGCCCTCATGCTGGCCTTTGAATAGAAGTAAGTAATTCTAAGAGCCAAAGGTGATGAGGGAGAGCATCCCAAGCATCTGGGGCACCTTAGGCAAAGCCGTGGGAGCTAGAGGTGGATTGTCATTTAGAGGGAATGGCAGCTAATAGGAATAGGAAAGGAAAACCATAAAGAAAGGAAGAGGAAGTCCCAATTTCTGACCTCCTTTCCTACCTCTCAGCTCTTCTTCCCTTTTCCAGAAGGCTCATGTTCCTTTGGTCTCCCTGCCTTCTGTTTTCCCACGGGTGAATTAGTATGGATCATTGGTACTTTTTTTCTTCTTTTAAATTTTTTTTATTTATATTGATTGATTCAAAACATTTTTTTTATTCTTTAAAATTTTTTTTTTCAGTTCTAATCCTTGTGCATAACATACTTTAGTGTAACCCCAAATCTAGGACAAAACAACATTGAAACTCTGGTCAGTTCGGTTTAGGAGACTGAAATCTGTTTAGAAACCCGCCTACTTTCTCTTGTCAGAGAGGGAAGAGTGTAGAAGGGGGGGATACAGATTATGTGAAATGTGCGATTTGTTTTACTTCACTGCACCCCTGTGTTACAAAAGAATAATCTATGATAAGGCTGTCATTAGGAAATAACAATAATATAAAGTGGGAGAAATATTCAATGCAATTTTAAAGAAAGACTAAGTCTGGCTCTGAAGGAAGAGGCACCTGAGAGACTAACAATTCTATTAAAATTCTTTTTCAAAGCTAGTAGGATGTAAGCTTGTAGTGGAGAGACCAGAACAGAGTCTTAGGTATCTTAGAAAATAGGCAGATCTCTTAGGGATTGGCTGGTTAACCCCTTCATTTTACAGAGGATGGAACTGGAGTCCAAAGTCACATATTGAGTTTGTGATATGAATAGGACTGGGTCCCAGGGCCCTTTCCTCTCTCTTACACTGTCTCTCGGCTAAGAACTAAATAATAGTTTATGAATATCGAGAATAATGGCACTGATGATTCATATTTCTGTAATCCTTTAAACTTTTCTTTAAACATAGAATTTCCTCCCATATACCTTGAAGTATTATAAGTAAACCTTAGAAATATTATTGTCCCTGGTTTGTGGATGAGAAAACTGAGCACCAGAATGTTTAAAGATCTTGCCCTTGGCCACAAAGTTAGGAAGCTGGCAAAGTGACTCATGTCTGTGTTCATTCTTCATAATCTGTTACATGCCAGTATGACCTGGGACCTGGAAACAAATTTTAGGATCTCTCCAGGAATTTAAGCCCAGGACTTAGGGGTCCTGCTTTCTGGGGTTGAGAGGAAGAACAAAGAAACAGACTCCCCTTTCCCAAGGATCACAGCTTGTCATCCGGGTGGAGACTCTCTCAGATCTGGTCTCTGTCCAAACTCCATTCTCTGGTATTTTTTTTTTTTTTTTTTTAAAGCAGATCTGTCCACTCCCTTTTACTGGCTAAGTCCAAGGGTGTGGCTCGAATATACAATAATCATGATGCAGTCAGTCTCTTGAATGTGATTGTCCATGGGCCAGCAAGGATTCAGTGGAAAGGTAAAGGATCCTCTTCACACCCTAACAAGAAGAGATCTTTATTTGGCATTTAAAGCTGTTGTAATCATCGGACCCTATTCCGCCATCCCAAGCTGCTTGTACAATACTTCCTTTCATCTACTTTCCAGTCAAATCTGCCTATTGGATGTTCCCCACACATTCACCTCCTTTACTTGGAACACAGTCCATTTTCACCCCTATCTCCTAGAATTTCTATATTCTGTAATGATTCTGCTAGGATGCTGCCTCCTTTAGGAAATCTTTTCTGATTCTCATATTTAGAAATTCCTTGAGGATTTGATACATGGTCCAAGAGATCGCACTAAAAATTCCTTGATGGAACCTTAAACAACAAAGAATTATAAAGAATAGCAGATTAAATAACTGGAGATTCACAAAACAGTGTTGTTATTGTTGAAAGGGGTCTGAGAAACAAACAAAAAAATGGGAACCACTTCTAGGTGCTTTCTTCTACCTGGGCCTACCCAATGTACACTTATCTAGTCACATTCTGAGTTCCTCAGATCCAGCCATTCTGGAGAGCAATCTGGAATTATGCTCAAAAAGTTATCAAACTGAGCATTCCCTTTGATCCAGCAGTGCTACCACTGGGCTTATATCCCAAAGAGATCTTAAAAAAGGGAAAGGGACCTGTATGTGTCAAAATTTGTTTGTGGCAGCCCTCTTTGTAGTTGTATAAATATGTATACATATGTTGGATTTAACATCTATTTCTATCATGTTTGACATATATTGGATTACTTGCCATCTAAGGGAGGGTGTGGGGGAAGGGGGGGAATTGGAACACAGGGTTTTGCAAGGGCTAATGTTGAAGAATTGTCCATACATATGTTTTGAAAAATAAAAAGCTTTAATTAAAAAAAAGTTAAAAAAAAAACATTCTGAGTTCCTTCAATAGAATATAAATCTATAAATCTATATTGGGTTTGATTTATATCTAGGTTTTTCTCAAGGTATTTAACAGGATTCCAGATCCCTTATAAGCACTCAGGGTAGCACTGCATATGGGTAAAAGAGCCTTTATTTCACCTCACTGAAAATATAGAAGATTTGAAGCTCTCACGAGAGTGAGTCCTTTATAATCAGACAAATATAGAGCTCAAAAACAAAAAATCACAGAATTGAAATTGGAAGGAATCTCATAACCAAAAGGCCAATCCATGCACAAAAGGAATCCCCACGGTAACATGGCTAGATGATCACCCAGTCTGTATCTTGAAGAGTTCCAACGAAGAACCCACTGCCTCTTGAGTCAGCACATTCCACTCTTGGACAGCTCCCCATTGCCACAAAATCCTTCCCACACCAAAGGATGTAGCCTTTGTAGCTCTCTGTAGCCTCCATTGTTCTTGGTTCTGGATCTTGTGGGCAAGGAGAACAGTCTGAATCCCACTCCCACAATACAGTACCAAACAGTTGAACCTAACTATTATGTGCATCCTGTTTTCTCTTCTCCAGATTATGCTGGAGAACATCCTTTGTTCATCACCTGATCCTCATATAACATGTACTGAAGGTCCTTTCCCATCTTGGTTGCCTATTTTTGAATCATTTCACTTAATCTCTCTGGGTTTCAGTCTTCTGAACTGAAAAATGAGAATTTAAAATAAATGCCACCGAGATCCTTTCCAGTTCCAGATCTAGAATTCTATGATTATCATTAAAGACAATGAGTAGATACTGAAACTATGATTTTTTTTTTTAATATTGGGCATTTCCAGGTAAGGAAACCGCCCCTACCAAAACAAATTGGTACCTTCTCTGCAATTCACAGTCTTAAAGAATTCCTCAGAGTTTGAATGCTGAACTGACTTGCTCAGGGTCATACAGTGACTTACTCAGGGTTCAATTTGTGTCAGAGATGGTTCTTTGGTTTCAAAGGTTTGTTCTGTTCACTACATTACATTGCCTTTCTATGGTGATCAGTGCCCTTGTACTGACTGAACTTGAGTTTACTACTGGGGCAAACTTTTGCCATTATGGTGGATGCATAACCCTCCAAACAGGATCCTACATAGTCCCTCCGAGGTTTACGGTTTCATCTGTGCTTTGCAATCCCCCAATAAGGCAAATATATACTTTGGGGAGTATGCTAACCAAGAATTAAATGGGAAATCCTAAGTCTCTTGGACCACTCCTCTCCACTCTCAAGGCTGACACCATCCAGGAATCACACTGTTGAAGGAATTCATATTTTCCCCCTCTTCATATAGGAGTTTTGGTCTGACCCTGAACTCTCCTTCTATCCCAATGGACACATATGTCTGCTTTACTTTCTGATTCCAGAGAAAATCAACCAGTGATGGAGTCATTGTCATCTCTGAAACAGGACTTATGTTTAGAAAGCACTTTTTCCCCTCTACAACCAAGAGATAGGTAATCTATCGATGTCTATTTTATGGATGAGAAAACAGACTGAAGATGGTCACACATCTTGCATATGGTCCCACACTTGCCATAAGTGTCATAAAAGGGCTTGGTGATGAGATCTAAACTGCTTGAGACCAAAGACCTTCCTTTCCTTTCCTTTTCTTTTCTTTTTCTTCCTTTTTCCTTCCTTCCCTCCCTCCCTCCCTCCCTCCCCCCTCTTCTCTCTTTCTCATTCCTCCCTCCTTCCCTCCCTTCTCTCTCTCTCTCTCTCTCTCTCTCTCTCTCTCTCTCTCTCTCTCTCTCTCTCTCTCCCTTCCCCCTCCCTTGCAATCTGACTTCAACTACTGGTATATTTCATAAGCGAGAGACAGACAAAAGCAATTTCTGGGAAGACTTCCTGGCTGAGGTGAAGGCAGCAGAGAGATGGCCAAGTCATTTCTCCCAGTGGGGTCAGCAACCCCCTAGGAACTAGAGCATTCCTCATCTGCCGTCATTTAGGACAATTTTAGCCTTTTTTTTCTTTTCCCTGGAAAGCTTGGATCAGCAGGGGATTCCTTCACTTCTCCAAGACATTTACGAGTCACTCTACTTGTTACTCCCTATGGGAAGTGAAGGGGTCAAGACTAGATCTCGGGTACTTAGCCTAAGTGTCTTTTAAAAAGATATTTTGATAAGAATATAAACGGTTGCCTTTTTAATTGTATGTATTTTATTTTATGCACTTAAAAACAATATTCTGAAAAGGGTTACCTTTCCCAGACTGTCACCCAAGGGATCCAGTACACAAAACGATTAGAAAACCCCGGACTATGGGATCTCCCAGGTACCTTTCTCTCTAACAGTGCAGCAATGTTGCCGAATTTAAGAACACCTGGGTTCTCTTCCTGGCTCTTTTAAAAATAAATATTTTAAATTTTTATTCTCAATTTACATTTAAAAAGGCAAATTGAATAGTTATTTGTATATCGATGGGGACAAAAAGGGACGATTATGTATGAAACGGCGATTTCTATTACAACAGTTTGCTTTTGTTTTAAAGAATAATTCAACCAACCTGTAGCTTACAAAGCTCCCTTGCTTCTGTGTCTTCCTTTGGTTGTCTCTCTCTCTCTCTCTCTCTCTCTCTCTCTCTCTCTCTCTCTCTCTCTCTCTCTCTCTCTCTCTTTTTTAAGCCTTAATCTTCTTCTCTCCCTCCCTTCTCCCTCTTTCTCTTCCCTTCTCTCTCTCTCCTCTCTTTTTGTCTCGGTTTTTCTGTCTCTCCACCTCGCTCTGTGTCTCTCCTTTTTTTGTCTCTCTATCTCTGTTTTTCTGTCTCTGTCTTTCTCCACCTCTTTCTCTGTCTGTTTTCTCACTTCCCCCCCCTCCCACCTTTTGAAAAAAAAGGAAAGAAAGCCCACACCCGGTCGGTAATAAATATGCATAGCGAAGCAAAACAAATTCCCACGTGGGCCACGTGCAAAGCCTCCCTTCTCATTCCGCCCCCCCCCCCCCCCCCCCCCCCCCCCCCCCCCCCCCCCCGACCACTTCTTCCGGCCTCTTTCACCCATTCTCCGTTCCGGGGCCTCCGAGTCTCAGGACTGGACCTTAGAGATCATCTAGTCCCACAGCTTCCTTTTATAGACGGGTAAACTGAGGCCCGCTGAGATGAAAGGACTTGGCTAAGTAGAGGCGGCTGGGATCCCGGCTCCCCGGAGCTGCCCGGTCCTCGCTGCGGCCCTCGGGGCCTTCTCGGAGTCCTTGATTGCAGGCCCGGGGCCGGAGCCTTAGGCTGGGCTGCGCCGCCGAGCTCCCGAGCAGCCCCCGCGCGGGGCCCTGAATTATTGATGGTCCTTCGGGTGACATCCTCTCCGGAGAAGGAGGAGGGCGGTGGGGGTGGGGCTCAGCCCTGCTTGCGATCTAGTCGGAGCTCCCTCCCCATCTCGGTTTCTGCGGCCCCCGGAGGCCTCCGGACACCCGCCGCAGCAGCGGCCCCACCCAACCTTCCCTCCACCCCCACCCCCCCAAGAAGTTCCCTGCCCTTCCCCGGGCCCAGCCCCCACCCGGCCGGCTTCGTTTTGTTTATTTTTGATCGGAGGGGGGGAGGGAAGGAAAAGCCCAAGCTGAGCCGAGGTATCTAGCCCCTGGCTAAGGGTAGGGCCGGGGTGGAGGGAGGCTGAGGAAGGGCAAAGAATAACTTCCATTTCCGTTGGAAAGGGCGCTGAGGAGACCCAGAGCCTCTGCTCCATTTAATTCCACGAGCATTTAGTAAGCGCCTGTTCTGTGCTGGGCACTGGGCCGGACGCCAGGGATGCGGAGATAGAAAGGAAGCCGCCCCTGACCTCATAGAGCTTTCGGTCTACCTACAGGGGGCGAGGGGGACCCTATGTCGGCAGGTAAGCAATTACAAATGACATCGAAAAGAAAGGGAAGGGCACTGGAATCCCGGCCCCAAGCCTGTTGGCTAGAGCCGGGGAAGCCTTCCCTGTTCCCCTTAATGTCTGGGCCTTCCTTCGGCTAATTACCTCCCTGGGATTATCTCCTCTTTGTGACTTGTTTGCACACACTTGTTTGCATGTGGTCTCCTCCATTCGATTGCAAGCGTTTCGAGGGTGAGGCCTTTTTTTTTTTTTTTTTTTTGCCTCTGTATCCTCTTAGCACAGTGCCTGAAATACAGTAGGTGCTTAATAAATGCTGACTGACAGAAAAGGTCTCTTGTAGTGAGTGGCAATGAGTTGAGCCTTATCTCCACGTCCGAATTCTTTCCAGCATCTCTTGGTCTGTTTCCTCGACCTTTTTTGGTGTGTCCTGAATCCCTTTGATAGTCTAGAGAAGCCCTTCTCAGGATCATGTTTATAAATGCAGAAAATAAAATACAGAGGAAATGCAAATCTTGTTTATGTGCGGAAAATCAGCTGCAAAGGAGCCCAACTATTGTGAAATGGTTATTTAAAATTAAAAACAAAACAAACAAACGAGTTCACGGAGCTCAGAGCTCCACATCTGGGTTCCTAAGATTTGCAAATAATAATATAGTGCCCGCTTACATCCATTATCAGTTCATTTGATCTTCCCTAATGTCCCTCAAGGTAGGTCCTACTGGGCTCACTTCCCTCCAGAATTGTTCTGTTCATTTCACTGATGAGAAAGCTGACTCTCGTCTGGCTGAAGGGAATTTCGAGTCCTTTACTCTGTCTTCTGCCTCACGTCTCTAAGTCCAGGGCCCATGGGAGCCTGGCTTCCCTTCTGGAATCAGAAACCCCTCGCTTCCGATCCAGTCCGGAGGCAGACACTTCCCCAGTACGTGAGAAATCGTTTACTTTCGCTGAGCCTTGGGTTCTGAATCTCTAACATGGAGCTCATGTGAGCCACATCACAGGCTGTTGGAGAGTCAGATGAGACATGTAACATGTTTGAGAGAGCACGAGATCCTGCGTACATTAGTTGTTGTTATTAAGCTTCTTGTTGCAGTTGCCGTTTTTTCTGATGGGGAGAGTAATTTTTAGGAACAGTCGAGTAGGGTAAATAAAGGCAGGTGAGACACCAGAAGCAAGGGGCCCCTAGAACTCGGCTCCTTAGAGAGGCAGCCAAGCTAAGAAGGAAGATGGGAAGAGGTGGGGCCCAGAACTGTGAGATCTCATGACTCCGGAGTCACAGCTTGGATTCATCTTATCTCGGCTTCTCGTTGACTCTTCCTTCCGAATAAGAGGGCGTGGAGGAAAGTTTTTCTCCGGCCGCTCCAATCGGGGTGATATTCTCCAGCATCAGCTATGCCTTGGAGGGCTCTTCAGGGAAAGGTTGGAAATGAAATTAGCCTGAAGGCTCTAGAATACACGTGTTGTATAGAAGAGGGAGGCTGGATGAGAAGAAGAAAAGGAGAAGGAAAAAGGGAGGGGGGAGGGCAGAGACCCAGAGACAGACAGGAGTAACGCAGACACACAGACAGAGAGAGAGAGAGAGAGAGAGAGAGAGAGAGAGAGAGAGAAATGCGTAGAAAGGCAACAGACTGGCAGAATAAAGGTAAAGAGAGAAAAGAAAAAAAGATTCAATTGATTTCTCTTTTTGACAAGTATCTGTGCTTGGGTCTGAAGCAGGAGCCCGATGACCTTTTCAAATGAAAACCACTTTAATTCAAAAAAAGTAAAAACAGAACGAGGGGAGAGAAGTTCCGAAAGGTTGCATCCTCTCCCCTCTCCGAAGCCCCCATTGTACAAGTCCACCCCGAGAATGAGTGAGAGAAAAGGCATTTATATTCTTTTATTTATCTGCTTGTTCCCCAGCCTCAAACACTCACTAGCTGTATGACCCTGAGCAAGTCATTAATCCCCCTAAAAAGAAACGGCAAATTATCCCAGTATCCTTGCCACCGGCTCACGAAGACTCCGACTCGATGGAACGCCTGAACAACAATGGGCAGAAGAATCGGTCAAGAAACATTTATTGATTTTCTCCTGTGCTCCAGGAAGTGGGCTCAATTCTAAATACAGAAATGCAAAAGTCCTCAAGGACCTTTCCATTCCAAAGGGCCATGGAAGCGCTTTTGGTCCAGCAAAAACGGAGGTGACGAGGAAAGTAGATTGACACACTCCATCCAGGAACAATGACAGTCGATGACAGCTTCAGGGAATCGGTTACCCTAACTTAATACCCTTATTTGATCATTATCCTCGCCGTTGGTTTATGAACAATAAATACAGAACTGTTTCTACAAAGTCATTTGCTCTAAAAGCGAAAAATAGCTCTAAACGCCTTTCCCAACAGGAAGTGCCCTATTCTGCTAATATGTCCTAAAAGCATCAAATTTTGATCGAGACTATTTTAACCTTTAAAAAAAAAAAAGGAAACTTTGGCAAACCAACCTCAGCGCCCACCTAAGCTTTCCTTCCCAGCCCCGGCGGGAGGACAGCTCTCTCTCGGGCCCTGTCCAATGTCAACACCTATCTCCACGTCGGGCAGATGTGGGGAGGGGGAAGGGAAGCTCAATGAGAACGCTCGGAGATGTTTCCCATCACCATTGCCCAAGTTCGCAGCCTCGGGAGGAAAGAGCAGGGAGAACTGGTAAGGGGGCTGGGGGGTTTCAAAGTCCCATCAAAACAAAGCCAGTCAGGAGGGGGGTGTGCGTGTGTGTGTGTGTGCGTGTGTGTGTGTGTGTGTGTGTGTGTGTGTGTGTGCCATCCCCCCCTCCTCCCCCGCCCCTTTAAAAGGCTGGGCGAACAGACCCAAATGGTGACTGCGGCGCTGGTCTGCGTTCCAGCTCTCCCAGGGGCAGATTCATCTCCTGCCTGAGACACAGGGCAGCGGAGGGAGGAGCGGCCGCCGGGGGGCCGCGCGGGCAGAAAGGGAGCGGGCTCGCCTGGGCGCGGGGCTCCGCTAGCCACCGCCGGACCTTCTCTGCTGACTGCCCCGGGGGAGCCGGGGAGAATTCTTGTAGATTCCGGGGACGGGGGGTGGGGGGGGGGGTGTCCGCTTCCCATTGTTCACTCCGGCCAATCAAGTCGCCCCCGTTCCCCCTCGGCCAATCTCCCTCGCGCGCCCCCCTCCCACCCCTTTCCTCCCGTCCCCCGGCACCTCTCGGGCTAGCTCCCCGCCCGCCCCCCCTCAGTCTCTAAATCTTGGCGTGACGTCACAGACCCCGCCCCCGGGCTCGGAGCCCGGGGGGGCTGGGAGCGTGCTGATGTCATGCGGCGTGCGGGGCCAGTGCAGAATTCCTCTCCCACCCAAGTGCTCCGGGCTGGAGGAGTTAGTTAGCCAAGAGCCGAGCCCGGACGAAGCCCACCATCCTCGCGTCTGCATCCTAACACTTCGCGCATGGTGGATATTCTTTTTAATTATCCTTTTCTGGGTGCTATGGGGGATCACTCCAAGAGTAAGTCTTTTTCTGTGTGTGTGTGTGTGTGTGTGTGTGTGTGCGCCTGCCTGCCTGCACGGGGTGTGTGTGTGTGTGTGTGTGTGTGTGTGTGTGTGCATGATATCGGAAAATGTTCCCCCATATCCATACGGACGGGGAGATGCTCAGCAGCTTCTACAAGTGGCTTCTCTCTGACAAGGCAGCCGAGGTTCTAACGGAGGCTCCGGCCCTTTTCCGAGCCCCAGGACTGGTCCTCCCCGCGGAGGACATTGTTAATATCGGGGCTGGGAGACTCTTGGTGCTGGCCCGGGGCTTTGCCGCCGCGTTGGGGGCGCAGGGAGGAGCGGGCTGCTTCTTGCTCGCCTTTAGCTCGCCTTCCTTCCGTGCCTTCCGAAGGAAGCATGCCGCCTCGTAATTGTGAATGGTGCCAGCTCGCCGGCGGAGGGGCGAGTCCTCTGTGTTTGTGGCTAGTAGGTGTCTGGGAGCGCCCGGGGGCCACTCAGCGGGGCGGCCGGGGCTGCGGAGCCGGGCGCTCGGCGAGGCTGACGGGAGCTCTCCGCGGCGCTTTTCGCATCTCAGTTATCGCTCAGCTAGTTCCAAGGAAAATAATCCTCCTCATAATAATGATAAAGAAAAATCCAACGGATCCGCAAGGAAAATATCTGGGGAAAGGGGGAAAGGCCTTCGCAAATTGGAGGCTTGGATTTTTCTTTCAAAGGACAGAACCTTTGGAATAGACTCATTTTTCTGGTGATGATGATGAGTGGTCGTGATTTTCTTGGGGGGGGGGGGGGAGAGAGGGAGAGAGAGAGAGAGAGAGAGAGAGAGAGAGAGAGCAATAAATACAAACACACAAAAAAGTTGTGTTGCAAATACGTTCGGAAAGCAAGCAGCTGCTGGTCCGTTCCTGAATCTGCGTCCTCTGCTCGTTTTCCCTGCTAGAAAAGCCGGGGATTGCCATGTGTGTCGGCTGTGGGACTCAGATTCACGACCAGTACATCCTCAAGGTCTCTCCGGACCTCGAGTGGCACGCAGCCTGCCTCAAGTGCGCCGAATGCAGCCAGTACTTGGACGAAACCTGCACGTGTTTTGTGAGAAACGGCAAGACGTACTGTAAAAGGGACTATATCAGGTGATGAGCGTCGCTGTTTATCTGTGCAAAGAAAAGCCCTAACCTGCAACGTGACCTTGGCTGCCCCCACCCCCACCCCGTCCCCGGCTCCGTTTCTCCAGCGCGCGTTTCTAATTTACCCACCCGGCCAAGCTGGCCCCGAGTCGAGCCCCGCACCTCTCTCCCCGGGCTGCCTCCTGGGGCTCCCAGAAACTTTTCTCCCTCCTTGTCACCGTACGGTTCCTTCTCCAGTGTTTTCGTTGGAGCAGGGATCCTCTCCCGGCACGCCGAGCTCTTGTCATTTGAAAACTATAGCTCCCCGTGGTAGAGCATCCGCTGCATTCTGCCAAGCTTTTCCCCTGTACTTGGTCAGTAGAGACCTAGAAATGCTGGCCCTGGAACCGGCCAGAGGGACAGAAAGAGAAAAAGAGAGGGAGAGAGACAGGAAGAAAGAGAGAAAGAGAAATCCCTGGGTTTGGCAAAACGCATCTTGTGTCTGTATGACTGTGTGCGGATTTGTAAGAATGTATTATTGTGACTAGAAATGAAAATGGAGGCCCGTGTGTGTATCCGTGCTTTAATAGAGGCGAATATAGTGGGACTGTCTGCTTATGTGAGCGTGAATGTGAGTGTAAATGTGGCGATGTTTCTGAGTGTGTAAATTGGATGTGTGTGTGTGTGTGTGTGTGTGTGTGAAGGAGACAGGCAGAGATAGAACAGTGACCAGATTAAATCTAGAGGCCGGGGATTTGCTTTTTCCCTTGCCGGTGGGCATGTTGCTGTGAGAAGTCGCTTGGGCCTACGGGAAGGCAAAGCCTATCCCGGGCCGGGAGCAGACCGGAATGGTCGGGCATTCGCCGCAGGCGGTCAAAGGCTCCGTCCCCCCCCTCACCCCCATCTTCCTCCGCAGGTTGTTCGGCATCAAGTGTGCCAAATGCAAGGTGGGTTTCAGCAGCAGCGACCTGGTGATGAGAGCCCGGGAGAACGTGTACCACATCGAGTGCTTCCGCTGCTCCGTGTGCAGTCGCCAGCTGCTGCCCGGGGACGAGTTCTCCCTGAGAGAGCACGAGCTTCTGTGCCGGGCAGATCACAGCCTCCTGCTGGACAGGGCCTCGGCCGAGAGTCCTCGGAGCCCGGGACACCTAGCGAGCAGCAGGAGCCTCCATCTGTCAGGTAAGGTCCCCAAACTGGGCCGGAGGAGTTGGAGATAATGCCTTTGGGTGGTGTGGAAGCGTGTGATGAGTGTGTATGTGTGTGTGTGTGTGTGTGGAGAGAGAGAGAGAGAGAGAATGAAAAAGGGCCTTGAGTAATTTAATACTTGCCGTCTCACACTGGGGCCTCTGGTAGACAGACACAGCAGTGTGCATGTGGGCTGGAGAACCCTTTCTAAGGAAAGCACCATCTCCCTCCACAGAAGGGGCCCCCTTCACTAACAGAGAGGTTTCAGTGTTTGGGTAATTCAGCGATAGTCTGAAAGTGGGGGTTCGGCTTCTTTCTAGGTGAGTGTGTTTAATTGATAACTAAACCAAGCTCTGTTGTCTGTAATATTGGGGACACGGGACACTAGATCCCATTCCACCTTAAGGCAGCTGTTTGAGTCCCTGAGTTGGTGACATAGATCGGGCTGACAGAGACGCACAGTGGATAGAATTGTGTTTGTATCTGTGTTTGGGTGTTGAAGGTACAGAATTAGCAGGGTGCCCCTGCCCCAGATAGCTGAATATATGTGGAGAATATGCATTATCTGCGCCCACCATAGTACTGGTATTTTTTCCTGAATAGTTATAAAGTGAATTAAGATGAGTTGGTGAACACTCAGGGGGATGAGGGCCCCTACCCCGAATTCAGTGACTCAAACCCTCTCAGAGAGCGACTCCCCACTTCTCTTTGGGCATAAGCTCCTCAGACAGGCGCTTTCAAGACTACTCAACTCTGGAATAATGTATGGAACTGAAACCCTGCCTTAAGAAAGCTAAGGAGCCTGCGGTCTCAGGAGGCAGAGGCTGGGCTCTGAGCCTGAGGAGCCTGATCTAAGGGAGGTCTAGGAGAGGGGAGAACCCGGGAGAACAGAGGAGGAATCTTAGGTGAGGAACAACTTGGAAGAGAAAGAACCTGGCTTCGAACAAGGAGCAAGAGAGATTTTAGGAGGCTGGCAGCAGGAGGACACAGTGGCAGGAAGGGAAAGGCCGGGAGGGGCCGTTAACCGAGCACTTTTGGCCCCCCGGAGAACGAGGACTTCCCCAACCCTAGTGTACCTTGGATGGAAAGATTATCTAAGAAGACTTGACTTGAGGGGGGGAATTTAAAAAAAAAAGTAGCCCGGTTTTTGCCCGGAGGGGAAAGAATTGATTTTCTTTCCCCGCCTTTATTCTTTCCCAACCCGGGGAAAGTAGGGAACCAGAATCCCGGTGTGTCCGGTTGAAATAGAATGATGTTTAAGCCCCAAGCAGGGGCTAGGAAGGGGAATGGGAGGGCCAGAAAGACCTAGGGCGGGCTGGGGGTGGAGAGAGGCCCGCCCGTGGAAACCCCGGGCATTTTTACTCCCCGCCCGTAGGGGGTCCAGGGTGGGGCAGGGATAGTTGTTCCAAGTTTGGGAGGATTTTCCGGGGACAGGGAGGCAAGAGCCCAGAGTTTCCGGAAGAGGAAGAGGCTGGGGTTGAGGGAGGGGGTTCTGGCTAAGTCCTTCTAAGGGCCGAGGGTGGAGCGGAGCGTGTGTGTGTGTGTTTTCTGTTGGAGTTTCGTTTTCTATTGAAGACCACGGGAAGCTGGCAGGGAAGGAAAGAGAAGAAATGGGATTTCCAGGCAGGAAGTTTTAAAGGGCCTGGGGGCCCTCCCGCCCGGGCCCAGAGCCCGGACCCCTGGGCTTCCCGAAGGGGAAATGGGAAGAGGGAATCGGGCTCCGGGAGGCCGCCGGGGTGGGAGGGGCCGCGGGAGCCCGGGCGCTGACGCCCTTTGTCCCCCAGCAGAGCCGGGCTCGGGCCGCCAGCCGTCCCTGCGGCCGCACGTGCACAAGCAGACGGAGAAGACGACCCGGGTGCGGACGGTCCTGAACGAGAAGCAGCTGCACACGCTGCGGACCTGCTACGCCGCCAACCCGCGGCCCGACGCGCTCATGAAGGAGCAGCTGGTGGAGATGACGGGCCTCAGCCCCAGGGTCATCCGCGTCTGGTTCCAGAACAAACGCTGCAAAGACAAGAAGAAGTCCATCCTCATGAAGCAGCTGCAGCAGCAGCAGCACAGCGACAAGACGGTGCGTGAGGCGGCCGGGGCCGGCCGGGGGGCGTGGGGGCCGCGCGGGGGGCGTGGGGACCCGCGCACGCACACTGGCTGCCCCGGGCCGCGCTTAGAGCCGCGCACTCTGCGTCTCTGTAGCGCTATCCTTACTATGCTGCGCTTTGAAGAGGAGGGGAGTGTTTAAATTAAGCCTTGGACGGCCCAGACGGCGTGGGGGTGGTGGTGGTGCGTGGGCCCTTTCGCAGTGGGGCTGGCACTGCTTGCCTCCAAGCTGGGGAGGCCGGGAGCGGCCCGGAGGCCCGGCCGGGACTGGCTGGGGGACATTTCCCTCTGCCTCCATCGCGGCCTTCGCCGTTTCCTCGGCGCAGCCCCGTTGGAAGCTTTGCCTCAGCTTCTTGCAGCTCCGAGCCCGGGCTGGGGTTAGGGGATATCGACCACTTTGGGAGGGGGGGTTCTCTGCAAGGTTCTGAGCGCCTGGGAACCCGGGCACGGCCTTCAGGGGTGGGGTAAGGGAAATGGGTGGGTGGGGAAAGCCATTCAGGCCGGCGGCCCTGACCCATCTCTTCTGGGTGCTGATCTCCTCAGAGCCTGCAGGGCCTCACCGGGACCCCTCTGGTGGCCGGCAGCCCCATCCGACACGAGAGCGCGGTGCAGGGCAGTGCCGTGGAGGTCCAGACTTATCAGCCCCCCTGGAAAGCACTCAGCGAGTTTGCCCTACAAAGTGACCTAGACCAGCCAGCCTTCCAGCAACTGGTGAGGACCCTGGCCCCAAGCTTCAGCTTCCCTCCTGCCCTCGCACGCAGCCTCTTCTCTCCCCGTGGCCGCGGCTCCACCAGGACTAGTCCATGGCAGGATGTGGGGAAGGAGTGGCGGCCCATGATCCCCTCCTGTCTCAGTGGACCTCAAGCTGAACTGGAAAGGGGGATGGCCGGCCTCTCCTCCCCCACAGAAGGGTGAAGGGAACTCTGGGAAGCAGGTGATAGGTGTGGGGGTGGTAGGTGAAGGCCTAGACTAGCCCTCCCTCCCTCCCTCCAGCTCCCCTCCAGCTGCTAAATGCTGCTTAGCTTGGGATTGAAAGGCCCTTTTGGGCCACGGGACCCAACCTCCCCCTGCTGAGGGCAACGGCCCAGAGGGATTAACCTAGAGGGAGGAGATGGCTCTAAAAGGGGGAGGGACTTTGCTTCCCAAGCCCCTCTTCTTGCTGTCAGCCCCTGGGTGGACTCCATTAATTTAAAGTCATTTGATTGTAGCTCCACGTGGCAGCGAGTGGGGTGTGGGCCGGGAGGAGGCCTGGCAAGCCGAAGGTCTCTGACTCCCCCCCTCTTGCCTTCCGTCCCAGGTGTCCTTCTCTGAGTCAGGCTCCCTGGGGAACTCCTCTGGCAGCGACGTGACCTCCTTATCCTCCCAGCTCCCGGACACTCCGAACAGCATGGTGCCCAGCCCGGTGGAGACGTGAGGAGCCTGGGGCCTGAGGGCCCCCTGTCCCGTGGATCTAGCATGCTCCCTGCATGAGACTCACCCATGCTCAGGCCATTCCAGCTCTCTGAAAACCCTCTCTCCTTTTAATTATTATTGTTATTTAAAGCAAAGAGAGAGAAAGAGAGAGAGAGAGACGCGAGAGATACTGTCTTGACTGCCAAAAGCACCAGGATGTGACCTTCCTTCTGCAAACCGGAGAACCCCTTCTCTGCTGGGCTTATTTTTGCAAAACCCAAATTGAGGATTTACTAGGATTAGGCCTTCCCCCTCCCCTCTCCTCCCCCAGTACACCATGTAATCCGGCTTTCTGACTCCCCTCATCCCAACTCACCTGGTGGCTTAGAAAGAAAATCGATTTCCAGCCAGAAGCTGGGGAAGGCTGACCTCTCCCTTTCTCCCTATGACCCACTCAGGGCTTTGGGGTCAACTTGGCTAAAACTGGCCGCTCCCTTTTAGGTTTGCTGGTGGTTGTTTTCTTAAGTGCTTTTGTTGGTTAGGGATGGGGGGGGAGGGCTAAGGAAGAACAGAGGAGAGAATGCCCAAAGCCCTAAATCGCATGATTGCTGGAAAACCAAAACGAAACTGAACCAAACCCCAAATATATGGAGAAAGAGACTTTTCTTGCAAATGTTTTAATTTATCGGTGGACGGAAGATAGTGTGTGAGCCTTTGCCGAACACACACACACACAAACAAACGTAAGTTATTGCTATTTATTGAGAACAGCAAGTTCATAGTGGGACTAATATTTTGATCTTAATAATAAAAAGCAAAACCCCCCACCCTCTGGCCTTGCCCCGGTGTGTCCTGTTGGCTCAGTCTGAGGGTGGGGCCCCACAGCCCTCGGGGGCTGGAGGTGGGATGGGCCACGTGGAGCTGGAGCTAGTTTTTTGGAAAAGGAAATCGAAAGGGAGGTACAGATTGTGCCAGGAGGGGATAAACCGCCTCCGGCTCCGCCATCCGCCTGGCCCCGGGGCCTTTACGAGGCGCCCCTCTTGGTGGGCCAGTTAGGGGGAGGGAAGGCGGAGCTGTTGGAGGTCCCCACCCCACCCACCCTCCGCCTTCTAACCTCTCACCTCTTTCTGAGGTCACACCTGTTCTCCACCGCCTCCTCCGCTGAGGTCACAGCCCCCACAGCCCCCTCCTCCCTTTCCTTCCGTCCCGCTGCTCCTGGGTCGCACTGCAGCCAGCCCCCTCCTCCCCTCTCCGTCCCGAGCCGGGCCTAGACTCCAGCCTGGAGACCTTAGTCACGTTCAGGGACGACTGCCTCCGCAAACAGCCAGCCCTCATTCCGGACCCTCGGCCGTCATCCTCCCGGGGTGTCGGTTTTCCATCAATCCCTCGAGAAAATACGAGTACCGAGACGCTCCGAGGTCGGCGGCTGGCCTCGGCCTGGCGGGACTGTCCGGCCCGCTGGCCAGCCGTCGATTCCTCCGATCCTCGCCGCCGCTGCCCCCCGCCCTCGGCCCGCTGCATTCATTAAATTCTGTCTAGACAGAGGCGAGGCCGGCGGCCCCTTATCGGCCCCTGGCATCACCTGCAAGCGAGACCCCCGGGACTCCCGTGCCCCCCACGAGCACTGGGCCGTGGCCGCCCGCCGAGGCTCGGCTTGCTTTCCTGCCCCGGCACGGGAGCCGCGGGCCGTGAGGGCCTGGGGCCGCCGGGGCGGGCTCAGCCGGTGTGACATTTCAAACCCGCGCTTTGGATTTTCGGGGGTGGCCGGAGGGGAGCCACGGGAGGGGGACGGGGGGGGGACCTCGAAGCTCCGGGGCCCCCGGTCTAGCTCGGTCTCTCCCAGACACTAGGGTTTAACCCTTTCGGGTCGGCGCATGGATGCGCAGGGACGGACGGCAGTCAGGGTGCTCCTGGGGGAGGAGATGCTGGCCAATTCCGGGGGCAAGGGGCAGCCCCCTTTCCCCCCACCTTCATAGGAGCTAGGGCTCGGGATGCTGTCAGGAGGCTCCGGCTTAAACCTGCTTTCTTTTTCCTCTCTTTCCTTCTTTTTCTTCTTCTCTTTCCCCTTATGTCTTATTCTTTTTTCATTTTTCCCCCTCTGGTGAGGAAATCTGCACATAAAATCAATTGCTTTTTCATTAAATCTTTCGTTTTCGTTTTTTTTTTTTTTTTTTTTTTCTCTTTCATTCTCTCTCTTTTTAAAATAAGTCTTGTTGGGGACGACTGATTGAAAGAAAGCGTGAGGTGGGAAAGGAGGGCTAAGTCTTTTTTTTTTTTTTTAAACTTCCTGAAAGTCAAGGTGACGCTGGTGAAAGAATTAAAGGGAACATTCTCCCTTCTTTAGGATTTAGGAAATGGTGCTGCAAACGTAGAGATAAGGGGGGGAGATATGCAGGGTTAATGAGGACCAGCTTTACCTCGTGAACTGCCCAGATGCGGTTTTAATAAACAGGGCTGGGTTCTTGGAGGCATCTTTTTCCTTAACTGAGACCATTCCCTTCTAACAGAAATACAGACCAGCTCTCCTTACCCCTTGGGCTGAGCCACTGGATAGAGGGGCGAAAGTTCAGGGGAGTCAAATTTTCGTTTGGGGGTTTTTCATACTATGGGCAGTCAAAGCTCCGGCAGTCATCTCTCTCTTTCTTAATCAATCTTTCTTTCTTTCTTTCTTTCTTTCTTTCTTTCTTTCTTTCTTTCTTTCTTTCTTTCTTTCTTTCTTTCTTTCTTTCTCTCTTAATTTCCCTTCCTCCTTTTCTTTCTTTCTTTCCTTCCTTTCTCTCTTAATTTCCCTTCCTTCCTTCCTTTCTTTCTTAATTTCTTTCTTTCTTTCTTTCCTTCCTTTCTCTCTTAATTTCCCTTCCTTCCTTCCTTTCTTTCTTAATTTCTCTTTCTTTCTTTCCTTACTTCCTTTCTCTCTTAATTTCCCTTCCTTCCTTCCTTCCTTCTTTCTCTTTCTTAATTTCTCTTTCCTTCCTTCCTTCCTTCCTTTCTCTCTTAAGTTCCTTTCCTTTCCTTCCTTTTTTTCTTTCTTTTTTTCTTTCTTTCTTTCTTTCTTTCTTTTAATTTCCCTTCCTTCCTTCCTTTCTTTCTTAATTTCTTTCTTTCTTTCTTTCCTTCCTTTCTCTCTTAATTTCCCTTCCTTCCTTCCTTTCTTTCTTAATTTCTTTCTTTCTTTTCTTTCTTTCTTTCTTTCTTTCTTTCTTTCTTTCTTTCTTTCTTTCTTTTTTTCTCTGTCTTTCTCTCTTAGTTTCCCTTTCTCTTTCTTTTAAAATCAGAATTTGGAATAATTCTGCAGCTAATAGCTGCGGATTCTCAGCTACTTTGATTTGCACCGCAGCATTTCTGTTCTGCGAATGCAAACATTTTCCTACGTACTTGCGGATTGCTGCTTTATCACCTTAAAATTGAACTCCTCTCTTTTCTGTTTGAACACACACACGAACGAGGGTAATTTGGGGCCGTTAAGAAATAACCTGGCCACAGTATCGCTGTGTCTGTACCACAGGCGTTAACGTCACGTTCTTGCGTCTCTGCAATTGGTGTCCTGGGCAGACAAGAAGAGAAAGCTTCTCTTTCAGCCTGGGTTGCCAGGAGAAGGGGTTGATTCTGATCAGCCCCTTTTACAGCAATCCCTAGTGGGGTGTCAGATCTATGCTCAGGGAGTTGCAGCAATAAGGAATAGCAATTTTACTGCTTCTCAGATCATCTTGAAAGATTTTCGGTAATACAAGAGGGATTTCCCTGTAAATTAAATTACCTGTGGCAATTACAAGGAGAGGATTTTATGCTTACTGACGTGAGATACCCGTTCCCAGAGTAAAAACTCAAGCTAACAAAGAAGGGCATAAGAGAGGAGGAAGGGAATTAGTTATCGAGACAGAATTTAATGTGAGATCGAGTAAGATTCAAAACAAAATCTCCGCAGTTTCACGTCACCTTTGTGTGTGGGGGGGGTATTTTACAGAGAATAAAAGTTTGTAGGAAGGACTACATGAAGTTTGCAATTTGGGGGAAATAAAAACTGAAGGAAAATTCCCTTCCGGGAAACACCTAAGAAGCTTCGGGGGCCGGTGAAGCTGTAATCGAATTACCTTTTTGTGGGCCAAGAAGAAAAAAGCCCAGGGAGCCAGGCTGGCAGCAAGACTCTTTGGAGTCTCTACTATTGGGTCAGGCACCATGGACTAAGTGATGGGGATCCGGAGCAGCAAATATTGTCTACACTGGAAAAAAGCTGGGATGAATGAGTTGCTGCACATTTAGTCAATTCTGCTCACTTGCAAGGGTGAGCTTAGGGAAGATATTTGGAGTAAAAGTGAATATTTGCAGAGATGTGTCAGGTTGGTAACCTGAAAGTGGGTAAATTGGAAATTAGATTTTATCAAGAAAAAGATGTTCGAGTTTTTTTTTTTTTTTTTTTTTTTTTTAGTCAAAATTCAGAATGCTTTTTGTCTACTCTGTCACTCTTTTATTCTTTCTTTCTCGGTCTCCCCTCTTCCTTCCTCCCTCCATCTCTGTCTCTCTGTCTTTCCCTTTATTTCCTCATTTCCTCTCTCCTCTGTCTGTTTCTCCTCTCCTCTCATTTTTATCTCTGTCTCCATTCCAAGCCCAAGCTGATGAAATGAAATAAGACGAGGGAGACTGGGACCCTTGGGCAATGGCGACCCTTCATGGAGAATATGGATCAATGGGGACAATAGATAACTATCAAATTGGAAGTCAAGGAAGGAAAAGCGAAGGAAAGCTTGGGTCGCGGATCAGATGCGGAACTGGGGGGCTTTGCTGAGTAATTTACAGCACTGTTAGACTGGAAGACCAAGGAGATAGAACGCCCCCCCTTCTCCCCCTCCGCAATTGAACGAAAGCTCCTTGAGGTCAGGGCCTGTTTCTTCTACTTGTCTTGGGGTCATCAGTGCCTCGAACCGGAATCAATCAGGCACCCAGGAGGCGCTTAAGGAATTGAGGGCTAACGAGGGAGAGGGACTCCCGGAAGAGAAAGGGAGCTACCTGGCTAACCGGCCCGGCTCTTTCCGCCGAAAGCTCTGAGACGTGATCGAGGATTACCTGAAGCGGGAGGCGATGACTGGGGAAAGGCAGGAGAGAAAGCGCCAGACGGACGAGAGATGGACCAGGAAAACGAGAGGGGGAGGGGAAGAGCCAGCGAGACCGAGAGGAGACAGGAGATGGACTGAAGAAGAGAGAAAGCGACGGGGAGGGAGGGGGGAGAGGCAGGGAGAATGAGGGTGGCCGGAGAGGGGGCGGGGGGCAGGCAGCAGCTCTTCGGCTTGATTAATGGACCCCAAGGGCTCGGACTCGGCGAAAGGAGTCCTGGAGGAAGTGACAGGGACGAGGTCGGCGGGCAGACAGGTTTTATGGGCGAGGGCAGGGGAGTGATCGAGGTGCTGACAGGCAGAGCCGGCCGAGGGGCAGGCTCTCGCAGAGGGGAGGGTGGCCCGGCCGGCCCAACGAGCTTCGCGGGGGTAGGAGCGGGCTTCCCCGGGCGGGCTCCTTGGAGGTGAGCTCGCCCCGCAGGGGCCCGGCCCCCGCTCCGGAACAACGGCTGGGCTGACCGCACGCCGGAGCCTCGGTCTGGGAGGCGGGGGGTCGGGCCTCGCCACCTCTCCCGCGGAGCGCCGGCCCGGGCGCAGAGGGGCGCGGGGGGGGGGGGGCAGCGGAGTCCCGATGTGGGGGAGACCACCGAGTTTCGGGACCAGATTGAAACAAGATGTGGCGGCCGGCGCGGCGCTCACCTGGCCCCTCGGCCCCCGGGAATGTCTCCGAGTCGTAAAAGCCGAGAGCGCGCCGCGCCGGGGACTTTAAATCACGTCTGCCGGGGGCGGAGAGGAGCGGCGGGCGGGAGCCCGGGGCACCCCCTCCACCAAGCGGAGTCCCTGGGAGCCGCGCACGTCGGGGGCCGGGCGCTCCCCTCCCAGCCCGCGGCCCCTGACGGCCGGAGGGAGAGAGGGGACGGTTCCGTGGCCGTTTCAATTAAATGTTTAATTGCAAATCCTGGTCCGGTTTCTGGGAGGTTAATCACAGCTGTCTCAATAATTTATGGCTTTTTGGCAAAACCCCGACCAGATAAGAAATATATTCTATTGTGAAACGTCTTGCAGGAAATCTTATAAATATTTGATGGTGCCTTTCCCTCCGAAAGCCTTCCGCGGCCTCTCCTCGAAGGCGCGGGGCAGCCTCGGAGCGCTCCGGCCCGGCGCTGCGCCCGCCCTGGATGGCAGTCAGCTTGGGGGGGCCTCTCGGGGCCCGGGCCCTGCTGGCACCTGCCTCCGCGTTGGGCTCTTCCCCGACGGCCACATCCCTCCTCGGCCCGCGCCGCCCTATCGAGAGGCAGGGGGACCCCGAGGTGCGGAGGCCGGAGCCGGGGCGGGGGCAGAGGCGCCCCCCTGGCCGTCCAGGCCCAGGGTTGTTAAAGGCTCGGCCTCGGCCTCCTCTCCGGGGTTAGCTTTCCCCAGGAATAGGGCCACCCCTCCCCCAGTCGCGGCCGGAGGCAGGAGAGCGTTTGCACGTAGCCCGGGCCCCTCTTCCCTCATCTCCGGGGTTTTCCTTTTTAATAGAGTAAGGTAGGGGAGAGCTGGGAGCAGCTCCGTGAGGAGGCAGAGGGAGAAGGGGCCCGAAAACAAACTTAGATCAGAACGGAGGATCATTGTTTTAGAAGGGGCCGACCCGGCGCGCGCGCGGCTTCCCAGACTGGCTGGAGCCCGGGACGCTCCGGCTCTGTCCGGGGGCCTAACGCCGGTAACAAAATGCATCCCGGGGGCTGGGCGAACCCCTCCCGGCGCAGCGAGAGCCCGCACCCCGCTCCCCTTCCCAGGGGTCAGTGACAAACCTGTCACTCAACTTTTAAATCAAGCAACGGACCCACAAGGATTTATTAATTAAAAAAGAGCCAGCTTGGTGGGTCCCAGCACTGTCACCTGGCCCCTTTCTCTGCTCTGTTCCCTCCATCCCATTTTCTTTTCCCAAAAGGAAGTCTGGCTTTAGGACAAGAATCTTAAACGTCAAATGCTGCTGCAGAACTTACCTGTTAATTACTGGGGGGAGGAGGGGAGGGAGAAGGGAAGAGGGGGAGGATTCCCATTTACTGTGTTAAATAAAGCTCCATTTGCAGCCAGTGAGAAGGGGATCTGAAATAAATTGGAGGAGAGCAAGCTCCCGGCTTCCGTTCCTCTCAAGGCCTCTGCTGGAGCCAGGGAGAGGCTGCAGGTAAAGGCAGTGAAAACACTGCTGTTAACTCGAAACTTACTTTTTAGAGCTAGACCTGTCATTTCCTCTCTCTTTGCAAACAAGTCAAATTTAAAATAGAAACAAATACAAGTTTTCTGAGGAGCCCAAGGGGTGTTTCCTTTGTTGTGAAAGTGCTTGGTGAAAAATGTCTTCTGCATCTTTCTTTTCTTTTTTTTAAATAGCCATGATTGTAACTGTAATTCATTTTTGTGTATCATGCATCAATTCCCACTAGTTTTAATTAATGTTAGAGTGTATTGCCTTAAAAAATGAGCTGATCCTGAGGCTCACAGTGAAGAAAAATTAACCTTAAACTCTGGACAAGAACAATGCCATTAAAAACCCCTCTCCTCTCCAACCTCCCAGTCAGCCAGAAAAAAGACTTCAGAAAGTTTGATAAGCAAAGGAAGCTAACTAATCCTTGAACCCTGCTGTTCTCCAGAACGTGGATAAACATGCAATCTGGCCCAATGTTCGAAGGCTCTAAAAGCAGGCAAGCAACTTAGTGTTAAACAATGGCACTTACTGTAGTCAACTTTTAAAAAACATTTTTACAATTACCTGAGATTTGATTCTAAATATACATGCTAAGAAATGTTATTGATTGATGGAATAAGTTGTAATAATACTGGAAAATAGGTCTTGATCAATGACTATTTTTGTTTGAGATGATAAATTCAGTCCATTGATACTTAAGGGAGGTTCTGGCTAAGAAGAAGTGGGCTGACTGGCACAGTCACAACCCCAGTTGGTTTCAGTAACTACAAATATCTTACCCCAGTAGAAATGAACAAATACCCTTACTCGCAATTTCAAAAAAAGAACATTCAGAAAAGCAGTTTAAACTTCAATTTTGAATGACTTGGAAGGAATTTCAGAATGTTTTAAAATCTTTGTTTCAAATTAATGTTGCACTAACAAGAAGTGAGACCACCGTTTATTCAGAAACGCTGATGCTGAAATACAAAGTCAACAATGCAAAACGGAATAAGTTATTTTATTACAAGATATATAGAACAGAACGGATCTCATTTTTAAGCCTAATTTCACCAATATTATAATGCAAGAAGTTTACCACCACAGGGCTCCCAAGCCCTACCATGTTATACATAAATGAAACAAACTCAACTTGCAAAATTAGAAACCAGAACATGAAAGTATCTACAATAATTATAAATAGTGCAAAGTATATGTCATATCTACAGTGCAGGTATTGAGTATCAAAATTTTTTTTTTGTGTGTGTGTGTGTGTGTGTGTGTGAACAGAATGTTTGTTTTTAACAATGAATGTATCAGAATGGATTCAAATCAAAACCAACCAAAACAAACTTATTTTTTCTCTTTTTTCAAGAAAAACTGTCGGGCTTCTTCCCAGGCTTGCTCTGGAAATCTGTTACATAACTCAAGGTAATCTTGGGAAGTGAAAAATTTTTCTGTCAGAAAGAGAAAGCATAACATTAGATTAAAATTTGGGGTGTGCTAAAAATAAACTTATTTTAATATTCAAGAGGCTGGGAATAAAGATAATTGGCTTTAAGAGAAATAATGATGTCTGCTAAATTCATTTAAAAAAAAACCCAAAATGGTTAAAATGTTTCCTCTGTAGTCAGATAATATTAATTATGAAAGCATTTTTTAAAAATGATTGCTTCTTTAAAAAAAAAGGAATGAGGATAAAAACACTGTTATTGTGCCCCTTCCCAAATTACCAGAAAAAGACTATTTGTCTATATTTTACTACAAAGTTTTGCATTTCTTTTCTTTTAGGCAAAAACTTAAACCAAATTTAATTTTCAGGAGCGGTGAAACTTCATTTTAAGGTCAAAATTTAATTTTAAGTGTAACCTGTAATTTTCCCCTACTTCCACATTCAGCTTTATATCTAAAGACTGAGGAGACAAATGAGAAATCCTCATTTACAAAAGAGGACCTAGAGTCCACCAGCTTTTGAAAACATGCGTATTCAGCCGCTTCAAGGAGCCGTCTCCCACCCGTGTTGCATGAACAGGCTGCACTGCTCATGGATATAAAGTGAACTTTCATAGACTTCTCAGTTAAGAGGAGTTCTAAGAGTCACTCTCTGAGCCCAGTGGCCTTCGAGTCAGAACTCTTTTGGGGGACTACCGAGCATTGGGCCAGTTGCAATTTGGTTCACATTTAAAACCTCTTTCAAAAAACAATAGTGCTGTCTCTGGATCTGGTGTCTTGCTCTAGAAGTACCAGAATATCATTAACCGGCCCCCAAAGCACAGCAAGGAAGCCGTGGGGGATCTTCTCCCAGATAAGGCCAGAGGGGATATCATTTGTTTCATGAGAAAATAGGAAAAAGGAGTGCGGCCAGTTTTTTCACCTTAACACAAAATTTGCTGTATGACTGAAAATAAAAACCACCAATGATATCTCCAGGTGTTATTTCCACATGGAGAATATTGGGGTCTAGGACCTCTTAGGCAGGGACAGCTTGTCCTGGAATGACGGCTTGATGCTGAGAAAGGCCACTTTGGGCAAAATGGGAACACGCTGCCCTGGCCTGGGCGGTGGGCACTGAACAAGAGGGTGTCCCCTCCTCTCCTTATTTGTTTACTTCTTCACTCACCTGGTTCCACAAAACCTGGCTTTTTAAAAAGGACAAATGTAACCACTTCAGTTGTTGTTGCTTTTTCTTGTTGAAACTTTTCAACACCTGCTTATTCCAAATGACTTTTTGTTTTCTTTGCAAAAGAATTCAACACACACCAAATATAGGCTTCAAGGTTAGGGGCGCCAGAAGGGCGCACGGCTAGGAGATGGAACTTTCAGTGTTTTAAAGAACTTAAAAAAAAAAAAAAAAAAGAAAGAAAAGAAAATTTGGAAAATTCTACATCAAGTTTTCCTAAATAGGATGTCCTACAACTATCACAAAACAGGGTGATACAAAGGAACTAGTGAAGCAATGCCTTGGTTTCACAATCTAGGAAGATGATTAAAAAAATACAATTTCAAATTACCCTAACATTGGACTGTGATCAGAGGAAAATGTCCCAGCAGGAGAGCAACAGAAAGAGGCTTGTAAATCTTTCAGCCTCTGAACTCTGCTAATTTGATGGCTTTTTCTACATGTAAAACAAATATTTTCAATCAAAAAGTTCAAGGGTTTAAATTTACCATTGGGGGACTTTCCCCCACTTCCTTGGCTAAGACAGATTTTATCTTATCACCAGGCAATGAAGGAAAACTAAAATCCCTTCCTTGCATCTTTCATTGGGAAAATGTAAACTAATGTTTATTATCCTGAATATCTGTTTTTATCTAATGTTTTCTTAAATAACACTTGTTGACAGCAGAAAGACGAGCTAATTAATTAGCAGTATAGAAGCTCTTCAGAAAGACTTGTAGAAATCAGATTTTTCTGATTCCCTTATATCATGCAGCGACTGGTTTCTCTTTGTCACAGCCATGAAAAGGCCCTTGTGTGAAGGTGACAAAGGTACTACCAAGGTTTTCTTGGAATCTTTTAGACTTCTCGGAAAGGTAACATAGGGATTCCTTCTTAAGGGTAAAATCCACAATTACCTTTTCCCTTGAAATATATATATATATATATATAGTTGGCCCTTGAAAACTGAGTCCTTGATACTAAAATAATGGGAAATTATAAATGATGGAGGATGGGTAATAAATATACAGATGGGCTATCATAAATGATGTCTTAGTTTTCAAGAGACATACATACCCCTTGTTTGAGGATACAAGTCTTCGGTCTGACCTGGAATTGGTTCAAAATCCTGGGTAGACAAAAGAAAACTCTACGGTGAGTATAAAACCAGTAAGTTTTGATGAAATAAACTCTGAAAATTCTTATGAAGCAACTGATCTGCCACCCTTTTTGCCTGCTGAGCCTGGAATTGAATACAGAACCTGAGGAAATTTATAAATGGATCCTGGGCTTGGATTACTATAATGGAAAACTAAATGATGACACTTAAAATCTACTACTACATATAACTGCTTTCATCTTAATACTCTCCATAAAACACTATTCATGTTACACAATTATCACAAATTACTGTACTATCAGCAAGCACCATGATATTCCCAAAACTTTATTTTGGATAAATCTACCCTTTTGCGCCTTATTTTGTTAGGTTTAGCAGCTTGTAGTTTGTAGCCTAATACTCAGTTATGCTGGCTTAGTAATGAGCAGTTTTTCTTGAGGGAAAAACCCCCAATTATCCTGCAAAATTTTGCAGTAATTCAGTGACCAAAAAACATTAAATTTATATCTTAACAACATGGTATTTTAAATGGTGAACATGAACATTAATACATGATGAAGGGAACAGGACAGAAGCCTTAATAGTTTATTCTACAGATAATGTGATGCTATAGATTAAAGTGGTTGTCCAACCAAGCCAAGAAAGTAGCTTATCTAATTCCCTCCTCTTCCTCATCCCTTCCTTTCCTCATCACAGACTTCAGGAGCTGGAAGGGGGCTTAGAGGGAGTTCAATCCCTTCATTTAGCAAAGTCAATGTTTAAGGCATCAGGAAATTCTCAGTTACCACATTAGTGTCATAAAGAAGTTTTTGCCATTTTGGGAAAATTGATTTCTTTATAAGATGTGCATTTTGGGAGGAAGATAGGATCTCTTCCACCTCAGTACGTGTAAGATCAAATGAAAGTGCATATTAAAGGATCTTCTATGTGTGGATTTGCTTTTATTTATCATCATGGAATTCTGTTAAGAAACTGATATAATTTCTCAGGACGCTAAAACTTTAAATAATCAGAAGATGTGGTTTGGCCTAGCTGCATATTGCTAGGGTTTTAAGTTCCTGATATAGCTCTTTATCTTTCATTAAAATTTTCAAACTTTGCTTTATGAATGACACAAATTGTTCAAATTTATGCAAAAGATTTTCTTATTAATATTTTATTAGAAAAGCACTTCTGAAAAGCCAATGGTTCTGAAGTTTTTGAGTTTTCAAACTATTTTGGAAAATGAAGTCCAGAATTATAAACAGAATAGCTGGGCTGAAAGATTTTTTAAAGCGATTGACCTTTAACTTTGTTTATTCCCTCACCACTGAATGTAGACTGTAAAAAAAAAAAAGTCTTTCACAAAGAAAGTGTCATAAATCATTTTAAAAAGTCCCTCCTTTAAAAATACATTTAGTAATAATTTACTTACTATCAAACAAATATCAGAACTCATTTGTATTAGCCAGAATAAGCTACAGAACAAAACAAAACAAAAAAAAGGAAAAACCTCCCTTTTTTTGAGGAAGGGTTTTAAAAAAATAATACTACAAACAAGAAGAGGTCTGGAAAGCAGTTCCCACATTTGTTCCTGAGCAAATAGTAGCACTTAATCTTACAGTGGAAAATATGAACCAAGCTGAAAGATGAAATTTTTTAAAAAAGTTTTTTCTTTTACCCTGATGGAAAAGCAATCACTGGATTGGGCAACAAACACTGGGTAACAGCAATTTTGGCTTTGTGTGTCCGGTTAGCTAAGTGACTTTGGATGATGAGAATGTTACTTATGCCATAATAGGAGCTCTGACTTACAGACACATTCACCTTTTGAAGGTGACATCACATGTCCAAGTTTGGGAGTTTTTTAAGCCCAACACAGAGAGTGAATTTTGAGTCATACCAAAAAGCATCTTGGAATTGAACTTAAAGTTTTTTGGCTTTTTTTGACAGCTTGAAGTCACAGGTCTAGTTCTTTACTGACTGTGTCTAGATTGTATTCTCCACAACTTGATAAAACATAAATCATTCCTAATGTAGCAAGGAAAATGAAAAGAATCAAGCGATCTTTAAAAACAGTAATTATCAACTGCCCTGAGCCAAGCAGACTGGCCATTTTGTTCACCCTAGAGCTACTTACTGCTGGCAGCTCTGCTAAGGTGCAATCTGTTTAACCTGGCCCCATAGAAAATTCTCTTCAAGCATAAGAACAATGGTTTTTTGGGTTTCTTTTTTAGAGGGATGCCAGGAGTACATCCCTAAAGGTTTACTTCTATGTTCTTAGTGAATCAGGTAAACAGAAAGCCAGAAAGCCTAAACCCACAGGGAATAATGGCCTAAATGGAAGTTCCTGGTGGAATGTCTGTACCTGAATGAACGTAGCAAGCAAGACACAACTCATCTCCTGCTCCAGAATGATCTTGTTCTGAGGGTTATTGTAACAAGCGGCGATTAGTGACGGAAAGAGCACTTTGATGAGTCGAGGATCACTAAAATACTGGAAAGGCAACTGGCAAAGCTTCTGCAGCACCGTGGGGTGGCGGCCGGACTGCACGATGACCTGGGGACAAAGAGAAGAAGCTGAGATCGGCTGGTCCGGCTTCCCAGATCACGGCCCGACTAGCAAGGCTGCTTCCCAGAGCGCTGCGCAGTCCATGCCAGGCGGCAGGACCAGACCAATGGAAACGCCCCATTCCTTTCCCTCCCAGGGAGGAAAGGCCGATTTCCCAGGGCTCAGGCAAGCTCGTGCTCGCTCCCTCGCTTCCTCGCATGCACGAGCTCCCCGGCCGTGCCAACAGGCTAGAGGGGCAGCCAGGGAGAGAGCCAGGCTTCCTGCAGAATGATCCAGGATAAACATTTACCCAGACGGGGCCACTGGGCCTGCCTCCCGCCTCCTGGCCCACTTGCTCTTCTCTAACAATCTCTTGGACGCATGGAACACAAAATCTACTAGACATTTCATTCAGAAGCTGAGAAGAAAAGCTGATTGTAAGTTCCTTTGCCACAGTTTCTGCAAGTAGAGAGCCGGAAAGATCCTCCCCTCAGTCTTCCTTATCTTCATTTTTATCACTGCCATCCAGTCTAAAAGGAGAATTGTTTAGATAAATGGGACTGTTGTCTTGAAGTAGTCTAAGTTTACAGCTGTGTACATCTTAAGACATGGAGCAATTAATGGGCTAGCTGGAGAACCCTCTTAATTTACTCACCAGTCCTACAAAGTCTCCATGATAAACTCAGACATGTCAAAATCAGATCTGTTTCAAGTAACCTTGATTAGACAATTAGAATATGAAAGGGTTGGGTGACCCACAGTTGGCTTCTCGGTGGAGAAGGAAGCTTCTCCAAGGTTAGGGACACTGTAAAACCTAAGGTCACGACTGTAAATTGTACTTGGAAAAACACAATTTTAGAGGTACACACCCAGACAGGACTGCATTCAAATGAAAACCAGAAGGAGAGAATGAAGCAGTGGAGGCTGGAGGAACATAAATTACCCGGATTTACAAGTTTTGAAAGTACTTTTAACAATACACTAAGAACACACTCTCCGTTGATAATGCAGTTTGGTTTAAGAACAAGATCAACAAAGTAATAGTTCACATTTTTTAGTTCAATAGCTAAAATGACATCAAAAACCCTTCAGAGGATGTTGATAGGGACTTGCTAATACCCGCAAATCCAAGTGGAATTTTAAAGACTCTTACTCTGTGACAGTCTAGCTCATAGTCAGGTAGCGCCATTCAGATGTTTAGTGATAAATGTGATTTTGTTATTGATTTGGAGAAACCATTTACTTAAGCCTATAGTTTAATTGTTAGTTATATAAAATGTAACCCATCCAAGCAGACACTATTTGGGATGTGAAATGGAAGAATGATTTAAAAGTCTTTCTTTTCCCACTCTGGGAAATAATTAAGATCAACTTTTCCCTTAGTAAATTCATTAAGCATTTACTGAGTACCTACTATGTGCAAGGCTTTGGAATGGATAACAATACCTAACATTAAGGTATATGAGCTTATAGATGTAGATATACAGAACAGATAGCTAGGTAATTTCAGCTGATCCTAAGAACTCTTAAATTTTTTTTCAAAAGTATTTTATTTTCCAAATACATCTAAAGATAGTTTTCAAAATTCCTTTTTTGTAAGTCTTTGTGTTCCAAATTTTTCTTCTTCTCTTCTTTATCTCCCTCCTCCTCAAGACAGCAAGTAATGTGATATAGGTTAAATATGTGCAATTCTTGTAAATACATTTCCATATTTGTCACAACAACTTTTAAAAAGATTAAAATATATTTTCTGGAGATTCATTAATTGTAAAGTTCTAATTCAGGATGATCTACCTGGCACATTTTGACTGGTGTGTCTACCCCTGCAGAGATCAGAATGCCAGGAGGCAATTTTGAACTTTACTGAACTTGTATTGTTTTTTAAATTTCATTTTTTTAAATTTATTTTTTTCTCAATTAGATATAAAAACAATTTTTAATATTCATTTAAAAATTGTTAAGTTGGGGCAGCTAGATGGTGCTGTGGATAGAGCACCAGCCCTGAAGTCAGGAGGACCCGAGTTCAAATCTGACCTCAGACACTTAATATTTTCTGGCTGTGTGACCCTGGGCAGTCACTTAACCTCAATTGCCTCAACCAAAAAAGAAAAAAAAATTGTTAAGTCTCCAAGGCAATCCCAATAAACTTTGGATAAACTTTTGCCATCTGCATCCAGAAAGAGAACTATGGAGACTGAATGTAAATCAACACATGATAATGTTCACTTATTTTTTTGTTTTTTGTTTCCCTTTTCCTATGGTTTTTTACCCCTTTTATTCTGAGTTTTCTCACTCAACATGATTTATAAAGAAATGTGTATTTAAAATGTTAATAAATATGTGTAACCAGAAAAAATAAGACAACAAAAATTAAATAAAAAATGAAAAAAAATTTATCTAACAGATTCTCTTAATGAAATCCATCTCCAGCAACTTAATATCAATTGTACATGTGCAATCATACAAAATGTTTCCATATTAGCCATGTTACAAAAGAAAACACAGACCAAAAAACCTCGAATCCAACCTAAATCATACAAAAATAAAGTACACTTCAATCTACACTCAGACCCCTTCAGTTCTTTCTGACAGTCAAGCACTTCTCATTAGGAGCCTAACACAATTGTCTTAGAATTGTTTTGGATCGGGGTCCTGTTGAGAAGATCTAAGTCATTCATAGATGATCATGTATTGCTATTACAATGTGCAATGTTCTCTTCACTTTGTATCAGTTCATGTAAGTCTTCCTAGGTTTTTCTGAAACCATTCTTCTCATAGTTTCTTAAAGCCCAATAGTATTTCATCACAATCATATACTTGTTTTCAACTTGTATTCTTATGAATGCTGACATACAATTTATTGGTAAACATGGACTTTTTACTCAGAAGAAATTAACATTTGTTAAATGAATCAACTATTTGATTATGTTCACATCTCAAGACTCAGTGTAAAGCTATCACTGTGGAGTACTGGGAGTTCATTCAGTTTAAGTCTTTTCAACAACACATAAGGGAGTTAATTTAATCTTTTAGCCAATTTGATTCCTAAGAGGGTGAGCAGGTCTAACCATATGACCACACTACAACTCGCAATACGTTCTCGGTCTCTTAAGCGGTGGTCAAACTCCCCCCTCCCCAGCTGGTGTTTTGTCAGCCTGGATGGAGAAGCCCCCCTGGATCCCTTCAAAGGGACTGGAGAGCAGCCAGGCTCTATGTGGAAGCTGTCTGCTGCGCCTGCTCTGGGTGACACACAGCAGGGCCCCATGGGCTCCTTTTGTAATAAGCTGAGCTCAGAGGCCTGCCTGGATGGATTTGGGCTATTTGAAATTGCAGACAATAATTCACATTTCTACAGAGCTTTAAAGTTGAGAACATTTTCTTCAGAACAAGCTTTGTGAGTTAGCCAGTGCAAAGATTATCATTTCCATTTTTACAAAGAAAGGAAACAAAGGCAGAGAAAGTTGGAGTGACTTGTTCCAGAGGTGGGATTCAAAACTGGGCTGGCGGCCCTCCCTTCCACAAGGCCGCTGCTGCTCTGGGGAGCGGGCCAAGGCTCCCTGTTGGGAGGGAAGGAAAAAGGATCAAGGAATGGCTAGGAAAGTCTGTCTAACATGGCTGAAGCTAGAGCCCAACTGAGCCTGCGGAACAGCCTGGGAATCCCTGGGCAGTTTATCAGATACCTGCATTTATTTCTGGGAAACAAAAGGAAAGAATAATTGTTTCCTTGGTTAGCTCGTGCTTTCCGTAGTTGGCAGAAACTCATACTGAGTCTCTAGGAGTATGCTATCTATAGAGTCCTCTCTCATAGATACTTCTGTTAACACACTGAAACCGTTTATTTGAAGTTTGGATAAAATCTAAACAACTGGAAGTTTGTAGCTAGGAGCTAGTCCCTACTGATCTCTCCACCCGCGCCCAGCCCCCAACCCCAGCAAGCTGATCTTCAGATAATCTTTGAATCTCCCCCACGGACCCTCCATGCTCAATTCCCTCTCCTATGACTCAGGAATTCCAGCAAACTAGCTGCTTCGGAGCAGCCCCAGCTCCTGGAGGCCTGGACAGCAAACACCACCCGTGGGCTGGGAAAAGCACTATCTCTCTAAGGGGTAGAGAATGGCTTAGGTAAGAGTAAAAATGACAGGACATATCCCTTCTAAAATATAATTTCTACTTTTGAATCATGAGTTATCTTAAGTGCAAAAGGAAGACGGGATTAGGGCAAAGAGCTCTAGGGGACCTTTGAGATGACTGCGTGTAATTTCCCTTGTTTTATTGCTGGGGTAACGGAGGCCCAGAGAGAAGTCACACAGGCAGGAGGCAGCGCAATCAGATCTGGATCTCCAGGTCCTGTGACTGGTGCTGAAGATGTCTGGGCAGAGAATCCTGGGACAAACTGGCCTTTCACAGCTGTCACATTCAACCCGCACAAGTGGCCTGCAAAGTTCCTGAGGATACCGGACCAGGCTAAAATATAACTGAGAAGCGTGCGACAAAATCACAATAAAAGCTAGAGGACGCTCGTTTGTGGCTTTGTCAGTGAGCTGGGGTCTCCCAGTCCTGTTTCTTTGAGTCCGACATCACCGCAACACTACCTGGTGGGCACAGCGGCAGGAAAGACCCTTCTCTGTCCACCCCAAGCCGGAGGCCTCCCGCCTCTCTTCTAGCCATCCTCTATCTTACCTGACCTGGGCTCTGTCCTAGCCCCTTCTCCTGAGCTCACTCTGACCTGCTGTCTCCTTTTCTGGTTCCTGCTTGCATTTGCATTCCCAACCCTCAGCCTGTGCCAGCAGAATAAGTCCTTACGCTAACTGGCTGACATTGTCCAGTTCTCCTTAACCTTAGCCACGGTGAGCTTCTTCACCCCCCAGCACAAGTCTGGAGCAGGGCCACATTCAGCAGTTACAGAACCAAGGGCAGGCCCAGAAGCCTCAAAGACAGCCAGGGTTCTACCACTGCCCTCAGGCTCCAGGGCCTTTTTGAAAAATGGGACAAAGTGCAGTTGCCGTCAACAACATTACACCAACGGATTTTGTCCAGTGTCTTTCGGTAAATCTCAGGACAGATATGCATCCATAAGCTGCAAATATAATCCAGCGATTGACAAAAATTTTAGGAAATAAAATAAAAAAACAAAGTGGAGAGCTTCCAAAGCCTTAGAAAAAGGGCAAAGAAGGGTCTTCTTCAAGAAGGAAGATCTTAAAACCAGGATTACAAGGGGATTCTAACATGACAAAGGGATTTGTGCTTTATTGATCTGTCTTCCCCTGACCACCCACTGGTCTTTCCAATTCCATTTTTTATCCCCTTCCTTCACTGGTCAATGGAAGACATTTTAAGTTATGTCAGAGCTAGAAAAAATTTAGAAAATTTCTTGTCCAAGTTCTTACTTTACAGGATGACTCTGGGCTAGAGAGGGAAAGTGTCCTGATGAAGGTGACACAGCTACAGACTAAGTGGCAGTTATTCTCAGCATGCAGGGCCTTCTCTCTGGAAGCCAGAGGAGACTCTAAACGGCTAACATTAAACACCCTCCCCCCATCCCTCTCTGGTCAGTGCTTAGGCCTGGGAGATACCCCACTGTGCAAGGCCCGGGAGTCACTGATATTTAATGACAAGAGAGCCACATAAACCTGCCGCCAACAGCAGAAAACAGAGATCCTGAGGTAAATAAGCCCTCAGTGCAACAATAGCTTTTGGGGGTAGAGCCAATATGCTGTAACCACACAGAACTGCTGCTGACCATTCCTGGCTCACTCAGTAAGCCCAGAAAGGTGTGCAAACAACTGGGGGGGAAGGGGAGGAGCGCAGTGTCAGTGAGAAAAATGCATTCTGATAGCTCTGAAGAGAGAATCCCAAAGGGGCAGCCGTCCAAGGAATACAGGTAAAGTGGTTTCAGAAAAAACAGAGACTCAGATGAGGGAAGTGGCAGACACTGTCACCCTCCCCTTCCCCCAAACATATAAGTACAGTGGAAGACTTCCTCGATGAGAAGGGTTTGCTGCCATTCCAATGGTGCTGGTTTTAACATCAGGAAGAGACTCATTTAACCCAGGGTGTGTTCAATTTTTTCCACTCTCGATATTTACTTGATGCTGGATATATAAGAATATAAAATAGGTATACAAATCAAACATTTACTGATAATAAATCATCATGTTATTTTAAAACAATTCTTTGGTACACTAATGATTTTACTATTCATTAAAGATGAAAGCAAATTTGCATTTGAGATAGATGTGCATGTTTATTTTTACATAAAGAATTTTGCTAGATTTTTCACAATCCCCACATTCACTTTAAGAAGTTTTGGTTTAGCCTGTAGGTTTAGCCTACTCTCTTAAGGCCAGATAGTTTATATTAACCCTCAAGGTTCTGGGGATTCTGAGGGGCTGATGCCTGTTTCTGACAAGAGGGGCCAGTGACTAGCACCTCCAGTTTCATTTAACCATTTAACAGAGAATTTTAAAAAAGGGATATTTACTTCAAAGATGTAGCAAGAGCAAATGTATAAATAATCTCCCTCAAGAACTTAGGGACACAATCTCCCCTATACCACCTCAGTCCCTGAGAATACAAAACTCCTTCATAGCACTGGTTCCACCAAATTCACGTCAGTGTCATAGCTAACACTGGCTTAGGGTCCCAAGAGAACTCCCAAAAGTCAATCCTTGTTCCCAAGGGCATTGAACTTGTGTTGGTTTTGAAACATGGACTATGGAATGACAGAATACTGAGAGGCTCCTTTGACCTTTGGTACTCTCAAGGTTACAGGCTCTAACTCCTTCACTAGTCATCAAGCTTCGAAGAGCACAAAGAAAATAGCCGTAGCTGATAGAATTATTTGATTATCTCCTGTGGGACAATCCAAGAGCTCTGACTCACGGTTAACTTAGCTAAAACCAGTCATGGAAAGTTGATGCAGCTCCCAGAAACTCCCTCTCCCAGGTACTTCCTTGAACCCCATCATGTTTCTCCAAGGATTTCTTTTAGAAATCCATGTATAATATAACAGCCATTTCAAGAAATTATAAAGGAAATTTCTAGATTTTCCACATGGAAACACCAAGCTAGATGTGCTGTGCATATCAGAGCCCCCTTACAGTACCTGGAGCGAGGGGCCTGTTGACACTGGATTCATCATTCCTAGAATAGCTCTGATTATTTTAACACTGGGCCTTAGACTGCACCGTCTGCCTAGAATGCTTAACGCTTCTCCATTTCCATAATCTGTTTACTAAAATTTTACCTCAAATATTTAGTTCACATCTCACCTCTTCCATGAAGGCTGTACTGACTGTGTGTGTGTGTGTGTGTGTGTGTGTACTCTTCTCTCCTTTAAACCAATTCAGATAGGAGTGACTTGGATAGGAACTTGCAGAGCTCTGACCACGAGGGCAGTGAATAGACCTCTCCCCAGATCACACCATCTTAGATGTGCTGAAAAGTTGCAAGCCCCTAGACTGAGCTGTCAAACAGCTAAAAGTCATAAAAAGAGTAGAAACTCAGGCCAGGTATATCCCCTCAAGAAAATGACCCAGCTTTAACATAAAGTCCAAAGGCAAGAAAGGCTGAAAGAATGAGCAAACAACAACAAAAAATAGAGATCAACCATAAAGGGCTACTGTGGTGACTGGGAACCTCAGGATGCAAAATTTAGAAAAAGATAAACTTGAAAACTTCTATAAGCAAAGCCTTAAAGGAAAATGCAGATTAGACATATGTCCAATGAGACAAGTTTTTAGAAAACTTAAAGAAAGCAATAAAAAAGATGAACAAAATGATTTTAAAAACCAAATAAGTGCAATATAGGAAAAAAATGGGAAAAGAAATGAGAGCTTTGTAAGAAAATTTTGTAAATGAAGCACTAAAGAAAATAATTGCTTAAAAATGAGAACTGGTAAAATGAAAGCTAATGATTCTATGAAACATTAAGAAACAGTAAAAAAAAGTAAAAGGATTAAAACATTTGAAGAAAATATGAAATGTCTCATGGAAAAAAAAAACTGACTTGGAAAAAAATTTCGAGGATAGATCATTTAGGAATCACATAGCATAAAAGATCCTACCCATCATATTTTTTTTTTTTTTAATTTTCTTTTTTTTTTTTTTTTAATTTTTTTTTTTTTTATTTAATAGCCTTTAATTTACAGGATATATACATGGGTAACTTTACAGCATTAACAATTGCCAAACCTCTTGTTCCAATTTTTCACCTCTTACCCCCCCCACCCCCTCCCCTAGATGGCAGGATGACCAGTAGATGTTAAATATATTAAAATATAACTTAGATACACAATAAGTATACATGACCAAAACATTATTTTGCTGTACAAAAAGAATCAGACTCTGAATTATTGTACAATTAGCTTGTGAAGGAAATCAAAAATGCAGGTGCTACCCATCATATTTTAAGAAATTATAAAGGAAAACTTCCTGGCTGTCTTAGAACCAGAGGACAAACCAGAAATTGAAAGAATTTACTAGTCATCTCCTGAAAGAAACTCCAAAATCAAAACTCCCAGGAATACTCTAGTCCAAATCCAGACCTTCCAGATCAGGGGGAAAAACATCCTGCAAGCAGTCAGAAAGAAAGAAGCTACAATCAGGATCATACAAGATTTAGCAGCTATGGAGGGCTTGGGACATGATATTCCAAAAGGTAAAATATCCAGGATTATAACCCCAAGTAATCTATTTAGAAAAACTGAGTTTAATCTTATGAGGAGAAAATTGGTATTAAACGACAACTTTCAAGCATGAAAAGAAAAGACCAGAGCTAAATAGGAAATCTGACATTCAAACAAAGGACTCAAGGAAAGTATAAAAATGTTAAAGAAAAGATGTGTGTGTGTGAGAAATAAGTGATTAAATAAAGTCAAATAGTTTATATTCCTATATGGGGAATATGTAACCCCTAAGGATTTTATTGTCATTAGAACTCTTACTCTCATCTCAGCTAGTTCAAAGAGGAAAGAATAAATATACACACATGGCTGAATACAGAAATTCATGCTATCAAACAGGGAAATCAGAGGAGTTTTTGTGGGGGAGGGCAGGGAGCAGAGACCAAGAGAGTAAATGAAAAGAGGTAATAGTCACAGGCAAAATATTCTTAAAGAATGAATTCACAGGGTAAAAAAAGAGAAGAATGAGTATTTAAAAACAAGGAAACCACAGCAATTATAACTGTGAATGTGACTGGGATGAATTCACCCATAAAATGGGATCGAATGGATTTGAACAATCCAAAAACATGTTGGATATAAGAAACACACTTGAAACAGAAAGATTCATAGAGATTTAAAATAAAGAGAATCTATTATGAAAGAGTGCCTCGGCTGAAGCAAAAAAGGTAGAGTGGCAGTCAGACAAAACAAACATAGATTTAAATAAAAGAGAGTACCTAGAGAAGCCACATCTTGCACAAAGGCATTTTTGACAATAATTTAATATCAAAACTAAACCTATATGCACCAAATGATATAGCATTCAAATTTTTAAGGGAAAAGTTAAATGAGTTACAAGAAGAAATACAAAGTAAAAACTAGAACAGGGCTTCTTAAACTTTTTCTATTTGTGACCCCATTTTGCCTGAGAAATTTTTATATAACAAATTTATGGGTTAGGGGTATGTAAATGAGATGCTTACTGATAATCATAATTTCACAATCCCCACTTTCAATTATGTGATCCCATATTGGATCACAATCCACAGTTTAATAAGCTTTGAACTAGAAGAGTATAGAAGACCTCAATTTACTCCTCTCAGATCTAAATAAATCTAGCCAAGAAATAAATAAGTTAAAGATATGAATAGAATTTTTGAAAAGTTAGATATGATAACATTCTGGAGAATGACGAATGAGAATAGAAAGGAACATACCTATTCTCAGCTGTGCATGGGACCTTCACAAAAATGGACCATATATTAGGATATAAAAAAACTTCAAATGCAGAAAAGCAGAAATATTAGTTTTCCTGATCATAATACATTAAATTTTTCACTCATTAAGAGGGTTTCTGAAGCTCTCTGAAGAGGAAAAAAGAACAATCTTTGCTGTTTGTGCAAAGCTTTATCATTTTCAAAGTGCTTTTACATACATTTCTGGGAATGTGGCATAGACTCTGAGGCCACTATCTCAAAGTGTTATTGATACTGACAGGTTGGGAAGTCAGAGGGCAGCCAGCTGCATCTTCCCTCAGCATTCTGGGGTAATACTGAAGGGTGGGGGTTCTCTTTCCAGTGTTATTGTTCACCAGTCTCTACTTGTGTGACCTTCCCATTGATTTACCAGATGATATCAATTATACAGATAGACTTAATTAGCTTTTAGAAATGACTATTTACTATAATAGTACCAGAGCATTGGTTATTGGTAAAAAATATTCCCCAAACTAGACACTCTTCTACAAATACATATGAGTTCAAACTTAGTTTTAGAGAGCACATATGGCAAAAGTGGAACATGGATCCTACTTTTTAGAGATACCTTTCTACTCTTTGTAGGAACAGAAGGATAAGAAAGTACTTGCCTTCCCTAGCTTCAGGTAGGGCACAGCCTTCAGCAGGCTTCCTTATGGAGTCCTGAAGCTGCTTTGCCTCAGTATTTCTCGTTTGTCCTTGGCTCCTGATTCAGATCCTTCAATCACGTATGGCAACACTGCTATGTGATAGTGATGCTGCCAGCGTGAACATGGAAAGTCTAAAATCTTCAAAACAGTCACAGTTCAGACTCCTCTGGTCAAGGGTGGGTGTGAAGCCAGAGATTTTTTTCTCCTTGCCATGGTTTTGGCTAAAGCTTGTTCCATGGGTGGGCCAGACAGTGGAATACTAGATTCATAACTGTTTTGTTCTTTATCCAAGACCAGAGGACATCACTGAGTTTCTTTAGCCAGTTTTAATATACTTCTTGGGTAGCATTATTCACTTCATCTAGTAACTTTTAATCCTTCCAAATAGATCAAGGATTTTTTTGCTTCTAGATTAATGCTCTTGATTGAGTGATTCAAAAAACGTGTTTTCATGTAAAAAGACATTTGTGCTAGAGCATCTTTTAGTTTAAAAGATTGAACAAAGTTCTCTATACAAATAATTCTCACAGCAACTCTATAATGTATGTTGAGAAAAATTATTTCTAGAATGTAGAGAGGGCATTCAAAATCACAGTCAGAAATAATAGAACTAGCATCAGAACCCAATTAACTGTAATTAGAGGGGGACATGTTCTAATTATCCTCATAGTTAAATATTTGGATCTGATTATAACAGGTTAATTCTAACTTGTAAAAAGACAAATAACTTTGTAATTAATTTTATTAGTAGCCCACAGGTATGTTATCAAATTCAACTTATACCAATCTTTCCTTGCAATCTCCAGCTCTTGCCTTTTTCTTTTTCATCAGAACGCTGTGCTACTTAGCCACTTCTCTTTTAAGTTCTTCTTTTTTCCTTTGTGATACTCTCTCTGATTCTAAATGAAGAATGTTTTAAATCCCTCTCAAATTCTTCTATCTTTAAGACACAGATGTACTAATCCCTAAACTTTTTTGACTCAAAAATTTTTTTAGCATACAACCAACATATGCATATTTATTTATAAACTACATATACAAATGAATTATACATTATAAAATAGATGCAAAAAAGAAACTTGTGAAAAGAAAAGACAAAGATTAGTCAGTAGACAAAGTTTTACAATTATTCTTTAAAAATTTACTCACTAAAAGTTTAAAAACCTTGTGGTCTTACTAAAATCAGCTTTACTATCATTATTATTAGTTTTGTGAGCAGCATGCAGTGCAGTGTATTTTTTCATTCAAATCAATCTTGGCTGGAAATTTTGGGACACCTTACAATTTGAAGGTAGGTTTATTTCTATTGTTGGTTTTGATGATTGTAGCTGACTAGAGACATAGAGATTCACATAAGAGAAGGGCAGTTCTGACCGCACTGACAAAAGTCACAATCATTTTCCAGTAAATTTCCATCTTCATTCTGTCAATTAATTATTCTTATAAACTAAACATAATGTGTTGTATTTTTTATATTTTTAATAAATGGTTTTAAAATTTATTTAAATTCACATATTAAGTATTAAAAAACTTAATTTTTCCTTTTTCAAAGATTAAAAAATATAAACTGAAATTCTAATATTTTTTCCCCACATTCTAAGGGACTGTCTTATGTTCTTATTTTGGAGTAGGTGATCTCAAAGGTCCTATGAATTCCCCCAAACCAATCCTTATTGTATACAATTCCTCAGAGGGTTAGTTTTACACTTTAACAAAACTACCGGTGGGATTTTTAGGGCAAATATCATCTTGCTATGTAAATACACATCTTTTTCCCTCAAAAGCCCCATCCAAACAAATGTTTAATTCTGAAAAAACATTTTTGTTGTGCTTTTTATTTTTCTCTTGGTTACAAAGTAAAAAAAAAAAAAAAAAAGGTAAAACTTGTATTGAAACCAATAATTCATTTTAAGTAGATCAAAAAAGAGAAGAAAATTTTGTATTCTGAAGTTCATTTTTAAATGTTCATTTAAAACAACAAATTTGGGCATCAGGAAAAAAATCTGATTAGGGAACAGATTATTTAGAAATCATATCACATCACTATCATTAAAATGCCTCAATATTTTAAACATTTTTGTTGTTTATTTGCATTTTGTCTGCCTTGAGAAGGTAGTGCAGCCCATATCATTTTGAGGATTGGCATATGGTAGAATTTCTGGGTAATAGCAAATTCACTAACAACCTTTCAAGAGAGCATGTTGTACTTCACTCTACAATTCAGGAAACTGAGGCTTGGAGAGACCTGACCCGTCCACAAGCACAGAAATGACACCTCTCAGCCTTGGGACTCAAACTTGCCATTGGACCCAAGTCCAATGCTCTTTTCATGAACAAGATGCCGATTTCCCCGAGCTTGCTGAGACCTTGTCTGGGGAGAGTGATTTCTAAGACTCCATCCCTCGCAGTTCTGAAGTTCTTGTGGATACAAAGATGCTTTCTGTGTGCCAGATTTGTTACAAACAACAAATGTAAACATAACATAAAAAGCTCCACAGATTTTCTTCTAAAGAATGGAAAAAAGCCAACAGATAGAACGTGTTTCCTAGCAGTCTTCAGAGTGCAGCAGATTTCCTAAGAGGAGCTCCACTTTTAATGAGGGCCAGCTAGATCCCTGGAAAGGTGACCGAGGCTATTTCACAGCAGCGAGTAGATCCGTCCTAACTGTGCTCCGGACAACTTCCCTCAGGAGCACGGACATGGACTCAGCCCAGGAGGGTCTTCTTAAGTTGACACGTTCTGTGGGGGCACAGAAACAACAGGACTGGCACATGCTGAGCATCTTCTGGCCTCTGTTTAAATGCCCAGCTTTGGACACATCCCATGGTGGTTTTATGGGGTCCCTGCATAATCCTATGACTATTGTATTAAATCATAAAAATATAATAGTAGCCAAATCTTTTTGTAGTTTCAGTTTATTGCTTTCTCAAGTGAAATAAATGGTCTCTCAGATTTCTTCTGCTTTCATCTTTCTGCATTAAGTACAGTTGGATGAGGTTCCAATTAGGATCCATTAAATGCTCAAACTGATTCATGAGTCATTTTAAAGTTTCTTTTCCTAACCATGTATACACATGTGTCTGTCTGTCTGATTGTCCGTTTGTGGCACATTGCTGGGTTAGCAGTGACCCCTGGAGAGACAGGACTTCTGGTGTTTGGTCTCTCCCACTCCAGTACCCGCCGAGGATCATCTGCTTGTCACCTGCTAGGTATAACCATTTGAAGAACAGTCACCACATGTGGGTTCCCTCTTTGGGAAAGGACGAGGTGAGTAATGGAAAGCTGGCAGCTAGCAGACATTTATCCCTAGGCAACAAACCCCTACCAGCTTTGGAAAAATCGGAAAATATTAAAGAGTTTCGAGACATCGCTCCATATAATGTGGAAGCATCTTCTTATGGGAATGGTTCTGCTCAAAAATGGCAGACACAGGACCCCTTCTAAGGAATGTCAAGGGGTACTTTCCTGGGAATTCAGAGCTTTCTTTCTCTTGCGGTCTCACAAATAGAAATAGGATAGGGATAAGCTTTCTAGCTTCCATTAAATCATACTGCAGTAACTGAGGCTCACAGAGAGCAAATGGCTTATTTAGGGTGACAAAATGTTCCAGAGCTGGTTTATCACTCCAGTTTTTCCCATTAGAACACATTATCCCCACATGCCTTAAAAGGGAAGCTGTCCAAGAATTCGCAAATGCTATTGGCAAAAAAAGTACTTTTTGCTTTAATTTCCCAGTCAAAGTAGTATCAGGGATAAGAGGACCTGAATAGACTTGCTTGTACTCTAGAAGCTAAATAATCAATTGACATACAAATTAGACTCCAAAATTCAGGAAAAGGGAAATTAAAAAATGCATGTGATTTGAACTGATACATAAAAACAAAAGATTAATAAAACATTCTTTAGAGTAGCATAGAGCAGAGGCCATGATATGGCCTAGTAGAAAGACTATGAGATTTATTATTTTGAGCTTTGTATCAAACACTATCTGTTTTTTATCCCATGGCACTTTGTTGATATGCTCATCTTTCCTTGAATGAACCTTTCTGGGCAACAGAGGAAATCAGTCACAAAATGGCTTGGAGAATGATGGTCTTTGTTGCATTCTGTCCTCAGAGTCCAGAGGACATGACAGAAATGGAATTTAGGTGGGACCAGATGCAAGTTCTAATTCTAACTTGCTATAAAAGCAAATAATTTTCTTTCTTTGAACCCATTTCTTTATCAAGAAGAGGAGGGGATTGAAACTCTAACATCTACAGTTTCTTTTAATTATAGTATGCTAACAGCCTGTTATATTGATATATCGGAATTGGATTTTATATTTCTCGAGTTCTCAATGGGTAGGGGGAGGAGTTAAGGAAATGGGGAGAATCTGAATCTGAAAATAAAATAAAATTGTAAGATGAAAAAACAATTAGCTGAATGAATGATTGAATATATAAAATTGTGTTGCTTAAAAAAAGATTATGATATTCCATTAGTGGACTGTGCTTTACACAGGATGGGTGTTTCTGAAAAGTTGTACATAGATGTTCTGAAAAGTAAACAAAATCACATTATTTAATGCCCTCAAGGAGTTCACTATTACAAAAATTAATCCTATGATTATTTTATTCCTATAAAATATATTTTTTCTATTACAGTATTTTATTTTTTAAAAATATTTGCAAAGATAGTTTTCAACATTCACTTCTGCAAAACTTTGCATTCCAAATTTTTCTCTCTTCTTTCTCTGTTCTCCTCTCTCCAAGACAGCAAGCAATCTGATATAGGTTAAACATGTGCAATTCTTCTAAACATATTTCCCACATTCGTCATACGGCACAAGAAAAATTAGATTAAAAGTGAAAAAAAATGAGAAAGGAAAAAACCCCAAGCAAACCAACAACAACAAAAGGCGAAAATACTATGCTTTGATCCAAATTCAGTCAAGGACTCTTTATTTAAAGGCAAAGGAGTGCAAAGGTAAATTCTTCCATAAAGTAAAGAGCCAATGATTGATTAATAAGACTTCTAGTTTGGTTTTTCATATATCAGGTTCTCTTCAAGTATGGACATGCTTTTTAATTTGTGATAATCCAGGTTATTAGGTCAGGGATGATTTTTTTTTTTTTACTAAGTTTGTAAGTTAACTATCCAGTAATAACAGATCTTGTCTAAAAGGGCTTATATAAGTATGTATCCTGATCCTGGGCTTTGCCAGGCCCAGGACACTAACATAATTTGGCTAAAACAGTCACAACTTCAATCAAAACAAAATTAGAAAGCTCTTTCTATAATTGGATTCTAAGACAAATCAAGAATCACAAAACCAGAGAAACAGGTTTGAAAGCAACTGATCTCTTTCTCTTACATTTTTAGCACCAGATTTAGTTAAGGAACTTTGCCAAACCCAGTAAAATGTTTTAAGGCTCATATATTCAAGGTGGTGATAATCTCTCCTGCGACAGCACTCCTAGAAAGAGCTGCTTGTAATGACTCACAGTCGCACTCCGGATTAATCAGTTCAATCCAACAAACATTTACAAGGTGCCTAATAACCTCAGGGAGACAACTAGTGCAAGTGCTAGTAGACCTATTTTGTAGATAACTCTCCTCCTCAAAAGAACCCTGAGATTCAGAGATTAAATGACTTGCCCTGTCCCCAAAGCTGGAAGGTGAAGTCAGGTGTCTCACTTGATTTTAAGGGCAATGCTATTTCCTATGGTCTATACTGTTGCACATTTCCTACCCTCCAAGAATTTTCAGTTTAGTCTAAGGAGTGATTTCTTATCTGAACATTTTAGTATGGCTACATTTCTGGCTCTACTGATAGCCTCTTACTAGTTCTTTGACTCAGTTCCTTCAGGATGATTAGTCAGTCTTATGATGCACCAGGTCTTAGGGAGACAAGTCCCTCCTTTGAATTCTCTCTAGAGGAAGAGCAGAACCAATGCTAGAGCAAGAACAGACTCTGGGTGTCAAATGAGGCCCCTGGGTCTCAGAAAGTGGAAAGAACTTATCAGGGGTTGCCGAGGACCAGCCCAGCCCAGCCTCAGATCTGCCAGTTCAGCACTCACTGTACCGTGATAAGGTTCTACTTATGAATGAAGCTGGGTTTCTGTTTTTTCCTCCCAAACTTCCTATCTTGACAGAGGTGTTTCCTATGTGATTGTAGATTGCATCCTAATAACCTATCCTCAAGTGATTAATTTGAGAGGCTCCTTTTACTTTAGTCCCAGGCAGGGCCCAGGACTGTTTAGATTAACTAATGGTCTCTGGTTAAACTTTGACTCAAGATTCCTCCTATCTTCATTTAGTTGATGTCCATTTGACATCAGGATCATAGACTTTCAAGGGAGCAAACATTCAGCTGCTGAAAATGTAATCCACTGTTCCCAAATTTCCTGTCCTTCAGACCTCTGCTTAAGAGGTCTGGATTTGCTACTTGTCTGTGAGCAGCAGCTCCATGGCAGGAGGTGATAGATCAATTGGATGTCAGCTTTCAGTCCTAGGTTAGTGACTATCCTGGCCTTTTAGTGTTTCTGTTGTGGACTGCTAATGAGGGAATGTGAAACTGTCTACAAGCTGTAGACATCTCTACTGATTTCTAACATCTTAATTACAGGGAAGCAGTAGTATGCAGGGGAAAGCCATTGGAATGTGGGGATCCAAAGTCCTGCTTCCTTTTATATTTACTATGTGCCATCTGTGAAATGAGAAGATAAAAACCCCTGCTCTGCTTGCCTTATTAGCATTCATTTTTACAAGATTTTGAGAACCAAAATTTTCTCCCTCCCTTCCCTATATATGTACTCTCATGTAAGATATTTTCACATGTCACAGTTGTGAAAGAAGAAACAGATTAAGAAGGGGAAAAATAATGAGAAAGAATAAGTGAAAAAAATTGCTTTGATTGGCAATCGAGGCCCATCAGTTCTTTATCTGAATGTGAACAGCATTTTCCTTTGTGAGTACTTTGCACTTTTCTTGGATCACTGTGCTGCTGAGAAGAGCTTCATATTTGATTATCACACAATGTTGCTAGATTGTGTACAATGGTTTCTTGGTTCTTCATTTTCCATCAGTTTATACAAGTCTTTCCAGGTTTTTTCCAAAATCTGCCTGTTCATCATTTCTTATTTCACAACAGTATGCCCTTACATTCATATACCATAGCTTGTTCAGCCATTCCCCAATGGATGGGCACCCTCTCAAAATTTCTTATATTTTGTATCATGGAAAGAGCTACTATAAATATCTTTGTAAATGTAGGTCTTTCCCCCTTTTTATGATCTCTTTGGGAAAAAAATCTAGTGGTAGTATTACTGGGTCAAAGGGTATGCATAGTTTGTCCAAATTATGTACCCATTTTTACCTTATCTTGCTATACAGTGTGAAATATTGGTTTACAGCCAACTTTTGTCCTATTGTTTCCCAGTTTCCACAGCAGTTTTTGTCAAATAGTGTGTTTTTATCCCAAAGCCTGGGGTCTCTGTATTTCTCAAACACTAGATTACTATGGTCATTAACTACTGTGTCTTGTGTACCTAATCTATTCCACTGATCCACCACTCTTAGCCAGTATCAGATAACATTTATTCTTTTAATATAGTTTCAATTCTGATATTACTAGATTACCTTCCTTTATAATTTCCCCACCCCCATAAATACCCTTGATATTCTTGACTTTTTGCTCTTCCAGATAAATTTTGTTATTATTTTTCTAGCTCTATCGCCTAAGTAATGCTCTGGCTGCATCTCATAAATTTTGGTATGCTTTCTCATTGTTGTCACTCTCTTCAATGAAATAACTGATGGTTTTTATGATTTGTTCTTTGATTCACTTATTCTTTAGGATTAGAATAATCTATCTTTCCACTGTTCTTTGTTGAATATGATCTGAAAAAAGAATACATTTAATATTTCTGCCTTTCTATATTTGCTTTTAATTTTTATTTTTATGCCTTAATATATGGTCAATTTTTGTGTAGGTGCCATATGCTGTTGAAAAAAAGGTGTAGTCCTTTACATTCTCATTCAGTTTTCTCTACAGGTCGATCACATCTAACTTTTCTAATTCTATTTATTTCCTTAGTTTTTTTCTTGTTTATTCTTTTGGTAGAATTTATTGAGTTTTGAGAGAGGAGCCTACAAGTATAATCTTGCTATCTATTTCTTCCTGTAACTCACTTAACTTCTTTAAGAATTTGGATTGGTAATACTTCATTGTCTGTCATTGAAGTCCTTTCTCCAAATAAACTGCCACGCAATCAAACTCTACTGCAGAGAGCACACCTCTGTTAGGCTGGCCACATTGTTCAAATGCCAAATGTATGCTTGTCTAAAAAAACATTTTATGGAGAACTCACAGAGGGTAAGTGCTCACACAAAATGATCAGAAAACAACGATACAAGGACACTCTCAAGTTATTTCTTAAAAACTGTAGAATCAATTGTATGACATGGGAGACACCGGCACAGGCTACCCAGCATGGAGTCCCCTCATCAGAGAAGGTGCTGTGTTCTATGAACAAAGCAGAATTGAATTACCCCAAAGGAAACCCAAGATGCACAAAGTTAGAGAAACTACCCCAAATGTTCATATGGACTATTTGTGTCTGACCTGTGGTAGAGCATTCTGAGCTTGTACTGAGCCACAGTCAGACATACTGTAAGACTAACTTGACTAACACAGTGATGTCATGTTGGTCCTGTTTGAGAACAAAGGACAACAACCAATCTTTTAGGAAGAGTTTTTGCTAAGATTTCCTTCCTTATCTTTTTAAATTAGGTCTATTTTTGCTTTTATTTTGTCTGAGGTCAAGATTGCTACCCCTACTTTTTAATTTTTTTAAAGTTAGCTAAAGCATAAGAGATTTTGCTTTAGAACATTGTCCTCTTTATGTCTTTCTGTTTCAAGTATATTTCTTGTAAACAATATGTTGTAGGATTCTGGTTTCTGATCTACTCTGCTATCTGATTTCATTTTATGGGAGAGTTCACCCCATTCACATTCACTTATGATTATTAACTGTATTTCCTTCTATTCTATTTTTCCTCCTGTTTGTCCTCTTTTTTTACCTTTCCCCTGCTCACTATGTTTTGCTTCTTTCTATTACTGCTTTTGATCTTCTCTCCCTTGTCAGTTTCCCACCCTTCTTTACTGACTCTCCTATCCTCCTATTTCCCTCTTAGATAAGATAAATTTCTATCTTCAACTAATTGTGTCTATTATTCTCTCTTTGAGTCAATACTGAAGAGGGCCATTGTCCACCTTTCCATATTCCCTTCCATAGGTTTTTTGCACTTCTTACTGTGAAATAATAATTTAATGCATTTTATTTCTCCTTTCCTTCTGAACCCAGTTTACCCCTCTCTAAGGGATAAGAATTCCTTTATTATTTTTTCATGTCATTCTCGCAAATTCATCTTAAATCTGAAGCCTCTGTCTGGATATATTCCTTCTAGCTGTATTATTAGTGATAAGAATTACAAAAGTGATATTTTCCCACATAGGGATATAAACAGTTTAGCTCTATTGAATTTTTTATGTTTTCTTTTCCCTTTTTACCCATAATGCTTCTCTTTTAGTCTTATTATTGGAGATCAACTTTTTGGCTTAATTCTGGTCTCCTTACGAAAGCTTGAAACTTTTCTATTTCATTGAATGACCATCCCCTTCTCTCCCCCCTTCCTGATATATTATATTTAGTTTTGTTTGGTAAGTGATTCTTAGTTGTAATTCTAGCTCTTTTGTCTTCCAGGATATGATGTTCCATGACTTCTGGTCTTTTAATGTTGCAGCTGCTAAGTCCTATATAATCTTGTTTGTGGCTCCTCAATGTTTGAATTGTTTCTTTCTGGCCACTTTCAACATTTTCCCCTTGACCTGATCTGAAACTTGGCTATAATGTTCCTTGGAGTTCTCATTTTAAGATCTCTTTCTTTAGGTTATTGGTGTATTCTTTCAATGTTTATTTTGCCCTCTGGTTCCAGAATATCAGGGCAGTCTTCCTTGATAATTTCTTGAAAAATGCTGTCCAGATTTTCCTTTTGATCATGGCTTCCAGATAGTCCAATGACCCTGATATTATCTTTATGGATCCATTTTATTTTTCCCATGAGGCATTTTATAGTTTCTCTTACTTTCCATTCTTTCAAATTTATTTGATTGGTTCTTAATGTTTCATAGTCATTAGCTTCCACTTGCCCAATTCTAACTTTAAAGGACTTGTTATCCACAAGTATCTTTTGTACTTTCTTTTTTTGTTTGGCCAATTGTACTTTTAAGGAGTTGTTTTCTTCAATGGATTTTTGTATCTACTTTTCCATTTGGCCAATTCTACTTTTTTATGCAGTTGTTTTCTTTTTCTAAGCTGTTGATTCTTTTTTCATAATTCTTTTGCATCACTCTCATTTCTTTACACAATTTTTCTTCTATTTCTCATATGGTTTTTAAACTCCTTTTTTAGCTCTTTCACGAGTTCTTTCTGAGTTTGAGATGACTTCCTGTTTTACTTTAAGGTTCCACTCATAGATGTTTTGATGTTGCTATCTTCTTCTGAGTTTGTGTCTTGATCTTCCTTGTCACTATAAAAATTTCTATCACTAGATTTTTTTTTAACTTTTTTACTCATCTTTTTTTGATTCTTCTCTTTCTTCCTCGTGCTGCACTAATGTTGCCATGAGTCCATGATTATCCCTTATATTTGATCCTACACTGTGAAAGTGTGGTGCTATTGGAGTGTCTAGGAGCAGCTTATCTGTTGCTGGTTCTAGTACTGGCACTCTGGCCTCTGGAGGCTAAATATTTGCCTGGGACTATGCTAAAGCATGGGACAGCTTTCAAATCTGGAATCTGCCTGTTTTCCTTTTTATTTTCAAAATATATAAATAGATAATTTTCAACATTCACCCTTGCAAAACCTTGTGTTACCTCCCTTCCCCCAGCCCTTTCCCTAGATGGCAGGTAATCCAATATATGTTAAACATATTGTGCAATTCTTCTATGTATATTTCCATAATTATAATGTTTTACAAGAAAAGGCTGATCAAAAAGGAAAAAAAAATAAAAAAAAAAGCAAGCAAACAACAACAAAAGTGAAAATACTATGTTGTGATACACACTCAATTCCCTCAGTCCTCTCTCTGGATGCAGATGGCTCTCTTCATCAAAAGATCATTGGAACTGGTCTGAATCACCTCACTGTTGAAAAGAGCCACATCCATCAGAATTGACCATCGTATAATCTTGCTGTTGCTGTGTATAATGTCTCTTGGTTCTATTCACTTTATTCAGCATCAGAGCATAAGTCTCTCCAGGCCTTTCTGAAATCATCCTACTAATTGTTCCTTATTAGAACGATAATATTCCATAACATTCATATACCATAACTTATTCAACCATTCCCCAAATGATGGACATCCATTCAGTTTACAATTCCTTGCCACTATAAGAAGGGCTACCACAAACATTTTTGTACATGTGCATCCTTTTCCCTTTTTTAGGATCTCTTTGGGATGCAGACCCAGTAAAAACACTGCCGGATCAAAGGGTATATGCACAGTTTGATAGCTCTTTGGGCATAGTTCCAGAATGGTTGGATCAATTCAAACTCCAAGGAGAGATAATTTTCAACACATATAGATCCTTTTCCCTTTCTTTTGCTTTTTTAGTTAAGTGCTTTGTAAATGTTAAAGTATTAAAGAAAAATGAGTTATTATTAAGTAAGCACATGTTTTTGAGCAAAGGAACTAGGGGAGATACAAAGATAGGTAAAATTGGGCACCTTCCTCCATGAAACTTCGACTTGATTTGGAAATTTTAAATTAAGTTTGTTGAATTTCTCAGTAATCCACTGGTAGTTCAGTGTCTATTAAAGAATAAGTCTAAACCACCAATTCTTTGTGATGTTAGTTACCATTCATATTGAGCCAAAGGTGATGTGAATATATTAGCCATCTTTTTAGTGACTCTAATGCTCAGAGAATTAGAATTTATTGGTAGGATTGTCTGATCCTTTGGGGTAGGCTGGTGATGGAGATGGGACCTGAATACCAATTATTAGAGAGAAACAAATTCACCTGGCCAGAGGAAGAGAGAATTGTTCTAGAGATGGAAGGCCCAATCCAAGTCAAGAACAGCATCTAGGAGAGCAAGCAGAATGTCAGGCCAGGCCAAGTGAAAATGACCTCAGACCTCACAGAATCCCAGAAACTTAGAAAAGACTTCAACAAGCACAAAAGAATCCAACTTAAACCTTACTGAGAAGTACTTGGAGGATGCAGGAGTCACTAGGAGGAAAATGGTCAGCTCTCCCTCAAGCAACTTTCTTAAGCTAGCAGTGTCTCATGGGGGCCATGTTCCTTGTGTGCTCTGCAGAGGCAACAAGGTCAAAATGTGACTTCTTTGTGAACCACAAATGAGTCCAAGCTAAGAAGGCAAATCTCTGAGCCTGGCAGACTGTCATCTCTGCAGAGGCACTGCACCGTGGGCACCTAACCAAGGCGGCTCTCTGGCCTTGGGTACCTTGGCTGACCGCCCCCACAGATCATGGCTGGACACTTCCTTCATGTCCTGCTTATTCCTTCCAGGCAGCTCCAATCCTAGGTAAGTTGGTTTCCTTCAGGATGGCTGACAAGTAACCTCACAAATGCTTCTAAACACTTGGGGAAAAAAAAAAAAAACCAGTTGCTTGTGGGAAGCTATGGCTCATTCTAAACTACTCTACTGTGAAACTTGCTGAGAAAGGAGGTAAGGCAATGAAAGGTTCATTTTGCCTAATGAGAACTCAGTGACTTCTCATACAAATAGCTCTTCTTTAGGCTGGCTGTCAAATTTCTGCATCTTGAAATTAGCTAAGTCACTCACAGGATTTGTTAAGGCAAACAAATCCACAAAAATTGTTTTCAATCAGAGAAGTTCTACTTGGTAGAAAAATAAATCACATTTTTCTTCACTGTACTAATATGGAGGGTAATTTAGTTTCCAAATGATTACACCTTAAAGTTCTTTCATTGGATAAAATGTATTTTTGTTTTATGAACAAAACTTTATCACCCACAGAATGAAAACATAGAAAGCTGGATATTTGTATGACAACTTAAGAAGTTGCTGCCAACTCATCCTTTGACAAATAAAGTGAAAGCCAAACCTTGGAGTCTGTTCTATTACAAAGCAGGTTTGCTTTCAATCTCTGCTACTCTGGGGTTCCATCTCATAGATTTGGTGCTGTAGTTTACAAAATGGGTGTGACTCTGGGCAGCTTGCTTTTGAGGAGAAGAAATGGATAAAGTAAGATTGTTTGAGCAGGTATTAAGCATCCTCTGAACAGTCAGAAAGCTGAAATCTATTTTTGAAGAACTTTGCCTCAAAACACAGTGTATATCTCTCAGTACCAACAGATGTTTGCAGGGTTGGAAATCAATGATTTTTTTTTTCACTTTAAGGAAATAGTCTGAGTCAAAGTTTCCTTGGATCATTTTTAGAATCACAGAATCACAGACTGTCAGAATTGGACGGGTCCTTGGAACACACCGAAGCCAAACTCATTCTACATCCTTTGCTGGTCGATTGCAATAGACTCCCCTTAGGTCCTCTCCCCACCCGCCCCCCGGCCCAAGTTTCTTCCTGCTCCAGTCCAGAGCTGCCAAGCTACACAAAGTCCCCTCCACCATCAAATTTCACTGCACCCCAGGGGCTCCTTATTACTGTTAGGATCAGACACAGGATCCCTGGTTTGGCATCTAAAGAGATTCATAACTCCGTCTCTTTCTACTTTTGTAATATTCTGAGGGGCTGCCCCCTTGCTCCGCCTCCCAGGCATCTTGGGCTGTTTCCCCTCTCCCTCCCCTTCACCTCTGTATCTTGCCTTTTCTGGCTTCCTTTAAGAGCCAGGTCAGATTCCACCTTCTGTTTCTTCTAATAGCCCAGGTGGCCTGTGCCTTGCCCTCCAAGATGACCTGAAATCCACTTTGTATGTGTTTTGTATATGGCTATAGAGGTTCCCGGCTGTCTCTCCCAAGAGAGTGTAAGTTCCTTGAGGGCAGAGACCATTTCACTATTGTCTGTGTTTCTCCACTGCCTTGTATAATGCTAGCTACAAAATAGGTCCTTAATAAATGATCAGTCTTCGAGTAGAGGAAGAGCTGAGGCCCAGAGAAAGAAAGGACTTCCCTCAAATGACACGGATCTTTTGGGGAGCAAAGAAGAGTCTTCTGATTGCTGGTCTGACAGGTCTTTTCCCTTCACCACACTGCTTCCTTCTTCACAGCAATTAGTTTGAATCATCCTTTGCTTACATGCTCATTTCTTTCTTAAATCTCTAGTTCTTAACTCATACACAGTGACTAAAGGATATAAAAATGCATAATAAAGAAAACGATTCCTGAAAATCCTGAAGAGTTTGGGTAAAGGGGCCACCAGGCTCTTTCTTGCAGGAGAATCTTCAGTTCTGGCGCCCACAACTCTGCATTGGTTGTCCTGTGCTGAGATGTGTCCCTCTACCCCATGCCCAGGATGTGCCCCTCCACTCCATGCCCAGGATGTGCCCCTCCACCCCATGCCCGGGATGTGCCCAGGATGTTCCCCTTCTTCCCCTCTCCCTTCTGAAATTCTTGGATTCCCTTGGAGCTCAGCTTTCCCAGCCAGCCTCCCAGGGAGCCGATGTGTCTGGGTGCCAGGGCCTTTCCTTCAGAGCATGTGAACATGCATTTGTTTTGATTGTTTTTGGAGATGCACTGTATCCCTAGCATCATTTCTGGCACACAATGAGCGCTTAAACATACTTGTTGATGAAGATTAGTCTTCCCTCAACAAACATGCAGGGAATGTCCTGGATTAATTAATTCAGTCCCCACAATGTGCATTTCAAAGCACTTTAAGGTTTACAACAATCCAGAGAAGCAGGTCATACAAAACACTCCCATTTCATGGAATTGGAACAACTAGTTAGCAGTGGAGTCCAATCATGAGTTTGGATTTCCTGACCCTTATCTTTCAAGGTAAGAGGCTTTAGCAGGGACTTGTTTTGTAAGGAGTAGACAAATAAATATCCAAGAGTGCAACCTTTTCTAGAAAGAAAGTGGTTCAGAGGCTGGCAGCTCCAGAGGGTTGTCCCCAGCCCTTCCAAGCCCCTTTATAGGAGCAATAACCTTCATGAACGATATGAATATGCAAAGTCTCTTATTCCCAACATGGAAATGTGCAGACAGGCAAATCATCTGTCATTCCCTTAATTTAATTATCAGACCACATTCAATCATCTAATATAAAATGCAAATGAAGTGAATGGCTGACAGCATATCCTAATTATATTCATTATAATAATTAAATAGGACAGAATTTAGAAACAGAAATGAAAGAGCCATAAAACACATGGAGATTTTTAATTAAAACAACAACATTTTAATTAGAAACTGTAACACTATAGTAAATAGATGATTGGCTTAATCAAAGATAAGGACATTAATTTTATTACATAGGTTTCTCTTCTGGGCCATGGTTAGTGCCAGGGGACCTATCCCCTTCAGTTAATAGGCTAAATGGTGGCAGATACAAAGGATCAATTTAATGGACAATCTTTGGTGCACAATAGCTGCATAGTGGAACTACTTTCCTTTATAGCCCTATACCCCAATCCCCAGTTTTATAAAAATAAAAGCACAAGCTGTCTTTACAAAATATGATATCTAAAAAGGGGCTGAAAAATGGTGTAGAAGGACTAAAAAAAATTAAGTAGTCCTCTTCCCACCCTGAATAGCTTTGATTTCTTGATAGTTTGGAAATCTGCTTTCAGTTAAAAAACCCCAAATATTCGTTGCAGAGTATGAGTTTCAGATTAGGGGTCAGGAGAACTGAGTTCCCTTCTTAACTCAGACATCTAATTGCATTGTGACTCTGGGTCTCAATTTCTTCACCAGAAAAATGGAATTATTGATTTTGACTTGGATAATAGGATCACTACTAGAAGTAAGAAGACTGGAATCCAAATTGAAGTCCTACCTTTATGCCATATATAAGCTGGGGCAGGTTCCTTCTTGCTAGCTCATTAGTCCAGTGATTATCTGATCCTGACTTATTTCCAAGGTCACAGTTTCTTATACAGGTAGCTTATATTTTTGTCTACTTTTTCAATCTTTTGATTTTGTTCTGATATTTCTTTGTTTCTGATGGAGTCATTGATTTATTTGGAGTTTTCAGAATCTGATTTGCCATTCTGTCTTTAAGCTACTTCTCCACTTCTTTCCTTCAGAGCTTTGTTATCTTTCCAATTCTTTCCTCCAGAATTTTTGTTTCACTTTTTTTCTTGCTTCCATTCATTTCCCATCAGCTACAGTGTTCTCTAACATGTCCTTGTTGTGGGTCCTTCTCTCTACCATTTACCCTTTTTTGTGTATGTTGTCTTTCTTCATTACACTGTAAGTTCCTTAAGGGCAGGGATTTTTTTTTTTGGCCTGGCACATAGTACTGTACTGAATGTTTATTAGTTGATTAATACTAATAGGTACCACATATATCTATGTGGTCCTTGTGAAAGATTCATTTTTGCTTTTGAGTCACTTTTTGCCATTATTATGGAACCTATCATGCCTTCCTTTGGAAGATCTTCAGAGTCACAATCATTATGCTCAGAAGTATTTTCTTTGACGCAGTCCTTTTTCCAGCTCTTCAGCAGGATCCACCTTCCTGCTCTTCTTTTTGCCTGAAGAAGCTAATAAGTGGGCAGTTGGCTCTGCTTGACATCATGTGGCATTTTCTGGCTTCCTGTGCTGCCCTATCTCTAGGGCTTCTTATGAGAGAGCGAGTGTGTTGGCTGGAGACCTGGAGTGTCTCAGTCGGAACACTCTCATGGCACCCTGGTGGCTGCTTGCTTCCTGGATAATCCCCGATTCCCCCTTGAATCCAGGGCTTTCTGACTTTCCTGGGTTTTTCTAAGGAGAATCTTGCCATGTCTGAATCCAGAGGCAACTCCTGTCTGGCCAAGCTGGGGGCTGTGGCCTGGACTTTGGGCTGACTGTGCATTCCGACGGTGGAAGAAGTCGCCTACTGTAATTTCTCATGTATTTACTTCATATTTGTAGGATCTGGGTGGTCAGTCTGCCCATCAGGTATGTGTCTCAGTCCAAAGGCCTGTAGACTATTCTTTAGGTCACATTAGAGCTAGGAGAGACCTCAGTGATATAATAGTCTAACCCCCATTCTGCAGATGCAGTGAGTGATTGACCAAGGTCACAAAAGTAAGTAATGGCAGAGGTGGGATTTGAAGCAGGCCTTCTGACTCCAAGTCTCTCTAATGCTTTGATGGGTCCCAGACCTGGATAACTTTGACATTTCTGCTGGGAGGTGCTAGAAGCCAAGCAATAGTAGTGAATCCTCCACAATGTGATTTAATCTCAATTGGGCCCTCTCTGCATTAGATCTTTGAACTCTTTCCCCAACTGACTGTATCACACTTGAATGTTGCCTTTCTTTCTCTCGAGCCTCTCATATCACACTTTCCTTTTGCCCTCTCAGCTGACAACCTTGCTTCCTCTTTGGAGAAAAAAGAGACCCTTTTCCACGACTGCCTTCTTTTTCCTTACTCTATAAGTCTGAATACTCTTCCTTTTTTCCAGTCTTTCCTCTATGTGGCACTTGATCCCACCCCTGCCTGTCTGCCAGAGGGGGCCTCCAAAGTCATTTCTCTCTCATTTTCCAATTTCTAATCTTTCTCTACCAATAAGCTCATTCCCTTTGGTTGTTGTTGTTGAGTCGTTTTAGCCACATTCAACTTTCCATAATGGGGTTTTCTTGACAAAGAAGCTCATTCTCTGTTGCCTTCAAAAATACATGCTATCCTCCCTCATCCTTAAAAACTTTCACATGGTCCTATCAGACCCTAAAGATATCACTTTTACATGCCACTTCACCACTCAGACTGGCTAAGATGACAGGAAAAGATAATGAAAAGTTTTGGAGGGGATGTGGGAAAATTGGGACACTGATACATTATTGGTGGAGTTGTGAAATGATCCAACCATTCTGGAACTATGTCCAAAGGACTATCAAACTGTGCATATACCCTTTGATCCAGCAGTGCATCTATAGGTCTGTATCCCAAAGAGATCATAAAAAATGGAAAAGGACCCACATGTACAAAAGTATCTGGGGCGGCCCTTTTTGTAGTGGCAAAGAACTGGAAACTGAATGGATACCTATCAGTAGGGGAATGGCCAAATAAGTTATGGTATATGAATGTCATGGAATATTATTGTTCTGAAAGAAATGACCAACAGGATGATTTCAGAAAGGCCTGGAAAGACTTATATGAACTGATGCTGAAATGAAGTGAGCAGAACTAAGAGAATGCTGTACATAATAATGGCAAGATTATGTGATAACCAACTGTGATGGACTTGGCTCTCTTCAGAAATGCAGTGATTCAAGAAAGACTTGGGATGGAAAGTGTCATCTGCATCCAGAGAGAGAACTATGGAGACTAGTGAATAGAAGTTGTGTTTGATTACATCAAATTAAAAAGTTTTTGTACAAACAAAACCAATGTAGTCAAGATTATAATGGAAACAGAAACTTTGGAAATGATTTTTACAGCCAGTATTTCTGATAAAAGCCTCATTTCTAAAATATAAAGAATGGAGTCAGATTTATAAGAATACAAATTATTCCTCAGTTGATAAATGGTCGAAAGATATGAACAATTCTCAGATGAAGACATTAAAGGCATCTAAAGTTCTATGAAAAAATGCTCTCAATCATTTGATTAGAGAAATGCAAATTAAAGCAACTCTGAGATACTACCTCACACTTATCAGACTGGTTAAGATGACAGGAAAAGGTAATGATAAATGTTGGATATGTGGAAAAACTGGGACACTAATGCATTGCTGGTGGAATTGTGAACTGATTGAACCATTCTGGAGAACAATTTGGAGTTATGCTCACAAGATTATAAAACTGTGATACCTTTTGATATAAAATGCTACTATTCAGTTTGTCTCCCAAGGAATTTATAAAAGAGGGAAAAAGAACCATATGTGTAAAAATGTTTCTATCAGCTTTTTTTTGTGATGGCAAAGAAATGGAAATTCTTTGTCCACTGGGGAATTCACTGGGGAATGGCTGAACAAGTTAGGTTATATGAAAGTAGTGGAATATTATTGTTCTATAAAAAATAATGAACAAGCTTATTTTAGAAAAGCTTGGAAAGATTTACATGAACTGATGCTGAGTGAAACAAGCAGAACCAGGGAAAATATCATATACAGCAAGATCAAGATAGTGTGATGATCAACTATATAGATTTGGTTCTTCTCAGCAGTTTAGTCATCCAAGGTAATCACAATAAATTTTGGATGGAAAATGCCACTAGCATCCAAAAAGAGAACTAGGGACATTGAATGTAAATCAACACATGCTAGATTCACTTTTTTTTTCCTTCATTTTTTTTTCTTGTGGTTTTTCCCTTCAGTTCTGATTTTTCACATATGGAAATATGTGAAAAAGAAAGAATATACATGCATAACTCCAAAAATGTTATTTTGCATGTAACTAGGGAAAATAGAAAGAAAAAAAAAAAGCTTGTCATCCTATATAGTACACGTGTGATTCTTGGCATCTCAAAATAATTACAATAATAACACCACAGATCACTGATTACCATAACAGATATGAACGGGTATAAAAATAATGAAAAAAGTTTGAAATACTGTAGAATTTTAAAAACACAACCCAATGTAAGCATATGCTGTTGGGAAAATGTCACCAATAGCCTTGTTTGATGCAGGATTGCCACAAACTCAATTTGCTTAAAATTTTGAATCAAGTGAGAAGTAGAAAGATTATGCACTTTTGGTATAAAGAATGACAGAAGAGTTAGGTCAAAGGGGGTAATATAGATTCCATTTTCACTGCAAAACTGAATATGACCCATACATGGTGATTCAAACACATTATAGCAGCACACAAATGAGTAGCAAAGCACTTTACTAGTTTCTTCTAAGAATTCTTCTAATCTTGTGATTGATAGCACCTGTCTTAACAGAAGGTACCAAATGTCTATTAACTAAAATGAGAGCACCAGTGATCCCTCCAAATATAGAATATGTGTTTTTGTACTTTATACAACATATTCATAGATTCTACCATTACAAATAATTCTAAAAGCATGTACGCAGGCAAAAATTCATTGGCTGAGGAGCAAAAAAAGTGTGTAGAAAAGTCTCAGTGAGGAGATGAGCACTTGCTATTGATTTGGCAATTACTGAACAAGTTGTCTAAAAGTGCTGTGACATTTAGAGTGTCTCTATGGATCATCGCAGTATATATGGCCTAGTTCCACATTCACGGCTGTTAGAATGGCAGAATATCCGACGTCCACAAAGAAAGCACCCAGCAACCCAACGCTATCAGGATAACTCATGTAAAACAGGGCAGTTTTAGGGGAGACAGCGCCGGTCTCCTCTGGTTTGGCTTCTCTTAAGCCAGTTTGTCTGCCTAGGGAGGACAGGGGCTGTGCCCAAGTCGAAGCTTGCGGAGCACTTGCTCACCGTCCCCGGCCTCCGCTCTAGGTTTATGTGATGCGGCTTCTGCCTTCCTCCACCCCCACTCACTCACTGTGAGTGTCCTGGACCCGAAGCTCTCCTGTAAGCTACCTCGCCAGCCTCCCAAGGTCAGAGAGCTCCCAGGCCCTCTTTCCAGCCCTGGCCCTGGGCTCTGTTCCTGCATCACCACTGCCTTTGGGGTGTCCTGAGGATAGCCCAGGGGCTTCATTCCTTCACTGTGTCTTTCCCCCAGGCCTCCTTTCTTCCCCACAGCCCGACCATCCCTCTCCCAGAAGCACGGCTCACAGCCTCCCCATGTCCCTTCCCTGCTGCCCCACGGCTAATCCTCCGGCTAGTCTTCATTCATGTTTAGCTTCCCCATGCCTCTGCTTCTCTCGGTTCACCCCTGGTCTGCCGGGGTGGCCCCCCCATGGTCTCCCCTCCCCCAACTGCAGAGGTGATTGTCCATGCACTCCTGTGGTGGCTCATCGCCTTTAAGGCCGAACAGAGAAGCCGTCCCAGCCCAGCCTCCTTCGGCCCTTTCCTCCTCTCCCATACTGTCCCTACCCGTCACCTTATCGCCACATTCCAAACCTCTTCTCCCTCTTCCAGTTCCTCTCAAGACTCAGCAGTTCTGGCCTCTGAAAGGGGCCTTCCATCGTCCCTCCCTCGCCAGCCCCTCCTCCCTGAGATGATCTGTTTTTACCAAGTGTACACAGATACAGACTGTCCGTACAAAGGACATGTTGCCTCCTGCGTGGGAACGTGAGATTCTCGAGGGAAAGGATCCCATCTTTGCATTTCTGTTTTTTCATCACTTGCCTAGCACCTGGCACAAGGAAAGGGCTTGACGAAACACTTGCTTACTGACTGGCTGATATATATGGAGGAGCAGGAGGATCAGTGTTCCATCTGCACAAGGATGATGGCTTCACTATGGCCAATCTTGCCTCTTCTCACTCTCTCTAAGCTCCCCTTATCACCAGAGAAAGGTCCCAGCACGGCCCAAAGGAAACCTTCGAGCTCACTTAGTTCGAGGTTCTCCTTTTTTCAGACAAGGAAACTGAGGCACACAGAGGGACAGGCCGCCCCAGGGAGGGAGTCAGAGAGATGCACCGGTCCCCATCTCTTACCTGGTTGTCTGGATGGTTTACGGTAAAGTAGCCCACACAGATGATGACTTCGTGGAGCAGGACTTCGCAGGAGTGGTGGGCGCAGTGCCACAGCAGGGAGCTGAGAATGTGCCGGAATGCCAGGGACAGCCCTTCTGCACCTACAATGGACTGACAGAAAGCAAAAGGGGTCATTTGTAATCGGAGTGGTGGCCCCCCCACCTGGAGGAGCGGAGGAGCTTAATTAAAATAAGGGATGCCATTTTAAAATGACTTCTTGTTGCTCTTTCAAGAGAACCTCAAACACCAAACATTCACGCCAGCCCAATCCGTAATATATAATGTCACCTTTCCAGCAAAATCTGTGACCTGATGCAATCTGGTGTGTGGGGCAGCTCCCCGCTTCTCCCAGTAATCACACACATGGTGATGAGACACATCATTCATCTGGAAATCGGAAAAAGAGCAGAGCTCACGTGGGCACCTATCAGAACTTAGCTGACCACTGTCTGCAGGCTGTCATTTGGGGAACAGGGCAAGTGCAGGACACACTGAGTGCTCCAGGCCCTTTTAGTGATACTATGAAGCAAAGAGAAAACCCTCACTTCTGCACAAGGGGCAAATCCTGTCTTCACTGGTTACCTGTGTGTTGCAAACAGAAGAGAAAGACGAGGAATAATCAACACTTTTTCAAATTCCTCTTGTCAAGTATGCTGTCCACAGCTTCCTGTTCAGGTCTGGGTTGGCCCAGAAGGCCTTAAGGGACCGGCCCAGCTCCAAGACTTGGAAATAAACAGTTTCAAGAGCGGGAGGTTTCCAAGATGGGGGTGGGGTGGGGAAGGGCAGTTGGGAACTCTCAGCCTTAAGGCTTTCTGGTGTACTTTCTAAACTCAGCAAGTTAATGGGGGTGATGGACGAGAATCCAAATGTACCTGTGGCCTCTATTTAGTAAACATGTCAAGCAGACAGAGTGACCCAAGGTCAAAGGGGAAAAGCGAAGCCCAAGGACTAAGTTAAACTATCTAGAAAATGAAACGAGGTGACAGTGTGAGTCTTCAGGAAAGTGGTTCATCTTGAATGTTCCTTGACTTTGTCTTTGTCTTTGTTCAGAACAAATCTGTCATGGTGTACAAGTGATAGAAAGCATTGTCCCCCGTACAATTCAGTCCACGCTGCAAAATATAGTCATTTTAGCAAAGACTTCTGAAATAAAATGAATCCACATTTCTGAAGGAAATGCCTGGCTAAATAAATCTTCAACATTAGGGTCACCGGCCTGAGCAAGAATGACACTTTCCAGGTCCCAAGGCAAGTTTGGGTACATTCTGCTCCTTGACATTTCTTCTGGCCTGTCCTTACTTCTTACTTATATCCACCTGTAGTGTAACCTCATGCTCTCTGTTAAACTATCAAGAAAAACAGATCCAGGGACATGTCAGTTTGAACAGAAAAATTAAACCTATTTTTAATTTTTTTTCATTTTGTTTTTTTCTTTCCTTTTCCTTTTTTTTTTTTAAATTAAAACCTTTTGTTTTCAAAACATATACATGGAGAATTTTTCAACATTAACCCTTCTAAACCTTGTGTTCCAATTTTCCCTCCCTTCTCTTTACCCCTTCTCCTAGATGGCAAGTAATCCAATATATGTTAAATAAGTAAACCCAGTTTTAAAGGAAATGATTTCCTCTTTAGTCTCTGGGAGCAGTGCTGGATTTGGACTCAGGAGACAGATTCACATCAGCTTTAACATGTGTTTTGTTGTCTGACCTTGAGCAAAACTGACATGGGGAAGACCTTCTCTCTGTAAACCTTCAAGTGCTTTGTAGGTAAGTGGAATCTGTCATGATTTAGGCAGAATTACCCAATCAGTACAGAGCTCATCATCCAGTGGTTACAGCTATCCAAAGAAAGGAGACCTACATTATCCTAGCTTAGGGCTCAGCGAGCCAGTACTCATCCTGGAATTCAACTGTTTTCTGAAGCTAGGAAATACTGTTCCTGTTTTATTGGCACATAATGAAATGGGCCCAGAACAAGCAGGTGGTATTCCCCAAACTGCTCCCTTCTGTCCCCACCTTCTACTTAGTTTAAATCATGCTTGGCATTTTTCTGTCTCCCCATCTTGAATGTGTCTTGTGTAATCTTCTCATTTTCTGGAGAGAAGAGTCTGGGAGACACACTTCAAGATGTTTCCACAATGTTTGTTGGAAGGGCTTTGGATCTCTCCTTTGGATCCCTTACTTTGCTGTCTGTATTGTTACAGGATCTTAGACTTAGTTTGAAGAGACCCTAGAAATGATCAGTTCCAATCTCCTCATTCTTGAGGAAAGAGCAGCCTGGAGAGTGGCAGGGAGAGGCTGGCTCCCCTCATCAGGCTCCCCGTCTGGTGCCCTTTCTAGTCTGCTCAGATCCCATCTCCTTGTTGCTCTGATTGGGCTACCTGCCTCTCCAGGATCCAATAGGACCTTCGCCATCAACAGAGTATTCAAGGTTACTTTTATTTGTCTCTTCTTCTCCCTCTAGACGATGGCTTTTATGCCATGGACCCCTTTGGCAGTAGTTTGCCTCTGAACTCTTTCTCAGAATGATGCTTTTAAGTGCAAAAACCCCACACAGGATCACAAAGAAAATTAATGATGTTAAAATATGGTTACCAGACTAGAAAACAAGTTCCCAGGCCAGAAGCTAAGAACCCCCATAGACAATCTAAACAGCCCTTACTACTTCTTGAGGTCACTTTTCCAATCAGCCTTCTTAACATGAACAATCTGACAAGAGAGTGTAAGGAAAAGCCGGAGGGCAGCCAGGTGGTACGGTGGCTTAAACACTGGGCTTGGAATCAGGAAGACTCCACAAAATTATGCTGTTATAATAACATTTTTATATTATATAATTATTACAGTGGATCAGATCCTGCGCATGTCTGGAAAACAGACCTCTTCAATTCCTTCTAGCTTTTATTTAAGGAGATTATGAAGTGACGCTGTTCTTGACTAATGGAAGTGCGTTTAAAAACATTCCACCTTCTACAAATGATCTTTCCTCACTCACCACTCCCTAAAATGCTCTGAATCTTCCATTACCCAAAGTAAATACTTTCTGTTTAATCTGGAGACATCTTCATGTTTAGTCATTGGTCGTCCCCATCAGGGAGCTCTTTTGGGAGCTCCTTGAGGGCAGGGCAGGGCTCTCTCTCGTGCCCGGTGCCGGTTCAGGGGCCGCAAGTCAAACATGACACGTTTTTAATCACGTCAACAGTGAGGGTGGCCCTTCCTGCAGATGCTAAGGAGTGACTGCCTGCAGTGGTCTAAGGGCCAGGGTGCAGACGCGTACTGGCAGCGGGCCAGGGAGGATGATGGCAACAGGCTCTCTCCCGTGATCTCCGGTTTTGGGGTGCTGGCTTATTACAAGACAGAGGTGGCTGACAGGCTGCAAAGGTTTCTTCTTTTAAATGGGCACTGGCTATCCAAGGAAGTGAGAGGAAGCTGGAGATCCACTGGGCTGGGGGGGGGGGGGGGGGGCAAGAAGGGGAACCAGGAAGCTGCAGAATGGGGACCACAAGGAAGGAAAGCAGCTCAGAGAAGTGCCAGGTGGGAAGCAGAAGACCAGGGGACGCGGAGTCCAAGCGAGCCTGGTGGGGGCAGGGCAGCAAGTCGCTCTCAAGCGCACCTGGCAGAGACACACAGGAGGCAGTGTCCTCCCTCCAGGAGCTTAACTTCCACAGAGGAGACACAACAGAGCCAGGTAAGCGTGTCGGAGGAAGGCTTTATGCTAACTAAGGAGACAAGGAAAGGCTGGGGCTGGGGTGGTCTGGGGGAGAGAGGTGGGCTGCATTTCAAGCAGGGCGGACCGCTTGGGGAGAGGCCACAAAGGAATGGGAGGCTAAGCTGGGGAATTGACAAGGAAACCAGTGTATCTGATAGGAGAGGGCAGGAAGGGAAATGATGTGGAGTGAGGCTGAAGAGAGGTCGGAGTCGGGAGGTGAAGGCCTTTTGAGGCCCTCGAGGCCGGCCAGCCCAACCCCTTAATTTTACCACTGGGGTAACTGAGGCAGAGAAGGTGACCTGCTCAGGTCTGAAGCAGAATCTGAATTCAGGTCTTCTTTACTTTATTCCACAGTTAACAGGAGATCACTGATGCTTCTTGAAGAGAGAAATGACATGGTAGTTTCTATGCTTTGGGAAGATTCTTTTGTGGAAGAGAGAGAGAGATGGTAAGTAAGACATGCAGTGAGGAGGCCAGGGCAGATGTGGGAAGTGCCTGAGCCAGGTAAGTAGGCTTGTAAGGGGAGAGAAGGGGGTGTGTGTAAGGAGGGGATGGGACAAGAGCAGAGTCCAGACCATGGAGGAGCTGATGGAGGAGCCGAGGCAACTGGAAGAACACTCTCAATGGAAGCAGAGAAGTCAGGAGAAGACAGGGAGTTTGGGGGAAGTGAATGAATTCTCTGTCAGACATGGTGGGCCTGAGAGGCCTAGAGGACATCCAGCCAGAGATCTTCAACAAGCAGTTGGAGATGGGAGAAGGGATACCAGCAGATGCTAGGGCTGGCTACACGGACTCGAGAAACATCTATATAGAAATGTTCACTGACCTGTGAGAGTTGAGAAGGTTCCTGAGGGGAGGTAGAGAGAGAAAGAGCAGAGCTGAGGGTCCAGGAAAGAGCCTTGTGCCTTCACTTGGGGGGCTGGACAACTGAGGTTGAGGATAATAGTACTGTACTGACTGGGAACTAGTTCGACAGGCAGAAGGAAAACCAGGAAAAGCCACATCACAGAAGTCCAGAGAGAAGGATGTCAAGGATTCAGAGAGCCAAAGACAAAGATGAGGAAAATGCCATTGGCTCGAAGAATCAGATCATGTTTGACGTTGAAGAAAGCAGTTTCAATCAAATGGTGAAGCTGAAAATGAGGCTGAAAGGAATGGAGGTGAGGAGGTAACATATGTATCTAGATTTGGCTGGGAAAGGATGAGAACTTGCGGGACGCTAAGGAAAAGCTCATGAGCACATTAAGCTATCAAGAGCACAACGGACGGCTTTGGGGTGGAGAGCTTGGCTTCCAATCAGGTCTAACCTGGAGGTCCCTTCTAATTATCCTCAGGCATTAGGCAGACTACAGCAGTGGAGTTAAATAAAAGGAGTCCTAAACCTGAAGCACAGAGAAATCTGGATCCAAATTCTATATCCTCGTCAATTAACTCTTTGTGCTGTAAAATGAAGATAGCCTGACTTCTCAGGCTGTGGTGAGGTCAAATGAGAATTTGCAAAACTGAAAGCACTAGAGAAATGCTAATATTTAGCATCAGTAAGTATTCTTTCTCTTAAAACTCAATTCATGGCAGTTCAACAAGCATTTGAAAATGGGGACAAGAAATAATAAAATAATAAAAAGCCTCATAAATGTGATAACTTGTAGAATCTGTCCAACAGGCTTTCATGAGATTCTGTTTATAAAGCAGCACGTGAACACTAAAGATGCTCCACAAATGCCTTCTCTTCTCCAGGAGGGGAGAAAATACATTCTGACAAAATAAAAAAATAAATGTCTTTCATCAGCAAAATTTCTTTAGACACTAGGGGTCAGAATAGATTATCTCTAAGGTCTCTTCCTGTTCTGATTCTTAAGATCCCATGATGACTGCTGATCCAAGTCATTATAAAGGCAGAAAGACTACACAAAGGGTCTCATTGCAGTTCTGCTGAATTATTTGTGTTCTGAGTTCCATCTCAAGGTATAAATATTTTAAATGTTGTATTAAGTTTTCTAAGCTAGCTTCAGATAGGTGAAAAACAGAGTTTCTTAATGACTCAGTTTCACACATTTTCTTTCACATTTAGAACAGAAAAAATATCAATTAGGTAAATGCATGTTTGTTATCAACTATTTTTTAGAAATCTAGTGTTTTTTATATAAAGACAACTGAAAGCCCAGATTTTTAGCATTCATATCTTTCCACCTTTTCCCCTCTCAGCAAAGCAATTCCTCTAAACTTAAATTCCACATCACTTGCCAAATATCTTCATTTTAAATGAATCCATTTGCTAAGAAATTAACTGAATGTAAGTGTTCATTTCTTGAAATTTGGTTTGCTCCAAAAGGCCAGTGGTCTTGAAAATTAAATTTCTATGTGAGAAAGGCTGTTTTTGTGTTTTGAAATTCTAATATAAGGCATTTTTTTTTCTTTGTTTGGTTACAGGGATTTGCACTTTTGACTATAAATATCTTTTAGAATGAATAAGAAGTTAAATCTTCCTTAAACAATCTTATCAAAATAATTTATCCAGTTTTTGTGTTCTGTTTACATAAAAACCCCACTGTTTCCTTATATTTAAAAGCTGGCATAAGATATCAAATTGCTTTCTGTCACAGGAAGGGGGGAGGTGAAGGAGGAAGAGAGAAAATTTGGAACTCAAAATTAAAAAAAAAAAAGGATTTTAAAAATTGTCTTTACTTGAAACTGCAGAAAAAAAATTTTTTTTTAAAAAAGGTTGATACAAGGATAATCCTTTGATGCGAAGAAGCCTGATGGAAGGACTTGCTCCATCTCTTGTTGGCTACACAACATGGCTTCTTGGGATTCAGTGATCTAGAAACAAACCTTCGTGTAAGTTCAGAATGAACAGATTAACTTCTTAGTGCGGAGCACAAACAGAAAACGAGGTTGGTTACCTGAAAAGCTGGCAGATCAAGGACTGCAAAGCTGTTGAAGAAACGTAAACTCTGAAGGGCAACTTGGAGAGTGCTCTGGGCGTAGCTGTCTTTGGGGCTGGCGGTAGTGGGGTCTGAGATGGTGCCATGGAAGAGAATACAGTAGAGCATGTGTAAGACTCCAACTAGATCTGTGGCTTGAAGAGCTGCTGCTAATCCTGTGGGGTCCTGACGTATTTTATCAAATATGTCCCACGACCTGGACAAAGAAACATTAAACTCTTTAAATGGAAATCAACTGTAGGATGTTAATGTTTTATTAGGTCAAATGGAACAAAATAAGTAGACCGTTAAAAGCAAACCATCTGAGTTGTATAATAAGGTAACAAGAAACCACAAGGAAGAAATCCAGCACTTCCACCAAATGTTTGTATGTATGCTTCTTATTGAGACATTCCCCTTTGTACCTTGTAGAAGTCCCTCACTGCTCAGAGGAGGTAACCAGCATCTTGGGGTTAAAATGCCTGAATGTTACCCTCCCCATGCAGGTATCATCAGGACAGACTCCCGAAGACTGGGGGTAGAATCTTGGTTCTGCTACCAACCAGACTTAAGGGGGAGGAAGTTCTTTTCTCTCCAAATCTCTGGGTCATCTCAGAAATTAGGGTAATCAAAACAGAAAACCTAAAAAGTCCTTTCCAGGCCTAAGTTCTATATACTATGAATGCCATTTGGCACTACTTCTTTCTCTAATTATATCAGGTGAGTAGGATTCTCCCAAATGCAAGGAGCTACATACGTACACAATAGTGCTGACCTTTTTTAAACACACACACTTATCCCCTCTGGGAAGGAGGTCACCAGAAGTTCTCAAAAATCAAAATGTGAGCTTGGTTCATCATCCTTATAGCCCTTATGAGGAGTTATAAAAACAGAGGTGATGGCAGCAGAAAAGCCTGAGGGGAGGCCAACCCAACTATGCTCTGGATTGCTTCTGTAAAAAAGCATTATTAAGCTCAACTTACTGCTGGCAAATAGGTTTAGGGTTAGCAGTTTTAAGCTGAACAAGAAGAGTATTGGCATTTGTAGCTGTGTATGTCAGACTTGGTCAGTATAGTCAATAAATGATAATGGAAACAACCATAGGCCATGTTTACACAGGCTTCAAGATTTATACAGTACTTTACAAATGTTATCTCACTTCATTTTCACATGAACCTTTTATAAAGTAGGCACTACAGCTATGATTTTCTACATTGTAAAGAAACCGAAGCAAGAGAGTGACTTAAAAGATCATAGGATTTAAGGCTGGAAAGGGGTCCGAGCTCATTTGGTTATGGAGAGGAGATAGACCCAGATTTTAGTTCTTTGACTTAAATCACTGGACCTCTTAGGAGCTGTTTTCTCCTCCAAAATATGAAATGTTTGGAGGTGATAGGCTTTGAGATTAACTTGAGTTTTAAATCCTAAGAATTTATGCAGTAGCACACAAGATTTAAACCTGTGTTTAATGACGGCAAACCCAGCCTTCTTTGCTTTACATCACATACAGTTTAGTTATCAAAGTATTTTTGAGGAAATGTCATTTATGAAATCCCAGATGCTCTTGATGCATGGGGACCTTGGTTTCCACCGGTGGGTGTCCACAGCAAGGAGTAAGATGAAGAGCTTTGGCTTCACACTATCCCTTCTGCTCCCCAGGCACTCCAACACTGACCTGACCTCCCTACTGTTTCAGTCACATGAACCCATTGGGCCCCTTCAATTATGCCATCGATTAGTGTCTCAGAACCATTTTAATGTTTCCTGATCTTGAGGAATTTTATAATTGGCATTAGCCTGGCACCTTTCAGAGTCTACATTAGAGAATGATTTCTTAGAGGAAGAGAGAAAGCAGATTTCAAACTTCTACATAGATACTGGAGTTTATTCCCTCTTTAATAACCTGTACTGATGGTCATCCAGGCTCTAGGGAAGGGGAACTCATCATATCACTTGTCTGTACTTTTGGCAAGCCACTGCAACTAACCAACTATCCTCCTCACTTAGCCAATAATATAATTTTATAAAAGTAGTTATTTTTTTTCTAAAATCAAGAGGACCTGAGTGCAGACCAACCTCTTGGGCTTGTCACTGGGTTCCTTGCTGCCCCATGCAGCAGGCAGATATGGACCTACTTCAGCAGAGGAGCTCTTAACCATTCCTTAGCAAAAACATTGCTCTCCAATATATTCCACCCAACTCTTCCTTGCACAAAGTAGCAGAATTAAGCAAAATAAACAGATACTTTGGCCTTGCCTGGCAACGCCAGTGGCTCATTGTTTCTTTACCAATTGTTTCTGCTTTGGTCAGAAACCCTTCTCCTCCCAGACTGATATTTGGTTTTGTTTTTGACTAAGTAAAAGAGATCATTTTCCACCTCATTTCTTAGCTGGCCTTAATCACTGATTGGGCCTGCCTCAGACAAACTGAGATCTGTTGAAGACCTCAGCTTAAAAAGGCCAAGGTCTCCCCCTGCATCCAGGGCGTCCTCCAGATGTCCTAATCTGTTTGGCCACTGGACCAGAGGGCTCTGGAGGGGACAGTGAGGCTGGTGAGCATGCCCAACTCTCCCTTCTTCAATCCATTTCCTGTGAGTGTTGTGGTAGCCCCGGAGGGCACAGTCCCTTTGAGAAGGAAGGACAAACCACAGCCGAAAGGGGGTAATTAGGGTTTATCAGTCAATCTGGCCAGTACTGGTCAGAGTATTGCTATGATGTCCTTCAGGGTCTTTTCTCTCTGTTCCTGTGGTCGCTGTGCACTCAGTGCTCTCTCTCTGAACATGTGGTTTCATTGGTGGAGGAAACTTTCCATGGAGAAACTCCCTCTGCTGAAGTGGGTCCACATCTGTCCTGCTGCATGGGGCACCGAGGAACCCAGTGACAAGCCCAAGAGGTCGACCTGAACTCCGGTCCTCTTGATTTTGCATCATTCCTCCATCCCCTTCACAAACCATGCTCTATCTTTTTGTTCTCTTGGTTTTGCTTATGATGCTCTACATCAGTGCAAGTCTTCTTGATTTTCTCTAAATTTTGAGTATTTGCTTCATCTCTCTCTCTCTCTCTCTTTTTTCTTGAGGCAATTGGGGTTACATGACTTGCCCAGAGTCACACAGCCAGGAAGTGTTAAATATCTGAGGCCATATTTGAACTCAGATCCTCCTGACTTCAGGGCTGGTGCTCTTTTTACTGCACCACCTAGCTGCCCCTGCTTGATCTCTCTTAATATTGGTCAGTCACCTCTAATTTCTCTCTCTCTCCCTCCCTCCCTCCGTCTGTCTCTGTCTCTCTCTCTTTTTCTTTCTCTCCTCCCTCCCTCTTTCTCCTTCTCTCTCTCTCTCTCTCTCACACACACACACACACACACACACACACACACACACACACACACACATCTCCTTGAGATCAGGGAATATTTCTTTTGCCATTCCTTGACTCCCTAGGCAAGTATCTAATACATGGTAGGTGCTTAATAAATAATGGTCATTTCTGACATAACATTATATTCCTTTACATTGATATGCAACAAGTTGTTCAGGAGGTCTTCAGTCAACAGGTACATTCTATTTCTAATTTTTTTTCCTGTGACAAAAAGTACTGCTATGAATATTTCGCTTTTTATCAGATCTTTCTCAATGTCTTTGACCTTCTTTGGAAATACACCCAGTCAAGAAATGAATAATTTTTCGTAACTTTTCTAGGACAGTTGCACAATTTCCCCCCAAAACAACTGAATCAAATTATAGCTCCATCAACATTATATTTGTGACTGTCTTCCTATAGATCTTTTCATAGTTAAATTTTCCACTAAATACTTAAATAGTGTTAAACTGTGAGCCATATGCACAGATTACTTATTTACTGAATTGTTGGGTACCCAAGCATTCGAGACCTTTACCTCACTTTCCCACAGGCCACTGATAATCTGCCAGATGGCAATGATTTTCCCTAACAAGCAAGGTCATATCAGAACCAGTGACCCAGAGGTGAGAGGGAAAGAGTCTAACTCTGTGTTAACAATGTCGGGGTAACAAAGAAAACTAATTCAGTTTTTGCACAAAAATGAAAAACTTTTAGAAATAGCAGTACTTGTTCTTTTTGTATGAAGGTTTTCCAGCTGATCAGGGAGTCTTTTACTCTGTTACGGCTTTGTATATTTTTAACATGGTAGCTTGAAATTTTCACAGTGAAATATTGTTTTATACTTTGATTAGATGGATTTCACCTGGCTTCTCATTTTTTCTGGGAAACAAATGGCAAGATATGGAGGTAATTCAAAGTTCAAACTCATGACACCAGAATGAAGAAGAGATAAAAAAATGGGTTAGTTATTTTACAAAGCAGGAAGGAATCAATCATGTAGTGTTCGGCTTCCTCAGATTCTGGCGCGCTGCTCTATCTTGTGCTGGCTGTTCCTGGAAAACATATTCAGGATGCTCATCAAACCAAATTGAGTCTTATTGGTCATGGTAATTTATGATGTCAAACAAAAAAGACTTCCATTAAAAAGACAGGAGATTCTCGTTTTAACCTACCTTCTCATTTCAGCTTAGAATCTGCAAATTTATCATAAAGCCTATCTTTTCTTGGCTAAGCAAACATGTAAACTGTTCTGTAATATCCACCTCACAAAAACTCCACCAACAAATATGGAGTGAGATATTCTGACACAATCTGTGTGACTGTGAAGAATTCTGTCAGAAAAGGTGGCTATAATTTTGTTTCTCCCTAGGACTTATGGGTTGCTATCCACGACGGTTATGTTTTTAATTATTTAGTCTTAAAGAGTTCAACTGAATTAGAAAACCAAACCAGCCACTACGTCCTCCTCCCCAGTTCATTGTCAGACTCCTCGCCCATAAGCAAGAAAGACAAAAACAAAGTACAGTTAACTGTGCAACTGGAAACTCTGAAAGGTTCTTAAAAACAAGCCGAGGGAAACGAATTTCCAGTTTGGCCCCTCTTCTCTGTCTGATCGAGCTGCAGGAGATTGCTACGTGTATTTTGATCCTATGTATATGTTACTGTCACTAGTGATTGCCTTGAAGAGGCAGCTCGCGGCTCAGTGAGTCAGGGAGACCCGAATTCAAGTCCAGCCTCAGATACTTCTAGCTGTGTGACTCTGGGCACACTCACGCTCTCCCTGCCTGACCAAAAAGATCCTTTGGATCTAGGATCTGCCAAGAAGACCCCCAATGGAGACACGAAGGGCCAGACACAAGAAAAAATGACAGCCTCAGGAGGCGTCTCCCCATGGTGCAGTTCTCAGCCCACTCCCCCCAAGACTCCTTGATTTCTAGGCACTTGTGAGCATGTCTACCCCCTCCCACCAGTGTGACCTGCCCCCCAGCACAGTGCCTTCTGCTGCACTGAACCTGAACCCCATCACCACAACTTTTCCCAACTCCTGCAAGGTGACTTGAGCTGTCCAGGCTCTGGCAGGGGCTGCCCCCGACCTGGAAAGAAGTCAAACGCAGGCCTGGAGATGAGCGAAGGTCTGAAGTTTGGCCTAGCTCATCCTGGAGAGCGTCTTCACCAGATCGGCCACAAGGTGATTAATTTTTTGGCCACGGTAACTGTCTAAGCCCATATACTAAGTCGTAGAGGGGTTGGTGTTGGCAGAGATAGTGCCCACATATCAAGGAAATTACAGATCTTTGAATTATTGGAGTAATATAATTTAATTATAGTTTTCCTAGACACATGATTTAGAACTAGAAGGGACTTTAGCAAGTCACTTAGTTCAACACCCTCATTTTATGGAGGAACAAAGTGAGGGCTTGGAAGGTCAAATTCTTCCCTAAAGCCCCACAGGCAGAGGAGGCAGATCTGCAACACGATTGACAAGCCACGCTCTCTCCACACCCATCATGACCGGCCAAATATTGAGACCTGGACAACTAGCCCGGCCAGGGTCGGAGGGACATCACCAGCAAGCTACTCGATCACTGGTGCATTCTTTGAGCAGGGCACCCCATGAAGCAGAAAATTTGTTTTCTTATCAGGCAAAAACCATAGCTTTGTGATGATCCCATTTAATTAGAAGCTTCAAATTATAAACTATATATTCCATTATTATACTATATCTCTATATACAAATTATTTCGCTATAAAATATAGCCTTTCTCTGGTCTCTAGACAATGTAAGTATTTCTGTTTGAAAAAAATTAGGATGCCTCTCATTGAGGCAGCTACCATCAATATCCACAGACCTGATGCAGCATTATGGTCTCATACTTTTGAGGGTTATCACTTAAAAGACTCACAGTTACTCAGCTGGAAGGGTCCCTAGAGATGAACTGCATGTCCTCAGGGACACAGGTTAATGGATACAACTCTGGAACTGGAATCAGGGAAGACATGAATTTGGAGTTTACTTTTGACCCCCATTAGGTGTGGGATGATGGGCAAATTCCTTAACTTCTTTATGCCCCAGATTTTCTGATCAATTAAAATAATGATAATTTTAGTACCTATATAGGTTGTTGTGAGGAGCAAATGATAGAATCTATGCAAAGTAGTTTTAGTTTGTAAATATCAGTGATTATCAAGGTCACATTGTAAAAAACAGAGTCAAGGTCAGGGATTACACCTTGGTCTCCTGACTCTTTGTCCAGTGCTCTTCCATGGCACCATGTCATTTGCAAGGTGATTCGAGAGTCAGTTTTGTCAATCAAAGGTTTATGGAACCATGATGTCTGCCACATGCATATTGTTTTTTGAAGTTGTAAAGGAATCAACATTTAGGAGGGAAAACATTCTTCCATTCCTTCTAGGGACATTCTTCTCTTACAAGGATGCCAACATACAAAGTAATACTTGAATCCTTCAATGTCTTCATGAGCTCATGGATGGATACTCTCTAACCACAAATCCCTCGAAACGCCTTTTCATTTCTTCGGATTAGTTCCCATAAATCTTCCTTCAAGGATCTACTCCTTGATACATAGGGGGACTTTCTCTTCTGGTTCTTTTTTAATATTTGATTGAAATTGATGTAGTGCCTGGCTATCCATGTACTTATCATGGAGCAGGATATGAAGTGACCCCGCTTTGTATTTGTGAATACTTGGAAGATACTTCAAATCTGTTATTCCATTTCAACCTCACAAGAACCTTAGTAAGAAAATTCTCTGATGGACTAATGATACACTAGAACAAACTCAGAGATATCTCCGTTTGAATAAATTTTGTCCACATTTGTCTATAAGTTCTCCACAGAGATTTCCCGTAACAAGCTAGAGGGCTTCCTCATTTCCTTTAGTATTTTACAGATAGAACTCATGTTGTCTGTTAGCTCTTACTCTCAGTGTACGCCGTGACCACCTTCTCTGATCATATTGTGCTAGATGGGATCTTTAATGCTGCCTATGGAAGGGGGCTCACTGCAATGGGAGTGACTTGCTGCTTAATGGGAGTTAGTCAGTGGTGGAAGGAGAATCCAGGGGATCTCTTAACCACCAGGGACCATGTCCCTCTGCTTCTGCCTTCCAAAGTAATCCCAAACCTCACAGACTTAAGTTGGTGCCTCTCTCCAATCCTAGGAATAACTGAACAGTGTTACACTAATTACCTATAGTTCATCCTTTACTGACCTAATGCCATTCTAGAGAGACGCGTCACCCAGCTCCTCAGCTGCGACTCAATAGAAACAAAAAGAGGAAAGGGACATTTATTTACAGATGGGTGCCATCTGCCCCATTACACATACTTCTGCTAGCTGTTGTCAAGCGCCACTCAGCATCTCCCATTACAGCCACAGAAGTTAGAGGCTCAGGCCCCTGGTGGAGACTTGAGTAGAGATTAATGTGTCTGAGTTTATTGTACAGGTTCCAAAAGGGGGCCTGTGTTTGTTTAACAGTGACTGCCTTTAATAACCAACTACAACTTAGAAGACTCATCTGAAGGCCCTTTTCCACAAAACAAACTTTCAATCGGCTCCTAAAACCTTTTATCTTAGTATTCCCATACCTATCCTTATCAGAGCATCATGCAGGACAGCAAAAGGTTTACTGCAAAAAATTAAGATATTATATCTTTGCCTTAATAATGGGCTTTACTGATCATTTTTGTACCTCACATGACTATCCTGGAATATTGTCTCACTCATGAAAAAAATCCTTCCAATGCTCTCCTCCAACCACATCCAAGGAATGAACTAAACCCGCTATTTAGGATTTCTCTCTTGCTTCACCAGAGCACAGAGAGGATTTCAAAGGCTGGGTCAGTGGCAGGCAAGCTCTGGCCAAGCTGTGCGTACATGTCCAGCAGTTTTAGAAGAGTGACTCCCTCAGAGAGGCTTCTCATCGAAGGCTGATCACCAAAGGAGAACTCTTTGGCAATGGTACATATTTTGTTTTTACTGATCTGTATTTATCTTGTTTCCTCCAAATAGTTCCTGGAGGGCAGGTACTTTCCATCTTTGTCTTTGTATTCCTAATGTCTGCTCCATTTTAGGTTCTTAATAAAGGAGGGAGGAAGGAAAAAGGAGGAAAAGCCTTCACTGGAGGTCAACATCATAATTTTATTTCTTAAACAATTAAAAAAAGATTCAAAAATAAAACCCTCTACTCCCAATCATGATGAATTGGGGAAGAGAAGAGAAAACACACTAAAATTTTTTACAACAATCTATTTCTAAGACTTGAATAAGCTCTTTGAAAAAATAAACTGATTAAATATATGTATATCATCTATACACAAAAACAAAGCTATAGAACTGATTCAAAATGTATATATTATTGTTTCAATAAAAAGTCTACATTTTAATACAAACCAACCAAGAAAAATGGATCCATTTGCGGTTTAGTTTCTAAAAACCTCATGTGAACCTGAAGAAACTTTGGGAAATGTTTACTTTTGATTTTGTCTTGTAATATTGATAATTTGTAGCCGAGGCCCCCTGGCTTCTGTTGGGCTTAACTGTCAGGTATAATCACTTTAAGCCTAAATGTTTATAATAAAAATGTAAAAGGCTGCATTCATATCAGTCATGGGACATAGTTTTCTATATTAAAAAAAAGTATAGGAGACATGGAAAAATCAAAGATTAAACTTTTATAGATGTTGTTCTGGGTCATGCCATTTGATCCAGTAAAACAAAATTTTTCCAATTTAAGATGATTTCAAAGTGTTTTTGTTTGGTCTTCAATAAGGGAGATTCTAGTGGCATATGCAGTTATGTTTATTAACAGTCAGATTCAATTTGGAAGATTACAATTTGTTACTAAAGCCTCTATTGTGCTGGAAAATCATCTACTGATTTATAAGAAAGTGGAAAAAGTTTTTCTATGCAAGGACTAATCGTTGTCTAAGACTGCAAACATTTAGTTGTCCCTTCCTGAGAGGCAAGAAAGTGTGATTTCTGACAATGTCTGTGACCTTGGGGATCAGGGTATAGCTTGGCTGTTAACTTTCTGGATTCCTCTGGCACAGAAATTCATGTCCTGTGGAGTTGGAACAGGGCTTAGATCTGGTCCAACCAGATTATTTTACAGATGAGGAAACTGAGGCTCAAATAATGAAGTTGCTCTTCCAAGGTTACATAACTAAGTCAAGAAATAGAACTATAATTGTTTTCCAACTACAAATTTATCTTTATCTGAACTTAGCTTGGTTGGTCTTTGGAGAAGAAACATAAGTCTGGGTGTTACTGGCCTATAACCTAATTAATTTATTAAGGGTTAGATCTTAGGGATAGAGATACAAAATATAAATTTTCTAAAACTCCTGAGGAGCTCACATTTAACAGGGGAAAAAAACACAGATAGGGAAATAATTACCAGAGAAGGAATCGTTGGTCAGAATAGTCTTAGATATGCTAAATGATGTTTGCAGTGGACAAATTCAAGATAGCTTCAGCCTGGCAGTCCATAGTGGGTTAGGTAAATTTATACTCTTTTACTCACCAAGCAGTATGTCTGTTCCAGAACTGAGTGTATTAACTCTATCAGGGAGAAGGGTGTATTCTCTGGAAGTCTGCTCCAAAGAATGCTGCTCAGGGTAGGGAAAGGGGACAAAAGCAGAACAGATATCAAGGTGGGTCAATTGGAGCACTTCCAACTTAATAGGGCTTGTCAAAACTCAGGCATATATTGGTATATTCTTAGAAAATTCAAATATTACCTGTAAACCAGGATGATACATTGAAGAAAGACTGAGGATGGTAAATTCACGTTGAATTATGTACCATTAAAATGAATTCTAAAAATCTGTCCAAATTTTTGAATTATCATAATTTATCACATATATCAGGTTATCACAAAGTACTTTCTAGAGGTTCTATGCAGGAAATCAAGGGCAATAGAAGCAGAGAAAAATTGGAGAGACAGGTATTGGTCAAGTATCCAAGATAGCGAAACTTGATGGGGAATTCCCTAGGAATAAGGAGGTAGAGATGGTTAGTTGAGAAGGGAGTCTGTGTCAAGGTGGGGGATATTCTATGGTTAGGAGAAGAAGCTGGGACTAGGCTAAGTACTGAGTCTTTAGAAGTAAATGGTAGCACCTGTGGTTCTGATCCCAGACAAGGAACAGAGTCTTAAATTCTAGTCTTGAAATATGAAATCTAATATGGAATATCCAAAATAGGAATCTCAGACCAAAAGGAAGCCTATAGTTAGGCCATTGAACCAGCAAAGCTTCCCAGCTAGCTGAGCCCAGCAGGAACCTGCCTCCAGTGAGAGCAAGTCTACCAGGTATGCAGGTATGTGGCTCAGACAAATTTCAGCCAGGAACTTTCAGGTTTCTCATAGCAAAAATGTCTGACCTAGAAAACGGATCAATGAAAAATAATTTAAGAATTAATGAATTACCTGAAAGTCATGACCACCAAAGAGCTGAGACATCATATTAAAAAAAAAAACTTTACAGATCTTTTAGTACTAGAAGGCAATGTAGAAAAAAGAACCCACTAGTTACCTCCTAAAAGAAATACCCAAACTAAAATTCATAGGAACAATGCCAAATTCCAGAGCTTCAAGTCAAAAAAAAATATTTCGAGTGGTCAGAAAGAATTCAAGTGCCAAGAATCCACAGTCAGGATTACATATGATGTAGCAACTTAACTATAAAGGGGCAGAAGGATATAGGCTCACGCCAAGAATAACTCAGCTAGCAAAACTGATTGTGATCCTATAGGAAAAAAAACAAATGTCTAATAATCTAGAGAACTTGAACGTTTCCTGATGAAAAGTCCAGAGCCGCATAAAAAAATTAGAAATGCAAACACAGGTGTCAAGAGGAAACCTAAAACCTGTGCATGAGCAATCCTAAGGGATTAAACAGTTGACATTTTAATATGGGGAGACGATACATGTATCCCCCTCCGAACCCTATCATCACCAGGGGTCACATTAGGAATGGTGGGCACTGCTACTATATGGCGCACTGCTACTCAGGCAGGGAAAGCTATTAAGTTTTGACTCTTTCAAAGCCTCAAACTATCTTATGTTGTGCTTTGTGCCCCTTCTCTCCTTGTCCTGTCAGGGCTAATGCCCCAACAACCCTTAACCCTGGGTCACTTCCACTTTCTTCCTTCCTACTCCCTAACTACTGAGCCTTGCTCCAGGAAAGCATGAGACCAGAGCAGCTATCCACTACTGGTTCATGTTATGTAATTCCAACTAGGCTTCCAACTAGGCTATTACTGCTGCATCACTGCCCTTTATTCTTCCCTGATCGACTCTATCATACTCCTAGAAGTGGCTGCTTCGAATCTTCTCCTTAAGCTTTAATTGACAGTCTCATTCTGTCCCTTTCTTTCATCTCCCATTTTACTGAGAAAGTTGGAGCTACTGGTCATGTACTTTCTCCATTTCCTCATTCCATTCCTCAGAATGGAATCTTTATTCTCCTTTCCTCTTCTCTTTGACAAGTCTTCTTGTGTTCTGCTCTGTCTGGGTCATCTTGGCTTATCACATTTTTTTCTCCCCCTCATCTTCAGTCTCTCCTATATATGCTAGCAAATTTTAAGAGCTTTACAAACCTATTCAGTTTTTAACCTGTACTTGAAAAACGTCCCTACAATTTCGTGACCCTCTTAAACCATCTAACATCTCTTCTTTCTTACTCTGCCATACTCCAAAAAAGAGTTGTCTACATTTGGTGCCTTCACTTCATCCTGACCCACTCAATTTCTTGTAATCTGGCTTGTGACTTCAACACTCAACTGAAGGAACTCTCTTCAAGAACACCAACAATTGCTCATTAGCTAAATCACATTACTTCTTGTCTTCCTCAACCATCCTGCAGCTTTCATATTACTGACTGTTCTTTCCTGTTGCTCTTTTTCATACAATTTTGTGACATTGTTTTCTTCAAGAAACTAACAATTTAATGGGAGAGACAACAGACAAATACTATATACAAACAAGTAATACATTGGATAAGTTGGAAATAATAAACCAAGGGAAGGCACAAGGATAAAGGAAAACCAGGAAATGCTTCTTGTAGAAAGTGGGGTGTTTTCAGAAAGGCCTGGAGAGACTTACACGAACTGATGCTGAGTGAAATGAGCAGGACCAGGAGATCATTATATACTTCAACAACAATACTATATGATGACCACTTCTGATGGACCTGGCCATCCTCAGCAATGAGATCAACCAAATCATTTCCAATGGAGCAGTAATGAACTGAACCAGCTACGCCCAGAGAAAGAACTCTGGGTAATGACTAAAAACCATTACATTGAATTCCCAATCCCTATATTTTTGCCCACCTGCATTTTTGATTTCCTTCACAGGCTAATTGTACAATGTTTCAGAGTCTGATTCTTTTTGTACAGCAAAATAACGGTTTGGTCATGTATACTTATTGTGTATCTAATTTATATTTTAATGTACTTAACATCTACCGGTCATCCTGCCATCTGGGTGAGGGGGTGGGGGGAAGGAGGGGAAAAATTGGAACAAGAGGTTTGACAATTGTTAATGCTGTAAAGTTACCCATACATATAACCTGTAAATAAAAGGCTATTAAATAAAAAGAAAAAAAAAAGAAAGTGGGGTGTTAGCTAGGACTTGTAGGTAAACTAGGGGGTAAAGATGAGGAGGGAGAAGACTCTATGCATAGGAAAGAGTCAATGAAAATGCCCAGAATCAGGAGGTTGGATTTGGGGAACTTGTTTGAGCAACAGAAAGGAGGTGAACGGATCACAGAATACATAGTGGAGGGGGAGTGCTAAGTACAAGAAGACTGGAAGGATAGAGGAGGTGGTCTTTGAATGCCAAACACAGGATCTTATATTTACTTCCAGAGGTGATAAAGAACCATTGGAGTTTATTGAGGAGAGGGGAGGATCAATCTGGCAGCTGTGCAGAGGATGGACTGGTATAGGGAGATAGCAGGTATGGGGTGAAAAGGGCCTGCATCAGGGTATTGGCAATGGGAAGGGAAAGATGGGGCACTGGGGAGAAATGTTAGGGAAATAAACCAGATTGTCTGGGGGGACAGTGAGAGGAAAAGAATGGAGAGCACTGGGAGGGTGGTGATGGAGCATTCCAGAGTCCGAGGGCAGGAAGCAGGAGGCCAGGGGCTAGACAATCTTCCTTCCAGATTGTTTGGACATACTACGAGTCCAGTGGACATCCAGTTGGAGGAGTCTGGAGGGCAGCTGGACTGGGTCTGAGTCCAACAGCCGCCTGGGTCTGGGCAGTCAGGACAATGTTGCCACTTTAATCAGCTGGTCTGGTTTGAATCAGTAAGATCATCTGTCTAGAATATTTTTTGTCTTTAAGTTAGACTGTGCTCCCTCTGAGGGTAGGATTTCTGCTTCTTTTTATTCCTTCCTAGAAAGCTTTAGCCCAAAGCTCTGCACACTGTCGGCAGTGAATAATGGACTGAATCTTCCCAAGGTCTGCACTTTCAAAATTTACTTATCATGATACTGGTAAAGCATTTATATGGCAATTAAAACATTTCTTCACACTGGTTCCAATACAAAAGTATGGACAATTAATAAAAATAAACCAAGAGAAAATAGATCCCCCCTCCAAGATTAATCATTGCTAAACAATGAAGTGCTGTTTTTTTTTTTTAAACATATGTAGGTATATATACACACAGAAGTGAAGGGGTAGACTCTAAAGATGCAAAACCTGCTAAAGAGGAAGCTGGGAACACGTGGCACATCAAAATTCACTAATGATGAAGCCCTGCTAAGGAGAAGATGGCCAAAGCATCTGGGGGAGGGGGGGTCTAGTCTATGAATGACCAAAGGAACTTAAGGATAAATTGCTAAGATGATGATGATGATGATGATGATGATGATGATGATTACAATTATAACTTATATTTGATAGCTGGAACTTTCTGACAAACTAGAAAAGTCTATGTTTAATCAAATGTTATGATTATACAGCATTACACCCTACAGAAAGACACAAGAAGCAGCAAGATGTTATTTTGATTTTCCTTTTATTCTCACTATTGACATACGTTTTTTGGAAGGCCTATATACAATAAAAAGTACTTTGTTGGAAGAGAATATATACATATATATTAAATATATATGTATGACAAAGCATTATCATTTGTCTGAGAATAATTCCCATGTTAAACATCAGACATAAAAATCCATTCTTTTGTTAGAGGAAGTAATTTTTAGTTTTACTTAAAGAAACACAAATTTTTTTATTAAAAAGCAAAGTACTTTTTTTTCACTGTGTGTGAGGGGAGATTAACCATACTAATTCTGTCTATCCAAAAGGTTCTTTAGAAAAGCTAAGTAAAAAATAGTAGATTAAAGGGACAATGAAACCAGTCAATAAGCCCTGCACTAGTGGCAGGACTTTTTAAATTAACACTATAAAAGCCAGAACCACCACAATGCAGAGTATTTACAAAAGTCGTGTGCTCTCAATTATTCCACTTCATTACCCCCCATTCTCAGCGTCTGTATTGAATATTTAGTAATATTTAGGCAGTTCTCTTACTGAAAGTTTTTGTTCTCTTTTGGCTAGAACTTCAAGTATTTGTAGGACAAGAAGTACTCAAGCAAATTTTACTCCTGCTTGATTTATTTTATTGCCAAAACAGGCATTATCTTAATTACTATAATATAGCAGAAAATAAAACTGCCAAGCTTCTTTGGCAAACACTTTATTTTTAATTATTATATGTAACAAAGTGTTCAAATAGTCAAAGCAACATACACCAATGAAAGAATCATTTCCAAGAAGAAACTAGAATCAGGTCTAACTATATAGAGATATACCATTCAGTCTTTGGATGGAAAAGGCAAACTCATGCTTGGAAATTTAAAGATCAGACAGGAAGAAAAGAAAGGAAGTGGAGAATCTATTAAGAGTTCATAACAGTGGGTGGTATGAGTTTACATTGAAAGCTCTCATCTATTCTCTCAGATAAGCAGCTTATACTGCTGTCAAGTTGGAGTTTTCTTGGTTAATTAAATTAGGAAATCACTTGGAACATTCCTCTTGCTTTAATTTATTATTTTCTGATAACAGATGTTGAAAATTCTGAGCAAGTAAAGATTGGGAAGAGACATATAAAAAGACAGATGAGTTGACAAATCAAACAAAGTTTAAAAAAACTAATAAAATTTATAAACTATTAAACAATTATATATTCTTTAAAAAGGAGAATATCACATTATTAAGATACAATAATATAACAGTGGAGAATTCCCAATTTTACAAGGAAAAACTAAATAAGTCAGACATGAAATCAAAAAGGAAAAAGAAAACCTTATTGGGTACAAATGAACTTTACAAAACATTCAAAGAATAAATAATCCCGATGTCTGTAAGACTCTCAAAAATAAGAAGTCACCTCATCAAACTACATCTAAGAAATAAACATAGTCCTAATCCCTAAGCTAAAGAGGGATAAAATACAGAGAGTATTTTGGACCAATAACACCAATGCATACACTTAAATATTCAAATATTATATATTAATATAAAACTGTTAGATAAAATATTACTAAGGAAACTCTAGCAATGAAGTGCCAAATTTTCATGATGATTAAGCTTAATTTATACCAGAAATGAAGGCAGGAACCAACATTCAGAAAATGATAGTATTATTAAGTTAATAATAAAAAATCAAATCATTATGTAAAGAGAAAGGGAAGAACCCAAAGCTAGCATTATTTGTAACAGGGAAGCCTTGGAAGCTTTCCCAGAAAGATCCAGGGGAGAGTAAGCATTTCCACTGTCTCCATGATTGACTGACACGATCATACAAATGCTGGTGATGGTGACAAGACGGCGATGGAGACAACGGGCAGAGGTAAGGAGGAGGCAGGTGACATGACAGTTTGCTTAGAAAACCCCAGAAAGAGGGGCCTGGGAATCTCCGGGAGGAGGAAGTCATTCTTTAAAGCTCTATCAAGGGTGGTACTCCACACTCCTACAGAGCTCGGCTGTCCCGGAACCTGCGAAGCCCAAGTGCTTTCCACTTAACCAGGAGAGAGGCTCTCTCAGTGAAAGGAAAGCTACCAGTCCAAAGCACCAGTGCTCAGATTCTGAATGAGGCTCAATGGATCATTTACTGAGAATTATTTGCCCATCTGTGAAATGGGGATAACAACGCTCACATGCCTACCTCTTTATGTTAATGTGAGGAAAGACCTTTAAAGTGCTACATATTATGGGGGGTAATAGAAGACATCCTCCTATTGGCTGGGAGAGGACATGGTCCTAGCTCCCAAGGAGCTTACAGCCCAGCAGAGAAGGATGCACTGGTAAAAAGGAGAGGCTTAAATTCAACCTGCTTCTTGGACATGCTACAGGCTGGGATTCTCCATGCGAGGCCAGCCAGAGTTCATTTTGATTTTTCTCATGCGTTCATTCTCTACCTTTCCTTAAGTCCCAGGCCTGATTGAGGGGCATTTTCTGAAAGCATTTCCTATGTACATTCCCCTCTCAGCCCAGACGCCATTTTGAAGCTTCATCCCTCGGGGCCCGAGGCCTCCTTTCCAGGGAGCATCTCTCTCCAAGGCTCGCCTCCTTCTCCCAAGGGGGAACACGACCTCCCAGGAGGTCTCTCTCCCAGAACTCTCCGAGTCCTCTTTGCCCACCATGTTCTGCTAGGGGAATGTAAACTCCCGGAGGACAGGGACCGCCCTTGTCTACAGGGCTCAGCACCATGCCTGGCCCCTAACGAGGGCTCACTCCTGGCTTCCCTCCTTCCTCCTACACAGACACACGCTCAAAAGGATGACCACATCTGGCTTCTGAACCGAGTACGAAGTAAATCTCCTCAAAATGATCGCCTGCACATGCGTGAGTGGCTGCAATGACACTGGTGAAGGCTAAAGATGGGCGACGCAAAATAACCATCTAAGCGACGATGGCAAAGGGATAAATCCTCCATCTGACACTGGCCAGTTACATGACAGGAGTAAATCCTTTAATCTCTCTAAGCCTAAATGTCCTTATTTATAAAATGGGAACAACAATAGAGCCTTCACAGGAATCTGAAAGGCCCAAATGAGACTACATGCAGCACCGTGCAGACTTCAAATGGCCAAATAACTGTTAGCTACGTCAGGACCGAAGCAACAACGTCTGTCTGCCAAGAACCACAATCCATTCAGCTTTATAACAAACTCCATCCTTAGCTCCCACATTTCAAGAGAAAATGATTATTTGAGAAAACGCCCAACACCAGAGAATCCTGGGACCTGGAACGTGCAGAGCCCAGGCGAGGGTCGGCTTCGAGTTCTCGTCCGGGAGCTTTTAACTGCACCAACGAGAAAAACCAGCCCTGGGCAGGCCGTGCGGCCAGACTAAACAACCAGAGGGAGATGCGTCTTGGCCTGAAATGCAGAGCAGGGACGGGGAAAGGTTATGTCTGAGAGCGGCTGCGATGGGGAGCTGTGATAAGAGCATTCCTAGAAAACCCCCCTCACCAGGGAGCAAGCAGCAGGGCCAGCGCGGCCGGAAGGAGCCCGGCAAGGGCCCAGTGTTTGTTAGCTTATGGAGGGAGAAACAAAAGACAAAAATGTGCCCTGACGAGATACGGCGGGGAGCATTTTAACAGACACGCTGAGAAATTTCACACACACACTCACGCACACACTCTCACACTCACACACACTCACATACACTATCACACATTTATCATACACACACATTCACACATACACACACTATCAGACACATACTATTATACACATACCTTCACACTATCTCTCACACACACACTACCACATACACCCTCACACACACTATTACACACACACAGTATCACACACACACACACAGACACTATCACACACACAGTATCACACAATCACACACACTATACACACACTCGCTATCACACACACACCCTCACATTATCTCATACACAGTATCACACTCACACCCTCACACTATCACACACACACTATCACACGCAATCACACACACACTCTCACTTACACACACTCACACACACTCACATACACTATCACACATTTATCATACACACACATTCACACATACACACACTATCAGACACATACTATCATACACACACCTTCACACTATCTCTCACCCACACACTCACTACCACACACACTATTACACACACACACAGTATCACGCACACACACAGACATTATCACATACACAGTATCACACACTCACACACACACACTATCACACACACAATCACACACACAGTATCATACACACAATCACACACACTCACTATCATACTATCACACACACACACTCACTCACATACAGTATCACACACACAATCACACACACAGTATCACACACAGTCACACACACACTCATACACAGTATCACACACACACACTCATACACACATACACACAGCATCACACACACAGCATCACACACACAGTCACACACCTTTGTGCGTAGAGCTGGCCCTCCCCCCGCCGCGCCACGCAGACTCACTTGTTGTTGACAGCGAAGCAGAGCTTGCACATCCCGTGTAGGACCGCCGTGGCGTTCTGCAGGAACGAGGCCACTTTGGGGTTCTCGTCGACGGGCCCTTGCACGGAGAGGAAGCAGCCGCAGAGTTTGTCGATCAGGCCGATGTTGACCACATAGCTACAAGGGGGGAGGAGACCGCAGGTTACCAAATGCTCCCACATGCGCTTCCCAGCCATTTCTGCCTTGTGGGGTTCAATGCGCCCAGAGGCAGGTCTTGCCCTCACAAATGCCCAAACACAGGAGAGGTTTAGGTAGGACATACTGAGTTACTTTCCCTTAAGTCCGGCTCTTCAGGGGTCCCAGGAGGTGAGTTGGGAGTCGTTCCTTTGGCTCTCCTGAAGCTATTTCTCAGTAACGCGCTGGACAGAAACACCTCCTCAGTGGCAATGATGTTAGACCCTTCATTCCCATATACACACATACCTACCTTATACATACTTTAGTGAGCGCGTGAGAAGTCCGTTTTCGGAGGACATGATCCCCTCACGCTGCCTTCAGTTTCTTGGTTTTTTTATGCCATTACCTTTAAGCTGGTAGCTGTGGCAAGACTAAGACTTTTTTATGTATGAAGAATGCTAATCATCGTGCCTACAACTGTCATTTAAGAAGTCACTTTGATCTTCTCATCCCAGTAGACAGTTCTCTGGGGTGGTTTAAAAGTCTGGGCTGACAGTAACAGCTCTTTTATTAGATGTAAGAATGGAAAACGATGCTTTAAAACTGGTCAAAAGACTGAACAGATAAATCATTCTCTGCTCTGAGAAACTCCACTATTGATTCACGGCTACTGCATTTGAATTTTTAATCTGGAGCAAACTGGAGATTGTACTGAAGAGTTCCCAGTCTTTGGGGATAGAAAACCGACATCTTGTTCCCCATTTCTCCTCGCCAGTCTTCCTCCCCGTGACCACTCAAGCAAAGGCCTGTTTGCCAGTGTGGCCTTCGAAGCCCCTGGCTCTCCTCTGTCCAGCATCCAGACCTGTCTCCCCAAATGCACATTTATTAAGCGCCAACGATGTGAGGCACCGTGCTCAGATGGCACTGGAGGAACAAAGAGCCACCAAATCCCAGTGAATGGAAGCTCCTGGAGGCTACAAACGGGGTTTATGGTGTCCCACACCCCACACCCTTCAGCAGGCAGGCAACTGGAGGCCAGTCCAAGTGTCCAGGGAGGGGCCCTGGGTCTGATCCACACAGACGGCTAACTCCTCTACCCTGGGGTCTGAGCCTCCAGAGGTTTCCCTGGAGCTCCCAGGCTCTCTGTGCCACCTCGTATTTTTCTGCCTCTAGTTTAATTTCATCCTTGCTCTGGTACAATTTTTCCAGTCATTTCTGATGAATGGGGCCAGGATTCTGGGAGTGGTTTTGTGCCATCCTGAATTGGGTGGAGGGGTTTAAAGTGGATTCTATTTACACTTTTCTTAATTGGATGCATTTTTAGAGCTTTATTAATGGAATATGGGTTCCTCTAGTTCCTAATAGGCTATTGTCAAACTATCCCAGGCCTATATCTTTATGTTTTTAAATGTATAATAAATTCAACTTATTACAATCAAAGCTATCTTGTTCATTTATGATTCCCCTTTGGACTTCCTTCTATTTTTTATGTATATGTTTTGACAACCATTTCTTTTGTGGGGGGAGGAGGAGCACCCTTCTTCTTTATTCTTTCTTCCCTTCTTCCTCCTAAAACCTTTGTGAAAAACACGCAGAGTAAATTCCTTAGGGCCCAAGCCCTTGATGTGACTTCCCTGTCATCTCAGGCATAAAAAAGGCAACTGGCAAAAATTTGGGGCCTCTCAGACTTAACAGGGGCAGCTGGGTGGTGCAGTAGATAGAGTCAGGAAGACTCCTCCCCAAATACAAACCTGGCCTCAGACACTTACCAGCTGAGTGGCCCTTGGCAAGTCACCTAATCCTGCTTGCCTCAGTTTCCTCATCTGTAAAATGAGCTGGAGAAGGAAATGGAGACCACATCAGAGTCTCTGCCAGGAAAACCTCAAAAAACCCTCATGAAGGGTCAGACCCAACAGACTTGACCAATGTCCGCCTATCATGGTATCTGGAATGGAATGCTGGCCTTGCAAGGGACACATGGAACACTGGACTCAGAATCGGGAGGACCTGGTTTGAGAGCTGCTCAGGCCCCTGCAGGCTGTGTGCCAGTGGGGTCTCACCAGAGACAGGAGGGGACGGTACTAGTGCACAAAGGAGCTGGGGGCAGACTGAGGAGGATGAAGTTGGGACGGGGATGATAAGGCTGAGAAGAAAAGTCACTTCAGAGTCTGTGAACATGGAAGGGGAGCACCCGTGGGGGTGCCGGGGGGGTGCGGGTGCCGAGGGGGGGGTCTGCCCTGGGCACAGCGGGCAGTCATTAGATGTGGAGGACTCTTTCAGAGGGCCTCTCATAGAAATCTTCTTTTTTTGAGGGAAGAAATAAATAATTGGGAAATTGTGACTGTGGTTTCTGAAACATTATCAGAGAAGCAGGGCCTGCCCACTGAAGTGGATCATGGGAGCTCCGTATTGTCCTCTACGGCCACCAGGATACACGTGATGAACCAGCTGAATTGTCCTGTTACTTTCACAGCCACGGAATGAAAGAAAAAGAAGCCGTACTGAGGAGACTGCGCTGAATTCGAACTAGCCCTCCTGCGCCAGCCACGCCATGCCCCACAGGGAGAGGAAGAGTCCTCCTGGCGCGGCCCGGCCTCATGTGGCTTCAGCTTTCCATGCTGGTGCGCTGACGAGAGGCAGGGAAGGGAGTCATTTTAGGTTCGGGAGAACAGAGTTTGAATCCCAGCGCTCTTGCCTCCTTGTAGTGGAGTCACCGGTGACACTGCATTTGATCTGTAAAGTGGAACAACGTGTCTGCCCGTCTACCTCCCAGGGCTGTGAGAAGCTGCTTTGTGGACTCTGAGGCTCTCCAGAAGCATCAGTCCTTCCTACCAAACACATGGGTGCCCAAGGGCCATCCCTCAGACAGTGAGAGAAGGGCTGGCGCCTCCCCTTTGCTCAGAGCTCGCTTCCGCCCCTGCATTTTCTGAAGGAATCCCACACTCAGAGGGCTGCTGTGCTTGTGCAGCGCTGACCAACACTGGGCAATCTGGGTAAAATCAGCATCCTGGGGTCAATGCTCTCAGAGGTCTGATATTATCTGAGAAACAGAAAGAACTCAGATTTTCTAATTAACCCTTTCATTTGACAGAGAAGAAAAGGGAAGCTCAGTGAGGGGAAATAACTTTAACCAAAATCAAAAAGGGAGCTAGACCTTAAATCTTCTGTGCATCATTTTTTTCCACTGTTACAAAAGACTGCTGCAGTATAAAATCATTTCTTTCAAAATCTCAATTAAAAATGCATCTTGATTGGCCTGGCAGCCTTTTTAAAAAATGTCTCCTCCCTGTTTAATCCAATTTGCCTTGCTGTTCACAAAGACAAGACATTAATACTGATATTAATCCTTAAGATAAGGATGGTCTATATTCTCTAGAGGGGAGCAAATCACGTTTTTTGTGTTTTCCCATTCTGGGGTACACTATGTTTTATTTGAAAGAAAGTATCTTTTAAGGCCTAATTTTATATTAGGATTATAGGAGATACAAAGAAATAAAAGGAACAATGTTTGTCCTCAAGATTTGTAAGTTTGCTAGAGGAAGGAAGTATGATTTGCATAAACATGAAAAGCTAACACACGTAGCTGGATATCATTAGGTGCTATAAGTGCTTTCCAAAGAAGGGGAGAATCCTTTTCCTGAGTGGGTAAGGGGCTTGTCTCAGATCATTCAAGTAACTGGGCAGGAAAGTGGAGAAAAACAGAGAAGTCGTTATTCAAGCTTGTAGGTCCTCAAAGAAATCTCACATACTTTGTTTCTTCTACACCATTCTACAAACAGAATGTCATCGCACCTCTTCCTGCATTTTATATCTGAAATAACACATTAACATGTATGTATCCATGTTGTTTTAGGTGCACAGGAATCAAATCATCTCATTAAATGTAAATAAAACCAACTGCTTGGACCTAGGTGATGCAACAGACATCACCTACAGGCAGTGATCTGAAGAGTTCTCAAAGTTCAGGTGAAAGTTTGGCAATGCAAGGCTCCCCAGCCTAATTTTTAAAGCAGGTTTAAATCTGGGGGAGCTGACAGCAAAGCCCTTCTAGGGACAAGGCTCAGGTTGGGGACTGACCACAACCCAGAGGTCACCGGGATCCAAGGCACAAGGGCTTCACAATGAGGAGGAGCAGACACTTGGGAATACAGCAACTCAAGTGACAGCAACGTTCTAGGGAAGGCAGGTCACCTCCCACGGGGACACAGGCATTGGGGATCTTGTCCCCGGATCAGCAGCAGGTCTGTGGGCGCTTCTGGTTTCATTCCCCCAGTCTTTCCCGGTGCTTCCTTAGCTTAGGATGTTGGGAGACCAGGCTCTCAGGAGCCCTCAGTCTCTGAGACCACACACCCTGAATTTTAACTCCCCCCCAAACCTCAAGCCTCCGAGAAACATCATCAACTTCCTTTCCCAGGGCAGGTCACTTCCCTCCTCCTCGGGGGTGGGGTGGGGTGGGGAGGTCCAATGGCCACGAACTTTCTGTGCAATTGGGATCAGGTCACTTTTTTACCCTGGACCTCAGTTTACCCATAGGATGAAGAAGCTGGCCTTACTGGAATCTAGAGATAGACAAGCTCTAGGAGAACATGGATTTAATTCTCTCATTTCAAAGATTAAAGTGACTAATACAGCAAGGACAGAGCTGAGATTTGAACCCAGGTTCATAATTCTAAAACCAGTGCGCCTTTTCAATGACCAAGGCTTTTTCCTTTCCAAATCTAACAGTCCATGAAGCTTTAAGACAATCTCATTAGGAATAGCAGTTAGGGATATACTCAGATTTAATAAACAGGATATTTTTAACAATGGTGTTCTCTCTTTATAGAAGTATAACTCAGAGGATAGTTATATTCCTATAAGAAAAAGCAAGATCCAGCTTAAATACTATTTTATCACTTCAGAGTTAATGACTACTTGGTTAGTAAGCCTACTGGTGGTAGTAGTTAACATTGTATTGTCTTGGTCCTTGTCAAAGGGTCAGTCTCTTTGGGTTAGCCCTTCACTTGCCCCAAGTCCACACCTCTTAAATTGCTCTTTAGATGCAACTCACAGCTCAATTCAACATTAACTAAGGCTTCCTCTGCAGAGAAGACCTTGGAAGGATCTGAAGATACAAGGATAAGTACAACTAGGTGCTTGTCCTCCATAAGCTTCTAGTCTCACGAGGCCAGTGAGACAGAGATATCAAAGTCTATAACAACTAACAGTGCATATGGAGTGCTGGGAGAGATTTTAAGGAAAACCTCTGAACTTAGAAGATGAAGAAAGACTTTCTGGAAGGGGCGATAGCTTGAAGAATTGAAATTTTTAAAGAAGCAATTTATTCTGAATTCATTTAAAATAAGAGATCTTATATACATGTATTTGAATATCAAAAACATGAAATTAATACTTCACCTCTTTGTGGAATTTTAAGGTTGGCTTTTTAAAAATTAAATTTATTTTTATTCTGCTGGCCCTGCTTCTACCCTCAAAAAAAAAAAAATGGAAAAAATTGAAAAAACGGGGAGGATGAGCTTGTACCTATGCATTTGCGCCAAATTCATACATGTATTGCCCCTGTCTAAGGATGTATGCAGGGAAACCCTTTATTTCTGGTCCTTGTAATTGCGGTTCATAAGTGAGGAAATTTCCTGTCTTTTGATTATTCCTTTTCTTTCAATGTTGTTGTTGCTTGGATTTTTTTCTGGTTCTGTTCACTCAGCATCATTCAAGTCTTCCTTCTGTCAATTCTCAGAGCACAATGGTGCCCCTGACAGTCATGGACCACTCCCCAAGGGGTGGAGATCTCTTTGGTCTTCACTTTTCTGCAAAAGGATCTATTGCACAAACGATTTTATCTCTGTGGGTCTTGGGCCTTTCTCTTTTATCTCTCTCTCTATATATGTGCATGGATATGCACATATATGGATATGTGAATGAATAAATGCTTTATATATCTTGAATGAGATTTTAATTAATTTGTTGCAATTTTTTTCAAGTTAATTATTTCTCTTCTCAATCAACTGATTAACACATGAATTCCCACTATGTGCCAGCACCGTTAGGTGCTGGGAATACAAATAGGCCAAAGACAAGTCCTGCTTTCAAGAAGCTTACAGTCTAATGGGGGAGACGGTTTTTAAACAAATCTGTACAAAGCAAGCTACATGTAGGATAGATAGAAAAGGCACCAGGGCGTGGGAAAGACTTCCAGCAAAAGATGGGATTTCAATTATGACTTAAAGGAAGCCTGGCAGGTCAGTTAGCTGAGTGGAGAATGGGGAGTGTTCTGGACATGGGAGAGAGCATTCTAGGCATGAGGGGAAGACAGAGAAAATGTTTGGAGTGAGAAAAAGATTGTCTTGCTCATGGAACAGCCGGGAGACCAGTGTCACTGACTGAAGAAGACAAAGCTGAAAAAGGAGGAGGGGGCCACATTATACAGGACAATAGGGAGTCACTGCAGTTTAGTGAGTAAGGGAGGTGTCTGGCACTGAGTACACAGGTGCACAGGTGTCCTGATCTGAGTAGAATCTGTAGTGACTGAGGAGTTGACAAGTGCCTCTGTCCCCTGTACACCCTGGATTGGGATAGTTCCTTGGGTATCCTTTTCAGAAAGCCTCTTCCTGCATTGGAATGATCAATTTGATGTTCTTGGTTACAATCAGTCCCCAGGGCGAACAGATTTTATTTCTTTACTTTATTTATGTTGACGTAGACTGGAAAAATGAGCCACTATGATATTTCTCTTCTCTTCTCTTCTCTTCTCTTCTCTTCTCTTCTCTTCTCTTCTCTTCTCTTCTCTTCTCTTCTCTTCTCTTCTCTTCTCTTCTCTTCTCTTCCTTCCTGTACTCCTGAGTTCAAATATTACTCCTTGACTTTCAGGGCTAATGCTCTATCCACTGCGCCACCTAGCCGCCCCACTTTGATATTTTTCTTGGATTTCCTATCAGGGTTTGGTTTGGTACATTATCTATATCTGGAGGAAAAATTTCCTCAAATTGGGAGTAGGGGGGAGCTTTCTACCAAAAGTTCTCTGACAATCTTTCTCTTGCTGAGCACCTATGTGACCAGAAGAATGGCAGTAACCTGGAAAGAAATGGGAGGTGCAGAAGAGAGGGAAATTCTGGGAAAAAGAAAATGAATTCCAATTTGACACTGAGTTTGAGATGCTTTTGGGCTATCTGAGAGACTATCTCAATTAGGGCTCTTGCAACATTCCTGACTGTCTTACTTCTCGATTTTCCCTGGTCTGTTTTGGAGCTCAGTTGCTTCCATATTGCCCCTGCCCTCTCCCCTGATCCTCCCAGCCTTGGGCAGGCATTTTTACTTAGGTCAAATACCTTCCCCTCAAACCTGCTGAATAAACTCCTTTCAGCATTAGCCAGCTGGTCTTGTTCTTCTATGAAGCCCCGAAGGCCTCTTCAATGGGATGGAACCATGGGAAGAGAGAGAACTTTGTTCAAAATGTACAAGGATTGCTTTAACAAGTATACTAAGACCCTCTTACAATTGAGTACTTTCAGATGCCCCTAAGAGCCAGACAGTGCAAACAAGCACATTATTCCCATTTTACTTGTGAACAAACTGATGGGCCAGAGATGGGCCTCCAGTGTCAGACCTCCAACTCCAAGTCCAGTGGTCTCCCCTTTATATGAAGCTGCCTTTCCATTCCTACCTGCTGCCACTCCAGCCAAACTGCACAGCCCCATTCCCTGGACATGCCTCGCACTTCCCCCTGGTGGCCTTTGTGCCAAAGTCTTCTTCCTATCAGGGACACCCATCAACTCGTTTCACTCATGTCTCACCAATCTTCAGGCTTGCTTCAGCTCCAATGCCGGCTCCTTCAGGTAGCGAGTTCCTCGTGCTCAGTTCGGGATTCACCGTCTCTCTCCCACTTCTGTAGTAGGTAGTTTGTGTTTAACAAGTTCCGCATCATGTGACGTGTTTTGTCCCAGTCCCTCTAGCAGACCTCTGAGGTCAGGGATCTTGCCTTTTCCCCTCTGTATCTTCTAGAGTGTCTGACACAGGGCCTGGCACACCATCAGTAAATGTTCGGTGGAATTACAGTGAGTGACACTTTCTATGCACATGCAGCCAGTTGAGTAAAGATGTGGGAAACACATTTAATGAAATGAAGCTCCTGAGGGAAGGACCCCAGGGGAAAAGGCCACAAGGAGGTAAATGGCAGCCCAATAAGACAGATGGTTATGGTTCTAAAGGTTATGGGCACCATAACTTGGGAGATAACGCACGAATAACTTAAGTGGAAAAGGTCACTGGTGGTAAGGGATCCACTGAATAAAACAAGTGAGTCTCAGAAAGCCCAACAAAATCAGGGGAAGCGAACAACAAAGCGGCCAAATGCAGAGGAGAGGGCCTGTGTCCAACTGGTGCTGGGCTTGTGAAAGAAAACATGGTTATTGCAGACCAAGAGTCAGAGGTCGAGATACAAGGAAAAGGCTGTGGAAGGAGCATAGGGAAGGTAATGGATTATCACCAGAGATAAACCTCACTAGAAAATTAAATGTATTCTGTGGCCAGCGTTCACAAGAGAAGGGGGACAGGGACACATTTCCCTATGACGAGTGATGTCAGAGAAGATAAAAGTTGCTAACAGATGACCCAAAGAGGATCCTGTGACATCCAGCCACAGCCAGAGCCAAATATAATCTGATGAAAAAGCCGAACTGCGTCAGCACTTTGACTTAGAAAGACAAGTAGAGGACAATGTAAAATTTGTGCAAAAACGGAGAGTAAGATACTTGAAATTCTAACACGGCTTAAAAAGTTTCCTGGTGAGGAAACTGTCTCTGAGGACACAGATCTGAGACCATCCTGTACCTGACCGTCGCAGAGTTGTGAGTCACTGGATGGGCAATGACTCGCCCAGCATTACGGAGCCAGCACATCTGAGGTGCTAACTTTCTATTCCTTGCAGCATGCCATCTCTCAAATTGACAATTGCCTCTGTGCAAAGCAGCATTCCCTGATTATTATTGCTGCTGTTAAAATAATACCAATTGCCGTGTGCCAAGACCTGCGCTAAAGTGCTTCACAATTAGTATCTCCTCTGATCCTCACTCAGTTACTGTTATTATTAGCCCCACTTTGTAGATGAAGAAACTGAGGTTATATTTTATACTGAGCAGTTACTGAATAGGAATGTGGACAAATGGATAAGCAACCATTTCTGATCATTTGTCCTAGGTATTTCTGTTTGCTCTAGATTTTTCAGAAAAAACTACCAAAGAAAGAAGTCTACCACACTTTACCTGATGAGATCCTGAACGCGGCTATTAAAAGCATCAGCGGGCGAGGGCTTGTTCTTCATTTCCTGTGCTGATGATACTTTGGGGGCAGTGAGGCGGCTGTTTCCATCTGGCATACTGGAGATCAAGCAGCCAAAAACCACAGCACTAATTCTGAGAAGTCCAGTTGTCAAACCTTCAAATACTTGTTTATTTGCATTTCTTCCCAAAATAGCATTATTTTCATCTGGAACATAAACCTAAAGAAATGTGATAAATGCATCTTAATAATTTTTTAAAAGGAACTGAAATGATTTGGACAATCTAATAATAAATCCTTAGGAAATTTTACAGACTGAATTCTAAAATGCACAAACTAGCAGATGAACTCAATATATAATAATGAAATTAGAAAGCTACTTGAACAGAACAAATTAAACATCATTAAGTATCATTAACTTATGCTTCTGAATTATGTTAGGACAACTTATGTTGTTCTACTAGAATGAATTTTGGAATTCACATTTACTATGCAAAGACAAAACAAATAGGATTAGTGACTTTCACATCCTAAATTTAAAGAATCTTATATTTTCCTCAATTCTTTCCTAGATCACTGACTACAAGCAGAGGAAGACAATTATGTAAATAGTCTATCTGGCTGCTCTAGAGATTTGGGGCTCAAATCTGGGAACTTTGTCCCCCAGTCCTTCTTCTGTGCTTGGTATGACCAATTGATGAATTCCTAACACTTTTATAGAGCAACTGAAATGCCACATCTTTCAGAAAGTCCGTCCTGCTCTCCTCAATGAGTCATGACTTTTCTCTCCGTAGTCCTCAGAAAGTCCTCTGAATTTCTTTTAGTCACTTATCATTTTGTGGTAAAGTTATTTGTGTGCAGCGAGGAAGCGAGTCTTTGCCCTTACAGTGGGCTGGTTTTCCTGGAGATAAGCACTTGAGGACGGCCAGCTCTCCCCCTAAGAGCAGTCCAGAGGGAAGGGGAAGATCACTGGAGAAGGAAGATGCATGTCCCTGCTAAGGTCCAAGGGAGGTGTTGGAGGGCAAGGATTGGGACACACCTGCTGGAGGAGGCACAAGGAGAACAGGGAGGGATCACCGAGACCCATTGGTGAGTAGACCAGACAGAGGATTGTGTGTGTTTTTTAAAGAGACAGCCGTCAGGCTCTCTCAATCCCAGAGCAGGCCCTTGGTGAGAGGGGCTGGGCTGGTTGGTGGGCTTCTAACCTGGAGACAAAAGGCTTAACCCCAGAAGTTGTAGCCCAGGAAGGAGGAGAGCACCCTCAGCCAGAGAAAGGGCTCCCCTGCAGGGTGCGGGTAGCAGTAGGGAGGCTGTGACTGTGAGGAAGGGGTATCACTGGTAGAGAACAGGGGGATAAGAGCAATGTAGGCTCAGAGGGCTCTCCTAGCTGAGTGCCCATCTCCAAGCACAAATTCCAGATTTCTGCTTTTGGGGGGGACATCTCCATGCCTTTGAGGAAGGGGTGACCACCAGAGAAGGTCTCAACTCCTCTGGGCGTCCTTTAATTTGCAAATAAAATTGTTCTGTACTCAGGGAAATGGTGCTCTGGGCTGGATCCTAGTGTTCTTTAACATATCTGACCTTTAAAGTTTGGGAGCAGGGCTCCTGCAAACGTACACCTTTAAACTCAAGTCAAAATCGCCTCTTTCCTCTTCTCTTCTTCTATCCTTTCTCTTTGTCTCTCTATCTTTTATTTTTTTATCTAGTTTTTTTATTTATTAAACAAACTGTTTATGCCAGACCAAATCCCCCCTTCCTATCTAATAATGACTACATCTTTCCTACTTCTTTCCTGAAACTTCCAATATGTGTATTGATAATCTTCTAGTCTAGAAATTCCCAATTCCTTGGCTGACTGACTGACAGCTCCCTGGCTGCAACCTAGAGGGATAAGAAACAATCAGATATACTTGTGTGAGATCCTTTCCCTCTCCTTTTTTGGTGGCTTCTTACTAATAGGGCCCGCTTTCTATTCCTGACCCTGCTTTCCTTCTGAGGGTCACCTTGGGCTGATCTTTCCATGCTCTGAAGCATAGCAATGATGCTGAGGGGCTTGAGGATAATCATGAAACAAATCAGCTCTTAAAGGAGGCAGGGCTGGCTTTCTCCCTGACTTGCTTTGCCAAGTTCTGAATTCCCCAGCATGGTGGGTGGCGCAGTGGAAACAACGGGGGACTGGAGTTAGAGCCCCAGAGCTCAGAGCCTAGCTAGGAAAATCACTGTGTGACCTTCCAGGAGTCCCAAGTCTCCTCTGGGCCTTTTCCTCATCTGCAAGAAGAGGGAGTTGATCCAGATGACCCCTGCTTCCTGCTCTAACCCCACCCCCTCCCTTCTTTTTTCCGCCTCCTTGCTCCAATGTCTGGATCAACTTCAAGAATTCTGCCTTGGTTAGAAAATTTTTTCGATCTCCTGCAATTGAGGGCAAACTGAAAGTGCTAATTCCTTTATGACAATTAGGGGAAAGAACCATCCAGTGAATCGGGCCTGTTAATTCCCAGCAAATGGGAGAAAGGCAAGGCTTTTATGACTGCTTAAAGAGAAGCGTCTTTCTAAAAGGAACACACGGCTAACAGAAACCAGACAAACTAATGAGTAATGACAAATGAGGTAACACCTCCTCACAGTGAGGGGGGCTTCAGAGGCAGCAGGAGGCGGGGGAAAAGCGCTGGACCAATCCCAGAAAGGTCCAGGTATCCACCTTGCACAAGTCAGCACAAAAGAATACAGCACATCACCTGGACACAGAGGCTCGACCCCATCTCACGGATGGCCTATCTCACTTCTTCCTTCCTCCCTCCTCCCACCCTGAGGGCAACCAGATGAGAAGAGCTCTCTCAGCAGCCCTCCCCAGCTGCTTCCCATACCCTGCCTTACTCCTTTGACCACTACTCCCCGTTAGGGCTAATTCCTACAGTTGGATCCCAGACCCCAAAAGAGCAGGAGCTGCTGCACATCCTCAAAAACAGAAGCCGTGCATCCAATGTGGCCCAAGGACAGAGAAGACAGAACTCCTACAGGAAGGCCTCCTTAACGCCCAGCACTCCCAGACCTCTCAGCCTGCTCAGGGTCCAGCGCCCAAGCCCAGGACTCAGGTTTGGCACAGGGCACTTCAGCGCTCGCTCCAAAGCCACTGCCCCTCAATGGGACTCGTAGGTACGGGAAGGAAAGGAACGCAGAAGGGCGAGTTGGGCAAGGACAGAGATGGCGGCAACACAGAAGAGGCGCAAGTGTTCCAAGGAAAAGGAGGATTTGGCCTGGTACAAAGGGGGCTCTCAATCTGGGACTCAGCTCCTCCTGAAACTGCAGAGCAGAGGCCGGGCCTGGCCAGCTCACCTCACCCCCAACAGGAGCAAGCTGTGGCCAGAGGGGAGAGCGGCCTGTGCCGCAGAGGGCTCCGAGAAGAAGGGAAAACAACAGCCAGGCAGACCAACCAGAGGTGAGGATCTCAAAACCAGGGAGGAGGAGGAATAAAACCCCAGAGATACTGTGCTACAAAGGGAAACACAACACATCCAGTAAGAGAAAGAATACAACAGCACACAGTCCTCTACGATGGTGACAAGGATGTCCAGGGCCCCCAATCCCACGACTCCTGCAGGACTCTTGGGTACATCTTTGATCCCCTTTCCTTAGCCCTTTCCCCAACTTCCTTCCCTCTCAGCCCTCTGCAGAAACAGCAGAGCTTTCCCTCAATACTTAGCACATTCAGTTACTGTTTCATCTTGATTCTACCCTTCAAAGGTTATCTTCTGGTAAAAGCTACCTGCAGGTGCTGGGGTTCCTTCCTCATTACTATTTTTCTAGCATGACCACTGGCAAGCTTTTGACACTGACGACCATCTCTACTAGTTTGTAAATCTTCTCCCTCGGCTTCGGAAGTCTCATACCTCAATCTCCATCTTGGCTGTTTCCTTGCCTCCGCATCCTCAAGTGCTTGTATTTGCCATCTTTCTTCCTTGGTCTTCTCCATGGGTAATAAGCTTCCTCCTTGGATTTCATGTAGCAGTTTGTTTTATAGCTTCGAATTCCATAATATTGTATATTATATATGGCTGCCTTATTCCCTATCGGATCCTAAGCTCTGAGCCATATAAAATCTCATCTTCCACTTCTACCCCAGAGTTCACACATAATAGGTATTTAATAATATTTGGCTCAATTAAGCAAAGTCCTTTTATCTCTTTTACCTTCAGTTTCTTCTGAAAAAGGAGGAAGGTGGACTAAAATCAGTATGTATAATTCTTAATCAATTGAAATCTGAGCATTTCTCCATGTTCTAAGCCATCACCCATAACTAGAAAGCATGCTCCAATTTCTCTATGAATGAATTCACTGGGTTCCTGCAGAACTGTCACCTTCTGGCTCCCCATGAGGAGTTTTTGTGACAATGTCAACAAAGTGTATGGCTGGCCATGCTTTGCCTTCCTTGCATGATAAACTTCAGGGACCAGAAGCACATGTTGATTCTGCCTGGTCAGTCATGCTTGAATATAAAAATGCCCAGAATAGTAGCAAGCAAAGCACAGAAGGCATATGGAGAGAATAAGCAGAAGCCCCAAGAAGAGAATCCTTGGGTCCTTTATCAGGCTTCTTGCTCTTCAATTGCCTCCATGCTCCAGGATCCTGCCTCTTCGGCCCACTCTGTGCCAGCTGCTGCCAAGGTGGACACGCTCCCCCTTCCCTTCCTCGCCTCCTCCGGGCTTCCCTGATTCCTGGAGATGAGCTCCAACCTCACACCCTGCTGGAGACCCTTCGGTTTGTTTGCAGCAGCTGGTGCATCACTGCTGGGAGCTCGGCCCACCTCCTCTGTCCCACTCCCTCAGGGCCTCTGTCGGTCTCCCTTTTTGGGATATGAATGAAGGGAGAGCCCAGCCTAGTGCTGTGACCAGTGGCTCTCCAGGGCAGAGAACAAGGGTTGATGTCTAGTAAGAGTTATACGTGTTTGATGCATGACTGAGTGACTCTGGACCGTTAGGCAGGAACCCGTCTGCCTGGAGGGCTCCAATGAACTCCAAAGATTCCTGCCTCGAATCCTTGTCTCTCCTTAGAATGAGAACTCTAAGGGACCTGGGGGATCACCCAGTCTAACCCCTCATTAGTTAAGGGAGGCCCAGAAAGATCATAAGGGAATAAAGAGCTGAGCCAATCTTCCACACAACTGTGCTAACACTGCAAACTGCTCCTTGATCAAGAAGAGATTTTGGCTATTTCTGTTCCTGCCCTGGGCAAATATGTATTAATAACTACTGATACTCATTCAGCAAATATTTATGAAGTGTCCTCTACATGAGAAGCACTGTGCCATACAGAAAGATTCTAGTTTTCCTATTCTGTCAATATTTTTTCTTGTGCATTCCATAAATTCTGCTTTCATAATTCTTTTCTCTTTTAAGACATCTGGGAGCAGCTTGCCATGGTCACATTCTCTCCACTGGATCCTCTGCTCCTCAGGTACCGGTTCGTTTTCCTTTGTCTCATAATATTCCTAGATGTCTGATGCTTTCTCCTGATTCTGGAGGTATGGCTCCTTCTGCTCAGTCTTTAGCTGAGACTTCTTCCTCCTGAGATCTTTCCCCTTATTTTCTCCTGTTGCTGACTTTCTGACTTTTCTCCCTCCAAAGGTGGTTTACCAGAAACTGGATCTCAGACAGTCTCAGCCTCCTTCCATGGTGGGCAAATTCACTTCTGGGGGACAGAATTCACTTCAGCACACTGCACGTTTGTGGAAAGCTCACTTTTGCCCTGTCCCTCATTTCCTGGCCAAGCTCTCCTGCAGCAGGCAGCATGCTGTGACTGTAGCCTGAGCAAATCCTTTATTCAGATCTCTGTGGCAATGGGAGGAGGGGGGAGTGGGTTGATGGCTTGGGATGTGGAGTTTGAGTTGCAATTTAAGTGGGTCGTCATGGGAGGTACTGGTTCTGGGAGTATGAAGGCTTATGGGTAATAAGGGAGAGGATACTGAGGAAGCACATACCAGGCCCTACAGATCAGCCTTCTCTGCTAGGCGTTTTCCTCTTGTGGGTTCATGGTGAACTGGACAATAGAAATGACTTAATTTCCTTTACACTTGATAAGAAACACCTATTTTAGAGAGAGCTCAGAGGTCTGAAGGATCAGAGAAAATACCTAGTTACTCATCTTGATGCTCACAGTACCCAAGCATCTGGAGTTTATATTCTAATGGGGGAAGAGAATACATAAAGGGAGCTGAAAAGTGGAGGGGGCAGGAGGAGAAGGAAAAGAATGGTGTCCATCTGGGGGAGGGGTGGGTTATGCCATTGGTAAGGAGGTAGAAAAGTCTCGAGCCTAAATTAAGCTAGAATTGAGTGACTGGGGATTTTCCTGAAATAGAAGTCTTATCTGCATAGTCACCCTTTATAGGAATAGAGGATGGGCTGGAACCAGCTCATATCAACTTGTGAGAGAGCTGAGTGTTAAATTTTCAGTGTGATCATTTATACTTAAGAAATCAGCAAAAGTTACAACTTAAAGCTTGACTTATTGTTTTGTTACTAGTCTAGACTTAAGAAAGTGAGAAGGAAAATGTTAATAATGCAGATTAACCTTAAAAGGTGTCATATGTATAAGCATCTCCCACCCTCAAGCTGGTTATTAAACATTTACCAGCATATCTGAGGGCCTATGGGTGGGAGATTTTACTTTCCTGGAGTCAAACTCCAACTGAAGGCAATGAGCCAAAGAGAGAAAACTAGAAAGAATTTCACTTATGAAAGTTGGGAGACATAGAAAATTTTGTCTCAAGAGAATGAAATGTCTTCCTCTCCTACAGTATCAGCAAGTACACAGATTCAATGACTTCTGAACAGATTTCAGTTTCCTGGTCTCTCTTCTGCATAATGTTGGCCCATATCAGAGTACCTCAGCCTTCAGAATTCACAAACAGTGAAGTGAGTAAAAAAACAGCTGATGAGTTGTCAGTGTTCCAGAGGGGCAGTTACTAAACAATTAGAAACAGCAGAAAAGCACCTTTGTGTCTACTTCTAGGCTGACCAACCAATAAAAGGTTCAAGCCAGACCACCAAATCAGTCTTACGAAGTATATCTACTTAGAAATTATTAATATGAAAAACACACATGATGTTTAAAATGGGGTGGGGGAAAGAGATTGGATTTGGAGCCAAAGGAAGCAAGTTAGAATGATGATCCTGTGACTTAGCTTCCATGATACCTGGGACTCAGAATTTTCTATCTCAGCTCAGTTACCTCCTTTACAATAGGAGCTTTACAGTAGTTGAGCGCTGAGGTCCCCTTTCAGCTCTAAATACTGTGATCCTATGTCCGATTGAGAATCAGTGCCTTGACTGATCTAAAATGGGGGCCGCATAGTAACTTTGGGATTACTTTGGGATATTTGGGATATTTTTATTTCTACAATTAATAGCTGCTATCTACAAAGCCAATTGTTTAATTCTGAGGAAAAGATAGCTTGGCATAGTAGAGACCTAGATTTAAAGTTAGGGATATTTGGAATTCCATCTCTGACTTATACTGACTATGTCCACGAGTGCCTTACTCACTTCTCAATGCTCCATGGCCTCTGTCCATGTTAGGCCTGCATTGTGCCAGGCCCTGGAGAAGCCAACAGACACACGACCAGGCTTCTGTCCTCAAGCTCTCTCCCATCTGTAACTTACTGCATTCTGTCACATTCCTATCAACCATTTGGAATCACTGGCTCCTCAGAAAATGGTCAGGTATCCCATCCTGCAGAAAGTCCTTTCCAATCTCTTCCTTATTAATAGCACTCTCTTAGAAGTGACCCTATACTTCCCATGTAATTTGTCATTTATAAAATGAGGGTTGGGATAGATAATCCCTGAGGATCAGGGGTTCCAAGCTGTCACTAGATGAGGTGCAGGACAAGTCACTCCTAGCTAGAAGTGCAGACTTCACAGAGGGATCCTGGAACCAGATCCCTCCAACTTAAAACTGTCAAAATGGATAACAAAGAGATTTTAACTCTTATTTAAGTTCTCTTACTCTATTAAGTAAATGCTGATTAACTGGGAAACCATTAAGCTCCTAGTATATATAAAATATTGTGCTGGGCAGTGAGGGATTTCCAAAATGAGGGAAACCTGCTCCAGCCCTTGGCCCTCATTCAGAGCTGATCCAGCCTAGTTTTCATACAGTTCTAAGGAGCTACTGCATCTGACCACCAAATGTGCCCAGGGTACCTGAGAAACAGGGGCAAGGAAGCTGGAGGGCAGTTTATGCAGAGCACCGGCTTCTTTGAGACAGACAAGTATCACAGAGCAAGACCGAAGCTGGAGCAACAATGGTCTAGTCTAAGAAACAATACAGGGCAACAAAAGTTCCAAACTCATCCTTTGTTTTACCCTGACTTATTTGGATAGTATAGTCTGGTGGGAAGGAAAATTGTCCCTAATACATTTCCCATCTCAGAGGAGCAAAAACATTTAGGTGGTACCCTAAGTCTGGATGTCTGTGTGAGTGTCTGGGATGGCAGAGGGTAGCCTGTCTCACAATTATATGTGTTTCCCTTCCAGGCTGTTTTCCTCCAAACATAATGCTGGAGGTTTCTATGTCCTTGGTGATAGATGGGGTTCTTCAGAGAAGGGAAAAAATTGTATCTTTATTTTGGACTGCTATGACTCTTTCACATGCCTTCTGTGGAGTGACATGAAGGCTATGCCATAACCAATTTTAGGTGCTCAAATAGGAGCTGCTGACCCTTTTGCCCTTCATGGGGAAGAACTTAGACACAAGTTATATTCAGGATGTATCTTAAGATTGTCTCCCTAGAGGGAACTCTAGGTGACAGAAATATGAACCAAATAGAGAACGGTTTCTTAGGGACCCCCTAGATTGAATGTGGTCTGTGTAGGCCCAGAGCCTGGAATGTTGGACTACGGGCTACAGGAGGGTAATTTTTTCCTCCTAATGATGCCCCATTACTTGTGAAATTGAGTTTATACCACCAGCAAAAAGTCTTTTTGTTTCTTTCAAATGACTGGAATGTAAAAAACATATCAAATCATTAATATTTTTGTTGGTAGAAAGTAGGAAGTAAAGACACACAGTTATCTATTTAAAATGACTTTAATATTTTAACTAACTTTGCACCTGAGCTTGAGACCATATGTGTCAAGTTTCTGCCTGGAATGAATTTTACATCCTATTCTAGTGGCCTGAACCAAAAGCCACTCATGGAAGTGGAAGGAACATCGTTTTGGAAGACAAGAACTGGTTTTAGGTCTCTACCTTCAGGTTAAGGGATTGGAAATGCCAGAAGTTCCAAGCCAAGGAGCTGCTTCTTCCAGGCCAGGTACAGCTGGGCAGCTGTGGTATGAGTGACCTCAGCCCTGACCTCCAAAGACCACCCACTTTCAGGAACCGGTTCCAGATTCATTTGAAGAGTGTGTGCTCTAAGCTAGTGGTTTTTTACTATAGACTTTTACCAAGCTGCACATTTTCTAGAATGACTCTGTTCAGGCAAGCCCAGAGACTCTGTGAATTTTAAGTGGAACAAACACTAGTGAATGACTTTAATGAGCAGATATAAGAACACAAGGTTTGCATTTCACCTATTAAATGTTCCCTACGGGCAAGCTGCTTAGGAGACACTTTGACTTGTGCAAAGATCAGAAATACCAGAAGATAAAAAGAAATACAGTAATTTCTTCATCTTTGTAACAGGATTGTGAACAAACCTCTGTAATACAATGGTCTTTGCTGTGAGGTTTTTTTAAACAATCAAAATATCAGTACTGAGGGCCTAAAAGGCCTTAAAGTCTCACTTACATATAACATAGCTTCACTTGATTTCATAAAGCTTTACTCAGAGATTCATTACAGAAGGAAACATTACAGTTACCAAGATACAAATCTGGAGCAAAAAGCTGGACAAAAGGACAAAGAGAATCTGTGAGTGGCTGTAACCCTGAAATGAGTCCCTGTCTGAAGAGGACAGAGCCAATGAGGTCTCTGGTCAGGAGAACAAAAGAAGCTTTTTAACTCCTAATCTTCCATCTGTGTTAATTCCCTACATCTTCTGGGTATCAGAGATGCAAAATTTTTTTTTTTCTTATCGATGGTTTCCCTTTTTAAACTAGTGCCATTGATTCTGTTTGTGGCAAAGCCTTTTCGATCTTGTATAGGTAAAACTGCCGATCTGATGTTTTGTGATTGTCTTTAACCCTTGTTTGGTCAAGAATTTTCCCTTTAGAAACGTGAAAGGTCCATGACCTTGTTCTTTTCTTGTGGTGTTAGCTTTCTAGAGCAGCATCAAGGCTTACCATAGACTGCTAAATAAAATGTAAACTTCTTACACCGGCATACAAAGCTCTCCACAATTTATGACCATCATTAGGTCTTCCGTTTCATCTCATATTATATTCCCTTCCACATCCCTCTGAACTGCTCACCCTGTCCACACACACCCCTCCCCCCACGCTTTTGTTTACCTTGTTCTCTATGCCAGAATGTCTGCCTTCCTGTTCCATCTGGATTCTTCCCTATTCTTTAAAGTTCACCCCAAATGCTACCTCATCCATGGAGCCTTAATCTCTGTTCTTGGTCATGATCTTTCTCCCCCCAGTCCTCATACAGCACTTGTGCCTTTCAGGTGCACTTAATGTGCATGAACTAATGGCATTTCCCTTTGTTAGGCTACAAGACACAGAAGGCCATTTAGGTACCCAAGACTCTACCGTGGTCCCCCTTCTCTTTTCCCCCGCATTCTTCACTTGGTGATCTTGTCAGCTCCCATGGACTTAATTACCATCTCTGCTGCTGATTCTCAAATTTACCACCCTGACCCATGCTCTCTGCTGACCCTAATCTTGCATGTCCAACTGCTTTTCAGACATCACAAACTGGATGTCCGGCAGACCTCTTAATCTCAATCTGCCACAAACAGAACCCATTACCCTTCCCCCAAACACTGCCTCCTCCTACCTTCCCTATTAGTCCACCACTCAGTCCCTCAGGCTCACAGCCATGGTGGGATCCTGATCCCCCCTCTCTTATCCTTCTTACCGGAGCTGTGGTAAGACCTGTCCTTCAGCTCTGTCCCACCTCTTGTCTCTGTCCCCTTCCCGCCACTGGGGGAATCTCTCTGCCTCAAGTCTCTCCCCACTCCAGCCAGGGCTAACCAAGTCACATACCCAATAAACTCCATTTCTATTGCCTCCAGGAACAATTACAAAGCATTTTTTTCTGGATGCAAAGCCCTTTATGCTCTGGCCCCCTCCTACCTTCCCAGTCTTCTCACACCTTATTCTCAACATGTACTCATCAGTACAGGGATGCCGGCCTCCTGGCTGCCTCGTGAACAGTGGGCTCCATCTCTGGGTTCAGGGCATTTTCTCTGGTTGTCTCCCATGCCTGCAATGCTCTCTATCTTCAACTCCACCTACAATCCCACCTTTTACTGGAAGCATTCTCCAATCCCGAGAGCCTTCCCTTCATTATTTATTTCTTATTTATCCTGTACTAAATAGTCTCCCTTTGGACAGTTGGGTTTATCTCATTTCCCTCATCTGTAAAATGAGCCGGAGAAGGGAGTGGCAAACCACTCCACTATCTTTACTAAGAAAACTTCAATTGGGGTCAGAAAGAGTCAGAGCCAACTGGAAAAGCAATACCATCCCCACGAAGTCTTCCTCATCAGACTGGAAGTTCCTTGAGGATAGAATCTGTCCTTTGCCTCCTTTTGTACCCCTAGCACTTAGCACAAGGAGACAAAGTAGGCACTTGGTAAATGTGTATTGATTTATTGAGGACAGGATGGTGTCCCAGTGCTGAGGAGAGTACTTAATAAATGTGCTTATGCACAGGAGGTGCTTCACAAATATTTACTGAATGAAAGCTCACAACCTGCAGAACCCTCCAAAAGAGGAACGTGGCTAATAATCCTAAAGTAAGAAATAACCTGGAATGTTTTATAGAATCATAAATTAGATAATGTTATATCATTATTGTAAATTGTTAGTTATTGATAAATCACTTTAATATAAGATACTGTTTATGTTCTATTATAATAATAAATTATTAGTTATATCAAATTATAGAATATCAGAGAATCAGGTCTTTTAGTCCTATTCTGTAATACTAAAGATGATTCTTATTTGTGATAGCTCTAGAGGGCAGAATGAAGGTCAGCAGGGAGAGCTATGAAGCTTCAACCTTTCTAGGGAATAATGTGTAATTATGCAAGAAGAATCACTAAACTCTTCATATGTTTTGACTTAGTCTATGTCTCACTGCTAGGACTCGTCCCATGAACTCAATAAAGTTCAACATATAACAATTCTGAGTAATATTCTTCGTGATAGTCAAGCAAACAAACAAAAAACACTTGGAAACAATGTGGGTAGGCATAAATTAGGGAATAACTTAACAGATTGTATATAAATGTCATGGGACATTATTGTTGCAAAAGGAAGGATGAATATAAAGAATACAGAACTGATACTGAGGGAAAAGGATCGAATCACTAGGACAATATACACAATGATTATTATAACAAACAAAAATACCACTAAACTTCGTCAGTTGGATTTTGCTAAAATTCATAATTGTTACAAGTAAGGATTCAATGGAGCAGAGGTATGCTGAGAATGATTTTGATGTTTAAAAAGGTATAAAAATCATACATTTCCTGCCTTCTTAAACAAAAGATGGTGAACAAATTTTAACCTTGATGCAGACTGATAATTTATAAACATGAAATGAATAATTATATAGTGAATAGTTGAATTGGGAGTTATTATCTGTGCCCCAGTTAAGAGCTGTAGGTCCTATGCCTCCATCCTGTCTTGCCTCTAAAATTTCTGAAGGTAGGTTTACCCATTAAATTCTAGAAGATAAAAAAGCTAAAAGATTGAGGTTGAACTGACATAAAACACAGCTGGCAAACATTCAAGAAGAGAAGGAATATCCCTCTGTACTCAGGACTGCTCTTTATTCATTCCAGCACTTCACTAGTGATGAACAGAAGAAAAAACTACTGGGCTAGCCAATGGGAAGCCACCTCTGCAAGCAGTCTCAAGGCAGATTGGAGAACCCGGCTAACATCAAGAACAGTATGGAATTTCCCCCCTATGTCCTGACTTCCCTCCCTCTCTGGACACTGACCTTTCAACAGGCTGTGAGTAGAAAAGCAGACAGAGGATTCTTGTTAGCTCTTCATGGAAGCCTACCTGAACCATGTCTGGAAACTTCCGAGATTGGGGCATTAAGGGTAGCCTTGGGGAAAGCCACAGTTGTTTTATTATATTTGAGTTATTATTTCTGCTTCTATGGTCATAAGTAAAGAGCTATCCAGTATAGTCAAACTACACTTGTGTGTTCACTCCAGGAGCACAACGCTAGGGTCTGAAATCCCTTTACATCTCCAAATTGAGAGCTGCCGTATGGGCGATGGTTATACATAGGGCTGTTTGTCTAGGAGCTCTCCATAATGTGTTCCAGTCATTTATAACAAACATTTGCTCAGAAGGCAATAAAAACCAGCTTCTTGTTATCTGGAGACAAAATCCACTGCAAAAACACAGAGAGGAAAAAAGCAGATACAGAAAGAACATGACACACTCTAGAGGATAAATAATGTCAATTTGCCAAATAGGAATGGGGCAGTGGAGAGGGGACAATTCACCGATTTCAGGGGGCTGGCAGATCACCCCCGGAGTCACTCAATGGGCCAGAAAAGATTGGAGCCGCTCAAGACGACCTGGCCAGGGTGGCTGCTCTGGAATGCCACCCCCCCCCAGGTGCCCAAGGTCCCCTCCTCCCCACTCTCCATCTTCCTGCTCAGCTTCTACTTCTCATGATCTTGAGGCCCTCCTCCTGACTAGGAACATGTACATTTCTCTTTAGTCCCCCTTATTATCTGCCCCTCGGTTTTGAAGAGGCCCAGGGACGTCATGGAGTGATGTCTTGACTTATGCAGGAACTGGATTTATGTGAGGTAGTTGCACAAAACCCTTAGCCTCACTCTACCTTCCCAGTGGCAGGACAGGGGTCAAGATGATGGGCGATAGCCAGGACACAGTGGGTGCCCCTGGCTGGCTCGGCCACCTTCATGATCATCTTACTTGACCGCAGAGCTTGGTGCTTCCCCCCACCACCCCCAAGCATCCTCTGATGCATCAATGCTGGAACTAGCAGAGGACATAAAAGACCAGGACCCTTATCAAGGAACAGGATCAGGTCCTGGGGAATCATGATCTCAAGATGATTAAACAAGAATCATAGAATCTCAAAGTGGAGAGAGAAGGCATCAAGTCAAACCCCTGCCATAGCAGAACACTATTCCTTTGTCACTTATAAGGTCCACCAAAAGTTTTTAGACAATGGCTTGATTGATGCTTTGTAGTGATAATGGTTTATTAAACTACAGTATGGAAGTAAACAGTACATTCAGCTGTTCCTGCCAAAAACTAAAGGACTCTTCAGTGCATAAACAAAATGACAAACCATCTGACATGGCCAGTTAGGAAGAACAGCCACCACTACAACAAAAACCCCAAATGCTGGCCCAACAACAAAAATCCTGCTGTATTCAATGTCCGAGGAACTATATTGTACTTTCAAGCGTCCCGAGTGACTGGCTGCTGCTACCAAAGCCCCTGTGGGTCTCCTGGTGAACAGTGGGAGTCTTCTCCCTCCCGTGAGATCAGGGACCCACTGAAGGGCAGAAGGAGATGGACTCGACAAGCTTTGCTCATCCCAATACAAGGGAGAGCCCCATTGCTGCCATGGGGACGAGCTTGTATTGCGGCATAGGTGAGTGGATGCTTCTTATTTTCCAGCAACTTAATGATGATTTTTGGGGGGCAAACTTTTGGGGGAGGCCTAATGCTTCTTATAGCACTAAGATTACTTATCATTTCATTAAGAATAAAAGCAACAAGAACCAAGGCAAATCATACTCTTCAAAATAATAAAAAGAAAAAAGATTTTTCAGATAATTCAAACTTCTAAAAGGAAATGCTTTTAAAATACAACTTTCTTTTCCCTTCTTTCAATTCCAGTGTCATACTCCAAATTGTCTACCATATTATTCATTTACTAGGTGGAGTCTTATATTCAGATTAGTGTAGTTGTCTTAAAAAAATCTAAGCATCAACAGGGTAGGGACCATTTTATTTATACTGACTATACAATCAACTGAAAGTTTTTTTTTTTCAAACTTTCAATTTTATTGCTCTTTTCTTTGATTCCTGTTTTGCTGTTTATTTCCATATCTTTATTTTAGTTACATGTAAAACAATTTTTTTGCATGTTTGTTTTTAAAACTTTTAAGTTCCAGATCATTGAAAGTCTTTTGCCTCCTCAGTTCAGTGAGGCTGTGGATGGCACCCTGGACCCAAGGTCACAATGATCTGGACACAAACCTGGTCTTAGGTTCTCCCTTGCTAGGTGACTGTGGGCAAATTCCTGAGTCTGTTTGCCTGAGTTTCTTCACATGAAAAATGGGGTAATGACAACATCCACTTTGCAAAGTTGTTGTAAGGATTAAATGAGAAAAAAAGCTATCTAGTGGGCATCATATGTTTATTCTCTTCCCACCCCAGTCCCTTTTCTAGTCTCCTCACATCTAAGAAGCTCCTTGATATTTTTTCTCTATCCATTCTTCTTATTTATGTTTTCTTCACATGAGGCATTTTTTCTTTTAGCTATTTATTAGCTTCTTAAGTCATTCAAGGACAGAAATTGTCTTAGGACTGACCCTGACTTCCTCAACTGCAATAATGGATGCTATGGACACCCAACCTCTGAACCTTTTTAGTCAAGGACCTAAACAGGCTGTTGAAAGTGGCCATGTAAGCAGCCTGTGGAAGAGGCACAAAAACAGAGCCAGATACCCCAAGACAAGGTCACAGACTGGTCCAATGGCCTTGGACAAAGCAATTTAGTTCTCTTCAGGCTCAGTGTTTTCTGTAAAATGGTGATAACTATCCACTCTGCCTTTGGGATATCTACTTCAATGTTCTCATTTTATAAGTGAGAAAATAGAGAATCAGAGAAAGGAAGGGACATGACAAAGCTATATGGGCAGCAAGTAGCAGAGCCAATATTCACAACCAGATCTAATTCTAAATCCATTGCTCCTCCAATCCATGCAAGCAAGCCTGAGAGAAATCATACCTCTCTATTTCAGGTAAAGGACAGTAAAACTGTGGTAGGACAGGACCTGATAGACAAGTACCTCTAATTTAGGAGACAGATTTGTTTTATTTGCATTTGATTAAAATACTGCATTAAAAAAACACATTTAACAACGTATTTCCCATTTCTTTCTGTCATTTCTCCTTGTTTAGATTCCCTGTAACATCCATGTGTTAGCCCAAATCAATCCAATTTAAATTAAATAAGCATTCATTATATATTTACTATGATATGCTAGATCTTATTTACCAAAAAATGGGGGGGGGGGGAAGAAATTGAAGAAAAAAAAAAAAGAACAAAAATGTCCTTGCTCTTAATCTCATTGATTTTAATATTAAAAGTCGAAATTTTGAAAGTGTAGATATGAGATAACCTGAAGCAAAGGAGATGCTCGAGACCAGGTCTCCATATTTTGGTGAGTAATTGCCAAATTCTAGGGCCACACAATTCATCTATATTTAGGAAATACCCAGTATGAAGGAAGAAGAATTAGGTGCTAATCAAAGAGAAGGTGAGAGCCCCTGAAGACTGGCCCCTCCCCCTCCCCCCAGCTGGAGAGAGCGCTCTGCTGGAGACTCTCAGATACAAAGAAAGCAAGCACAAAGTAGAAGATGAAAGCTGACACCCCCAATGGGTCAGGGGCCCAAAGAATGACTGGAGGAGGTGGCTCTGGAGCAGAGCTTTCAATGAAGAAACTAAACAAGAAAAGCCCTTGATTTGGAGTCTGGAAAATTGAGGCTTGGTCCTGATGCACATTAGCTGTGTGACCCTGGGCTTGTTTCCTCATTATTCGTCAAGGATTGTTATGGATGAGGAAATGGAGGCCAATAGAGGTAAAGGGCCTGCCCAGGATCACCCTACCTATACTGGTCTCTGAGGCAGGATTTGAATTAAGATCTTAAGCAACTCCCAGTAGCTCTCTTAAGAAGAGAGGAACAGAAATGACCTTTGGCTTTAGAATAGATGTTATCTGTTGTCAAGACAGAAGAAGGCCAGCTTTCCAATAATTAGCCCCAGGAGTCATTCAGCACAAAGAGAACAATGCTAAAACTGGGCAAGCTTAGCCAGGGATTAGAATGACAATCTGTCCTTGGAATACTCTCTAAATGATTCACAAAAAAACTGGACACTCTTTTGTTGCAAATGCAGAGACTTTTTCTTGGCATTCCCTTGTAAAAGGTTCACCTACAGTCTCTACAATTCCAACAAAATCATGTAAATTATTTAAAGTCTGCATGCCACTTTTCAATGATCAAAATGCTTGGCTCAAAAAAACTGCATATATTCAAATTAAAGTGGGATCTTTCTATAAAATATCTCAAGGTCAGAAGGCTATTATGAAGTAAAAATAAGTTTTCAAGGAAATATTCAGTGACACTGAAGTGACGTGAAACCCTGGGATAAACGATAATGTTCTGGTTAAGTATCTCCCTGGTTTAACTACACTGTATAAATCAAATGAAATCCCTAGTCAGATGACAGAATTATATTTGTATAGAAATTAAGATCACAAAGAAGCAAATTTTGGTACTGACTTTCCAAGGTGAGATGAATGACTGGACTATGAACCTTGCCTTGGGGCAGCCCTCAGAGGAACTCTGGGTAAAGTGCCCTGGAGTTTAGTCCCTACTTAATGAAACTCCACCTCCATTTGTGTCCCCACACTGTGGACACTTCATCTCCCTTCTTCTGCCCTGTCTCCTCATCTGTAAAAGAAACAGGGAGGACTAGAAGGGCTCTAAAACTCCTTATCCAGTGCTCCAGTTTTATGATCCCATTTTAAGAACATTTAAATTGCCCTGAATTGTTCTTCCTGGGCATTTCCTCTAATAATAATAATGATAACAGCTAGCATTTGGATAGCACAGTGCTGTGCAAACAGCATCTATCTCCTGGGATCTGCACAGTGACCCTAGGGACTCCCAACAGACATGGCCTTTCTTCCTAGAAGTGACCTGGCCTCAGCTACTTTTATGGCCTCCCTTGGGACACCAAGTGAATGCACTGAGCTAAGTAAATTTGTGTGGAATGAATGAATTTAACTTTGTTTAGTTCTTAGCCTCCAAAGCTCTTTTGGTTAGAATATACAGCCCCCCTCCATACACATACCTATACTATTTCTATATCTGCATCTAAATATCTGTACTTCTTAAAGTTACATCATGAAGATTGCTGGAATAACTTTTCTATCTGTAGACTCCAGGCATCCACAGCCAATACAAACAGCACTAGCAGAATGACATTTTTCCTTTATTGCTCTACTTAGAGAAAAGCTTTGTGAAGATATTCTACTTATTACTGCCCTTACATGCTGATTAATTATTTGCAAATTATGAGAGTAAATACAAATGTGTACAGAAGTCACAGCACAATAATGAAGCTCCTATTTATTTGGTGCTTCAAAGACGCCAAAAGACTTTCCCAACATTAGCTCGTTTTGTGATCACAACAACCCCAGGAGGTGGTTCTGAGATTGAAAAGATTTGGAGGAACATCTGTAGGGTCATCCAGCTAAGAAGGGTCTCATCCCCACTGGGGGCTTCGGGACTCCTAAGGTCCAGCACCAGACTGCTTCGATAACCATGCAATGTCTAGAACTGGAAAGGACCTTCAAAGACTCTGCTCAATTCCTTTTATTTTTCAGAGAGGAAAGTTGAGGTCCAGAGGGGAGAAATGAGACCCTAAGAGACTAGTAACAAGTGAAAGCCAGTTCTCCACACTCCTGGTCCAGAGCTCTCTGGGCCATCCGTCCCGCACTGACTCATGCCAACTGGCTTTTCCCATGTGAAGAATAAAAGACAACGACTAGAGAGCTTTCCTGCTGCTGCAGACCTGGGAGAGGGTGCTGGGGCGGGCTCCTGGACATTTTACAAATGTGCCATATTCCTCTGATCAGTGTTTCTGACCCGGCTGGCTTATGTCTTTCAATCTTTCCCCTCTTTGATCCTCATTAAAGAAGCGGGGTCAAGTATCTATGTTCAACCTTTCAGTTACAGTTGTGCACATTCTTCAGAATCCAAAAAAGATGCTTAAGACCCTCAGAATAGAAACCGGCCTATCAGCCCTCCCTTCCTGTGTTAGAACTGCACACGCTGCACTTGGTGCAGAAATAACAACTCAAAAGGGCAAAGTGAAGAAGAAACGACATAAGATAGTGACTCACTGCAAAAAAAGGAAGAACAGAGAGACAGGGTCTTCTCAGTTTCCATCTCAAAAAGGTGCACAAAAGAGACAGAATCAAAGCTAGTGGAAACCACCTCACACCTGCTGGAAGGCTGTTTTGTGCTTGCTAACAATCTGGTGCACAGCAAATAGAATGGCTGCATTATCAGAGGGGCGGCAGCATCCATTTGCCCATGAGGGAAGGGAAAGTAACCCACATCTTCACTTGGGGTGCAGAGGCGACATGTTACAGTTCAGCTGTTTTTTGGTCATGACTAAGTCTTTATGATCCATGTGGGGGTCTCTTGGCAAACATACTGCAGTGGTTGGCCATTTTCTTCTTCAGTTCATTTTATAGATGAGGAAACTGAGGTCAACAGGGTGAAATGACCTGCCCAAGGTCACACGTCTGGTAAGTGTCAAAGGCTGGATTTGAACTTAAGAAGAGGAGCCCTGCTGGGTGCAGGCTAGAGCACTCTGGGCATCCCCCTAGTGGCTTGGAAAAAGGAAGACTTCTGGGGGTCTGGCTAGAGTTCTACAAATAGGCAGAGGGTCAACATGGAGAAGAGGCCTTAATCTTGTTCTGAAGAACAATGCTTGGAGGGTGCAAAGAGAGAGGTGGACGCTGAGTTAAGGAACTTCCTGCTTGTTGGAGCTGGCTAGGGGAGGAGGCTGCTGGGAGGGCTACTGGAAACTTGAGCGGACCAATGGAGGGCAATGTTTGGGTTCTTCAGTGCTAAGCCTGGGCTTCTTTGAAATAAAAACAGGATGTCTATGATGGGGCTCTCAGGAGGTGTGAAAAATTCCTCTTCTTCACCCTAATTCTGGTCTGACCACTTATGCACTCTGCAACATTTTACAGCACGACCTTTCCACATGGGCACAGTCTTTTCTCATGGGCACGGCCTTTACTTTAGGCATGGGCACAGCCCTTACTCATGGGCACGGTTCTTTACACACGGACACGACCTTTCCTCATGGGTATGGCCTTTACACACGGGCATGGCCTTTATACATGGACACGACCTTTTCTCATGGGCATGGCCTTTACACACGGGCATGACCTTTCCTCATGGATACGGCCTTGACACACAGACACGACCTTTCTTCATGGGTACGCCTTTACATGCAGGCATGGCCTTTTCTCATAGACACACAGCCTTTACACACGGACATGACCTTTTCTCATGGGTACGGCCTTTACACATGGGCATGGCCTTTCCTCATGGGTACGGCCTTTATACACGGGCATGGCCTTTCCTCATGGGTACAGCCTTGACTTTAGGCATGGGCACAGCCTCTACACACGGGCATGGTCCTTACACAAGGGCACAGCCTTTGGCATGGCCCTTACTCATGGGCACACCTTTACTCACACACAAGCAGTTCCCAGCTGTCTGGCTTCTGCCACCCTGCTTCTCTCACCCTCAGGACTGGTCTTCCAAAAACCTTGTTCTTAAATTCCTCGAGAAGGGCATCCATTTTGAATTGAAGCTCTTGTCCTTATACTGAGAGTAAATGAGTGCAGATTCCCCTAGACTAGACTTCCTTCTTCAGCCCATGTTTCTTATTCCATCAAGCCATTTGCCTTGGCCATCTTGATCCCACAAGATGTAAGCCTCCACAAAGGAAGGAACCACTGGTTTTCTTATCTCTCTTTAACACACACCACAGAGCCCAGCACATAGTAAATACCTGTTGAATAACTGTCATCCATTGATGTTGAGCTCATATTACTTCCCATCCCCCATTTCCCATTCCTACCTCTTGCTCTCTGAACTGACTGTCTATCAGCTTTGTTCACCATCTCTCCGCTTTCCTGGTCTAAGACTTCTTTGCCCATATTCTGTGTTTTGTCTTTCCCTATTTGAATGTACGTTTCTTGTGGTTTGGGACTATGTTACTTTTGTACATGTTTCCCACCATCTCCAGAACTTAGCACACAGTAGGTAATTTTACAGTATAGAATGGCCCCCTCTAGCAGCCAGTTCTGACTGACACTCAGCAGATCATCACTAAAACTAAGCAGAAGATGAACCTGGGTCTTTCGTTTTCTTTCCTTCCTCACACAGACATAGAGTGTCACCAGAATTTTCAGAATTTAGGAAGTATTATCAGTTTTATTTCAAATTATTTTGAAATTCAGGCCATTCAGTCATATATTCATTGCTTGTGAGTTCTTTTCTAATAGTCATACATCTCACAAGAATATACAAACATGTACAAATGAATGATAGTACTTTATGTTTTATAGAATACTTTCTTCAAAAAATTCTGTCCAATAGGTAGTGCAGGTAATCAATAGTCATCAGTTTAACATCTAGTATGTATCAGGCACTATGGTCACTGCTGGGGATACAAAGATATAAATGAACAACCCTGCCCTCAAGGAGTTTCTGTTCTGTTGGAAAGAATCCCTGTTCCTCCATGAGGCTTACACTGGTGTCTGTGCCCTTACTTTTTCAATATGTTGATGGCTATTTCAATATCATCGGTTTGCGCTGTAAGCCTCTGCATTTATTTTCTGAATTGAAAATCATGATTCTGAGAAAGGGGCCTGAGTATCACTAGGCTGCCTGTCTGGGCTGTCTGGGTACCAGATGAGGAGGACAGTAAAAAGCTTTTTGTCAAAAAGGCTAAAATGGAACAGCACGTACCGTCAGCTGGTGTATCAGAAGGTCCATTAAGAAGGTGATCTTGTTGCTGAACAGAACATAAGCACAGTTTTCTGAGCAGTTGCTGCAGGTGAGATTGTACACATTGATGGCATTGCTGAGAGACCTAAGAGAAAGAGAACATTTCATTTGATAAAGTCTGAGCAATGGTTCTCTCAGCATCTTAACACAAAATCATGGTGACAAAAGTAAAGTCCCAGTGCTTATGACAATAACCTAGGTATTCATCCCACTGACTCCTTCCCAAGGCTGTTGTCTTTTAAGCTTAGCTCATAATGTAACAGTGCATTTTCAATATTAAAAGCTGTTTCCACAGAGTTCTATCCCCACTTGACAAAGTCCATGATGGCAGGAACTCTCATCACCCAGTGCAGGGTTCTCTATACAAGTAGGCAATTAACAGACATCTAAGGGCTCTACATAGAGTAGGTGTTTAATAAACACCTCAGGGATCTATATCCAGAAATGTCTATTGAGTTGAACTGAATATCCAAAGTTTTGACATGTTTAGTTGTATACAAGCAAAATGGTATTTTCACAAAGATGATCAAGTGATCTCTTGTATTTCAACTCAATATGTGATTGATTACCTTTTGTTAGCTTAAATTTACCTCAAAAGCAGAGAGCAAAATCTTAGCACCCAGGCAGCTAGGAAGCCCAGTGGATAGAACTCTGGGCTTAGAGTCAAGACTCAAACCCTGCCTCAGATACTTAGTATCTCAGCTGTGAGACCCTGGACAGGTCACTTAACCTGTCTGCTTGTGTCCAACTGTCAAACAGGCATAATACTAGCAGGCTGATTGTGAAGACCCAATGAGATTACACTTGTGAAGCACTTCACGAAGTGCCTGGCTCACAGCTGCTGTGGGTTGCCAATCCTTCATTTTTGAAGAGGGCTAATGACATCACGGGGTAATGTTTTGACTCCCATACAAACTGAATTTGTGAGGCACAGCTGTACAAAGTCCGCCCCATTCTCTCTTCCACAATCTTCCATGTCCAGTGGCAAAGCAAAAGCCAGGATGACTGGTGATGGTTTGGGACACAATGGATGACCTTAGTGTCTACGGTGTCTGACCATGCTCTAAACACTGCCCCCAGCCTGCTTCAGCTGCCTTCAAGGCCATTGGAACGACTGTTCTCATTTGCCTATTTCTCTGAGGAATTCTTTACCCAGTTGAGGCAGACGTCCCCTAACTCAGTCAGGGTTTGAGGCCTATCCCTTACCCTCAACATGGCTTAGACTGTCTTACCACATGCAATATCGTGCAGATATGGGCGAGAAATGAGTGGCACCACAGGTGATGAAGACTCAGTAAGACCTCACATCCATGATGCTCGTCTTCCCTGAACATCCCTTATACTCTTGACACACAACAGATGCTTAATAAAGGCTTTCCTCCTTGTTTCCCTTCCTTTCCCCTCTTTGTCCATTTATTAAGAAGGCCTTCTAATTTTGGCATTTTGATAGAAGTATGCTAGAAGGCAGATATAAGAATAAATTCAAAGCATGTAATGATGGGAGGAAATGAATGTTTTTGTGAGCTTGACGAGGTTTTTCATTATTTTCTATAAATGTAGCTCAAGTCCATACACACAGACCCCAAAGTCATAGTTTTTGATAAAAGCAGAGCCCCTATATGCAAAAAAGAATTTTTAACTAGTTGGAGAGTTTGACTTTATTAGGCAAAGTCAGGCCTGACACTTAGGTGCTCTTAGGTGGGCAGGTATACCTCTTTTTCACCACCATTGGCTTCTGGCTCCATAGGATGGCACTGGCCTGGCACAGAGACCTCTCCAGATTCATTCTATGGGCCTGATGGGCCTGACACTACTGAGTGGGGCCCGAGCATTTTTGCTGATTGTGCTCCTCACATAGGAAGTGGCAGGCTTCCTTTGCCCTGCTCTCCACACAGCACCGCCATGATGCCCTCGCCGTTGGTGGCCGGCTCATTGCCCACCATCTTCCAATCATTCAGAATGAATGTGGGGCCTTGTGGTTGTTGGACTCCATGCTGTACATCTGCTTGTGCTTGATGAGGAAGCTTGAACAGTTCTAGAGAACCATTCACCACAGATGGACCGACAGGGCAGCATGGACCTTGGGCAATGGAGCAGGGAGGACCGTACTCGTGGTGGCTCCCAGAGACAAAAAATATCCCTATTTACATCTTTAACTTAGAGAAAACTTTCACAAAAATTTTATCATGTGTAAAATTAAGGGACAAACTAAACAAGCTCTAAAATCCCTTAAAGTTCAAAGTAGCTGATCTTAAGACTTTGGAAAAACTTAAGACTGGATTTCTGATTATCTAGACTTCCAGACCTGGGAAGAAAGCTGCAATAGATGCCTATTGCCAGGGGAAGACCCTAGGAGCACCTTCTAAGGTGATATTTTACATCAAGTAAACATGTGGAGAAGCCAGCTTGTGGCTGCCTAGTGGAATTTGAATTCTCCCTGGGAGACAGAGCTTTATGACACATACTAAATGTTTTCTTGCATGGATGAAAACATTGAAGCTGAAGGAAATTAGTGGAAAGAGCCTGACAGAAATCATCCAGTGGCCAATGGTTCGGAGCACTGTCTCTGCAGGCAGAGGGCACCCATCTTTCAGTTACTTCTCAAAACTTCAGTTTCCTTCTCTATAGAATATGTGGAAGTGGTTCTTGATAACTGTACAAGTTGTTTTCAGATATAATCTTGAAACTATAGCTTGTCCCTAGATGCTCACAGCCCATTGATAAATTCAACTCCCTAAGAGGGGGTGCAGGATCACTGGATAATACTCCAGAATACAGTGAATACAGTGATTTGGGGGAAAGGAACCATGTATAAGCTTTCACATGTTACAGAAGTGATTACTGATGTTATAACAGTCTGGGGATTTGAACTATATTTTTGCCAGAGAGTAAATCAAACTAGTGTGATGAGAAGGCCATGAGATGAATCAAGAAAACCAGACCCCAGAGCAGGCTCTTCTATGGTGATGGTGGGAACTGGGGCAAACCATTTAATTTTTTTGGTGTTTCTATTTTTCAGTTGTGAAATTTAAGAGCTGCACTAGGGACTCTCTAAGGGATCTTTCAGGATTGACAATCTATGAATCTGAGAGGAAATGCTCAGTATATAGTAAACACATTCCTGAAGGGTTAATTTTTTAAATGGATTTAAAATTCAGTAGGAAAACAATATGTAAAGGCATGACCTGTAAATCTTTTTTAAAACATGAAATCTTATTTTTTGAAGCAGTTAAGTAATTAATTATCCTCTGGTTGATCTGTCTGGGATGTTTTGACTATAGTAGGTAGCTTTTCTTAAAAATCAAGGCACACCAGTACTGAGTTTGCTCTAAAGTAGTTTATGATTTCTTAAACAGAAAATTTCTCACTTTTTTGCTATGAAATGTACCTTGACAGTATCTTCTACCTGCAAAGCTGTCTCAAGGAAAGGAACTTGTGATGGTTATTTTTCTCATGAGTAATGAAGGGGGAGGAGGGGAAAGAAACTGTGACCTCAATGTCAGGAAAAACTTGCCCACAGAGAGAAACCTGTTTAAGAGACCACCTGTACTTGAGGACCACCTGTCAGAAAGATCACTTTTGTGTGTAGCCAGCCCTGGGTGGTCTTCCTAAGCAGGTTTCACTGTAATTTGAGACTAGAGCGACTGGAAGCCTTGGCAGGGTCAAACAGAAGGCAAGGCCCAGCACCTAGGGTGGCTCCTTCAGGGAAGGGACTAAAACATCTCCTAGTGACAAACTCTCAGTAATGTGGTTAGTTGGGCTGGGAGCTAAATGGCGCTTCTGTTTGCTGAGAGGACACTGAACTTTATTACCAAGGGCGTCTGCTGAAAATCCAGAAACCCCCTCAAGGAGGTGGGATACACTCAGAAGACTCCCTGTGGAGTAGCCAGCAATTGGGCAGCACATTTTATGGCATTAGCTTTTCACCAAGTGCTAATTAAATGGAGTCTAAAGGGGTGAAATGGGGAGGCAATAGGTATTTACTGAGTCTGTCCAAGGGACTAGTACTGTGACTGGTCAGGAGCAGTCAAGATTTTCCAGCCAAAGGCCCTGCCCTCTTAGTTAAATCCAAACACCAAATTTCCTTGTATTCTTATATAAATGATATGATAGCAATTCTGAACAAAGGGACTGAAATTTGACTCCATGAAATAAATTGTTCACTGCAGAAAACCCTGAAAACTTTCCTGAACACACAAGTAATTTACAAGTTTTAAGTAAAACTTCAAAGAGTAAAGGTACAGCATTTGTAATGATGAGCATCCACCCACTGGTCAAATTTTCTGCAGATCATTTTATATCAAACACTTCTGACCTGGATGATCAGTTTAAACTTGTGAATTTTAATTTTAATTTTCCATTTAAATTCTGACAACAAAGTAAACTCTCTTTTTAAAGAGTTGATACCCTTTGTCATTTTACAGCATTCATTTCCAAGCAGAGACCTCCTTTCTTCCAACCCAGCAAACTTTTCCTTATAACAAAAATCCAAAAAGAAAAAAAAGGGGGAAAAAAAGGATAGTTCTACACAGCTGAGGAAGACCAACTAACTGGTCTGTCAGCATCTGCACCTCACAGGTTGGACCTCCCCCACCTCCGTCTCCATTTAGAACAAAGGCAGGGAAGCACATTTCCTGGACAAATTTTGTTGTTATGATAACACAGAAGAAAGCGTTTACTTTTCCTGGCAATTAGGAGCAATGGCTAAGATCAATATGAAAAACTAAAATGGATTTGAAAACACTGAGGTAAATATATAGAATCAATTATATTGGAACATGATGAATGAATTTTGATTAAATCTCTTGGTGCTGGGGAGACGGGCTACGACACCTTTGTAATATCTAATTTTTATTGTTTATTCCCATACTAAAGTTATATCGTCATATTTTAGGTTGTATATATTTATTACTGTATATGTATATACATTATATATAATTATATTATTACTCATGCTCTGAACCACAGTATATTTGCATATGGCTAAGAAAAATCTATGTGACAATAAAGTTCTATTATGGTGCTTTGTAATAGCCATCAACGCTGTGTTTGAAGTTTTTCATATACAAAAATTCGTGTTGGGACAGGTAGTGATTCAATGGAAAGAGTGCCAGCCCTGAAAATCAGGAGGACCTGAGTTCAAACACAATTTTGGACATTTTACTAGCTGTATAACCAAGGGCAAATCATTTAACTTTGATTACCTCGTTCTACCTCTTTGCCCCCTTGAAAAAAAAAATCCCGAAAGAATTATTGCAGGATCACAGGGTTCAAAAACAACCCGATAGTGAGGAAGACTACTGGAGAAAAAAGATAATGCTATTCTCATAGTGCAAACTCCACTAGAAAAAGCAGCCAGGTCATATTGCACTGCTTTAATATACACTAAAAAAAAGTAAATAAAGTCTGTAATAAGAAATCTTGAAAATAGAAATCCTACTCTTTAACCAAATGAAAAACAAATGATTGCTGAAATTATTTCACAGATCATCTCTATTAAAAAGAAAATTGAACTAAGAAGAAGGGTTCATAGGCTAAGAAGAAGAGAAATGATTTAGGTTTATGTTTGTAAAGGTAATTTGCTAAAGTCTCACTAGAGATCAGTCCACTGATCCCACATTAATCAAATACAAAAATGTTATCATGAACTCCTTTTAGTACATTCATAATCAATGAAATATGAACATGCTCGTGTGAGACTGAAACTAGCTAACTCCATTTTTGTTCTGATACCTTAAGGAAGAACACATTGAATTTATTTGTTTTTTTGCAAATTTTTAAAACTTAAACATAAAAACCAAATTAAAAAAAATGCCATGTATTTCAGCAGACTATAACAGAGCATCCAATCTAAAACAATAAATTTCCCTTTCAAGAAAACTTATACAATAAAAACTATACATTATTTTCAAAGTTGAACATACTGAATTTAAAAGACATTAGATGATATGTGAAAAAAAAAAAATAAAGACACTGTCTGAAGTGAAATGGGCCAGATGAGAAGCTCATTCCAATAAGCAGAGGCCATCATGTTCCCGAGTCCATCATGAATAGTCACTATCAGTCAGGCTGAGAAGGAATTGACACAAGAGTTTGAAATGAAGGGTCCCTGAGAAGGTCCAGACTGGGGGGGAGGGAAGGACTTTGATTTAGCCTTGCCTCACCCGCACCCACCCCATCCACTGAGGGAGTTGTGGGCCTCAAAGGGTCCTCAAACCAGTCCAGCTCTGCCGCCCATCTTCCCAGGACTGCACATGCTCTTGTGGGAGAGGATGACAGTGCCACTTAGTACCTTAACACCAACTTAGAAAAGATTCCTTTTTCAAAAGTTCCTTCAAGGCTGGCTAGTTAAGTCGGCTCTCTACTGATTTTATAAGGGCTTGAGCACCAAACATTCTGGGATGCCAGTAGAACAGTGAAGGGGTAGAGAAGGAGGAGATTCATTTGTAAGGGTGTGAGTTAAAATAGGGACCCTTAAAGCTTATAAAGGCTATAACAGTAAAATTAAAATTAGTTTGAAAATTCTATTTTCCCAGGTCTCCATAATGATTTTTTAGGATAAATGTGTAGATATTTTTATCTGTATGAGTTGATTCCAGTTTTTCATATAATTAGAGTTCTTTGTTTGTACACAGTGAGATTCCATATATTCAGACTCATTTTAGTTAGTTGGAAAGAATGCAGTTTTTAAATGCCAACAGAAATAAGCAAAAACTGATCTTTCTATATTTTCCTCAAATTAATTTTCTTTCAAAGAAGGTGAAAATAATGTATATGAAAGTATAAAATAAGGAAACATGGAAAGTTAATTTTTAAACATAGTGACAAAGGTGTTTTGAAAACTCAGAGGAGAAACTAGTTAAGAAAAATATTTCCAGGATGAGAAAGTCCTTAAATGTGGATTTGTTATTAGCCCCAAATTGGAAGCATTAGCACCAAAGAAGACCCCAGGTGGTTTGTAGTGTTAAACGGCAGATTAAAGTCAGCAGCAATCATTACTCTAATCTTATTAGAGGAACAATAGCTGTCACCCTAACAATTTATTTACAAACCTTTAGAGAAAGCTGTTAATATAACAGAGAAGTAGACCTACCAAACGGTACAGCTAATTAAGTCACAAAACTGTTATCCTACTATCTCTAATAGGAAAGTCCTCTGACCTCAAATTCTATGCTTTTTTTCACTATATTAACATTTTACTTTGTTAGCGATTTAAAATGGCATAGGAGATCGAATCAAATAAAATCAACAACATAAAAATTGTGTAATGTATTTAAATCATATAATATCTACTTCTGATATAAAGCTGTGACCTAAAATACAGTGAATTCTAGAGCAAATAAGTTTTAGCTCTGAACAGCTTTCTTTTCTCAGATGAAATCCGAACAGGCACACACAAGATATTTTTATCATAATGTCATGGGAAGTCACATAGGAACATGGCTTATTTTTGGACTCCATGTTCACATTTGCTATGAAGAATTTGCACTATTGCAGCCCATCCTTATAAAGAGAGCAGGGCTGCTCTAGGTGACCAATCCCACTTCTATTAGTGGCTTGAACATATTTTTGATTCCTGGCCTCTGTTTAGTGGGCAAAAGCCCCAGGGACCTCCTTTCTACTTCTACCTTCATTTGCTGTTCCACAAAATACAAGAGACAAAACCACTTAATTAAAATTCTGAGTTTAAAGCTTTAAATAAGATAATAATGAAATGATTTAAAAAATAAAATACCACAGTAAGTTATTAATTTGTCAGAAATAGAATAATCACTGTCAGTTTTAGGAAAACTAGTAACATAGGAAACTAATTGCTGGAACCTCACAGGTCCACCCTTCAGTAACCACTGTGCACTAGAACTCGTCTTATTTATTCAATGTTCCATAACTATTTCTAAGGGACCTACCATATGAAAACTGGAAGGCTGGGAGCTCCCGCCCCAGGATACCAGGGCAGCTAGGTGTATAGCGGATGGAGTGCCAGGCCATGAGTCAGGGACACGAGTCCTGACTTCAAATTTGGCCTCAGCCATGTCCGAACTGTGTGACCTTGGACAAGTCACAGGAACCCCACCTGACTCAGTTTCCTCATCTGGAAAATGAGCCGGAGAAGGGAGTGACAAAACACCTCAGTAAAGTAGCCAAGAAAACCCCAGAAGGTGTCACAAAGATGAGCCACCACAGCTGAACCGCACATGTGTGGGCCCTCTGCCAGGGTTGTGATACACAGGGAGGTGGGACACTGACCCTGCTCGGGGGATTCAGCAAGCACAGTCGACATCGAGAAATCCACGCACAAGTAAGGTAGGATGGGGCAGGAAGAAGAAAAGGGACCCTCGAGGGACTCAGTGGTGATCCTCTGACACAGAAATCCGCAGGATTGGGCCAGAGGGGAGAGACCAGGCTGAGCCTTCCACAGGGTGACCTGACAAGTGTGGGGGACAGGGTGGCAAAGTGCCGGACTCAAGAGGATGTGGAGTGTGGGGGAAATACACGGGCACCACGGGCAGAGGCGTGAGAGAAGGGGGCTGCGTCCCCAAAGCACTTTCAGTTGTCCTTTACGACAATCGGTTTACAAGACAATACTCAGGTCTCACCAGAGGACCGGGCCAGGCCTTGTGCGGGCCCATGTGGCTCTCATGTGGCAGGGCTCCCTCCCTGCTCTGCAGCATAAGCAGTTCCTTTTCTGCTGAAGTCCCTAGTCCCCTAATCTACAAGAAGCATCTTCTGACTGAGATCGTCCAGACCAAATAGCTCCCTCAGATCGCGTTATGCTCTAAAGTAAATCCGGGTCCGGTGCCCTCCCGCCAGGCTCCAGGCTCCCGTGTCTGGTGAGGGCAGCCATTCTCTGAGAGCACAAAGCCCCTCCTCTGAGGGGGGGGTCCCTGCAGCTGCTGCAAGGGGACCGGGCAGTCTGGGTCAGCTTGTCTGCCCTGAGGGGGGCCAGAAGGGGGAGGATATGCAGGGCCTTGGTAAGGCGTGGAGGTGGGTAAGGAGGTGGACTTGTGTCAAAGACAAGCACACAGCCCACTCCTCGCCCTCTGGAGGCTGATTTTCCTCCCCCAGAGGATGTAGCCCCTAGGGGTCCCACTATGGTCCCCCTATGGCTTTGCCTCTGCCAGGGCCTGAGGCTACCTGATACCCTTTAGATGGAGAAAGGCTGAATAAGTTGTGATGTATGAGTATTATGGAATATTATTGTTGTGTATGAAATGATCAGCAGGATGATGTCTGAGAGGCCTGGAGAGACTTACAGGAACTGATGCTGATGGAAGTGAGCAGGATCTATATATACAGCAGCAACAAGATTAGGTGATTTCAATTGGCTTTTCCTGGCAAATGATCCAATCTTCCTGAGCCTCAGTTTCCTCACATATAAAATGAAGATGTTTGAGCAGATGAGGAGGATCCCTTTTAACTCTAAATTTATAATCCTATGATTATAGAATTGCTGAGTAAACGATGATGGAGAAGATCTCTTTGTATTGAACCCAAATATCTCTTCCAATTTCAGGTCATTATTCATGATTCTGTCTTCTAAAGCCAAAAAAAGCAATCTAATCTCTCTAACATTTCTAAGTCTTTGTAGGAAACTCTGTCTATCCCTTTATCTTTTTCTGTATACTTTTTTTCTGATTATACATGTACATTCATTTTTTATAAATACATACTTCTTTATGAATCATGTTGGGGGAGAAAAAATCAGAACAAAAGAGAAAAACCAAAGGGGGGAAAAAAAGAAAAAGAAAAAAAAAAAGTGAGCACAGCATGTGTTAATTTCCATTCAATCTTTTACATGCTGTCTCCATAGTTCTTTTTCTGGATGCAGATGGCATTTTCTATCCGAAATTTACTGGAATTGCCTGGGATCACTGAATCTCAGAGAAGAACCAAGTCTTTCATAGTTGATCTTCACACATTCTTGCTGTTATTGTGTGCACTGTGTTCCTGGTTCTGCTTATTCTGCTCAACATCAGTTCATGTAAATCTTTCCAGGCCTTTCTAAAATCGACTTGTTCGTCATTTTTTGTAGAACAATAATAACAATAATTTCACATATCATAATTTATTCAGCCATTCAGCCACTGATGGGCATCCACTCAGTTTCCAGTTTCTCGCCACTACAAAAAGGGCTGCTACAAACATTTTTGCAATGTGGATCCTTTCCCCACCTTTTATGATCTCTTTAGGATACAGACCCAGTGGTGATACTGCTGGATCAAAGAGTATTCACTGTTTTATAGCTCTTTGGTCATAGTTCCAGATTGCTCTCCAGAATGGTTATATCATTTCACAACTCCACCAACAATGTATTAGTGTCCCAGTTTTCCCAAATTCTTCCAATATTTATCATTATCTTTTCTTGTCATCTTAGCCAATCTGAAAGATGTGAGGAGGTATCTAAAAGTTGTTTTAATTTACATTTCTCCAAATCAACAGTGATTTAGAGTATTTTTATATGACTATAGATGGCTTTAATTTCATCATCTGAAAACTGTTCATATCCTTTGACCATTTATCAATTGGGGAATGACTTGTATTCTTATAAATTTCACATTGTTCTTTATATATTTTAGAAATGAGACCTTTGTCAGAAACATTGGCTATAAAAAAATTTTCCCGTTTTGTGCTACCCTTTTAATCTTGTTTGTTTTGGTTTTGTTTGTATAAAATATTTTTAATTTAATGTAATCAAACTTGTCCATTTTGTATTTCTTAATGTTCTCTATTTCTTCTTTGGTTATAAATTCCTTCCTTCTTGAAAGATCTGATAGGTAAACTATCCCTTGCTCTCCTAATTTGCTTATGGTATCACCTTTACGCCCAAATTATATATCCATTTTGATCTTATTTTGGTATGGGTTGTGGGATGTAGGTCTATGCTGAGATTCTGACATATTCTTTTCCAGTTTCCCCAGCAATTTTTGTGGAATCAAGAGTTTTTATCCCAGAAGCTGGGATAATAGTAGATTACTATAGTCATTATTATGTCATGTGTACCTAACCTATTCCACTGATCCACCACCCTATTTCTTAGCCAAATGGTTTGGGTCATAGCTGCTTTATAATATAGTTTTAGGTTTGGTATTGCTAGTCCATCAACCTTTGTATTTTTTCCCATTAATTCCCTTGATATTCTTGATCTTTTTTTTCTTCCAGATGAATTTTTTTCTAGCTCTATAAAATTTTTTGGCAGTTTGATTGGCATGGCACTGCACAAGTAGACAAATTTAGATAGAACTGTCATTTTTATTATATTAGCTCGGCCTACCCATGAGCAATTAATATTTTTCCAATTGTTTAGCTCTGATTTTATCTGTATGCAATGTTTTGTAGTTGTGTTAATATAATTTCTAGGTTTGTCTTGGCAGGTAGACATCCAAATGTTTTATTTTGTTTACAACTATTTTAAATGGAATTTCTCTTTCTATCTCTTACTGCTGGGATTTGGTAGTTAAAAAAAAAAATATATATATATATACACATATATATATATATATGCAGAAAGAGAGAAAGAGAGAGAGAGAGAGATGCTGATGGTTTGTGTGTGTTTATTTATATTGTGCAACTTTGCTAAAGCTGTTAATTATTTCAAGTAGGTTGTAGGTTTTTGGATGATTCTTTAGGATTCTCTAAGTATATCATCATATATCTGCAAAGAAAGATAGTTTTCTCTCCTCACTGCATATCCTAAATCCTTTAATTTCTTTCTTTTTTATTGTTAAAGCCAACATTTCTAATATAACACTGAGTAATAGTGGTGAAAATGGATATCCCCTTATCTTAGGGATACACCCCTTATCTTAATGGGAATGCATTGAGTTTCTCCCCATTATAAATACTGCTTGCTGATGGTTTAAGATAGATGCTGGTTATCATTTAAAAGAAAGTGTTTTAATTGGAATGAGTGCTGTATTTTGTCAAAAGCTTTTTCTGCATCTATTGAGATAATCTTATGATTTCTGTTAGTTTTGTTATTGATATGGTCAATTATGGCAATAGTTTTCCTGATATTGAACCAGCTTTGCATTCCTGGTATAAATCCCACTTAGTCATACTGTATTATCTTGCTAATGAGTTGTAATCATTACTAATATTTTATTTTAAAAATTTGCATCAGTATTCATTAGGGAGAGTGGTCTAATAATTTTCTTTCTCTGTTTCGGATCTTCCTTGGTTGGGTATCAGTCCCATATTTGTGTCTTAGAAGGAATTTGGCAGGACTCCTTTTTTACCTATTTTTTCACATAGTTTTCCCTTCTCCTCTTCCTCTTATTTCTCCTCCTCTCTCTTTTCTTTCTATTCCTCCTCCCCCTTCTTCCTTCTCCTCCTCCTCTTTCCTTAGCTATTTCTAACTAGGGAACCACTAGACACTAGTCTTTGTGTTCAAAGCCTCTATAGGTGGTGCAATGAATGGAGCACTGAACTTGGAATCAGGCTGAATGAATCAAAACCTGAAATTTAGCTTGCCTGAAGAAATATCAATAAACTCAGATAGACAATACTACTCTGATGGCAGAAAGTCAAGAAGAATTAAAAAGCTTCTTGATGAAGGTAAAAGAGGAGAGTGTAAAAGCTGAATTGAATTTTAACATTGGAAAAACCTGGGCTTTTATCAAGTGGTCCCATCGCTTCCTGGCAAACAGAGGTAGAAACAAGATTTTATATTCCTGGGCTCAACGACCAGTATAGATGCAGTATAGACTGTAGCCATGGAATTAAAAGATACTTGCTCCCTGGAAGCAAAGTAATAGAAATCTGAATGACATGCTAAAAAGCAGAGATATCACCTGGTTGATAAAGGTTGTATAATCAAAACTATTGTTTTCCAGTACTAATATATAGCTTTGAGAGTTGAACTATAAGGAAAGCTTGAGTGCTATAGAACTGGCACTTTCAAATTATGGTGCTAGAGAAGACTTTTGAGAGTCTCTTGGATAATAAGGAGGTCAAATTGATGAATACTTGAGATATTAATTCAGGCTATTCAATATAGTATCAAATTCTGAAGCAGAAGCTTAAATACTATGGCTACATAATGAGAAGACAGAACTCATTGGAAAAAATCCTGATGTTCAATTGACAAGGAAAAGGAGATGGTGAGAATGAGATGGATAGATAGTGTCATGGAAACAATGAACATGAACTTGGACAGACTTGGAGAGATAGTGGAGGACCATGGGGTCATAATTAGACATGACCAAATAACAATAATGTGCATTCAGGCATTTCTCTAGTTTTAAACCCATCTAACTATACTATTGTCTTGATCAAAGATACAATGAGATATAATATTAAAAGTGTTGATGACAATTATGCACATTATGCATGTGATCTTCCTATGATCTAGTAATCTAACAATCCAATCAGAAGAAAAAAATCAGGTTAGTCTGGGAGGACTTGTTCTTGACAAAGTCCCTCGGACTCTTACTTTACACCACTTCCTTTTCTAAATGGCTAACAAATCAGACACTTAATGATATATCCTAGAATTTTGCTAGGAATTATGTCTTTAATTTCCAGACTTTTCCCTAAAAAAAAACAATCTGAATATTTGCCTACCTCTAGTCTTGCATCACCTCTCCTATTCTTCATAATTGTTCAAAGATCACTGACTTTGATTCTGTAATAACATCTGCCATTATTTTCAAAAACCTGGAATGTATTTCTTCAGAACCTCATAGCTGAAACAAAGGAGTACAGTTAGGTGCTATCTTTCTATCTGTTTATCCTGCATTTTAAATCCTTTAGCCATTTTTGCCATAATCTACCCACCCCAATGCTTTACTTCTCCTTGTCAGAAAAAAAGAGGAGCAAAATAAAAGCTGAATAGTTTTTAATTCTCTCTATAAGTCATTATCATTCTTCCCTTTCTGATTCTTTCCCCTCTTTTGTTTCTCTTTCCCCCAATCTAGCTTTAAAAAGTAATGTTTTTTTTTTCTTTTTGTTCTTTATATTCATTGTCACTCTCAAGGCATTCTGAACTTTACTACTGGTACTATTCTTAAATGAATATGTTATTCATCCTTTTTTATAAACCACTGACTATCATTTGCACTTTTTTTTAAAAAAAACTTAAGCTGGTTTATAAGTTGCCAATGGTATACATAGTCTTTTCTTTCTCAACTGAAAGCATGTGTTAACATTTTTAGAATTTTGTTATTAAGAGCTTCTCAGTCTTTCATGAGATGAATTCCCTTGTGGAATTTTAGGCCAGGAGATCTTTCCTCCAGATCTGAGTCAGATTTTGTTTAGCTTCCTACTTCCGCCTCATATAAAGTCTAAGATGGAGTAACCATTTCCTTTCCAGGTTCCCATAATTTCTACTTCAGCAACTGTTTCTACTTGTTAGTCAGAGTCAGGTCTAGAAAGTAGTTTTCTTCGTCATTTCCTTTACTTCTTAAAGAACAAAATTATTAAGCAAAAAGGGAATTGATGAACTCTTGTTTTCAGACAAAAGCATTTCATCAGAAATCCTGATGGATGAGGTTTTTTCTTGGTCATCACTCTAGCAGTATTGTCTTTCCTCTCAGCTCCCTATTTCCTCCTGTTGTCCAGGTGGTCCATAGGATATGATTGTGGCAATATCACTTATTTTTCTTGGTTATCCTTATCTGGTAATGATTTTCTCCTTAGGTTTATAAATTTTCTCCCATGAGGTTATCTTTTCACTAAATAATCTTATGCTAGTGTCCTTTTTATGGTGGAGGCTTACAGAGTCATATCCTTGTTCCACTCTACCAAATCTCAGTCAAATATCAGTGATATTTGACAAGAGTAATTTATATTTAGTAGAGTTTGGAGTTTTAGAAAGTGATTTTCTCACCTGCAATCTTGCACAGTAGAGAGTACAAGTATTCTTATTTCCTTATTTTATTATTTAAAGATGAAGAAAAAGAGAGACAGAATGGCCAAATGTTTGTTCTTGGTCATACAATGAGTGTGGTTTAGACCCAGGACTCAGACTAAAGACATAGAAGGTGGGACTCCAGCAGCTGTATTCAATTTCCCTCTTGAACTTTAGTCTTTTTTCTGTTGTTCCTATTATATTTTATAGGAACTGGCTTGATAATTTTCTCTTTCCACTTTCACTTTTAGTTTATAGTTTTACTGATCAGGTTCCAGTCAAATATATATTTAAGTCTCTCATCAGATTTATACCATTCTTGGCCAACCAATCAACAAACACTTATTAAATGCCCTTCTATGTGCCGGGCAATATAAATATGAATAATGAAGTGATCTTTATCCCCAAGAATCTTATACTCTAATAGGAAAACAAGTGGACAAATGTGGACAAATATATGCAGAATAAACTTAAGAAGAAAAAACACAAGCAAGTACATTAAAGGGAGGTTAGGGAAAAAGGTGAGGAAGTAGTACATTACAGATATGGTGAATAGCCACAGGAGATGTAGTATTCTATGTGAATAGAGAGAAGGCACAATTAATTCATTTGTGGAGTAGAAGGTGAAAGTAAACATAATAAAGATGAAACATAATTTCAAACATGAGGTCACTTAATCCCAATTCCCTCAGCAAAAAATAAATAAATAAATAAAGAAGAAAGAATTCATCATTTTAGACTACACATTTATCATGTTATCATTTTATATTAGTTATTTGTCTCATATGTTCTACTATTTGTATTTCCAGTCCTTAGTAAAGTACACTAAATAGTTTCTTAAGAACTATTTCTTGAGCTAAATTAAATCATATTCTGGTTTATCCATAAAGGCATGATTTAACAACATCATCTATCATACCTACTTTGTCATTTATCTTCAGTTGATCCCTGCCTCTTGGCTAATTCCCTGTTACCTACAAACTCATTCACATCTCATCTCTCCTGAAAGAACTTTCTTGGATCCTTTCATCTCCACTAGTTGTCTATGTCTATTTCTTCTGCCTTTAGAGTTAAATTCCTTGAAAAGGTCCTCTATACTAAATACCTCCACTTTCTCTCTTCTTACTTAAGCCCTTCATTCTGGTTTCTGACCTCATCATTTCAGTGAAGCTGCTTTCTCCAAAGTTATCAATGATCTCTCAGTTGCCAAACCCAATGGCCTAGTTTCTTTCTCCTTGACTTTCTCTCCACCTGGCTTTTGACATTACCAACATCAACACCACTCTCAGCACTGAATACCTTCTCCCTTTGAGGATCTTTTCTAAGTTTTTGAGGTATTCCTTCTCTCCTGATTCTTCTTCTACTCCTCTGATCTCTCCTTCTCAGTCTCCTTTGCTTGGCATTTACCCAGATCATGCTCTCTAACCACAGTATCCCTCAGGGTTCTGTCCTGGAAACTCCTCTCTTCCCTCTCTATATACTACTTCATTTGGTGTTCTCATCAGCTCACATGGATTTAATAACCAGTTCTGTATATATGATTCCCAAATCTAAATAACCTGCCCCAAATTATCTACTGACCTCCAATCTCACCTCTCCACTACCTTTCAGATATTTCTAACTGTATGACTAATAGACATCAAAAACTTAACATGCCCCAAATCAAACTCATATTTCCCTCCAAGGTCTCTCTCCTCTTACCTTTCCTATTAGTATTGAGAGCAACACCTTCCTCCCAGTCTCTCAGGTTTTCAATTTAGGGATTATCCCAGAATCCCCACTATCTCTACCCACCTCCAGCCCCAATCTATTGGACTGTTGAGCAGGGGATTATCTTCTTTGCAACAACTCTTAAATATATCTGTCTTCTACTATTCAGTACTGCCACCATGTTGGTGCAGGCCCTCATGACCTCAAGCACTGATTGGTATTATTACTTTGATTGATGATTACCAAGACCTCCTGCAAAGTTTTTCACTTTGTGGACAAGCTGGAATGATGCTGGCTGGGCTAGAGTGTATTGGGAAGTGGTTGAATGATTAAACAAAAATAGTAGTCATCAGTGAGTTGATGTCAACAAGGAAAGTCTCTAGGTAAAGGATAGTCCCTTGGTGTGGAGATATTCAATGGCAATATCACTAATTTGGTTAAAAGCACAGATAATATGTTTGCTAACTTTGCAGATAACATGAAGCTAGAAAAAAGCCAACAAATTCAAAGACTCTCAGGAGTTGGAAGGTGCCTTGGAGGCCCTGTGAACAAGAGTTGTGTCTACAATATATCTGAAAAGTGGTAATCCAGTTTTTATTTAAAGACCTCAAGTGAGGGGAAATCATTACCTCTCAAGACACTTCATTTCATTTTGGGATCACTTTAATTGTTATGACTTTTAACCTAAATTTTCTATTCATTGTCATAGTTCTGCCCTAGGTCCCCCCCAAAACCAGTTCAGTCCCTTTTCCATATGGCACCTGTTCAGATGCTTGAAGATATTACTATGTATCTCTTAAATCTTCTCTTCTCCAGTCTAATCAATCTTCAACAACACAAAACCAAAAATTGTTACTTTTATAGTGTACTCTCTTACTCTGCAGGGTTGTGAGGAAATAACTTTGTAAACTTGTAAATTTTATTAAATGAGAGTTTCTCTCATGTTAGATATCACCGACATATGGTAAGACAGAACTATAATGTAGCTGTCTAAGGTTATATCTTATTCAAAAAGAATACAATCTATAAAAAGGATGTTACAGTAAGACAATGTGATGAAAAAGTAAGCTCATGGGAAGAACTTTCCAAGGAGGAAATAGTTATATACAGTAATTGAATAAGGATAAATAAAAATAGAAAAATAAACAATGGTGCCATAATAGTATTCTATAGACCACGTGGACAACAGAAGGAAATAGGGATTTGAGACAAATCATGAACTAGGCACAGAGCTATTCTATAGTGGTGATCAGGGATTGTCATTATTTGCTGAAGTCCATAGTTACACACACACACACACACACACAGTTTTTTTTTTTTGTTTTGTTTTACTCTTCCCTTACATACTAAGACCAAATTTATATCATAGAAAGCACTTGATAGGATCCCTTTCCCCTCCGACACTTTTTCTAATAGTTTATGTAATATTAGCATTCATTACTCTTTGAATATTTGAGAGAATTCCCTTTTAAATGCATTTAGTCCTGAGGCTGTTTTCTTTGAAAATTTCTTTGTGATTTGTGAAATTCCTTTTTCTAAGATTAAGTTACTTAATTAAAATAAAACATCGGCAAATACTCATATAAGATAGAGGCCCAAAGAATAAAGTTATGTAAATAGGTAAAGGGATAGCCTAAAGAAAACAAAACTGGAAAATTTTAATGAACATTTTTATAATTTGGTAGGGGAAGAAGAGTGTTTGTTGATTTTCATCTAAAAAGGAGTATAGCCAAGTTTCAATTACTGTTAATAGGCAGTAAGGGACATAGATACTTGGAATTAATGGAGGATAACTTATTTTTACATAGCACTTTAAAGTTTACAAGGGACTTTTGCTCATAATATCCCAGTAAAGTCAGTAGTGCAAACAACACCCCCATTTTACAGATGACAAAACAGGCTCAACAAGGTTGTCACCTTCCTAGGGTTACATAGCTAGTTAACCGTCTCAGCTATGATGTAAACAAAGACCTTGTAACAATAAGACCAGTGCTTATAAACTACAACATGCTGCCAAAAACAACAAAAGAAGCACTAGCTTCAATCTCTTCCCTCCAAAATCTTGATCTAAGCTACTGCCAAATAGTAATGCAGGCTCATTTGAGTTTCACCCTATTAGATTTATTCCCAGAGCATGGATGGAGAGGCAAACAATTAAAAAGAAGATAATTAGTAACAGAGAGGAAGAAAGAAGTCCAGATCCTACACACTCACTAACCAAATTCACTGTGAACTATCGGCTCAACTCTTTGTATACCCTAAAGTAGGCTCATGCTGTGGGAAAGCCTCTTTTGCAGGAGTCTGAACCTTTAGTGTTGAGCAGTAGTGTGGAGATGGGCCAAAGGCGATGAAGGGTTCTGCAGTTGGAAGGTGCCAATTTTCATCTTTATTGTCATTTCTGCTACATAAACATGTAATAAAAACACAATATGAGATGTTGGCAAAAGGCTCCCACTATAACTGATCCATCTAGTTATTGACATAACACAAGGTGGCTTTCTTTATACTCAAAGAAAACTACATTTCTTTCCAAACAAAAATTATGTTGTTTAACAAATGTTAATAATCTCAATCAAAGAAAAAGGCAAGGCTATGCCATTTACTCCTTTGTGGTTATTCATGCTCTGAGACTGATGTATTGAAGCAAAATAACATGTGCCACAGCTGGAATTTAGAATTTCCTTGCTTCAGGCTGAATTTTCTTGGCATTGAAAACATTATTCTTGCTAAGAGAGCCGAATGCTGAGGAGAGTATTTACATAAATTTCTATCAATGACAGCCTCAAAATGATTCTAGTGCAGTAGAGTCAAAAGACCCAGGTCTCAGCTCTAACTCTGATGCAAATCAACTCAATTCTTTCCATCATGAGTTTCCTCAAATGGGAAGTGAGGAGCCTGGCCAACATGATCCCAAGCAAGAACTTGACAAAGGCGGCATTCTGTGATGTGGCAGAGCCAGCACTTCTACTGTGGCTTCAAGGAAAAAATGTGGTGATCCCAACTTGTTTTCATGAGAAGTTTGTTAAAGTCCCAAGATACCTACATCAGGATCATTTATTTACAATAATAAATGTACTTCCTGCACATTTTTAAAGTCTTCAAAGATTCTGATTCTTGGTAATGCAGGCAGACACAAATAGCAATGCAAGAAGGAGCCTAAAAAGTTTGCCAAAGATTACTGTCTGAAGAAGAAAGCTTAAGACTAGAGGGTCACAGATTGTATTTTTCTCCCTGCTGCCCATGAAAAAAAAGAGATACAAATGAGAAAAACTGATTGGGGAAGTGAACAAGCAGCTAAGAATATGGTAACTTCAGAGTATGACTTGGCCTTTGGCTTAAACCTTAAAATATAGGGACGAAACACTTCTGGTCCAACATGGCACACACCTGAGAAAAGCTAGTGTTTTTGATTTGCTGAAGTTGTGCTAGGTGGTTGGTTGGCTGTTGTCCTTCTTTTTCAAAGAGGAATATCATGACATTGGGATCAAGGTATAGTTTTTCTGATTGTGGCTGATCAGACCAATATGAGCTCAGAAGGCTCTACTATAGGTTGGGGGCAAACAGCCTATATAAATATTTGGGATGGAGATGTCTTCAAATTGTCTGGTGTGAAGACCGCGTATTTTAAAATCAACCGGAATCAGGAATTTAGGTTTAAGGGAAAATCGTCACTCTTTATTCTCAGTGAAGAAAGATCGGAGGTGGAAGGGAATCAGCAATAGCAATGTGTGCAGCTGAGTCAAGAAGCTAGCTAGACCAACAGCCACACGACCAGCAGCTATAAGCATGGAACCCAGGCCAATTTCTCCCCCATCTCTTCCTGTCTCCCTCTGCCTCCACCCACCAAAATTGTCATTTCCTATAGAACACATCAGGACTTGCACAGAGAGTGGGTGGGGGTCATTCTTTATCCAATCATGTATATTAACAGAGTATAGTCCAATTACTATTTAGCCTCATGTACTTGGGACCTCAGTGCATCAACTCAAGCCTCAGCCCATTACAGTCTGATACCTTATTTTATCAAGTGATCTTCAAAAATCTTCATAAGACAATTCAAATGGAAACGATTTAGTTTCCTGGCATGATGCTGCTATACTGTCCCAAGCTCTGTATGCTTTCAGTTTGATAATCAGTCTAAAACTGTAATATTCTTTCTAAAATGTAATATTCTTTTGTTGGGGCTTTCTTGGGGATCTCTGGAAGCAGCCTTCATTTCAGTTCAGTAATCACCACACGAGTATAGCCAGGGGTTAAAGTCCAAATCCTTCATTGTCTCTTTCCAAGTTTTGTCTCCTTTCCTGCGGTCTGGTTAGCTTTCTAATAGTCCAGATCCTTTTATCAACTTCCTGGAGCTGGGCAGCTTTCTGGAGAGCCTTTCAGACTGGCCTTGGTTCCAAGAGCTTGAGCTCCCACCTGCCTTCTCTGGCTTCTGAATCTCCCCAACTGAATCCTGGCTGAGGCCCCTAGCTTATATATGCTTATATATGCTCTCTTATCAAAGGTGTGAATCTTGTAGAACTATAGTAAGTACTAAGTACATGTACTGAATTAGAGAACTGTTAAGCATTATGCTAAATTAGATAACTATTGTCTCTATCAATTCCACTGACTTAGCACTTTGTTTCAAGTTCTGGCCCATAACATAAAACTTTTTCTCTATCACAAAGGTAAAAAAGAAAGGTTAAAGATATACCCAACTGAATGCAGTATTCCCAAGAATAACAAGGAGAGATAAAGATCTTCCTAAATGAGAAATGCAAAAAAACAGAAGAAAACAATGGGATGGGAAAGACAAGAGATTCTTCAATAAAATTAAAGTTATCAAGGGAACATTTCATGCAAAAATGGGTATGCTAAAAGACAAAAACGGTAGGGACTTAACAGAAATAGAGGAGATTAAGAAGAAGTGGTATGAATACACAAAGGAAATATACAAGAAATATTTTAATACCACCAATAATCATGATGGTGTGGTTACTAATCAGAGTCAGACATCCTAGAGAATGAAGTCAAGTGGGCCTTAGGGAGCATGGTTACCATTATTGCTAGTGGAGATGATGGAATTCCAGCTCAGCTGCTTAAAATCCTAAAAGATGATACACCTAATATACCAACTAATCTGAAAAAACACTTGATTGGAAACAATGAGTTTATGTGTCAATTCCAAAAAAGGGCAACCCCAAAGAATGTTTAAATTACTGTACAATCGTGTTTACTTAACATGCTAGTGAGGTTATGCTTAAGATTCTGCAAACTAGGCAGTGCGTGAACCAAGAATAAACAGAAGAGCAGGCTGGTTTTCAGAGGCAGAAGAACTAGAGACCAAATTGCCAAATCCATTCACTGGATTATGAAGAAAGCAAAGGAGTTCCAGAAAAACATCTACTTCTGCTTCATCAATTACACTAAAGCCTTTAACTGTGCAGATCACAACAAAAGGTAGCAAGTCCTTAAAGAGATGAAAATTAGGTTATCTCACTTGTCTCCTGAAGGACTTATATGCAAGCCAAGAAGCAATAGTTAGAACCAAACAAGGTACAATTGTTTGGGTTAAGATTGGGGTAGGACTATGTCTATTGCCACCTTACCTATTTAACTCACATGCAGAACCTATCATGCAAAATGCCAGGCTGGACAAATCAAAAGCCAGAATTAAGGTGGCTGGGGAAAACAACAAAAATTTCAGATATACAGCTGATGCCATTCTGATCACAGAAAGCAGAGAATTAAGAAGCCTTTGTTTACACTGGCAATTGTGGGATTCAGCAATTCTAGTTTTGGACCTAAATGAAGTAGTGTCAAGGTCTTCATGAAAGGAGTGCAGAAGGCCCTCAAGGTCTGCTCTTTGGCTGAGTTTTAAAGTTCTTCTCCATCTCCTTAGCAGCAAGTGACAGTGAAAAAAGTATCTTCTTCCTTCTTTTTTTGCACTGGATGACAGACAGCAGGAGGCAATGCAAAGAGACAAAGAGTCTCTTTCAACAGTCAAATCTTCTTGACAATAAATGACAGTGTAGATACCTACATATAGCTCACCTCCACCCAATTCTGAGATCTCTTCTGACTTCCACAAGAAAGTTATTGCTGTGCCTTCCCACCACTTTGAAATATGTTCTTTGACTTTTTGCTTCACTTGGTTTGGAAATGGATCGTCTCCTTACGCAACATTACTCTGGTTCATCCAAATTAACCAGATTCTTATCTCTGTTGGCTAAAACATGATCAGGTAAAGCATATTTGTCCAGTAATCATAAAACAATTCTAAGTTTGGGTTATTAACTTCAAAATTCTTCAATCTATCCTATGAAATGAGCAACTGAAACACAAAGCCTGAGGCACTGTTTATTCTGGATAAATGCAGTGACTCTGTGGCTGCCTTTTTGGGGCTTCAAAATTGTATCTTTGTCACTTCCAATTATCAAAGGTATTTGTCAGAAAGGGTTACTCCCTTATACAGGGATCTACACAAAATGGAAACCAACACAATATGAGCTTTTAACAAATTTGAAATACTAGAAGAATCTAAGTTCTTTCTTTATCCTTAATTTTTATTTTCCATTAAATAAAGTCTACCAAGCCTCTGTCTAATATGCTTTCTTTGCCTACTAAAAACTATTCCCCATTGTGAATAAGTATATCAGATGGAATATTTTACTATGGAGGCCACCAATATTTATCAATGTCACAGCTTTTATACTTAGCAATATCTAATTTCAAGTTAGCACATGAGAAAAAAAAAAGAACTAGTAAGATTGGCTTGAAAGAGATATGATGCATGCAAGTATATTGTAAATGGGGGGAGGGAAAGTATTTTTCTACTCCTTACAATTGATAAGTAGTTTTCACAGATCTACAAGTTTAAATACAATTTTCTCTGCAATAAAATTCATTTTTTTCAAACTTCTCAGTAAGACTGTTCCAAAGCAAAGTCTACTGTCAAAATCAAAAATTGTCATCTTCTGTCCACAGAATAACTATATGTAGCATTCCATCCCTTGTGGCCTATGAACAGAAGTATCTTCAGAGCACATCTGGTTTCTAAAAGGAAGCAAGGGCTCTTTATGACAAAGACAACTAGTGATCACAAGATAAAACTCAGATTTGACAGCTAATGGGAGCTCTTTCCTGTGGCAGTTTTTATCTTGAAGTGCTCTTTGTGCACAGAGGGGACCCAATCAAACCCCACTCTTGGGCTTCTGTTACAGCGTTTACACTCAGGCCCTTAATTTTTCAGGCTACAAGAAGCCAACGTTCTGTGCTGCAATTATTCCCTTTTGTCCCACTGCAAGGAGCGGTTAGAATTGCTTGGTGTCTCAGTCATTACTGAGTTAGTACCAGTGAGGATCATAGACTAAGGAGATTTCCTTTAAGAAGGCTCTAGGCCTCATTTGATTTCAGGAAATGAAGTAGACTTGCCTGTTTTCCTCCTGCAGGGAAAGCAAATTTCTCCTATTTACACCTGAAAGTAACATCTCACTCAGGATGTTTCTCTCAAATGTCCCCAACTGGAGACTGAAGGGCAGCAAGAACTAAAAAATATAACACAAAAACATGCACTATGGACTACTCACTTGGGAGGAATTCTTGAAACCGCGTTCACACTGGTGGTGGAGTTTACTACCTGAAGGATATGTTCAAGGGCTGTCAGTCCTCCAGCAACTTGAAATGCAATCTGATCTGCGACATTCTGGAGGGAAAGATAAAATGCAAATTAGCCAAGTTTTGAAAAAAATGTATTTTCTAAAAGGAATGGAATATCTGTTGGAAATCTGAATCTATTTTCTTCTAAAGACAACAATGACATTAGTCCAAATGCAGAAATACCTGTGGGCTAGCTCAGCAAAAACACATGCATTAGAAAAAATAATGGCTGCTCACCCAATTCATCTACCTAATCAGTAAATTAGCATTTATTAAGTACTTACTATGTGCCAGGGGTTATGCCAAGTATATAAAAGAAAGGCAAAAGGCAATCTGGTTCTCAAGGCTCTCATAGGCTAGTGTGGAAGCAACATACAAACAACTATGTACAAACAAAATGTATGGAGAATAAATTGGAGATAATCAACTGAAGGAGGAAAAGAGGATTTTCATAGAAAGAGGGATTTTAGCTGGAACTTGAAGGAAGTCAGGGAAGCCAGGAAGGGAAGAAGAAGTGGGAGAGCATTCCAGGCTGGGGAAAAGCTGCTACAAATGCTTGGAGTCTGGAAATGAATTCCTGCAAGATCCATATTTCCCCCTGAAAATTAGGATATGTTTTCTTGAGGATATGAAGATATAACTTCTTAGTCTGCTGTTTACAGAGTCTAGTAAAGAAATACTGTCTTTTAAAAAATATTTGAGGTAACAGTCATATTGCCAGTGCCTCCCATGGAGCACACATGGCCACTTAAAGGGATATTGCTCTGGCTAAGGCTTCCCACAAAGTACAAAGCCTGTACCACACCTCTGGCTGCTGCTTGGGTACACCCTTTATATCAAGAGTCCAAAGCATCCGGAGGCCTCTAGGAAGATAATGGAGTAGGGTCAGTAACTTTCAAGCTCTCCAGATTTCCCCCACAAATAGAACAAATTTGCACTTCAGAGTGAACATAGACTGGTAAAACACAAAGAAGATGAGGCAGAACAAGATCCTTTTAGAACAACCCCAAAAGATCCAAAGATCCTATGACAGGAATTTGTCAGTGTGAAATGCAGATAATTCTGGGCTAGTTTCACAAAAATACCCAGTGGGGACCCCTGGCTCTGGCTAGGTCTGACCGAAACTTCAGTAGGAACCACAGAGAGTTTCACCTCTGGGTTGAGTAGGGCTCTGAGTCCAGGCAGATAGAGGAAACTTCAGTTGATTGGGAATGCCAGGCCCGGAATTCCCTGGGTGAGGAACCAGCATACTGGGAGTGCAGGGGCAGTGGGGATGCAGTAGGAATGCTGCTGGCTGTGGGCACTTGTAGGAGTGGGGAGTTCTTAGTTTGGGGCTTCAGGTCAGAAGGGAGAGCTGAAGGGAAGTCAGAGGTATCATCCTCCCAACCCCACAATTAGAGATACACTAATACCTTTTATTAAAAAAAGTAAATTGGCAAAAAAGAAAACCCCACCATAAAAACTTACTATAGGAATAGGGAAGATCAAGATTCATGTTCAGAGGAGGGCACTGAAGTAAAAAAAGCATCTTCTACCAGAAAGAGTAATGTTAAATGTATCCCTGCTCAAAGAGAATTTATAGAACTCAAAGAAGAATTTAAAAATCAAATGAGAAACATTGAAGAAAACTAAAACTAACATAAAATAAAATAAAAACCATCCAAAAAACCCCACCAAGATTATGGGGAAAAAAGTTATCCAACTAGAAAAGGAAACACAGTCTTAAGGAAGAAAATAATTCTTTGAAAATGAGAATTAGGCAAAGGGGAAGCCAGTGAAGCTATAAGAAACCAAGAAATAACAAAACAAAATATAAAGAATGAAAATATAAAACAGATTGCAAAACATTTTATAAGGAAAAAAAGGATCTGGAAAACAGATCAAAAAGAGAAAATATAAGAATAACTGGATATCCTGAAAGTTGAGACCCCCCCCCCAAAAAAAGGGAATGCTGACACAATAATACAAGAAATAATCCAAAAAAAATTGTCCTGGAATTATAGAACAGGAGGAGAAAGTAGAAATAAAAAAAAAAAAAATTACCAATCACCACCTCAAAGAGATCCTTTGTAGAAAACACATAGGAATATTATTGTCAATTTTGAAACCCTCAAAGCAAAGAGAAAATTTTGCAAGAAACAAGAAAAAAATTCAATTATGCTGCAACTACAATTAGAATTGTACAGGACTTATTAGCAGTTACAATAAAAGCCTACAGGTCCTGGAATCATATCTACTGGCAATCAAAAGAATTGGGTTTGTGGCCAAAAATATCATATCCAGCAAAATTAGCAATAATATTGAACGAAAAAAAAAGATTCAAAAATGTGCAAATTGTCAGGACTTTCAACCAAACCCAAAGTTAATAGAAAATTTAACATATAAGAGCCAATTTCAAAGATTAATTTCAAGGAACTTAACATGGAAAAATTGTTTTTGCTTTTTACATGGAAATGTATACCATATATTTAAAATTGACATCAGTAATTGGGTAGTGCAAAAGAAAGACTGGAGCAGAGTTGAATATTATCTGACTCTAAAAAGCAAAACTGTCTAGGAAAATATAAAAATAGTAATTATGTTATACAAATGAGATGCAGAGGAAGAATAGACACAGAGGCATTAGAAGAAGGAAAGCTTGTGATTCTGAAAACCCTACTCACATTGGAATGGGTTCAATAGGTAATACTACGTATATACAATGAAGGGTATAGCACCTTCTAAAATCTATACAGAAATAAGGGGGGAAAAGATGGATAGAGGGAGAAGCAAAGGGTGGGGAAGAAGCAGAATTAAAGTAGAAGAGTTAGCAGGGATAGGAAAAAAGAGATATACTAGCACTACAACAAGGATCAGGAGTAGTATTTATTAAGAAAAAAAAGTAGGGCTAGTAATTATTGATCTTAAAGTCAAACTTAAATATTCAACCAAGAGAGAACTCTACATTATATGTCAGTCATATTAATATTGTTCTAAAGGTATCTTTATATATGGATAAATGCATGTGTGTGTATGCGTCTAAGTATATGTTAGTATGTATGAAGGCAGCTATATACGGGATTCTATAGGGGGGTGTGAATGTATGTATGTGTGTGCTGTGTGTATGTGTGCACACATGCATGTGTCTGTGTGTATTTATGTATCTATAAATATTTCTATGCTTAACTGTAACCTCTTTGGGGAAGATAAAAAGAATAAAGTAAGAAGAAAGTAAGTAAGAAAACACTTGCTTACTGCTAAATACTCAGAAAACAGAGTTTTGATTGGGGTGGCCCGGAAGAGGACATTGGAAGAAGGGAAAGAAGGGAGAGGATGATAAATCAAGCCTCGAGCTTTGGTATCAGTGAAGCAGACAAGAGCTCCTGTTATGATACCAGTAGTAGTTTAGAAAGTTGGTAAATCTCTGCTCGTCAGAGAACAAAAGAATAATGTACAAGGAAGTAAAGAAAAAATGGATATTCATGAATACAATTTCTTCTATTATTATACATATTTTTTTGAAATGGAAATTTATTCTTATATATTTTAAATACTTCCTAATGTTCAGTTGGGCAATAAAAAGAGCTGAGCAATAAAAAGAGATAAATGGCTTATCCTAAATAACTAAAAACAGGTACTATGGATGATAAATACAAATATTAAATTAGCTTTTACTGAAGGGCAAAATAATCTTTAAAAATTGTAAATATTTATCAACATAATACCTAGTGGTATTTCTATAGTCCTTTAAAGTTTGCAAAGTGCTTTCAAAGAATTATTTCATTCTATTCTCACAACTGTCTGGGGAGAGGGACTATTATTATAGGCTCTTTTTTTTTTTTTTTTTTTTTTTAAATACAGGTGAGGAAACAGAAGTTAAATGCTTTGTCCAGAGTCACACAGCTTGTGTCTCCATCAGGATGCCATCTTGCAAGTTCCTGGCTAGAAGGTTTGAATTCTATTCACTCTGCCACTCTGCCTCTATCAATGGTATTTGTTGTTTCTGGCTACTGTCCAACAACAGTTATATTACATCTACTTGATTATGTGACTCTCCTACTGATAATTTTTCAATGGCTCTTAAATGATACCAAATTGCAAATCTAAGCTCTTCTGCTTGGCATTTTAGAGTCTCCTATCTACATTCTTTTTTTTTTATTTTAGTTTTTGATAACTTAATCAGATCAAACCTTTTCTTTTTGGTGGGGTGGGTACCTTCCCAATTTCTAATTATTTTTATTTTTAAATATTTTATTTTCTCCAATTATATGATAAAACAATTCTTTACATTTGTTTTTGTGTGTTTTGGGGTTTTTTTGGTTTGAGTTCCAAATCCTATTTTTTCTTCCCTTTCTTCTTCCCTGAAACTGTAAGCAATCTGATAGAGGCTACATGAGTAATCAAGAAAGCATTTCATATTAGTCATTTTGTACAAGAACACTCAAATAAAAGAAAAAAAATTAAAGCCAATAAAAAATAGCAAGCTTCAATCTGTATCCAATCACCATCAGTTCTTTCTCTGAACAAAAGAAAAAAGATTTTCCCCCCCACAAAGTGAAAACTGTATGCTTCTATCTGCATTCAGACTCCATAGTTGTTTCTCTGGATGTGGATAGCATGTTTCATCAGGAGGTCTTTGAAATTGTCTTGAATCATAGTATTGTGAGAAGAGCTAAGTCTGTCATAATTGATCAATCCGCAATTTTACTGTTATCATGTGCAATGTTCTCCTGGTTCTGCTCATGTTGTATCAATTCATTTAAAGTCTTTCCAGGTTTTCCTGAAATCATCTTGCCTGTCATTTTTTATAGCACAATAGCAATCCACCACAATCATATGCCACAATTTGTTTAGCTGTTCTCCAATTGATGACATCTCCTTCATTTCCAATTTTTAGCCACCACAAGTAAAAGAGCTTTTATAAATGTTTTTGTAGAAGTAGGTCTTTCCTCTCATCCTCACTCTCTTTAGGATATAGACCTAGCAGGGACATAGCCCTATGTGCCAATATATATCTCCAGAGAATCCTCTATGTCAGCCAAAAGGCACAATTTATAGAATTTCAAGCAGTAAGAACCACTAAAGCCATTGAGTCAAATACTCTAATTTTCCAAATAAGGAAAAGTTAATTGACCCCAGGAAAGGATAGGACCTGAGCAGCAGGGGCAGGTTTGGATAGAGACCCTCTGCTTTCCCATAAAGTATTCTGTACATCATGCCAAGCTGTCCTATTACAGATCCAGGAACAGGAAAACTTATTTAAGGAATCTTTTCTGGTCTAGACTTGGATCAACACCCACTTTATTTAAATATGCACAAACACTGTGACATGGCAATGTCCCAATAACTGCCTCTGGGTCTTTGCGCCTTTCTGTACTCTGAATGAAAGAAGCATTAATTAATGCTTCTTACATATAGAGTACTCTGCTAAGGACAGGTGATACAAACCAGAAAAGAAAGGCAGTCCCTCCCCTCACCGGAGCCTCCTCATACTTGGAGATCATTTCACCTCTGGAATCCCCTCTTAGCATCCTCCACCCCTAATGTCTCTTCCTCTGACCAGGGCATATACTTCTCCAAGAGGCATCATTGCAGAAGGGGATCCTAAACAGCCACCTTTGCACAAGCTTCCCATCTCTGAACTTCTTTCCTTCTTCCTTCCTCCACTCCTTCTTCCTTTGCTTTTCTGCTATCTTTTACATGTGGTTTCCCTGGAGCCTGTGGGTGCTTAATGTTCACTGACTGATCACTTGGAGATCATCCACATGGTTCAGCAGCAGCCCTCAAAAGGCAGACATGAGGCAGAGAACCAGGCCTCTTCTCTGGGTTCCCTCCCCATTTATAAGATCAGAGCCATTTCTGATGTTCAACCATGGAGCAGTGTCAAGAACTCTGGGTCTTCAGGAGCTGAATCCATAGCCCCTGCAGGAGGAGTGGCCAGATTTAGCCTCTACAAGGACTGCTTCCCAAACGATGGCTGAGGGCAATGGCTTGCAAGCAAATTATTCCCATACAACACAGAGATGGTGTGATTTTAATTATACTTTCCCTTCTTTTTTCTCAAATCACATATTCATTTTCTAGACAATATCACCGATCACCAAAAGACTAAAAACCTTTGTAAAACATGGTATTTCTCCTAGTCTGAAGAACAATCAGCATCTGGGAATTAGAAGGGAAACTGATTAAGCCTGATATGGAGTGTCCTCAGCTTTGGCTTGCATACCTCCAGAGGCTTCTTGAGACATCTTTTCTCAGGCCTTGTCCTATCAGGTCATTTTGTAGCCTTAGACACCCCTGATCTCTTCCCCCTCCTCAATCCATCCTTTTTTTCTTTGGCTTTTGCTTTTCCATCTCTCTCAGGACATGCTGCCAGAAGTACCAATTCAGTATGTCCAATGCTAGCCACCTTACCCCTCTTTCTCCTAAATCGGTCCCTTCTTCAGATTTCCTTATTGTTCTTGAAAGTCACAAGAACTTTGATCAAGGTATTTACTTTACTTTTCATTAATCATTTTCCCAAGCTTCTCTGAATTCTTCAGTCATAATTTCTAAAAGTATAGTGATATTCCAAGTACCACAGTTTATTTAGTCACAAACCAACCAATGAATATCTACTTATTGTTGTCTCTGATACCACAAAAATGCTTTGATCATCAAATTAGTTTTGAACAACAAATATTTTTCAGTATATTAGACTTCTTTTTGCTTCTGACCTCCTTGATATAAATGTGTGTACATATGTACATTGTGGTATACATATTTCCATCTAAATTCCTCCCCTCTGATTTTCTTAGCCATTCATGTCAAATAGGGAATTTTTTCACAAGCAATTCATGTATTTGGGTTTATTGAACATACAATTTTCCCCCTAATTTTTTCTTATTTAGTTTACTCCATTGATCAACTTTTCTATTTTTTGACCTGTACCAAATAGTCTCTGTTTACTGATCTATAATACAGCTTAAGGCCTGGAAATGCTCCAAGACCACATGAGACAGAGCCAAGGGCACATGCATTGTATTTCTCCCCTTGAGTAATCCTTTCTCAAGGATTTGGATGTAGACTTCCACCATTAAATTACTACTAACACACTTAGCACAATCCCTGGCACATAGCAGGAACTAAATAAAAAGGCTGACTGACCATTAAGTTTCTAGATGCCTGAATCCCTTGAATCTTAACTGGTCTGTTTATTTTATAAATAACCCAAAAGCCATGACCAAGTCATCAATGGAAAGAAATTTCCTGTTTCACCTATGTGAAATGCCTTTTGATTGATATTTAAGTCTGTTCAAATCTAGTTCATGCTTTTGATTCATTGAGATGTGTTCTTACCAGATAAAGACTATTTAAGGGCTGGCGATGATGACTCACTATTTGACTCAGTTGAATCCCTGATCTTACACATAATACCATAGTGTTTTTGATAGAACACCACTTAATTTCCTGGAAGGGAGTACAGCACAGCAAACTGAGACTAAAAAAAATTATAGAAATATTTCTGAATAAAAAGGGGGGAAGCAAATTCTAATTTTTCTATACATTTATTAAGTCTTGTTGTGATGGCAGGCAAATAACTTGATTTTCAGTTTTCTATTTTCAGAAATATTTCTACACTCTACTGATAGTTCACAATTAGGAGATTTATTTCTTTGAGTTAGAGCTCTTGTTTTATTCAATTCTTGGCAGGCAGAATGACGGTGTTCCAGTCCTAAGTATCTAGTAATCTTTGCTAGATCTCTCCTCTGACATCTACTGGCCATGGGACCCCAGGCAAGTCCCAACATCTCAGTTGTATTGAGACTGTTCTTTAAAATTATTAACTTCAGAACAGCTGCAAAACTTCACTAAGTTGAATTTTTTTTGCTGCAAGTTTTCTATTACAATAAACTTTCCAAAGTTTAGATCCAAAAGTAAAAAAAAAAAAAAAAAAATTAGGATTAAGTTTAATAATACATCATGTATAAAAAAAAAAAAAAAAAAAAAAGAAGACAACAAAAATTTATGTAAACTGATATCTTGTGTTTTACTCCATAGACATTTCCTGATTTTGCAGGTAATCAAAGGCTTTGAACACCAGATGATTTTTTTGACTTATTTCCTCCAATTACATGTAATGACAGTTTTCAACATTCACTTTTGTAAGATTTTAAGTTCCAAATGACTCCATGACATTTTAATTTTTTTCACTTTCCCTTCCTCCCTTTCCCTTTCCAAGTCAGCAAGCAATCTGATATAAGTTGTACATATACAATCATTTTAAACACATTTCTACATTTGTCATGTTGGAAAAGAGAAAACAAAAGGGGAAAAACAGAAGAAAGGAAAAACAAAACCAAAAGGTGAAAGTAGTATGGTTCAATCTGTACTCAACCTCTAGATGCATTTTCCATCCCAAATCTATTGGAATTATCTTGGATCACTGGATTGCTGAGATCATAGATTGCTAAGTCCATCATAGTTGATCATCACACAGTATTGTTATTACTGTGCACAATGTTCTCCTGATTGTGCTCACTTCACTCAGCATCAGTTCATGTAAGTCTTTCCAGGAAGATGACTTTGGCAGTTGAGCAGAGGATGGAGTAGACTGAAGAGAGACTGGGGCAGGAACACCGACCAGTGGCTACTGGAAGTGATGAGGGTTTTCACCAGTGTCGCATCAGTATCAGAAGACAGAATAGGACATATGGGAAGATATAACAAAGGTAAAAACAGGATTTTAGGAATCTAGAATGAAACCTGGTTGTGAGCCTGGGGAACTGAGAAGATGAGGGTATACATGATAGTAATAGGTAAATTAGGAAGAAGGGTAGGAGGTAAAAGTAATAAGTTCTTAAGCGTAAAGGACAACCAGACTGTGCATACCCTTTGATCCAGCAAAATCACTATTGGGTCTGTATCCCAAAGAAATGAAAAAAAAAAAAAAAAAAAAAGGAAAAGGACTTTCATGTACAAAAATATTTACAGCAGGTCTTTTTCTGGTGGCAAAGAATTGGAAATCAAGGGATTGTCCATTAATTGGGGAATACTGAACAAATTGTTGTATAAACAAAATAATGGAATACTATTGTGTTATAGAAATGATGAGCAGGCAGATTTCAGAAGCACCTAGAAAGCGTTACATGAATTGATGCACAGTGAAGTGAACAGAACCTGGAGAACCTTGTACACAGCAACACCACCACTATCTTCCCAGTAATATACTGATTCAAGACAATTCCAAAAGAAACATGATAGAAAATGCTGCCTACTTCCAGAAAAAGAACTATGGAGTCTGAATGCAAATTGAAGGATACTATTTCCATTAAAAATCTTTTTTTCTTTTGTTCAGTATCTTTTACAACATGACTAATGTGGGAAATGTTTAACATGATTGTATATGCATAATCTATATCAGATTGCTTACTGTCTTGGGGAGAGGGGAGAAGGAAAAATTTGGAACTCGAAATCTTATTAAAACAAAGAATGTTTAAAAAAATTAAAAAATTAAAAACAAACAAAAAAACAAAGAATGTTTACTGAGAATCATCAGCATAGAGATGATACTTGATTTTGTGGGAGTTAATGAGATCTCTAAATGAAATAGTATAAAGGAAGAAGAGAAAAGAGTTCAGAGCCTTGTGGGCTACATACAGTTAGTGGACAGGACATGGATGGAGGTCCAGATACACAGCAGAAGAAGCAGGAGAGATCAGTGTCATGAAAACTCAGAAAATATCAAGAAGAGGATGATGTCAGAGGCTGCAGATAAGTCAGTGTGGAGGAGGGACTGGGCTTGGTATTTAAGAGATCTTTAGTAACTCTACAGAGAACAGGACTCTGAGAGGAGGCCGGAAACTTTTCAAATGTACCAATGTAGGGCAAGCACAAAAGGAGAGACAGAATTCCTTGGTGTTGGGGCTGCTCTTAGGGGTTCATCAGTTGTTTGTCTCCATCTACCTGTTCTTTCTTCTCCTTGCAGAAAAGGGGCCAGCCTGACTAGACAGCACCAATAATCTACATGCTCATTCTTTGTAATCCTCACAGCACATCTTGAGAATATTAGTTGCTTTTGAAAGTTGTCCAAGAGTCCAACATTCTTAAGTTTAAAAAACAAAAGAAAACTTACTCTTTACCACAATTGTTTTTCTGTGATTAATGGAAAAAATGTTTTTTTGGATTGACACAAAAATTAATTTCCTTTAGTTTTTTTTTAAAGCCATTGCTCAATGATTTGAAAACCTAATTCCTACATTTCTTCTTTGACTCAGTTTAGAATTTAATCAGAACACTAATATTTTGCTTTCTTTCTACATATGCTCTCTACAAGCCAGGCCCAGGACTTAGTTTCCAGCCCCAACTTTCCTACTTTTCTATATTCCAGCACAACAGGACTCCTCAGAATTTCCTCATAGAACATTCTTTCCCTTCCCTATTATTGTGTCTCTGCTTACACCACGCCCTCCTCCTTTGGGGTTCTCTTGTCCCTTTTAATTGAGAAGCACTTCCTGAACACTTACTGTGCCAAGCACTGGGCTAAGTGCTGGGGAAATGGATTTTAAAAGTGAGATAGACAGTGACCGTTCTTCAGAAGCTCAGCTTCCAGGGAAGAAGACAAGCTAGGTAGGACAGCAGGGGCCAGGTGACAGGGTCCGGCCTGCAAAGTCCCAGGACTGCTGAGCAGAGCCGAGAGACAGCTGGCTGCCAGGCTCTTTCCTGAAGCAATGGTAATTTTGTTATGAATACTGTTCCCAAAGTAATAGAAGAAATAGGAGTTCCGGGCCCAGGCCTGACTCAGAACAGCCTCGGGGCTCAAGCTCAGCACTGGATCAAAATGACATACCTGTAAGACAGTCTAACATTGAACAAAAAGTTTATATTGACTAAGAATAGACACACTGACAGGGAGAGAGTGATCAAGTGATGGTTTGCTAAGGACACGGACATGTTTAGAGGCTGCAGAATAGTGGGCAGATGAGGAGAAGCCAAAAATAAATGAGAGCAGGGATCAAAGGGGAGCAATCTGTGGGGGAGAATGGGATGCAGTAACATCTCTTGTGCGTGAAGAGGGGCTTGTTTTGGGCAAGAGGAAAGGCCACTTCTTGCCAAATGGGATGAGAAGGCAGAGAGGGAGGGCATCTGATGTATGTGAAATAAGCGGGGCAGAAGAGCAAGCAGAAGGAGCTCTTGGCAAATGAAAGGCAGGGGTCAGTGGTAAGATGGGGGTTTCCAAGGACTGCTCTGCTGCTGAGATTTTGTAACACACATCTGTGGTACATCCCCTCAGCGCCATGTCATCTCGGTCTCCAGGTTTATTCAGATGCACCTGCCTGGGGCTCAGCAGGTGAGATTGGCGATAGGATTAGGAGACAAAGAGGAGAGCGTAGAGCTGAACTGGCTCACCAAAAGATCACATTGGAGAAGGGAGGAAAGTGCCAGGGTGATGGTCTGGGAAAGAACTGACAATCAGCTGTGGGAGGTCACAGAAGACAGAGGAAAGGGAGAAGAACAGAATACTCAGATTAGATAGGAAAATTTTCCACATCCTCGGTGTGGGAGTATTTGGGGGGTGATGACCAGACCAAGAGTAGGGTCACTTCTCTGTGTAGCTGAGATGGATGGAGGGGCCGGTCACAGCAAATGAGTCAAGTTGAGGAACTCAGGGCATTTAAACCAATGTTGTCTAGCATAAAGGCAGAAGTTGGGGAAGAAAGATTGAGCTAGGCCTCCAATTCACTTAGGAATAAAGGAAAGTGTCCTGGAGGCTGTTAGACAAGAGCCACCAGAATCTGGACAGAGTGACAGATTTGGATTCAATGAAGCTGAAAGGAAAAGAGGCTGCTTAGTAATGAAGGAGAGTCTGCAAGTAACAGTGAGAAGATTCCTCCAGCTCTCCCACTAGACTAATAAGTAAGCTAGTAAGCATAAAAGGGTAGTCAGTGCTAGCCAAGTGGCCAGGGGAACTGTCTTATTAGCAGGGAGCTCAGTTTCAGCTAGTGTAAGAAGATGAAAAGCATGAGAAAGGAAAAGCATTAACAGAAAAGCAGGTCTGTAACCTGTGTGACAGGCACTCTGGAGAACACAGTGGAAGGGGGGTATGTTGAGAGTGGGATGCTGAGATTGAGGGGGACAGGAAGAAGGGAGCAGGCCATAAAAAATAAAGTTTGTATGACATGTTAGGGTTCAGGACCCCTGGTATGGGAGGTCATGTAAATGTGAGAGTATGTTAATCTTTAAGGAATGTGTTCAGGCAAGTAATTTTCACCCACAGGGAGTAAATAGCTCATGGAGAAGTGGGGCAGGCCAGAGGCTAACCAGTACTGGGGAGGGTGACCACTGAGTCTGGGCCTTCCCTATCCTGAGTTAGCTTGAGGGTGGAGTTATCTCAGGGTTTCAGAGAGGAGTATGTAGACAGAAAGGGAAGTGGAGGGAAGATATAAAGCAGGGCAGTGAGGCAACAGTGAGGGGTTGAAGCAGGCCAGGAAGAATTCTGGGACAGCTCATGAAATGGCTGTACATGTAAACAATATCCTCACAGGTCAAGGCCATTGGGAGAGAGCTCATGATCAATTTGATAAATTCTCCAATTGACCAGATCAGTTTATAAGGCATGGACTCATAAATGCATGGGCCAGCTACTTGGAAAAGGAGGAGAAACCTCACTAGATAATCTCTAGGTGAAGAACTGAAGTCCTGTCATGGAGGTGAATGGAAGATATTTAGCCCCCAAATGTGTTTACCTGGATGGGGAAGCCTAACGGACAACTGGAGTACTTTATTTTTCTTCATTTGTAAATGGGCTCCTAAAAATCCTTTAAGTCATCAGCATTTTCTTTGGAGAAGGAAATAAAAGCTTCCCCATGCCAGAATATCATGTTACACAGAGTCCCACTCAATTTACTGAAAAACTGAGTCTACTATTTCATACGTGAAAATGCCCACATGAAAATATATATCTGGATGATTTTTCTTGTTCTACACACAAGCAGAATGCTCCATGTTTGTTATTTTTTGGACCAGTCTTGCACCTGAAATGAACTTCATTACCAAAGAACACAATTCAACTGTGTAAGGCAGAAGGAAATGATTGAACCTCCCCAACATATTACACAGTCATCATGGAAACATCTTTGACTTCTATCTTAGTGCAAAAACATTTACAGAGTTGACATCTACTGACTGAATGAAAAATAGAAGACAAGGGAATGTCATAACTCAAGCCAACCAGATGCACCCACTGATGCAATCTGTCCACAGGGAAGCGCAGAACAGAACTACAGCTGTTCCAAGAGGACTTTCCACAGCAAAAGAGAACTGGGCCGCCATTCACAGGAGCCTGAGTGAAGAAAAGCAGACCATTTTAATGTATACATTCGTGTCCTTAAAAAAAATTCACAAAGCCTGTTATGTGGTGCCAACAGCATGGGATATGACCCCTTGAAAGGCTTAAGATGTAGATGCTAGTGAACAATAAGCAGTGTGAGGTAAAAACCAATTCCAAAAACACAAAAAGTCTTTCAAAGCCAATTTTTGATTAATGTACTATTGAAGAGTTTATTCTTAAATAAAAGTTTGCATGTTTACAAGGATATAAAGTTAAAAGGCCAAAGAAACAGATTAAATGAATGACCCCTCGGCTCTCTCTCAAGCTAAGGAGGAGGCCATTCTTGTATGCCTTTGTTGGAGAGAAGAAAATCCTCCCTCGGTTTTCATCTCCAAACAAAAATGACTAGATACAGTTACAACACCCACGAGGACAGTGTTATAGACGGCAGAACAGCTGTAGAGCAGCTTGCCCTTCCTCTCAGAGGTCACTGTCCAGGTCAGACCCTCATTGTCTCTGGCCTGGACACCTAAGCTGCTTCACTGGCCTCTCTGACTCCCATTTCTCCCTTTTCCACCACAAGGTCACTTTTTTGGAGCACCTGAACTACTGCTAGTTCAGTATAACTATAAATACACTCAGCTTAGCCTCGTACTTCAAGTCTCCCACAACCTAGTTGCAACCTACTTCCCCAAACTCGTCACACATTCCTATTGTGAACTCTATGTTCCAAATACAGAGTACTCTCTTTCCTGACCTTGTCCTGTGTCTTCTACCTTATTGAATTCACAAAGGCAGGTATTTCATCCTGATCTTCTCATCACCTCCTCGAGCCAAATCCCTGGCTACTGCTTCCTTCCCTACTACCTTCAAACACAAGTTTCCTCTATCTTTAAAAACCTTCAGTAGATCCCAACCACCTCTTTAAGCTATTATCTCTGTTCGCTCCCTGTCTCTAGCATCTCTCCTTTGTCTTCTCAGTACTTAGCAATGTGATTTCCAGCCTCATCATTCAACTGAAACTGCTCTCTCCAAGGTTATCAAGGATTTCTTAATTGCCAACTTGGATGAATTTTCCTAGTCCTCACACTTCCTCATTTCCTTGTTGCCTGATGTTGCTTGCCAACCTTCTCTTTTCTGGGATTTCCAACACTACTCTCCCCTAGTCTCCTCCTATTTCTCTGACCATATTTCTTCTCAATTTCTTTTACTCTGAACTCTAGAGGTTCCCCAAACTTCTCTTCCAGATCCTCTTCTAATTGAGCTCAACTAATTTCATCAGCTTCCATGGTTTAACTAATGTCTCTACTCAGATGACACACAGGGTTACAGAATCAGTCCCATGTGCTACAGATTCACATCAACAATGACCCATTAGACATTTCAAATTGGATGTCCCAAAGACATATCAAATTAGTCGATCAAACAAAATTATGTATCCTTTTTCTCTGTGATGGGAGAAATCTCATAACTACCACTTTTCAAGTCCTTTCTCCTACACAAATGAGACTGTTTTTCCTTAAATGGGTTTGAAATTATCCTTGAGATCTAATTGTTCTGGGGATTAAAGCTCACACAACTAACAAAACTTTCTAGTCATGAGTGGACAGAAAAACAGACAGGAGGGACTGACTTCAAATCCAATCCAATAGCCAGAAACATAACACTGGGAACCTGGGCTCAAATGAATCAATGCTTTATCCCAGATGAACATCCCTAATCTGCTCAGAAGGCCATTCCCTTTCTGGATAAACAAATGTTTAGTTAACCATTAGGTGGATGACAAGCATCTCATTTCAGTCCAGTTGGAGATCTAAGCCATAAGGGCAATGGCATGAATCACTGCCAGCCTTCCCTTGCTTCCACAGTGGATAACGTCCTTATGTCTTTGGAAGATACTAATAACAGAGGCATTATATTCACTCCTCAATTTTCCTTCATCAGGAGACAAATCTTGCCCTTCCTATTTTCTTAAGCATTCCCCCCTCTATTTACACAAGCCATCCTCTTAATTCAGACTCTCATCACTTCTGGCCTGGATTACTGCAGAAACCTCTTAGGCTGTCCTGTACCATTGTCTGTCAAAGAGAGCTTCCTTAAGTACAGATCTCACTATGTGCCTCCCATTTTCAACTCCGGAGGCTCTCTATTGTTTCTAGGATAAACTATAAAGCTCTGTCCAAATGGCTTCAGTCTACCTTTGTAGACTCACTGGACATAACTCCCCCTCTGACACACAAGGGGAGCTAAACTGGCCTTCTCTTGTACCTCACAATTTATCTCCCAGCTCACCTTCACCTCACAGAATCCCTTCCAAGATGCAGCTTAAGCATCACTGATCCCCACAGTTGATCTCTTTCTCAGACTATTTTGTATTTGTTCTCTTTAAATTGGTGCAAAATTGTATGGTACTTAAGGCCCCTTCCAGTTATAAAATTATGTGATTCCATGTTTATCCCAGTTCCCTAATTTATCAGTTCATTAATCCTAGATCAATAGGCTTATAATCTTTTAGCTCTGGCTAACAGAAATCTTTTCTTTTTTTAACATTCTATTGGAATAGTTTCACTAAATCTCATAGAATCATACAGAATCACAGAGTTTGAAGGTTGGAAGTGACCTCTGCAGTAATATAATCCAATCCATATAAGAACTGCTACTATCCCATAACCATGACTGCCTGAAAAAATTTCCAATTTAGCACCTCTTGAAGCAACCCTCTCCACTTCTGGACAGTTCAAATTGTTGGAAATGTCTCTTGACATTCAAGTTTAAAAAACAAGTTTAAATTGACATTTTTTTTTTCACTTCTACCAACTGCTCTTGGTATGGATTTTTGGGGCCAAACAGAAACAATTTAAACCCTCGTCTATAAGACAGTCCTACAACCACTTGATGACAGCTAGTCTATCTCCAGAGTCTCCTTTTCTCCAGCCAATCCTCATATGTTATGAACCCAAAGCCTTTCACCATCCTGACCGCTCTCTTCTGGATGTAGCAAGTCTTCCATTTTCCAAGATCTTTCAAATATCCCTCAAGGTGGTTTATTAATCATCTTTATAGGTTCTTTCAGGACCTGAGGTTTGGTCTATCTCCAGGTGATCTGAATTCATCAAGAGCAGGTAAATATTATTATAATCTCCTGGGAGCTCAAATCTTACCTTCTATATTAAATTCCCTACAAAATCTCTCACACAGCTGCACACAGTAATTTTTAAATATCTCACTTTGACATGACACCTCAAATAAAAGAGAGACTCCTAGAGGACTCCTAAAAATCTAATTCTTCTCTGGGTATTTATGTCTATACAATTATTTGGCACTGAACATATACTACTGTCAATAATATTTTTGTGTATACATATTTTTTCTTCTTCTACATTGTAAGCTCTTTGAGAGTTGAGATTTTTATTCTGCCTAACACCTAGTAGAATACATTTAGGTTTGAAAGTGATTCCAGAAGACACCTAGGCCAGCCTCCCATTGACACTGCATCCCACAGGGACAAACAACAGGGACAGTTCAAGCTTGTAGTGACCAATGATGAGGTTGGACCAGTTTAGCAATAAGTATAATGAGGAGAAATAATTAAGCTAGCCTTTGCAGAAACCTATTGAAAGCTGATTCTTCTAGTTTTCCAAGTGTTCCACAGGTTCTGTGCTGGGCCCCCTTCTCTCCTTCCTCTTTACTATTTCACTTGGTAACCTCATCAGATACCATCTCTATACTTATGATCCTCAAATCTGCCTTTCCTGAGCCAATCTCTCTGCTAACCTCTAATCTTGCCTTTCCAACTGCCTTTCAGACACCTCAAACTGTATGTCCAGTAAACATATTAAACTCAACATGTCCCTAATGCATTATTGGTGGAGTTGTGAACTGATCCAATTATTCTGAAGAGCAATTTGAAACTATTCCCAAAGGGCTACTATATTGTGCATACCCTTTGATCCAGCAGTGCTGGGCCTATATCCCAGAGATCATAAAAGGGAAAAGGACACATGTGTAAAAATGTTTGCAGTAGCTCTTTTTGTGGTGGCAAGGAATTGGGGATTGAATGGATACCCATCACTTGGGAAATGGCTGAATAAAATGTAGCATATGAATGTAACGGGATAGTACTCTTCTATAAGAAATAATGAACAGTTTGATTTATAGAAAAACTTGCCTGAGCTGATGCTGAGTGATGCTGAGTGAAGTGAGCAGAACCAAGAGCAGTGTACACAGTAACAGCAAAATTGTGTAGTGATCATCTTTGATAGACTTGGCTCTTAGCAATACAGCGATCCAAAACAATTACAATAGACTGAGGATAGAAAATGCTTTCCACATCCAAAGAAAGAACTATGATTTCTGAATGTGCCTTGAAGCATTCATTTCTTTTTTTTCCTCATGGTTTTTCCCTTTTCCTTCATAACATATTAAATATGGAAATATGTTTTAAATGATTGTATATGTATAACCTATTCAGATTGCTTGCTGTCTTAGGGAGTGGGAATGAGAAAGAGAAAAATTTGGAATTCAAAATCTTATAAAAATGAATATTGAAGACTATCTTTACACATAATAGGAAATAAAATATTAAGTGAAAAAATAGACACAACTCAAATTAAAAAACAAAAACAAAATCTCACCATGTCCAAAACTAAACTTATCTTTCCCCCTCAACCTTCCCTACCTCCTACCTTTCATGTTACTATGAACATATCACTATCCTTCCATTCCGTGGACTCAAAATCTAGGAGCCATCCTTAATGTCTTATTCTTCCTCATCCCTCAAATCCAAGCTGTTGTCAAGTCCTGTCTAGTTCAGCTGTGCCAAAGTCTCTGAATACACCTCCTTCTCACCTCTGACATTGCCTCCATCCTGGTATAGGCCCTAATCATGTCACCCCCAGACTACTACAGCCTGCTTTGAGGGGAGGGAGGTTGGTCTGTTTCAAGTTTCTCCTCACTTCAGTTGTTCCTTTATTCAGCCACCAAAGTGATTTTCCTAAAACATCTGTCCCTTCTCCCCTAATATCACTTCTTTACTCAATAAAAGCCAGTGGTTTCCTATTACCTCCAGGAGCAAACATAAAATCTTGTTTTGTATTCAAACCCTTTCATAATCAAGTTCCCTCCTACCTTTCCAATCTTCTTATGCTTTATTTCCCAACATATATTATTTTTCTTAAATATTTTATTTAAACATTTTAAATAGTATTTTATTTTTCCGATATACATAAATATAGTTTTCAATATTCATTTTGTAAAACTTTGTTGTTCTAAATTTTTCTCTCTCCCTTTGTTACCTCTCCCTTCCCCAAGACAGTGAGCAATCTGATCTAGGTGCAATCCCTTTAAACATATTTCCCAATTTTTCATGTTATGCAAGAAAAATCAGATCAAAAGGGAAAAAACCATGAGAAAGAAAACCAAGAAACAAACAAAAAAGAATGAAAACATTATCCATCAATCCACATTCAGTCTCCATCGGTCTCTCTCAGGATCAGATGGCTCTTTCCATACCAAGTCTATTGGAATAACATTGAATCACCACACTTCTAAGAAGAGTCCCTCACAGTTGATCATTCCACAATCTTCCAACTGGTATTATCTACTCTGCTGATACCGGACTCTTGGCTGTTCCATCTCTTGGCTCTGGGAACCTTGTCTGCCTGTCTCCCATGGCTGTGATGTTCTTCTTGTTCACCTCTGCCTCCTGCCTTCCCTGAATCTCTTTAAGTCCCCATTAAAATCTTCTCTTCTATAGGCAATCTTTTCCAATCCCTCTTAATTCTAGCACCTTAATTCTATTTATTATTTTAAATTTATCTTGTGTATAGCTTGCATACATATATTTATTTTTTTGCTGTCTCTCCACTGCCCCCCATTACATGGTTAAGTTCCTTGAGTTCAGTGACTGTTTCTTCTTTTTACATGCTCCATATTTAGCACAGTACCAGGCTCTTAGTGGGTTCTTAAATGTTTGATGATTGACTGGTGTCACAGGATGGGAGGACAGGATAGCATGCTCCCTGATAATAGAGTGTCAGGTAACAAGATCTCTCCTTAAAAATAGCAGTTCCTATTTTTGTAGTGATTTATAATATTTTTAAAAACGCCTTCCTTAAAATATCACTTCATTATCAAGAGAGAATAATCTTAAATTCAGAATTTGAAGTACACGTGATTTTTTCACAATTCTTTTTCTTATTAATTTCTTCTTTATTAAAATAAGCCTCCTTGACAGCTGAATATGTAAAGCTAGACCTGTCCACCTGCTTTAACACCTTAATAGTTTTGATTGCTCTTATCTCTTCTACTATATAACTGACAACTGACTAATAGGATTATGGGCTCCATTCCAATAATTCAGCTTAGCTTCATGCCAGGAAAAAAAAAATGACAGCCCAAACCTGAATTGCATGGCCTGGGAATCCATCCAATTATTAACTGAAGTAACTGTTATTACCCAACCTAATCAAAGGAGAAGCAGCTGTTAATCTTTGGTGGCCTGCAGTGTACTGGCGGTCAAGCTGGATGAACTGTCTTTGTACTTGACTTTCTGCAGACAATAATGATGTCCTTTGTGATCAAGAAGAAGGGTTTCCCTAGCCTCTTTTAGAGGTAGCAGATGGGGAAACAACTGTTTGTATGTTCATTAGCAAGAAAGGCTAGATTGTTTCAGGGGTGGACTTCTCTAATGCTTTCAGAAATTTCATTCAAATGATACAAATGAATTTTGGCAAATGGGCAAATTTAGACTTCAATAAAGGTGAAATGATTTTTTAAAAAAACATGTATAGAACATCTTCTAAATATCTGAAGAAGGTACAACACTTCTCTTCTGGCATCTGTACTTGTTTATCATTATTAGTTTAGAGGCGGCTCTGGATAAGCTTAAAGAGATTATTTTAATTTTTTAATTTTAGCTTTACTGCCTTTACTTCTAGTTTCTTTTAAAAGCATTTTAGAAGCTCAAGCACAAAACTTTCAAATCTATTTTCTAACTACATGCAAACAATGTAGGGGGAAATGTAATTAGAATTTTCTACTAAGCCTGACTATTATTACTTGCACGCTTTTATACTTAAAAGGTTCAGGTTCTGAGACTAGTGATATTTTAAGTATTTAAAGTGTGAAATTATAAACCTGTGGGAATGTGGTGAGGAAAGAGTTTGAAATCATAAAGTGTATATTCCAGGCTAAAGTAACAGGATAGGAAGAACAGACTGGAAAAGCTTTCATTAAATTACAGAAAGTTCTTTTGTGATGCTAATCAGGACCTGGAGGTTGAGAATGTCCTTCCCAGAGGGAGAAGGCCCAGAGCTCTGCAGACCAGATAGGTCTAAATGGGGTCAGGCAGTTGTTGGGAGGATGGGGGAAAGTGAGAGAACCAATACTCTAATTTTTTTAAGTAGTCTAGAAATGGCCACAGTGTCGGAGTCGGAGCATATATCAGCACTTCTTTGGGGGCAAGCTCCCTGATTTACACTTCACTGGCAGTCAGGTCCCCAGAGAGTGGTTAACTACTTCTTCCTTTAGGGTTCTTGGGGAACCCTAGGGTTTTCTACCACTACCATTCATTAGCTCTCAGCAGGTGTCTTCTATCACTTATAAACAAGACAATTAGCTTTTAGAAAGAACATTTAATAAGCAGGTAAGACCAGGAAACACCTCCAAAGTCGAGAGCACACCTTCTCATGGGGATACCGGGTACAAAGCACTCCCATAGTGAGGCACGTTCAAAGAACACAGTGAGGCCAAAGGAGAAAGTAAAAAGGCCTCGTTCCTAGAGGTTCTTAAGTTCAAGGTTGCTTCCTCCCTTGAGTGGCTGTCTCTCCACCTGTATCTGTCCTCAGTGTCTCTCAAGGCCTGATGGATACATGGCTTATTACTGGTTTATGGGAAAGAGCAAACTTCTCTCTGGCCTAGTCTTCTTCCTTGCCCTCTCCTACAAGCATTAGTGCACAGCTCCTCAAGGCTGGCTGAAAGCTCATGAAGCTTGAGCATTTTGCTACAGACCTGAAAGTGTGACAGGCTTATTCTCATTAATACCCTATCTTTTAATTAGTTGGATTTCATCTCTGCTTTCACGAGTTAATAGTTAACTCACAGAGAGAACTATTTAAAAATGATTCACATCGGTGAACATTTCCTATCTGTTGAAATGTGATTAATGGTACTCCCTTCCTCCTCCTCATCCCCAACACTTTCTCTCTTTCTCTTGAATACTTGCCTTGCCCAGGACCTGACTCTCTTGAAGAAAGAATTAATGACATATAGGGACAAGGCTGCATGTCACTCATAAGCTTTAGGACTCCTGCCTTACTTAATCCTGAGCCATATTTTCCAGTGGACTTCTGTTTTTCTTCCACCTTTGTATTAAAGGCACTAAGAATTAAAGTAAATGTGTGTGATTTTATTTGGAAGGCCTCTGACACTATGCTTATTGTATCCAGTCCTAGAACATTCATTATAGATTCTCCTAAATTAGACATTTAATAATGAACCAAAATAATTTAGTCTATCCCACACAGCAAAAAGGTACTTTGAA